>NC_066581.1:165558829-167053829 GCF_024323335.1 Lathyrus oleraceus | reverse complement strand
AATTATAGAACATATTACAATATAACATTTTATTATGTTGTAATTTAAACTTAATTTTTTTTAAAAAAATCATCATATTAAAAGTAGGTGAATATTGTGATACCCATCTTTCATCTAATCATTGAATGCCGTATTATTTTTTTATAATAATTTATTTTAAAATAAATGGAATTTTTTAGTAAATTTCAATTAAAGATGTTAATGTCCAACATGAGAATTCAGAATTTACTTGGTGTTAAAACAAGTCTTACTTGTATGCAATTTATTTAACTTATTAACTTTTAGTTAATATACATATTTCCCATTCCCCATTTCCTACATATGTTAAACATTTTTATTGTTATTATTTGTATAATTTTATTACTTATATATCAGGAGACAGCTCTCCAAGCTCTAGCCATGAACCCAATTTATATTATGTATGCATAAACCTCCCTCTCAATTTGAATGTGCATGAGACAAATTGGACATTAGGATATAACATCACCTAACATTTAAAATGTCCCTAAAATGTATCTCGTGTCGTGCATATCCAATTGCATAACCAATATTATAAAAATCCAATGTCGTACTTTGTACCATTAAAATTTTAAAAATTGTTTTTTTAGGATTTATAAAATATTCTTAGTTCTATGTAATCAATATGAAACTTATATAAGTTTTTTTCTTACTAAATATAATCTAAAATGTTCGGTTAAGTTACATCAGTCATAGGTTGTTTTTTATCGGTGAACTCAACTGAATAGTCTAATCAAACAGAAGTTAAAATAATCAAATCGATATGTTTAATTAGTAAAACAAACTATATTACAAAATTAATTTTTAAAACTGAATCAAAACTAAAATTGAACCAAACCGAACTGTAACTGAATTGAAATGAAAAATATTAAAAATAAATTTTAACATTTTCTTTAAAAATTAAAAATAGCTTAACGGTTCTTCAATTAATTGTTTGATTTGGGAAAAATTAACTTCTACCGATTAGGTACGGTTTGAAATTTCAAAACAATATAACAAACTAATAATTATGATTCGGTTTAGTTATGAATAAATTGAATCAATTCCATTTTTCCTATTGTTTTGTTCGGTTCAGATCAGATTTTCCATGAACCATACCATGAACATTTCTATCGGTTAGTAACTATATAGAGACATTAAACATAAGGATAGGGTTTAAACTCAAATTTACTAAATTATAAAAACAAATTTGGATTGATAGATATGATAGAAAACAAACCTTAGGAGGCATGTGTGGTGTCTCCAACCTAAACTCATGCATAATCCATCCTGTCTTAATTCCATTTGGAGCTCTATTCCTATAGAACACCAATGTCTTCCTCATCCCTACAACTTCTTCACTCATTGGATCCAACACAACACGATCTTTCCCAGTTGCTTTCCAATAACCACTTATAGTTGCTCTATTTGTTCTAAATCCAGTTGCATATTTACGGTCTCGAAAGCTAAAAAAGTACCATTCATTTGCATTCAGCTTTGCCACCTCTGCATGCATATATCAACCACGTGATGGGTCAGTTTCTTGATAAGTAAATTTCAATAACTGTATATTCACAGCACGTGACTATAAGGTAAGGTAGAATAATAGTAATTCATTTTTAGAAATAATAATTGTCTTCCAATCACATGTCATCTTGTTCATTATGACGTTTAGGTTTCCAAATTTTGCCGGACAAACATGACACCAACATAGTGTTTCATGACATCAACACAGCTGTGTTCTAATTTTCAAATTTTCAAATTACAACTAGCTTCTATTATTAACAAATTCTGTAAGGTAGAATGTGTACAATATTCAAAATTTTGTCGTAATTTAATCGCAATTAAATAGATTTTTTTACACATTTATTTCCCTTAAAATATATCTAAATATATATAACTCTTTTATCATAGTTGAAGTGTATCTAAATTGAAATTTTAAACAGAATTCTCAAAAATTTAGAATGACTATAACTATAACATTAGTTTCAAAATAAGTGCTGTTAAAAGTTTTCACACACATATTAATTTTTTTTTAATAAATTAGTTAAGAGACATGGTATTTTTACCATATTATCTTTACCAATTATCTGTAAAAGGCCTGGTATTTTTATCAGCATAAATATAAATTAAAATATAATGATTTGAAATTAATATATTAATAATAATTAGAAAAGAAAAATTAATTTTTAAAAGAACGACATTCATTTTAAAATAATTTTTATTTTGTTCAAACAACATTCATTGTAAAGAGGAGGTCTAATTAAATCATAAGAATTTACCTTTAGAGTTTTATGAAACAAATATAAAATTTAATCAAACAACTATAAGAATACTATTAATGTCAGTTTATAATTTTACTTTTGAATGAACAATAATTAATTAATCTTTAGAAAAAAAAATTATGCATAGGTCTTTTTGTTTATATAAAAATTAACTTTTCTTATATTTAATCATGAGGGAAGAGAGTAACAGTGACATATCTAAACAAAATATGAATAATAACTAGTCATAATCATATCGATAGAGAGTCATATCAAAGAAAGTTAATTCATGCCTATGTGTATTTATACACGTATGATTTTTTTTTATTTTATAATAATACAATTCTGTTAAAGACAACAGTTATGATTGCTTGATGAAAATGTATTACTTTGTCAACTTTGTTCAATTAAATAATAATAGTTGCCAAAAATTTATATATCTTAAACGTAAAATTGAAGGAACACTCATAACATATCATTAAAAATAACTCTCAACAAAATTCATTTATATCCACAAAATTAAATCACAAAACAATCAACTTATATAAATAAAAAAAATCTGACTCATGGTGTAGAGAAAAATAAAAACTGCAATCATTGGATATATATATATATATATATATATATATATATATATATATATATATATATATATATATTTCTGGTACGAGAATATTACTGTATGGTGTATAGTGATTGTAGATTTTGATTCGTTAGTAGTGCAAAATGAAGAATCTTTTATAATATTATTTATGTAATGTATTGATGTATTTGAATTAAATTAAAGTAAATATTTGTTGTCACATAATTTGTATTTTACTAGAACAGGATAAATATTATCTTCAAAAATTGAATGCTTTTTAAATCCGTTTAAACTGGAAAAAGAAAATTGATGAGATAAAAGGAAAAAGACAGAGGAGAAACCGTGTAGAGAGTAGAACTCAAAAAACATCATTAATTTGCATCTTCATTAATGTATTATAGTACAAGACAACTATATACAAAAGGCAAAAACAATTATACGAGAAAAATCTACATCAATTAATGAAGCATATATCTTGTACATAAATTCATTATTAAAATTAATTTTTTTTATTATTTTATTTATTTACAGAGATTCAGAGTATTCATGAAGGAGAAGACAACACAATAAAGGTTTATGAAGAAACAATAGCTTATGTTTTTTATTTGTTGTAAGAAAGACACAAACAAAAGGAAAACAACAAAAGGGAAAAGATCATATGACAATCAAAATAGATCTTCAAGAAATTTAATGAAAAAAATAATTAAGATTATATAAATAAGATGAAGGCATGAAGAAGATTTGGAAAATGAATAAAAAATTTTACCAGGAAGTTGCCATGGTTCACATATGTGAAGATCAATTTCAAGCAAAGAATGGTTAAGAATTTGTTGATTTGTGATCTTTTTGTAAAGATAGTGACAAACCAATTCTTGATCACTTGGGTAAAAACGAAAACCAGGAGGTAGTGAAGCTCCTATGTCTCTCAAACCCATGTTGAATGAAATTTTTTGTGGATAATAATGTATATAATAATTGAAGGTTTGGAAATATTAAGGTGTAGGCAGAAAGGTTGGTACCTTGTATTTATATATAGTTAGGAAGATAAAGAGAGGTTCACATTTTAATTACTACAATATTTATGCTTGTGTAAAATGGTTAGTTATAGTAGCAAGTTTCAAGATAAACCAAAGTTGCAAGAAAAGAAATCTTTTCAATAAATAAGGGGAGAATTATGCATATGAAAGATACATACCCTCCAAAATGCCCTTTTTTTTGTTACTTTTTATAATTAAAATGTGTTTTTTCTTCCATTATTTTGAGGAGAAACTATTATCTAGAGATAATTAAATAGCCTTTTTTTAAATATTAAAAATAAAAAACTTAAGCCTTTGGACTCAACTTGGGTTGCTTGACAATTAACTATGGTCTCATTCATGCCTTTTAAGTTTTAAGAACTTGTTAACTTTAACTTCAATGATGTACATCTTAAAGAGGGTTATAAGGTAACTTATGTGAAGTGGGAGGGCTTGTGCAAGTCTAAGATTGTGGTGGTTTAGGGGTTAAGTATCTAGACTTGTGAACTTGACGATGTTAAGTAAGTGGAGATTGAGGATTTATGAATGAATATTGTTTCTTCGAGATATGGAGCTCATGTTTGTGGTTCACCATTGAGCGACAGGGTGATCGGTTTAAGCAAGACATCATTTTGGCAAAGAGGGTTTTTCCCTCCTCGTTCCTCACAACATCAACAATCAGTCGGGTTCACCTCTTCTTGTTCCAAGGTGGTTAAGGATGGCTTGAATACTAATTTTTGGCATGATGTTTGGGTATGGATGTTCCCAATGTGTGTCTCTTTTGAGAGGTTGTTTCTCATCCTAGAGAAAAAGTCTCTAGTTGTGGGGTTAATGGGGAACTGGGTATGAGAGGTTTGAGTTTGGGACTTTAGGTGGAGACGTTCTCTCCTTATCTGAGAGGAAGAGCTTCTAGTGGAGTTATTTAGCTATAAAACTGAGGAGGTCGAACAAGGTTGGGAGGATTTCTGAGAGTGTACTCTAGATCCAACGATGGGCTTTTTGACGAGGACTTCCTATGTTAGGCTTTCTTTTTTGGATCCTAGCAGGAAAGTTGGGTCGACCTGGGTGATCCGAGGGTTGGAAAGAGTCCGAAAGAGTTGGGGTCCTTCTAAGGTGGTGATTTTTTCTTGGCAACTTTTACCTGATAGACCGTCGACTAATCAAATCCTCTTCAAACATTAAATTGTGTTTGTTGTTACTAGTGTATGGTGTGTGGTTTGTATATGTCATGTGGAGTATGTAGATAACCTATTTGTCCATTATGAGGTTTCTTTCTAACTCTGTTATAAGGTGTTTGGATGGTTGGATATGTCTACACCTCTTCCGCACTTGAGCTTAGAGGTTTTCAAGGTCTTGGTCAGGATAAAAGAAAACTCTTTTAAGGTTTGGTTTCAATCTGACATTCAATAGTTTGAAATATTTGTAAAATACATAGTAAAATTATATTTTAGTCAAGAAATAAGGTCGACTAATCACTGGATGATCGATTATTCATTTGACTTAGAAGTGATTTCACGCCCACACTCCAGTTTCAACCTTTTCTTTGCTTGAATGGGAGCGAGATCCGCTATAGTGCCTTCACTTTTAGGGGTGTGATGGGTGACCAGCTTTCCTCTTTTGTTCTTTCTGGTGATCGTGTTTACCTCTCTTTAACATGCAGTTTTCTGAAGGCAAAGTGTTTAGCGTCTAAGTGTAGCCTTTTGGTGTGGGTGGCTTCGCTTAGGTTTTGTGACTTCGATATAGTTGGTTTTCTCTTTTTTGAATATTGGTTTACTCAGTTTTTGTTGTTTTAGCACTTGTGCACTCGTTTCTTTTTTAATATATTTTTATGTGTTATTCAAAAGAAAATGTTTAATTTTTTAAATAATTATATTTTATTTATTTTTATTTTAAAAACAATCAATATTAATTTTTTTAATTTGTTAATATTATACTAAATAAAATTGATTTTTTAACTTTCTTTTATAAAAAGACAAAATAGGATTTTTTTAACTTGTGTATGATGTCCAATGTTCAATCTCTAATGTCCAATCTAATCATATTAGGTAATTTGAAATTCGCAAACGAATTCTTAACTTCTTATTTTCCCCT
Organism: Lathyrus oleraceus; assembly: GCF_024323335.1. Taxonomy (NCBI): domain Eukaryota; kingdom Viridiplantae; phylum Streptophyta; class Magnoliopsida; order Fabales; family Fabaceae; genus Lathyrus; species Lathyrus oleraceus. The sequence continues at coordinate 167,047,878 of NC_066581.1, read as the reverse complement.
CAAATCAATCTTCTTTAGTTTTTTTTTTAATTTTAAAATTGACCGTTCTCATTAAATAAAATGATACATTAGATTTAATTAACAATAAAGATTAATGAGATTTAGAAAAAAATCTGAATAAGTTACTAATTATCCTAATCCTAAAATTGCCGGATGAATATATTATCAATTTTACTACATACAAATGAATCAAATAACATATTTTTAAAACGTCGGAATATAACATTAAAAGTTTAGACGTTGAAATAAGATTACTTTAGATAAAAAAATGTAACAAAATTCCAAATCCAATGTACATGTGCAACCAATAATAATCTTCAATAATATGTTAAAAATTACTTTACTACCGACGTTGATCGATCAATCAACATCAAATATCTTTGATACAAAGCATAGTTTTCTTTTAGGAGAATTGTTTATCCAAAATGTTGAGCTAGCTATAACACCTCATTAGAACTAGTCCAAATCTTTCCTAGCTTTAGTTTACCATCGATTTACACATTAATTTAATCTTAGGATACATTGAATACAAATTCTTACTTGTAAATCATCCCAAAATCTCATGCATATACATTAATTAATTAATTAATTAATTAATTAATTATGAGTTAATTAGGTTTGTTTTTGGATAAGTTAATGAATGGAGGGAAGTAAGTACGAGCAATTAGATTGTGTTGGGGAAGCACGTGAGGGCAAGTTGAACATGGACAGCTCTAAACAAAACAGATGAAATAATTATAGTAGCTGGAAGTAGAATTTAATGGCAATCATAAAATTGCAAGTCCCATCTGTTCCTTCTTCCCTCACAGATTGATAGCTAGGAAATCCTGGATGTATTGTTCATTGTGGGGTATCCTAGATAATTGTCTTTCATATGGCCTCTTTTTTGTTTGATCCTTATATTGTAGTACTATAATTTCAAAGAGATAATAATAATAATAATAATAATAATAATAATAATAATAATAATAATAATAATAATAATAATAATAATAATAATAATAAATAATAATAATAATAATAATAATAATAATAATAATAATAATAATAATAATTATAATAATAATAATAATAATAATAATAATAATAATAATAATAATAATAAATAATAAATAATAATAATAATAATAATAATAATAATAATAATAACAATAATAATAATAATAATAATAATAATAATAATAATAATAATAATAAGGGTTAAATATATGTCACCCTCTGTCAACATAACAAGTTTTGATTTCATCCCTATAAAAAAAAATTTATTATCCCCTTACCAAACCCAGATTCCCTTAATAAAGACCATGAGATCACATTTTTGCTCAGAATTTGAAAATATGTCCTACGTGACATTCAGCAACTTGTTGACTATGTAAATTTTCACACATTGCGTCAGCTTTTGATTTACCCCGTGAAATCTAGGGCTCACAAACCCAATTCGTGTTTTAATCACGAGATCATTAGGTCCAAATGTCATACTTACATGTAAGAGTCGTAAAACATATCAATTTCACAAAAAATGTATGTTTCGACCGCAAATATTTTATAAATCAAGCCAAATTTAAATATGTATGGTTAGCTCGCCATTTTTTTACGAGTAAAGACATGTTTTTTTTTGGCTTGTGATCCTCTACTTGGTCGTTTCACCTTTTATTTTTAGAACTTTTGGGCATATGTCTAAACGGGGCAGACACCATATTTTGTCACTTTTAAACTTTAGTGGTGTGAATTATATCCTACCGTGTTTTTTTGACGAGTTAACCGAGATTTTCGATTCACCTTATCCTTTTTTTCGACATGCCGAACCAAGCATTTTAATTCACTTTACCCCATTTTTCGACGACGGGTCGAACCATGGTTTTTAACTCGTCCTTTCTACAAGTAAATGAGCAAATTGTTTGCCACAAAGCCAAACAATCAATTGAGTTATATTTTGAAGGCTTAACTAGTCTGAGGTGAGTTAACTTAATATAAGGTTTTATTTTGGTTAATTATCTAATAAATATGTTAACTTATTGTCCTAAAAAACTATTCAATTGTCCAACTTGATCAGTTTTTTTGTGTTAAATTTTGCTCAAAAAAGTTAACTTGTGTTTACATGGAAGTCCAATTGACAAAATTAGAGAGAGAGATGGATCATCAAAACTCATTTTACTCTTAAAAATTAATTAAAAATAAGTCATTTTCTTCACCTTCATCATCTTCCCTTCATTTTGACTTCTATCTTCTTCACAAACCAACAAACATTTAAGCTATAATAAATCTTCATCTTCTTCCATTTCATATTCACTTTCATCTTCTTCCCAATCCAACCTTACGAGTCAACATTTGTCTTCATTTATGGCTATCTCTTAACTTCTTTTTATTTTAAAACAATACATCATTTTTTATTTTTTTCCTTTTCATAAAGATTTAAATTCCACCGTTTTTATGTTCGCTTCAATTTGTTTTAATCTTGTTCATTGAACTACTTAGAAAGAATATAAAAAATTACAATTAAAAAAAGGGAGTATCTTTTTTTGGAGTATTTGTTGTGCAATGACATAAACGATGAACTATTTATCATTTCTTGCTTTTGGATAACTACGGCTTTTGTTTATTTTAGTCTTACACTAATAAAATATAAAAGTGATATCATATTATTTGCTTTTGGATTTGTCCCTTAGAAAAGTTTATATTAGAACTTCAGAATTTACGAAGATTCATGGATATTTCAAAAATGGGTCACCTTTTTTATTTAAATGGCTCATTAAGCTTAAATATTTGTTGGGTTGTAAAGAAGATGAATTAATATGAAGAAAATGATTTATTATTATTTTTGAATTTATTGGTTCATTCTATCCAATCTTCTCGAATTTTTTTTTTAAATATCCAAAAATTTCAAAAAAATTTCAAAAATATCCAATTTTTCAAAATAATTACACAAATGGCCAAAATTGGCCATTTTTTACCCTTAGGCGCCACCCTAGTTGGCGCCTACCCTTAATGGGGAGGGCAAGTCGCCACTAGGGGTGGCGCCTATGCCCAATCCATTTTTTTTTTTTTTTTTTTTTTATGTTTTTTTTTTTTTAAATTTTTTTTTTATTTATAAATTTATGTTTTTTATTAAGTATATTAATTTATGTTCACACATATATTTTGTCTAAATTTTTTTATTTATATATATATATATATATATATATATATATATATATATATATAATATATATTATATATATATATTAATATATATATATATATATTAATATAATTTATAAGTAATTAATATTATTTGTAAATTTTGGAAAAAAAAATTAATTATATATGTATAAAGATATGATAGACAATATTTTTAAAGATAAAGATAAAGATATAAAGATAATAAACAGAAAATATTTTTATTTAAATAATAGACAAGGCAAATATTACAAAGATATGATTAATCACATATGATGCGGTCCCTTGTACAACAATCTTCGAAGGAGAAACGGCTGCTGCATGGAGTTTCTTCCTTAAGAATCTTCGAACGCACGTGACTCCACAAGCTGGCATCTGCGTGATTTCTGACAGGCACGCTTCAATAGACAGTGCATACAATAATCCAGCAAATGGTTGGCATGACCCCCCGTCTACCCATGTTTACTGCATCAGGCATATTGCCCAAAATTTTATGCGGGAGTTCAAGGATAACTTCTTGAAGCAACATTTGATAAACGCGGGGTATGCCTTAAACCAACCTGGATTCCAATACTATCGCCGGGAAATAGTGTTGGCAAATTCTGATGCAGGGAGGTGGATCGATAATATCGACCGAGCGAAGTGGACTAGATCATATGACGATGGGGTGAGGTGGGGCCACATGACAACAAATCTTGTGGAATCAATGAACGACGTCTTTAAGGGGATACGTAACCTCCCGGTAACCGCATTGGTGAGTGCGACGTATTTTCGGATGGCAACGTTGTTCGTAACAAGAGGCAGGCGCTGGAATGAAGTGTTGCAGACGAGTCAGGTATATAGTGATGCCTGCATGAAGTTTATGAGGCAGGAATCTGCCAAAGCCAGCAGCCATCGGGTTACGGAATTCGACCGCCATGGCCACACTTTTAGTGTCAAGGAAACAATTGACCACAACCAAGGGCTGCCCAGACAAGAGTATAGGGTCCTAATACCAGACCGTTGGTGCGACTGTGGTCAATTTCAGGCCTATCGTATGCCTTGTTCCCATGTCATTGCAGCGTGTTCACACAGCCACTTCGATGCATTATCGCTAGTGTCTCCAATCTACAAAGTTGCAACATTGCTCAATGTATACGACAATCCCTTTCCGGTGGTAGCATTGGAGGCGTATTGGCCAGAGTATGACGGGGAAATTGTTTGGCACAACGAATCGATGCGGCGGAATAAAAGTGGTCGCCCAAATAGCAGGCGCATTAGAACTGAAATGGACGTCGCAGAGAAAATGCAGAGGAAGTGTAGCATATGTAGACAACTAGGGCATAATAAGAACAAATGTCCATATCGTGGATCTAGTTCCACAACTTAGTTTTCACTTTCATAAATCTGTGTACCAAAATCATTTTAAATTAAAGTTTACTTTTTATTCCAAATAGAAGATGACACTTGAACAACAAACACAAACATCTAACATTACAACACCAATTACTAAAACAAAAACAAATACTGGAACAAAAACAAGTACTAAAACAAGAACAAGTACTAGAACAATAACAAATACAACAACAACATGACAAACAACCATTAAAATCTAAGAAATTACAACAGTTAACACTATGTCGTCTGAACCATGCATCATTTGGATGCAATCAATGTCGCTTTCAACTTCAACCCACCAACGTATCGTTTCTCCAGTTTCAAATGAGAACCTTGTTCTAAGCCTCTGAATCCTTCTGATGACTTCACCAGGTTGGTAATCTCCCTCTAACCAAGACATCAAGGACTTTTTAGTTGGTCCAACGAACGGATGTTCCAAAATTTCATCTCCATTGGGGGTTTCAAAGGCGAGAAAATAACATGCCCATCCCTTTTTAAGATTACTGGTTCAGGATCCGGGCGCCTTGATGATGTTCGCTGCCATGACGACGGTCTTGGGGATGCCATGAACTCAACTTGATACAGAAGGTGGTAGGAAACAGTGGTGAAGAAAATGCAAGGAAATAACACTTTATTTATAGGAAAAGATTTGGGTTGTACACCAGTCTACCTAACCCTAATTAGTGTCGCACTTGATTAATTAGGGTTTCAATTAGGTCATAACTACCAAACTCGGATTATAACCGATCAATAAACCCTAATTATAATTGATACATTAACCTTAACATGAATAACCCTAATTCTCCCAAAAATTTATAAATAATATTATTTACTTATAAATTAAATTAATATATATATAAATTAATACAATATATATATATATATATATTTATATATATATATATATATATATATATATAATATATATATATATATATCTTGTAAATAAATATTTATATATATTAATTAAATGTGTATAATATTAATTGTTTATAAATAAATTAATATATATATATATATATATAAATTAATATATATATAAATTAATATATATATATCTTGTAATAATTTTATTTATATAAGTGTTAATATAAATTAATATAATTATAAAAAAAATATATTTATCAAAATCTAATATTTAAAAAAAAAAATTAAAAAAAAATTAATAAAACATTTAAAAAAAAAAAAAAAAAAAAAAAAGGGATTGGGCATAGGCGCCACTCCTAGTGGCGACTTGCCCTACCCATTAAGGGTAGGCGCCAACTAGGGTGGCGCCTATGTACACAATTAGGGCAAATTTTGCCCATTTGTGTAATTTTTTTGAAAAAATGGTTAATTTTGAAATTTTTTTTAAAATTTTGGATATTTAAAAAAAAAATTCAATCTTCTCAACTGAATTGTCACATAAATACAAATTAATATATTTTTTAAAATATTAATTGAAAGGATCAAATTGGTTGATGAAATAATATTTATTATATAAATAGTGAAAGTAAAATCTTAAATTAAATTAAGATTTTTTTGAAACTAACTAATATATATATATATATATATATATATTATCTATATATATTATATATATATATATATATATATATATATATAACTTTACTGTGTTTTGGGTGATGTTTTTAATAGTAAATTAATATATTAAAGAAATAGAAGATATGCTCCAATTAATTACAAAAAGCTTTAGATGCGATCATCAAAGAGCGTGTCTATCGTGGATGTTCAGGAATATGTGTTGGATACTCTTATAATCTCATACTTCTTCTTTATTACTCCGTCCGTTTCTTTTTAAGTGTAATATTTTGACTTTCTACGCCTAGCAAGGAATTTAATCATTATTGTTACTTTTCAAACAATAATTCTTCTTTTACCTATAATATCCTTAATTATTTATTACATTCACTTTATTTTTTCTCTCTCTGCAATCATTATATAGGGGTAATTTTGACAAAATTGCAATTAATACTACCTTAAACTTTGCAAGTGACAATTAAAAAAAAAACAAATTTTTTATAAGAAAGCGACACTTATAAAGGAATGGAGGGAGGGAGTATAAAAGATAATAATTAATATATCACTAATATCATAAATTGTTTTTGTATTATATGTATGTGTAATTTGTTTGCTTTTTATTTCTGTCTGGTGATGAGGAATGCAAGCAGGGACATAATAATGTAGATGAGGACAAAATTGATATTTGTCTGTGTTATGATAATTAGGAGAGGGTGCATCTAACAATAGATTATCCATTGCAATTCTAGCGTTTGCTCCACTGTATATGAAGACAACACGTGATGATTACGCACAATTATTGAATTTAAGTGTACCATTTAATTACATTTGCACTAAACATTAGTTAGCTCATACATAATGAAGTTATATATAGCTAGAATTAAAATTTAATCAAATTAATTCATTAAAAATTAATTTGTAAGGTTAAGAGTACACTTTATATAAATTTTATGCATACTCTAACAAGTGTGATTTAGGTTTTAATTTGATAATAAATATAAATAATAAATCGTCCGAATTATCTATGTGAAATATAATTTTTTAATATAATTTTTTGAAGTTAACACTATTGAATTTTATAGATATGTAAATGTGAATGACTCGAATCAATAGTTTCGTGGTATTATAATATAATTAAAGTTTGACATAAGATCTATAAAACAACTGCTAAACTTTATTTTTAACTCAATTTTTTACTAAGGTAAGATTTGAAAAATTTAAAATATATATTTTATATGCACTTTAAAAATATGGGAAATCTATGTTTTTTATGATTATGTCTCTTAAGTGAGCTTATTTAATTATGTACTATAGAAAAAAAGTTATTTGTAAACAAAACATGGTATCAATTTTACAACATTGGTGATTTGTTGTGTAAAATTGGTCTTTTCCACGTATAAATGATTAGTGGGCCTTTAAAATTAATTTGATATTGCAAGAAGGGGTACTAAGAGGACCCATAGTGAATTAAATTATACAAGTACGTGGCATAGATGATGAGACAGTTTTATTGAATGAGAAGTTGATCATTAATCGTATAATATGGCACTGTCGGAGAAACAGTGATTGTGTAGTTGAAACCAACCATTGGGACCAATGGAGTAACGATACTTAGATAGCTAGAAGTAGCAAAATAATACTATCAACAAATCTCGAGGGTAGCAATACTTTGTTAAGTGTTGGGTATGTTTTGAATTTTTTTACAAAAGTTAGAAGGTTATTTTTTACTTCTTCCATGTTAAAATAAGAACAAGTGGGATGGACATATAGGATTCAAGCGAAGAACAAATGAGAAAAAGAATATCACAACATTCTTCTTCACATAAATACCAAACAAATTCGGAACAAAAGAGATGTACTCAATCTTCAAAGATTACAGGAAGATTAAGGAGGTGGTTATGCCACCGAAAAGGGATAGGAGAAGAAAGATATATGGTTTTGTCAGGTTCAATAATATGAAAGAAGAAAGAATGATGAAAACAAGACTAGATAACATCTTCATTAGAAGTAGGAAAATCCATGCAAACATACCAAGGTTTTAGAGGAGGAATATGCAATAAAAGCGTCAATCAGGTTAAGGAACCATGCTAACAGGATGAAATGATTTGAAGTTTGATAGTAAAAATGGTTTGATTTGAAGAAATATTTGACATCGGATCAAGTACTCGCGTTGCATTCTTTTTTTATTTTGACTTGGAAAAGACTTGACATTGAATCAAGCATGCTTTTATTCTTTTCTGAAAGTTGTTGATTTTAATCTTGAGTTAGCAAAATTATTGAAGATGACAAAATAAACTAAAGAAAAGCGGTAAAATTATTACACATTATGGGAATAGGGGTGTAATTTATCGAATGAGGATATAATAAAGTGATTAATAATACAAGTCCAACAAACAAATTGTAAACAGACAAGGAACTAAATGTAAAAATACACAAGAGAAAGATAATGGATCAAAAATAAATCGGAGTCTAGAGTAATGGATTTGGTTATATGTTAAGCCAATTTAAAGTAGATTCGGGTAGGAATCACCCTATAAGAAGTCAGACAATCAAATCTATGCGTCCAAGCGATTTCTGAAAGCTAAATTGGATTTAAGCTTCAAAGTCGCAACGCAATGAACCGCACAGCATCAATTCGATTAATTATGTACAACACTTACAAAGGTAAAATAAATCGAATTTAAAATAATAAATTTAGCTCTATGTTAAAAAACTTAAAGTGAATTCATGTAGAAATCACCCAATAAGAGGCTGGGCAACAAAAGTGATTTCTGAAAGCTAAATTGGACTTAAGCTTCAAAATCACAACATAACGAATCGCACAACAACAATTTGATGAATTATGTATAACACTTACAAAGGTAAAATAAATCGAATTTAAAATAATGAATTTAGATTTATGTTAAGCTAACTTAAAGTGGATTCATGTAGGAATCATCCTATAATAAATCAGACAACAAAATCTATGCGTACAAACGATTTCTGAAAGCTAAATTGGATTTAAGCTTCGAAATCACAATGCTATGAATCGCATAACAGTAGTTCGATGAATTATGTATAAGAGCTACAAAGGTAAAATAAACCGAATTTAAAATAATAAATTTAGCTCTAAGTTAGGCTAACTTAAAGTGGATTCATGTAGGAATCACTCTATAAGAAGGAGGAAAACAAAATCTATGCGTCCAAGGCGATTTTTGGAAGTTAAATTGGATTTAAACTTTCAAAATCACAACGCAATGAAATCGATGAAATAATTAATTAAATAAAATAATTAACCATTAAAAGCAATTAATAAAATAAACTAATTAATTAATATAATTAAATCAACAATTTTAATTAAAAAAAATGAAAATATCAAAGGTAATGTAAATTAGTAAGAGGGGTGCAAATAATTAATCGGGCAAATACAATACACAAAGAGCCCAATACTTATTCTAATTTTGTTTTAATAATAATAATAATAATAATAATAATAATAATAATAATAATAATAATAATAATAATATAAAAAATCAAAAGTAAAAAGAGAAAGGGGGATGTGTTGTTGGTTACACCCAGAGAGAGTAAGGATTTATTTTTTTGAAAACTTTTTGAGCCATCCATCCATAATCTGACACGTGACAGAGAAAAAGTCAAAGAAAAACAACATGTTTCTCTTCTTCTTCCTCGCGTGTCTGTAATCCGCAACAACAATATAACTTCTTTTTTTATTAAATTTAAAACTCTCCCTCTCTCTAAGCTTCTTTTCCATCATTCTCTCTCTCTCTCTCTCTCTCTCTCTCTCTCTCTCTCTCTCTCTCTCTCTCTCTCAATCAAACAAGAATAACAACAACAGCAAAATAAAAGTACAATGAAAAACCTCTGAACTCTCCCGATCTTACTCTCCTTCTCTCTCTCTCTCTCTCTCTCTTCTTTCCGCGGCGGTGCTGGTATGAGGTTGATGGCGAAAACGAGATGGAGGAAGTGGTTTGCGTTGTCCGGTTATAATGTAATGAACAGGATGGATAATGTTGTGGTTAGTTTGGGTGTTTTCTCACATGAAATAGAGAAAGGAGGAGGAGTAGAGTTGTTTGTTATGTTATGGTCTGGTGGTGTTGCTCGATGTAAAGGGTGAAAAGAAGGAGGACATAGTGGTGAACTTCTTTATGGTTGAAAGAGGTTATGGTTGGTTTTCCAGAAGTTGTTGAGGGAGTGTTTGTGGCTGGTTTCAAGGTGTGTTGTTGTGGTTTCAAGGTTAAGAGAGACAGAGGAGAACAAAGTGGAAGTATGTAGGTGGTGGAATAAGTGAAGTTGGGAGTTGAATGGTAATGAGGAAGATGGTTTCGCCGACAAAGTATAGCAGCGGTGAAGTGAGTATAGTGGAGGCGAGTTTATTTTCTGAAGGAAGCGTGGAGGACGAAAATAAAACTTTGAGAGATTCTTAGAAGGAAAAAAAATGAAAGAAAACCCCCAGAAAAAATCAATGTTATGCTCCCTCATTTTGTTAATCTTATCTCTTTCAATTACACAATGTCATATCCCTCTATGCCACGTGTCTGTTTGGTAATGGGTCTCACTCATCTCTTTTTTCAATCTCGGTTTGACCCAATATCAGGCGCCCTTTTGTGAGGTTTTGTGAAATGAAAATAATAATAATAGATATGGAGGGTATATCAAGATAGCAAAGGGTATGTTGCAGCAAACATAAACAAACCAAAATGGACTAAAGACCCAAGATCCAAAATAAAGATAATTAAAAAAATGTAAATAAAAATGGACATGAAGGGGTGCCAAAAGAAATGAGGCCTAATGGGGAAGCCCAAGGCACGATGCTAGTCCAAGTTAATATGCAGAGGGAGTCAAAGAAGTTGAGTCAACCTCAGCCTTGTGATATATCTAAACTATGATAAAATGCTTATTGAAAAGGGACACATGGAAATATGGTCCGCGTGCTTTTGGAAGATCCAAATCAATGCGCCCCAAGTCAGAGGATAAAAGGGCTGAGGAGCGGCCATGTGTGGCTAGCGATTTAGATGAGAGAGAAGTAAAAGTGAGGGAGCCTCACATGGACTCATTTTCCCATTTATTTCTCTTTTATCCTTCATCATATTATCACTTCTCTCTCTTGTTTCCGCCACCGTGCAAACGCTGAAACCCGAAAAGCTCACCACCATCAAAGATCAAATGTTGTGGCTATTTAAGAATTCTTCATGAACATCATGAAGATGTTCATGTCAAACCCCAATTTTCATGAGAAACTAACCAAATAAAAAAACAAATCACAAACCTAGCCTAAAACTAATCCATGAGCACTAATCTTCCTTCGACCAACCAAATAACACACAAATTTACAGATATGAATTTGTTCCCAAATAAATCATAGGTTCTAAATCATAATAATTAACAGTTCAAACACACAAATATTGTAGTTATCCATACAATAATTATAAAGAGGCAAGTAAACATGAAGAAAGCGCAGGAAAAATAAGGAAGAAGACCTCGTCGGAGATTTGAAACTCCGGCGAGACTCCGACCAATCTCAGATAAGTTCTTCTGAGCCTTTCTCTACTTATTTTTGTATGCTTATGTCCATCCTGCTCTACTTCTTCTTTTCCCTTTTGTGTTGCTTCGACGGGTGGTGAGGCTTAGGGATAATGCTTAGCCCTATTAAACTTCAATGAGAAGTTTAAGAAGCTTTCTCTAGTTATTTTTAGTGAAGGTGGGATTTGAGTTTGGCAAGGATTCAGTGAGTATTTGTTTCGTTTATGAGTGAGGCAGATGGGTCTATTTAAAGCTGAATGAATTGAGTGATCCATGAAACTCGTAAGTGGATTAAGAGGGAAATAAAGTTTGTTAGGATAATTTTTTGGGGGAACTGAGGATAGTGATCCATATGAGAGTTGGAAGGATTGTGTGAAAAATTGTGTGAGCAATTCGTGTGTTTGTATGGATGTATTGATGATATGATAGTGATGGTATGATGGCATAATGTTAGATGCCCAAAAGTGCTTATTTGAGCTATCAAATATGGCCATCTTTCACTCCTTTTTGTTGCTAAAGTGTTCGAAACCACCTTTGTTTTAGATGAATTGCAATACAATGTTAAACGATCTTGGTACCTTTAATTTGTGCGTTATTGTGCAGGAATTAGGCATAAATTATAGAAAATGAAGGCAAATTAAGTTGGAAAAGGGACCAAGAAAAGAATGCATTCATCAGCTTTCTCGCTAGGCGAGTGATGTAGCGAAGTGCTCGCTAGGCGAGCACCCAGCGAGCTGCTAGCGAGCATTCCCAGAATTTTACAGTAGAAAAAGTCAGAAAACTCGCTAGGCGAGCAGCCAACGAAGGTGGTAGCGAACACGCCCAAACTTGGTCAAAAGCACAACCAGCACTTGCTCGCTAGGTGAGCCACTAGCGAGCTCCCAGCGAACAATTCCAGTAGCAAAACCACCTAAACTCGCTAGAGCGAAGGTGGAAGCGTGGGCTTCTCCTAGCGAAGGTTTCTTCGCTTAGCGAACAGGTGAAATCTGGCAAAGATATTTTCTCTGGACGCAGGTGCCTCTGGTGCCAATTTTAGGGCTCGCTAGGCGAACCATTCTGCTCGCCTAGCGAGCATGACAGCTCAGACCTCAGTACTATAAGTAGCAAGAGCTACTTTTTGGAAGCCATACTTTGTACTTTACACTTAGCATTTTTTAGATATTTTCCAGCATTGTTCTAGAGATATTTTGTAACCTAGAAACCCATTTTTCATCTTTGATCTTCTCTTAGCAATATTTTACAAAAAGAAGGTGGATTCCCATCCAATCTCGATTCTTCGACTCGGATGTTAATCAACCTTCTTCCGAAACTTATTGACCAAGCTACCATGAAAATGAGTAGCTAAGTCCTTCATTTTGTCAAGGTTAGATGTAGAGGATCATTAGCTTTGTGTGTAAATGGGATGATCTTCATTTGTAAACTCTTTAATGATGAATATATGGTGAAAACTTTGTTTTATTGATAACTCTTTGTGTTGGTTTATGATCGAGAGATGTTTACCAACTCTTTACCTAGGTTTTCATCCAATCTTGTTTGTTAGCTAGAGATAGTAATGAATGATTTTGTTCACGATAAAGTTGAACCAAAAAGTTGTCATTTTGATAGATTGTGTTAGAGATAAACAATGGATCAAAATGGGAAAACCCACAATGTGTGTTAGAGATAAACACATTGGGAGGACTTTGTGAAATAGTTTATCATCTAAAGGAGTTTATGAGTTTGTTGATCGAACATATACATGCAAAGTGATCGTCGAACCCTAACTTTGACAATCTTTCTCAAATAGAAAAACCAAAACTTTTACCGCATTTTCTTACACTTTTATGCAAGCTACCGTGACTAAAACCAAAACCCCCCTTGTTACTACGAGTTAAGAATTAAAACAACTGTCGAACGGCGGCGATATCTCACAATCCCTGTGGAGATGATAACAAAAACCCGACACCAAAACCTACACTCAACAAAATGGCGTCGTTGCCGGGGATTGTGAATTGATATTGCGAGCATCACAATAGTTGCTTAATTTTTAACTTTTGAATTTTTGACATGTGCTTGTAATTTGTTTGGTTTAGTGTGCAACTTTCGTTTTATGCGAGGGCAGGTTCCTGAGGATGAACTTCTTTTTGATCTTGAGATCGAAAGAACCGCAAGGAGACTGAATAGCAGAACGAGACGAAGGAGGCAACAAGCTAGACAATGACAAGAACAAGGAGAAAGTTCTTCTACAACACATCCACCACCTTTCATACCTATCATGGATCAACCACCACAACCACCTCCATGTCCACACCTTGTGTAAACAGTCCAAGGAATACTGCTCAGTTTGCCAACCACACGGGAAGGCAAGCCGAGATGAAAATGGGAACTCTTAACCTACTATATGGAAGTCCATTCACCGGAATGGACCATGAAGACCCCTTTGCTTTTCTCACCAAAATTTATGAGATAGCATTGGCGGCCGGAGTTGATCAAGCTCAAGAGCTACCGTTGTTCAAAAGATTATTTCCCCACGCTTTGCTCGGCAAAGCAAAAGATTGGTACTTGGATCAAACACCTGCAGTCATGACGGATTGGAACGTGTTGGAAGAGAAGTTCATTGAAAGATTTTTCTCCCACAACCGTTTCATGGAATCCAAAACGGAAATCTCCGTGTTTTCACAAGGGACCAACGAATCATTGAAATGAGGCGTGGGAAAGATTCAAATCCATGCTTCAGAAGTGTAAAGGGCATGGTTTTGACGAATTGACTCAAATCCATATTTTCAAAAATGGCCTCCAACCGAATTGCAAGACTTTGTTGGATGCTACCTCGGGTGGTTCTTTATTGTCTAAAAGCACCGAAGAAGCTACTGATATCATCAACAGAATGGCTCTAAATGACCTCCAAAGTCAAAGTAGAGGCAACTCTTTGAAGAAACCGGGAGTGCTTGAACTTGGGACGAACGATGCTATTCTTGCCCAAAACAAACTCATTTCACAACAAGTGGAACTCTTAACGCAACAAATAAAAGAGTTGAGAGAACCTTCAAAAGCTAAACAAATAGCTTGTTGTGAGCTTTGCAAAGGTGAGCATGACACCGGATTTTGTCCACCTCCCGGTTTCGAAGAAGTAAACAACATGGCGAACCAACGAGACTACCAACCGAGGCAACAACCACAACAACCGTATCAACCACCTCCTCAAAATCAATAACAACACTTTCAAGGGAATCAAGGGTTCCAACCAAGGACTAACTATTACCATAACCAAGGTTATGGGGGTGGTTCTTCTAGCCGTCAAAACCCTCCCCAAAATCCGTACCAACCTCAACAACCGCCGGTCGTGACTTCAAAGTTGGAAGAGACATTGACACAATTTATGCAAATGTCGATGGCTAATCAAAAGAGCACCGATGCGGCAGTCAAAAATCTCGAAACTCAAGTCGGTCAACTTGCTAATCAACTAGCGGAACAACAACCCGGACCATCTTTTTCGGCGAACACGCAAACGAATCCTAAAGAGCATTGTAAAGCGATAACGACGAGAAGTGAAAGGGAGTTATTTAGTGAGAGTAAAAAAAGAGATAAGAGTGAAAAAAGAGAGGAAGAAAAAAAGATGAGGAGAAAATAATAGAGGATAGTGTTAATGGTGAAGTTTGGGAGTGGAGTGAGGAAGAAGTTGAAGAGGATGAAAAGAATGGTGAAGTTGAAAACAAAGAAAGTGTGGAAATTGAGAAAAATAATAGTGATAAAGTGAAGGTGGAGCCAGTGAAAAAGAAAAGAGCGAGAAGTTCTAGAGTTGCTAAAGGAAAGGAGGTAGTGAGCGCTACTCCAATCCAAAACCTTCCGTATCCACATGCTCCGTCTAAGAGGGAGAATGAACGACATTATGCCCGGTTCATGGATATATTCAAACAATTGAAAATAAACATTCCGTTTGCCGAAGCATTGGAGCAAATGCTTAAGTATGCCAAATTCATGAAAGACATACTTACTAAAAAGCGGAGGTACACGGAACCAGAGACAGTCTTGCTTGATGCACAATGTAGTGCCATCATTCAAAAAACTCTCCCAAGGAAGGAATCCGATCCGGGACGAGTCGCTTTACCGGTAACCATCGGAGACACATACACGGGTAATGGCTTGATTGACTTGGGATCTAGCATCAATTTGATTCCCCTATCCATTGTTAAAAGATTGGGAAATGTTGAGATCAAATCTACAACGATGATTCTACAACTTGCTGATAAGTCTACCACTTCACCATATGGAGTTGCTCAAGACATGTTAGTGAAGGTGGACAAATTTTTCTTCCCGGTTGATTTCATTGCTATTGATATGGAAGAGGACGATGATACTCCACTTATTCTTGGCAGACCATTCATGAAAACCGCACGCATGATGATTGACGTTGACAACGGTTTGATGAAAGTAAGGGTCCAAAATGAAGAGGTAGCCTTCCATCTTTTTGAAGCCAAAAAGCATCCTAATGGGAAGCATGATTCTTTCCGAATCGATGCCACCAAGGAGAAGCTAGTGGAGGTCGCAAACCAGGTTCATGTTTCTAATCCTTCCGAAAGATCTCTTATCGGAGTATACAAAGTTTCGACCAAAAATAAAGGAAAAGAGATGGAAGTATTGTTGCATGAATTAGAAGCTTGTGGAGAGCTTGTTTATCATGAAGACACAAGCGAAGGTTTGGATATGACAAAGAAAGTGGAGGAGCCAAAACTAGAGCCACATTTGAAGTATGTGTTCCTTGGAGATAACTGTACTAAACCGGTAATCATTAGCAACACTTTGTCCACAAAAGAGGAGAATCAATTGATGCGAGTGCTGAAAAAGAAGGACGTTGTCAAACTAGTAGAAGCCGGGATGAATTATTCTATCTCCGATGGTGAATGGGTGAGCGTTGTGCAAATAGTTCCGAAAAAGGGTGGTATCAGATTTTATCGAAGGTTCATCAAGAACCTCTTGAAGACAACAAAGCCCTTGAGGAAGTTGCTCAACAAAATGGATTGTGGAAGCTCAAACAACAAAGTGGATCGCGGAAGCTGCACAATTTCCTTGGATGCTCCTTTGTGAGCATCGAACCGTCGAGCTTATCCGACGTTAAACAAGCGCTTGTTGGGAGGCACCCCAACATTGTAAGTATTTACAGTTTTCTGTTATGTTGTATTGGTGTCCATTTTGAAAAAACCTTGCTGAATGTGCTTTACCTACTGTTAGAAAAAAAACAAAATGCTGTCATGCTCGCTAGCTGCTCGCTAGGCGAAGGCAGTAGCGAGCTGATTCGCTATTTGCTCGCTAGGCGAAGAAGCATAGCGAGCGCTGCGTGGCAGCACTTTATTTCTGTTTTACAGGGCCACTCATTTGGGCCCAAACACTTGTTATTTCGTTTTTTTTAGTCTGATAAAAGATCAAGCTTATTTTCACTAGCACTCTCAATCACTCTCTCACATTCCATCTAACAACTCACTTTCCATCAAGCTTATTGGATGGCGGCAACTCAGCGCGCCATGCTTGATATTCATGATTCTATGCAGCTATTACAGTTGCAGGTGCGTGACCCCTCCGGTGAGCACTCGATGATGACGCGTGAGCAGTTTCTGCAGCACGCTAGCTGGCCTGTGGACAGGCCTATTTTCGGAGAGGGGGCGGGTGCCGGTGCTTCTGGTGCTGGTGCTTCTGGTGGTGCTGAGGATGATGGTGATGACGATGATGATGATAGTGATGATGCTACCGGTTCTGAAGCCGGTAGTGATGAGGGTTTTGAGTCCTTTGAGGGCTAAGTTTGTTTTATTTTATTGTATTTTTAGATTTGTTGTATTTTGGTATTGGTTATGTACTTTTGGGGTGTTTTGTCCCCCACACACATTTTAAATTTTTTAAGTAATAGTTATTGTTTATGTTTTTAATTCGTGTGTTTGGTTTAAATTTCTTTTGTTTAATAAATTTGTGGTTGTTGAGTGTCAAACCTTCTAGATTGGTTGCTCCTCAAAAGAAGTATCCAATGAAGGTGCATCCGAGCTTGGATGGCAATGATAAAAATAAACAAGTGAATAATGCTAAGGTACATGGTTACCTTCGGTTAGAATTTTAGAATGCATTAAGAACTTTACTCTTTTTGTAATTGAATATTGTTCTTTTTGCAACATAATTGAATGAATGTTTCATCTAGGACTTAAAACCACAAATTGTGAGGAAACCTTCATTGTACACTTAAATGCTGGATTCTAATAAACTTTGTTGATTCATTTGATTCATGCTTTATCTTTTATTATGGTGAATTTGTGGAAGCAATTAGAAATGATCAAGGCGCTTGTTTTCTTATGAGCACAACCAGTTCCAAATACAACTTACCCGTGAGCAGAGAGAGTATTCGTTAACCCCTTTGAGCTTAAACAGTTGAATCTCAGCTTGAAATAAAGCGAGATGTCAAAAATCTTTTTTTTTGAAACCCGGAAAATTTTGATAATTGTTCTTTTGCCGTAAAAAGTCAAGAGCATTCACTTAGGGTGAGTAAGAAATAAGTTGGGGAGAACGAAAATGAAAATCAGTAAGTGCCACAACTCTTGAAAAACCGAGCAAGCATTGAAAAAAATAAAATAAAAATTAGAAAAGAGAAACATCTGTTTTGTAAATATGATGTAAAAGAAAAAAAAATATAGAGAAAATGAAAATGAATGCTTGCTTGGAAGAAAAATAGTGAAAAACAAAAATTGAGTTGTGAAATAAGAGTTGTGAAGGTTTCAAATGAGAAACAAATGGAACGAAGTTGAGATGTGTGAATAGTGTACAGTGAATGTCTCTTTTGCATCGGAAATTTCGTTTTCAATGGCCTTAGAAATGACCCTTGTTTGTAAACCTAACCAAGCTACAACCGGAAAAGTCCTTAGTGATCTTCGTGCTTCCGCATTTTCATTTATAATTGTTAGACATTGTATGAATTGAGTTGTCTTTCGCATTGTTTGTTGGAGAGAGAGATTGTCCCCCGGGTTGCAAACGCGTAATTTCTTCAATCCTTATTCGAAGAGGAGAGATAGGGTGATTCATTCAAGATAATATTATTGTGGATAGATACATATTTCGCATTGCTATTAAGTTTTAGTTCTTGTGCATTATGTTATTCTAACCATTGGGAACTTGTGCCTGGTTGATTTTCTTGTGTTTGAGCCGTTTTATCCGATTTCGGAGAAACCTTTTTCTTAAAAGCAAATCCTCTTGTCCTTCAAGAGGCATACTTTGCTTGAGGACAAGCAAGAATCTAGTTGGGGAGAGTTGTTAGATGCCCAAAAGTGCTTATTTGAGCTATCAAATGTGGGCATCTTTCACTCCTTTTTGTTGCTAAAGTGTTCGAAACCGCCTTTGTTTTAGATGAATTGCAATACAATGTTAAACGATCTTGGTACCTTTAATTTGTGCATTATTGTGCAGGAATTAGGCATGAAATAATAGAAAATAAAGGCACAAGAAAGTTGGCAAAGGGACCAAGAGAAGAATGCATTCATCAACTTGCTCGCTAGGCGAGTGATGTAGCGAAGTGCTCGCTAGGCGAGCACCCAGCGACCTGCTAGCGAGCATTCCCAGAATTTTACAGTAGAAAAAAGTTAGCAAACTCGCTAGGCGAGCAGCCAACGAAGGTGGTAGCGAACACGCCCAGACTTGGTCAAAAGCACAGCCAGCACTTGCTCGTTACGCGAGCCACTAACGAGCTCCCAGCGAACAATTCCAGTAGCAAAACCACCTAAAATCGCTGGAGCGAAGGTGGAAGCGTGGGCTTCGCCTAGCGAAGGTTTCTTCGCTTAGCGAACAGGTGAAATCTGGCAAAGATATTTTCTCTGGACGCAGGTGCCTCTGGTGCCTATTTTGGGGCTCGCTAGGCGAACCATTCTGCTCGCCTAGCGAGCATGACAGCTCAGACCTCAGTACTATAAGTAGCAAGGGCTACTTTTTGGAAGCCATACTTTGTACTTTACACTTAGCATTTTTTAGATATTTTCCAGCATTGTTCTAGAGATATTTTGTAACCTAGAAACCCATTTTTCATCTCCGATGGTGAATGGGTGAGCGTTGTGCAAATAGTTCCGAAAAAGGGTGGTATCAGATTTTATCGAAGGTTCATCAAGAACCTCTTGAAGACAACAAAGCCCTTGAGGAAGTTGCTCAACAAAATGGATTGCGGAAGCTCAAACAACAAAGTGGATCGCGGAAGCTGCACAATTTCCTTGGATGCTCCTTTGTGAGCATCGAACCGTCGAGCTTATCCGACGTTAAACAAGCGCTTGTTGGGAGGCACCCCAACATTGTAAGTATTTACAGTTTTCTGTTATGTTGTATTGGTGTCCATTTTGAAAAAACCTTGCTGAATGTGCTTTACCTACTGTTAGAAAAAAAACAAAATGCTGTCATGCTCGCTAGCTGCTCGCTAGGCGAAGGCAGTAGCGAGCTGATTCGCTATTTGCTCGCTAGGCGAAGCAGTAGCGAGCGCTGCGTGGCAGCACTTTATTTCTGTTTCACAGGGCCACTCATTTGGGCCCAAACACTCTGTTATTTCGTTTTTTTTAGTCTGATAAAAGATCAAGCTTATTTTCACTAGCACTCTCAATCACTCTCTCACATTCCATCTAACAACTCACTTTCCATCAAGCTTATTGGATGGCGGCAACTCAGCGCGCCATGCTTGATATTCATGATTCTATGCAGCTATTACAGTTGCAGGTGCGTGACCCCTCCGGTGAGCACTCGATGATGACGCGTGAGCAGTTTCTGCAGCACGCTAGCTGGCCTGTGGACAGGCCTATTTTCGGAGAGGGGGCGGGTGCCGGTGCTTCTGGTGCTGGTGCTTCTGGTGGTGCTGAGGATGATGGTGATGACGATGATGATGATAGTGATGATGCTACCGGTTCTGAAGCCGGTAGTGATGAGGGTTTTGAGTCCTTTGAGGGCTAAGTTTGTTTTATTTTATTGTATTTTTAGATTTGTTGTATTTTGGTATTGGTTATGTAGTTTTGGGGTGTTTTGTCCCCCACGCACATTTTAAATTTTTTAAGTAATAGTTATTGTTTATGTTTTTAATTTGTGTGTTTGGTTTAAATTTCTTTTGTTTAATAAATTTGTGGTTGTTGAGTGTCAAACCTTCTAGATTGGTTGCTCCTCAAAAGAAGTATCCAATGAAGGTGAATCCGAGCTTGGATGGCAATGATAAAAATAAACAAGTGAATAATGTTAAGGTACATGGTTACCTTCGGTTAGAATTTTAGAATGCATTAAGAACTTTACTCTTTTTGTAATTGAATATTGTTCTTTTTGCAACATAATTGAATGAATGTTTCATCTAGGACTTAAAACCACAAATTGTGAGGAAACCTTCATTGTACACTTAAATGCTGGATTCTAATAAACTTTATTGATTCATTTGATTCATGCTTTGTCTTTTATTATGGTGAATTTGTGGAAGCAATTAGAAATGATCAAGGCGCTTGTTTTCTTATGAGCACAACCAGTTCCAAATACAACTTACCCGTGAGCAGAGAGAGTATTCGTTAACCCCTTTGAGCTTAAACAGTTGAATCTCAGCTTGAAATAAAGCGAGATGTCAAAAATCTTTTTTTTTGAAACCCGAAAAATTTTGATAATTGTTCTTTTGCCGTAAAAAGTCAAGAGCATTCACTTAGGGTGAGTAAGAAATAAGTTGGGGAGAACGAAAATGAAAATCGGTAAGTGCCACAACTCTTGAAAAATCGAGCAAGCATTGAAAAAAATAAAATAAAATTAGAAAAGAGAAACATCTGTTTTGTAAATATGATGTAAAAGAAAAAAAAATATAGAGAAAATGAAAATGAATGCTTGCTTGGAAGAAAAATAGTGAAAAACAAAAATTGAGTTGTGAAATAAGAGTTGTGAAGGTTTCAAATGAGAAACAAATGGAACGAAGTTGAGATGTGTGAATAGTGTACAGTGAATGTCTCTTTTGCATCGGAAATTTCGTTTTCAATGGCCTTAGAAATGACCCTTGTTTGTAAACCTAACCAAGCTACAACCGGAAAAGTCCTTAGTGATCTTCGTGCTTCCGCATTTTCATTTATAATTGTTAGACATTGTATGAATTGAGTTGTCTTTCGCATTGTTTGTTGGAGAGAGAGATTGTCCCCGCGGTTGCAAACGCGTAATTTCTTCAATCCTTATTCGAAGAGGAGAGATAGGGTGATTCATTCAAGATAATATTATTGTGGATAGATACATATTTCGCATTGCTATTAAGTTTTAGTTCTTGTGCATTATGTTATTCTAACCATTGGGAACTTGTGCCTGGTTGATTTTCTTGTGTTTGAGCCGTTTTATACGATTTCGGAGAAACCTTTTTCTTAAAAGCAAATCCTCTTGTCCTTCAAGAGGCATACTTTGCTTGAGGACAAGCAAGAATCTAGTTGGGGAGAGTTGTTAGATGCCCAAAAGTGCTTATTTGAGCTATCAAATGTGGGCATCTTTCACTCCTTTTTGTTGCTAAAGTGTTCGAAACCGCCTTTGTTTTAGATGAATTGCAATACAATGTTAAACGATCTTGGTACCTTTAATTTGTGCATTATTGTGCAGGAATTAGGCATGAAATAATAGAAAATAAAGGCACAAGAAAGTTGGCAAAGGGACCAAGAGAAGAATGCATTCATCAACTTGCTCGCTAGGCGAGTGATGTAGCGAAGTGCTCGCTAGGCGAGCACCCAGCGACCTGCTAGCGAGCATTCCCAGAATTTTACAGTAGAAAAAGTTAGCAAAACTCGCTAGGCGAGCAGCCAGCGAAGGTGGTAGCGAACACGCCCAGACTTGGTCAAAAGCACAGCCAGCACTTGCTCGTTACGCGAGCCACTAACGAGCTCCCAGCGAACAATTCCAGTAGCAAAACCACCTAAAATCGCTGGAGCGAAGGTGGAAGCGTGGGCTTCGCCTAGCGAAGGTTTCTTCGCTTAGCGAACAGGTGAAATCTGGCAAAGATATTTTCTCTGGACGCAGGTGCCTCTGGTGCCTATTTTGGGGCTCGCTAGGCGAACCATTCTGCTCGCCTAGCGAGCATGACAGCTCAGACCTCAGTACTATAAGTAGCAAGGGCTACTTTTTGGAAGCCATACTTTGTACTTTACACTTAGCATTTTTTAGATATTTTCCAGCATTGTTCTAGAGATATTTTGTAACCTAGAAACCCATTTTTCATCTTTGATCTTCTCTTAGCAATATTTTACAAAAAGAAGGTGGATTCCCATCCAATCTCGATTCTTCGACTCGGATGTTAATCAACCTTCTTCCGAAACTTATTGACCAAGCTACCATGAAAATGAGTAGCTAAGTCCTTCATTTTGTCAAGGTTAGATGTAGAGGATCATTAGCTTTGTGTGTAAATGGGATGATCTTCATTTGTAAACTCTTTAATGATGAATATATGGTGAAAACTTTGTTTTATTGATAACTCTTTGTGTTGGTTTATGATCGAGAGATGTTTACCAACTCTTTACCTAGGTTTTCATCCAATCTTGTTTGTTAGCTAGAGATAGTAATGAATGATTTTGTTCACGATAAAGTTGAACCAAAAAGTTGTCATTTTGATAGATTGTGTTAGAGATAAATAATGGATCAAAATGGGAAAACCCACAATGTGTGTTAGATATAAACACATTGGGAGGACTTTGTGAAATAGTTTATCATCTAAAGGAGTTTATGAGTTTGTTGATCGAACATATACATGCAAAGTGATCGTCGAACCCTAACTTTGACAATCTTTCTCAAATAGAAAAACCAAAACTTTTACCGCATTTTCTTACACTTTTATGCAAGCTACCGTGACTAAAACCAAAACCCCCCTTGTTACTACGAGTTAAGAATTAAAACAACTGTCGAACGGCGGCGATATCTCACAATCCCTGTGGAGACGATAACAAAAACCCGACACCAAAACCTACACTCAACAAAATGGCGCCGTTGCCAGGGATTGTGAATTGATATTGCGAGCATCACAATAGTTGCTTAATTTTTAACTTTTGAATTTTTGACATGTGCTTGTAATTTGTTTGGTTTAGTGTGCAACTTTCGTTTTATGCGAGGGCAGGTTCCTGAGGATGAACTTCTTTTTGATCTTGAGATCGAAAGAACCGCAAGGAGACTGAATAGCAGAACGAGACGAAGGAGGCAACAAGCTAGACAATGACAAGAACAAGGAGAAAGTTCTTCTACAACACATCCACCACCTTTCATACCTATCATGGATCAACCACCACAACCACCTCCATGTCCACACCTTGTGTAAACAGTCCAAGGAATACTGCTCAGTTTGCCAACCACACGGGAAGGCAAGCCGAGATGAAAATGGGAACTCTTAACCTACTATATGGAAGTCCATTCACCGGAATGGACCATGAAGACCCCTTTGCTTTTCTCACCAAAATTTATGAGATAGCATTGGCGGCCGGAGTTGATCAAGCTCAAGAGCTACCGTTGTTCAAAAGATTATTTCCCCACGCTTTGCTCGGCAAAGCAAAAGATTGGTACTTGGATCAAACACCTGCAGTCATGACGGATTGGAACGTGTTGGAAGAGAAGTTCATTGAAAGATTTTTCTCCCACAACCGTTTCATGGAATCCAAAACGGAAATCTCCGTGTTTTCACAAGGGACCAACGAATCATTGAATGAGGCGTGGGAAAGATTCAAATCCATGCTTCGGAAGTGTAAAGGGCATGGTTTTGACGAATTGACTCAAATCCACATTTTCAAAAATGGCCTCCAACCGAATTGCAAGACTTTGTTGGATGCTACCTCGGGTGGTTCTTTATTGTCTAAAAGCACCGAAGAAGCTACTGATATCATCAACAGAATGGCTCTAAATGACCTCCAAAGTCAAAGTAGAGGCAACTCTTTGAAGAAACCGGGAGTGCTTGAACTTGGGACGAACGATGCTATTCTTGCCCAAAACAAACTCATTTCACAACAAGTGGAACTCTTAACGCAACAAATAAAAGAGTTGAGAGAACCTTCAAAAGCTAAACAAATAGCTTGTTGTGAGCTTTGCAAAGGTGAGCATGACACCGGATTTTGTCCACCTCCCGGTTTCGAAGAAGTAAACAACATGGCGAACCAACGAGACTACCAACCGAGGCAACAACCACAACAACCGTATCAACCACCTCCTCAAAATCAACAACAACACTTTCAAGGGAACCAAGGGTTCCAACCAAGGACTAACTATTACCATAACCAAGGTTATGGGGGTGGTTCTTCTAGCCGTCAAAACCCTCCCCAAAATCCGTACCAACCTCAACAACCGCCGGTCGTGACTTCAAAGTTGGAAGAGACATTGACACAATTTATGCAAATGTCGATGGCTAATCAAAAGAGCACCGATGCGGCAATCAAAAATCTCGAAACTCAAGTCGGTCAACTTGCTAATCAACTAGCGGAACAACAACCCGGACCATCTTTTTCGGCGAACACGCAAACGAATCCTAAAGAGCATTGTAAAGCGATAACGACGAGAAGTGGAAGGGAGTTGATTAGTGAGAGTAAAAAAAGAGATGAGAGTGAAAAAAGAGAGGAAGAAAAAAAGATGAGGAGAAAATAATAGAGGATAGTGTTGATGGTGAAGTTTGGGAGTGGAGTGAGGAAGAAGTTGAAGAGGATGAAAAGAATGGTGAAGTTGAAAACAAAGAAAGTGTGGAAATTGAGAAAAATAATAGTGATAAAGTGAAGGTGGAGCCAGTGAAAAAGAAAAGAGCGAGAAGTTCTAGAGTTGCTAAAGGAAAGGAGGTAGTGAGCGCTACTCCAATCCAAAACCTTCCGTATCCACATGCTCCGTCTAAGAGGGAGAATGAACGGCATTATGCCCGGTTCATGGATATATTCAAACAATTGAAAATAAACATTCCGTTTGCCGAAGCATTGGAGCAAATGCTTAAGTATGCCAAATTCATGAAAGACATACTTACTAAAAAGCGGAGGTACACGGAACCAGAGACAGTCTTGCTTGATGCACAATGTAGTGCCATCATTCAAAAAACTCTCCCAAGGAAGGAATCCGATCCGGGACGAGTCGCTTTACCGGTAACCATCGGAGACACATACACGGGTAATGGCTTGATTGACTTGGGATCTAGCATCAATTTGATTCCCCTATCCATTGTTAAAAGATTGGGAAATGTTGAGATCAAATCTACAACGATGATTCTACAACTTGCTGATAAGTCTACCACTTCACCATATGGAGTTGCTCAAGACATGTTAGTGAAGGTGGACAAATTTTTCTTCCCGGTTGATTTCATTGTTATTGATATGGAAGAGGACGATGATACTCCACTTATTCTTGGCAGACCATTCATGAAAACCGCACGCATGATGATTGACGTTGACAACGGTTTGATGAAAGTAAGGGTCCAAAATGAAGAGGTAGCCTTCCATCTTTTTGAAGCCAAAAAGCATCCTAATGGGAAGCATGATTCTTTCCGAATCAATGCCACCAAGGAGAAGCTAGTGGAGGTCGCAAACCAGGTTCATGTTTCTAATCCTTCCGAAAGATCTCTTATCGGAGTATACAAAGTTTCGACCAAAAATAAAGGAAAAGAGATGGAAGTATTGTTGCATGAATTAGAAGCTTGTGGAGAACTTGTTTATCATGAAGACACAAGCGAAGGTTTGGATATGACAAAGAAAGTGGAGGAGCCAAAACTAGAGCCACATTTGAAGTATGTGTTCCTTGGAGATAACTGTACTAAACCGGTAATCATTAGCAACACTTTGTCCACAAAAGAGGAGAATCAATTGATGCGAGTGCTGAAAAAGAAGGACGTTGTCAAACTAGTAGAAGCCGGGATGAATTGTTCTATCTCCGATGGTGAATGGGTGAGCGTTGTGCAAATAGTTCCGAAAAAGGGTGGTATCAGATTTTATCGAAGGTTCATCAAGAACCTCTTGAAGACAACAAAGCCCTTGAGGAAGTTGCTCAACAAAATGGATTGCGGAAGCTCAAACAACAAAGTGGATCGCGGAAGCTGCACAATTTCCTTGGATGCTCCTTTGTGAGCATCGAACCGTCGAGCTTATCCGACGTTAAACAAGCGCTTGTTGGGAGGCACCCCAACATTGTAAGTATTTACAGTTTTCTGTTATGTTGTATTGGTGTCCATTTTGAAAAAACCTTGCTGAATGTGCTTTACCTACTGTTAGAAAAAAAACAAAATGCTGTCATGCTCGCTAGCTGCTCGCTAGGCGAAGGCAGTAGCGAGCTGATTCGCTATTTGCTCGCTAGGCGAAGCAGTAGCGAGCGCTGCGTGGCAGCACTTTATTTCTGTTTCACAGGGCCACTCATTTGGGCCCAAACACTTGTTATTTCGTTTTTTTTAGTCTGATAAAAGATCAAGCTTATTTTCACTAGCACTCTCAATCACTCTCTCACATTCCATCTAACAACTCACTTTCCATCAAGCTTATTGGATGGCGGCAACTCAGCGCGCCATGCTTGATATTCATGATTCTATGCAGCTATTACAGTTGCAGGTGCGTGACCCCTCCGGTGAGCACTCGATGATGACGCGTGAGCAGTTTCTGCAGCACGCTAGCTGGCCTGTGGACAGGCCTATTTTCGGAGAGGGGGCGGGTGCCGGTGCTTCTGGTGCTGGTGCTTCTGGTGGTGCTGAGGATGATGGTGATGACGATGATGATGATAGTGATGATGCTACCGGTTCTGAAGCCGGTAGTGATGAGGGTTTTGAGTCCTTTGAGGGCTAAGTTTGTTTTATTTTATTGTATTTTTAGATTTGTTGTATTTTGGTATTGGTTATGTAGTTTTGGGGTGTTTTGTCCCCCACGCACATTTTAAATTTTTTAAGTAATAGTTATTGTTTATGTTTTTATTTGTGTGTTTGGTTTAAATTTCTTTTGTTTAATAAATTTGTGGTTGTTGAGTGTCAAACCTTCTAGATTGGTTGCTCCTCAAAAGAAGTATCCAATGAAGGTGAATCCGAGCTTGGATGGCAATGATAAAAATAAACAAGTGAATAATGTTAAGGTACATGGTTACCTTCGGTTAGAATTTTAGAATGCATTAAGAACTTTACTCTTTTTGTAATTGAATATTGTTCTTTTTGCAACATAATTGAATGAATGTTTCATCTAGGACTTAAAACCACAAATTGTGAGGAAACCTTCATTGTACACTTAAATGCTGGATTCTAATAAACTTTATTGATTCATTTGATTCATGCTTTGTCTTTTATTATGGTGAATTTGTGGAAGCAATTAGA
Organism: Lathyrus oleraceus; assembly: GCF_024323335.1. Classification (NCBI taxonomy): domain Eukaryota; kingdom Viridiplantae; phylum Streptophyta; class Magnoliopsida; order Fabales; family Fabaceae; genus Lathyrus; species Lathyrus oleraceus. Next base: position 167,020,046 of record NC_066581.1, on the reverse strand, counting down.
AATGATCAAGGCGCTTGTTTTCTTATGAGCACAACCAGTTCCAAATACAACTTACCCGTGAGCAGAGAGAGTATTCGTTAACCCCTTTGAGCTTAAACAGTTGAATCTCAGCTTGAAATAAAGCGAGATGTCAAAAATCTTTTTTTTTGAAACCCGAAAAATTTTGATAATTGTTCTTTTGCCGTAAAAAGTCAAGAGCATTCACTTAGGGTGAGTAAGAAATAAGTTGGGGAGAACGAAAATGAAAATCGGTAAGTGCCACAACTCTTGAAAAATCGAGCAAGCATTGAAAAAAATAAAATAAAAATTAGAAAAGAGAAACATCTGTTTTGTAAATATGATGTAAAAGAAAAAAAAATATAGAGAAAATGAAAATGAATGCTTGCTTGGAAGAAACATAGTGAAAAACAAAAATTGAGTTGTGAAATAAGAGTTGTGAAGGTTTCAAATGAGAAACAAATGGAACGAAGTTGAGATGTGTGAATAGTGTACAGTGAATGTCTCTTTTGCATCGGCAATTTCGTTTTCAATGGCCTTAGAAATGACCCTTGTTTGTAAACCTAACCAAGCTACAACCGGAAAAGTCCTTAGTGATCTTCGTGCTTCCGCATTTTCATTTATAATTGTTAGACATTGTATGAATTGAGTTGTCTTTCGCATTGTTTGTTGGAGAGAGAGATTGTCCCCGCGGTTGCAAACGCGTAATTTCTTCAATCCTTATTCGAAGAGGAGAGATAGGGTGATTCATTCAAGATAATATTATTGTGGATAGATACATATTTCGCATTGCTATTAAGTTTTAGTTCTTGTGCATTATGTTATTCTAACCATTGGGAACTTGTGCCTGGTTGATTTTCTTGTGTTTGAGCCGTTTTATCCGATTTCGGAGAAACCTTTTTCTTAAAAGCAAATCCTCTTGTCCTTCAAGAGGCATACTTTGCTTGAGGACAAGCAAGAATCTAGTTGGGGAGAGTTGTTAGATGCCCAAAAGTGCTTATTTGAGCTATCAAATGTGGGCATCTTTCACTCCTTTTTGTTGCTAAAGTGTTCGAAACCGCCTTTGTTTTAGATGAATTGCAATACAATGTTAAACGATCTTGGTACCTTTAATTTGTGCATTATTGTGCAGGAATTAGGCATGAAATAATAGAAAATAAAGGCACAAGAAAGTTGGCAAAGGGACCAAGAGAAGAATGCATTCATCAACTTGCTCGCTAGGCGAGTGAGGCGTGTAGCGAAGTGCTCGCTAGGCGAGCACCCAGCGACCTGCTAGCGAGCATTCCCAGAATTTTACAGTAGAAAAAGTTAGCAAACTCGCTAGGCGAGCAGCCTGCGAAGGTGGTAGCGAACACGCCCAGACTTGGTCAAAAGCACAGCCAGCACTTGCTCGTTACGCGAGCCACTAACGAGCTCCCAGCGAACAATTCCAGTAGCAAAACCACCTAAACTCGCTGGAGCGAAGGTGGAAGCGTGGGCTTCGCCTAGCGAAGGTTTCTTCGCTTAGCGAACAGGTGAAATCTGGCAAAGATATTTTCTCTGGACGCAGGTGCCTCTGGTGCCTATTTTGGGGCTCGCTAGGCGAACCATTCTGCTCGCCTAGCGAGCATGACAGCTCAGACCTCAGTACTATAAGTAGCAAGGGCTACTTTTTGGAAGCCATACTTTGTACTTTACACTTAGCATTTTTTAGATATTTTCCAGCATTTTTCTAGAGATATTTTGTAACCTAGAAACCCATTTTTCATCTTTGATCTTCTCTTAGCAATATTTTACAAAAAGAAGGTGGATTCCCATCCAATCTCGATTCTTCGACTCGGATGTTTTAATCAACCTTCTTCCGAAACTTATTGACCAAGCTACCATGAAAATGAGTAGCTAAGTCCTTCATTTTGTCAAGGTTAGATGTAGAGGATCATTAGCTTTGTGTGTAAATGGGATGATCTTCATTTGTAAACTCTTTAATGATGAATATATGGTGAAAACTTTGTTTTATTGATAACTCTTTGTGTTGGTTTATGATCGAGAGATGTTTACCAACTCTTTACCTAGGTTTTCATCCAATCTTGTTTGTTAGCTAGAGATAGTAATGAATGATTTTGTTCACGATAAAGTTGAACCAAAAAGTTGTCATTTTGATAGATTGTGTTAGAGATAAACAATGGATCAAAATGGGAAAACCCACAATGTGTGTTAGAGATAAACACATTGGGAGGACTTTGTGAAATAGTTTATCATCTAAAGGAGTTTATGAGTTTGTTGATCGAACATATACATGCAAAGTGATCGTCGAACCCTAACTTTGACAATCTTTCTCAAATAGAAAAACCAAAACTTTTACCGCATTTTCTTACACTTTTATGCAAGCTACCGTGACTAAAACCAAAACCCCCCTTGTTACTACGAGTTAAGAATTAAAACAACTGTCGAACGGCGGCGATATCTCACAATCCCTGTGGAGACGATAACAAAAACCCGACACCAAAACCTACACTCAACAAAATGGCGCCGTTGCCGGGGATTGTGAATTGATATTGCGAGCATCACAATAGTTGCTTAATTTTTAACTTTTGTATTTTTGACATGTGCTTGTAATTTGTTTGGTTTAGTGTGCAACTTTCGTTTTATGCGAGGGCAGGTTCCTGAGGATGAACTTCTTTTTGATCTTGAGATCGAAAGAACCGCAAGGAGACTGAATAGCAGAACGAGACGAAGGAGGCAACAAGCTAGACAATGACAAGAACAAGGAGAAAGTTCTTCTACAACACATCCACCACCTTTCATACCTATCATGGATCAACCACCACAACCACCTCCATGTCCACACCTTGTGTAAACAGTCCAAGGAATACTGCTCAGTTTGCCAACCACACGGGAAGGCAAGCCGAGATGAAAATGGGAACTCTTAACCTACTATATGGAAGTCCATTCACCGGAATGGACCATGAAGACCCCTTTGCTTTTCTCACCAAAATTTATGAGATAGCATTGGCGGCCGGAGTTGATCAAGCTCAAGAGCTACCGTTGTTCAAAAGATTATTTCCCCACGCTTTGCTCGGCAAAGCAAAAGATTGGTACTTGGATCAAACACCTGCAGTCATGACGGATTGGAACGTGTTGGAAGAAAAGTTCATTGAATGATTTTTCTCCCACAACCGTTTCATGGAATCCAAAACGGAAATCTCCGTGTTTTCACAAGGGACCAACGAATCATTGAATGAGGCGTGGGAAAGATTCAAATCCATGCTTCGGAAGTGTAAAGGGCATGGTTTTGACGAATTGACTCAAATCCACATTTTCAAAAATGGCCTCCAACCGAATTGCAAGACTTTGTTGGATGCTACCTCGGGTGGTTCTTTATTGTCTAAAAGCACCGAAGAAGCTACTGATATCATCAACAGAATGGCTCTAAATGACCTCCAAAGTCAAAGTAGAGGCAACTCTTTGAAGAAACCGGGAGTGCTTGAACTTGGGACGAACGATGCTATTCTTGCCCAAAACAAACTCATTTCACAACAAGTGGAACTCTTAACGCAACAAATAAAAGAGTTGAGAGAACCTTCAAAAGCTAAACAAATAGCTTGTTGTGAGCTTTGCAAAGGTGAGCATGACACCGGATTTTGTCCACCTCCCGGTTTCGAAGAAGTAAACAACATGGCGAACCAACGAGACTACCAACCGAGGCAACAACCACAACAACCGTATCAACCACCTCCTCAAAATCAACAACAACACTTTCAAGGGAATCAAGGGTTCCAACCAAGGACTAACTATTACCATAACCAAGGTTATGGGGGTGGTTCTTCTAGCCGTCAAAACCCTCCCCAAAATCCGTACCAACCTCAACAACCGCCGGTCGTGACTTCAAAGTTGGAAGAGACATTGACACAATTTATGCAAATGTCGATGGCTAATCAAAAGAGCACCGATGCGGCAATCAAAAATCTCGAAACTCAAGTCGGTCAACTTGCTAATCAACTAGCGGAACAACAACCCGGACCATCTTTTTCGGCGAACACGCAAACGAATCCTAAAGAGCATTGTAAAGCGATAACGACGAGAAGTGGAAGGGAGTTGATTAGTGAGAGTAAAAAAGAGATGAGAGTGAAAAAAAAGAGGAAGAAAAAAGATGAGGAGAAAATAATAGAGGATAGTGTTGATGGCGAAGTTTGGGAGTGGAGTGAGGAAGAAGTTGAAGAGGATAAAAAGAATGGTGAAGTTGAAAACAAAGAAAGTGTGGAAATTGAGAAAAATAATAGTGATAAAGTGAAGGTGGAGCCAGTGAAAAAGAAAAGAGCGAGAAGTTCTAGAGTTTCTAAAGGAAAGGAGGTAGTGAGCGCTACTCCAATCCAAAACCTTCCGTATCCACATGCTCCGTCTAAGAGGGAGAATGAACGGCATTATGCCCGGTTCATGGATATATTCAAACAATTGAAAATAAACATTCCGTTTGCCGAAGCATTGGAGCAAATGCTTAAGTATGCCAAATTCATGAAAGACATACTTACTAAAAAGCGGAGGTACACGGAACCAGAGACAGTCTTGCTTGATGCACAATGTAGTGCCATCATTCAAAAAACTCTCCCAAGGAAGGAATCCGATCCGGGACGAGTCGCTTTACCGGTAACCATCGGAGACACGTACACGGGTAATGGCTTGATTTACTTGGGATCTAGCATCAATTTGATTCCCCTATCCATTGTTAAAAGATTGGGAAATGTTGAGATCAAATCTACAACGATGATTCTACAACTTGCTGATAAGTCTACCACTTCACCATATGGAGTTGCTCAAGACATGTTAGTGAAGGTGGACAAATTTTTCTTCCCGGTTGATTTCATTGTTATTGATATGGAAGAGGACGATGATACTCCACTTATTCTTGGCAGACCATTCATGAAAACCGCACGCATGATGATTGACGTTGACAACGGTTTGATGAAAGTAAGGGTCCAAAATGAAGAGGTAGCCTTCCATCTTTTTGAAGCCAAAAAGCATCCTAATGGGAAGCATGATTCTTTCCGAATCAATGCCACCAAGGAGAAGCTAGTGGAGGTCGCAAACCAGGTTCATGTTTCTAATCCTTCCGAAAGATCTCTTATCGGAGTATACAAAGTTTCGACCAAAAATAAAGGAAAAGAGATGGAAGTATTGTTGCATGAATTAGAAGCTTGTGGAGAACTTGTTTATCATGAAGACACAAGCGAAGGTTTGGATATGACAAAGAAAGTGGAGGAGCCAAAACTAGAGCCACATTTGAAGTATGTGTTCCTTGGAGATAACTGTACTAAACCGGTAATCATTAGCAACACTTTGTCCACAAAAGAGGAGAATCAATTGATGCGAGTGCTGAAAAAGAAGGACGTTGTCAAACTAGTAGAAGCCGGGATGAATTGTTCTATCTCCGATGGTGAATGGGTGAGCGTTGTGCAAATAGTTCCGAAAAAGGGTGGTATCAGATTTTATCGAAGGTTCATCAAGAACCTCTTGAAGACAACAAAGCCCTTGAGGAAGTTGCTCAACAAAATGGATTGCGGAAGCTCAAACAACAAAGTGGATCGCGGAAGCTGCACAATTTCCTTGGATGCTCCTTTGTGAGCATCGAACCGTCGAGCTTATCCGACGTTAAACAAGCGCTTGTTGGGAGGCACCCCAACATTGTAAGTATTTACAGTTTTCTGTTATGTTGTATTGGTGTCCATTTTGAAAAAACCTTGCTGAATGTGCTTTACCTACTGTTAGAAAAAAAACAAAATGCTGTCATGCTCGCTAGCTGCTCTCTAGGCGAAGGCAGTAGCGAGCTGATTCGCTATTTGCTCGCTAGGCGAAGCAGTAGCGAGCGCTGCGTGGCAGCACTTTATTTCTGTTTCACAGGGCCACTCATTTGGGCCCAAACACTTGTTATTTCGTTTTTTTTAGTCTGATAAAAGATCAAGCTTATTTTCACTAGCACTCTCAATCACTCTCTCACATTCCATCTAACAACTCACTTTCCATCAAGCTTATTGGATGGCAGCAACTCAGCGTGCCATGCTTGATATTCATGATTCTATGCAGCTATTACAGTTGCAGGTGCGTGACCCCTCCGGTGAGCACTCGATGATGACGCGTGAGCAGTTTCTGCAGCACGCTAGCTGGCCTGTGGACAGGCCTATTTTCGGAGAGGGGGCGGGTGCCGGTGCTTCTGGTGCTGGTGCTTCTGGTGGTGCTGAGGATGATGGTGATGACGATGATGATGATAGTGATGATGCTACCGGTTCTGAAGCCGGTAGTGATGAGGGTTTTGAGTCCTTTGAGGGCTAAGTTTGTTTTATTTTATTGTATTTTTAGATTTGTTGTATTTTGGTATTGGTTATGTACTTTTGGGGTGTTTTGTCCCCCACGCACATTTTAAATTTTTTAAGTAATAGTTATTGTTTATGTTTTTAATTTGTGTGTTTGGTTTAAATTTCTTTTGTTTAATAAATTTGTGGTTGTTGAGTGTCAAACCTTCTAGATTGGTTGCTCCTCAAAAGAAGTATCCAATGAAGGTGCATCCGAGCTTGGATGGCAATGATATAAATAAACAAGTGAATAATGTTAAGGTACATGGTTACCTTCGGTTAGAATTTTAGAATGCATTAAGAACTTTACTCTTTTTGTAATTGAATATTGTTCTTTTTGCAACATAATTGAATGAATGTTTCATCTAGGACTTAAAACCACAAATTGTGAGGAAACCTTCATTGTACACTTAAATGCTGGATTCTAATAAACTTTGTTGATTCATTTGATTCATGCTTTGTCTTTTATTATTGTGAATTTGTGGAAGCAATTAGAAATGATCAAGGCGCTTGTTTTCTTATGAGCACAACCAGTTCCAAATACAACTTACCCGTGAGCAGAGAGAGTATTCGTTAACCCCTTTGAGCTTAAACAGTTGAATCTCAGCTTGAAATAAAGCGAGATGTCAAAAATCTTTTTTTTTGAAACCCGGAAAATTTTGATAATTGTTCTTTTGCCGTAAAAAGTCAAGAGCATTCACTTAGGGTGAGTAAGAAATAAGTTGGGGAGAACGAAAATGAAAATAGGTAAGTGCCACAACTCTTGAAAAACCGAGCAAGCATTGAAAAAAATAAAATAAAAATTTAGAAAAAAGAAACATCTGTTTTGTAAATATGATGTAAAAGAAAAAAAATATAGAGAAAATGAAAATGAATGCTTACTTGGAAGAAAAATAGTGAAAAACAAAAATTGAGTTGTGAAATAAGAGTTGTGAAGGTTTCAAATGAGAAACAAAAGGAACGAAGTTGAGATGTGTGAATAGTGTACAGTGAATGTCTCTTTTGCATCGGCAATTTCGTTTTCAATGGCCTTAGAAATGACCCTTGTTTGTAAACCTAACCAAGCTACAACTGGAAAAGTCCTTAGTGATCTTCGTGCTTCCGAATTTTCATTTATAATTGTTAGACATTGTATGAATTGAGTTGTCTTTCGCATTGTTTGTTGGAGAGAGAGATTGTCCCCGCGGTTGCAAATGAGTAATTTCTTCAATCCTTATTCGAAGAGGAGAGATAGGGTGATTCATTCAAGATAATATTGTTGTGGATAGATACATATTTCGCATTGCTATTAAGTTTTAGTTCTTGTGCATTATGTTATTCTAACCATTGGGAACTTGTGCCTGGTTGATTTTCTTGTGTTTGAGCCGTTTTATCCGACTTCGGAGAAACCTTTTTCTTAAAAGCAAATCCTCTTGTCCTTCAAGAGGCATACTTTGCTTGAGGACAAGCAAGAATCTAGTTGGGGAGAGTTGTTAGATGCCCAAAAGTGCTTATTTGAGCTATCAAATGTGGGCATCTTTCACTCCTTTTTGTTGCTAAAGTGTTCGAAACCGCCTTTGTTTTAGATGAATTGCAATACAATGTTAAACGATCTTGGTACCTTTAATTTGTGCATTATTGTGCAGGAATTAGGCATGAAATAATAGAAAATAAAGGCACAAGAAAGTTGGCAAAGGGACCAAGAGAAGAATGCATTCATCAACTTGCTCGCTAGGCGAGTGATGTAGCGAAGTGCTCGCTAGGCGAGCACCCAGCGACCTGCTAGCGAGCATTCCCAGAATTTTACAGTAGAAAAAGTTAGCAAACTCGCTAGGCGAGCAGCCAGCGAAGGTGGTAGCGAACACGCCCAGACTTGGTCAAAAGCACAGCCAGCACTTGCTCGTTACGCGAGCCACTAACGAGCTCCCAGCGAACAATTCCAGTAGCAAAACCACCTAAACTCGCTGGAGCGAAGGTGGAAGCGTGGGCTTCGCCTAGCGAAGGTTTCTTCGCTTAGCGAACAGGTGAAATCTGGCAAAGATATTTTCTCTGGACGCAGGTGCCTCTGGTGCCTATTTTGGGGCTCGCTAGGCGAACCATTCTGCTCGCCTAGCGAGCATGACAGCTCAGACCTCAGTACTATAAGTAGCAAGGGCTACTTTTTGGAAGCCATACTTTGTACTTTACACTTAGCATTTTTTAGATATTTTCCAGCATTTTTCTAGAGATATTTTGTAACCTAGAAACCCATTTTTCATCTTTGATCTTCTCTTAGCAATATTTTACAAAAAGAAGGTGGATTCCCATCCAATCTCGATTCTTCGACTCGGATGTTAATCAACCTTCTTCCGAAACTTATTGACCAAGCTACCATGAAAATGAGTAGCTAAGTCCTTCATTTTGTCAAGGTTAGATGTAGAGGATCATTAGCTTTGTGTGTAAATGGGATGATCTTCATTTGTAAACTCTTTAATGATGAATATATGGTGAAAACTTTGTTTTATTGATAACTCTTTGTGTTGGTTTATGATCGAGAGATGTTTACCAACTCTTTACCTAGGTTTTCATCCAATCTTGTTTGTTAGCTAGAGATAGTAATGAATGATTTTGTTCACGATAAAGTTGAACCAAAAAGTTGTCATTTTGATAGATTGTGTTAGAGATAAACAATGGATCAAAATGGGAAAACCCACAATGTGTGTTAGAGATAAACACATTGGGAGGACTTTGTGAAATAGTTTATCATCTAAAGGAGTTTATGAGTTTGTTGATCGAACATATACATGCAAAGTGATCGTCGAACCCTAACTTTGACAATCTTTCTCAAATAGAAAAACCAAAACTTTTACCGCATTTTCTTACACTTTTATGCAAGCTACCGTGACTAAAACCAAAACCCCCCTTGTTACTACGAGTTAAGAATTAAAACAACTGTCGAACGGCGGCGATATCTCACAATCCCTGTGGAGACGATAACAAAAACCCGACACCAAAACCTACACTCAACACATAACACTGAGCACACATTTTTGCTTCCAATTGATCGAGTTTGTTTTTCTTGCAATTTAATTTCATTTTAATTGATGTATGTGGATATGTGTATTAATTGTATGTTGTAAGTATATTGAAAACTTGCAGCATGAGTTTCGTGGCTTGCCTTTCAATTTTGTTTGTTGTGTATGTTAGTTTTCAGTTACAAAACTCGTGTCTTGCATATTGAATCCTCTCTCACTTTTCATTTGTTTTATGTATTGATGGATGTAGGTTATGGACGATATAAAGAGATGAAAATGATGAGAGGCTAATTTGATGGGATGGGGGCAAGGTCAAACATGAAGCTCGTATTACTCAACCACACCCTAACTTCAGCTTCTTTTTTTACACTTTTAATTTCTTATTTTTTATTTATCTATATTTTTAATTAATGTATGATATGATTTATATGTAAAAGATGAAGTATGTATGAATATGTGTGCTTGGTTTAATGTAAAAATAAATGTGTTTATTCATGTTTCCTTTTTTTTTAAATAATCTCTTTGGTTTTTATTTCAATATATATGGCAAAATGGTTAATGCAAAATGACCTTAAAAAGGATAAAATCAACTTGATCTCAAATGCTCCCCTTTTTTTAAATTAGTGTAACATGTATGAATGATCAAATAATATAAAATATATGACAATAAGATTCAACTTGATTTTAAATTATGATACTATAAAAAGTATAATGACATGAGAGCGAACCAATAGTGGTCAAAAACTACAAAATATGGAATGGAAAAAAGATGCAACCATAGGACATGGGACCCTAGTCTTGAACATGGTTTTGACAAAATAAAAATGCAAAAATTCAATGCAAATGAGAATGAGTAAACCACACACATGGTCCTCCAAATGGTCTAGATTCTAAAATGCAACAGATGCAATGAATGTGATGTAAGATAACTTAAAAAGATCAAATATAAAAGTGGGACAAAATAGGGTATGACATCCGCCCCTATTTAATTGCGTTAAACCGAAGAGTATGAATAGCCACAGTTTTAATATCTTCAGGGTAAAATTTATTTTAATATAGATATAGGATACTACAGCTACATTAACTCACAACTTAATACTGATCAAACTGCAAAGATCACCATGAACGAAAGGATAATGGTAAAATCAACACTGTAAAGATCGCCATTAACGAAAGGGTGATGGTAAGATCCAACTTGAAAAGATTGCCATCAACGAAAGGATGATGATAAGATCATAACTGTAAAGGTCGCCATCAATGAAAGGATGATGATAAGATCACAACTACAAAGATCTCCATCAAAGAGAGTATGATGGTGAGATCATAAATACAAAGATCACCATTGATGAAAAGACGATGGTAAGATCACAACTGCAAAGATTGCCATCAACTAAAGGATGTTAGTAAGATCATAACTGTAATAATCACCATTAATGAAAGGATAATGGTAAGATCAAAAGAGAAAAGATCACCATCAATGAAAGGATGATGGTGATATCATAACTGAAAAGATCACCATCGATGAAAGGAAGGTGGTAAGATCACAACTAAAAAGATTACCATCAATGAAAGGATGATGGTGAGATCAATACTGCAAAGATCGCCATCAATGAAAGGATGATGGTGAGATCAATGCTGCAAAGATCGCCATCAACGAAAATATAATGGTAAGATCACAATTACAAAGATCGCCATCAATGAAAGGATGATAGTAAGATCACAACTGCAAAGATCAACATCAATGAAAGGATGATGGTAAGATCACAACTATAAAGATCTCTGTCAATGAAAGGATGATGGTAAGATCACAACTATAAAGATCACCATCAACAAAAGGATAATAGTAAGATCATAATTGAAGATATCACCATCAACGAAAGGATGATGGTACGATCATAAGTTCAAAGATCTCCATCAATGAAAGGATGATGGTGAGATCATAACTGCAAAGATTTCCATCAAAGAAAGGATTATGGTAAGTTCAAACTGCACAGATCAGCATCAATAAAAAGATGATGGTAAAATCATAAATGCAAAAAGATTGTCATCAATGAAAGGATGATGGTAAGATCATAACTAGAAAGATCTCCACCAATGAAAAGATGATGGTAATATCAGAACTGAAAATATCACCATATTGAAAGGACACTGGTAAGATCATAACTGAAAAGATAGACATCAATGAAAGGATGATGGTAAGATCACAACTACAAAGATCGCCATCAATGAAAGGATGATGGTGAGATCATAACTACAAAGATCTCCATCAACAAAAGGATGATGGTGAGATCAACACTACAAATATCGTCATCAACGAAAGGATGATGGTAAGATCACAATTACAAAGATCGCCATCAACGAAAGGATGATAATAAAATCAACATTATAAATATCGCCATCAACTAAAGGATAATGTTAAGATCAACATAGTAAAGATTTCCATCAGCGAAAGGATGATGGTAAAATCACAACTTGTAAAGAATTCCATCAACGAAAGGATGATGGGTTGGGAAATAAAACCATCAACAAAAGGTTGATTGAATAGATTTGATAGGGAGTATTGTAATCAAAAGAAGGTTAACATGTAAGATCCACTGGGGAATATCATCATCAACAAACGGTAAAAGGAAAAGACTCGCTAGGGAATACCCAATGAGAAAGCATACAGGGTAGGAGCCCACTTAGAGAAATACCACTGACTCGGTTGAGGATTGACCTGAACTCTCTGGATTGGCCCCGAATCCTGACTTATGCTATGTATGCATGATTTATTTTTTAATGGAGTAATGTTCCTCCTCGATAGAAATGCTATGCACGATGCATGAAATGCATCTTTCCTCTATAAGGTTGAGTTGTTCAAACCTTGTCTGAACTCGTTATGCCTCTTCTAACTTAGTCTCCATCAAGTCTCTCAACGAGGGGATTTCGACTTCTACCAGAAGTACTACTTCTATGCCATAGACTAAAGAGAAATGGGTGCCCCCTGTTGATATGTGAATTGACGTCTGATAGTCGTGCGGTGCAAAAAGAAGCATTTCATGCCAGTCCTTGTATGTTATCACCATTTTTTGGATAATTTTCTTTATGTTTTTATTTGCTGCTTTTACGTTGCCTTTCACCTTAGGCCGGTATGGTGATGAGTTAAGGTGTTCGATTTTGAAGCTTTCACACAAATCTTTCATCATTTTGTTATTGAGATTATACCCATTATCAGTAATGCTCTTGTTGGGAACCCTATAATGGCATATAATATTTATGAAGTGGGCAACCACTTGCTTTGTGAAGTTGGCGTAAGATGCATCTTTGACCCATTTGGTGAAGTAGTTTATGGAAACCAACATTTGTCCACTCAAAGCATTCGGTTTGATGAGCCAGATCATGTCTATTCCCCCACATGGAGAATGGACATGGCGCTATTAGGACATTCATAGGAGTAGGCGGCACATGAACCTTTTCAGCATAAATTTGGAATTTATGGCATGTTTTGGCGTAATGGAAACAATCAGTTTCTATAGTTAACCAGTAATAGCCTGACCTCAATATTTTCTTAGCCATTGTATAACCGTTTGCATTAGTACCAAAGGATCCTTCATGGGTTTTATTTATGAGCATGTCTTCTTCGTGTCTATCCACACATCTAAGCAGGACCTTGTAAGACCCCAATTTTGACCCTAAGATCCCTCATGCAATTTCATCATAAGCACTAGCATTGGGATCATACCTTGGCATCCTCCTTACCCCTATCATTGGGTTTGTTTTGGGAGAGATCACCAAGAACCATGTGATTGTATCATACTTGTATATTATCATTTTACTAACCAAATACCAAAAATATGTCTTTGCATTTGCCTAACTCTTTTGTAGGTAGGGCATGATCACATTGATTTATCAAGTTCATATCTAGGGTTTGAGGCCCTCATGACAAAGAGCATAACCATGAATTTGATCCAAGAATATATGATTTCCATTGATTCCTACATGTTATATTGATGAAGTATTCTTCAAGAGTTTGGAGGTGATTTTCCTTGGAAACCCTAGTTTGACTGGGTATCTTGAGTAACTTCTTCAACAAGCTATCCCACCAATTGATCAAATTTATCAATGGACACTTCAAAATTCATCATATTATGCATATATGATCTACCATGAGCCAAGGAAGTCAAGAGAATTGAAGGTTACCAAGTTGGTTGATGGTGGTTGGCCAGATGAATTCATCTGATCAAAACTGGGTCTCCCTAGACCCTATCTCCTACAATTTTCACCATATGAAAATTATTACAAGATAAAAGTTACTCTAAATGACATTAAAAACAACTTTCATGTTGAGACATAGATCTAGTTTTGCTTGGAAAATCATTTTCTATGTTGAAACATTATAGGTCATTTTGTCTAAACCCTAATTTGAAAGTCAACTTCCCAAGGCCATAACTTGCTCAATTTTTATGATATGAAAGATTTCCAAGTTTCAGAATCAAATTCAAGATGCCTAATTCAACTTTGATATTTAGAGTGAAAGCTAATTCAACTTTTATGAGCATATGATATGAGGATACATTATAGGTCATTTTTGACCTATACCATTGAACAAGTGATTTTTCCAAACTTCAAAAATGCATAACTCTATCATTCTAAATCCAAATAACATGAAATTGGTGACTATTTTTAAGGTCTTTAAAAGAGCTACAACTTTGATGAATACACTTTTCTCATTTAAAGCTCACATAAAAAGTTAAGCAAGATGGAATATTGGGATATATGGCTTGACACTTAGAAAAATTTTCAACATGTTGAAATTTCCAAACTTCCACCTTCAAATTCACCATGATCCAAGCTCCAAATGAAAAAGTGTTCAACATCAAACTTGTTCCCCTTGATCCAAGCTTTCTAAAGAACCCAAGTCATGCATTTTGGATGAAGTTTGCTAGGTATGCGCATGGCTTCAATAGAGCTGCACTATTGGAGAAAATCAAATGTCCAAAACTCCATTTCACATTGCCTTGCCAATCAAGCATCATTTGAACTTCAGTACAGTTGCAATTGGATCAAAATGGATTGCTTCATGGGCCTGTACATGCCCATGCAAGCTTGTGCATCACATTGCCATATTTAGCAAATTTTCAAGTGTGCAATTATCAATCCCAAATGCTATAAATACAGGCCCTTGGAGCTCAATTCAAAGACACCTTGCGCGCCAACTTTGCTCCCCAATTGAAACCCTCTCATTCTAAAGGAAAACCTGATAATTTTCAATCTGAAAATTAAGTTTGAATCTCAACTGTTGGAGATTCAAGAACTCCAGGATCTAAAGCCTTGCACCATTGCTAACCACTCCCTGCAAGCTTCTCAAGTGTGATCATATCATGTTTGAAGCAAGCAACCTCAAGTTCTACACATCATTGAAGGTAATTTTCAGAAAACCTCATCTCTTCGATTCTCACTCAATTCTCATCAATTCTCTTGGATCTTTGGTTGTTTGAAGTCCTACCAATGTAGGCAAGAAGATTGAGTTTCTTAGAGGTCAAATCGAAGCAACTCAGTTGACACACCTCAAAATTCAATTCCTCATATATTTATATATATGTGGAGTTAGTTAATATTGAAGTCAGATTTGTGCTCTACGCCATTTTTTCTTTCAGATCATGTCCTCCTTTTTTATTTTGGTTATGCTTGAGGGTGGACCAGTCCGATAAGGTCCACCGGAGAAGAAGACCGGAGCTCTGGCTCCGGCGGTGCGTTGGCACGTCTCCCAGCCACAGGATCCATTCAAAATGTTTTAATCTTAGGCGTTGGTTTTGATTACCACGTGTGTGGCACGCTGACTAGGTTCCATCATGGAACGCACATTTGTGTCCACTTGATCTACCACCTCAATTAATGAGGGAGATCAAGTGGTCCACGTTTTTTTTAATTTTCTGATTTTAATTTTTATTCCTTTGATTTTTATTAATTCATATTAATTTTAATATTGATCCAAAAAATACGAGGGTTTCACAAAAAAATTTCAAATAATTTCCTCTTTCATATTTTGAATTAAAATTATTTTTTGGGTCATTATTAATATTTTTCATGATTTAATTGATTTTGTGAATATTTTTAATTATTTAAAACTACTTTTAAGTCTTTAAAAATTCTGAAATTTTTTCTCCAAGGTCCTTTGACCTTATTTGACCTATGATAAATCTCATGCCCATTTCTTTGGTGTTTTGATGAGGTTTTAGGAATTTGACAAACCATATTTAATTTAAATGCCTTATTTTAGTATTTTTAATTTGAATAAATGCCAAATAATTGTGTTGACCTATTGTGATGGTTTGTGTAAGTTTGACTTATGTTGTTGGGCCTTGTTCAAGGTTGATTTGACTTTGTTAAGTTAATATCATTGAATTTAGGGGATTGATGGAATGTACATTCCATCTCCCAAAATGAATGAATGATATTAATTTAGTAAAAGTCCTTCTTTGACCAATTTGAGTTTTGATCCATTCCCTTCCCTCTTCATCTCATTCCCCTTCTTTATGCATTCATCTCATTTGGCCTATGATATCTCCAAGTCCTAAGGCTAGTTGATTGCAAAATCAACATAAGTATGGATGAGATTAGGCCACCTCTTTTGCATATTCTTTTTGTGTGTGATATGTTTCATGAGCATAGTCCATTATACTATGTCTCTAATATGCATTAACACCAAAATTCTATTGCCCAACCTCAAATAGTTGTGACTTCTACATAAGTCCAATTATGATTGCTTAACATAGCACTAAATTTTTAACACAAAAGGCATAGCATTCTAGTTAGTGAGATTGTAAGTCTCCCCTCTTTCATGGTATTGCATGGAAACTTGGCCTTTTTTCCTTTCTTTCGAAGATGTCTTGGTTCAAGGATCCATGCTTGTGATGAGTGGGTTGAGTGTTCTCCAAAGAATGACTTAAAATGAAAAGCAAAAGCAAAACAATACTAACTCCTAACTCATTAACAACTAACATTTAATTTCAAGTCCTTTATTTTAGTGCACTTTAATTTTTAAGTTCTATTCATTTTCCATTATTCATACCATTCTAATTGTTTATGCTAGTGCAATTTTCCCTTTGTCCATTTAGACCATATTGTGTGATATATCTTGCTTGTGTATATTTTGTTTGTTTGTGTGGTTTTGGACCATTAATGTACATAATAAGAACAAAAACCCTAAAAAACTTTTGAGTGGACTGTTGACTTGATCTGGGACAAATTGGACTTAGAATTTAGGCAACCTCCCTATGCTAAAGGACTTGGCCAATGCCAACTTTCTATGAAACCAAGTGCTTGCAATTTGAAACTTCATCTGATACATCATTCAAGATCCCTTTGAGTTCATCTGTAACATGATCATTGTGAAGCTATTATTTTGAACCTGTGACTTGTGGAATTCATATGTTACATGGGCTTAATCTGAAGAAGATCATGGAATGGCTAAGCTTGGATGGGGCTATCTTTATTTGATGGATTGCTCTTCAAGATAATTTTGTATGCATTGTTTGTTGCTTTATTCTAATGTCCAAGGGAATTTGGGTTTCTATAAGACACTCTTGTCTATTGGATTGCTACCCATCGGTTCGATCTTTTCAACTCTTAATTTTTAATTTTGTGCATAGGATTAGTCTCTTCATCTCCTCCCCATTTCTTTAATTTCAAAATCTCTCCCTCCTTTTAAAAAATTCTTTGTTTGAACTTGTTATTTTCTAAATTTTGACCACTTTGCAAACTAGAAACTTTGGCCTCATGCCATTGCATTTTCAAACTTCTTTTCTCAATCTAACTTGTAAATAGACTTAACTATACTTGACCTAAACTTTCAAAAGCCAAAAAAAGGAACTAACTCATTCAAACCATTTTCAGGCCTTTGTGCCTTTCAAACTTAATTTTGTTAAAAACAAAGCATCTACTTTGAAATTTGTATCATGAACTACGAGGTTTTGATCCCTCATTTTTATGTTGGTACGTAGGCACAAGTCTGAAGGTCTTGTCAAACACAAAAATATAATTAATGAATTCTTTTCTCATCCCCTCACTCTATTTGTTTGTAAACATCATTTTGTACAAAATACATATGCACAAAAAAAAGGGCTCCCTAGGAGTACCTAGGACACTTTGGGTGCTAACTCCTTCCCTCTGTGTAACCAACCCCCTTACCTGTAATCTCTGCCATTTTATTAGTTTTGATTTGAAAACTTCTTACTTTTGGGTTTTGTTCGTACTTTTCCCTTTTCCCTTGGAAACAATAAAAGCGCGGTGGCGACTCTTGTTATTTGATGTCTTGCTTATCCATAGCTTGATGATCATGAATTTACCGCTACAGAAACTAAGTGGTGGCTCTGCTGGGGAGTAGTCTCCAGTGGATTTAGCCTACTTTTTTGTGCGTATATAATTGTATATATGTGATATATGTATATTTGTGTGATAATCTGCTTGTTGTGCTTGGTGATCTCTGAGTGGTGAGATAAGTTCTAACCCGAACTTAAGTGCAATTAAGATAGGAGGATGGTATAGTCATGTTCGACTTATGTGGAGTAGTCCTTAACAAGTTGGCTTGAGATCCATATGCTCAGTGGAGACCCTTTTGGTTTAGAAATGTCACACAAGTATTTATGGTTAGGCATTACTATCTCTAATTTGGGTCCGAGAAGCTAAGGACCGTAGAACATTTACCCCCTCTTGGCCTATTTAGGACGTAGTGCAGAAACTGTTCAAGTGTAGACTTGATAACAGTTGTTACGCGATACTACACTCAGACGAGTTTCTCTTTAGAATATTATGGGCCGATGAGTCAGTCATCTTAACCTGTAATATCCGATAGATGGAATTAAGACTCTGGGAACTTTTTAGAACATGATCTACTACATGTTGTTATCCTTGGTTCACTCCTTTGGGATGGTTCTTACCCAGACTCCATGCTCGTGACTTACAACAAACCCTTGATTCTTGGTTGATCCAATCAAGTCTTGTCAATATCAATGGAACTTGGATGTTGATAAGGTGTAAACCATAATCCACCAAAATGGATGATTGACCTTGACAATGGCTTGATTCATCCCTTGACCTTTGTTTGCCTTGTGTGTGATCCCTTATTTGTGATTGTTGCATTCATGCATTCATGCGCATCATAACATTCATCACACGAAAATTTCAAGGAACTGAGGTATTATTTGCAAATATTTTCAGACCATAGATTGTGGACGAAGGAACACTAAGAAGTACAGTTTCAGATGTCCCGATTTGAAAGAGTTAAGGAAGCTAACATATTTTGTATTAGATCTGTTGGACTTCAAATAACGCCATGGGAAGCTTCTGTCTATCTTGTCTGCTGATGTGGTTGAAGGACTTTTGAGTGTACTAGCGCAGTTCTATGATCCTCTCTACCGCTGTTTCACTTTCCCAGATTTTCAGCTTGTGCCTACATTGGAGGAGTATTCTCATCTCTTGGGGATACCTGTTTCTAGTAGAGTACCTTTTAGTGGATTGGAAGAGATTCCCAGATCTCATCTTATTGCTGAAGCTCTTCACTTGAAGAAGTCTGAGATAGAGGCTCATTGGGTGAAGAAAGGAGGATTGTTTGGGTTGCCATCTAATTTCCTCATCAAGGAAGCTACTGCCTTTGCTCAAGCCGGTAGTATGGATGCTTTTGAAGCTATCTTTGTGTTTCTCATTTATGGATTAGATTCGTTCCCTAACATTGACAGTTTTGTTGATGTTAACTCCATTAGACATTTCTTGATTGGGAATCCTGTACCTACTTTGTTGGGTGATATATATTTCTCTTTGCATCTAAGGAATTCTAAGGGTGGTGGAACCATTGTCTGTTGCATCGTCTTCTGTACAAGTGGTTTATTTCGAACTTGCCTTAGACGCCTACTTTTGTGGAGAACAAACAATGTCTACGGTGGTCTTAGAGACTTATGTCTCTCACTAATGATGATATAGTTTGGTATGATCCCTCTTTGGGCAGTTTGGACATTATTGATAGTTGTGGTGAATTCTCTAATGTACCTCTCATTGGTACACAAGGAGTAATTAACTACAACCCTTCTTTGGCTCGTCGTCAACTTGGGTTCCCCTTGAGAGAGAAACCTAATAAAACTTTGTTAGAAAGTCTTTTCTATCCAGAGGGTAAAGATCCCCAACATTTGAAGCAGAAGATTGTGCATGCTTGGCATAATGTGCATAGGAAGGGAAGATCCGAGCTTAGTCCGTGCAATTGTGTAACTTTGGAAGCTTACACTCTTTGGGTGAAGAAGAGAGCTTTGGAGTTAAAGATGCCTTATCCTTGTGAAAGACCTATGTCTATGGTTATGGTTGAGCCATTAACTCTCCCTAACCAAGATAGGAGTTGGAAGACGCACTCCCCAAAATGAAGCAAGAGAAGTATATGTGGGAAGAGCGTTCCATGCTTTGAGCAAAAATCATGAAAAGTTGCAGTTGGAGTCTAAGGACAAAGATGCACTTATTGAGCTACTTGAATACCGAGTGACAAAGAGACAGAGAGAGTCAGAGGTTTCATCTTCTAGCATGCCTCAACCTTCCGTTGCTTGGAAGAAGATTGTTGACCAGCTTGTCCTCGAGAAGACTCGGATGAAGACTTCTTTCGAGATCGAGATTCGACGCATTCGAAGGAAGTACGCGCCTTCAGCCAGATCTTCTGACGTTTTTAGGGATCCTTAGGATGACTAGTCTCCCTTTCTCTTGTATTTTTCATGTGGTTTCTGAAATTGTACTCAGTGTAATCCTTCTAATTTATGTAAATAAAAAGAGATTTTTGTGGTCATATAAAATTGTTGCAATCATATATATATTTGCAAATGATATAGTAAGTTCCTTGAAAATAGAAATAAATAAACAAGCATTGCATTTCATGCATCATTTGCATAAGCAGGTTTCTCTTTCACCAGATGTCTCATTGGTGTTCTTCTGTGCTTCAGCCAAGCTGACTCATCAGTACAACACTCGCGCCAATCATCTGAGAATCATGGAACATCTCGAGCAAGAGAATAGAGAACTGAAGGACGAGATTGCCCGACTGACTGCCATGATGGAGTCAGTGCTAGCTACCCGGAGTCAATCTTATCCAACGCCCGCAACTCCTCCTCAGAGGACTTTTATTTCAGAGCTGGCTACCTCTACCATGCCTCCTGCTGCCCACTTTGCGCCTGCCATGTATGCCGGATTCCCGTGGAGAATGCCGCCAAACTTCATACCTAAAGGTTTCGCGTCTACCTTTGCTTCCATGCCGACATCTAGCCCGGTCATGTCTGTGTCACCTCCCGTTGTGCACATCTTACCTCGTGTAGAGGATACCATTTATCATTCTGAGCCGTCTAAGGGTCCGGATGTTTACGAGAAAATGGACTAAATGAAGGATCAGTTTCTTGAGTTGCTCAAGGAATTGAAGACACTAAGGGGTAAGGATTTGTTTGGGAAAAGTGCTACTGAGTTATGTTTAGTGCCAAATGTGAAGATCCCGGTGAAGTTCAAAGCGCCTGACTTTGAAAAGTATAAAGGGAACACATGTCCACTCAGTCATCTAGTGATGTATGCCCGGAAGATGTCTACCCAAACTGACAATGATCAACTGTTAATTCACTACTTCCAAGACAGTTTGATTGGTGCTGCGCTCCGTTGGTATATGGGGTTGGACAGTGGAAGCACTCGCACTTTCAACGACTTGGGGGAGGATTTTGTCAAGCAATATAAGTATAATGTGGAAATGGAGCCTGATAGAGACCAACTGAGGTCTATGTCTCAGAAGGATAAAGAGACATTCAAAGAGTACGCACAAATATGGAGGGAATTGGCTGCTCAGATCACTCCTCCCTTGGAGGAGAAAGAGATGACAAAGATCTTTCTGAAAACCCTGAGTTCATTTTATTATGAACGTATGATTGCTAGTGCCCCTAGTGACTTTACCGAAATGGTAAACATGGGGATGAGGCTTAAGGAAGGTATCCGAGAAGGACGTTTGTCAAAAGATGAAACATCGTCAAGTAAGAGGTATGGCAGTAGATTTGGGAAGAAGAAGGACACCAAAGTTAATGCAGTAATAAATGGGAGGCAGAGGAGGCCTCAGATCAGGAAGAGTCAACCACTCCGTCAACATCATCATCAAGTATCTTCAGTTATCCCTGTATTCTCTTATAATCAATCAATACCAATTCAACAACAACCAATGCAACAACAACCACATCAACAACAATAACCACAACAATGATCAAACACCTACAACAACAGCAATACCAACAATCATCATCAACAAAACTTCGAGAGAAAGAAGGTCTCTTTTGACCCAATTCCTATGTCATACGCAGAGCTCTATCCATCTTTGGTTCTCAAGAACCTAATCCAACCAAGGAACTCGCCGCAAATTCTAGAACCACTTCCGTGGTGGTATAAACCTGAACTCCGTTGTGCTTTTCATCAAGGGGCACCCAGACATGATATAGAAAATTTCTATCCACTTAAGTATGAGGTTCAGAAGCTGATGAAGAGTGGGATGGTGTCCTTTGAGGACCGTGCGCCGAACGTGAAAGCAAATCCATTACCCTCCCATGGAAATTCTTATGTTAATATGGTGGATGGTTGTCATGGTGAATTTAAGGTGTTTGATGTTTGTTTTATCCGGAGGTCCTTAGTGCAGATGCATAAGGACATTTTCTTGGTGAGTGATTGCGAGCATGACCACGAGGGTTATGTTGTTTGCGGTGTTAATTCAAGGGGTTGTGAAGTTGTGAAAAGGGACATCCAACGACTGATGGATGAAGGCATGATTCAGATTGTTCAATCTCGTCATGTAGATGATGATGTAAATGTCATAGTTCCCATTTTCAAGCAGCCAAATAGATTGGTAATTCAATACGACAGCAGCAACAGTAACAATGTCAGCAATAGATCAGTATCATCGTTGGTTATACGGTTAGCGGGTCCAGTCTCGTATTCATCTAATAAAGTTGTTCCTTATCAGTATAATGCTACGATGATGAAGGATGGTCAAGAGGTCCTGTTGCCTACGACCAGTTCTGTGGTGAGCATTGTTGATGTTACCAAGGTGACCCGAAGTGGTCGTGTGTTTGGGCCGGTGTTCCCAAAAGATAAAGAGTAATCAGTTGTTAGTAAGAAGGTAGAAGTGCCTGTTGTTGATCCGATTAGTGCTTCAAAGGGTAAGTCTGGTGAATCCAGTGATTTGAAGGCTAATAATGATGATGAGGTACTTCGATTGATCAAGAGAAATGAGTTTAATATGGTGGAGCAGCTGCTCCAAACCCCCTCAAAGATCTCAGTGTTGTCTCTGCTCATGAACTCAGAAGCGCACAGAGAAGCATCGCAAAAAGTTCTCGAGCAAGCTTTTGTGGAACATGATGTTACAGTGGATTAGTTTGATCATAATGTGGCTAACATCACTTCCTGCAACAATCTCAGTATTTTTGATGAAGAACTCCTTAAGGAGGGCAGAAATCATAATATGGCTTTGCATATCTCTATGTACTACAAAGATGATGCTTTGTCAAATGTGCTTGTTGACACCGGGTCTTCTTTGAATGTACTGCCGAAGTCAACATTGTCAAATCTATCATATCAAGGAGTGCCTATGAGGTATAGCGGTGTAATCGTCAAACCTTTTGACGATTCACGCAAAACAATGATAGATGAAGTGGACCTTCCGGTGAAGATAGGTCCGAGTGACTTCTAGATTACTTTTCAAGTAATGGATATCCACCCGGCCTACAGTTGCTTGTTGGGAAGGCCATGGATCCATGAGGCGGGAGTTGTTACCTCAACATTGCATCAGAAGCTCAAATTTGTGAAAAATGGAAAGCTTGTAATCGTTGGCGGGGAGAAGGCGCTGTTGGTTAGCCACCTGTCATCTTTCTCTTATGTTGAAGCTGAGGATGAGGTTGGAACTCCGTTCCAAGCCTTATCTATTGCTGATGAAAAGAGAGTTGGGGAACCTATGTCCTCATTGAAGGATGCAAAGAAGATTGTAGAAGAAGGCAATGTAGATCAGTGGGGGCGCATGGTAGAGGTCTCTAACAACAAAGGCAGAACTGGTCTGGGTTTTCAGCGAGGTTCATCAACTGCAAGGTCTGAAGATATGCAACTTAGCTTTCGTAGCGGAGGGTTCATTCATGGCAATGAACAAGACTTAGTTGTTGTGCTAGAGGATGACAAAGAGGAAGACTGCACCAATTTTGTGATGCATGGAAAGGCTTGCAACAATTGGACTGCTGTTGATGTTCTTATTATTTTGCATCGATATAAGTAATTGCTTTTATATGTTTTCAAAATACTTCTCCTATGCCTAAGGGAGAAGCGAACATTGTTTAAGCATTTTCAAATTGATCATTAACAAAATTAATTCTATTCATCCACATCTATGATGTTTGTTTTTACTTTTTGCTTTATTATGAAAATGGTAATCACAAAAAACATAAATAAACAATATAATTGTCCATCTACATAATAATCCTTCTTCTTCTCCAAATTTTGAATTCCCTGTGTTTAAGGCCGAGGAGGAAAGTGATGAAGAAGTGAGTGATGAATTATCTCGTCTTCTTTAGCATGATGAAAAAGCCATTCAGCCGTTCGAAGAGCATATTGAGTTAGTCAACTTGGGTTCCGAGGATGATGTGAAGGAAGTCAAGATTGGGTCTCGACTATGTCCAGATGCGAAGAAGGGATTGATTGATCTTCCTCGAGAGTATTCAGATGTGTTTGCTTGGTCCTATCAAGACATGCCTGGGTTGGATTTTGAGATTGTGGAGCATAGATTACCGTTGAAGCCAGAATGCCCGCCAGTTAAGCAGAAATTGAGAAGAACGCATCCTGATATGGCAGTGAAGATCAAAGAAGAAGTGCAGAAGCAGATTGACGCCGGTTTCCTTGTGACCGCTGAGTATCCACAATGGGTGGCCAATATTGTGCTTGTGCCGAAGAAAGATGGAAAAGTCCGCATGTGTGTCGATTATAGAGATTTGAATAAATCCAGTCCGAAAGATGATTTCCCTCTGCCACACATTGATATGTCGGTAGACAATACTTCTAAATTCAAAGTCTTTTCGTTTATGGATGGATTTTCCGGATATAATCAGATCAAGATGGCACCTGAAGATATGGAGAAGACCATGTTCATTACACCTTGGGGAATATTCTGTTATAGAGTGATGCCTTTCGGTTTAAAGAATGCTGATGCAACTTACCAAAGAGCAATGACTACTCTTTTTCATGATATGATGCATAAAGAGATTGAAGTTAATGTTGATGACATGATTGCTAAATCAATTGATGAAGAGGAACATATTGAGAATTTGTTGAAGCTATTCCAGCATTTGAGGAAGTATAAACTCTGCCTGAATCCCAATAAGTGTACTTTTAGTGTTTGTTCTGGTAAGTTGTTGGGCTTTATTGTCAGCGAGAAGGGTATTGAAGTTGATCCTGCCAAGGTCAAAACAATACAAGAGATGCCTGCGCCCTAAAATGAGAAGAAAGTCATAGGTTTTCTCGGCTGCTTGAACTATATCTCAAGATTCATTTCACACATGACTGCCACATGTGCGCCTATATTCAAGCTTCTTCGAAAAGATCAATCTTGTGATTGGATCGAAGACTGCCAGAAAGCATTTGACAACATCAAGGAATATTTGCTTGAACCTCCGATTTTGTTTCCACCTGTTGAAGGAAGACCATTGATCATGTATTTGACTGTGCTTGAAGACAGTATGGGTTATGTTCTAGGTCAGCAAGATGAGTCTGGAAAGAAATAATTTGCAATTTACTACCTCAGTAAGAAATTCACCGACTGTGAGACTCGATACTCTATGCTTGAGAAGACTTGTTGCGCATTGGCTTGGGCTGCTAAGCGTCTGCGTCAATATATGTTAAATCATACCACTTAGTTGATATCCAAAATGGATCCAATCAAGTATATATTTGAGAAGCCTGCTTTAATTGGGAGGATTACCCGTTGGCAGATGTTGTTATCAAAGTATAATATTGAATACCGATCTCAGAAAGCGATCAAAGGTAGTATCTTGGTTGACCATTTGGCTCACCAACCAATTGAAGATTACCAGTCAGTGCAGTATGATTTTCTGACGAAGAGATCTTGTACTTGAAAATGAAAGATTGTGATGAACCATTGCTTGAAGAAGGGCCAGAACCTGGTTCCTGTTGGGGCATGGTATTTGATGGAGCTGTTAATCAATATGGAAATGGCATTGGGGCGGTGATTATTACTCCTCAAGGCACGCATTTCCCGTTTACAGCTAGATTGACTTTCAAGTGTACGAATAATATGGCTGAGTATGAAGCCTGCATTATGGGGCTCGAAGAGGCCATTGATCTCAGAATCAAGTATTTAGATGTCTTTGGAGATTCAGCTTTGGTTGTGAATCAAATCAAAGGTGAATGGGAGACGAATCAACCCGATTTGATACCATATAGAGATTATGTGAGGAGGATTTCAACTTTCTTTACAAAAGTTGAGTTTCATCATATCCCTCGAGATGAAAACCGGATGGCAAACGCTCTTGCAACATTGCCATCAATGATTGTAGTGAAATATTGGAACGAGGTTCCCAATTTTTCCGTGATGCGTCTTGATAGGCCAGCTCATGTGTCTGCTGTTGAAGAAATCAAAGACGAGAAGCCATGGTATTACGACATCAAATGTTTCCTTCAAAGTCAGATTTACCCGTCTGGGGCATCTTTGAAAGATAAGAATACTTTGAGAAGATTAGCCAGCAATTTCTACTTGAATGGTGATATACTATACAAGAGAAACTTCGACATGGTTCTGCTCAGATGCGTGGATAGACACGAAGCAGACTTGTTGATGACTGAAGTGCATGAAGGTTCCTTTGGTACTCATTCCAATGGACATGCAATAACGAAGAAGATGTTGCAAACAGGTTACTATTGGCTGACAATGGAATCTGACTGTTGCAAGTTTGTGAAGAAATGCCACAAGTGTCAAATATATGCTGATAAGATTCATGTTCCTCCGACACTATTGAATGTTATCTCTTCCCCATGGCCTTTCTCCATGTGGGGAATTGAAATTGATTAGCATGATTGAGCCTAAAGCTTCGAATGGACATCGTTTCATCTTAGTGACAATTGACTACTTCACAAAATGGGTTGAAGCAGCATCATATGCGAATGTGACCAAGAAAATGGTTGTGAGGATTATCAAGAATCATATCATATGCCGTTATGGTGTGCCAAGTAAGATCATTACTGACAATGGATGGAACTTGAATAATAATATGGTGGAAGCTCTTTGCAGAGACTTCAAGATTGCACATTGATCCGCTGTCGCGCGGATAAACAACGAGTAGTTTTTCAAAAATGTAGTTTAACGACAAATTGACTCGGATTATCGTTCTCACAAGGATTCTTGAATGAATTAACCAATGATAGTAACGATTAATGGAGTTTTGGTTGGTTTAGGATTCAATAAAAAAAATAGGTTAAAATAAGTGATTATTGAATTAAGCTGTAGCAACAATTTACTGATTCGGTCTATGCCTATCATCGACTATCGTAATTCCAACCGCAGATTAACTATTCCTATTCGATTATAATATCAACTGACAAGCGCAATTGATAGTATAAGTTGTATGTTCCTATTATCTGAATTAAGCAAACGGGATTAAGTTTCATGAATTAAGCAAACATGAATTAAACGGACTCGATAACGAATTAAGCAAACGAAATCGTGACTATAGTTAGGATCACACAATCAATCGGATTAAATCAATATAACATATGTAAATCGGATTAAGCAAACAAATTTCATATATTAATATTCAAAGGAATAAAAAACCTGAATAAGAATTACTAAAATCTCAAGGTATCGGAACCCGAATACAACAAATTCTTTGGATCGATTAGTTCTTCATGAGAAGTCTTGCCAAAGCTTTCAAGTATTTCGTGAATAGTGATCATCCCCATGTTATGCGGCTGCTAGGTATATGGAAAACAAGGAATTTGGTTTACAACCCAACTGGATCGAAAACATAACCCAAGCCCAAAACTAATGACCCAAAACTTAAATAAAACAAATGCTGCAACTTCAACGAATTTTCTGGCCCTGTTACAGGCCGAATCAGCTTCTGACTTCTTCGTGAAAGTTGTAGATCTTTTTCTTAACTTTCCATCGACTGGTAGCACGTCTCAATCTGATACTCCTAGCTCAAGATATGATTTTTCTCGCGAAAGCTGCTAATGCTGAAAATAAATTGCGAAAAACAAATAAGTGTAAAATAAGATAAATTATAAAAACACGTTAAAAGGGAAAAATAACCAAACTAAAACATGGAAATGCATAAGTATAAATATAGAAGAATGTGAATCAAAATGCACTGATCAAATTCCCCCACACTTGAACTTTTACACTCCGAGCAAAATTTAAAATAAAACAAACAAAACACAAACACATCTTTAGTTGCTCATTCTAGGCTACAAGTCTTCTTCGGTTAAGTTTGCATCGATAGGTACTAATCTTGCACACTAAGGATATCGTAGGAACACTAATCCACAATTGTGCAGTCATAAACCTCCTGAATACACAAATCAACTCGAATCATGTTATTATGTTAAAGCCTAACTTACTCATCCTTCTTTTTGCTCTTTTTCATTCAGGCGCAATCAAGAGCTTTATCTACATGAACAACTTTATTTGCAACCTCATCTGCAGTAAGAAGATCAACTTGCAAGGCAACCTCAATTTCAGCACAAATAGAGCAAATTTTAGTTTCAGTACAAATATCACAAGAATAAACATCATCAAAACCAGACAATGATGGAAAATCAGATGCAAACAAATCACTACAAGTATCATCAACAATTTCAGAAATCAAATGTATTTGAAAAACAAAATGTTCTTCCAAGGGTTGTTGGTTTGCTGCATGGCATTCACCAAAGTGACAAGCTGCCCAATCTGTGTTTGCAAAGTCTTTAAAGTAGAATCTACTTGTTGTTGAAACTGGAGATTATTTGCAGCCATTTGTTTGACAATATCTTCTAGTGAAGGTCCAGAAGGTGCAGAGCACAGAACCTCAACTTCCTTCAGATGCTCATGCGGATCCTCACCTGCAAGACCACTAAACCTTGAAAACAAGTGTATTAAACTAGATTTCAATTCAAAAGGAACCGAAACATCAGAATATTCAATGCAAAAGTCATTATAATTAATATCAGGAGCAGCAAACTGCCTTAATGTTCTTTGATCATCCATGTAATAAAAAAAAACATAAAAATACCAACTATGTCCGAAATAGACAAAAACAAATAGAAAGAAGAAAAACGATTAAAATAAATTCAGAAAAATACAAAAGCACCAAACTTAATATAATGACGTGAAATAAAAATTGAGATATTTTTTTGATTTTTTCGACTCTATGAAAACAGTAAAAATTTAATTAAAAATCGAAAAACAAGGAATTTGGCAAATTTGACGTAAGGGAGTATTGATCGCACGATTTTTCTGCTTCCAGTAGGTCAAAAAACTTATACAATCAAACATAAATTTTCCAAAAACCGGTTTTTTCTGACTCTATACGCAACCCTGAATGCGAAACTGTAGAAAAATTCGGAAAAATAACAGCAAATTGCAGAACAACAAAACACACAATACTTAAAACGAAACTATTGGCTAATTCGACAAGAATCCCCGGCAACGACGACAATTTTGATCCGCTGTCGCGCGCGGATCAAAAACGAGTAGTTTTTCAAAAATGTAGTTTAACGACAAATTGACTCGGATTATCGTTCTCACAAGGATTCTTGAATGAATTAACCAGTGATAGTAACGATTAATGTAGTTTTGGTTGGTTTATGTTTCAATAAAAATAGATTAAAATAAGTGATTATTGAAATAAGCTGTAGCAACAATTTACTGATTCGGTCTTTGCCTCTCATCGACTATCGTAATTGCAACCGCAGATTAACTATTCCTATTCGATTATAATATCAACTGACAAGCGCAATTGATAGTATAAGTTGTATGTTCCTATTATCCGAATTAAGCAAATGAGATTAAGTTTCATGAATTAAGCAAACATGAATTAAATGGACTCGATAACGAATTAAGCAAATGAAATCGTGATAATAGTTAGGATCACACAATCAATCGGATTAAATCAATATATCATATGTAAATCGGATTAAGAAAACAAAATACATATATTAATATTGAAAGGAATAAAAAACCTGAATAAGAATTACTAAAATCTGAAGGTATCGGAACCCGAATACAGCAAATTGTTTGGATCGATTAGTTCTTCATGAGAATTCTTGCCAAAGCTTTCAAGTATTTCAAGAATAGTGATCATCCCCATGTTATGCGGCTGCTAGGTATATGGAAAACAAGGAATTTGGTTTACAACCCAACTGGATCGAAAACATAACCCAAGCCCAAAACTAATGACCCAAAACTTAAATAAAACTAATGCTGCAACTTCAACGAATTTTGTGGCCCTGTTACAGGCCGAATCAGCTTCTAACTTCTTCGTGAAAGTTGTAGATCTTTTTCTTAGCTTTCCATCGACTGGTAGCATGTCTCAGTCTGATACTCCTAGCTCAAGATATGATTTTTCTCGCGAAAGCTAATAATGCTGAAAATAAACTGCGAAAAACAAATAAGTGTAAAAATAAGATAAATTATAAAAACACGTTAAAAGGGAAAAATAACAAAACTAAAACATGGAAATGCATAAGTATAAATATAGAAGAATGTGAATCAAAATGCACTGATCAAATTCCCCCACACTTGAACTTTTGCACTCCGAGCAAAATTTAAAATAAAACAAACAAAACACAAACACATCTTTAGTTGCTCATCCTAGGCTACAAGTCTTCTTCGGTTAAGTTTGCATCGATAGGTACTAATCTTGCACACTAAGGATATCGTAGGAACACTAATCCACAATTGTGCAGTCATAAACCTCCTGAATACACAAATCAACTCGAATCATGTTATTATGTTAAAGCCTAACTTACTCATCCTTCTTTTTGCACTTTTTCATTCAGGCGCAATCACATTAAGCCCGTTATCTCCACACATCCATAGCAAGGCGACCGGTTAGTGGCTCTGATCCTTTTTACACGGGATTCTAGTACCTACGCGGCATAACCCTTTGCTCATTCAGTTGTAGTTGCGGGGGATCAGACCGTAATCCGCCATACCAAGTTCAGCACCAGAAATCGTTGAACCAACTACAAAAGAGTCTTATTTTCAATTTTTTTGAAGGTTCTACATCTGTTGGGTTAACTGACCGGGTGAGGGTCACCAAACTTAGAAGGTGGATTCCTTTATTTTTTTCTCTTTTTTTTCCGGAACACTCACTTATATTCATCGGCTTCCCTGTGTAGAGTGTGTGTGAGATGGTGCTAACTGCTGAAATAAACTACTCAAGAGCTGTCAGAGGATGAGAATGTAAGGCTAAAACATAATAAAAATTCAACTCAATTTCCATATACAGGAGACTTACGGTGTTAAAACAATACCGATCTTGTGAATTTTTCCCAAGTCTCCGCAAACTCGACCTCAAATTATTCTATAGCCTAAAACTTTCAACAAAAATGCAATTTTTTTATAGAAAGAAAACAAAAACAAAACAAAACAAAGAACAAAAACAAAGAAAATAAAGTATTCCCTCCCCCACACTTAAAATATGCATTGTCCTCAATGAAAGAAACAAACATAAAATAAGAGAGAGAAGAGAGAGGAAAGAACACACCCGAGTAGTCAAGGAGGATAGGTGATCACATAAGCAGCCTTTCCCAAAGAGATATATTCTACATTTTCTTCTTCCAAAGTGGGACTGTCATGGAATAGCTTTGGGTAATGTCCATTGAACTTGAAATTTTTATTAGTATCTTCGCCTTTTATTCCAGCATCAAAGAATCTTCTAAACCTAAAAATGTCAAATGGACACGTGAAGGTGATCTGATCTGGAATGTCAGCCAATGTCCAACCAAATGCCTTTTTATGCTTCCTTAAAACCTGCAAAGGCTTATTTTCTTGATCGAAATCAAGGTTAGAAGAAATTATATTCGGTAGTTTTTCATTCATCTCTAAATAAGCATATTTCATATTTTCAGGAAGTTGCTTCAGCTCGAGGGAAGGTGGCTGCTCAATAGAAGGAGTATTTGGGGCAGCCGGGATGTCAAGAGCTTTATCTACATGAACAACTTTATTTGCAACCTCATCTGCAGCAAGAATATCAACTTGCAAGGCAGCCTCAATTTTAGCACAAACAGAGCAAATTTTAGTTTCAGTACAAATATCACAAGAATAAACATCATCAGAACCAAACAATGAAGGAAAATCAGATGAAAACAAATCACTACAAGTATCATCAACAATTTTAGAAATCAAATGCATTTGAAAAACAGAATGTTCTTCCAAGGGTTGTTGGTTTGATCCTTGAGCTTGCTGCATGGCATTCACCAAAGTGACAAGCTGCCCAATCTGTGTTTGCAAAGTCTTTAAAGTAGAATCTACTTGTTGTTGAAACTGGAGATTATTTGCAGCCATTTGTTTGACAATATCTTCTAGTGAAGGTCCAGAAGGTGCAGAGCACACAACCTCAACTTCCTCAGATGCTCATGCGGATCCTCACCTGCAAGACCACTAAACCTTGGAAACAAGTGTATTAAACCAGATTTCAATTCAAAAGGAACCGAAACATCAGAATATTCAAACTTAATCTAATGACGTGAAATAAAAATTTTGAGATATTTTTTGGATTTTTTCGTCTCTATGAAAACAATAAAAAATTAATTAAAAATCGAAAAACAAGGAATTTGGAAAATTTGACGTAAGGGAGTATTGATCGCACGATTTTTCTGCTTCCAGTAGGCAAAAAAACTTATACAATCAAACACAAATTTTCCAAAAACCGGTTTTTTCTGACTCTAGACGCAACCCCGAACGCGAAACTGTAGAAAAATTCTGAAAAATAACAGGAAATTGCAGAACAACAAAACACACAATACTTAAAACTAAACTATTGGCTAATTCGACAAGAATCCCCGGCAACGGCGACAATTTTGATCCGCTGTCGCGCGCGGATCATAAACGATTAGTTTTTCAAAAATGTAGTTTAACGACAAATTGACTCGGATTATCGTTCTCACAAGGATTCTTGAATGAATTAAACAATGATAGTAACGATTAATGGAGTTTTGGTTGGTTTAGGATTCAATAAAAAAATAGATTAAAATAAGTGATTATTGAAATAAGCTGTAGCAACAATTTACTGATTCGGTCTTTGCCTCTCATCGACTATCGTAATTCCAACCGCAGATTAACTATTCCTATTCTATTATAATATCAACTGACAAGCGCAATTGATAATATAAGTTGTATGTTCCTATTATCCGAATTAAGCAAACGGGATTAAGTTTCATGAATTAAGCAAACATGAATTAAACGGACTCGATAACGAATTAAGCAAACGAAATCGTGATTATAGTTAGGATCACACAATCATTCTGATTAAATCAGTATAGCATATGTAAATCGGATTAAGCAAACAAAATACATATATTAATATTGAAAGGAATAAAAAACCTAAATAAGAATTACAAAAATCTCAAGGTATCGGAACCCGAATACAACAAATTGTTTGGATCGATTAGTTCTTCATGAAAATTCTTGCCAAAGCTTTCAAGTATTTCGTGAATAGTGATCATCCCCATGTTATGCGGCTGCTAGGTATATGGAAAACAAGGAATTTGGTTTACAACCCAACTGGATCGAAAACATAACCCAAGCCCAAAACTAATGACCCAAAACTTAAATAAAATTAATGCTGCAACTTCAACGAATTTTCTGGCCCTGTTACAGGCCGAATCAGCTTCTGACTTCTTCGTGAAAGTTATAGATCTTTTTCTTAGCTTTTCATCGACTGGTAGCACGTCTCAATCCGATACTCCTAGCTCAAGATATAATTTTTCTCGCGAAAGCTACTAATGCTGAAAATAAACTGCCAAAAACATATAAGTGTAAAAATAAGATAAATTATAAAAACACGTTAAAAGGGAAAAATAACCAGACTAAAACGTGGAAATGCATAAGTATAAATATAGAAGAATGTGAATCAAAATACACTGATCAAATTCCCCCACACATGAACTTTTGCACTCCGAGCAAAATTTAAAATAAAACAAACACAACACAAACACATCTTTAGTTGCTCATCCTAGGCTACAAGTCTTCTTCGGTTAAGTTTGCATCGATAGGTACTAATCTTGCACACTAAGGATATCATAGGAACACTAATCCAGAATTGTACAGTCATAAACCTCCTGAATACACAAATCAACTCGAATCATGTTATTATGTTAAAGCCAAACTTACTCATCCTTCTTTTTGCTCTTTTTCATTCAGGCGCAATCACATTAAGCCCGTTATCTCCACACATCCATAGCAAGGCGACCGGTTAGTGGCTCTGATCCTTTTTACACGGGAATCTAGTACCTACGTGGCATAACCCTTTGCTCATTCAGTTGTAGTTGCGGGGGATCGGACCGTAATCCGCCCTACCAAGTTCAGCACCAGAAACCGCTGAACCAACTACAAAAGAGTCTTATTTTCAATTTTTTTGAAGGTTCTACATCCGTTGGGTTAAGTGACCGGGTGAGGGTCACCAAACTTAGAAGGTGGATTCCTTTTTTTTTTTCTTTTTTTTTTTCAGAACACTCACTTATATTCATCGGCTTCCCTGCGTAGAGTGTGTGTGAGATGGTGCTGACTGCTGAAATAAACTACTCAAGAGCTGTCAGAGGATGAGAATGTAAGACTAAAGCATAATAAAAATTCAACTCAATTTCCATATACAGGAGACTTACGGTGTTAAAACAATACCGATCTTGTGAATTTTTCCCAAGTCTTCGCAAACTCGACCTCGAATTATTCTATAGACTAAAACTTTCAACAAAAATGCAATTTTTTTTTTAAAAAGAAAACAAAAACAAAACAAAACAAAGAACAAAAACAAAGAAAAAGAAGTATTCCCCCCCCCCCCCCCCCACACCACACACTTAAAAGATGCATTGTCCTCAATGAAAGAAACAAACATAAAATAAGAGAGAGAAGAGAGAGGAAAGAACACACCCGAGTAGTCAAGGAGGATAGGTGATCACATAAGCAGCCTTTCCCAAAGAGATATATTCTACATTTTCTTCTTCCAAAGTGGGACTGTCATGGAATAGCTTTGGGTAATGTCCATTGAACTTGAAATTTTTATTAGTATCTTCGCCTTTTATTCCAGCATCAAAGAATCTTCTAAAACTAAAAGTGTCAAATGGACACGTGAAGGTGATCTGATCTGGAATGTCAGCCAATGTCCAACCAAATGCCTTTTTATGCTTCCTTAAAACCTGCAAAGGCTTATTTTCTTGATCGAAATCAAGGTTAGAAGAAATTATATTCGGTAGTTTTTCATTCATCTCTAAATAAGCATATTTCATATTTTCAGGAAGTTGCTTCAGCTCGAGGGAAGGTGGCTGCTCAATAGAAGGAGTATTTGGGGCAGCCGGGATGTCAAGAGCTTTATCTACATGAACAACTTTATTTGCAACCTCATCTGCAGCAAGAATATCAACTTGCAAGGCAGCCTCAGTTTCAGCACAAACAGAGCAAATTTTAGTTTCAGTACAAATATCACAAGAATAAACATCATCAGAACCAAACAATGAAGGAAAATCAGATGAAAACAAATCACTACAAGTATCATCAACAATTTTAGAAATCAAATGCATTTGAAAAACAGAATGTTCTTCCAAGGGTTGTTGGTTTGATCCTTGAGCTTGCTGCATGGCATTCACCAAAGTGACAAGCTGCCCAATCTGTGTTTGCAAAGTCTTTAAAGTAGAATCTACTTGTTGTTGAAACTGGAGATTATTTGCATCCATTTGTTTGACAATATCTTCTAGTGAAGGTCCAGAAGGTGCAGAGCACACAATCTCAACTTCCTTCAGATGCTTGTAATACCCCAAAATTTACCCTTCATTTTTCCTAAAAAAAAAAAAAAAAAAAAAAAAAAAAACGAAAACGAAAAAAAAAAAAAAACAAAAACGAAAAAAAAAAAAAAAAAATTTAATTAATTAATTAATTAATTAATTAATTAATTAAATAATTAAAATAAATAAATAAAATATAACAAATTATTTTGGACTTGGGTCTCCCTCATTCCAAGCCCATTACCCACGAAATTAGTCTATAAATACTGAAGTTTCAGTAGAGGAAAACACACTTGGAGTTACACTTGGAGTTACACTGGGAGATTCACTTGAGAAAAAGGGAGAGAAGCAAAAGTACTCTGAGGTTTCCTTAGAATAAAACCACGAGGAAAAAGATAGTGAGAGAAGGAAACCTAGGAACTACTCTACAGCAACCTCCAGGCAACTCTGAAAGGTTCATTCTGACTCACAGACTTTCAGCTCAAGCAAACCCTGCCATTTGATTTTTCTTCTCCAATCAGGTTTGCCCTATATCCATCATCTTTATGCCTTTAATTTGAATGCTCTAAATATATGAGGTATTATGGGTGAATTTGATACCCTTTTGATGCATGTGTTTGACAAGAGGTTTAGGCCTCCTACCCTTTATTGCTTTTTGTGAATTGAAATGGCATGATTCATGTGGTTACATTTTGATTTGAGGGCAACTCTTGGTTACCCTATTTTGTTTCACTAACCCTTTTGTTGAGTTTTTGTGAAGGCACATGACTTTTGCAGGGATAACTTGCGTGGTTTCCCACTTTATTTGTGGGATACCCCTAGAGGTTTCATTCCGATTACCTGTACTGACTCACTTTCTTTGATGGTGTTTAGCTGGAGACATTTCAGGGTTTCTTGCCCCTTTAACTGCTATAGCATCGGATCTTTATCCGTGTGGTAATTTTTTCCCTTTCTCATACTTTATCGCTTTCTTAGCTGGAAGACCTCGATAGGAGGCAATGTTTGAGCCCCTTGGTGGCATTTTACTTTGAGATACATGTTTTGTGTTTTGTATTCATATCCCTACAGGTAGCGCGGTTCCTTCGTCAAGGACTGCCTTTTTGCCCTCGAGCATCCCAAACCCTAAAACCCAAAGCAACACGTTTACTCCTTCTACTACAGGCGAGTAAGTCTCCAAAGGTCGAGTATCCGGTAGATTGCGTAGTAACGTCGTTCGTCCAAAACCCAATCCATAACCCCGTAGTTAGCCGAACTACGGCTTGCTCTGATTCTCATTCCAGATGAGATACGTAGGCATAAGACGCGATGTCTTAGCGAGCACACATCCCCCCAACCCATAGGTCAGCCGAGCTACGAAGACTCTGATTCTCATATTCAGATGAGATACGTATGCAGTGGATGCGACATCCACGCGAGTCATTTTCATTTAACCCTTTTTTTTTTGGGTAAACAGCACAAGATAAACTCACACCCTTTAGACGAAAACTACAAAAGTGGATCCCGTAGAGTACTACGGATGCGTAGGGGTGCTAATACCTTCCCTTCGCATAACCGACTCCCGAACCCAAGATTTGGTTGCGAGACCTTGTCTTTTCCTTTCCTCTTTTCAGGTTTACTTCGAGCGTTTCCTTTCCCTCCCTTGGGATAAATAACGCACGGTGGCGACTCTTCTGTCATTTTCTTTCGCCGGTTGTTTTTTCGCGCACTGTATTTTTCAGGTTGCGACAGCTGGCAACTCTGCTGGGGACCTAAGAAGTTGACCTCTTGCTGGTCCATCTTCCCTAAGCGAGTCCCTCCTAGCTTTTGTGATTTTCTTGTTTAGTGGGTGTTCATGCTTTTGTATATTTTATTTACTTACTTGCTTGCATTCATCTGCTGTATCTGTTGGAGCTGTTGTTTGTTTGTTGGGATGAGATATTCTACGAGAGATAAGCCCATTACCCAGGCTTGAGTGTACACACAGGTTTTAGAGTGGATGATCATGAGGCTTGCGTGGCATGTTGCTACGTTAAGTCGTTCGTGAAGAACCACACCCAGACGAGGTTTCTCTTGGATATATTATGTCCTACGGATGTTCCGTAACGACATGATGTTCCTTTAGAAATTGTCGACTCTGGTGACCATTTCCCGAGAACTCAGTCGAGGCCTCTCCTCCGAGACGTGATTATGTTAGCTCTGGTGGGCGCATTCTCGCTGATCAATCCGAGGACCCCGAGACTGGGAACTTGCTTTAGGATGTCCTGTTGAGGGGAGTCAGTGGAGGTCTTTTATCCCGTAATAATGCCAAACCTTCTGTGGTAAACGTATTATTCGCGACTGAAGGGCTGAAGTTGACGAACTTCTGTTCTTAGAACCTACCAGTGAGGGGCGGGCTAAATTCAGGAAACCTTAACCTCCAACCAACCCGGTTTTCTGGAGCAGAGCTTTGATCTTGTATTATATTCCTCAGTGGTTTTCTCTTCAGACAGTGTAACCCGACAGATGTTCAGGCAGATACAGCAATCCTGATTGACATACCACTGCATTGCATTCACATCATCACATTATTTGCATTCATATCATTTAACACATGTTTATCCATTTCCAGGGGGTTTAAATCTTCTTCTTGATTCTAGTCGGGGTTTTCTTCTTACACTGTTTATCCAATGTGAGACTGGAATCAAGGGGGTAGAATGCCTTTTGGAATTGATAAACATGTCATTGCATTTGCATAGTCATCCGCATGTCTTGCATAACAGGTACCGCCACAGTGTTCTCAGTTTGTTTGGTGTCCCACTAGCAGGATAGCTGACTCAGGCATTCACCGATACGGTACCCGAAGGAATCAACAAAGAGCGATGGAGAGCCTACAAGCAGAGCTCGCCGAGATGAAGATTCGCATGAATCAATTCATGGATTTGGTTCAAGGGGTGGCTCAAGGACAGCAGGAGCTTAGATTGTTGGTACAGAGGGATCCCCCTATTACTCAACCGGAGACGTTGGCTGATCCTCCAGCTGGAGAGGCTAATGGTCCCAATGGACCAGGGCCTATCCCGATCCCGCGTATCAACTTAGATCAACAACCCATTCAGGATGGTCAGGATGATCAGTTCCCTTTGCTTCAGGAAGACTTTGGCATGGACCCCATGTTTAAAAGATTGGAAGAGAGGTTGAAGGCAGTGGAAGGACATAACCTTCTGGGAGTAGATGTTGCTGACTTGGGCTTGGTCCCAGGTGTGAGGGTGCCACCGAAATTCAAGGTCCCGATATTTGACAAATACAATGGCAGCACTTGTCCCAAAACTCACGTGCAAGCCTATTTCCGTAAAATGGTTGCATACTCTGACGACGAGAAGCTACTTATGTACTTCTTCCAGGACAGCCTGGCTGGGGCATCCTTGGAATGGTATATGAGGCTGGACAGAGCCCACATCCGTTGCTGGAGGGATTTGGCAGAGGCTTTCGTGAAGCAGTATCAGTATAATGCAGACATGGCTCCGGACAGAACTCAACTTCAAAATCTGTCTCTTAAAAGTAATGAGTGCTTCAGGGAATACGCTCAACGCTGGAGGGATACAGCTTCCCGTGTTCAGCCTCCTATGTTGGAAAAGGAAATGGCCAACATGTTCATGAATACTCTGCCCGGACCTTACTTGGAGCGTCTGGTGGGGTGCAATGCTTCCAACTTTGCTGATGTGGTCTCTACCGGAGAAAGGGTGGAGAATTACCTAAAGACCTATAAGAGCCAGAGTGGAGGTGGATCCTCATCAGGGGTGAAGAAGCCGTTCATTCAGGGACAGAAGAGGAGAGAAGGGGATGCAAATGCCATATCTTCTTATCAGAACAGGGATAACCGGAGGAATAACTTTCAGAATTATCATCAGCAACCGTATGTTGCGGCTGTGACCATTCCAGCTGCAGCACCACTACAACAACAACAATCACAACGTCAACCAGCTCAGTATCAACAGCAGCAACAACCGGGTAACAGACCCGCTTATCAACAGAGGCAAAGGATGATGGACCGGCGTTTCGACACCCTTCCAATGTCGTACGCTCAGATGCTTTCTAGTCTTCAACAACTACAACTTGTGCAACTGCGCACTCTGGCTCCTCCTGTTGGTAGACTTCCGGTGGGTTACGACGCCAATGCTAGGTGTAGCTTCCACTCTGGGGCACCTGGCCACAATATTGAGAACTGCAAAGCTTTTAAGCACGTAGTTCAGGACCTCATAGATTCAAAGGCCATCGACCTTGCACCAGCTCCGAATGTCGTCAACAATCCCATGCCCCAGCATGGTGGTGCGAACGTTAATTTGGTAGAGGGAGAAGCCAAGTCCATTAAGGATGTGTTGAAGCTGAAGACTCCATTGTTGGATATCAAAGGATGCTTGCTGAAGGCCGATGTCTTCCCCGGTTGTGGGAAGGGTTGTTTGGATTGTGCTACTCAGGGCGGAGGTTGTTTGAAGCTACAGCAGGGTATCCAGGCCTTGCTCGACAAAGGTATCCTCCAGGTTGAAGATTTGTCTGTCCAAGAGTCTGTGGAAGAGGTTAAAGCGGGTGCCTCTATCTCATCCTTTAAGCAGGCACGGACCGTGGTGGATTCAGGTGTTGCTCCCGGTTGGGGGCGTCTGTTGGAATTACCAGTGAAAGAAGATAAGTTCGG
The DNA here is from genome assembly GCF_024323335.1 of Lathyrus oleraceus. Taxonomy (NCBI): domain Eukaryota; kingdom Viridiplantae; phylum Streptophyta; class Magnoliopsida; order Fabales; family Fabaceae; genus Lathyrus; species Lathyrus oleraceus. Next base: position 166,980,093 of record NC_066581.1, on the reverse strand, counting down.
TATTGGGTATCAGCCAGTTTTGACTTCTACAACTTCAACACTTCAGACTCGTCAGGGGCCGATCACTTTCTCCAGTGCTGGCATCATTCAGGTTGCGACAGAGTCGCCAGCAGAGTCGCCAGCTGTCGCAACCTGAAAAATACAGTGCGCGAAAAAACAACCGGCGAAAGAAAATGACAGAAGAGTCGCCACCGTGCGTTATTTATCCCAAGGGAGGGAAAGGAAACGCTCGAAGTAAACCTGAAAAGAGGAAAGGAAAAGACAAGGTCTCGCAACCAAATCTTGGGTTCGGGAGTCGGTTATGCGAAGGGAAGGTATTAGCACCCCTACGCATCCGTAGTACTCTACGGGATCCACTTTTGTAGTTTTCGTCTAAAGGGTGTGAGTTTATCTTGTGCTGTTTACCCAAAAAAAAGGGTTAAATGAAAATGACTCGCGTGGATGTCGCATCCACTGCATACGTATCTCATCTGAATATGAGAATCAGAGTCTTCGTAGCTCGGCTGACCTATGGTTGGGGGGATGTGTGCTCGCTAAGACATCGCGTCTTATGCCTACGTATCTCATCTGGAATGAGAATCAGAGCAAGCCGTAGTTCGGCTAACTACGGGGTTATGGATTGGGTTTTGGACGAACGACGTTACTACGCAATCTACCGGATACTCGACCTTTGGAGACTTACTCGCCTGTAGTAGAAGGAGTAAACGTGTTGCTTTGGGTTTTAGGGTTTGGGATGCTCGAGGGCAAAAAGGCAGTCCTTGACGAAGGAACCGCGCTACCTGTAGGGATATGAATACAAAACACAAAACATGTATCTCAAAGTAAAATGCCACCAAGGGGCTCAAACATTGCCTCCTATCGAGGTCTTCCAGCTAAGAAAGCGATAAAGTATGAGAAAGGGAAAAAATTACCACACGGATAAAGATCCGAAGCTATAGCAGTTAAAGGGGCAAGAAACCCTGAAATGTCTCCAGCTAAACACCATCAAAGAAAGTGAGTCAGTACAGGTAATCGGAATGAAACCTCTAGGGGTATCCCACAAATAAAGTGGGAAACCACGCAAGTTATCCCTGCAAAAGTCATGTGCCTTCACAAAAACTCAACAAAAGGGTTAGTGAAACAAAATAGGGTAACCAAGAGTTGCCCTCAAATCAAAATGTAACCACATGAATCATGCCATTTCAATTCACAAAAAGCAATAAAGGGTAGGAGGCCTAAACCTCTTGTCAAACACATGCATCAAAAGGGTATCAAATTCACCCATAATACCTCATATATTTAGAGCATTCAATTAAAGGCATAAAGATGATGGATATAGGGCAAACCTGATTGGAGAAGAAAAATCAAATGGCAGGGTTTGCTTGAGCTGAAAGTCTGTGAGTCAGAATGAACCTTTCAGAGTTGCCTGGAGGTTGCTGCAGAGTAGTTCCTAGGTTTCCTTCTCTCACTATCTTTTTCCTCGTGGTTTTGGTTCTAAGGAAACCTCAGAGTACTTTTGCTTCTCTCCCTTTTTCTCAAGTGAATCTCCCAGTGTAACTCCAAGTGTGTTTTCCTCTACTGAAACTTCAGTATTTATAGACTAATTTCGTGGGTAATGGGCTTGGAATGAGGGAGACCCAAGTCCAAAATAATTTGTTATATATTTTTTTTTAAATTATTTAATTAATTAATTAATTAATTAATTTTTTTTTTTTTTTTTATTATTATTATTATTATTATTATTTTTTTTTCGTTTTTTTTTTTTTCGTTTTTTTTTTCGTTTTCGTTATTTTTTTTTATTTTTTTTAATTTTTTTTTTTAGGAAAAATGAAGGGTAAATTTTGGGGTATTACAATGCTCATGCGGATCCTCACCTCCAAGACAACTAAACCTTGGAAACAAGTGTATTAAACCAGATTTCAATTCAAAAGGAACCGAAACATCAGAATATTCAATACAAAAGTCATTATAATTAATATCAGGAGCAACAAACTGCCTTAATGTTCTTTGATCATCCATGTAATAAAAAAAAACACAGAAATACCAATTATGTCCGAAATAGACAAAAACAAATAGAAAGAAGAAAAACTATTAAAATAAATTCAGAAAAATACAAAAGCACCAAACTTAATCTAATGACGTGAAATAAAAATTTTGAGATATTTTTCGGATTTTTTCGACACTATGAAAACAGTAAAAAATTAATTAAAAATAGAAAAACAAGGAATTTGGCAAATTTGACGTAAGGGAGTATTGATCGCATGATTTTTCTGCAACCAGTAGGCAAAAAAACTTATACAATCAAACACAAATTTTCCAAAAACCGGTTTTTTCTGACTCTAGACGCAACTCCGAACGCGAACTGTAGAAAAATTCGGAAAAATAACAGGAAATTGCAGAACAACAAAACACACAATACTTAAAACTAAACTGTTGGCTAATTCGACAAGAATCCCCAGCAACGACAACAATTTTGATCCACTGTCGCGCACGGATCAAAAACGAGTAGTTTTTCAAAAATGTAGTTTAACGACAAATTGACTCGGATTATCATTCTCACAAGGATTCTTGAATGAATTAACCAATGATAGTAACGATTAATGGAGTTTTGGTTGGTTTAGGATTCAATAAAAAAAAAGATTAAAATAAGTGATTACTGAATTAAGCTATAGCAACAATTTACTGATTCGGTCTTTGCCTATCATCGACTATCGCAATTCCAACCGCAGATTAACTATTCCTATTCGATTATAATATCAACTGACAAGCGCAATTGATAGTATAAGTTGTATGTTCCTATTATCCGAATTAAGCAAACGGGATTAAGTTTCATGAATTAAGCAAACATGAATTAAACGGACTCGATAACGAATTAAGCAAACGAAATCGTGACTATAGTTAGGATCACACAATCAATCGGATTAAATCAATATAGCATATGCAAATCGGATTTAGCAAACAAAATACATATATTAATATTGAAAGGAATAAAAAACCTGAATAAGAATTACTAAAATCTGAAGGTATCGGAACCCGAATACAACAAATTGTTTGGATCGATTAGTTCTTCATCAGAATTCTTGCCAAAGCTTTCAAGTATTTCGTGAATAGTGATCATCCCCATGTTATGCGGCTGCTAGGTATATGGAAAACAAGGAATTTGGTTTACAACCCAACTGGATCGAAAACATAACCCAAACCCAAAACTAATGACCCAAAACTTAAATAAAACTAATGCTGCAATTCAACGAATTTTCTGGCCCTGTTACAGGGCGAATCAGCTTCTGACTTCTATGGGAAAGTTCTAGATCTTTTTCTTAGCTTTCCATTGACTGGTAGCACGTCTCAATCCGATACTCTTAGCTCAATATATGATTTTTCTCCTGAAAGCTGCTAATGCTGAAAATAAACTGCGAAAAACAAATAAGTGTAAAAATAAGATAAATTATAAAAACACGTTAAAAGGGAAAAATAACCAAATTAAAACATGGAAATGCATAAGTATAAATATAGAAGAATGTGAATCAAAATGCACTGATCAAATTCCCCCACACTTGAACTTTTGCACTCCGAGCAAAATTTAAAATAAAACAAACAAAACACAAACACATCTTTAGTTGCTCATCCTAGGCTACAAGTCTTCTTCGGTTAAGTTTGCATCGATATGTACTAATCTTGCACACTAAGGATATCGTAGGAACACTAATCCATAATTGTGGATTTATAAACCTCCTGAATACCCAAATTAACTCAAATCATGTTATTATGTTAAAGCCTAACTTACTCATCCTTCTTTTTCCTCTTTTTCATTCAGGCGCAATCACATTAAGCCCGTTATCTCCACACATCCATAGCAAGGCGACCGGTTAGTGGCTCTGATCCTTTTTACACGGGATTCTAGTACCTACGTGGCATAACCCTTTGCTCATTCAGTTGTAGTTGCGGGGGATCGGACCGTAATCCGCCCTACCAAGTTCAGCACCAGAAACCGCTGAACCAACTACAAAAGAGTCTTATTTTCAATTTTTTTAAGGTTCTACATCCGTTGGGTTAAGTGACCGGGTGAGGGTCACCAAACTTAGAAGGTGGATTCCTTTATTTTTTTCTTTTTTTTTTCAGAACACTCACTTATATTCATCGGCTTCCCTGCGTAGAGTGTGTGTGAGATGGTGCTGACTGCTGAAATAAACTACTCAAGAGCTGTCAGAGGATGAGAATGTAAGACTAAAACATAATAAAAATTCAACTCAATTTCCATATACAGGAGACTTACGGTGTTAAAACAATACCGATCTTGTGAATTTTTCCCAAGTCTTCGCAAACTCGACCTCGAATTATTCTATAGACTAAAACTTTCAACAAAAATGCAATTTTTTTTTTAAAAAGAAAACAAAAACAAAACAAAACAAAGAACAAAAACAAAGAAAAAAAGTATTCCCCCCCCCCCCCCCCACACACACTTAAAAGATGCATTGTCCTCAATGAAAGAAACAAACATAAAATAAGAGAGAGAAGAGAGAGGAAAGAACACACCCGAGTAGTCAAGGAGGATAGGTGATCACATTAGCAGCCTTTCCCAAAGAGATATATTCTACATTTTCTTCTTCCAAAGTGGGACTGTCATGGAATAGCTTTGGGTAATGTCCATTGAACTTGAAATTTTTATTAGTATCTTCGCCTTTTATTCCAGCATCAAAGAATCTTCTAAAACTAAAAGTGTCAAATGGACACGTGAAGGTGATCTGATCTGGAATGTCAGCCAATGTCCAACCAAATGCCTTTTTATGCTTCCTTAAAGCCTGCAAAGGCTTATTTTCTTGATCGAAATCAAGGTTAGAAGAAATTATAGCCGGTAGTTTTTCAATCATCTCTAAATAAGCATATTTCATTTTTTCAGGAAGTTGCTTCAGCTCGAGGGAAGGTGGCTGCTCAATAGAAGGAGCGTTTGGGGCAGCCGGGATGTCAAGAGCTTTATCTACATGAACAACTTTATTTGCAACCTCATCTGCAGTAAGAAGATCAACTTGCAAGGCAGCCTCAGTTTCAGCACAAACAGAGCAAATTTTAGTTTCAGTACAAATATCACAAGATTAAACATCATCAGAACCAGACAATGATGGAAAATCAGATGCAAACAAATCACTACAAGTATCATCAACAATTTTAGAAATCAAATGCATTTGAAAAACAAAATGTTCTTCTAAGGGTTGTTGGTTTGATCCTTGAGCTTGCTGCATGGCATTCACCAAAGTGACAAGCTGCCCAATCTGTGTTTGCAAAGTCTTTAAAGTAGAATCTACTTGTTGTTGAAACTGGAGATTATTTGCATCCATTTGTTTGACAATATCTTCTAGTGAAGGTCCAGAAGGTGCAGAGCACACAATCTCAACTTCCTTCAGATGCTCATGCGGATCCTCACCTCCAAGACCACTAAACCTTGGAAACAAGTGTATTAAACCAGATTTCAATTCAAAAGGAACCGAAACATCATCAGAATACTCAATACAAAAGTCATTATAATTAATATCAGGAGCAACAAACTGCCTTAATGTTCTTTGATCATCCATGTAATAAAAAAAAACAGAAATACCAATTATGTCCGAAATAGACAAAAACAAATAGAAAGAAGAAAAACTATTAAAATAAATTCAGAAAAATACAAAAGCACCAAACTTAATCTAATGACGTGAAATAAAAATTTTGAGATATTTTTCGGATTTTTTCGACACTATGAAAACAGTAAAAAATTAATTAAAAATAGAAAAACAAGGAATTTGGCAAATTTGACGTAAGGGAGTATTGATCGCATGATTTTTCTGCAACCAGTAGTCAAAAAAACTTATACAATCAAACACAAATTTTCCAAAAACCGGTTTTTTCTGACTCTAGACGCAACTCCGAACGCGAACTGTAGAAAAATTCGGAAAAATAACAGGAAATTGCAGAACAACAAAACACACAATACTTAAAACTAAACTGTTGGCTAATTCGACAAGAATCCCCGGCAACGACAACAATTTTGATCCACTGTCGCGCACGGATCAAAAACGAGTAGTTTTTCAAAAATGTAGTTTAACGACAAATTGACTCGGATTATCATTCTCACAAGGATTCTTGAATGAATTAACCAATGATAGTAACGATTAATGGAGTTTTGGTTGGTTTAGGATTCAATAAAAAAAAAGATTAAAATAAGTGATTACTGAATTAAGCTGTAGCAACAATTTACTGATTCGGTCTTTGCCTATCATCGACTATCGCAATTCCAACCGCAGATTAACTATTCCTATTCGATTATAATATCAACTGACGAGTGCAATTGATAATATAAGTTGTATGTTCCTATTATCCGAATTAAGCAAACGGGATTAAGTTTCATGAATTAAACGGACTCGATAACGAATTAAGCAAACGAAATCGTGACTATAGTTAGGATCACACAATCAATCGGATTAAATCAATATAGCATATGCAAATCGGATTAAGCAAACAAAATACATATATTAATATTGAAAGGAATAAAAAACCTGAATAAGAATTACTAAAATCTGAAGGTATCGGAACCCGAATACAACAAATTGTTTGGATCGATTAGTTCTTCATCAGAATTCTTGCCAAAGCTTTCAAGTATTTCGTGAATAGTGATCATCCCCATGTTATGCGGCTGCTAGGTATATGGAAAACAAGGAATTTGGTTTACAACCCAACTGGATCGAAAACATAACCCAAACCCAAAACTAATGACCCAAAACTTAAATAAAACTAATGCTGCAATTCAACGAATTTTCTGGCCCTGTTACAGGCCGAATCAGCTTCTGACTTCTATGGGAAAGTTCTAGATCTTTTTCTTAGCTTTCCATTGACTGGTAGTACGTCTCAATCCGATACTCTTAGCTCAATATATGATTTTTCTCCCGAAAGCTGCTAATGCTGAAAATAAACTGCGAAAAACAAATAAGTGTAAAAATAAGATAAATTATAAAAACACGTTAAAAGGGAAAAATAACCAAATTAAAACATGGAAATGCATAAGTATAAATATAGAAGAATGTGAATCAAAATGCACTGATCAAATTCCCCCACATTTGAACTTTTGCACTCCGAGCAAAATTTAAAATAAAACAAACAAAACACAAACACATCTTTAGTTGCTCATCCTAGGCTACAAGTCTTCTTCGGTTAAGTTTGCATCGATATGTACTAATCTTGCACACTAAGGATATCGTAGGAACACTAATCCATAATTGTGGATTTATAAACCTCCTGAATACCCAAATTAACTCAAATCATGTTATTATGTTAAAGCCTAACTTACTCATCCTTCTTTTTGCTCTTTTTCATTCAGGCGCAATCACATTAAGCCCGTTATCTCCACACATCCATAGCAAGGCGACCGGTTAGTAGCTCTGATCCTTTTTACACGGGATTCTAGTACCTACGTGGCATAACCCTTTGCTCATTCAGTTGTAGTTGCGGGGGATCGAACCGTAATCCGCCCTACCAAGTTCAGCACCAGAAACCGCTGAACCAACTACAAAAGAGTCTTATTTTCAATTTTTTTTAAGGTTCTACATCCGTTGGGTTAAGTGACCGGGTGAGGGTCACCAAACTTAGAAGGTGGATTCCTTTATTTTTTTCTTTTTTTTTCAGAACACTCACTTATATTCATCGGCTTCCCTGCGTAGAGTGTGTGTGAGATGGTGCTGACTGCTGAAATAAACTACTCAAGAGCTGTCAGAGGATGAGAATGTAAGACTAAAACATAATAAAAATTCAACTCAATTTCCATATACAGGAGACTTACGGTGTTAAAACAATACCGATCTTGTGAATTTTTCCCAAGTCTTCGCAAACTCGACCTCGAATTATTCTATAGACTAAAACTTTCAACAAAAATGCAATTTTTTTTTAAAAAAGAAAACAAAAACAAAACAAAACAAAGAACAAAAACAAAGAAAAAAAAGTATTCCCCCCCCCCCCCACACACTTAAAAGATGCATTGTCCTCAATGAAAGAAACAAACATAAAATAAGAGAGAGAAGAGAGAGGAAAGAACACACCCGAGTAGTCAAGGAGGATAGGTGATCACATTAGCAGCCTTTCCCAAAGAGATATATTCTACATTTTCTTCTTCCAAAGTGGGACTGTCATGGAATAGCTTTGGGTAATGTCCATTGAACTTGAAATTTTTATTAGTATCTTCGCCTTTTATTCCAGCATCAAAGAATCTTCTAAATCTAAAAGTGTCAAATGGACACGTGAAGGTGATCTGATCTGGAATGTCAGCCAATGTCCAACCAAATGCCTTTTTATGCTTCCTTAAAGCCTGCAAAGGCTTATTTTCTTGATCGAAATCAAGGTTAGAAGAAATTATAGCCGTAGTTTTTTCAATCATCTCTAAATAAGCATATTTCATTTTTTCAGGAAGTTGCTTCAGCTCGAGGGAAGGTGGCTGCTCAATAGAAGGAGTGTTTGGGGCAGCCAGGATGTCAAGAGCTTTATCTACATGAACAACTTTATTTGCAACCTCATCTGCAGTAAGAAGATCAACTTGCAAGGCAACCTCAATTTCAGCACAAACAGAGCAAATTTTAGTTTCAGTACAAATATCACAAGAATAAACATCATCAGAACCAAACAATGATGGAAAATCAGATGCAAACAAATCACTACAAGTATCATCAACAATTTTAGAAATCAAATGCATTTGAAAAACAAAATGTTCTTCTAAGGGTTGTTGGTTTGATCCTTGAGCTTGTTGCATGGCATTCACCAAAGTGACAAGCTGCCCAATCTGTGTTTGCAAAGTCTTTAAAGTAGAATCTACTTGTTGTTGAAACTGGAGATTATTTGCATCCATTTGTTTGACAATATCTTCTAGTGAAGGTCCAGATGGTGCAGAGCACACAATCTCAACTTCCTTCAGATGCTCATGCGGATCCTCACCTCCAAGACCACTAAACCTTGGAAACAAGTGTATTAAACCAGATTTCAATTCAAAAGGAACCGAAACATCAGAATACTCAATACAAAAGTCATTATAATTAATATCAGGAGCAACAAACTGCCTTAATGTTCTTTGATCATCCATGTAATAAAAAAAAACACAGAAATACCAATTATGTCCGAAATAGACAAAAACAAATAGAAAGAAGAAAAACTATTAAAATAAATTCAGAAAAATACAAAAGCACCAAACTTAATCTAATGACGTGAAATAAAAATTTTGAGATATTTTTCGGATTTTTTCGACACTATGAAAACAGTAAAAAATTAATTAAAAATAGAAAAACAAGGAATTTGGCAAATTTGACGTAAGGGAGTATTGATCGCATGATTTTTCTGCAACCAGTAGGCAAAAAAACTTATACAATCAAACACAAATTTTCCAAAAACCGGTTTTTTCTGACTCTAGACGCAACTCCGAACGCGAACTGTAGAAAAATTCGGAAAAATAACAGGAAATTGCAGAACAACAAAACACATAATACTTAAAACTAAACTGTTGGCTAATTCGACAAGAATCCCCGGCAACGACGACAATTTTGATCCACTGTCGCGCACGGATCAAAAACGAGTAGTTTTTCAAAAATGTAGTTTAACGACAAATTGACTCGGATTATCATTCTCACAAGGATTCTTGAATGAATTAACCAATGATAGTAACGATTAATGGAGTTTTGGTTGGTTTAGGATTCAATAAAAAAAAAGATTAAAATAAGTGATTACTGAATTAAGCTGTAGCAACAATTTACTGATTCGGTCTTTGCCTATCATCGACTATCGCAATTCCAACCGCAGATTAACTATTCCTATTCGATTATAATATCAACTGACGAGCGCAATTGATAGTATAAGTTGTATGTTCCTATTATCCGAATTAAGCAAACGGGATTAAGTTTCATGAATTAAGCAAACATGAATTAAACGGACTCGATAACGAATTAAGCAAACGAAATCGTGACTATAGTTAGGATCACACAATCAATCGGATTAAATCAATATAGCATATGCAAATCGGATTAAGCAAACAAAATACATATATTAATATTGAAAGGAATAAAAAACCTGAATAAGAATTACTAAAATCTGAAGGTATCGGAACCCGAATACAACAAATTGTTTGGATCGATTAGTTCTTCATCAGAATTCTTGCCAAAGCTTTCAAGTATTTCGTGAATAGTGATCATCCCCATGTTATGCGGCTGCTAGGTATATGGAAAACAAGGAATTTGGTTTACAACCCAACTGGATCGAAAACATAACCCAAACCCAAAACTAATGACCCAAAACTTAAATAAAACTAATGCTGCAATTCAACGAATTTTCTGGCCCTGTTACAGGCCGAATCAGCTTCTGACTTCTATGGGAAAGTTCTAGATCTTTTTCTTAGCTTTCCATTGACTGGTAGCACGTCTCAATCCGATACTCTTAGCTCAATATATGATTTTTCTCCCGAAAGCTGCTAATGCTGAAAATAAACTGCGAAAAACAAATAAGTGTAAAAATAAGATAAATTATAAAACACGTTAAAAGGGAAAAATAACCAAATTAAAACATGGAAATGCATAAGTATAAATATAGAAGAATGTGAATCAAAATGCACTGATCAAATTCCCCCACACTTGAACTTTTGCACTCCGAGCAAATTTAAAATAAAAAACAAAACACAAACACATCTTTAGTTGCTCATCCTAGGCTACAAGTCTTCTTCGGTTAAGTTTGCATCGATATGTACTAATCTTGCACACTAAGGATATCGTAGGAACACTAATCCATAATTGTGGATTTATAAACCTCCTGAATACCCAAATTAACTCAAATCATGTTATTATGTTAAAGCCTAACTTACTCATCCTTCTTTTTGCTCTTTTTCATTCAGGCGCAATCACATTAAGCCCGTTATCTCCACACATCCATAGCAAGGCGACCGGTTAGTAGCTCTGATCCTTTTTACACGGGATTCTAGTACCTACGTGGCATAACCCTTTGCTCATTCAGTTGTAGTTGCGGGGGATCGGACCGTAATCCGCCCTACCAAGTTCAGCACCAGAAACCGCTGAACCAACTACAAAAGAGTCTTATTTTCAATTTTTTTAAGGTTCTACATCCGTTGGGTTAAGTGACCGGGTGAGGGTCACCAAACTTAGAAGGTGGATTCCTTTATTTTTTTCTTTTTTTTTCAGAACACTCACTTATATTCATCGGCTTCCCTGCGTAGAGTGTGTGTGAGATGGTGCTGACTGCTGAAATAAACTACTCAAGAGCTGTCAGAGGATGAGAATGTAAGACTAAAACATAATAAAAAATTCAACTTAATTTCCATATACAGGAGACTTACGGTGTTAAAACAATACCGATCTTGTGAATTTTTCCCAAGTCTTCGCAAACACGACCTCGAATTATTCTATAGACTAAAACTTTCAACAAAAATGCAATTTTTTTTTAAAAAAGAAAACAAAAACAAAACAAAACAAAGAACAAAAACAAAGAAAAAAAAGTATTCCCCCCCCCCACACACACACTTAAAAGATGCATTGTCCTCAATGAAAGAAACAAACATAAAATAAGAGAGAGAAGAGAGAGGAAAGAACACACCCGAGTAGTCAAGGAGGATAGGTGATCACATTAGCAGCCTTTCCCAAAGAGATATATTCTACATTTTCTTCTTCCAAAGTGGGACTGTCATGGAATAGCTTTGGGTAATGTCCATTGAACTTGAAATTTTTATTAGTATCTTCGCCTTTTATTCCAGCATCAAAGAATCATCTAAAACTAAAAGTGTCAAATGGACACGTGAAGGTGATCTGATCTGGAATGTCAGCCAATGTCCAACCAAATGCCTTTTTATGCTTTCTTAAAGCCTGCAAAGGCTTATTTTCTTGATCGAAATCAAGGTTAGAAGAAATTATAGCCGGTAGTTTTTCAATCATCTCTAAATAAGCATATTTCATTTTTTCAGGAAGTTGCTTCAGCTCGAGGGAAGGTGGCTGCTCAATAGAAGGAGTGTTTGGGGCAGCCGGGATGTCAAGAGCTTTATCTACATGAACAACTTTATTTGCAACCTCATCTGCAGTAAGAAGATCAAATTGCAAGGCAGCCTCAGTTTCAGCACAAACAGAGCAAATTTTAGTTTCAGTACAAATATCACAAGAATAAACATCATCAGAACCAGACAATGATGGAAAATCAGATGCAAACAAATCACTACAAGTATCATCAACAATTTTAGAAATCAAATGCATTTGAAAAACAAAATGTTCTTCTAAGGGTTGTTGGTTTGATCCTTGAGCTTGCTGCATGGCATTCACCAAAGTGACAAGCTGCCCAATCTGTGTTTGCAAAGTCTTTAAAGTAGAATCTACTTGTTGTTGAAACTGGAGATTATTTGCATCCATTTGTTTGACAATATCTTCTAGTGAAGGTCCAGAAGGTGCAGAGTACACAATCTCAACTTCCTTCAGATGCTCATGCGGATCCTCACCTCCAAGACCACTAAACCTTGGAAACAAGTGTATTAAACCAGATTTCAATTCAAAAGGAACCGAAACATCAGAATATTCAATACAAAAGTCATTATAATTAATATCAGGAGCAACAAACTGCCTTAATGTTCTTTGATCATCCATGTAATAAAAAAAAACACAGAAATACCAATTATGTCCGAAATAGACAAAACAAAATAGAAAGAAGAAAAACTATTAAAATAAATTCAGAAAAATACAAAAGCACCAAACTTAATCTAATGACGTGAAATAAAATTTTGAGATATTTTTCGGATTTTTTCGACACTATGAAAACAGTAAAAAATTAATTAAAAATAGAAAAAACAAGGAATTTGGCAAATTTGACGTAAGGGAGTATTGATCGCATGATTTTTCTGCAACCAGTAGGCAAAAAAACTTATACAATCAAACACAAATTTTCCAAAAACCGTTTTTTCTGACTCTAGACGCAACTCCGAACGCGAACTGTAGAAAAATTCGGAAAAATAACAGGAAATTGCAGAACAACAAAACACATAATACTTAAAACTAAACTGTTGGCTAATTCGACAAGAATCCCCGGCAACGACGACAATTTTGATCCACTGTCGCGCACGGATCAAAAACGAGTAGTTTTTCAAAAATGTAGTTTAACGACAAATTGACTCGGATTATCATTCTCACAAGGATTCTTGAATGAATTAACCAATGATAGTAACGATTAATGGAGTTTTGGTTGGTTTAGGATTCAATAAAAAAAAAGATTAAAATAAGTGATTACTGAATTAAGCTGTAGCAACAATTTACTGATTCGGTCTTTGCCTATCATCGACTATCGCAATTCCAACCGCAGATTAACTATTCCTATTCGATTATAATATCAACTGACGAGCGCAATTGATAGTATAAGTTGTATGTTCCTATTATCCGAATTAAGCAAACGGGATTAAGTTTCATGAATTAAGCAAACATGAATTAAACGGACTCGATAACGAATTAAGCAAACGAAATCGTGACTATAGTTAGGATCACACAATCAATCGGATTAAATCAATATAGCATATGCAAATCGGATTAAGCAAACAAAATACATATATTAATATTGAAAGGAATAAAAAACCTGAATAAGAATTACTAAAATCTGAAGGTATCGGAACCCGAATACAACAAATTGTTTGGATCGATTAGTTCTTCATCAGAATTCTTGCCAAAGCTTTCAAGTATTTCGTGAATAGTGATCATCCCCATGTTATGCGGCTGCTAGGTATATGGAAAACAAGGAATTTGGTTTACAACCCAACTGGATCGAAAACATAACCCAAACCCAAAAACTAATGACCCAAAACTTAAATAAAACTAATGCTACAATTCAACGAATTTTCTGGCCCTGTTACAGGCCGAATCAGCTTCTGACTTCTATGGGAAAGTTCTAGATCTTTTTCTTAGCTTTCCATTGACTGGTAGCACGTCTCAATCCGATACTCTTAGCTCAATATATGATTTTTCTCCCGAAAGCTGCTAATGCTGAAAATAAACTGCGAAAAACAAATAAGTGTAAAAATAAGATAAATTATAAAAACACGTTAAAAAGGGAAAAATAACCAAATTAAAACATGGAAATGCATAAGTATAAATATAGAAGAATGTGAATCAAAATGCACTGATCAAATTCCCCCACACTTGAACTTTTGCACTCCGAGCAAAATTTAAAATAAAACAAACAAAACACAAACACATCTTTAGTTGCTCATCCTAGGCTACAAGTCTTCTTCGGTTAAGTTTGCATCGATATGTACTAATCTTGCACACTAAGGATATCGTAGGAACACTAATCCATAATTGTGGATTTATAAACCTCCTGAATACCCAAATTAACTCAAATCATGTTATTATGTTAAAGCCTAACTTACTCATCCTTCTTTTTGCTCTTTTTCATTCAGGCGCAATCACATTAAGCCCGTTATCTCCACACATCCATAGCAAGGCGACCGGTTAGTAGCTCTGATCCTTTTTACACGAGATTCTAGTACCTACGTGGCATAACCCTTTGCTCATTCAGTTGTAGTTGCGGGGGATCGGACCGTAATCCGCCCTACCAAGTTCAGCACCAGAAACCGCTGAACCAACTACAAAAGAGTCTTATTTTCAATTTTTTTTAAGGTTCTACATCCGTTGGGTTAAGTGACCGGGTGAGGGTCACCAAACTTAGAAGGTAGATTCCTTTATTTTTTTCTTTTTTTTTCAGAACACTCACTTATATTCATCGGCTTCCCTGCGTAGAGTGTGTGTGAGATGGTGCTGACTGCTGAAATAAACTACTCAAGAGCTGTCAGAGGATGAGAATGTAAGACTAAAACATAATAAAAAATTCAACTCAATTTCCATATACAGGAGACTTACGGTGTTAAAACAATACCGATCTTGTGAATTTTTCCCAAGTCTTCGCAAACTCGACCTCGAATTATTCTATAGACTAAAACTTTCAACAAAAATGCAATTTTTTTTTTAAAAAAGAAAACAAAAACAAAACAAAACAAAGAACAAAAACAAAGAAAAAAAAGTATCCCCCCCCCCCACACACACACTTAAAAGATGCATTGTCCTCAATGAAAGAAACAAACATAAAATAAGAGAGAGAAGAGAGAGGAAAGAACACACCCGAGTAGTCAAGGAGGATAGGTGATCACATTAGCAGCCTTTCCCAAAGAGATATATTCTACATTTTCTTCTTCCAAAGTGGGACTGTCATGGAATAGCTTTGGGTAATGTCCATTGAACTTGAAATTTTTATTAGTATCTTCGCCTTTTATTCCAGCATCAAAGAATCTTCTAAAACTAAAAGTGTCAAATGGACACGTGAAGGTGATCTGATCTGGAATGTCAGCCAATGTCCAACCAAATGCCTTTTTATGCTTCCTTAAAGCCTGCAAAGGCTTATTTTCTTGATCGAAATCAAGGTTAGAAGAAATTATAGCCGGTAGTTTTTCAATCATTTCTAAATAAGCATATTTCATTTTTTCAGGAAGTTGCTTCAGCTCGAGGGAAGGTGGCTGCTCAATAGAAGGAGTGTTTGGGGCAGCCAGGATGTCAAGAGCTTTATCTACATGAACAACTTTATTTGCAACCTCATCTGCAGTAAGAAGATCAACTTGCAAGGCAGCCTCAATTTCAGCACAAACAGAGCAAATTTTAGTTTCAGTACAAATATCACAAGAATAAACATCATCAGAACCAAACAATGAT
Organism: Lathyrus oleraceus; assembly: GCF_024323335.1. NCBI lineage: Eukaryota > Viridiplantae > Streptophyta > Magnoliopsida > Fabales > Fabaceae > Lathyrus > Lathyrus oleraceus. Next base: position 166,964,386 of record NC_066581.1, on the reverse strand, counting down.
GGAAAATCAGATGCAAACAAATCACTACAAGTATCATCAACAATTTTAGAAATCAAATGCATTTGAAAAACAAAATGTTCTTCTAAGGGTTGTTGGTTTGATCCTTGAGCTTGCTGCATGGCATTCACCAAAGTGACAAGCTGCCCAATCTGTGTTTCCAAAGTCTTTAAAGTAGAATCTACTTGTTGTTGAAACTGGAGATTATTTGCATCCATTTGTTTGACAATATCTTCTAGTGAAGGTCCAGAAGGTGCAGAGCACACAATCTCAACTTCCTTCAGATGCTCATGCGGATCCTCACCTCCAAGACCACTAAACCTTGGAAACAAGTGTATTAAACCAGATTTCAATTCAAAAGGAACCGAAACATCAGAATATTCAATACAAAAGTCATTATAATTAATATCAGGAGCAACAAACTGCCTTAATGTTCTTTGATCATCCATGTAATAAAAAAAACACAGAAATACCAATTATGTCCGAAATAGACAAAAACAAATAGAAAGAAGAAAAACTATTAAAATAAATTCAGAAAAATACAAAAGCACCAAACTTAATCTAATGACGTGAAATAAAAATTTTGAGATATTTTTCGGATTTTTTCGACACTATGAAAACAGTAAAAAATTAATTAAAAATAGAAAAACAAGGAATTTGGCAAATTTGACGTAAGGGAGTATTGATCGCATGATTTTTCTGCAACCAGTAGGCAAAAAAACTTATACAATCAAACACAAATTTTCCAAAAACCGGTTTTTTCTGACTCTAGACGCAACTCCGAACGCGAACTGTAGAAAAATTCGGAAAAATAACAGGAAATTGCAGAACAACAAAACACACAATACTTAAAACTAAACTGTTGGCTAATTCGACAAGAATCCCCGGCAACGACGACAATTTTGATCCACTGTCGCGCACGGATAAAAAACGAGTAGTTTTTCAAAAATGTAGTTTAACGACAAATTGACTCGGATTATCATTCTCACAAGGATTCTTGAATGAATTAACCAATGATAGTAACGATTAATGGAGTTTTGGTTGGTTTAGGATTCAATAAAAAGAAAGATTAAAATAAGTGATTACTGAATTAAGCTGTAGCAACAATTTACTGATTCGGTCTTTGCCTATCATCGACTATCGCAATTCCAACCGCAGATTAACTATTCCTATTCGATTATAATATCAACTGACAAGCGCAATTGATAGTATAAGTTGTATGTTCCTATTATCCGAATTAAGCAAACGGGATTAAGTTTCATGAATTAAGCAAACATGAATTAAACGGACTCGATAACGAATTAAGCAAACGAAATCGTGACTATAGTTAGGATCACACAATCAATCGGATTAAATCAATATAGCATATGTAAATCGGATTAAGCAAATAAAATACATATATTAATATTGAAAGGAATAAAAAACCTGAATAAGAATTACTAAAATCTGAAGGTATCGGAACCCGAATACAACAAATTGTTTGGATCGATTAGTTCTTCATGAGAATTCTTGCCAAAGCTTTCAAGTATTTCGTGAATAGTGATCATCTCCATTTTATGCGGCTGCTAGGTATATGGAAAACAAGGAATTTGGTTTACAACCCAACTGGATCGAAAACATAACCCAAGCCCAAAACTAATGACCCAAAACTTAAATAAAACTAATGCTGAAATTTCAACGGATTTTCTAGCCCTGTTACAGGCCGAATCAGCTTCTGACTTCTTCGTGAAAGTTGTAGATCTTTTTCTTAGCTTTCCATCGACTGGTAGCACGTCTTAATCCGTTACTCCTAGCTCAAGATATGATTTTTCTCGCGAAAGCTGCTAATGCTGAAAATAAACTGCGAAAAACAAATAAGTGTAAAAATAAGATAAATTATAAAAACACGTTAAAAGGGAAAAATAACCAAAATAAAACATGGAAATACATAAGTATAAATATAGAAAAATGTGCATCAAAATGCACTGAGCACATATCATAATTCTTCTCCCTATAGACCCAAGATGAAAAGGGCTGTTGAAGCTGCGAATAAGAACATCAAGAAGATTATTCAGAAGATGGTTGTCACATATAAGGATTGGCATGAGATGCTTCCATTTGCTTTACACGGGTATCGTACATCCATCCTCACTTCAACAGGGGTAACCCCTTTCTCTCTTGTATATGGTATGGAAGTTGTGCTCCCAATAGAGGTGGAGATCCCATCATTACGTGTTTTGATGGAAGCCAAGTTGACTGAGGCTGAATGGTGTCATACCAGGTTTGACCAGCAGAATTTGATTGAAGAGAAGAGGTTGACTTCCATGTGTCATGGACTGTTATATCAGCAAAGGATGAAGAAAGCTTTTGATAAGAAGGCAAGGCCTTGTATGTTTAGAGAAGGTGGCCTTGTGCTCAAGAAGATTCTATCTTTCAAACCAGATTCTAGGGGAAAATGGACTCCTAATTATGAAGGCCCATATGTTGTTAAGAGAGCCTTTTCAGGCGGTGCTTTTATTCTTACAACTATGGATGGTGAAGAGTTCACTCGTCCTATGAACATAAACGCAGTCAAGAAATACTTCGCCTAAAAAAGAAAAGAACAGCTCGCTAAGTTGAAAACCCAAAAGGGCGGCTTAGGTAAAAATGAGCGTCTCGGTGGATTGAAAACCTGAAAGGGCGATCCAGGCAAAAGTTAGGGACATAAAACAGAAAGAACTTTCCCGATAAGTTGAGTACCCCACATCGGGGCAACTTATGCAAAAATTAGGGATTATTGCAAGTAACTGCATCATGCTGATCTTCAATTTGGAGAAACTTTGAGCATGAAGGTTGACATCAATTCATCATCCCCGGTAGCGATCAAAAGCACAACGAACATCAAGAGTTGGTAGAAGGATTAATTGTCATTTGTATTCAATGTAACCCTTTTCCATGTAAATTACCATTTTCAACCTTGTAAAAATATATGGAGTCTTGTCATTTACACACTACCATTCCATTAAATAAAGTTGAGCTTTTATCCAATTATTTTCACTCTTATTTACTTCAGCCAATAGCTTTAAATTTTATTATGATCACTTTGAAATTTAAAATTTTAATCAAATATATTTTCTTAAATATATAAAAGCAAGAATTTTTCAAAGCAAATTTAAAAGAAATATCAACAGCATTTCAAAAGTAGCAAGTCTTCAGTGTGAAGCATTGAGGGTTCCCCAAAGAAGTTAACCCTTCGGGTATCCCTAGCTGAGTTTGTTGATCCAGTTCCCCTGCGGCATGTTTGATCCCCGACAGAGTTTCGGTATCCCCTTGCGAAGTTTGTGTATTCTTCAGCAGATTCGATTTTGGATCTTCAGCAGAGTAAGCTGATTTCCCTAGTAGACCGCATTGGTGTCTTAATCAGTCACCATCCGACTCGCTCCCAGTCAGAGTTTCCTCCTGGTTTTTGAGCAGCTATTTTGTGTTATCCTCTGTATGATTGTCTCCCATTTAGCATGGTGTTGACCTAAAATTCCCCGCGGACTCGATAATGTTTCCTTTCCTCAGCAGATCTCCTACTTCCCCAGCTAGGGTTGAGCTTTTGGGATGTGGATCTCTTTGTTCTCCGGCAGTGTTTCCCTTTTGTGGATTGACCGAGGATTGTATCGATGATTCAAATTTTGCGACACCCTTGTATCCTTTGAGATCGTTTTGTCAGCATAATCATCATATATACATATACATATACACTCATATAATTTCATATTTGCATATTCATATTTGCTGAATCATTGTTTGAGATTCTTATGCTCTGTTATGGTGGTACTTTATCCCCATACAAGTTTGGTGTCTGTCCTCTCTCAATTATAGAAGGTCGGCCCCTTAAGCAAAAAGACTTTAACCTTTCTCCTTCCCCCACTGAGTTATTTCCTCATGGATGATTATTGTTTCAGTTTTTCCTCCCCTAGTCGATTATCTGGATTGAACCACTCCCCTTGAGATATATCCTCATTGGGTTGAGTCTTGATTGACCGTTCCTTTCTAGCTCTTACCTAGATAGATGCTTTGAGTCTCCTAAGAGTTTATTGCCCTGTAATTGGTAATATTCTTCTTAGTTTGGAGTTTGTTACTTCTTGCCCAATACTCGGCAAAAGTATCCCTGTTTTTCTCCTCAGTAGAGTCCCCAGTGGATCTATTCCCCCAGGAAGTATATCCTCGATATGTTCATCCTGCCTAAGTTTATCCTTGATATGTTCATCCAAACCGATGACGGATATTCTCATATTTGGTATTTGATCAGTAACCATTTGCATTGAGTTTTCGTTACTAGTCCGAACGAAACAGAGGCTTTTGACACACTGTGCAAGCATTTATGATACGTTTCGAGTTAGTGTTACTTCCGTCATTTTATTTAAGCAATTTTAATCATTGTTATGTTTACTTATATTTTAGTGATTTTATGCGTGGGATAACTGTATTTTTTTCCGACAGGTCCAAGTAGAAGAACTAGGGAACTTAGAACGAGACAATGCGAGATTCCGGCAAGCAGAGGAGCAGAAAACCCCGTTACAGGAGGCCTGACACGGCCACCCGTGTCAGGAAAAGGAAGGCGTGTTGAAGAATACAGTCGCCTGACACGGCCACTCGTGTCAGCTGACACGGGCCGTGTCAGACACCACAGTCAGCCGTGTCACCTATGCCAGGGGCGTGTCAGGCAGGACAGTTGGCTGACACGGCCACCTGTGTCAGCTGACATGGGCCTTGTCAGCCCAAGCCCAAAAATTCAGTTTCTCTCGGGCTTTTGTTCGTCAGACTTTTTAGAGATTTTGGGACCTGTCCAACTGTTGCTTGGAATTTTCACTATAAAAAAGGGTCTTTTGCCAAAGTAAAAATCATCTTGGAATATGACAAAATACAGTATTGTGAAGCAATCAAGTATTACAGAGATCAAGGCATTCAGAGAGCTGAAGGTTTTCATGAGCGGGAGCGATTGAAGATCAAAGTCATCCAATTACTTGTAATGTGTAATTTTCATCTTGAATTTGTTTTAAACAATATGAGTAGCTAAACCCTCCAATGCTAGGGGGTGTCCCTGATTTAGAATTGTAACGAATTTGAGTTTACATTTGCATTTATAATATTTTTTTACGGTAACCTTTTGATGTGTTTATTGCTTTCTCTTTCGGACCAATCGAGATTGATTTGTGGTTATCAATTAGGCTGGACCGCCATTGATAAGGTTTTCATAAGGTTACTCTACAGTAGATATCACCTAGGACTAGGGATACCCTGTATGAACCAGATTATTCTTGATATTATACAGCTTAACTTCACCCTAATTGGCTATGGACATGGAAATTAGGGTAGATTGATTAAAGGTTTTCTCACCAAGGACTTGGGAGAGAATACACTTAAGAACTGGTAGTAATTGATATTTGTTGATGCAATAGTGACTCAAAGTTGTTACAGGGATAAATCATACACCTTCCCTGGCATTGTTCCTTTTTCTCTATAAACCCTTATTTTCATCCTTCTTTACCTTTACTTTTATATTATTTTTTTTTACGCCTAAAAACCAAATTAATACTTTTTGTTTAATTGAATGATAATTTAAACTCAATATTAACGTGCAGTCCTTGAGATCGAAATTCGGGGAATTTCTCCATTATTATTATAAAACGCAAAATAATACACTTGCTATTTTCCCGATCATGTTTTTGGCGCTGTTGCCGGGGACTGCCAAAATATAGAGTTTAATTTTAATTTCAATTAAAATTCTGTTGCTTTGCAATAAAATTATTTTTCTGTCATTTATAATTTACTAATTTGTGTATGCGAGGAGAACCCTCAGCTGAATTTCTTTTTGACGCAGAGATCGAGAGAACCCTTTACCGAAGACGCAGAGAAGAAATAGTGGATTCTACAGAAGAAAGTACCTCTGATCACTCAGAAGTCAAGGAACCAATGGCTGAAGTTCCTCCAATACCACCTCCTCCACCTCCGGAAAGACTCCTGGGTGACTATGGGGGTGCAAATGCACCGGATGGTCGACAAACCATTGTCAACCAACTGGTGAATGTGACAAATTTTCAACTACATCCTAGCACGATCAATCAATTGGAAAGAAAAACTTTCACCGGAAAGGTTAATAAAGATGCCAACAAACACCTGCAAAGATTTCTGACCATGAGCACCACCTTGAAAATTGATGGTCATACTAACGAAGCAAAAACATTAAGAATGTTCCCGTTCACTTTAGCTGAAGACGCGAAAGAATGGTTCTATTCTCTTCCTACCGGCAGTATCACATCGTGGGAGGAGATGGAAACTGCATTCTTAAATGAGTACTTTCCAGCATCAGTAATCCTGAGAAAAAGGTATGAAATTCTTAATTTCAAACAGAAGGATGGTGAATCATTGGGAGACACTTACAAAAGATTCAAAAGGATCTTAGTAGCATGTCCAACTCATAATATTGATCAGACCGAACAAATGCAGATGTTCGTTAATGGGTTGAAAATAAAAACAAAGCAGTTGATTGATACAATAGCCAGTGGCTCAACAAATTTCTCAACAGCCACTGGTATCAAGAGGATTATTGAAGCAATAGCTGCCAATGAGCATCTAGAGCTATACGACAGGTGTACTAGTCATCCAGATGGGGTGATTGATCTAAAATTAGAGAAAAATAAAATCCGTCTGGAAGACACAGTTGCTGCCGAAGTAGACAAAAAGCTGAAAGCTATGAATATAGGTACTCAACAGATAGCGCAGGTTCAACCAGCTCAGGCTAGAACTAGTGAAATCTGTAATGGACCTCATCACACGGTCTATTGTTTTGCTACTCCCCAACAAATTGAAGAGATCAAATTCTTGAAGCAGAATAATCCTGATTCTAACACTTACAACCTAGGTTGGAAGAATCATCCAAACTTCTCCTGGAAAGATCAGAGAGGGAATGATCCGCAACAAGGTACATGGCAATATCAGACTCAGAATCAACAACAACAGCAACAACATGCACCTAAAAAGGCTGAATGGGAATTTGCCATTGAAAAGTTAGCAGCCCACAACATACAGTTTCAAGAAGAAACAAGGACTAATCAGAAAAACACCACAACCTCCATTCAAAATCTTGAAGTAAAAATGGGACATATAACACAACAGTTAGCTTTAAACTCTCAAGCCCCGGGTACCCTACCTAGTGGTATGGTGACAAATCCGCGGGAACATAACACTGTTAACATTGTCACAACCCAAAATGGAAAGTCAACAAAGGAAAATGATATAGAAAAAGATAGATTGATAGAGGTGGATTTAGAAATCAAGGAAACAAAAAACCAAGATGAAGAAGTAATACCACCTCCTGTCAAGGAGAAAGAGAAGGTTCCTAAACCAGTAATCAAACTCCCTTACTTCCAAGACAGAAAAAGAAAAATCAACATGAAAAGAATTTTGAGAAGTTTATGGAAATGTTCAAAAACCTCGAAATCAACATCCCTTTTATGAAGCATTAGAACAAATGCCAATATATGCCAAGTTCATGAAAGACATAATTTCCAAGAAGCGTTCCACGGATACGGAACCGATCATCCTAACTGAAACATGCAGTGCCATTCTCGAAGGCATGAAAATCCCAGTGAAAAAGCAAGACAGGGGATTGGTTACTATTCCATGCACTATTGGTGATAGAAAATTCAAGAAGGCTCTAATTGACTTAGGAGCGAGTGTAAGCTTGATGCCACTGTCCATCTATAAGAAATTAGTCATCGGCTCTGTTCAAGATACTCGAATGACACTTCAGTTTGTAGATCACTCTGTGAGGCGACCCTATGGTATTGTGGAAGATGTTCTTGTAAAATTGACAAGTTTGTCTTCCCAGTTGACTTCATCATTCTGGAAATGCCGGAAGATGAGGAGATTCCTCTCATATTGGGAAGACCTTTCTTGGAAACAGGACGGTGTATGATAGACATTGAGGAAGGAACTATGACCCTCGAGGTCTATGATGAAGAGTTAAAAATAGATGTGAGGAACACAATGCAATACAAATATGATATCAGCACAAGAAACACTATAGAGATAATCGACCAAGTAATTGCTCAAGAAAATGAAAGGCATAGACCCCAACCACCACTAAAATGGGTCTTAAGCTTATCCATTTTTGAAAGTGATGAAGATGAAGGAGAGTTTGAGGTGCTCGCTATGATGGAAAAACAACCTGAATGGATTAGATCTAGACCACACCGGTGGGAAGATCTAAGACCACCACCATCAGATGTCACTGAAGAACCAAAAACAGGGGTGAATCTGAAGCAGTTACCAACAAATCTGAAGTATGTATTTCTAGACACTGAAAAAAAAATGCCCAGCTATTATCAATGCTAGTCTACAGAGTGTCCAAGAAGCAGAACACATTCAAGTGCTAAAGAATACAAGGGTGCAATCAGATGGGAAATTGAGGACTTGAAAGGTATAAGCCCGACCATTTGCATGCACAAGATCTTAATGGAAGATGATCACAAACCGGTAGTGCAACCACAACGAAGACTTAACCCAACCTTGAAAGAAGTGGTACGCAAAGAAGTTGTAAAACTCTTGGATGCGGGCCTGATCTAACCTATTTCCGATTGCTCTTGGGTAAGTCCAGTCCACGTGGTACCAAAAAAAGGGGGCACGACGGTAATAAAAAATGAAAATAATGAGTTGATTCTAACCCAAATTGTTACAGGTTGGAGAGTGTGCATCGATTATAGAAGACTAAACGTGGCAACACGGAAGAATCACTTCCCGTTACCATTCATTGATCAAATGCTGGAAAGGTTAGCCGAACACGATTACTATTGTTTCCTATATGGTTACTCGGGGTACAACCAGATTGCTGTTGCGCCTGAAGACCAAGAGAAGACTGCATTCACATGCCCCTATGGTATTTTTGCTTATAGAAGAATGCCATTTGGATTGTGCAACGCACCGGCCACCTTACAAAGGTGTATGACTTCAATCTTTGCTGACATGCTCGAAAAGCATATGGAAGTGTTTATGGATGACTTTTCAGTATTCGGTTCTTCATTTGATAATTGTTTGACTAACTTGTCACTTGTGTTAGAAAGATGCAAGTAAACAAATTTGATCCTGAATTGGGAAAAATGTCACTTCATGGTACGGGAAGGAATAGTCTTGGGACACAAGATCTCCAACAAAGGTATCAAAGTGGACATAGCATAAGTGGAGGTAATAGCAAATTTACCACCACCGGTAAATGAAAAAGGCATCCGAAGCTTCTTAGGACATGTGGGTTTCTACCGCAGGTTCATAAAAGATTTCTTCAAGATTGCCAAACAACTAACTAGTCTGCTGGTAAAAGATACCCCGTTCTTATTAGACAAGGAGTGTAGGCAAGCCTTCTAGGCCTTGAAAAAGGAGCTGGTGTCAGCCCCCATATTATTGCCCCCGATTGGTCTCTTCCTTTTGAGATAATATGCAATGCGAGTGATAACACAATGGGGGCAGTACTAGGGAAACGCAAGGAGAAGCTCTTGCATGTGATCTATTATGCAAGCCACGTACTGAACCCTGCTCAAATGAACTATGCAACCATAGAAAAAGAACTCCTGGCGGTGGTATACGCGTTTGACAAGTTTAGATCCTATCTGCTGGGATCAAAGGTAATTGTGTATACTGACCATGCTGCTTTAAAATATCTTTTTGCCAAACAGGAATCAAAGCCAAGGTTGTTGTGATGGATCCTACTACTACAAGAATTCGACCTGGAAATCAGAGACAAAAAGGGTAATGAAAACACTGTTTGTGATCACTTGTCTCGGATGACCCCGATTCAAGAAACAGAAGAAACGCACCCCATCAGAGATGAGTTCACAGATGAACGTATCCTAGCCGTTACGCATATCCCATGGTTCACCGATTACGGGAACTTTGTGGTAGATGGACTAATACCTGATGATTCTGACTCTAACAGAAGATTTTTTTTTGCATGATTGCAGGTTTTATGTGTGGGACGATCCATTCCTTTATAAAAAGGGATTAGATGGCCTGGTCAGGAGATGTGTTCCAGAGGAAGAGTAGAGGGACATCCTAAAAGCCTGTCATAACTCAAAATATGGAGGACATTTTAGCGGAGACAGAACCGCAACAAAAGTCCTCCAGTCGGGATTGTACTGGTCTACACTGTTTAAAGATGCACAAGTAGTGGTAAAAGAGTGCGACAGATGTCAGAGAACAGGCAACATATCCAAAAGAAATCAGATTCCTCAGAATGCCATGTTAGAGGTCGAACTGTTCGATGTGTGGGTGATAGATTTTATGGGACCCTTCCCACCGTCCTTTGGAAAACAATACATTCTAGTCGCGATTGACTATCTGTCGAAATGGGTGGAAGCAGTTGCACTGCCCACGAATGATGCAAAAGTGGTAATCAATTTCCTCAAGAATTGTATCTTTGCACGGTTTGGGGTACCAAGAGCACTGATTAGTGACGAAGGTACCCACTTCCTCAATAAGATGATGGAGAACCTACTGCGGAAATACAATGTCAAGCATAGAATCGCCACACCATACCACCCCCAGACTAGTGGACAGGTTGAGGTATCAAATCGGCAGATCAAGCAAATCCTAGAAAAGACCGTCAGTGCCTCACGAAAAGATTGGCCAATCAGGCTCGATGACACACTCTGGGCATACCGAACATCGGTCAAAACACCAATAGGTATGTCCCCGTATCAACTGGTCTATGGTAAAGCTTGTTATTTACCACTCGAACTTGAGCATAGGGCGTTCTGGGCTACTAAATTCCTTAATACGATCTTTCCAAAGCGGGTAAATCTCGGATCCTCCAATTACAAGAGCTGGAAGAATTCAGAAATCGAGCATATGAGAATGCCAAGATATACAAAGAGCAAACCAAAAAATGGCATGACAGGCGCATTCAGAAGAAAGAACTTCAGGACGGACAACTGGTTTTATTATTTAACTCAAGGTTGAAGCTATTCCTAGTGAAACTAAGGTCACGATGGTCGGGACCTTTTGTGATACAAAAAGTATTTGCGCATGGAGCCGTTGAACTAAGAAATCCTGCAAACTGACACACGTGCAAGGTGAATGGGCAAAGAGTTAAACCGTACATATAAGATCAGGAGGGTGGTCCAATCGATAAAATCCGTCTCACCTAAGCAGACGGAGGACCGTCGAGCCATACGACGTGAAACGAAGCGCTTCGTGGGAGGCAACCCACACTTTTTATATCTAATCAGTTTTGTGTATTTGTAGGTTTATACAGGAGCTCTACAAGGAGGGAACATCACGTCAACAAATGTCTAAGTCATGAAAAAGAACGATCAACATGGCCAGAGGTACCAACAGTTGAACCAGAGAGAAAACCTAAAAACGGCCAAAAGGACAGCCTGACTCGGTCACCCGTATCAGCTAACACGGTCACCCGTATCAGCTAACACGGGCCGTGTCAGGAGGGGGAAAAGCAGACAAAAAAGGTGGAAAACAGTGGCCTGCCAAGGCTACCCATGTCAGCTGACACGGGCAGTGTCAGGAACACTGAAAGTGACAGAAATTTTTAATTTATCAACAGTAGCCTGACACGGGCGGCCGTGTCAGCTGACAAGGCCCGTGTCAGGAGCACTGAAGATAATGTCTAAACCGTGTGGAAGACCAGTAGCCTAATACGGCCACCCGTGTCAGCTGACATGGTCGTGTCAGGCAAGCGAAAATTTTGATTTTTTTTTGAAAATTTGAATTTTTCGTGGTACCCACCCACTTAATCCACCATTAACCATAACTTTTCCCCATTAACCTTATCATTATCAGATTTTTCATTACCCACACATTATTCTCTCTCATCACTCTTAGTCTCTTTCTCTCATAAACCCTCCAACCTCCATTAAAACTCAAAACCCCACTACCTAAAACCTTCCATAACCCCTATTTCCACTCACCTATCACCAAAACACCCTTCACTAATATTACTCCACTCGTCGTCCCGGTCCTAACCACGGTTTCAAAATTTCCTAACTCAAAAGTTCAAATAATTTATATTTTTTTCAGGTCCAAAATGCCCCCACGGAGAATTCTCACCGAAAAGCAACAACTCGCGAAAATGACGAAGTCACGGAAGCGCCCTAGTTGGAATCCAAATCCACACAACATCGTGTTTGACAATCCGGAATAAGAACGGAGATACCAAATTCATTGGAAGCCCAAACTCACGCCAACGAGGTACATGTGTGAGCAGACTCTGAACGCTCAGGGGCTCAAAATGGAGGTATACCGGATGCTCCATGTTTTAGGAATGCTAGAGTTCATGAGTTTGAAAGCGCCGACATACAAGCGCATTACTCTCGAATTCCTTAGCACGTTGGAATTCCAACTTGAAAAGCGGTGGATAGACATGACCAGATATTATTTCGGCACTTTGCCTTTCCGGTTGTTTAATAATTATCATGAGCTGTCTGTTGCGGACTTAGCAGCAATACTCCGACTCGCTCTGAACGGACCAGGAGCGGTCCCAGACGGGTTCTCACCTAAGGATTTCTGGATTGCCATCACCAGGAGGATGGATTACTCCTCCAAAGGTGCGAAAGCCTCGGGCATCCAGAATCCATGTTTCAGGTACGCTCAGAAGGGTTTAGCCTATACCCTGTTTGGAAGAGGCGATAGCAGAGGGGTAGCTACTCATATAGAGCTATTCTTTATGTACTCAATGGCTCAAAACAAAGCCATCAATGTAGTTGCCTTAGCAGCAAACTATCTGGGCAGAGTCGGCCTAGCAAACTCCGGAGGCATATCCGTAGGGGGAATGATCACCCAAATCACTGGGCATTTCGGGTATCAAGCTGTTTTACTCGAAGACACGCCAATTGCAGGTAACACCAAAATTGACATGTCTGCTCTAATTTCACAAGGTATGATTACTGTTGCCCCTACTTACTATCCATAAGAGGTTTATTATCGCTCTGCCGGATCCGGACAGAGTTGCTATTATTGACTGTGCTAATTGGTTGTGTGTGAGCGCTGACCCCGACGCGGATGAAGGCCACGAAGCTGACCATTTTACTACAGCTGAGCAATTTATGGATGACCAGGTGGAAGGAACGGAAGCAGAAGAAGAAGATCCTCAAGCACCTTCTGAGCAGTTTGTACCCCCACATCAGGAGCCCACCCGACAGGAGGCGAGTTCATCATCCTGGTCCACTGACCAATGGAGCTGGGTACAAACCGAAATAGGTGACTTGAGGACGGAACAACAATAACAAGGCATCGAGCAAGCCCGTCAGGGGGCGATGTTGGATGAGATGAATAACATGATGCGACAGTTGATGCCGCATTTCCCGCAACCACCTCCACAGTAGGGTACTGTGAGTGCCCTCCTTCGCTCTTATTCGCAAACATTATGGACAATGTTGAGTTCAAGTGTGGGGGAGATTTTATGTCTTTTATTGGTATTTTATTCTCAGTATTTTGTTATTGTGTCATTTTACTTTTGTGCATTCTAGATTTGATTTTTCTGTTTGAAGGTACATTATGCTGCGAGTGTGTCAAGTCTGTGTTGATAGGTTGGAAATAGTAATGATCATGATTGAGAGTGGATGAAAGGATCAAGCCACTCACCATGGTTTGTTGTGAAGGATCTCCCCAGGAAGTTGACACTGCTGAAAGTAAGATCGGACGCAACGTATACAACTTAACCGAAATGAGTATCCTATACCTTCCGAAGTAAGGAAGAAATCGCACAAAACTAATGAGTACTGTGGATCCTGTCAAAGCTGAACCAAACAGATGTCATAAAAAGCCAAACACATTGATCATCATGAGCAACATTCAGGTTTGTCTTTATCACTCTAAATTTGCATAGACCCTCCTAGACTGTCACTGCATGATACACACACTGAGGCACGTTGTTTGAAATTAACCCCGAGCCTTTCTAGCCATCCTGAATAATTATATCCCTTGTTAACCCCATTTGAACCTGTATCCATTTTTTTTGTTTAAACCCCATAAATGCACCCCTTGGCGAAAAACACTTCCTTACCCTGTTCAGAGTCATGATAATGCATTCAAACTATGTTGAAAAGCTAAGTTTGGGGTAAAAACCCCAAAAAGCTCCCAAAGCCCAAGAAAGTGCCAGACCAAAAAAGAAAAAATGATGAATCGAGAGAAAGAAAAAAATAAAAAGAGAAAAAATTATAACTCGAAGATTCAAAAAAGAAGCACGAAAAAGGGCATTCGATGAAGAAAAAAATAATAAGAAAAGAAAACCGAGCAAATAAAAGAAACAAACACAGTATGTAACATCGACTCTGAACCAAAAGCCACTTGTTTTCCGTTTTTTTGAATAATCCATACCCTAACCCAAGCCAAGTTACAACCCGAAAGACCTCAAAAGTGTGTGTGTTGTGTGTAGGTGATAGGAAAAGAGAGACTATTCAAACTTGTGAGTGATATTGCATACTCTGAATTATGAGTGAAAACAGTTTACCCCGAGAGAATTGGTGAGAATGTGATATAAGATGACAGGTGAAATGGTGATTTGAAGTGGAAGTGCGAAGAAAGGCATACAAAGAAAAGCAGGACTTATGGAAGGAAAAGGGAAGACGTTAGCGAATGATCTCAGCAGTGGTGGGACAATAGGCCGTGTCACCCATGGCAGGGGCATGTCAGCCAGGACAGTAGGCTGACACGGGCCATGTCAGCCCAAGCCCAAAAATTCAGTTTCTCTCGGGCTTTTGTTCGTCGGGATTTTTAGATATTTTTGGACCTGTCCAACTGCTGCCTGGAATTTTCACTATAAAAGAGGGTCTTCTACCAAAGGAAAAATCATCTTGGAATACGGCAAAATACAGTATTATGAAGCAATCAAGTATTACAGAGATCGAGGCATTCAGAGAGCTGAAGGTTTTCATGAGCGGGAGTGATTGAAGATCAAAGTCATCCAGTTACTTGTAATGTGTAATTTTTATCTTGAATTTGTTGTAAACAATATGAGTAGCTAAACCCCCCAATGCTAGGGGGGTGTCCCTGATTTAGAATTGTAACGAATTTGAGTTTACATTTGCATTTATAATATTGTTTTTACGGTAACCTTTTGATGTGTTTATTGCTTTCTCTTTCGGATCAATCGAGATTGATTTGTGGTTATCAATTAGGCTGGACTGCCATTGATAAGGTTTTCATAAGGTTACTCTACAGTAGATATCACCTAGGACTAGGGATACCCTGTATGAACGAGAGTATTCTTGATATTATACAACTTAACTTCACCCTAATTGGCTATGGACATGGAAATTAAGGTAGATTGATTAAAGGTTTTCTCACCAAGGACTTGGGAGAAAATACACTTAAGAACTGGTAGTAATTGATATCTGTTGATGCAATAGTGACTCAGAGTTGTTACAGGGATAAATCATACACCTTCCCTGGAATTGTTCCTTTTTCTCTATAAACCCTTATTTTCATCCTTCTTTACCTTTACTTTTATTATTATATTTTTACACCTAAAAACCAAATTAATACTTTTTGTTTAATTGAATGATAATTTAAACTCAATATTAACATGCAGTCCTTTAGATCGACACTCAGGG
Source organism: Lathyrus oleraceus (assembly GCF_024323335.1). Taxonomy (NCBI): domain Eukaryota; kingdom Viridiplantae; phylum Streptophyta; class Magnoliopsida; order Fabales; family Fabaceae; genus Lathyrus; species Lathyrus oleraceus. Next base: position 166,948,823 of record NC_066581.1, on the reverse strand, counting down.
AATTTCCCCATTATTACTATAAAAGGCAAAATAGTACACTTGCTCTTTTCCCGATCAGTATTCTACCCAGTAAAAAGGTAGTTGTAATCCCTATTTTGTTCCTCAGAAAGTTAATCCTTGATATGTTCATCCTAACCGATGACGGGTTTCCTTCTCTTTGCGGTCTTCTACCCAGTAATCGGTAGTTGTAAATCCTGCGTTTGTCCCCTTCGTAGAGTCTATCCTTGATATGTTCACCTTAATCGGTGACAGATTTTCTCTTTGATGGTATTCTATCCAGTAACTGATAGATATAATTCCTATTTTCTCTCCTCATCAGAGTCTATCCTTGATATGTTCATCTTAACCGGTGACGAATTTTCTCTTTGATGGTATTCTATCCAACATTTGATAGATGTAATTCCTACTTTTTGTTCAGTTGGTATATCCTTGATATGTTCACCCTAACCGATGATGGGTATCCTCCTTGACATTTCCAGGCAAGTTAATCCTTGATATGTTCATCCTAACCGATGACAGATTTTCTTCCCTGTTGAGTTTATCCTTGATATGTTCATCCTAACCGATGACGGATACTCTCATATTTGGTCTTCTACCCAGTAACTAGTAATTGTAAATCCCACTTTCTACAGTTTTTCCCCAATAAGGCTATTCTTACCCAGTAACCGGTAATGAATATTCCCTCCTGGTGGTTCCTAGTGAGTCATCGTTGATATGTTCATCCTAACAGATGACGGATGGCTTCTTTGTCAGATCTTTATTATCTCCCTACCCGGTAGCAGGTAGTAGATAATAGATTTCTGCTCCTCTTGTGTTGAAGTTTATTTCTTCCCCAGTTGAGTTGAGTGCGTATTTCCTTAGTGAAATCGCTTTTCTTGCATGATTCAAGTACTTCAGCGTTATCCTAATCTACTCGCTTTCCCTGCAGATATTTTGTTTCCCCGACTGAGTCTTTCCATTTTGTATGGAATTCGTCTAGTCTCCCCATAGTTTTAAGTCGTAGCCTGGCCTACACATAACCTCATTTATTCCCCCCAGAGTCTCTGTCTCCCCAGTGAGTTTTCCTCATGGAATGCATCATACTCTTGCGGACTTTCGGCCTCTTTGTATTCTTTTCCTCTATGGATATATTTCCCCACAGAGCATTAACTTTTACATTCATATCATATGCATCACAAGGTCTCTTAGGGACAAAAATTTATTCCTATATGTTGTTATTTAAGCCCATTCTACTGAGTCGAGCCAAATATTTTAACATTCACCTCCCCAATTAGAATGTCCTTAAATAGGGGCATCTGTAAGACCCCAATTTTGACCCTAAGATTCCTCATGCAATTTTATCATAAGCACTAGCATTGGGATCATACTTTGGCATCCTCCTTACCCCCTCTCATTGGGTTTGTTTTGGGAGAGATCACCAAGCACCATGTGATTATATCATACTTGCATATTTTCATTTTACTAACCAAAAACCAAAAATATGTCTTTGCATTTGCCTAACTCTTTTGTAGGTAGGGCATGATCACATTGATTTATCAAGTTCATATTTAGGGTTTGAGGCCCTCATGACAAAGAGAATAACCATGAATTTGATCCAAGAATGGTTATAAGCATCATATATTATTTCCATTGATTCCTAAATGTTGTATTGATCAAGTATTCTTCAAGAGTTTGGAGGTGATTTGCCTTGGAAACCCTAGTTTGACTGGGTATCTTGAGTAACTTCTTCAATAAACTATCTCACCAATTGATCAAATTTCTCAAGGGACACTTCAAAATTCATCATCATATGCATATATGATCTACCATGAGCCAAGGAGGTCAAGAGAATTGAAGGTTAGCAAGTTGGTTGATGGTGGTTGGCCAGATGAATTCATCTGATCAAAACTGGGTCTCCCTAGTCCTGATATTCTATACTTTTCACCATATGAAAATGATTCCAAGAGAAAAGTTACTCTAAATGACATTCCAAACAACTTTAGTGTTGATACCTAGAGCTAGTTTTGCTTGGAAAATCATTTTCTAGGTTGAAACATTATAGGTCATTTTGTCTAAACCCTAATTTGAAAGTCAACTTCCCAAGGCCATAACTTGCTCAATTTTTATGAGATGAAATATTTCCAAGTTGTACAATCAAATTCAAGATGTCTACTTCAACTTTTATGTTTGGAGTGAAAGTTAATTAAACTTTTATGAGCATGTGATATGAGGATACGTTATAGGTCATTTTTGACCTATACCGTTGAACAAGTGATTTTTCCAAACTTCAAAAATGAATAACTCTATCATTATAAATCCAAATGACCTGAAATTGGTGACCATTTTTAAGGTCTTTGAAATATCTTCAACTTTGATGAAGACACGTTTCTCATTTAAAGCTCGCATAAAACGTTAAGAAAGATGGAATATTGGGATATATGGCTTGACAGTTAGAAAATTTTTCAACATGTTGAAATTTCCAAACTTCCACCTTCAAATTCACCATGATCCAAGCTCCAAATGAAAAAGTGTTCAACATTAAACTTGTTCCCCTTGATCTAAGCTTTCCAAAGAACCCAAGTTCATGCACTTTGGATGAAGTTTGCTAGGTCTGCGCATGGCTTTAATAGAGCTGCACAATTAGAGAAAATCAAATATCCAAAACTCCATTTCACATTGCCTTGCCAATCAAGCATCATTTGAACTTCAGTGTAATTGCAATTGGATCAAAATGGATTGCTTCATGGGCCTGTACACGCCCATGCAAGCTTATGCATCACATTGCCAAATTTAACAACTTTTCAAGTGTGCAATTATCAGTCCAAAATGCTATAAATACATGCCCTTGGAGCTCAATTCAAAGACACCTTGCGCGCCAGCTTTGCCCCCTAATTGAAACCCTCTCATTCTAAAGGAAAACCTGATAATTTTTAATCTGAAAATTAAGTTTGAATCTCAACTGTTGGAGATTCAAGAACTCCAGGATCCAAAGCCTTACACCATTGCTAACCACTCCCTGCAAGCTTCTCAAGTGTGATCAGATCGTGTTTGAAGCAAGCAAGCTCAAGTTCTGCACATCATTGAAGGTAATTTTCAGAAAACTTTATCTCTTCGATTCTCACTCAATTCTCATCAATTCTCTTGGATCTTTGGTTGTCTGAAGTCCTACCAATGTAGGTAAGAAGATTGAGTTGGTTAGAGGTCAAATCGAACAACTCAGTTGACACACCTCAAAATTCAATTCCTCATATATTTCTATATATGTGAAGTTAGTTAATATTAAGGTCCAATTCGTGCTCTATACCATTTTTTCTTTCAGATCATGTCTTCCTTTTTTATTTTGGTGATGGTTGAGGGTGGACCAATCCGGTGAGGTCCACCGGAGAAGAAGGCCGGAGCTCTGACTCTGGCGATGCGTTGACACGTCTCCCATCCCCATGATCCATTCAAAATGTTTTAATCTTAGGCGTTGATTTTGATTACCACGCGTGTGGCGCGATGACTAGGTTCCATCATGGAACGCGCGTTTGTGTCCACTTGATCTGCCACCTCAATTAATGAGGGAGATCAAGTGGTCCACGTTTTTTTTTGATTTTTTTGATTTTAATTTTTATTCCTTTGATTTTCATTAATTCATATTAATTTTAATATTGATCTAAAAAATATGAGAGTTTCACCAAAAATTTTCAAATAATTTCTTCTTTCATATTTTGAATTAAAATTATTTTTTGGATCATTATTAATATTTTTCATGATTTAATTGATTTTGTGAATATTTTTAATCTTTTACAAATACTTTTAAGTCTTTCAAAATTCTGAAATTTTTTCTCCAAGGTCCTTTGAGCTTGTTTGATCTATGATAAATCGCATGACCATTTCTTTGGTGTTTTGATGAGATTTTAGGAATTTGACAAACCATATTAAATTTAAATACCTTATTTTAGTATTTTTAATTTGAAGAAATGCCAAATAATTGTGTTGACCTATTGTGATGGTTTGTGTAAGTTTGACTCATATTGTTGGGCCTTGGTCAAGGTTGATTTGACTTTGTTAAGTTAATATCATTGGATTTAGGGGATTGATGGAATGTACGTTCCATCTCCCAAAATGAATGAATGATATTAATTTAGTAAAAGTCCTCCTTTGACCAATTTGAGTTTTGATCCATTCCCTTCCCTCTTCATCTCATTCCCCTTCTTTATGCATTCATCTCATTCGGCTTATGATATCTCCAAGTTCTAAGGCTAGTTGATTGCAAAATCAACATAAGTATGGATGAGATTAGGCCACCTCTTTTGCATATTCTTTTTGTGTGTGGTATGTTTCATGAGCATAGTCCATTATACTATGTCTCTAACATGCATTAACACCAAAATTCTATTGCCCGGTCTCAAATAGTTGTGGCTTCTACATAAGTCCAATTACGATTGCTTAACATAGTGCTAAATATTTGACACAAAAGGCATAGAATTCTAGTTAGTGAGATTGTAAGTCTCCCCTCTTTCATGGTATTGTGTGGAAACTTGACCTTTTTTCCTTCCTTTGGAAGATTTCTTGGTTCAAGGATCCATGCTTGTGATAAGTGGGTTGAGTGTTCTCCAAAAAATGACTTAAAATGAAAAGCAAAAGCAAAACAATACTAACTCCTAACTCATTAACAACTAACATTTAATTTCAAGTGCTTTATTTTAATGCACTTTAATTTTTAAGTTCTATTCATTTGCCACTATTCATACCATTCTAATTGTTTATGTTAGTGCAATTTTCCCTTTGTCCATTTGGACCATATTATGTGATATATCTTGCTTGTGTATATTTTGTTTGTTTTTGTGGTCTTGGACCATTAATGTACATATTAAGACCAAAAACCCTAAAAAAAATTTGAGTGGACTATTGACTTGATCTAGGATAATTTGGACTTAGAATTTAGGCAACCTCCCTATGCTAAAGGACTTGGCCAATGCCAACTTTTGTGAAACCAAGTGATTGCAATTTGAAACTTCATCTGATACATCATTCAAGATCCCTTTGAGTTCATCTGCAACATAATCATTGTGAAGCTGTTATTTTGAACATGTGACATGTGGAATTCATCTGTTACATGGGCTTAATCTGAAAAAGATCATGGAATGGCGAAGCTTGGATGGGGCTATCTTTATTTGATGGATTTCTCTTCAAGATAATTTTGTATGCATTGTTTGTTGCTTGATTCTAATGTCCAAGGGAATTTGGGTTTCTATAAGACACTCTTGTCTATTGGATTGCTACCCATCGGTCAGATCTTTTGAACTCTTAAGTTTTAATTTTGTGCATAGGATTAGTCTCTTCATATCCTCCCCATTTCTTTAATTTCAAAATCTCTCACTCCTTTTAAAAACTTCTTTGTTTGAACTTGTTATTTTCTAAATTTTCACCACTTTGCAAACTAGAAACTTTGGCCTTATGCCATTGCATTTTCAAACTTCTTTTCTCAATCAAACTTGTAAATAGACTTAACTATACTTGACCTAAACTTTCAAAAGCCAAAAAAAGGAACTAACTCATTCGAACCATTTTCAGGCCTTTGTGCCTTTCAAACTTAATTTTGTTAAAAACAATGCATCCATTTTGAAATTTGTATCATGAACTACGAGGTTTTGATCCCTCATTTTTATGTTGGTACGTAGGCACAAGTCCGAAGGTCTTGTCAAACACAAAAATATAATTAATGAATTCTTTTCTCATCCCCTCACTCTATTTGTTTGTAAACATCATTTTGTATAAAATACATATGCACACAAAAAAGGTCTCCCTAGGAGTACCTAGGACACTTTGGGTGCTAACACCTTGTAGATGTTTGATTGGCTGCATTTTGTGTTAAAACACTAACTGTACTCTGATGTCTTGACTGATGTCATGACATGCCTTGTAGATGTTTGATTGGCTGCATTCTGTGTTAAAACACTAAATGTACTCTGATGTCTTGACTGATGTCATGACATACTTGAGTAGTATGCTGCAGGTTTAGCTAATACAGGTTTTACTGAATGTCAAACTAGATGTTATGACCTTCATCCCTGACAGCAGATACTGAGGTATAGAATAATTGGTTGTCTGTTATAACTCAGTATTTAATTCAGTCTGTTTATCAAGGGAATAACAGACCTGGCATAAGGCCTACTGTCTGAATGTCAAACTGGATGTTATGACATTCATCATTGACAACATATACTGAATAATAGGCAGGTTGGTTTTCTTCTACAGTTCAATATGTATTTCATTCTGTTTATCAAGGGAATAAAATACCTAACATAAGGCCCATTCTCTAAATGTCAAACTGGATGTTATGACATTTATTTTTGTTAGCTGATACTAAAGTATAGACTGGTTGGTCTTTTACAGTACAACATGTAGTACAGTATGTTTTCAGGAAAATAACAGACCTAGCATATGGCCTATGATTCTGGATGTCAAACTGAATGTTGTGAAATTCATTCCTGACAGCATATGCTAAAGTGTAGGATGGTTAGTTTTTCTGTTTCAGTATTTTTCTCAGGCTATTTTTCAGGAATCCAACAGTTGAGCTAAAATCCAGGAAACTAACAACTGAGCTACAACTAATGAACCTAACAAATAGCCTATTTGTTAGCACCCTAATATGTGGAAATTAGGTTAACTTGCTTAACCTTAATTTTAGGAAATACAAGTACAAAGCCCAAGTGCTGCAATATAAAAGGATGGCAATCCGTCTTTCAGGACTTAGGGGTTTTAGGCGTGAAGCTTTCATTGTACCATCATACTTCACTGCTGTATTTTTGTTTGTGTCTTGTATTAGGTTTATCTTGTGAGCCAAGCAATTATCACCTAGATGATTGCATTGTACTAGGCTATTCATTGAGTTGTAAGTGTTGTGTCACTCTAGGCTTTTAAGCGTGAGTGTTGTGTATCTTGATTAAAGCTGTTAAGCACAATTAAGAGGTGTTTGAAGTATAACTTCGTCATTAACTTTAATCCAATTAAAGGTTGTAATCACTGCGGTGATTGAGGGGGAGAGAGTAGGAACTCTGGTCTTAGTTTAAGATTGAAATTGCATTGGGTAGGTATTAAGTGATATGATTAAATAGTTGGTTTAAGGTCTGAATTAATACTACTAATAGTGGATTTCCTCCCTGGCTTGGTAGCCCCCAGACATAGGTGTGTGTGACACCGAACTGGGTAAACAATTCCTTGTGTTATTTACTGCACTTTACTTTTAAGTTCTGCATAATTCTTGTCTGCGCAAAATTGGATGTCATAACATCCCGTGTGACATCAAAAGTCTGTTAACTAGAATTTCACACCTTCCCTCTGTGTAACCAACCCCCTTACCTGTAATCTCTGGCATTTTATTAGTTATGATTTGAAAACTTCTTACTTTTGGGTTTTGTTCGTACTTTTCCCTTTTCCCTTGGAAACAATAAAAGCGTGATGGCGGCTCTTGTTATTTGATGTCTTACTTATCCATAGCTTGATGATCATGAATTTACCGTTACAGACCCTATCGTAATTTCTCTTATATAACACATTTCCATTCAGGAAGAACTTTGTTGTTAACCTCCTCAAAGTTTGCTTGTCTATTATTGAGGCATTTTCTAGGTATTATTGCTTCTCAAGATATTGCTTAATATCGTAGAACCAAGGTTTATTGTCAGATTACACTATTGTTACCAAGCAATATGCATGTTGATTGAAACAACCGATTATGACAGTCAGTTGGTGATTGTGCCAGATCAATTTTTACATTGATGCCAAGGTTTCCAAAGCATCTTCCATCTGATTTTCCTCTCGAAGAATATGGGAAAAGGTGATTTCTTCGAACTGGGTACTGGTTCCAACACATAATCCTGATATGGGATTAGGTTAGGATGTCTTGTTTCCTAGTCACCTCTTATCTAGTGTATAACCAAAGTAGAGTCTCGATATAATTCAAGGATTTTGATCCTTAAGTCAGTGTCTGCTTGTATTCCCATATGAATGCTTTATATTCAACCATATTTTTGGTGCAGTCAAAGTAGAGTTTTGCATTGAAAGGAAGGTGATAATTTTTTGGAGACATCAGTACTGTCCCGATACCATGGTTCATTTCATTGGAGGAACCATTTGGTTTCACAGTCGTTAAACTTCTTGCTTAGGTAGTAGATGACATGGTCTTTCTCACATGTTTCGTCTTGCTGCCCTTGCATACAACCCATAGATTCATCGAGTACTATTAAGTACATAATAAAAGTTCTTCATTGAATAAGAGGTATCAATGTTGGTGATTCTTGCAAATATTCTTTTACATTCTTGAATGTTGCTTGGAAATCATCGTTCCAATCGATAACTTGATCTTTGCATAATAATTTGAAAATTGGCTTACACGTGGCTGTGAGATGTGATATGAATCTAGTAATGTAGTTCAATCTCCCCAAGAAACCACAAACCTCTTTATCAGTTTTAGGTGTTGGCATACTCTAGATGACTCTGACTTTGTCAGGAATAACCTCAATTCCTCGTTGACTTAAGATAAATCCCAACAATTTACCAGATCAGACCCCAAATGTGCATTTGTTAGGGTTAAGCCTCATCCTGAATTTCATCAATCTATCAAACAACTTTTGCATACTTATGAAGTGATCCTCTTCCATATGGGATTTTGCAATCATATCGTCAACGTATACTTCAATCTCTTTATGAATCATATCATGATAGAGAGTTTCCATCGCTCATTGATACATTGACCTAGCATTCTTCAGACCAAAAGGCATCACCTTGTAGCATAAGGTTCCCTAAGGGGTGATAAATTTGGTTTTCCCCATCTATTCCGGTGCCATTTTGTTTTTGGTATACCTAGAAAAACCATCCATGAAATAAGCACCGAGAATTGGGCCGTATTATACACTAGTACAGGAATGTGAGGTAAGCGAAAGTCATCTTTTGGGCTCTCTCTATTTAACTCTCAGAAATCAACACACATTCATACTTTTCCATCCTTCTTTGGTACCGACAAATGTTGGAATCCCATTGTGGGTACTTTGCTATAGCCAAAAGCTTGCATCGAATTGCTTTCTGACCTATTCTCTTACCTTGAGAGCAATGTCCGATCGAGTTCTTCTAAGATTCTACTTGACAAGAGGGAATTCTTCTCTAAGAGGCAACTTATTCAATACAATGTTAGTATCCAACCCGAGCATATCTTGATATTGCCAAGCGAATATGTCCATATACTCATGAAAGAGTTTGATTAGAATACTTTTCTCGATGTCTTGCAAGGGAATTCCTATCTTGACTTCCTTCTTATATTCCTCAGTTCCAAGGTTGATAATCTCCATGCTTCCTAGTGTGGTTGAATGATCTTCCATTCTTGTGTGAGTAGTCTGGCTAACTCTTCAGGGAGTTCACAATCTTCGGCCCCCTCTTCTTCGATTTGGTTAATTTGGATAATAAAAGTCATATGGGACCATAGTAGTGTTGCTATCAATGATCTAAGTGGTGATTCTGCATGTTATGATTTATGCATTTTTTAGAAAGTGAAAGTGCGTAAAACATTGCCATTTTTAAAAATAAAAATGCAAAAGGAAAATAGCTTAATTGAATGCAAACGTTTTTTTTATTGATAATAAACAAAGCTTTAAAGCGATGAGGACCTACAAAGAATTCCACTATGCCTTGGGAAGGGCACATGGTTTGGTAAAAAATAGTAAATTGCTTTTCAATTGGAAAGACATATTGGACTTCAAAGGATTTCCAGTTTCAGAGCTCTTCCCCCGATGTGCTTTGTCATATCCAATCTAGTGTCGCCTTGTTGCATGCTACCTCATTTACCATGGCTACGCTTCCTCCGAAGAAGATGTGACCTACACTTGTAAAAATTTATTGCACATGAAGGATTTTCCCCTTGCTAGTTCGAACATCCTATTTTCCTAATGATGGTTGGTATCCCTGCCCAAACCTATCTTTCTTCTCATAAAGTTCTAGGACTTTGCCTCAGCTCTTAGTGTTTCTAGCCTCAACAATGGCCTTGGCTCCTTTTCAAGGAGGCCATTGATGGTTCAAATTTGTGGTGCTCTGCCACTGGATGGATTTCCACAACACTCGCTACTTCCAAAACATGGAAGGGGAGCCTGAATTGTCTCTCCATCGATGTTATGTAGTGAACATAAGACGAATTTATCACCAAAATATCTTAATCCCAGCCCACCATGATCATTTTGTTACCGATAATGAACTTTAGCTTCTGGTGCAGTGTTTTCGTAACTGATAATGCAAAAATGTATCGTATATTTGGCTTCATATGCATTGCTTTTTACTTGATTGACAATTATTATTACGCAGTATTTTATGTTTATTTCAGATATTTATCGAATAAAAGATGTATAAGCAAGCAAAGTGGAAAATAGCAAAAAGGAAAGAAAAAGAGAAGAAAATGGAGAAAAATAGAGAGCACGGGGCCCATCACAACAAATGGGCATGTGGCGTCCACCACTTGGATGTGTAGTGCTTGCCACATGACCTAGAGGGAATGGTGGCATCCGCCACAAAGCAAGGAAGTGGTGACGCCCATTCCTCAAAAGATGGCGCTCTCCACAAAGATCAAACTAGGGTTGTGGCAACCGCCACAACCTAGTCTCCCCTATTTTTTCTACACCTTTTTATCCACGACCTCCACAATTTTAGCCATGACTTCTACTTACCTTTTCAACCAACGAATGCTACAATCTAGGGAAGTGGAAAGTATATAAAGGAGGGTCGGTTTTCTTTTCAAGTGTGCATTTTTTCAGTCAGATTCTTTTGGTTAGATTTTCTTAGGTATCTTATTAATTTATAAAAGAAATAGATTCTCCACATCGGGAATATTGCAACTTATTATTTATGTATTTGATTTTGATTGTAACGGTGAACTCGATTGCCAAAGCTTGTCGGCATTGTTTAATTTGAAGAATCAAGATTTATTTCAAGTTCTCGATTTATATTCCAGGTTTTATTTTAATTTCCATTTTTAATTATTTATGCCTTATCGTATGCCTGATTGTCTGAATACAATGTCTGTTACCGGATCCATGTCCGACTAAACCTTTAGGTATTGGAATGTAAAGACCGTCGAAACGACGAGATTCGTAAATAATTGGTGTTGGCTTTTATAAAACTTACTTTTCCGGTTTTAGTTTCTTGTTTTATTCAAAATTGTTTTTCGTACGAGAGTACAAAACGAACAAAGGTTACGGTCAATAAGAACGAGAGTTTGAGATTTTAACCAGATAGTTGAAACTAGGCATTAATCCTAAACATAGTGAGAGCGCTTTAGGCTTAATTAGATTTTATTCATATTCAAAAATTACTTTTAAATTCAAAATGAGACCGCAAGAGCCAAGCATTCTGGTTTAAGAGTATGGTCAGAGTCAATAAAACGAGAGTTATTTCTACTGAAGAATATTTTGACCAATAATATTACACCAATTATCTATCGAATCCCCGAAGTTTGATTCGTTACATACCGATATCCCTTTATCAAATATCTTTACTTATCTTCTATTTACGTTATAGTTATTTCTCTTTATCCCTCCAATCTTAGAATGATCATCAGCCTTAGATTTACATAGTAACATTAGATAACGATACCATCGATTATTAGTCCTTGTGGGTTCAATAATCTTTCAAACGACCCGATCCGATTGTGCACTTGCAGTCACGATTCCGATAGACTTACTAAGTCACGATCAAGTTTTTGGCACCGTTTTCGGGGACTAATTTAGTTGATATCGTAACTCCAGTGTTGCCCAGCTGGTGCAACCTGAAAAATGGAATGCGAAAAAAAACAACCGGCGAAGAAAGACAGGAGAGTCGCCACCGTGCGTTATTTATCCCAATGGAGGGAAAGGAAACGCTCGAAGTAAACCTGGAAAAAGGAAAGGACAAGACAAGGTCTTGCAACCAAATCTTGGGTTCGGGAGTCGATTATGCGAAGGGAAGGTATTAGCACCCCTACGCATCCGTAGTACTCTACGGGATCCACTTTTGTAGTTCTTGTCTAAAGGGTGTGGGTTTATCTAATGTGTTATTTACTAAAAAAAAGGGGTCAAAAGAAAATGACTCGCACGGATGTCGCATCCACTACATACGTATCTCATCTGAATATGAGAATTAGAGTCTTCGTAGCTCGGCTACCTAGGGGTTAAGGGTAATTGTGCTCGCTAAGACATCGCGTCTTATGCCTACGTATCTCATCTGGAATGAGAATCAGAGCAAGCCGTAGTTCGGCTAACTACGGGGTTATGGATTGGGTTTTGGACGAACGACGTCACTACGCAATCTACCGGATGCTCGACCTTTGGAGACTTACTCGCCTGTAGTAGAAGGAGTTAACGTGTTCTTAGGAGAAGAAAAATCAATGAGTTGGTAGGGTTAGGGATGCTCATGCAAAAGGAGTCCTGGACGAAGGAACCTGCATAAAGTAAACCCAAAAACATTGCCTCCTATCGAGGTCTTCCAGCTAGGAAAGCATTAAAATACGGGAAAAATGTAAAAGTACCACATGGATAAAGATCCGAAGTAACAGTAATAAACGGAACAAGGAAACCCTGAGATCCTTCCAAGCTAACACCATCAAAGAAAGTGAGTCAGTACAGGTAATCGGAATGAAACCTCCAGGTGGTATCCCACAAATAAAGTTGAACACCAGGCAAACCATCTCTGCAAGAGTCATATGAGCCCTCACTAAACAAAACTCAACAAACAGGTTAGAGAAATAAAATAGGGTAACCAAGAGTTGCCCCCAAATCAAAATGTAACCACATGAATCATGCCATTAAAATTCACAAAAAGCTCACAAAAAGCAACCAAGGGTAGGAGGCCTAAACGTCTTGTCAAACACATGCATCAAAAGGGTATCAAATTCACCCATAATACCTCATACATTTAGAGCATTCAAATTAAAGGCATAAAGATGATGAATATAGGGCAAACTTGATAGGGGAGATCAGTTGAAATCAAATGGCACGGCTGGATTTGCAAACCAATGTTAGGGTTTGCTTGAGCTGAAAGTGTGTGAGTCAGAATGAACCTTTCAGAGTTTCCTGGAGGTTGCTACAAATTAATTCTCACTCTCTCTGTCTAGGTTTCTCTCCAGGTTTTGTCCAGGTTTTGTTTCAAGGAAACCTCAGAGTATTTTGCTTCCCTTCCTTTTTCTGTTTGTTCTCCCTCTTTTATAACCTAATTTTCATGGCTTTGTGGGCTCAAATGAGAGAGGTCCAAGTCCGAGATTTTTTCTTTTATTTATTTATTTATTTAAAAATTTAAATTTAAATTTTTCGTTTTATTTTTCGTTTTTCGTTTTTTTTTTAAATAAAGTTTCTTGGATCTGATTCTGATTGACATGATGAAATGCAATATGAAATGTTAAATGACCTAAAAATGAATGCATGAATGAGGAGGGCAAATTTTGGGGTGTTACAGCTGCCCCTATTCAGTCATCAGCTAACCCGAGCAGGTTGAAAGCGAACAGCTTATCAGACAAACCGAAAATTTGCGCTCCGAGAACACCACAAAAATGCTGAAATACCCCGCGCTGTTTATTTCTCTTCCGATCCTCTGGCTGAATCTGAATCAGTCTTCTGACTTAATCTGGAGTTTCGATCCTCTGGCTGAATCTATACTCAAGTTAGTCCTCTGGTTGGATGTTAATTTTGATCCTCGGGCTGGATACGATTTCAATCTTCTGGGTTGATCTCCTTCGATCTTCTGGCTAGATCTCCTTTATTTCGATTCTCTGGCTGAATCTATTTTCTTTGATTCTCTGGTTGAATATACTTCGATCTTCTGGCTAGATCTGAATTATTTTGATTCTCTAGTTGAATCTATTTCCGGTCTTCGGGATAGACCTGACTTCGATCTTCTGGCTAGATCTCCTTTGTTTTGATTCTCTGGCTGAATCTATTTCCGGTCTTCGGGATAGACCTGACTTCGATCTTCTGGCTAGATCTGGATTGATTTGATGATAAATTCCCATCATCAGGATCTCGTATCTGAGGCATGCGCTGGTTGACTCTCTTTCGAAATCTGCGGTCTTCATGTTAGATATGCAGCTTCAAGAATATCCCTCTTTTGGGCTTCGTACATATTCTTCAGGCTAGAACATGTTATAACGACTCTTCGATTAGACTTTTTTTTTAAATGCGATCCGCGGGCTGGATCCTCTTGTAGGTTTATTTTCTGTTGAGCTGTCAATCTATTCCTCCAGCTGGCTTGCTTGGGAAATAACGCTCGTAGTCGACTCTCTGGCTGAATCTTCGAAATGACCCTCAGGCTGGATCTCTGGAAAATGATTCTCAGGCTGAATTTTAAAAAATGACCCTCAGGCTGATTCTCAGGCTGAATCTTCAAAAATGACCCTCAAGCTGATTCTCAGGCTGAATCTTCAAAAATGACCCTCAGGCTGGATCACTGGAAAACGATTCTCAGGCTGAATCTTCAAAATGACCCTCAGGCTGGATCACTGGAAAACGATTCTCAGACTGAATCTTCAAAAATGACCCTTAGGCTGGATCACTCACACTTGATCCTCTAGCTGTAAAGCAATTCTTCAGTCTGCTTTGGAGGACCTGTTTATTAGCTTATGTGTATGCTTGATATGATATGCATGCAAATGCAAATGTTATGCATGGTGTAAATAGAAAAAAAGAAATCAGCTTGGGGAAGCAACTCTGGTAGGGAGCGGATCGCTGTATCAATCCTTGAATGCTCTGTGGGGAACGATCCGTCTGCCGGGACCGGGGAGCCACTGAAAATAAATCGGCCTTTTTTGAAAAGTTGACCTTGCTGGGGAAGTATCAACTATGGAAACTTTGCTTGGCGAGGCTCTGCGAGGAGAGTCTGTGAGGAAAGCACTTCTTGGGGAAATGTCGTAGGAATCGACCTTTGCTGGGGATATGAACTTGCTAATCGTCCTCAGGCTGGGGATTAGAACAAATCTGTTAAAAAATAATCTGCTGGGGACGAGATGAACACTGGGAACACCACCCTCTTGTCTGTTGGGTATGCGACTACTCCGCTGTTGCTGGGAAGATACAGTCTGGCACTGTCGACTCCGCTGGGGATATACAGTCTGGATACTGTCAATTCTACCGGGGATATACAGTCTGGATACTGTCAACTCTACTGGGGAACCTGCTCTGCAGAGGAGAGGCTTTGTCAACCGCTTGGGGGTGAGGATTCATGACTTGGCATCCGGTTCCTGTGACATGTAACCAAAAAATACACGTATGCCCTGGGGGATTACTTGGTTTGAATTCACCCTCCAGGATTAAGCACATTCAAAGCAATTTTAAATGTTTTCCTGTGCAAATCATCTGCAAAAGCCACCATTATATTCAGATGCAATATGTTTCCTCAAGAATTCAGATATCTTTTGCAAACAAACTGATAAATGAAAAATAAAGAGGCTTTTTAACTGAATTATTCGACTTTTGTTGGTTGAAAAATTTGTGCCAGGAATAGGCGAGTACATCAGAAAGCTGATCCCTGGAAAGAGGCGATCGCTATAAATTGAACAAGAGAAACTATCCTAATGGCAATGTGGAAACGGGGTCCCACCGAGTTTCGACTCTGCTATGGCTCGTATGTCCTCAAGACGCTCTGCTCATCTTGCTTTCTGAAGTGGATAATTAGTCGATCTTTAACCTTCGAAGATTTCCGGATTGAATGAAACGGTGATGGAACACAGGTGAACTCAGACTGCAGTCATTCGCTTATTCCCTAACTTTTGCGTGGACCGCCCTTTTGGGTTTTCAATCCACCGGGATACCCTTTTTTGCCTGAGTCGCCCTTTCGGGTTTTCGACTCACCGGGTGTACATTTTTATTTTTATATCCCTAATTTTTGCCCGAACCTCTTTATTCTTTTTTGGTTCGTCGGGATGCCCTTTTTTGCCTAGACTATTCTTTTTACTTGTCCAACGGGTCAATTTTATGCGAAGTATTTTTTAGCTGCGTCTAAGTTGATAGGGGATGGGAAGTCTTAGCCATCCATGGTTGTTAGCATCAGAGCTCTGCCAGAGAAAACTCTTTTAACCACGTATGGACCCTCGTTGTTCGGTGTCCATTTGCCCCTGTGATCTGTGTTGGGAGGAAGAATTCTTTTGAGTACCAATTCACCGACTCGATACTCCCGAGGGCACACTTTCTGAGCAAACACTCTCTTCGTCCGTCTCTGATATAGATGGCCATATAGATGCTAGTCTCTTTTCCTCAACTAGGCTTAGCTGATTGTATCGAGAACGGACCCATTCTGCTTCGTCCGGCTTCATTGTTGATGCTGGGAAAAGTTATTCTGGCACAGAATGGCATATGAACCCCCTCCGGTGTGATCAACACTGCACCAACTCCGTGACCATTGACGTTGACCGCCCCATCAAACATCATAATCCATTTGGATTCAGGGTCAGGCCCCTCCTCCGGGTGTGGTTCCTCGCAATCTTTCGATTTGAGAAACATGATGTCCTCATCAGGAAAGTCGAACCTCATAGGTTGGTAATCATCAATCGGTTGCTCGGCAAGATAGTCTGACAAGACACTTCCCTTGATGGCTTTTTGTGAAGTGTATTGGATGTCATACTCTGTCAGCATCATTTGCCACCTAGCAACCCTTCCGGTAAACGATGGCTTTTCAAAAATGTACTTGACTTGATCCATCTTTGATATCAATAGAGTCGTGTGAGTCAACATATACTGCCTTAGTCGGCGAGCAGCCCATGCCAAAGCACAACAAGTTTTCTCGGGCAGTGAGTATCTTTGTTCACAGTCGGTAAACTTTTTGCTAAGGTAGTATATTGCATGCTCTTTTCGACCTGACTCGTCATGCTGACCGAGCACACAACCCATTGACCTTTCTAACACAGTCAAGTACATGTTCAACGGTCTTTTCCTCTCGGCCTGTAGACTGGCTCCGATCTTGATCTCTTTCTTGTCGTCTTCGGTACCAATGTTGATGGTCTCAACCACCTCCTGATAAGGTGTGATAGCTCGGTCCTCCTGTTTCAACAACCTGGCTAACTCCTCAGGCAATTCAGAATCTTCCTCAACCCGTTCTTCGGCTTGATAGATAGGATTGTCGAAGTCATACTTGGCCATAGCAGTGTCGTTAGCAGTGAGATCCGGGTGATCAGTTTTACGAGGTGTTTTTTGGAAAGAAAAACGAAAAAGAAACATGAAAAAGAAACATTGCCGTTTTTGTAAAAGTAAAAATAATTGAAAGAAAGAGAACACAAAATTGTTTGCAAAAGCTGTCCTTTATTGATGATGAAAATAATTGCGAAATGTAACTAAATGGATGGCCCTACAGATGAGTCATTACACCTTGGTCAAAGTGTAAGACTTTATTATGCATGTGATAAAAGGAAAACAATAAAAATTACTCCTTCAGTAGAGTAAATCGGACGACTTTTTCAGACGACCAATTGTCGAGCTTTTCTCCTGGGACACACGGGCGAATCCAGCTATCTAAGTCACAGTCACTGTCACCCGTGTCTTTATCTGCAGCATTGACGGTGTGGGGAGAAACCAAACCCCCGCTGGAGAAAGTACCGACTTCATTCTTCTGAGACCCCAAAGTATACCCCAATCCAAACTTGTCTTCTTTTATGATTGGCTCCACAAATTTTCCCCAGCCTTGGGCATTACCAGCCTTAACCACTTCAACATCTTGCTTGTATGAAGAGATAGAAGTCCCGACCTTCTCAGACTCAGGTGAAAAGATAGCTTCGGGCACGACCTCACTGATGTTTATAGTTTCGAAGCCCTGACACAGCATCTCATGCATCTCGCCATCCATCTCCACATACTTAAAAGTAGACAGGTGGCTAACAAAAATATCCTCTTCACCACAGACAGTGACGATCTGTCCTTCTAGTCCATATTTGAGCTTCTGGTGGAGAGTAAAAGTAACAGCACCAGTATCATGAATCCAGGGCCGACCTAGCAAACAACTATAGGCAGGCTGGATATCCATCACATAAAAGGTACTCTTGAATACCTGCGGTCCAATCTTAACTGGAAACTCAACTTCGCCACAAACAGCTCACTTAGAGCCATCAAAAGCCCTCACAACCAAATTACTCGGCCTCAGGGTGGCGTCGTCGCAATCCAACTTCATCAAGGCTTTCTTTGGAAGAATATTCAGGGAAGAGCCTGTATCAACCAAAACATGGGAAAGCACCGTCCCTTTGCATTCCATTGTGATATGCAAGGCTTTGTTGTGATTCCTGCCCTCAGGTATCAGGTCATAATCAGTGAAACCTAGCGCATTGCTAGTGTGTACATTCGAAACTACCGACTCCAGCTGGTTAACAGTTATCTCTGGTGGAACATAGGCCATATTCAGTACTTTCAACAGGGCTTCTCTGTGTGCCTCAGAGCACATCAATAGTGAGAGAATGGAGATCTTTGAGGGTGTCTGATTTAGCTGGTTGACTACCTTGTAGTCCCTTTTCTTGATAATCCTCATAAACTCATCCACTTCCTTCTCGAATGCGGTCTTAGGAGGAGCTTCCTCGGTAGTAACCTCTTCGGTGGATACCTGTTTTCCTTTAGCCTTGGCAGCTGCCTCAGCTTCAGTATTCGTGCGTAATGTTGATGGTGCAAATAGGCGTCCACTGCGAGTGAAGCCACCAATCCCTCCAACATTGTCTACAGCAGAGCTACCAATGTCAATGTCTTCTTCGTTAACTTTCTGCCCCTGGTAGTAGATATCAGCCCCATAGTGCCACGGGATAGAACTGTCTTTCTCATACGGAACATGTCCTGGTACCGTGATGGTGATCGAACCAATCAAAGTCGGTTGAGGGTTGTCAGAGTAAATTGGTGCTGGACTTTCTGGGAAATATATTGTCATCAGAGCGAGTCTCTCGGGAACATATATTTCTTCAGGAGTGAAATAAAACGTTACTGTCGACACATCATTCTTCATTGGACGAGTCTGATCGAACTGAAGACAACCTTCATCTACCAGTTGCTGAATACCCCTTTCTCAAACTGTCACATCCGTTCTCGGCAGCTTGACAATTTCTGCACTCTTCCCCACAGCCCGGGAAAATCCTTCCTTTCAAGAGTTGGTCTTTAACCACCGATAGCGAAGTCTTCTCTTTAGTCACATCAGAAACCAAATTCAAAGTTTCCCCACTATCAACAACATTAATCCTCTGCCCGCCGTGAGCTGGCATTGGGTTTTGGATAACATTAGGCACCGGAGAAAAATTGATGGCCTGGGCATCTCTCAAATCTTGTACCTTTAGCTCGAGAGCCTTGCAATTATCTGTAGTATGGCTAGGTGCGTTGGAGTGAAAAGCACATCTGGCGTTGACATCATAACCTCTAGGCAGATTGTTGGGATCGACCGGTGGGGCCAGAGTTCTCAACGTAACCAGATTCATGTCAATCAGCTTGGGAAGTAATACAGAATAAGGCATTGGGATTGGCTCAATTACCCGGTCCGCCTTCCTTGGACGTTGTTGATAGGGTCTCTACTGACCCGGATTACCTTCTTGTCGTTGATTGTTGTACCTGGGTTGCTGTTGCGGATGATACTGCGGTTGAGGAACAGGTGTTGGAATAGTGACTGCGGCCACTTGATCTTGATAATAATTAGGGCGTCCTCTGCGCCTGCCTCTGCCGGCATATACAACGCTCGTCTCACCTTCTCTTTTTCGTTGACCGTTACCAGCAAACGGTTTCTTGGGAACTGATGAGTTGGAAGCACTGTTGTCTTGAATTCGGCCCATCTTCAACAGACTCTCGATTCTTTCTCCAGCAATCACTATCTCTGCAAAGCTAATTGACGGGCAAGCAACCAATCTCACGATATAATTGTCTTGAAGAGTGTTCATGAACATGTCTGCCATCTCCCTGTCAGACATAGGGGGTTGGGCGGATGCAACAATCTGTCTCCAACGCTGAGCATATTCTCTAAAGGTTTCCTTGGCAGTCTGAGACATTCCTTGCAACAAGGTCCGATTTGGAGTCATGTCCAAGTTGTATTGACATTGCTTGACAAAATCCTCTGCCAAGTCTTTCCAGCTCTTGATGGTAGTGCGAGACAAATGAGAATACCATTCACGAGAAGCTCCAGTTAAACTGTCTTCAAAATAGTACATCCATAACTTTTCATCTTCCGTGTGAGCTCCCAACCTTCCCAAATAAGATTGGAGATGAGTGTGTGGGCAAGAAGCCCCGTTGTATTTCTCAAAAGTAGGGGGTTTGAACTTGGGAGGGATCCTTACTCCCTGAACCAGACCAAGATTGGTGACATCAAAACCTAAGGAATTTTGAGACTCCAAAGATTTGAGCTTCTCAGCAAGCTCATCCATACGGTGAGTGGTCTCGAGGGCCTCGTTGTGCAAAGAAAATTGATCATACTGACAATCTTCAGTAACGGGGCGCCCGTTAATCCGAATCCCTTGATTCACATTGTACCTTCTGCCAATACCATTCCTAACATTTCCCGTGTTGCCAACATTACCCGGGTTTCCATCAAAATTTGTGTTACCCACGTTTCCAGTGTTCACAGGGTTATCAGCGTTCCCAGGGTTCCCCTTAGCACTTGGTATTTCCACCTCTGGATCGGGCCTCAGTTGCTCAACCAATTCCTTCAGCTTCACATGGCCTTCTGCCATACCAGTCATCAGTGTCATGAACTGATCCATCCTTTCACGCATATCAGCCAGCTCTTTCTGTACCTGGTCCATCGCTAGTTGCGAACGATTTTCCTTTGTCGGGTACCTGTGAACTCGCTTGGGACCAATAACTGCCTGAAACAGGGAACAAACATTAGACACTGCGGTGACACCTGCAAAACAAACAAGGGTTAGTATGTATGGTATGCGATGCACTACTTATTCGATTTTAAGGCCCTCCCTTAAAAAGGGAATACCCTGCAAATGAATAAGCATGAGATGTTGGATGCAAATTTGCAGATGATGTTATGCAATGCAATGACATGTCAATCAGAATTGCTGGATCCGCTTGAACATCTGTCAGGTTGCACTGCCTGGAGAGAAATTAAGAGGATCAAGCAAAGCACACCAAACAAAGGTCATGGGATGGATCATGTTATCCTTAATATCAACCATCCATTTTTGGTGGATTATGGTTTACACCTTATCAACACCCAAGTTTCATTGATATTAAGGATACCTGAATGGATCAACCATGAATCAAGGGTTTGTTGCAAGTCACGAGCATGGAGTTTAGGTTAAGAACCACCCAAAGGGAGTGTACTAAGGTTTAAACCTTCCAAACATGTTCTACAAAAGGTTCCCATAGTCATAATCCCATCTTTCGGATATTATCGGAGGAACGACTACTCGTATTCCAAAAATATTCTCAAGAGAGACTCTTGTGAGTGTAGTATCGCGTAACAATTGTATCAAATCTTACACTTGAACGACTTTCGAACTACATCCTACGAATAGGCCAAGATGGGTTTGGTAAACTAAGGTCCTTGGCTTCTAAGGTCTATATTGGAAAAAGTAATGTCTAACCACAACTTACTTGTGTGACATTATTGATCTCAACATGACCTCCACCAAGTGAATGGGCTTGCAAGTCAACTTGCTAAGGAATAACTCCACACAAGTCAACAAGACTATGCCATTCTCCTATCCTAAGTGCAGTCGAGTTCGGGTATTGAAATCATCTCACAAACAGAACCAGCAGATACGGCAGTCATATGTACACAATGCAATAAAGCAGGTAAATGCTGAAAGATAAATAACTGTACAAAAGAATAAACACCCAATAAACAAACAACCTACAAAAGCTAGGAGGGACTCGCTTAGGGAAACCAGGTCCCCAGCAGAGTCGCCAGTTGGTGCAACCTGAAAAATGGAATGCGAAAAAAAACAACCGGCGAAGAAAGACAGGAGAGTCGCCACCATGCGTTATTTATCCCAAAGGAGGGAAAGGAAATGCTTGAAGTAAACCTGGAAAAAGGAAAGGACAAGACAGAGTCTCGCAACCAAATCTTGGGTTCGGGAGTCGATTATGCGAAGGGAAGGTATTAGCACCCCTACGCATCCGTAGTACTCTACGGGATCCACTTTTGTAGTTCTTGTCTAAAGGGTGTGGGTTTATCTAATGTGTTATTTACTAAAAAAAAGGGGTCAAAAGAAAATGACTCGCACGGATGTCGCATCCACTGCATACGTATCTCATCTGAATATGAGAATCAGAGTCTTCGTAGCTCGGCTACCTAGGGGTTAAGGGTAATTGTGCTTGCTAAGACATCGCGTCTTATGCCTACGTATCTCAACTGGAATGAGAATCAGAGCAAGCCGTAGTTCGGCTAACTACGGGGTTATGGATTGGGTTTTGGACGAACGACGTCACTACGCAATCTACCGGATGCTCGACCTTTGGAGACTTACTCGCCTGTAGTAGAAGGAGTTAACGTGTTCTTAGGAGAAAAAAAATCCATGAGTTGGTTGGGTTAGGGATGCTCATGCCAAAGGAGTCCTGGACGAAGGAACCTGCATAAAGTAAACACAAAAACATTGCCTCCTATCGAGGTCTTCCAGCTAGGAAAGCAGTAAAATGCGGGAAAAATGTAAAAGTACCACACGGATAATGATCCAAAGTAACAGTAATTAACGGAACAAAGAAACCCTGAGATCCTTCCAAGCTAACACCATCAAAGAAAGTGAGTCAGTACAGGTAATCGGAATGAAACCTCCAGGTGGTATCCCACAAATAAAGTGGAACACCAGGCAAACCATCTCTGCAAGAGTCATATGAGCCCTCACAAAACAAAACTCAATCCATAAAAATTCACAAATCAAAATGTAACCACATGAATCATGCCATTAAAATTCACAAAAAGCTCACAAAAAGCTCACAAAAAGCAACCAAGGGTAGGAGGCCTAAACCTCTTGTCAAACACATGCATCAAAAGGGTATCAAATTCACCCATAATACCTCATACATTTAGAGCATTCAAATTAAAGGCATAAAGATGATGGATATAGGGCAAACCTGATTGGAGAGATCGGTTGAAATCAAATGGCACAGCTGGATTTGCAAACCAATGTTAGGGTTTGCTTGAACTGAAAGTGTGTGAGTCAAAATGAACCTTTCAGAGTTGCCTGGAGGTTGCTGCAAATTAATTCTCACTCTCTCTGTCTAGGTTTCTCTCCAGGTTTTGTCCAGGTTTTGTTTCAAGGAAACCTCAAAGTATTTTGCTTCTCTTCCTTTTTCTGTCTGTTCTCCCTCTTTTATAACTTGATTTTCATGGCTTTGTGGGCTCAAATGAGAGAGGTCCAAGTTCGAGATTTTTTCTTTTATTTATTTATTTAAAAATTTTAATTTAATTTAATTTTTTTTTTAGTTTTTCATTTTTTTTTTAGTTTTTCGTTTTTTTGTTTTGTTTTTTTTAAGTAAAGTTTCTTGGATCTGATTCTGATTGACATGATGAAATGCAATATGAAATGTTAAATGACCTAAAAATGAATGCATGAATGAGGAGGGCAAATTTTGGGGTGTTACACCCAGTATAGACTAAGGCAAACAATTGTATTTCCTTTTCTAATTTGTCGAGTGTATGTCAAGTACTCTCTCTCAAGGCGAGAAATTAAAGCTACCGTTCGACGAACCTGAGCGTTATCTAAGACTAGAATGCCGAATACGAGACCTGATACGAGAACATTGTGTCAAGCTAAATCTTCCTGATCCTAATATCCCTATTCTTGAACCAGTTATTCGACCAGAGATGGTTGAAGGACTGCAAAACAGTCCTCTTAAGTACTATGCAATCTCTTTGCAGGATGAACCACATAACATCATCGCTTCCCCTGCCATCGAGGCCAATAATTTCAAGCTAAACCCTTCGTTGTTGTCAGCCGTACAACAAAACCAATTTGAGGTAGTCCCACGGAGGACCCGATCCTACATTTGTCAGTGTTTTTGCAATACGCAGACACAATGAAAGCAAATGGTGTCAGCCCTGAAGCTATAAGACTACATCTCTTCCCATTCTCAATAAGAGATAGAGTTAGAGCTTGGCTCCAGTCTATACCATCCAACTCTGTCACTACGTGGAACGAGTTGAAGAAAGTTTTCTTAGCACGATATTTCCCACCAAGTAAGACGGATATGCTAAGAGCCCAATGAATCACCGTTTGAAGCTTGGGAGAGATACAAAGACATGATGAGACTTTGTTCACATCATAGTCTAGAAGAATGGTTGATCATCCATACCTTTTACAACGTTCTCTTGTACAACATAAGATTGACAGTAGACACCGATGCAGGTGGCACACTGATGGATAAACCCTACAATGAGGCCTATCAACTTATCGAAAGTATGGCCCAAAATCATTACCAGTGGGGAAGCGAAAGAACCTCCGTAGAGAAACCTCCAACGAAAGGCGATATGTACGAATTAAGCCGTCTTGACCATGTCAACGCCAAGGTAGACGCTCTTACTCAAAAAATAGATAACTTGACCATAACACCCGCAACCACCGTGGCTGCCGTAGCACCAAACTGCGATATATGTGGAGTTCCAAGGCATGCTGCCCCAGAATGTCAGCTCTTGACAGGAACCTCCACATACCAGGTGAACTATGTTCAAGGAAACCCTTACTCAAACACCTATAACTCAGGTTGGCATAACCATCCTAACTTTTCTTACAAAAACAATAGTGCATTATATACACCTAACCAAGCACCTGCTGTACCACTAGGAGATCATAAAGCTGCCACAAATACTCAAAATGCTCCTAGGAAGTCAAACCTAGAAATAATGATGGAAAACTTCATAGCTACCCCCAAGCCCAAACAAATAAGGATTTCCTAAATCAAAACATACACACTAGTGAGCAAATCAAGCAGTTAGCAAACAAGGTAGACGCGTTAGCCACCCATAACAAAATGTTGGAAACACAAATCTCGCAAGTGGCTCAATAACAAACACCTACTACTGCTCCTGCAGGCACATTTCCTGGACAGCCGCAACCAAACCCGAAAGGTTATGCAAATGCTATTATACTACGAAGTGGGACAAAACTAGATGGACCGACCGAGCCTAGAATTCAAAACCCATCCATGCACCAAGACCCTGGTAAAGTAACTAAGAAGGAAGACGAATAAGAGGAAGATAAAAACGAAGAGGCCGTAGAGAAAGAAGAACCTTATGTACCTCCACCACCGTATAAACCCCCTATCCCTTATCCTCACAGACTTGTTAAATCTAAAAGTGTAGGGAAATTTAAAAAATTCGTAAAGCTTCTAAAACAATTGAATATCACAATACCCTTTACAGAAGCCATCACTCAAATGCCCTCATATGCTAAGTTTCTCAAGGAAATCTTATCTAACAAGAAGAAGATAGAGGATAACGAAACCGTTACACTTACTGCTGAGTGTAACGCCATAATACAAAATAATATGCCTCATAAACTGGAAGACCCAGGTAGTTTCTCCATACCCTTTGTAATCGAAAAGTTTGTCATAGACAAAGCACTATGCGACTTAGGAGCCAATATTAGCTTAATGCCCTTGTCCATATGCGAAAGGCTCAAAATGGGAGAACTAAGACCTATGAGGATGTCTGTACAACTTGCAGATCATTCGGTTAAATTTCCCATAGGTATGTTAGAAAATGTTCCAGTACGCATAGGACAATTCTATATTCCTATTGATTTTATAATCATCGATATAAAAGAGGATTCCAACATCCCTATCATATTAGGAAGACCATTCCTAGCTACTGCCAGGGCCATTACAGATGTTGAGAAAGACAAGGTAAACTTTGAAGTTGGTGAGGAAAAAGTCGAATTCATTTTTCCATGTTTTAAGAAAATATCCAACTGCTTTAGGCTACAATATCTCAGATCTAAAAGGAATAAGCCCTTCTATATGCATGCATCGCATAATGCTAGAGGAAGACAGTAAGACCTCTAGAGAACATCATAGAAGGATAAATTCCATTCTGAGTGATGTAGTAAAGAAAGAAGTGAAAAAGCTGTTAGAAGTAGGTATTATTTACCTTATATCAGATAGTCAATATGTCAGCCCAGTAATGTCGTACCGAAGAAGGGAGGCGTCACAGTTGTTAATAATGAAAAAGGAGAATCTATAGCACATAGAGTGGTTAGTGGAAGTAGAATGTGCATTGATTATAGAAAATTGAACAAAGCCACTCGGAAGGATCATTTTCCTTTACCGTTTATCGATCAAATGCTTGAACGATTGGCTAAGCATTCTCACTTCTACTACTTAGACGGTTATTCGGGATTTTTCCAAATTCCTATTCATCCCGACGACCAAGAGAAAACGACCTTCACATGTCCCTATGGTACATTCTCCTACCGACGAATGTCGTTCGGACTGTGTAACGCTCCCGCAACATTCCAAATATGCATAATGTCAATTTTTGCTGATTTTATAGATGACATCATGGAAGTCTTCATGGACGATTTCTCTGTATGTGAACAATTCTATGAAGGATGTTTATCGAATCTTGAAATAGTACTTAAAAGATGCGTAAAAGTGAACCTCATGCTAAATTGGGAAAAATGCCATTTCATGGTCCGCCAAGGGATCATACTCGGACACATAGTATCCGATAAGGGGATTGAGGTCGACAAGGCTAAAATAGAAGTTATAGAAAACCTTCAGCCTCCGAACACCGTAAGAGAAATACGAAGCTTCTTAGGACACGCCGGTTTCTACCGGCGATTCATTAAAGATTTCTCAAAAATCACCAAACCACTGACTGGCTTATTGATGAAAGATGCTGAATTCATCTTTGATGACAAATGCCTAGCGGCGTTTGAACAACTGAAAACAGCTCTTATCACCGCACCTATTATGCAACAGCCCGATTGGAGATTACCCTTTGAAATCATGTGTGACGCTAGTGACTATGCTGTAGGCGTAGTCTTAGGACAAATAAGGGATAAGAAACTTCATGCAATATACTACGCAAGTAGAAACCTAGAACATGTACAAATGAACTACGCCACCACAGAAAAGGAACTTTTAGCCGTAGTGTTCGCTCTGGATAAATTTCGTTCCTACCTAGTAGGAGCAAAGATGATTATCTATACCAACCATGCTGCAATTAGGTACCTGTTAAATATAAAGGACGCCAAACCAAGACTCCTAAGGTGGATCTTAATACTATAAGAGTTTGACCTAGAAATCAAGGATAAGAGGGGCACTGAAAATGTTGTGGCCGATCACTTTTTAAGAATGGAAGGTATTGAACCTGAATGAGTGCCTATAAACGACGATTTCCCTTATGAACGACTCATAGCCCAACTGGAAAGCAATACAGCTAAATGTGCATTAACCTATAAGGATACCAAAACCAACGAGGTAGTGGAAGAAATTCACACTAAAACCACACTACCATGGTACGCTGACATCGTCAACTACTTAGCACCTGGGGTGCTTCTACCAGAATTGACTTACCAACAAAAGAAAAAATTATTCCACGATCTTAAACATTACTATCAGGACGAGCCTCTGCGTTTCAAGAGACGCGCCGACGACATTTTCCATCGATGTGTCCCCGAAGATGAGGTAGAAAACGTAATCTCCCACGATCATTTTGCTCCCTATGGAGGACATGCAAGCACCTTAAAGACTTGCTCTAAGATCTTGCAAGCCAGACTCTTTTGGCCCACTCCATGGAAAGATGTCCACATCGCGATCATCAATTGCGACCGGTGTCAATGCACTAGAAACATATCTAGACGTGACGAAATCCCGCTTAAAGGAATTTTTGAAGTATAAGTCTTCGATGTTTGGGGAATCGATTTTATGGGACCCTTCCCATCTTCTTTTGGTAACAAGTATATCCTTGTTACGGTCGATTACGTATCAAAATGGATCGAGGCCATAGCCTCTCCAACGAATGACACACGAGTGGTAATTAGACTCTTTAAGTGCATAATCTTCCCTAGATTCGACGTGTCGAGACTTGTCATCAGTGATGGTGGCTCTTATTTCATTTCAAAGATTTTTGAAAAGCGATTACTGAAATATGGAGTTCGGAACCGCGTAGCAACACCCTATCACCCACAAACGAGTGTGCAAGTAAAGGTCTCGATCCGAGAAATCAAACAAATCTTAGAAAAGACGGTTGCCACCTCTAGGAAAGATTGGTCCTCAAAATTAAACAAATCCCTATGCGCAAATAGGACAGCTTATAAGACCTCAATAGGAACCCCACCTTTTAAACTAGTCTATGTAAAATCATGTCATTTGTCGGTAGAATTATAACATAAAGAATATTGCGCCGTTAAGACCCTTAATCTCAATTATACTTCCGTAGGAGAAATAAGAATATTAAATATCCATGAACTAGAAGAACTTAGACTAGATGCGTATGAGAATGCCCGAATCTATAAAGAAAGAACTAAGAAATGGCACGACAATCGCATATCAAGGAAAGAGTTTAAGGAAGGTGACAAAGTACTTTTGTTTAACTCCCGCCTCAGACTCTTTCTCGGAAAACTCCGTTCTAGGTGGTCAGGTCCCTTCGAAATTACCAACGTCTTTCCAAATGGAGCGATAGAGATAAAGGGAGAAGCGAGCAAACCATTTACAGTAAACGGGCAACGTTTGAAACATTACCACAACATTAATAACAATGATTTCATCGCAAATCTAAAGCATGCAGAGCTGTCCACTCATTTACCAGATTAACATCTATTCTATTTCTGTCGAGCTTACGACAATAAACAAAGTGCTTGGTGGGAGATAACCCATACTCAATTTTTAACTTTTAATTCAATTATCTAGATTTCTGATTATTATTATTTTTGCTTATTTTTCATTTTTCTTTCTTTCCTAAATTCAATCGGTATCTTTCTTTATTATTGACCATTACTAACTTAAGGATGTTATCTACTTAATTTTATCTAGCTACTAACCATCACAATGCACCAAGTAGATTACATGGATATAGTCTTGAGAGGTTGAGGTCAAAGGAGACATTTTGATGCTCTAGATCAGAGAGAAATGGCACTAACCTTATACCCAGATGGACATACTATGACCAAATTAGGTATAAGAGAAAGTGTTATGTTCCTAATTAACCAACTAGGCTGGGACACCTTTGCTATCAAAAGAAAATTTAGTTCCTATAGTAGGTTGACTTTAGAATTCCTAAGCTCCCTAGTGTACCTGCCAAACCATGGTATGGGATTTAACAAAGGCCTCATCACCTTTAGGTTGTTCGATAATGAGTACCGCTACATCCATAGAGAAATAGCTGAACTCCTAGGATGCCCTAATGGTCCTAATACATTTACCATTACCGAGGAAGACAGGCTTGTAGACCTTGAATTAGATTACTTTTGGGGTAGCATCACAGGAAACAACTATCCCGAGCCAAATCTTATGCATTCCGAGAACATCCATAACCCTGCTATTCATTACTTTCATAAGATCCTAGCTCACACCTTATTTGGAAAGGAACAGAATAAAACCTCCGTGTCCAAAGACAAAATATTTATAATGTATTGTGCATCACATGCCCGACCTGTTAACGCCGCTACATTTATGATAGCTAATTTGGACCGTATAACACAGGATAACCATGGACCAATCTTAGTGGGAGGCTTAGTGACCATGATAGGAAATGCCATCGGACTGAGACATCCACTTATCAGGCTCAACCCTTTAGGTGGGATACGACCAATGAATATTGGATTCTGTTTCAACACCGGTATCATTAGGAACCTATGCCCGAATGTGTTTGAATTTCTAATTAACCGCCAAGTAGTACACATGTTTACCCTGCCAGACCATAAGACGAGTGTACATGATAGGAACAACTGACTCTATGATTTCGATGGACCACTAGATGCACCACCTTCTCCTCTAGAGACACCCTAAATCTATGACCATTATGACACTTTCCTCTCTGACGCTGAATCGTACGTCCCAGCTATACCTGTTGCACCTCCTACCGATCATGCTGCTTCCATCGAATCTGTCCAGACAGACATCGCCAACCTGAGAGGTGAGCTGAGCACTTTGCGCGTGGAATTCTATGGCTCTATGGATGTAGTGACTGAGAACCTGGATCCCATTTACCAGCACTTCTACTCATTCTCTCCACCTACCAGCAGTCGCCGTAATGGCTAATTTATTTGAATATTCATGATTTACTAACATTTATTTTATTTTATGTTTTGATTTTCTTTATTGTTTTTACACATTGGGAATTTATTTACTTCATTTCTTTTTATTCTAGTAGACGAATTATATCATTTTTTCCTGTCTACATCATTCTTTTATTTTTCAATTTTGCGTTTTAAAGTGATTCTACCATAACTTATTTCTCATTCCTACCTATATATTATGTTGGTTTTCTTCTACCTAATTATACAACCACTATTTAATGCCGGTCAATCAAAATTCAAATGGAAAAATTATGGTCAAAACCATAAGGAGGTTCACACATGGGAATAAACAACACTGCATGTGGCGCCTGCCACACACAGGTTGTGGCGCCCATGTGAAGACTGTGGTTCTCGCCACAAGTCCCTAGTGGCGCTCGTCACACACATAAAAAATGGCGCCAACCACTACATTACCATTCACATGCACTATGGTGTACTAATGTCACATGATCCCTTTTCAATGCCATGTCCCTTGAATGTTGGACACTCCATTAAAACTCTTCAACCACTCTCACATCCTTTGACCACAGTATTGAAGACCATAAATAAAATTTATTTCATTCATCAATTCCCAACCACAACCATATCTATATAAACCACCACCATAATCTCACAAAACCACACCTCTCATAAGCATAATTCTCCTTTCTCTTGCTATATTCTCACTACATTACACAAGAAGTGTGAAATTCAATCATGGCACAAATGAGGGAATACGAAATAGTGTTCAGAAAAGGTGAACCGTGTGAATTGCAGGAAGAGACGTACACGACTCTAAGCGCAAGCAAACTCGAATCAACAAGGTATGCCGATGAACCCTGCTTATTTGCTTTAGGAATTTTAGATAGTGTTAAATATATGCTAGACATTTTAAATTTAAATTATTTTCTATGTTTTAAGGACCCTGTCTATGCTCAATTAATACTAGAATTCTTAAGTTCGTTAATTTTTAGTCCCACATCCACAAACTGTTCCAGTGGGTCTGTCCAGTTTCGCTTGTTCAACATAGAATATGCTTTTACCTTTGCAACTAGCGTACCTGCTACTATTTCCCCACGGGGATGACGTAGTAAGTGAGGTCCCGGGTACTGAAGGTTGGCAATGCGCTTTTCAACCATTTTGGAGGGCAATAACAGGTACAATAACCCATAATTTTGAGGGAAACAGAGCCACTCTAATTCAAGACATGGCTATTCGATATTTCCACCAAATATTGGCGTCCACCATTTTTGACCGAGCAAACTCTAACAAGGTGAACGAAAAAGAACTCTTTTATTTGTTCGCCACTTTTCTCCCACAAAAGGTGAATACCGTCCCTTTTATGTTCTCTCACATGCAGATCATTGTCAATGCAAAGAGAGGGCCGATTATTTTTGGAGGTTTAATAACCTCCATATCCAGAGTCCTAGGACTCGAAGAAAAATTCTGCCGGCTAACCCAGCTCCCGCATCATGCCATTGACATTGACATGGCGAGGAGCATGAAATTGGTAAAACGAAGGAGAGACGGTAAGTTTAATCTAATAATTGCAAAGAATGTGTTACAAGATTTTATACTCCCAAATCCAACTCACACAGATGTGCGTAACCCGGAAAATTATTGTTATATTAATGATTTGGTGCCTAACCAGGTCCCCACACACATTCCTGAGAATGTAGCTGCTGGCGGGGACACCAACGAGGATTATATTCCAAAGCAAGCTGCTCCCGCTACTGACCCATACACTACACACATGCCATCTGAAAATGTTGCAGGTACATCCTCCAGCCAAAGACCCAGAAGAAGAAATGTGGCATCAGCCACTCTTGATGAGATCTATGCTGAACTGCTGCGGCGTGGCGAACTAGACGCTAAACGCGACCTACAAATCCAAAACATGGAAGCTCAATAAACAGAAATGTTGCAAATACTTCTCCATATGCATCATGATCAGCACGACTATGCTTTCAGAACCGAACAGAACATGTCTGGCTTGAGCGATGAAATGGCAACATTGACAGTTCGTGTGGAAGATCTAGAAGACTATACGCCACCTCACCAGCCAGGAAATAATGGATGTGAACGTACCCATGGAAGAAGGCGCTAGTAGCAGGCTATCTAAGTTCTACCTTTCTCTCCTATCTTATGCCGTTGCATTGGGGACAATGCACGGATTAAGTATGAGGGAGGAAGCTTTAACGCTTTCATTTATCGCTTTCTCAGTAGATTGAAATTATTGTTATTATTATTTCCTTTTGTTATTTTTGTTAAGTGTCAGTCAGGTCAAATATCAGTGTGTTGTCGAGTCTTTATGCATGGTTTTTATTATTTA
The DNA here is from genome assembly GCF_024323335.1 of Lathyrus oleraceus. NCBI lineage: Eukaryota > Viridiplantae > Streptophyta > Magnoliopsida > Fabales > Fabaceae > Lathyrus > Lathyrus oleraceus. The sequence continues at coordinate 166,916,355 of NC_066581.1, read as the reverse complement.
CTAATTCTCCTATTTGCTTAAGCCATACAATTTTTTTTGCAAAAATCTAGACTTAGAGATACAATACATCCTTTTAAAATTCTAACCTATAAAGAAAACTGAGGTTGAATTGTAGAGATTTGGAAAAACATTACAAGATTGGTGTCATTTTAACACCTTAAATCTCCCAAGTATAAGATCGATTTGAGAACTTGTCATGCCATAGCTTTAAATTCCATCCTTTAATATTCCTTAAGTAGTTTATCTAGCAGTCAACACCATCCTAAGCACACACTACGCGAGAAGTTGATGCAAATAAGTGTATGATCTCAGGCTTAAAAGAGAAAAGATTATGAAATGTATGAAAAATGTTGTTCCTTCTAAGTTAGGTGACCCTCACCCGGTCATTTAGCCCAACGGTATATCCATCTTTACTGTTATTTGAGCCAAAGTGCGAAAAAGAAAGAAAGAAATAGTGATGAGATCATAGTCACTAACAGATTATCTTGCTTTGAATGTGAAAGGATAATGGGCTTAATATGATTGCGTCAAAATGAAAAAGGATAATGATAAGGATTAGTAAGCTAGGCTTAGGCATGACGACATGATTCGGATTGGTTTGTATAGGAGGGAGACTTATGGTTGCACTATTGTGACTATGTTTTCCAACGGTACCCTTAGTATGGAAGTGAGTACCTGTTAATGCAATTTTTAACCAAAGTAGATTTTATAGACTAGAATGAGTATCCGAATGCAACTGTGTCTTTTACGAGTCTTGATACTTTATGCTGCAAAGATATTACTAAACTTTTTATTCATATACGCAGCATTTGCTTGAGGACAAGTAAAGGTTTAAGTATGGGGGAGTTTGATAACGCAGAAATGTATCATATATTTGGCTTCATATGCATTTATTTTTACTTGATTAACACTTATTATTACACAGTATTTTATATTTATTGCAGGTATTTATCGAATAAAAGATGTATAAGCAAGAAAAGTGGAAAATAACAAAAAGGAAAGAAAAAGAGAAGAAAATGGAGAAAAATAGAGAGCACGGGACCCACCACAACAAATGGGCATGTGGCGCCCACCACTTGGATGTGTGGCACTTGCCACATGACCTAAAGGGAGTGGTGGTGTCCGCCACAAAGCAAGGAAGTGGTGACGCCCATCCCTCAAAAGGCGGCGCTTGCCACGGAGATCAAACTAGGGTTGTGGAAACCACCACAACCCATTCTCCCTTATTTTCTCTCCACCTTTTTAGCCACGACTTCCATAATTTTAGCCATGACTTCCACTTACCTTTTCAACCAACGAATGCTACAATCTAGGGAAGTGGAAAGTATATAAAGGAGGGTCGGTTTTCTTTTCAAGTGTGCATTTTTTCAGTCATATTCTTTTAGTTAGATTTTCTTAGGCAATTTCTTACTTTGTAAAAGTAATAGATTCTTCACATCGGGGACTATTGCAACTTTTTATTTACGCATTTGATTTTGATTGTAACGGTGAACTCGATTGCCAAAGCTTGTCGGCATTGTTTAATTTGAAGAATCAAGATTTATTTCAAGTTCTCGATTTATATTCTAGGTTTTCTTTAATTGCCATTTTAATTATTTATTCCTTATTGTATGCCTGATTGTCTGAATACCATGCCTGCTACCGGATCCATGTCCGGCTAAACCCTTAGGTATCGGTATGTAAAGACTGTCAAAATGACAAGATTCATAAATAATTGGTGTAAGACCCTAATTTTGACCCTAATATCCCTCATGGCATCATATCATTGCACAAGTGCATTGCCTCAAGGATCATAGCATGTTTGGCTCCTTAACCTTAGGGTTGGGACTTGTGTGAGTGGTTTGAGACCACCAAGCATGCTTGTATTGTATATTATTGATTTTCTTATTTTGATTACTAACTAAAAGCACAAAAATATGTCACTAACTCTTTTTGTTTTGAAGCTCAAGTGATCATGTGCTTCAATGCTCTTAGGAGGCTCCTAAGCCCAATGAAATGGCTAGATGAAGATGAAAAAAAGCATGACAATGGTCCACAAAGTCCCTAATCATCATATATGTCCCCCAAGTATCTCAATTTTCCAATTTGATCAAGATAACTCAAAGGGCTTGAGGATTGTTTCCCAAGGAAACCCTAATTCAACTATGCTTTGACTGTGCCTTGCCCATGAAGCAATCTCAACATATGATCAAATTTAATCAAGGTATGTTCTTTCATTCATCACTTTATGCATGTATGAGCCTATTTGAGGATCCTAAATCATTAATTCATCAATATTGGATGTTTGGCCTTGAAACGTTGACCAGTCAAGACATCTGACTAAGCTGAGCACCATTGAGATATTACTTTTGATGTGTTCGTCAAATGAAGATGACCCCAAGTGAAAAACTGTTCTTAAGAACAATAGTAACAACTTTCATTTTCATAAAAAATCCATTTGAAACATTGACGGTCATCTTTCATTTCAAAAGATTATAGGTCATTTTGACTGAAACCCTAATTTTGGGTCAATTTACCAAGGGCTTAACTTCCTTATTTTTTTTTATTTTGAGGTTAGAACAAATGCATTGGAAAGCTTAAGAGGTCTACTTAAAATGTTATGTTGGACAAAATTTCATAATCCTAAAATAAATATATGTGATAATACAAAACATTATAGGTCACATAGGACCTAATTCATTGAATTTGGAAAAGTACCCAACTTCAAATTCCCATAACTTTGTCATAGAAAATCCAAATGATGCAAACTTTGAGTATAAATTTATCATCTTTGAAAGGTCTACAACTTTGATGTTGGAGGGTTTTCTATTTGAAGCTTTCATAATGAAAATGGAGGGGTTTGAATAGGCTTGCTTTTGGAGAAATTTTTCAAATATGACTAAAACATGTTTTGTGCTTGTATTTTCACAGCCAGTTTTCATCAATTTAAAAATGCCAAATTAACTTTTTCCAAACATGACTTTTGTTCCTTGTTTCAAAGGCTTTTCAACCATTACTCACAATGCTCTTTTGGACTTACCATTTAGGAGTTTCGAAGACCTTTCCATGAATGTGCATTTTGGATATTTCATTTTATTTCATGGCCCATGCATCCAATTTCAATTTGCCATGCACACATGAGAAGTGTGATCATTTGAGACTTTCAGCTATAAATAGAGCTTCCCTCTCATTCATTCAGGAACCTTTTGGAGATCTGAATTGCTGTAGCATTGAAACCATAGCCATACCAAAGGAATTTGATCAAATTTTTTCTCACCTTCAACCTTGAAATTCAGCATCATTAGCTGATCTTCAAAGCTTAATTCCTTAGCCTTTCACTTCCACTGCATCCCTAGAGCAAAGAGGAACCAAGATCTTGAAGGTTTCGTCGCCTGAAGAGCTTCAATTCAGAGGTATACCTTCAAACTTTTTTGATCTAGAACTTGCAATTCAATGTAGCATTCTCCTGTTTGTGTGGTTTTCTGAAGTCCTCACACTTGAGGCAAGCCAATGGTGGTTTCAATTTTCCATTTCGTGCACTTTCAGTTTGAACACCATGATCTTCCACTTCACATTTCTCTCAATATAGGAAGAGTGAGGAAGATCCATGGACACAGTGGTGATCTCCATCACACGAGCTTCATTTCCATGTCCTTACTTTCCATTTTTGTTAAACTTTTTTTTCTCTGCAACTGGTGGCCGGGTTCTGTTGGCTCGCCGGAGAAGACGGTGGTTTCCACCACCACCACAACGTATCTTGCTTCCTGGCCCTTGGATCTGGCTTCCGCGTTTTAATCTCATTCATCCATTGTGTTTACTTATTTTAATTCAAGATGTTGCGCGCTTGACTAATGTACACCATGCATCCTCATATCTGAGCCATTCAGCCTTGTCACGTCAATTAATGAATCCATCATGTGGCGTTGGAGTTTCCATTATTTCTATTTTTCATTTTATTTTTAGTTAATTCCTTTTATTTTCAAAAATTCATAAAAAATTTATTTGAAGTCATAAAAATATGAGACCAATTCCAAAACTTTTGTTGAAAAATCTAGTTTCATATTTCGATTTTTTTATTATTTTTGTGACTTTATTTAATATTTTTTGTGAATTATTTGATTTTTAATAGTTTTAATTCATTTTAAAATACTTTCTGACTTTTGAAAAATCCAAAAATATTTTCCTAGTATTTATGGATCATGAGAAATCAATGAAAAATAGTCTCATCAATTTCTTATTTTATTTGAGATTTATTTGAGATTTTAGTCCATATTGTGCCATTTTTAACTGTTTTTAATTGCTTTTAAATACTTTCTGATTTCCAAAATTGTTGAGAAAATTATTCAAAGCTTGTTTGACCATGTTGAACCTATGAGAATTTAATTGGACTTGTTCAAGTTGATTTGAATTGAATTTGAGGTTTGACCTTATTTGATTATTTTTATTTGCATTTTATTTTAATTCAAAAAAATATACAAAAAAAAATATTGTTGACTTGTTATCTTCATTTCTTTTCTGTTTCATGTTGATTGATGATGATTTGATTCACATTTGATCAATTGGATTTGATACTTGTCTTATTTTCCATTCCCTTTCATCTTCATCCCATTCTTTCCATCAATGGCCAATGAGTTAAGTTCTTATGGTTGGTCTTGACAAATGGGAGGTTTAACCTTCTTTGATCCAAACCAAACTCAACTTGGTCCATGATTAACTGAGTTGTTTTGTGTCCAAGATAGGTTGCTTCTTGGTCAAGCAAATAACCTAAAGACAATACAAGGCCCTTCCCCTTTTGTTTTGGCATGGCAAGCTTATGGAGCTTGGCTTACTAGTCATGATATCTAACTTGTATTTCTTTGCCTATAATTTGATTGACGAGCCTCAGATAGGTGTGACTACTACATTAGTCTACTTACGATTGCTTAACATAGCGCTACATTGTCTTATGACAAGCTAACATAACCTCCACTAATTACTAACTTTAATTTGAGCATTTAATTTTCTTGTCATTTACTTTTAATGCCATTTATTTCTTGCTCATTTATTCATATTGATTTTCCCTTTGCTCACTTGAGCACATATTTTATGCATATGTCAATTTTCTTTTGCTCATTTGAACTCATTATTGTATAAATATATTGCTATCTTGTGTTTGCTTTGTGTTTGTTTTGTGTGAACGAAATGCAGAAAAGGAGAAAGGACTTAGAATTAGGACTTACCTATGCTTAAAAGGAGTTCAAGAGCAACTAGGCCTCATGCCTTTAGAATGCTAAAATTGTTGAGTTGACTTCAAAGGACCTCTCCTCCAAACTTATTCTTTGTCCATTCCCCTTATTGTGTTGTGAACTTTTTGATGTTTGCTTTTGTGTGATAGGGATCCCACCTTGAGATGGTGAAAAGAGAACCATTATCACGAGTAGCCAAGTTAAGAGACAAGAAAAATGGAGGTCATAGGAGTTTGAGTTCAATTTGTTTGATTGCTTGTTTGTGTGCTAAGTCCAAAGGAAAGGAGCATCTTGAGTCATCTCTATGACTTCAAGAAAAGGAACTCCGAAGGTTTATCTTTCCTCCTTTATCTTTGTTTGCTTTAAGACTAGCCCTTCTATTCCTCTCCCCACTCTAACCAAGCCAAAATCATTTTTTCTAAACTTTGACTTTATTTCAAATTAGAAACCTAGGCCTTATGCCTTTGACTTTTCAAAACTCTTTTCATCAATACTCATTGTGAATAAACATTTAATCCAACTTTGACCTTATTTTGTAAATAAATCTGACTTATAAATATAACTCACTTCAAGTTGTTTTTGTGGTTCCAATGGCAACTTGTTAAAACCTTTCAAAAACATTAGTCATAGGTTTGAGTTATCATAGTGGTTGATGTAAATCTCACCTGATCCTTAGTGGTTGGATTATAAGTCTTCCATGCTTATTATAGGGTTAACCCCTCACTAGCACGTTGAAGCCTTCCTCACATGGTGGATTGTTGGTTTAGGTTGAGTTTTTTCCCTTTGATAACAAAAGACCTTAAGGCTTTTGATCAAATCAATTCACCAATCTTTGATATTTTTACCCCGAACTACGAGGTTTTGATCCACCTTTGTGATGGTACGTACGCAATGGGTTCATCCATTCAAAAAACGAAATTTGTAAATATAATCTATTATCTTCTCACCCCCCAATCTTTTGCACAAATCTTTTCACAAATACCAACCTACAACAAATATTTGCAAAAAGGGTTCCCTTAGAGTACTAAGGATGTCTTGGGTGTGTAAAACCTTCCCATTTCATAATCAACCCCCTTACCCAGATCTTTGACATTTTTATTAGTTTTTGATTTGAAAAACTTCTTACCTTGGCTTATGTTCGCTTTTTAGCCTTTCCTTTGGACAAATAAAAGTGCGCTGGAGACTCGAATTGTATGTTTACTTTTGGTTTAGTCAATAAACCTAAAGGTAACGAAAACCCCGCTACAGAAAAGTGGCGAATCTGCCGGGGAGACAACTCTCTAATGGGTTTAGCCTACTTTTTTCTTATGTGTGTTGTATGTTTATATTTATTTGTGGCATATTTTTATGCAAATTTGGGATGAAGGTATTGTTTGTAATGTATGAATTGCTTGATATATTAATTGCTTGTATGCTTGGTGGTCTCTTGTGAGATGAGTTATATACCCGAACTCGAGTGCACTTATGATAGGAGAATGGTATAGTCTTGTTGACTTGTGTGGAGTTATTCCTTAACAAGTTAACTTGCAAGTCCATTCACTTGGTGGAGGTCTTGTTGGGATCAATAATGTCACACGAGTAGTGGTGGTTAGGCATTACTCTTTCCAATAGGAACCTTAGAAGCCAAGGACCTTAGATACCTAGTCCATCTTTGCCTATTTTAGGACGTAGTGCGAAGGTCGTTAAAGTGTAAGACTTGAGGCGATTGTTACGTGATACTACACTCATAAGATTCCATCTTGAGAATATTTTTGGCAGAGGAAGATGATGTTGAAGAGATTCCTGATGAGATTACCCGTCTGCTCGAGCACGAGGAGAAGATCATTTAGTCGCATCTTAAGAATCTGGAAACAATCAACTTGGGGTCTGAGGACTGCATTCGTGAAGTGAAGATTGGAGCACTCCTTGAAGAGTCTGTTAAGCAGGGGTTGATTGAGTTGCTACGAGAGTATATCAACGTCTTTGCCTGGTCGTATGAAGACATGCCTGGTCTAGATACTGATATCGTGCAACATTTCTTGCCGTTGAAGCCTGAGTGTGTGCCTGTGAAGCAAAAGCTCAGAAGAACTCATCCTGATATGGCAGTGAAGATTAAAGAAGAGGTTCAGAAGCAAATTGATGCGGGGTTTCTGGTGTCTTCTACATATCCTCAATGGGTGGCCAATATTGTGCCCGTGCCTAAGAAAGATGGAAAAGTCCGAATGTGTGTGGATTACCGTGACTTGAATAAAGCTAGTCCAAAAGATGATTTTCCTCTACCACACATTGATATGTTGGTAGATAATACAACTAAATTCAATGTCTTTTGATTCATTGACGGATTTTCTAGTTATAATCAGATTAAAATGGCACCCGAGGATATGGAGACGATAATATTTATCACACCTTAGGGAACATTCTGTTATCGAGTGATGCCCTTCGGTTTGAAGAACGCCGGAGCCACGTATCAACGTGCTATGACTACCTTGTTTCATGATATGATGCACAAGGAGATCTAAGTGTATGTTGATGATATGATTGCAAAGTCGAAAATGGAAGTTGAACATGTAGAGCACTTGTTGAAGCTTTTCCAGCGTTTGAGGAAGTACAAACGCCGCTTTAACCCGAACAAGTGTACATTTGGAGTCAGTTCCGGCAAGTTATTGGGTTTTATTGTCAGTGAGAGAGGTATTGAAGTTGATCCTGCCAAGGTCAAAGCAATACAAGAGATGCCTGCGCCCAAAACTGAGAAGCAAGTCCGAGGTTTTCTTGGCCACTTAAATTACATTTCAAGATTTATATCCCACATGACTGCCACATGTGCGCCTATATTCAAGCTCCTCCGGAAAGATCAGCGTCATGACTGGACTGAAGATTGCCAAAAGGCCTTTGATAGTATCATAGAGTATTTGTCCCAGCCTCTGATTCTATCTCCGCCTGTTGAAGGGAGACCGTTGATTATGTACTTGACCATGCTCGATGATTCCATGGGTTGTGTCCTTGGTCAGCAAGATGAATTAGGAAAGAAAGAATATGCAATATACTACTTGAGTAAGAAGTTCACTGACTGTGAGTCTCGGTACTCAATGCTTGAGAAGACATGTTGTGCTCTGGCTTGGGCTGCTAAGCGTTTACGCCAGTATATGTTGAATCATACAACTTGGTTGATATCCAAAATGGATCCGATCAAGTATATCTTTGAGAAGCCTGCTTTAACTGGGAGGATTTCCGGTTGGCAGATGTTGTTATCTGAGTATGATATTGAGTATCGAGCTCAAAAAGCTAATAAAGGTAGTATCTTGGCTGATCATTTGGCGATCAACGGATTAAAGATTATCAGTTTGTGCAATACGACTTCCTTGATGAGGATATTCTATATTTGAAGATGAAATATTGTAATGAGCCTACGCTCAATGAAGGGCCAGAGCCTGGTTCCCGATGGGGTATGGTGTTCGATGGTGCTGTCAATCAGTATGGAAATGGTATTGGGGCAGTGATTATTACTCCTCAAGGCACACATTTTCCTTTTACAGGAAGGCTAACTTTCAAATGCACGAATAATATGGAGGAGTATGAGGCTTGTATTATGGGTATGGAAGAGTGTATTGATCTTAGGATCAAACATCTTGATGTTTATGGTGATTCGGCTCTTGTTGTTAATCAGATTAAGGGTGAATGGGAGACGAATCAGCCTGGCCTCATCCCATATAAAGATTATGCGAGGAGGATTTCAACTTTCTTTACTAAAGTTGACTTTCATCATATTTCTCGAGATGAGAATCAGATGGCGGATGCTCTCGCTACGCTTGCTTCAATGATTGCTGTCAATTATTGGAATGAAGTCCAAAATATTACTGTGATGCGCTTGGATAGACCAACTCACGTGTTTGCATTTGAGGAGGTGAAAGATGATAAGCCATGGTATTATGATATCAAGTCTTTTCTCCATAGTCATACTTACCCGCCAGGGGCATCTGTTAAAGACAAGAAGACTTTGAGGAGATTATCTGGCAGTTTCTACCTTAATGGTGATGTGCTTTACAAGAGGAATTTTGACATGGTTTTGCTCAGATGTGTGGATAAACACGAAGTAGATCTGTTGATGACTGAAGTACATGAGGGTTCGTTTGGTACTCATTCCAATGGATATGCTATGGCTAAGAAGATGTTGAGAGCAGGCTACTATTGGCTGACAATGGAGTCTGACTGCTGCAAATATGTGAAGAAATGCCACAAGTGTCAGATTTATACAGACAAGATTCATGTTCCCCCGACACTTCTGAATGTTATTTCCCCACCATGGCCTTTCTCCATGTGGGGAATCCACATGATTGGCATGATTGAACCTAAGGCATCAAACGATCACCGTTTTATTCTCGTAGCCATTGATTACTTTACCAAGTGGGTTGAAGCGGCATCGTATGCAAATGTGACCAGGCAGGTGGTTGTGAAGTTTATCAAGAATCAACTCATATGCCGATATGGTGTGCCAGACAAGATCATTACTGATAATGGATCTAACTTGAACAATAAGATGATGAAAGAGCTGTGAAGCGAGTTCAAGATTGCACATCATAATTCTTCTCCCTATAGACCCAGGATGAATGGGGTTGTTGAAGCTGCTAACAAGAACATCAAGAAGATTATCCAGAAGATGGTTGTTACGTACAAAGATTGACATAAGATACTGCCATTTGCTTTGCATGGCTATCGTACATATGTCCGCACTTCAACAGGGGCAACCCCTTTCTCCCTTGTGTATGGCATGGAGGTTGTGCTCGCGGTAGAGGTCGAGATCGAGATCCCATCAATGAGAGTCTTGATGGAAGCCAAGTTGACTGAGGCTGAATGGGTTCAGAGTCGTTATAACCAGTTGAATCTGATTGAAGAGAAGAGATTAACTGCCATGTGCCATGGTCAGTTGTATCAGCAAAGGATGAAGAAAGCCTTTGATAAGAAGGTCAAGCATCGTGTGTTCCGAGAAGGTGACCTCGTGCTCAAGAAAGTTTTTTCTTTCGTGCCCGATTCCAGGGGCAAGTGGACTCTAAACTATGAAGGTCCATACGTTGTTAAGAGAGCCTTTTCAGGCGGTGCTTTGTTGCTTACAACTATGGATGGGGAGGATTTCACTCGCCCTGTGCATTCAGATGCAGTCAAGAAATACTTCGCCTAAAAATAAAAATAGAATAGCTCGCTAAGTTGAAAACCTGAAAGGGCGGCTTAGGCAAAAATGAGCGTCTTGGTGGATTGAAAACCTGAAAGGGTGGCTTAGGAAAAAATGAGCGTCTAGGTGGATTGAAAACCTGAAAGGGTGGTCCAGGCAAAAGTTAGAGACATGAAAAAAAAAAAAAATATATATATATATATATATATATATATATATATAGATATATATATATATATATATATATATATATATATATGTATATATATATATATATATATATATATATATATATATATATATATATATATATATATATATATATATATATATATATATATATATATATATATATATCCCTCTAGATTGAGTACCTCACCCTGGGGAAATCTAGGCAAAAATTAGGGATTTGGCAAGTAACTGCATCCCGACAAGACTTTGTTCTACAACTGTCATCCGTCAAAGATTCTCGCTCAGTCATCATCAACTGAATTTTCGAATACAGTGGACTCAGGGTTGGTGGAGAAGCAGTCATTATGTTCAATGTAGCCCTTTTTCCATGTATACCACCAATTTCAAATTTGTAAAGATCCATGGAGTCTCGCCATTTGCAGACTACCATTCTATTAAATAAATTTGAGCCTTTATCCAATTCTTTGCACTCTTATTTTTTTCTGTTTAACAAATGTTTGCATGTTTTTTAATTAACGAATATCATTGTTTTAAACAAATAAAGTTTTCATAAATAAACTATTTTAAACCAAAATGAACATTCACAATGACTGAAAGGATAAATGGAACATCCTCAGTGCTTTCCCGGATAGTTCGTTTGGGCATACATGTTTGCTTCCCCCACGGAGTCTTATCAATCCATGATTGGTGGTAGGGTTGATATGTGGATGATCCCTTCTATTCCAGTTCTTGCCTTGATCTTTTAGAGACATGTATTAGCATTTGTGTTTTATCAATTATATGGTTGTCATCCCTTGTGTGGACTGACCTAAAATCCCTTATAAATTGATAAAAGTTGATATGTTATTCTACTCACGAGGAGGTTCATCTTTCCCCAGTATGAGTAGAAGTTCCCAGCAGACTAAGCATGTGTTCCCTGCAGAGCTATCTTTCCAGATATTTGTCTCCTCAGCAGAAAGTTGCCTAGAGCAAGTGATGAAGAGCTTGTCTCCCTTTGCATCCCCAGCGTGTCGTTTGTTGATGCAGGATTCATTTCCATTTTCTCAGATAGGGTAGTTCCTTCGAGAGCATTTACAGCTTGTCCCTGGTAGGATTTCCAGATTAGAGTTTGATGTTTGTTTCTCCTCCGGGTCTAAAGATTTCTTCTAGCATTGAGAGTTGGTGTTGAAGATGTTTATTTCCTTCCCCAGTGTAGAAAAATGCTATTTCTCCCCTTTGCAGTGTTTCCTCTCCAGCAGATAGGAGGGAGTGTTTTAAATGATGTGCATCTAGTTGGTGGTTGTTCCCCACGGAGTTTCATATCGTCCCTTGATAAGTTCCCTAGTAGAGTTTCTTCTCCGGCGGATCTTATTGTTATTTAACCACCTATCCCCAGCTGTGGTCGATGTCTTCCCGTGATTATCCTTCTTCCAGAGATAATCCCCACCAGAGTTGAGTTCTTTGTTTGATCATCTTCTTTCGCTGCTTCTGAATACATCTTCTTTGTATCCTCAGCGAGTGTAGCTTTGGGATAGGATTTGATATTACCGATGATTTATTTTCATCTTGCTTGGGTTGTGCCCAAGCTGAGTTCTCCAGTAGGCTTTGCCTTTCTTGTTGAGAACGTTGTGTCGGGTGTTTGCTTGTGATTCTCGGACTTGTTTGTGTTAGATATGTTTGTCTGTCAACATTAATCATACACAAATCATGCATATACATGCATAATCATAGCATTCAGATATTCATGTTGCATTCTTTGCCATATATCCTTATTTGTTATCTGCTGCTATTGGTGAAATGTTCTTCCCCAAGCAGATGTTTGTGTCTGATCTCTCCATATAGAGTCAGCCTCATAGGCAGAGAGTGTCTATCTTTCCTTCTTTATTCCCCACTGAGTTATGTCCTCGTGGATGGTTATTGTTTTAGTTTCCTCCCCAATTATGTATCAGGATGGAATTACTCCCTTGAGTTATATCCTCATCGGGTTGAGTCTTGTTTGATTGTGTCTTTCTAGTTTGTTCCTAGATTGATTCCTTTCTTGTTGTCCCCTGCAGTTCCCTGCGATTTAGTTGTTCAATTGCTTAGTAACCATTAATTGTCCATCTTTTCCCCAGCGAATCTTTTGGCCTTCTACCAAGTAACCGGTAGTCATAAGTCCTTTTTCCTTGGTTTTCTACCCAGTAACCGGTAGATGTAATCCCCTCTTTGTTGGTTATCTTTACCCAGTAACAGGTATTGATATTCCTTCATTTTTGAGTATACCACCCAGTAACCTGTGATATATCTCTTGGATAATTGTTTTTGTCAGAAAATTTATCCCTTGCGAGTCATCTTTCATTTACCCTTGTTTGGTAATGATTGTTTCTCCATCCTGACTGGTCATCATTTTATATCCGGTAACCGGTATCCCGATGTCCTTTATTTTCGGTCGACTTATCCTTCATTAACCCAGTAACCGGTTGTGGATAATCTTCCATGAGAGTATGTTATCTACGTTATGACGGTAATAGATAATATGTCTCATGCGCTCTTCAGTTGAAGTATTTTCTTCCTCAGTCGAGTAAGATTCGTATTTCCTTGTGGAATCGAATGTCCATCCTGTAAGTCGAGTTTGCTTTTTTAGCCCTCCTTTCGGATGACGAGTGCCTTGGATGTTCCTAATTCACGCCTGGTTGGTCACCTATTATATGCCCAATAACCGGTATCCCTGGTGTTCCTTCCTTCTTCTCCCCATTATGACTTTTTGTCCCCTATGGAGTCAAATTTTCCTGAGTTGAGATGTGCCTTTTGGGTCCTCCTCAGATGTTTCAGATGATTGATATCTCTCACCCTTATACCGGTCTTAGATATTCTTTCTCCCTGAGCGTGTTGTCCTCTCACCCAATAACCGGTGTTTTGATAACATATCTCTCTTTGAATTTATTACCCAGTAACCGGTAATATCTTGTTGTTTCTTCCTCAGCTGAGTCCTTTGTGGGCATCCTCGTCTGAGTCCGGATTTTGTTACCCTATGTATCCTTTATGGATAGTTTTGCTGTATTGGTATATTCCCCAATACGTGCGCCTTTGCGTCATCCCAAGTCTTTCCATCGATTTATTTTCGTGAAATCCCTTCGTGTCTGTAAGATCCCAATTTTGTCCCTAAGATCCCTCATGGCATCATAACATTGCATTGCATAGCCTCAAGAATCATTGAGCATCTCGGCTCCCTTTCCCTTTAGGTAGGGATCTCTTGTGAGTGGTTTGAGATCACCAAGCATTCTTGAATTGTATATCATTTCTTTTCTTGTTTTATTTACTAACCAAAAGCACAAAAATATGTCACTAACATCTTTTGTTTGTAGCTTAAGCAATCACCAGGTCAAGAGCTTCAAGAAGATCCTTTGTGCAAGAGATGAGGTATTTTCTTGGGATGAGGATCACATGATTATTATAAGAAGCTTACATGAGCTAGGGTTTCATTTTGAAGCAATTTCACCAAGTGGTAGAGGCTCAAGTTAATCAAGACATTTCAAGGTCATCTGAGGACCAAAAGTCAACTGTGCAGTCAACTGAGGGCTATGAGGTGGGGAAATGAGTTGAAACACCTCAATCATGTTCAAATGGGGTCTATTCATCATTCTAAACATCCATCTTGAAGATTCAAAGGTCATGGCAAAAGTTACTAAAAATGGAAAATGACCTATAATTCAAAGTTTCCAAATTTGGTAAGTTTTGGTCCACTTTCAACTTGACTTGTCAATGTCAAATAATTTTCAAATGGATTTTTGGTGAACATGAAAGTTGTAGATTTTTGTCTCCCCTTTCTAAAAAGTCCTAATTCATGTCCATATGATTAATGGTTGAGAAGTTATGGTCATTTGATCACAAAGTGTGCATGGAAATTCAAAATGGCATAACTTTTGATGTAATGCTTCAAATTGGTTCATTCTTTTTGCAAAGTGCTTCTCATGTTCAAGGCATCTAAAATTAACATCATTTGGCTCAATTGTGCAAAGGAATCATGGTCAAATGTTCATTATTTCACACATGTTCATTTTGAAGTAAATCTTCACCATTCATTTTTGGCTTGAGATGTAAGCAAAATAATCCTCAAGTCCTGACCCTTGGTTGTTCTTGAGTGAATTAAAGCCCTAGCATGGGAGATCACACGTGCATTATGGCCATGGGAGCTTAATTTTCATTTTTTGCAATTGGCTTCATAACTCACTAATCATGATTAGTACAAGGCTAATGTGATTGTCAGTGTCATTAACAAGGAATATAAATAGGAAAACCCTAATCATAACTGCCATAACCACCATTTCAGATCAAAAATTCAAGAAACTCTCCAAAATTTCTCTCTCTTTGAATTTGATTTTTCTCCACACAAGCCTCAAATATTCTTGCATATTCTTGATCCTCATGCTTAACTGAGCAAGAATCATCCACTGTTTGGAGCAATTCAGCCAGAATTCAAGCAGATCAAGAGCATTCTCATGGCAATGGAAGTTGGAAATTGAAGCATATTCAAGAGGTTTTAACTGTTCATTTTTGCATAAAGCTTCAAAGGAACCTCATAGGAGATGATCTGAAGCAGCAGAGCTTGAGAGATCATGTTTTCAGAAAGCTCCAATTCAAGGTGACTCAATTTTCGATCTCTCCTTTTGCTGTTTTTTTGGACATAGAACTGTAGATCTCATTGCGTAGGTTATGGATATATGATTAGATTTGAAATTGAGTGAGAATTGAGGACGTGGTGTTGACTGAAAGTTTGGATCTAGAAAATGTTCCTCTTCGATTTGCAAAATCCAGAGAGAATTAGGAGAAATTGATGTGATATTTGGAACCTACGTTAGAAGACGAGTCGAATGGTACCGGTTTGGTGAAATTCTGGAAAAACGTAGGGCGGCGCCACCGCGTGTCTCGCCGGAGAAGACGACCGGAGCTGTAGCTCCGGCGTCTGCGTGTTTTAGGGTTTGGATGATGTGTATGCCATGTGTGTCGTGCGTGGAAGCTTGATTGGCTAGAATTCCTTTGACCATGGCCACGCGTGCTTGGAACGCTGATTGGGCTGATGACTGTGTTTAATGAAATTCATAAAAAATGCAAAAATGATCCAAATGAGTCCCAATTTTTTTTCATGGTTTTGTATTGATGTCTACTTTTTTATGGTTCTAAATTCATGAATTGTTGATGTCTGTATTTTTAGAAGGGAATTTTTGAATTGATGTTGTGCCAAATTGACCTAGTGCATTCAATGTATTGTGAAATCCTCATTTTTGAGCCATTCAATCCACTCTTTTGCATACATGACATTCATACATGACATGAATTATTGGTCACTGGTTTGGATTTTTTATCACATGTTATCATCATTTTTGATACATAGAGAAAAGTGTGACAATTTGTGTCACATTTTTGACATTGAATTGGTGCATTTTTGTTCACATAGCATTTGCATCATTCTGGACTTGATTTTTTGCCTGTTGAACATTCATGGCATGAGAAACTTATATAAAAAATCTCGAAGTAATTGCATGCATTTCTGATTTGGTATGAATTTTCTATGTTGGAAGCTCATTTTGTGCATATTTTTTAGGCTTTTTGAAGCATTTGAATGATATTTGGAGTATGGTGGATCTTTGGCCATGGTGATTGGTGTTTAGGGGTTCATATGGTTCTGTTTGGGGCTTGTGATTTGATTCATCTCACGCCATTGGTTGTTTATGCTTTGTTTTGTTGATTGGATGTACATAAGCTAACTTTGTTGTTTTGTTTCAGGATTGGATACTTAGCATTGGTAATTGGGTTTGTTCTCACTTTGTGAGATGCAAATACATTGAGTACTGACCTATTGTTGTTTTGTAGGGTTTTAATCAATGTGGTGAGCTCATGAGCTCATTTGAGTGCAAGGGCACTTATGCACTGAATTGTGTAACTGTTAGAGGGTTTCACTGCTTGTTTTCTGGTTTTATGACTGAAGTATTGACTGTTTAGTCTTTGTACAGGTACCTTAGTTGCTTGCTTGTGTTAGCTCTTGCTTAAGCTTTGGATTGTGGTTGACACACCACTCAGGTAGTTAGCTTCTTACTTCATGTAGTCTGAAGTCCTGTCACCTTTTTGGAAGGCATTTTGCTGGCAAGTCCTCCTTTAGAGGCTCTGTTTGTGTTTGTTTAAAATTGTGCTCAAAGACCTCCAAGAGGAGGAATGTGTTATATTTGATAAGACCTCCAAGAGAAGAGGCAATTGACGGATGAAAGGGATTAGTAGCCAATCCCCCGTTATTCAGTGTGTTGTTCTTTATGCTCGCACTACCTGCTGATGCTTCTGAATATGTGCCCCAGACCTTTGTCCAAAGTCTGTCAAGTGGAAAAGGATCCCACTTTCTGGATCCCCACGCTTTCTTTGTCATAAGCTCACCCTGGCCAAGGTTAAGAGTATGAGGTCTCATCCTCATTACCGATTTGATCAGCTTCACCCTAACGTTCAATGTTAGTGGTTAAGAGCTACAGATTACCCCTTACAGTTTGGCTTGTTAGTCGAGGTTGACATGACCCCTCTTGACTAAAGCCAACCCATTGTTTGAGCCTCTTGTATGGATATAGTGTGTGATGTTTGTTTACTTGTGAGTTAAGTTCTTGTTAGAGACCTCAACTTAGGGATGTTGATTGCATGACAACTATTAGGATCGAGTCTTAATCTCCCTATTTGTTTGTTGTTTCCCTAGTCTCTGGTTAGAAGAGTGTTTTACCCCATGGAACTTTTGATGTGTGTGCTCTTGAACTAGGAGTTTCCATTTGAGCTTAATTGGAGGATAATTACCATGTTCATCCAAGTGGAAGATACAAGATACATTGAGGATCTCTTATGAGACTTGTTTGATTGCTTATACTTTGTGCTTGCTTATTCCAAAGGATGGGAGCTACTTGGATCATCAATATGATCTCAAGAGAGGAACTCCTAGTGTGGTTTCATTTCTTATCCCTCATCTTTTTGTTTTCCTTAGGACTTAGCCCTTCTTCTTCATCTCTCCACTCTAACCCAAGCCAAAACCCTTTTTGTGCAAACATTTAACCTTTGTTTTCAACATTAGAAACCTAAGCCTTATGATTTTGATTTTCAAACTTTCTTTTCATAACACTCATTTTGAATTGAATCTTTAAGTCAACTTTGACTACTTTTGTATATACTTCTAATTGGTAAATATAACCCATTCAAATTTCCCTTTTGTGGTCCCAATGGCCACTTTCTTAATCAAAATTTTCCATAACCTTTAGCTATTAGGTTTGAGTTATCCTTGTGGTAGATGGAATACTCACCTATATCCTTAGTGATGGACAATGAGTCTTCCATGCTTATTATAGGGTTAACCCCTCACTAGCATGTTGAAGCTATCCTCACATGGTGGATTTATGGTTTCGTTGAGTTTTCTCCCTTTGATAACAAAAGACCTTAAGGCTTTTAGACCAATCAATTCACCAATTTGTTTTGAGATTTTTACCCCGAACTACGAGGTTTTGATCCTAATCTTTTTATAAGATGGTACGTAGGCAATGAGTTTATCCATCCAAACACAAAATGTAAATTACTCGTACATTCTCTTCTCATCTCTTCAATCATGTTTGCACAAATAAAATTTTCACAAGACAAACTACCTTACAACAAGTACGAAAAGGGCTCCCTAGGAGTACCTAGGATGTTTTGGGTGCCTAACACCTTCCCATTGCATAACCAACCCCCTTACCCAGATCTCTGTTTCTTTTATTAGTTTTTGTTGAAACTATTAGGTTTTTGTTCGCTTTCTAACCATTCCTTTGGATAAATAGAAGTGTGGTGGCGAATCGACTTGTATGGTTTACCTTGGATTTAGTCAATATCTCCAATGGTAACGAATACCCCGCTACAGAAAAGTGGCGACTTTGCTGGGGAGTAAAGCCTAGTGGGTTTTGCCAACTTTTCATGCTTGTTGTATTGTATTGTTTTGTGACATATTTTTGTGCAATTTGGGATTACTGTATTATATGTAATGATTGATTTGCTTGATATTAATTCCTTGTATGCTTGGTGATCTTTGTGAGATGAGTTCTATACCCGGACTCGAGTGCACTTAGGATAGGAGAATGACGTAGTCTTGTTGACTTGTGTGGAGTTATTCCTTAGCAAGTTGACTTGCAAGTCCATTCACTTGGTGGAGGTCATGTTGGGATCAATAATGTCACACAAGTAAGTTGTGGTTAGACATTACTCTTTCCAATATAGATCTTAGAAGCCAAGTACCTTAGTTTACCAAGCCCATCTTGGCCTATTTTTAGGATGTAGTGCAAAAGTCGTTCAAGTGTAAGATTTGATACGATTGTTACACGATACTACACTCATAAGAGTCTCTCTTGAGAATATTTTTGGAATACGAGTAGTCGTTTCTCCGATAATATCCGAAAGATGGGATGATGACTATGGGAACCTCTTGTAGAACATGTTTGGCAGGTTTAAACCCCAGTACATTCCCTTTGGGTGGTTCTTAACCGAGACTCCATGCTCGTGATTTGCAACAAACCCTTGATTCATGGTTCATCCGTTCATACATCCTTAATATCAATGGAACTTGGGTGTTGATAAGGTGTAAACCATAATCCACAAAAATGGATGATTGATATTAAGGATAATATGATCCATCCCATGACCTTTGTTTGGTGTGCTTTGCTTGATCCTCGAGTGTGATTATTGCATTCATGCATTCATGCACTCATTTGCATCCAATCATCAATAATAAAAGAAATTTTCAAGGAACTTAAGGGGTTTATTTGCAAAATTTTCAGACATGGAAAGACAAAGAAGGAATACAAAGAAGTACAGCTTCAGACAGCCAGAATTGAAAGAGTTAAGGAATTTGACATACTATGTATTAGATCCCTTGGGTTTCAAGGCTCACTTTGGGAAGCTTCTTCCTCTTCTGACTACTCAGGTGGATGAAGGGTTGATGAGCGTATTGGTGAAGTTTTATGATCCCTTGTACCATTGCTTCACGTTTCCGGACTTCCAGCTTTTGCCTACCCTTGAGGAGTATGCCTATCTTGTGAGTATACCTATTCTAGACCAGTTACCGTTCAGTGGCTTGGAGAGTATTCCTACTTCTCAAGAGATAGCTGACATGTTGCATATAGATCAATCTCTGATTGGTGCTCATATGACTACCAAAGGTGGAATTCAAGGTCTCCCTTCTGAGTTCCTCATTGCTCAAGCTCCTGTTTATGGGAAGGCCATGAGTGAGGATGCCTTTAAAGCCATATTTGTACTTCTCATCTATGGGTTGGTATTGTTCCCCAACATCGACAAGTTTGTGGATGTGAACGCTATTAGGATCTTCTCCGCTCTTAATCCCGTTTCGACTCTGTTGGGTGATACCTATTTCTCTTTGCATATGAGGAATGCAAAGGGTGGTGGTGTCATTGTGTGCTATTTGCCTCTGTTGTATAAGTGGTTTATTTCTCACATACCTCAGACGGTCGCCTTCAAGGAGAACAAGAGATGTCTACGGTGGTCCACGAGACTTATGTCTCTCACTAATGATGATATCTCTTGGTATAACCATGTGTATGATGGTGTGCAGATTATTGACTCTTGTGGTGAATTCTCCAATGTACCTCTTCTTGTTACATGTGGTGGGATTAACTACAACCCTGTTTTAGCACGTCGTCAGCTTGGGTTCCCCCTAAAGGATAAACCTAATAACATTCTGTTAGAGGGTGTGTTCTTTCAGGAGGGTAAAGATCCCCAAGGCTTGAAGGGAAGAATGGTTCACGCTTGGTGCAAGGTTCATAAGAAAGGAAGGAAGGAGTTGGGTCCTAAGAATTGTGTTGCTATGGAGCCTTACACTGTTTGGGTAAGGAAGAGAGCATCTGAGTATCTCATGCCTTACGAATATCCAAGACCTACACCTTTGGTTGTGGATGGGCCTTCAACCCTCCCTAACCAAGGAGTAGAGGAGTTGAGAGATGAAGACCTATCACGTGCCTGGATCCGTGAAAGAGAAGAGTTGCTTCAGCAGATTAAGGAGAAAGATGCTTTGATAGAGTTCCTCGAGCATCAGGTTATTGATCATCCTAATGATTCATGAACTTCTCTACTTCCCCAGTCTTCCATGTTTTGGAAGAGGAAGTATGACCGACTCGCCAAGGAAAAGGCAGATATGGAGGCAGCTTACGAGAAGGAGGTGAAGAGACTTCGCGCATCCTATCTTCCTGTGTCCCGAGCTTTAGATGATTGTTCCTAGGGATCCATAGGATGATTATTTTCCTTTTCTCTTGTATATGATTGACAAATGCTGTATTTCTTTTCCTTGATATTATTTGATGAGATATTTCCATAAGTGATAAACAATTAATATTTCCAAAATTTGCAAATAAAACCCTAGAGTTCCTTTGAAATAAAAACAAATCATATGCACAAGCATTGCATGCATCATATGCATAAGCAGGTTTTGTTCCCGGCTTCTGGTCTTGTGGTCTAACTCTGTGTTCTTCATTTATTTTGAAGACAAGCTGACTCACCGGTACTACACTAGAGCCAACTCTTCAAGACTGATGGATCATCTAGAGCAAGAGAACCGTGAACTCAAAGAAGAAGTCGCCAGACTGAGTGCTTTGATGGAATCATTCCTGGCTGCCCAGAGCCAGTCTTCTCCAACACCTTCAACTCCTCCCCAGAGGACAGTCATCTCTGAGATTGTCTCCTCAACTGTGCCTGCAGCCAGTGCACATTTTGCTCTAGCCTCTATGCCAACCGCATTCCCGTGGGGGATGCCTCCTAATTTCATGCCTAAGGGCCCTACTCCAACTTTTGCTTCTATGTCGGCATCTAGCCCGGTCCTTGTTGTTCCTCCGTATATCGTGCATACCATGCCTAGGGTAGACGACACCATCTATCATTCTGAGCCATCTGAGGGACCAGATGTCCATGAGAAGATGGACGCTATGAACGACCAATTTCTTGAGCTTCGCAAGGAATTGAAGACTCTTAGAGGAAAGGATCTCTTCGGAAAGTCTGCTGCGGAACTGTGTTTGGTTGCCAATGTGAAGATCCCTGTGAAATTGAAGGTCCCTGACTTTGAAAAATACAAGGGGAACACCTGTCCTCTCAGCCACCTGGTCATGTATGCCAGGAAGATGTCAACTCAGACTGATAACGACCAGTTACTCATTCACTACTTCCAGGACAGTTTATCCGGTGCTGCTCTGCGTTGGTATATGGGTTTAGACAGTGCGAACATCCGATCCTTCAACGACCTTGGCGAGGCCTTCGTCAAGCAATACAAATATAACGTGCATATGGCTCCCGATAGGGATCAGTTAAGGGCCATGTCCCAGAAGGACAAAGAAACATTCAAAGAGTACGCCCAGAGGTGGCGAGGGTTGGCAGCACAGATCGTGCCTCCGCTAGAAGAGAAGGAAATGACCAAGATTTTTCTGAAGACCTTGAGTTCATTCTATTACGAGCGGATGATCGCTAGCGCTCCTTCTGACTTCACCGAGATGGACGTCTAACCCGAGAAGAAGGCTCTTCTGCCAAACGTTATGGGGCGTTTGCAAAGAAGAAAGATGGAGATGCACATGCTGTGAACTCCCATGTGAAACCTAGAAGACCTTCTGTGAGGAGGAAGATTGTGCGTCCCGCCGGTAACCAGCACCAGGTGGCTCACATAGCACCCGTTCTCAAAGACAATCAACAGTATCAGCAACATAGCAACAATCAACAATCACCTCAGCAATATCAACAACAACAGCACCATTCACAACAGCAGGCCTATCAGCCTCGAAACAGTAATCAAACCAGCACGAGTTACGAGAGGAAAAAGGTCACTTTTGATCCGATTCCGATGACATACGCAGAACTATATCCCACTTTGATAGAGAGGAAGTTGATTACTCTGAGAGACCCACCAGCTATACCTGCTAACCCTCAGTGGTGGTATAAGCCTGAATTGCATTGTGTATACCACTCTGGTGCTCCCGGCCACGACGTGAAGAATTGATATCCTTTGAAGACCAAGGTTCAAGACCTTGTGAGGTGTGGCATCCTGTGTTTTGAGGACGTAGGTCCTAATGTGAAGAAGAACCCATTGCCCGAGCATGGGAAATCTGTCAACATGGTCCAGGGCTGCCCTGGAAAGTACAAAGTCAAATATGTCAATCATATTCAACAATCGTTGGTTGAAATGCATCGTTTGCTATGCGAGTATAGTCACTATGAACACGATCATGATAGATGCCGAGTCTGCTCTGTTAACCGATTGGGTTGTCGCCAGGTGCGCAAAGATCTTCAGGAAATGCTGGACGAAGGAGTTATCGAGATCCTTCAGAATAGGAATGTTGACGAAGATAAGCCAGAGGTCAACGTAATTTCCCCAGTATTCCAGATGCCCGAGCCTGTTATCGTTAAGTATGATGGTAGCAAGCAGAAGGTCTCTCCTACCCTGATCATTAAGCCTGCCGGTCCAGTACCGTATTCTTCTGAAAAGGCAATTCCCTTTCGTTACAACGCTGTTGCTGTAGAAGATGGGAAACAAGTGACTTTGCCATCTTCATTTGTGGTGAATATTGCTGACGTAAGTGGTTTGACCCGTAGCGGTCGTGTGTTTTCAGCACCACCGAAGCCCCAGGCTAAGGTTGATTTTGTTGAACGCCCGATTGGGAATGCTGTAAGCATCCTGAATCCGGCACTTGTTGTTAAGCCCTCCTCTGTACTAAAAACTCCTACTTCTGTTGGCCCTAGCGGCAATGTGAAAGAAGACTGTGATGAGATGCTGAGGCTCATCAAGAAGAGTGAGTACAATGTTGTAGACCAGCTTCTACAAATGCCATCCAAGATATCCGTGTTATCATTACTTCTGAATTCAGAACCACATAGAGAGGCTCTGCAGAAAGTTTTGGATGTGGCATATGTAGACCATGATGTCACAATAGAACAGTTCGATAGCATTGTTGCAAACATTACTGCTTGTAACAATTTGAGTTTCTGTGACTCTGATCTCCCTGAGGAGGGAAGAGACCACAACTTGGCTTTACACATATCCATAAATTGTAGAGACGACGCCATGTTCAATGTGCTGGTGGACACTGGGTCATCCCTGAATGTATTGCCAAAAACCACTCTCTCAAAACTGTCTTATCAAGGGCCTCCCATGAGGCAAATTGGGGTAGTTGTGAAAGCTTTCGATGGGTCTCGAAAGACTGTGATTGGGGAAGTTGATCTCCCTATCAATATTGGACCAAGTGATTTCCAAATTATCTTCCAGGTTATGGACACTCACCCATCGTACAGCTATCTCCTAGGCAGACCATGGATTCACGAGGCGGGCGCCGTGACATCCACCCTACACAAGAAGCTAAAATTTGTGAAGAATAAGAAACTAGTAGTGGTAGGGGGAGAAAAGGCTCTCCTGGTTAGCCACTTGTCTTCCTTCTCGTACATAGATGCTGAAGATGAAGTTGGAACTCCTTTCCAAGCTTTATCTATAGTTGAGCCTGTTGAGAAAAGAATTCCTTCATTTACTTCCTATAGAGATGCGAAATGGGCCATTGAGTGTGGTGCAATTGCTGGTCTAGGAAAAATGATTGAGCTGGAAGACAATAAGTCTCGGGCTGGCATAGGCTTTTCTTTTGGGGTTTTCAATGAGAAAGGTTTGTTCAAGAGTGGAGGTTTTATCCACACTGGTCAGGAGGAAGAAGCTGCTGCTGTTTTGGAAGAAGATACAGAGGATTCTGACAATTTCATCATCCCTGGAGAGGTCTGCAACAATTAGGTCGCTGTGGATATTCCTACAGTTATCCACAAGTCAACGTAATGATCACTTTGTTTAAAAAACCCTTCTCCCATGCCAAAAGGAGAAGTGATGACATTGTTGGCAACATAAATGCAATGATATTTTCATTCAATAAATTCATGTTAAATGTTTGTTTTTCCAATTATTTTCCCTTTTCGTTTTTGCATGAAATTAGCGATCACATAAAACCCCAAAAATAGAATAAAATCAATCTTTTCATCTGCATAATGATTTGCCTTATTTGATTTCTAAAAGCTTTTCATATCCAAAATCATTATGCAGGTTGATCAAACCCATTGAACATAATGATCCGACACCATCTCCCAATTTTGAGTTCTCTGTATTTGAGGCAGAGGAAGATGATGTTGAAGAGATTCCTGACGAGATTACCCGTCTACTTGAGCATGAAGAGAAGATCATTCAGCCGCACCTTGAGAATCTGGAAACAGTCAACTTGGGGTCTGAAGATTGTGTGCGAGAAGTGAAGATTGGCGCACTCCTGGAAGAATCTGTTAAGGAGGGGTTGATTGAATTGCTATGAGAATATGTCGATGTATTTGCTTGGTCGTATGAAGACATGCCGGGTCTAGATACATAAATTGTGCAACATTTCCTACCCTTGAAGCCTGAGTGCGTGCCTATGAAATAGAAACTCAGAAGAACTCATCCTGATATGGCAGTAAAGATCAAAGAGGAAGTTCAGAAGCAAATTGATGCGGGGTTTCTGGTGACTTCTACATATCCTCAATGGGTGGCCAATATTGTGCCCGTGCCTAAGAAAGACGGAAAAGTCCGGATGTGTGTGGATTATAGAGATTTGAATAAAGCTAGTCCGAAAGATGATTTCCCTCTACCACATATTGATATGTTGGTAGACAATACAGCTAAATTCAAAGTCTTCTCATTTATGGATGGATTTTCCGGATATAATCAGATTAAGATGGCACCCGAGGATATGTAGAAGACAACATTCATCACACCTTGGGGAACATTCTGTTATCGAGTGATGCCCTTCGGTTTGAAGAACGCCGGAGCCACGTATCAACGAGCTATGACCATTTTGTTCCATGATATGATGCACAAGGAGATTGAGGTATATGTTGATGATATGATTGCTAAGTCGAGAACGGAAGTGGAACATGTAGAGCATTTGTTGAAGCTTTTTCAGCGTTTGAGGAAGTACAAGCTTCGTCTGAATCCCAACAAGTGTACATTTGGAGTCCGTTCTTGCAAGTTATTGGGCTTTATTGTCAGCGAAAGAGGTATTGAGGTTGATCCTGCAAAGGTCAAAGAAATACAAGAGATGCCTGAGCCCAAAACTGAGAAGCAAGTCCGAGGTTTTCTTGGTCGCTTGAATTATATTTCCAAATTCATATCCCACATGACTGCCACATGTGCGCCGATATTCAAGCTCCTCCGGAAAGATCAGTCCCATGATTGGACCGAGGATTTCCAAAAAGCTTTCGATAGTATCAAAGAGTATTTGTCTGAAACTCCAATCCTGTCTCCGCTTGTAGAAGGAAGACCTTTGATCATGTATCTGACAGTTCTTGAAGACTCGATGGGTTGTGTACTTGGTCAGCAAGACGGATCAGGAAAGAAAGAGTATGCTATTTACTACCTGAGCAAGAAGTTCACTGATTGTGAGTCTCGATACTCAATGCTTGAGAAGACATGTTGTGCTTTAGCTTGGGCCGCTAAGCGTCTACGCCAATATATGATAAATCATACAACTTGGTTGATATCCAGAATGGATCCAATCAAGCACATATTTGAGAAGCCTTCTTTAACTGGGAGGATTGCCCGTTGGCAGATGTTGTTGTCTGAGTATGATATTGAGTATCGAGCTCAGAAGGCTATTAAAGGTAGTATCTTGGCTGACCACTTGGCACATCAGCCGATTGAGGATTATCAGTCAGTTCAGTATGATTTCCCAGATGAGGAGATTTTGTATTTAAAAATGAAAGATTGTGATGAGCCTACACTCGACGAAGGGCCGGAGCCTGGTTCCAGATGGAGTATGGTGTTTGATGGCGCTGTAAATCAGTATGGAAATGGTACTGGGGAAGTAATCATTACTCCTCAGGGCACACACATTCCCTTTACAGCAAGGCTAACTTTCAAATGCACGAATAATATGGCTGAGTATGAGGCCTGTATTATGGGATTGGAAGAATGCAATGATCTAAGGATCAAGCATCTTGATGTTTATGGTGATTCGGCCCTCGTTGTCAATCAGATCAAGGGTGAATGGGAGACGAATCAGCCTGGTCTTATTCCATATAAGGATTACGCGAGGAGGATTTCAACGTTCTTTACTAAGGTTGACTTTCACCATATTCCTCGAGAGGAGAATCGGATGGCAGACGCTCTTGCTACGCTTGCTTCGATGATTGTGGTTAAACTGTGGAATAAAGTTCCCAATATCACTGTGATGCGCTTGGATAGACCAGCTCATGTATTTGCAGTTGAAGAAGTGAAGGATGATAAACCATGGTATTATGACATCAAGTGCTTCCAACAGAACCAGGTTTATCCGCCTGGGGCATCTGTGAAAGATAGGAAGACTTTGAGAAGATTATCAGGCAGTTTCTACCTCAATGGCGAAGTGCTTTATAAGAGAAATTTTGACATGGTTCTGCTCAGATGCGTGGATAGACAAGAAGCAGACCTGTTGATGACTGAGGTCCATGAAGGTTCATTTGGTACCCATTCCAATGGACATGCCATGGCTAGAAAGATGTTGAGAGCAGGCTACTATTGGCTGACAATGGAATCTGACTACTGCAAATATGTAAAGAAATGCCATAAGTGTCAGATTTATACGGATAAGATTCATATTCCCCCGACACTTCTGAATGTAATTTCATCACCATGGCCTTTCTCTATGTGGGGAATTGACATGATTGACATGATTGAGCCGAAAGCGTCCAATGGACACAGGTTTATTCTCGTAGCAATTGATTACTTCACTAAGTGGGTTGAAGCGGCATCATATGCAAATGTGACCAGGCAGGTGGTCGTGAAGTTTATCAAGAATCAACTCATATGCCGTTATGGTGTGCCAGATAAGATCATTATTGGTAATGGATCTAACTTGAATAACAAGATGATAAAAGAGTTGTGTAGTGAGTTCAAGATTGCACACCATAATTCTTCTCCTTATAGACCCAAGATGAATGGGGCTGTTGAAGCTGCTAATAAGAATATCAAGAAAATTATCCAAAAGATGGTTGTTACGTACAAAGATTGGCATGAGATGCTGCCATTTGCTTTGCATGGATATCGTACATTTGTCCGCACTTCAACAGGGGCAACCCTTTTCTCTCTTGTTTATGGCATGGAGGCCGTACTCCCAGTAGAGGTGGAGATCCCATCAATGAGAGTCTTGATGGAGGCCAAGTTGACTGATGCTGAATGGGTTCAGAGTCGCTATGACCATCTAAATTTGATTGAAGAGAAGAGATTGACTGCCATGTGTCATGGTCAATTGTATCAGCAGAGAATGAAGAAGGCTTTTGATAAGAAGGTCAAGCCTCGTATGTTCCGAGAGGGTGACCTCGTGCACAAGAAGGTCTTGTCTTTCGAGCCCGATTCTAGGGGCAAGTGGACTCCAAACTATAAAGGTCCATATGTTGTTAAGAGAGCCTTTTCAGGTGGTGCTTTGATACTTACAACTATGGATGGGGAGGATTTCACTCGTCCTATGAATTCAGATGCAGTCAAGAAATACTTCGCCTAAAAATAAAAACAGAATAGCTCGCTAAGTTGAAAACCCAAAAGGGCGGCTTAGGCAAAAATGAGCGTCTCTGTGGATTGAAAACCCGAAAGGGCAATCCAGGCAAAAGTTAGTGACATAAAAAAGGAATATATGCCACCCGCTATATTGAGTACCTCATCCTGGGG
Source organism: Lathyrus oleraceus (assembly GCF_024323335.1). Taxonomy (NCBI): domain Eukaryota; kingdom Viridiplantae; phylum Streptophyta; class Magnoliopsida; order Fabales; family Fabaceae; genus Lathyrus; species Lathyrus oleraceus. The sequence goes on along the minus strand of NC_066581.1, from coordinate 166,888,130 downwards.
CAATCTAGGCAAAAATTAGGGATTTGGCAAGTAACTGCATCCTGACAAGACTGTGTTCTACAACTGTCATCCATCAGAAATTCTTGTTCATTCGTCGTCAACCAAAGCTTCGAATACATCGAATTCAGAATTGGTGGAGAAATGGTCATTATGTTCAATGTAGCCCTTTTCCAATATATATCACCGATTTCAAACTTGTAAAAAATCTATGGGGTCTTGCCATTTGCAGGCTACCATTCCATCAAACGAATTTGAGCCTTTTATCCAATTATTTGCACTCTTATTTGCTTCTATTTCAACAAATGTTTTTCATTTTTAATTGAGAAAATATCATTGTTTTAAATAAATGAATTTTTCATAACTTGTTTTTTAAACAAAGTGTACATTCACAATGACAAAAGGATACTTAGGAGATCCTCAGTGCTCTCCCAAGGGTGGTATGGTCCCCAACAGGGTAAGACATTTGTTCATATCCCTGGCATGACTGTATCTTCTTCCTCCGGAGCCCCTTTTATGGTTCATCCCCGAGTGGTATGCTTGTTGAGATGTTCACCACTATCCCCTTCAGCGGAAGAGCGATCTTTTCTCCTCAGCAGGTGTGATCTCCTTGGTGAGTTTGGTACTTGGTGTCGGATCACCAGATTCCTCTTATATCCCTCAGATGGATTCCCCAGTAGAGTTGCTTTTGTGGCAGTTTCTGCCTGTGCAATGAACTTTTTTCCCCAGCCAGATTGACTGATGATTCATCCCCCAGAGATTTTGTGATTTCCTGGTATCAATGATTCCCCGGCAGATTGGATACTCTCCATTGGAATTTTGGGCTTCCTCCCTTAAGATGTAGTACCGAACGGCTGTGTGCCTTTCCCTTTGGAGCTGTTTGTGTTAGAATGTCTGTTTGTCAGCATTCATCATACATAAATCACACATATGTGCATATAACCTTCAAACATTTGGATATTCATATTGCATTTTTTGCCATATATCTATTGTTTGTTATCCTCTTCTAGTTAGTAATACATTTCCCAAGCAGATGTTGGTGTCTGATCCCTCAATATAGAGTCAACCCCTTTAAGCAGAAAGTGTTTATCTTTCCTGCCATATTCCCCACTGAGTTATATCCTCGTGGACGATGGTTGTTTCTGCTTCCTCCCAACACATATATTGGGATGGGTTCCCCTATTGAGTTATATCCTCATTAGGATGAGTCTCGATTCAGTTTGCCTTTTTGGTTTGATCCTGAATTGGCCTCTTGTGACTGTCTCTGGTGTCTCCCTGTGGTAAATGAATAATTTCTCAGTAATCAATAATTATTCACCTTATCCTCAGCGGAGTTTGTGGTTTTCTACCCTTATACCGGTAGTTGTAAACCCTATTTTCCCCCCTTTGCAGAGTTAACCATTATTGTTCATCCTAGTTGATGACGGTTACTCTTCCGTGGTTTTCTACCCAGTATCCGGTAGATGCAATCCCCTCTTTGACGGTTATCATTATCCAATATTCGGTATTGATATTCCCTCCTTCTTTTGGATAATTGCTCTGATTAAGCAATTTTATCCCCAGTGGGTCCTTTTTCATTTACCGCTTGTCGGTGATGTTTGTTGCTCCCCTTGTTTGGTCATCATTATATACCTAGTTTTGGTATCCCGATGCCTTTCTCTGTCGGTCGATTTATCCTTTATTAACCCAGTAACCGGTTGTGGATAATCTTCCATGCGAGTATATTATCTACGTTCCGACGGTAATAGAGAATATATGTCATGCACTCTTTGGTCGAAGCCTTTTGTTCTTCCCCAGTCGAGTAAGATTCGTACCCCTGTTTTGGAATCGAATGTCCATCCCATAATCGAGTTTGCGTTCTGCCCTCTTTTTGGATGATGAGTGTTTTGGGAATATTCCCCAATTCATGCTTTGGTTGGTCACCTATTATATGCCCAGTAACCGGTATCCCTGGTGTTCCTTGTAACACCCCGATAAAAATAAGATAATTATTTAAATTAAGTTAATAGTATATTTATTAATTTAATTAAATAATTGGATTATTATTGGAATATTATTGGGATTATTATTATTGGAATAATAATTATTGGAAAATATATATAAGTTAGAAATAAGAAGAAGAGTCCCATTTGGTAAAGAAAGGGTTTCACGTGAAAAGCAGAGAAGCGGCTGAAAAGAGGAAAAGGGCAAAGAGACAGAGCAAGAGGAAGAAGGTTGGAGAAGAGAAAAGCTTGAAGCTTAAAGATTCTCCGGATTAACTCAGGTAAGGGGGGTTTATCATCGTTTAATGGGTATTATGGGATAACATGTAATGGGCAGTGATAAACCATTGATTTGACTCTGATTAGAATGATGTATGTTGAAATTTGTGAAGTATTGGATGAACGAAATTTGGATTATGGTTGAAGGAAAATTCGTAAGGATTAGACGGAATAATGTTAGAATTTGTGAAATTGAATAGGGTATGATTTGTGTTAGATGATATGAACGAATACTGTGAAAAATTGGACTGTGGAAGGTTAGATCTGAGAAAATTCGTAGCAGAGAAAACCATAGCAGATCTGGAAATTCTGGTTTCTGGTCATACGCGTATGGCACTAGGCAATACGCGTATGAGATGGTCTGGTACGCGTATGGCACTAGGCAATACGCGTATGGATGAGGAAGATGATGTTTTGAACGTGGTTTGGTCTCTGTTGGTACGCGTATGGGGAAGTGGTACGCGTAGCATACGCGTATGAGGCAGGTGATACGCGTATGGGATTGGCTGAGAAATGGGCCATACGCGTATGGGACTAGGCAATACGCGTATGGGCAGAATTGTGATTTTTCTGTACTGTTGTTGTGCAGTTTTTGGTTGTTCAGCTGAGTGATGTAATTTAGCTGATGTATGATATAGTAGGGATCATTTCCCGTTGTTTTGAGCAGTGTAGGTATTAGTAGAGTGTGCTAATACGGTGATTTATTATTTAGCATGATATGATATGATTCTGTGATAAACATGCTGATGATGTATGATGGTATGCATAATACTGTGAATGTATCTGTTATGTATGCAATTGTGAATGGACTGTTTATGGCTTAGAGTGTGAGCATATGTCTATTTTGAATTGTTGTTGATGTTTGCATGCTAGGTGATTTAGCATGTATATTATGGCCTTTATGGTGGTAGATAATTCCCATGGTGAGGAATTAGTGAGTGAGTTATTGTGGATTGTTGTTGATGTTTGCATGCTAGGTGATTAGCGTGCATATCATAGCCCTTGGGGTGGTAGCTAATTCCCATGGTGAAGAATTAGTGAGTGAGTCACTAGGTCTCAAATGAGTGGGACTAGTGAGCTTGGTAGCCGTATCTGGATTTGATCGGTGAGGTTGAACTATATGTTCACGAATAGTCGGTACCGCATGCATGGAGTCTCATTGCATAATGTATGTATGGCGTATAATATGAATGGATGTATTCCAATATTATACGTGTGTTTTGTGTTTGCGTTGAATATGATTGTGATTATGTGTTGGTGTTGCCGTTACTGAATGTGTGATCTGATTAGGGTGATGAAATGTGTTAGTTTACTTAGCATTACATGATATTTTATAATGCTTATTATATCGATTGAGGAACTCACCCTTACAACTATTTTTCAGGTAACGAGCAGTGATTGAGTAGGAGCTAGTGCTTGAAGTCTAGTGTAGTTCCTTAGTGGGTCATACTCTGATAGATGTAACATCGGGACGGGATGTTTTACCTTGTTGAATAATTTTACATGTAATGCGTTACATGTTTTGCATGATTGATTTGATTTCTATCCGCTGCGTATTGTGCAAATGCTTTATGTTTTGAATTAATAAAAGAGCATGACAGTTGTTATGGTGAATGGTGTGAAGTGATTGTGTGACACCCTTAATTGCATATCTACTCTGATATATATTTGTTGTTTTAATTAAATATCTGGGGCATTTTAGAAGGGTGTTACATTAGTGGTATCAGAGCATAGTCGGTCGAGTCGAGTCGTAATTATTCTGTTTCCCTGTACGTGATAGGTGTTGTGCAACCCTATCAGTACTTATTGTTTTAGCTTGTTGGGTTTTTCAGAATAGAGATGGCTGGAAGAGGTAGAGATGATGCTGCGATTGCTGAGGCTCTGGGTATGCTAGCTGGAGTACTTGGAGGGAATCCGAATGTTGTGGGAATGGGAGCTGCTCGTCAACTGAGTGAGTTCCAAAAGAATAATCCTCCAATGTTCAAGGGAGCATACGATCCAGATGGTGCTCAGAAGTGGTTGAAAGAGATTGAGAGGATCTTCCGAGTGACTGAGTGTGCCGATAACCAGAAGGTCAGGTTCGGTACGCATATGCTGTCAGAGGAAGCAGATGATTGGTGGGTTGCTACCCGCACTGAGTTGGAAGCTGCTGGAAGTACTGAAATCACGTGGGCGGTGTTCAGAGAGAGATTCCTGAGGAAGTACTTTCCAGAGGATGTCAGAGGAAAGAAAGAGATAGAGTTCTTGGAATTGAAGCAGGGCAACCGGTCTGTTACTGAGTATGCTGCTAAGTTCACAGAGCTGTCGAAGTACTACACTCCCTATGATGAGGCTACTGGGGAATTTTCAAAATGTGTGAAGTTTGAGAACGGGTTACGTCCCGAGATCAAGCAGGCTATTGGGTATGAGCGGATTAGAGTGTTTTTTGATTTGGTTGACTGTTGCAGGATTTTTGAACAGGATACCAAAGCCAGAGCGGAGAGCTATCAACAGAGGGTTGATAGGAAAGGCAAGAATCAGAATGATCGTGGGAAACCGTATGCAGCTGGCAGAGGTTTCCAGAGGCAGAGTGGGATGAAGAGACCTAGTGGGGGAGACTCCAGTGCCCCTGCTAAGTGTTACAGATGTGGTCAGGCTGGACATCGTTTCCATGAGTGTACCAGTGCTGAGAAGAAGTGTTTCAAGTGTGGCAAAGGTGGACACTTGGCTGCAGAGTGCCGGTTGAAGACTATGAATTGTTTCAACTGTGGAGAGGTGGGTCATATTAGCCCACAATGTCCTAAGCCGAAGAGAGAAAACCAGTCGGGGGGCAAGGTCTTTGCTTTATCGGGTTCTGAGACTTCTGCAGATGATCGTTTGATCCGAGGTACGTGTTATATTAATGGCTTTCCTCTTGTAGCTATTATTGACACAGGTGCGACTCATTCCTTTATATCTTTGGATTGTGCTGTGAACTTAAATTAGAGATATCTGAGATGCATGGAAGTATGGTGATTGATACTCCTGCGAAGGGTTCAGTGACTACTACTTCAGTTTGTTTAAATTGTCCTTTGAGTATTTTTGGTAGAGACTTTGGGATAGACCTAGTGTGTCTTCCACTAGTGCAGATTGATGTTATTCTGGGTATGAACTGGTTGGTGTTTAACCGAGTTTATATCAACTGTTTTGATAAGACTGTGATTTTTCCTGAGATTGAGGAAGGAAAGAGTTTGTTTCTATCAGCAAGGCAGGTGAATGAGGCAGTAGTAGATGGAGCAGAGTTGTTTATGCTGTTAGCGACTTTGGAGGCTAAAGATAAACTGGTGATTTGTGATCTAGCCGTGGTGTGTGATTTTCCTGATGTGTTTCCTGAAGAAGTGAATGAATTACTGCCAGAGCTCGAAGTTGAGTTCTCGATTGATTTGGTACCTGGTACTAGGCCGATATCGATGGCTCCGTACCGTATGTCTGCTGTTGAGTTAACTGAATTGAAGAGTCAGCTGGAAGATCTGTTGGATAAGAAATTTATTCGTCCGAGTGTGTCGCCGTGGGGTGCACCAGTGTTATTGGTTAAAAAGAAAGAAGGTACTATGAGGTTGTCTGTGGACTACAGGCAACTGAATAAAGTGACGATCAAGAATCGGTATCCTTTGCCGAGGATTGATGATTTGATGGATCAGTTTGTTGGTGCGAGTGTGTTCAGCAAAATAGATTTGAGATTTGGGTATCATCAGATATGTGTGAAAACTGAGGATATTCAGAAGACTGCTTTCAGAACAAGGTATGGACATTATGAGTATTCTGTAATGCCTTTTGGTGTGACTAATGCGCCTGGGGTATTTATGGAGTATATGAATAGGATTTTCCATCCGTACCTAGACAAGTTTGTCGTGGTGTTTATTGACGATATTTTGGTGTATTCGAAATCTGAAGAAGAGCATGTTGAACATTTGAGAGTGGTTTTAGGAGTTCTACGAGAAAAGAAGTTATTTGCTAAACTGTCTAAGTGTGAATTTTGGTTAGAAGAGGTTAGTTTTCTTGGTCATGTGATTTGAAGAGGTGGTGTTGCTGTTGATCCTTCTAAGATAGAAGCGATATCTAAGTGGGAAGCTCCGAAGTCAGTTTCTGAGATAAGGAGTTTTCTTGGACTTGCAGGTTATTATAGGAAGTTCATTGAGGGATTTTCTAAGTTGGCGTTACCGTTGACGATGTTGACTAGAAAGGGGCAAGCGTTTGTTTGGGACTCAAAATGTGAAGAAGGTTTTCAAGAGTTAAAGAGAAGGTTAACTACTGCTCCTATTCTGATATTACCGAGTCCGTCGGAACCATTTGAGGTTTACTGTGATGCTTCATTGTTGGGTTTAGGTGGTGTTTTGATGCAGAATAAGCAGGTTGTAGCTTATGCTTCGAGACAACTGAAGGTTCATGAGAGGAATTATCCGATGCACGATTTAGAGTTGGCAGCTGTGGTATTTGTTCTGAAGTTATGGAGGCATTACTTGTACGGGTCAAGATTTGAGGTTTTCAGTGATCATAAAAGTTTAAAGTATTTGTTTGATCAGAAAGAGCTGAATATGAGACAGAGGAGATGGTTAGAGTTTCTGAAGGATTATGACTTTGGTTTGAATTACCATCCGGGTAAAGCAAAACGTAGTGGCTGATGCATTGAGTCGGAAATCATTGCATATGTCTATGTTAATGGTTAAGGAATCGGATTTAATTGAGCAGTTTAGAGACTTGAGTTTGGTGTGTGAGAGTACTCACAATAGTGTTAAATTGGGAATGTTGAAGTTAACGAGTGGTATTCTGGATGAGATTAGAGAGGGTCAGAAATCCGATGTGCTTTTGGTTGATAAGTTGACTCTAGTGAATCAAGGTCAAGGTGGTGAATTCAGAGTTGATGAGAATGGTGTTTTGAAATTTGGTAATCGGGTGTGTATTCCGGATGTTACCGAACTTAAGAAGAGTATTCTTGAGGAAGGACATCGTAGTGGCTTGAGTATTCATCCTGGGGCTACGAAGATGTATCATGATTTGAAAAAGTTATTTTGGTGGCCGGGAATGAAAAGAGAAATTGCGAGTTTTGTTTATTCTTGTTTGACTTGTCAGAAGTCAAAGATTGAGCATCAGAAGCCGTCTGGGCTAATGCAACCGTTGGTTATTCCAGAGTGGAAGTGGGATAGTATCAGTATGGATTTTGTTTCTGGTTTACCGAGGACAATTAAGAATTTTGAAGCTATTTGGGTGATTGTTGACAGATTGACAAAATCGGCTCATTTCATTCCGATTAGAATGGATTATCCGTTAGAGAGATTAGCTGAGTTGTATATCGAGAAAATTGTAAGTTTGCATGGTATTCCGTCGAATATTGTTTCGGACAGAGATCCTAGATTTACATCGAAGTTCTGGGAAGGTTTGCAGAGGGCTTTGGGAACTAAGCTGAGATTGAGTTCTGCATATCATCCGCAAACTGATGGTCAGACTGAGAGGACGATTCAGTCACTAGAGGATCTTTTGAGGGCTTGTGTTTTGGAAAAGGGAGGTGCTTGGGACTGTTATTTACCTTTGATTGAGTTTACCTACAACAATAGTTTCCATTCGAGCATTGGTATGGCACCGTTTGAAGCTTTGTATGGTAGGAGATGTCAGACACCTTTATGTTGGTATGAGTCCGGTGAGAGTGTTGTGGTTGGACCGGAGATTGTTCAACAAACTACGGAAAAGATTAAGATGATTCAGGAGAAGATGAGGATTGCTCAGAGTCGTCAGAAGAGTTATCACGACAAGAGGAGGAAGTCACTTGAGTTTCAAGAGGGAGATCATGTGTTTCTTCGTGTTACTCCGATAACTGGGGTTGGTCGAGCTTTGAAGTCGAAGAAGTTGACACCTCGATTTATTGGTCCTTATCAGATTTTGGAGAGGATAGGGGAGGTAGCCTATCGTATCGCTTTACCGCCGTCACTTGCGAATTTGCATGAGGTTTTTCATGTGTCTCAGTTGAGGAGGTACATTTCTGATTCGTCGCATGTAGTCCAAGTAGATGATGTACAGGTGAGAGATAACCTGACTGTTGAAACATCACCTATGAGGATCGAGGATCGAGAGTTGAAGCAGTTGCGGGGTAAAGAGATTGTTTTAGTAGAGGTAGCTTGGGGAGGACCAGCAGGTGGCAATGTGACTTGGGAACTTGAGAGTCAGATGAAGGAGTCTTATCCTGAGTTATTCACTTGAGGTATGTTTTCGAGGACGAAAACTCTTTTAGTGGGGGAGAGTTGTAACACCCCGATAAAAATAAGATAATTATTTAAATTAAGTTAATAGTATATTTATTAATTTAATTAAATAATTGGATTATTATTGGAATATTATTGGGATTATTATTATTGGAATAATAATTATTGGAATGATGTATGTTGAAATTTGTGAAGTATTGGATGAACGAAATTTGGATTATGGTTGAAGGAAAATTCGTAAGGATTAGACGGAATAATGTTAGAATTTGTGAAATTAAATAGGGTATGATTTGTGTTAGATGATATGAACGAATACTGTGAAAAATTGGACTGTGGAAGGTTAGATCTGAGAAAATTCGTAGCAGAGAAAACCATAGCAGATCTGGAAATTCTGGTTTCTGGTCATACGCGTATGGCACTAGGCAATACGCGTATGAGATGGTCTGGTACGCGTATGGCACTAGGCAATACGCGTATGGATGAGGAAGATGATGTTTTGAACGTGGTTTGGTCTCTGTTGGTACGCGTATGGGGAAGTGGTACGCGTAGCATACGCGTATGAGGCAGGTGATACGCGTATGGGATTGGCTGAGAAATGGGCCATACGCGTATGGGACTAGGAAATACGCGTATGGGCAGAATTGTGATTTTTCTGTACTGTTGTTGTGCAGTTTTTGGTTGTTCAGCTGAGTGATGTAATTTAGCTGATGTATGATATAGTAGGGATCATTTCCCGTTGTTTTGAGCAGTGTAGGTATTAGTAGAGTGTGCTAATACGGTGATTTATTATTTAGCATGATATGATATGATTCTGTGATAAACATGCTGATGATGTATGATGGTAGGCATAATACTGTGAATGTATCTGTTATGTATGCAATTGTGAATGGACTGTTTATGGCTTAGAGTGTGAGCATATGTCTATTTTGAATTGTTGTTGATGTTTGCATGCTAGGTGATTTAACATGTATATTATGGCCTTTATGGTGGTAGCTAATTCCCATGGTGAGGAATTAGTGAGTGAGTTGTTGTGGATTGTTGTTGATGTTTGCATGCTAGGTGATTAGCGTGAATATCATAGGCCTTGGGGTGGTAGCTAATTCCCATGGTGAAGAATTAGTGAGTGAGTCACTAGGTGTCAAATGAGTGGGACTAGTGAGCTTGGTAGCCGTATCTGGATTTGATCGGTGAGGTTGAACTATATGTTCACGAATAGTCGGTACCGCATGCATGGAGTCTCATTGCATAATGTATGTATGGCGTATAATATGAATGGATGTATTCCAATATTATACGTGTGTTTTGTGTTTGCGTTGAATATGATTGTGATTATGTGTTGGTGTTGCCGTTACTGAATGTGTGATCTGATTAGGGTGATGAAATGTGTTAGTTTACTTAGCATTACATGATATTTTATAATGCTTATTATATCGATTGAGGAACTCACCCTTACAACTATTTTTCAGGTAACGAGCAGTGATTGAGTAGGAGCTAGTGCTTGAAGTCTAGTGTAGTTCCTTAGTGGGTCATGCTCTAATAGATGTAACATCGGGACGGGATGTTTTACCTTGTTGAATAATTTTACATGTAATGCGTTACATGTTTTGCATGATTGTTTTGATTTCTATCCGCTGCGTATTGTGCAAATGCTTTATGTTTTGAATTAATAAAAGAGCATGACAGTTGTTATGGTGAATGGTGTGAAGTGATTGTGTGACACCCTTAATTGCATATCTACTCTGATATATATTTGTTGTTTTAATTAAATATCTGTGGTATTTTAGAAGGGTGTTACATTCCTTCCTTCTGCTCCCTATTATGACTTTGGTCCCCTGTGGAGTCAGATTTTCCTGAGTTGAGATATACCTTTTAGGTCTTCCTCAGATGATTTGGTTGATTGATATCTCTCACCCTTATACCGGTCTTAGATATTCATTCTTCCCGAGCTTGTTGTTCTCTCACCCTTATACCAGTGATCAGATCACATGTCTCATTGAGCTTGTTACCCAGTAATCGGTAACACCTCATCCCGCTGCTTCCCCAGGAGAGTCTTTTTTAGACATCCCCAGCGAGGTATCTGTTGTGGATCGCCTTTTGCTGTGTTGGCATATTCCCCAACACATGCACCTTCGAGTCAGCTCGATGTCCTTCCATTGGGTTTACTCCCTTTGGGTTTCTGTTCCCCAAGTTTCAAGTCGTGACCTGCTCACGCATTTTTTAGTCTTCTTCTTATCCCTATGAGAGTCCCCAGAGTCTCTATCCCGAGTGAGTGTATTACTCCTATGGATCGTCAATTTCTCCGGATGTCTTTTCTTCTTTGTGGACACATATCCCCATAGAGTTTGTTTGTTTTGCATACATACATTTGTATTATGAGGTTTCTTAGGGACCAAAATTTGTCTCTTTGTTATTATTTAAGCCCATTCTACCTCGTCGAGGTGAAGATTTTAACCTTCACTTCTCCGGCTAGAATGACCTTAAATAGGGGCATCTGTAAGACCCCAATTTTGTCCCTAAGATCCCTCATGGCATCATAACATTGCATTGCATAGCCTCAAGAATCATTGAGCATCTCATCTCCCTTTCCCTTTAGGTAGGGATCTCTTGTGAGTGGTTTGAGATCACCGAGCATGCTTGAATTGTATATCATTGCTTTTCTTGTTTTATTTACTAACCAAAAGCACAAAAATATGTCACTAACATCTTTTGTTTGTAGCTTAAGCAATCACCAGGTCAAGAGCTTCAAGAAGATCCTTTGTGCAAGAGATGAGGTATTTTCTTGGGATGAGGATAACATGATTATTATAAGGAGCTTACATGAGCTAGGGTTTCATTTTGAAGAAATTTCACCAAGTGGTAGAGGCTCAAGTTAATCAAGACATTTCAAGGTCATCTAAGGACCAAAAGTCAACTGTGCAGTCAACTAAGGGCTATGAGGTGGGGAAATGAGTTGAGACACCTAAATCATGTTCAAATGGGGTCTATTAATCATTCTAAACATCCATCTTGAAGATTCAAAGGTCATGGCAAAAGTTACTAAAAATGGAAAATGACCTATAATTCAAAGTTTCCAAATTTGGCAAGTTTTGGTCCACTTTCAATGTCAAAGAAGTTTCAGATGGATTTTTGGTGAACATGAAAGTTGTATATTTTTGTCTTCTCTTTCCAAAAAGGCCTAATTCATGTCCATATGATGAATGGTTGAGAAGTTATGGTCATTTGATCACAAAGTGTGCATGGAAATTCAAAATGGCATAACTTTTGATGTAATGCTTCAAATTGGTTCATTCTTTTTGCAAAGTGCTTCTCATGTTCAAGGCATATCAAAGTAACATCATTTGGCTCAATTGTGCAAAGGAATCATGGTCAAATGTTCATTATTTCACACATGTTCATTTTGAAGTAAATCTTCACCATTCATTTTTGGCTTGAGATGTAAGCAAAATAATCCTCAAATCCTGACCCTTGGTTGTTCTTGAGTGAATTAAAGCCCTAGCATGGGAGATCACACGTGCATTATGGCCATGGGAGCTTAATTTTCAATTTTTGCAATTGGCTTCATAACTCACTAATCATGATTAGTACAAGGCTAATGTGATTATCAGTGTCATTAACAAGGAATATAAATAGGAAAACCCTAATCATAACTGCCATAACCACCATTTCAGATCAAAAATTCAAGAAACTCTCCAAAATTTCTCTCTCTTCGAATTTGATTTTTCTCCACACAAGCCTCATGCTTCACTGAGCAAGAATCATCCACTGTTTGGAGCAATTCAGCCAGAATTCAAGCAGATCAAGAGCATTCACATGGCAATGGAAGTTGGAAATTGAAGCATATTCAAGAGGTTTTAACTGTTCATTTTTGCATAAAGCTTCAAAGGAAGCTCATAGGAGATGATCTAGAGCAGCAGAGCTTGAGAGATCACGTTTTCAGAAAGCTCCAATTCAAGGTGACTCAATTTTCGATCTCTCCTTTTGCTGATTTTTTGGACATAGAACTGTAGATCTCATTGCGTAGGTTATGGATATATGATTAGATTTGAAATTTAGTGAGAATCGAGGACGTGGTGTTGACTGAAAGTTTGGATCTAGAAAATGTTCCTCTTCGATTTGCAAAATCCATAGAGAATTAGGAGAAATTGATGTGATATTTGGAACCTATGTTGGAAGACGAGTCGAATGGTACCAGTTTGGTGAAATTCTGGAAAAATGTAGCGCGGCGCCACCGCGCGTCTCGCCGGAGAAGACGACCGGAGCTGTGGCTCCGGCGTCTGTGTGTTTTAGGGTTTGGATGATGTGTATGCCATGTGTGTCGTGCGTGGAAGCTTGATTGGCTAGAATTCCTTTGACCATGGCCACGCGTGCTTGGAACGCTGATTGGGCTGATGACTGTGTTTAATGAAACGCAGCGTTTCATTCTTTTGAATGTGAGCCATTGATCTAAGGAGCGCGCCATATCAGATGGTTGTGGTTTTTTCTGGATTTTATTCAAATATCTTCATTTCCCTCCATTTTCCATGTTATTTCAATTATTTTGTTCACTTTGTAAAATTCAAAAAAAATGCAAAAATGATCCAAATGAGTCCCAATTTTTTTTCATGGTTTTGTATTGATGTCTACTTTTTTTATGGTTCTAAATTCATGAATTGTTGATGTCTGGATTTTTAGATGGGAACTTTTGAAATGATGTTGTGCCAAATTGACCTAGTGCATTCAATGTATTGTGAAATCCTCATTTTTGAGCCATTCAATCCACTCTTTTGCATACATGACATTCATACATGACATGAATTATTGGTCACTGGTTTGGATTTTTTATCACATGTTATCATCATTTTTGACACATAGAGAAAAGTGTGACAATTTGTGTCACATTTTTGACATTGAATTGGTGCATTTTTGTTCACATAGCATTTGCATCATTCTGGACTTGATTTTTTGCCTGTTGAACATTCATGGCATGAGAAACTTATACAAAAAATCTCAAAGTCATTGCATGCATTTCTGATTTGGTATGAATTTTCTAAGTTGGAAACTCATTTTGTGCATATTTTTGAGGCTTTTTGAAGCATTTGAATGATATTTGGAGTATGGTGGATCTTTGGCCTTGGTGATTGGTGTTTAGGGGTTCATATGGTTCTGTTTGGGGCTTGTGATTTGATTCATCTCATGCCATTGGTTTTTTATGCTTTGTTGTGTTGATTGGATGTACATAAGCTAACTTTGTTGTTTTGTTTCAGGATTGGATACTTAGCATTGGTAATTGGGTTTGTTCTCACTTTGTGAGACGCAAATACATTGAGTACTGACCTATTGTTTTTTTGTAGGGTTTTAATCGACGTGGTGAGCTCATGAGCTCATTTGAGTGCAAGGGCACTTATGCACTGAATTGTGTAACTGTTAGAGGGTTTCACTGCTTGTTTTCTGGTTTTATGACTGAAGTACTGACTGTTTAGTCTTTGTACAGGTACCTTAGTTGCTTGCTTGCTTTAGCTCTTGCTTAAGCTTTGGATTATGGTTGACACACCACTCAGGTAGTTAGCTTCTTACTTCATGTAGTCTGAAGTCCTGTCACCTTTTTGGCAGGCATTTTGCTGGCAAGTCCTCCTTTAGAGGCTCTGTTTGTGTTTGTTTAAAATTGTGCTCAAAGACCTCCATGAGGAGGCATGTGGTATATTGACGGATAAAAGGGATTAGTAGCCAATCCCCTGTTATTCAGTGTGTTGTTCTTTATGCTCGCACTACGTGCTGATGCTTTTGAACATGTGCCCCAGATCTTTGTCTAGAGTCTGTCAAGTGGAAAAGGATCCCACTTTCTGGATCCCCACGCTTTCTTTGTCATGAGCTCACCCTGGCCAGGGTTAAGAGCATGAGGTTTCATCCTCATTACCGATTTGATCAGCTTCACCCTAACGTTCAATGTTAGTGGCTAAGAGTTACAGATTACCCTTTACAGTTTGGCTTGTTTGTCGAGGTTGACATGACCCCTCTTGACTAAAGCCCATCCATTGTTTAAGCCTCTTGTATGGATATAGTGTGTGATGTTTGTTTACTTGTGAGTTAAGTTCTAGTTAGAGACCTCAACTTAGGGATGTTGATTGCATGACAACTATTAGGCTCGAGTCTTACTCTCCCTATTAGTTTGTTGTTTCCCTGGTCTCTGGTTAGGAGAGTGTTTTACCCCATGGAACTTTTGATGTGTGTGCTCTTGAACTAGGAGTTTCCATTTGAGCTTAATTGGAGGATCATTACCATGTTCATCCATGTGGAAGATACAAGATACATTGAGGATCTCTTATGAGACTTGTTTGATTGCTTATACTTTGTGCTTGCTTATTCCAAAGGATGGGAGCTACTTGGATCATCAATATGATCTCAAGAGAGGAACTCCTAGTGTAGTTTCATTTCTTATCCCTCATCTTTTTGTTTTCCTTAGGACTTAGCCCTTCTTCTTCATCTCTCCACTCTAACCCAAGCCAAAACCCTTTTTGTGCAAACATTTAACCTTTGTTTTCAACATTAGAAACCTAAGCCTTATGCTTTTGATTTTCAAACTTTCTTTTCATAAAACTCATTTTGAATTGAATCTTTAAGTCAACTTTGACTACTTTTGTATATACTTCTAATTGGTAAATATAACCCATTCAAATTTCCCTTTTGTGGTCCCAATGGCCACTTTCTTAATCAAAATTTTCCATAACCTTTAGCTATTAGGTTTGAGTTATCCTTGTGGTAGATGTAATACTCACCTATATCCTTAGTGATGGACAATGAGTCTTCCATGATTATTATAGGGTTAACCCCTCACTAGCATGTTGAAGCTATCCTCACATGGTGGATTTGTGGTTTGGTTGAGTTTTCTCCCTTTGATAACAAAAGACCTTAAGGCTTTTGGACCAATCAATTCGCCAATTTGTTTTGAGATTTTTACCCCGAACTACAAGGTTTTGATCCTAATCTTTTTATAAGATGGTACGTAGGCAATGGGTTTATCCATCCAAACACAAAATGTAAATAACTTGTACATTTTATTCTCATCTCTTCAATCATGTTTGCACAAATAAAATTTTCACAAGATAAACTACCTTACAACAAGTACGAAAAGGGCTCCCTAGGAGTACCTAGGATGTTTTGGGTGCCTAACACCTTCCCATTACATAACCAACCCCCTTACCTAGATCTCTGTTTCTTTTATTAGTTTTTGTTGAAACTACTAGGTTTTTGTTCGCTTTCTAACCATTCCTTTGGATAAATAGAAGTGCGGTGGCGACTCGACTTGTATGGTTTACCTTGGATTTAGTCAATATCTCCAATGGTAACGAATACCCCGCTACAGTGTCTCCCAGCAAGTTTTCAAGTCGTGACGTGCTCACGCATTTTTTCACTTTATTTCCCCAGAGTCTCTGTCTCCCCAGTGAGTGTGTTACTCCTATGGATTTTCAGTTTCTCCCGATCTCTTTGTGGCAATTATTCACCATGAAGATGTTATTTTGCCTGCATACCTTTGGATCATGAGGTCTCTTAGGGACCAAAATTCGCCTCTTTGTTATTATTTAAGCCCATTCTACCTCGTTGAGATGAAGATTTTAACCTTCATATCTCCGGCTAGAATGACCTTAAATAGGGCCATCTGTAAGACCCTAATTTTGACCCTAAGATCCCTCATGGCATCATATCATTGCACAAGTGCATTGCCTCAAGAATCATAGCATGTTTGGCTCTTTAACCTTAGGGTTTGGACTTGTGTGAGTGGTTTAAGACAACCAAGCATGCTTGTATTGTATATTATTGCTTTTCTTATTTTGATTACTAACCAAAAGCACAAAAATATGTCACTAACTCTTTTTGTTTTGAAGCTCAAGTGATCATGTGCTTCAATGCTCCTAGAAGGCTCCTAAGCCCAATGAAATGGCTATATGAAGATGACAAAAAGCATGACAATGGTCCACAAAGTTCCTAATCATCATATATGTCCCCCAAGTATCTCAATTTTCCAATTTTATCAAGATAACTCAAAGGGCTTGAGGATTGTTTCCCAAGGAAACCCTAATTCAACTGTGCTTTGACTGTGCCTTGCCAATGAAGCAATCTCAACCTCTGATCAAATTCAATCAAGGGAAGTTCTTTCATTCATCATTTTATGCATATATGAGCCTATTTAAGGATCCTCAATCATTAATTCATCAAGATTGGAAGTTTGGCCTTGAAAAGTTGACTAGTCAAGACATCTAACTAAGCTGAGCACCATTGAGATATTACGTCTGATGTGTTTGTCAAATGAATATGACCCACAGAGAAACAATGTTCTTAAGAACAATAGGAACAACTTTCACGTTCATCAAAAATCCATTTGAAACTTGGAATGTCATCTTTCATTTCAAAACATTATAGGTCATTTTGATTGAAACCTAATTTTGGGTCAACTTACCAAGGGCATAACTTCCTTATTTTTTATGATTTTGAGGTTAGAACAAATTCATTGGAAATATTAAGAGGTCTAATTCAAATGTTATATTGGACAAAATTTCATAATCCTAAAATAAATACATGTGATAATACAAAACATTATAGGTCACATTGGACCTAAGTCATTGAATTTGGAAAATACTCCAACTTCAAATGGCCATAACTTTGTCATAGAAAATCAAAATTATGCAAACTTTGAGTCTAAATTGATCATCTTGAAAAGGTATACAACTTTGTTATTGGAGGTTTTTCCATTTGAAGCTTTCATCATGAAAACGGAGGGTTTTGAATAGGCTTGCTTTTGGAGAAAGTTTTCAAATATTAATAAAACATGTTTTGTGCTTAGATTTTCACAGCCAGTTTTCATCAATTTCCAAATGCCAAATGAATTTTTGCCCAACATGAATTTTGTTCCTTGTTTCAAAGGATTTTCAACCATTACTCACAATGCTCTTTTGGACTTACCATTTGGGAGTTCCGAATACCTTTCCATGAATGTGCATTTTGGATATTTCATTTTATTTCATTGCCCATGCATCCAATTTCAATTTGCCATGCACACATGAGAAGTGTGATTGTTTGAGACTTTCAGCTATAAATAGAGCTTCCCTCTCATTCATTCAGGAACCTTTTGGAGATTTAAATTGTTGCAGCATTGAAACCATAGCCATACCAAAGGATTTTGATCAAACTTTTTCTCACTTTCGAGCTTGAAATTCAGCATCATTAGCTGATCTTCAAAGCTTAATTCCTTAGCCTTTCACTTCCACTGCATCCCTAGAGCAAAGAGGAACCAAGATTTTGAAGGTTTCATGGCCTGAAGAGCTTCAATTCAGAGGTATACCTTCAAACTTTTTTGATCTAGAACTTGCAATTCAATGTAGCATTCTCCTGTTTGTGTGGTTTTCTGAAGTCCTCACACTTGAGGAAAGCCAATGGTGGTTTCAATTTTCCATTTCGTGCACTTTCAGTTTGAACACCATGATCTACCACTTCACATTTCTCTCAATATAGGAAGAGTGAGGAAGATCCATGGACACAGTGGTGATCTTCATCACACGAGCTTCATTTCCATGTCCTTACTTTCCATTTTTGTTAAACTTTTTTTTCTCTGCAACTGGTGTCCGGATTCTTTTGGCTCGCCGAAGAAGACGGTGGTTTCCACCACCACCACAACGTGTCTTGCTTCCTGGCCCTTGGATTTGGCTTCCACGTTTTAATCTCATTCATCCATTGTGTTTACTTATTTTAATTCAAGATGTTGCGCGTTTGACTAATGTACACCACGCACCCTCATATCTAAGCCATTCAGCCTTGCCACGTCAATTAATGAATCCATCCCGTGGTGTTGGATTTTCCATTATTTCTATTTTTCATTTTATTTTCAGTTAATTCCTTTTATTTTCAAAAATTCATAAAAAATTTATTTGAAGTCATAAAAATATGAGACCAATTCCAAAAAATTTCTTGAAAAATCTAGTTTCATATTTCGATATTTTTTATTATTTTTGTGACTTTATTTAATATTTTTTTTGTGAATTATTTGGTTTTTAATAGTTTTAATTGATTTTAAAATACTTTCTGACTTTTGAAAAATCCAAAAATATTTTCCTTAGATTTATGGATCATGATAAATCAATGAAAAATAGTCTCATCAATTTCTTATTTAATTTGAGATTTATTTGAGATTTTAGTCCATATTGTGCCATTTTTAACTGTTTTTAATTGCTTTTAAATACTTTCTGATTTCCAAAATTGTTGAGAAAATTAGTCAAAGCTTGTTTGACCATGTTGAACCTATGAGAATTTAATTGGACTTGTTCAAGTTGATTTGAATTGAATTTGAGGTTTGACCTTATTTGATTATTTTTATTTGCATTTTATTTTAATTCAAAAAAATACAAAAAAAATATTGTTGACTTGTTGACTTGTTATCTTCATTTCTTTTCTGTTTGGTGTTGATTGATGATGATTTGATTCACATTTGGTCAATTGGATTTGATACTTGTCTTCTTTTCCATTCCCTTTCATCTTCATCCCATTCTTTCCATCAATGGCCAATGAGTTAAGTTCTTATGGTTGGTCTTGACAAATGGGAGGTTTAACCTTCTTTGATCCAAACCAAACTCAACTTGATCCATGATCAAATGAGTTGTTTTGTGTCCAAGATAGGTTGCTTCTTGGTCAAGCAAATAACCTAAAGACAATTCAAGGCCCTTCCCCTTTTATTTTGGCATGGCAAGCTTATGGAGCTTGGCTTACTAGTCATGATCTCTAACTTGTGTTTCTTTGCCTATATTTTTATTGACCGACCTCAGATAAGTGTGACTACTACATTAGTCCACTTACGATTGCTTAACATAGCGCTAGATTGTCTTATGACAAGCTAACATAACCTCCACTAATTACTAACTTTAATTTGAGCATTTAATTTTCTTGTCATTTACTTTTAATGCCATTTATTTCTTGCTCATTTATTCCTATTGATTTTCCCTTTGCTCACTTGAGCACATATTTTATGCTTATGTCATTTTTCGTTTGCTCATTTAATCTCATTATTGTATAAATATATTGCTATCTTGTGTTGGCTTTGTGTTTGTTTTGTGTGAACCAAATGCAAAAAAGGAGAAAGGACTTAGAATTAGGACTTACCTATGCTTAAAAGGAGTTCAAGAGCAACTAGGCCTCATGCCTTTAGAATGCTAAATTGTTGAAGAGCAACTAGGCCTCATGCCTTTAGAATGCTAAAATTCAAAGTTGACTTCAAAGGACCTCTCCTCCAAGCTTATTCTTTGTCCATTCCCCTTATTGTGTTGTGAACTTTTTGATGTTTGCTTTTATGTGATAGGGATCCCACCTTGAGATGGTGAAAAGAGAACCATTATCATGAGTAGACAAGTTAAGAGACAAGACAAATGGAGGTCCTAGGAGCTTGAGTTCAATTTGTTTGATTGCTTGTTTGTGTGCTAAGTCCAAAGGAAAGGAACCCCGAGGGCTTATCTTTCCTCCCTTATCTTTGTTTGCTTTAAGACTAGCCCTTTAATTCTTCTCCCCACTCTAACCAAGCCAAAAATCATTTTTTCTAAACTTTGACTTTATTTCAAATTAGAAACCTAGGCCTTATGCCTTTGACTTTTTAAAACTCTTTTCATCAATACTCATTGTGAATAAACATTTAATCCAACTTTGACCTCATTTTGTAAATAAATCTAACTTGTAAATAACTCACTTCAAGTTGTTTTTGTGTTTCCATTGGCAACTTGTTAAAACCTTTCAAAAACATTAGTCATAGGTTTGAGTTATCATAGTGGTTGATGTAAATCTCACCTGATCCTTAGTGGTTGGATTATAAGTCTTCCATGTTTATTATAGGGTTAACCCCTCACTAACATGTTGAAGCCTTCCTCACATGGTGGATTGTTGGTTTAGGTTGAGTTTTCTCCTTTTGATAACAAAAGACCTTAAGGCTTTTGATCAAATCAATTCACCAATCTTTGAGATTTTTACCCCGAACTACCAGGTTTTGATCCACCTTTGTGATGGTACGTAGGCAATGGGTTCATCCATTCAAACAACGAAATTTGTAAATATAATCTATTCTCTTCTCACCCCCCCAATCTTTTGCATAAATCTTTTCACAAATACCAACCTACAACACATATTTGCAAAAAGGGTTCCCTTAGAGTACTAAGGATGTCTTGGGTGCGTAATACCTTCCCATTTCATAACCAACCCCCTTACCCAGATCTCTGACATTTTTATTAGTTTTTGATTTGAAAAACTTCTTACCTTGGCTTTTGTTCGCTTTTTAGCCTTTCCTTTGAACAAATAAAAGTGCATTGGCGAATCGAACTATATGTTTACTTTTGGTTTAGTCAATAAACCTAAAGGTAACAAAAACCCCGCTACAATTGGTGTTGGCTTTTATAAAACTTACTTTTCTGGTTTTAGTTTCTTATTTTATTCAAAAAAATTTTTCATACGAGAGTACAAAACAAACAAAGGTTACGGTCAATAAGAACGAGAGTTTGAGATTTTAACCAGATAACTGAAACTAGGCATTAATCTTAAACACAACAAGAACACTTTAGATTAATTAGGCTTTATTCATACTCAAAAATTACTTTTAAATTCAAAATGAGACCGCGAGAGCAAAGCATTCTAGTTTAAGAGTATGGTCAGAGTCAATAAAATAAGAGTGTGAGACTAAGTCCTTTTTATAAATAATTTAAACTGAAGAATATATTGACCAATAAGATTACACCAAGTATCTATCGAATCCCCGAAGTTTGATGCGTTACATACAAATATCCCTTTATCAAATATCTTTACTAATATTCTATTTATGTTATAGTTATTTCTCTTCCTCCCTCCAATCTTAGAATGATCATCAACCTTAGACTTACATTGTAACATTAGATAACGATACGTTCGATTATGAGTCCTTATGGGTTTGATAATCTTTAAAACTATGCGATCCGACTGTGCACTTGCAGTCAGGATTCCCATAGACTTACTAAGTCGCAATCAGTAACTACCCATGCAACATGAATCCAAAGCCTTCAAAGTAGACCACTAGATGCTGGATGAATGTACATTATTCGGAAGGTGATGAAGAAAGTATGTGGGCCAATTCTTATGGAGATGTCTAATTCTCCTATCATTGCTCGTCAAGATCCCTTAAAAGCTTTAACAATCAATGTGCTAGGCTTCATTGCAACTTCTTCTAGGGTTAGCTTTATCAATAAGGTCTTTGTCATAACATTCAATGAAGACCCAATATCCACCAAAACTATGGATAAGATTGTATCTAAGCACTTCATTGAAATTTGTAGAGCTTTGTTGTGTTCTCTCCCTTCCGATGGTAATTCATCATCATTGAAACCCAGACAACTTCAAGTAGTAATGTTAGCAACAACACCATCAAACTGATCTACATTAGTATCCTTGGTCACATGGGCCGCTCCTAAGACTCTCATAGTGACTCACAGTGAGCCTCAAAGCTAAGTAATAAGGATAAAATTGAGATATTGGAGGGAACGTGGTTCACTTGGTCAACCACTCTATAGTCACTCTTCATGATAATTATGAGGAACTCTTTTGCTTCCTTTTGATAAGCAGCTGCCTTAGGAGAGGATGATCCTTCCAGAGGTTTAGTATTTTGAACAGAATTTTGGGTATTACTAACAATCTCTTTCCCTTTGGCCTTAGCTAAGGGTTGATCATTTCTGGGAGTAAGCATTCGATCACTTCGGGTCATTCCTCTAGAACTTGCTATTGTGGTGACATTGGGCTCGTTGATGACCATCAGTCTGCTCTCTTTTCCCTGTATATATACCTTGGATTCGTACCTCTAAGGTACAACTTAGGTGCTCTTGTAAGGGAACGAAGTAGGGACTTGAGTTACCAAGGGAGCTATCAGGATTTGAACCTCAACAATTGGATATGGAATCTACATTGTACTACCTTTTCATCATCCTTGACTGGACGACCGATTTGGACGGTCGCTTGACCAATTAGTTGTTTGACATAAATTTTCAAATTTTCACAATTCTCTGGGACTGAGATACAATCTTCGCTACTATCATGGTTTGCTGGGATCAAACCATACTTCATAAGTTTATCTCTTATAATCAACATGGCTTTATGGATTTCTTCCAACCCTGCAACCATCTTCTTACTATCACATTCCTCGACCGTATTAACTGATGGTCCCACAAGCATCAACAATGGATTAGTCTTGACTTCTGGCCCAGTAGGGGTAAATGTGATTCCCTTTAAATCAAATCTTACATCTTTTGCTTAAGTGCTTTACATTTATCTACCGTATGCCCTGGTGCACCCATATGATAATCATGTTGGTGTAAGCCCTAAAGGCCAATACTTTTGGTACTTGTATCAAATTATTTATTAATAATAAAAGGATTTTTCTTTATTATGTTTGTTTAATAAAGTCCCTATAATAACTAGTCCGTTTAATGTATCAAATATGACTTAATCATGAGATCCCATTAAACATAAGGACACCATTCTTAAAGTATCCGTAGTCGAGCTTTGTTGTGAAGTGGGATAACATTAAAGCATTAAGACTATTATTTATATAGACTGATGATCACATCTCATGGATCATGGATAAAGAGTTATCAAGTCTTAAACATAGGTATGAATATTAGGAGTAATATTTATACTGGATTGACCCGCTATGAGAATACTACATAGAAAGTTATGCAAAGTATCATAAGTTATTCTCATGGTGATAGTAGCGTATACCATCCTTTGACCTGAAACCACTATGGACCCTAGATGTAGATTCGAGTGCTTTATTGCTGATCAAAATTTGTCCGTAACTGGATGACGATAAAGACAATTGATGGGTACTCCATGAAGCATGTTGAGGGACATGAGTGACCTAGATGGAATTTTCACATCCTGCGTAATAGGATAAATGTCTAAGGGTCCAATATTTAATTGGACATGGATGACACGGTCTATGCCTTGTGTTCAATATAGACATAATAGAAAAAAAGGGTAATTGTACAAAGAAGTGTAAGACCCCAATTTTGACCCTACGACCCCCCATGTTATCTCATCATATGCATTAGCATTGGGATCATACCTTGGCATCCTCCTTACCCCTAAGTCATTGGCTTTGCAATGGATGAGATCACCAAGAACAATTTGCTTATATCATACTTCATTTTTCAATATTTACTAACGAAAATACCAAAAATATGTCAATGTATAGTTTGTTTCTTTTGTAGGTGAAATTCTGGTATCAGATATGAGATGTTGAAGGTAATGTCACGACACTAATATCTGAACAATACAAACAGGATAAAAGATAAAGAACAGTAATGCAAGAGACACAAGCAATTGTTAACCCAGTTCGGTGCAAACTCACCTACGTTTGGGGGCTACCAAGCCAGGAAGGAAATCCACTAAACAAAATCAGTTCAAAGACTCTCAGTAAACAACTTCAAGTTACAGTCTTTTCACCTAATCTCTACCCGTGTGACTTCTACCTAAGAACTCTTAGATATGAGATCCTACTCACTCCCCCTCAATCACAACAGTGATATAAAACAAGAATTACAATGAAAAGAAGACACTCTTCAAAGACACATACTTGATCTTGCTTAAAAGCTTCAATCAAGTAAGCACACACTCATGCTTCAAAGCTTAGAGTGGACAAATTACAACTCAAAAATCAGTCCAATTCAATCATCTATGGATGAATGAATGGCTTACAATAAACACGACCACACAAGACTCAAACCCTTATTCTCTCTCAATATTTCGTTCGTTGTTTCTTGTGTATAAAACCAGGTTTTCCATGTCCTTTATATAGAAGCATTTGGATGGGCTTGGACATCATAGAACCCTAAAACTATTTTCCATTCATATCTTCTCATGACAGCTGATTATATCTCGTTGGAAAATAAGTCAATCTGGTTGTAATTACTGATTGAGGGCGCGTTTAATCATTTCTTCAATCATACATAGATTAGCATAAAAAATACAATCACACAATACATAACATTCAGACTGAATGTTCTGTATACAGATGTCATGACATCGGGTCTAACATCTCAGTAAAATCCTGCATATTCACATTTTAAACACCTTGCAGGTACATGTTATCTTATGTCAAGACAACACTTGTGACAACTTGTGAACACTCTAGGTTTTACCAAAATTGCTTCCAACACAAAGGACCAACAGTAGGTAGTGTGTATGCTCACCTATGCTCCATCAAGCTCATATCTAGGGTTTAAGACCCTCAATGCAAGGAGCTCAATCAAGAATTGGTTTACATTGGCTATAAGCATCATATATGGATCCCCATGATATTCACATGTTATTTTGATCAAGAAATCATCAAGAGATTGGAGTTGGTTTTCCTTGGAAACCCTAATTCATCTAGGTATCTTGTGTGACTTCTTCAACAAGTGTCCCCAACAATTGATCAAATATTTCAATGAATACTTCAAATTACATCATATTATGCATATATGATCCTCCATGAGTCCCAAAAGTCAATAGAATGTCAAGCTATCAAGTTGGTCCATGGTGGTTGACCAGAGGAAGTCAACTAGTCAAAACTGGGGTTCCCTAGACCCTATCTCCTTCAGTTTTTGTCATATGAAAGTGATTCCAAGAGAAATATTACTCTAAATGACATTCCAAACAACGTTCATGTTGAAGTCTAGAGCTAGTTTTGCCTGGAAATTCATTTTGTATGGTGAAATATTATAGGTCATTTTGTCTGAACCCTAGTTTGGAGGTCAACTTCCCAAGACCATAACTTGCTCAATTCTTATGAGATGAAATCCATTAAAATTCCATTATAAAACTCTATATGTCTACTTCATCTTTTATGTTTGGAGGAAGTGCAAATTCAACATATCAACAGTTTAGCAGCAGAAGTAATAAACCACACATTTACTAGCTATAATAGCAACTTGTAAACACATATTAAACACATATATGTGCTTCTTCTCCCCCTCAGCCTGTTCAACACAGACATCTCCTTCAACAACACCTGTAACATACATCACCCTATTTGACATCACCTTCAACATCACCTGTACTACACAAAACATCCTTTTCAACATCATCTGTCATCTGTTTATAGCCTAGCTACTTCATAGCACATATTAACTACAACTCTCCTTTAGCTACTTCTCCCCCTTTTTAGTCAAAATAGGCCAAAGAGACCAATGAGACAAAATAAATGTCTATTAGTCAAAGAGAATGTCACATAGAATGTTAAAACATATTTCCAGGTGTTACAGAACCACAAACAAACACATCTATATAAGCTGAGATAGAATCCAAAGACATCAAAGAGAACCCAAAAATTACATCAAGGCATCAAAACAAGACTGCAAAAAAAAAACCATCAAAACATCCAGAACATCACATCATCATAAAAGGGGAACAATCTTCACCAAAACTCAGTCAGAGGAGCTTGCGTCTTCATCAACTTCAGACCCAGAACTGCCACTTGATTCATCTTGAGATTCAGACCTCTCACTAGAGGTGTGGGCTTCTGGTTCCTTGGCTTGACCAACATTTTCTCTATCACCTTGCTCCAAGCTATTAATCAGAACCTCCATAGCTTCTTTCTTGGCTTTAGCCACCCTTATCCCAGTCTCCAATTCCTTACAAGTCTCTTTCAGTTCAGCAATCAAACCACCTTGAGAGGCTGGCTTCTTCACAGCAGATGTCATGACAATATCATTGACATGATTGCCTTCAAATAATTTGTAATGAACTGACAAGAGAGGTTTTCTTCTACTAGGGATATCACTTGTGCTCAGAATTCCATGTTGCTGGCTCAGGATTATCCCACAAATCATTGAGGGAAAAGTTATGGGCAGTTTCACTGCATTTGTAGAAGCATGTTTGACAATTTGTTCAAACATGAATCTACCATAATCAAAATTAAGCTTGGTTCCAATAGCAAATATGAGCCTTTAAAGAGCATTTGAGATTGTAGAGATGTGATTTGTTGGTACCCAGTTTGTTGACCCTATCTTGTGCAAGATATCATATTTCACAGTTAGTTTTTCAGCAGGGAGATGCTTCTTTCTAGGCCACTCCTTGACCTGTCCAGCAGTTATTTCCCTATAGACCTCATTGTCTGTGGCCTCTAGTTCACAAGCACCTTTTGTTCCTCTTCCTAGGAACTTATTAATCACAGTTGGAGAAAACATGACACACTTCCCTCTAACAAACACCTTACAAAACTCTTTGTTGTTTTTATCAGCAATGTCCTCAGGGATGTTCACCACAAATTCTTTAACCAGACCTTCAAAACACTGAGATAACCCACTAACAGTTTTTTTTAATCCAGCAGATTTAATCAGGTCCATGACCTCTTTAACCTCCACATCATCCTTTCCCAGTTCTCTTTTCGTAGCCACTCTCCTTTGGATTACATATTTCCATTTTGCTGCTCCATCTTCAAGATGGAAGGAAATATTATCCAAGTGTACAACAACAACTTTAACAGGGGATTTTCTAACAGTTGACCTTTTGACAGGAGAGATGTCAGGGACATCGTCTTCAACATCTTCATCTGAATCAGAACTTTCTCTTACTTTTCTCTTCTTTACCTCCATTTTCCTCCAAGACTTTGAGGGGCCTACGGCAGTACCCTTCTTAGCAGTTTTGGTTGTCATCATCTCATCCACAGACCTACCCTTTCTGGCCTTCATCCTCTTAGCAACACTTGGCTTCAAGTGACGAAGTAAGCTATCATCTTCATCATCTGAGCTCTCGTCTTCCAAGTCAATCACCTTCTTAGCAGAGTCATGCTTCTTAGACTGATAAGCATCTACAAATTTCTTACAAGGCAAGGTTTGCCCTAAAGAGCATAATCCTTCAACAACTATATCTTTTTCAGACCTAGATGACTCATCATCTTTCTCATTGTAAGGTCCAACCTCAGGAGAGGGGTCCCTTCTCGATAGATGAGTAGAAACTCCCTTTACCGAGTGTCCTTCATTAAGGATCCTCGTGACAAGATTTCTAATTACACGATCAGTATGATGCATGTCATCCCTAGAGCTAGGGTTATTAGAACTGTTACCTTGAGTATGTCCTGCAGTGGAGGATGAACCAAGAGCGTCGCCTGGGATGACTGACAGGGGAATCACTTCCAAAATGTCTTCATTAAGAAAGTCCATAGAGGGTGTTCTAGCTTTGTGCGTAGGTTTGGTGTTCTTAGAACTTGAAGGTGAAGGATGTTGTGATATCTTATTTATCTTGTGGGTCGGTTTATGTTTCCCTAGCAGAGAAGGTTGATGAAGTTGAAGGAAGGTGGAAGTGTTTGAGCAGAGGTTGCGTGTGAAAATGTTATAGATGGAAGTTCTAATACTAAGTGATGATTTACCATAAATGGGGCACTTTCTTTTAAGTGGGCAGACAATATTTTTATTACCTTTTCCACTCCAAATTAATTACTATAAATTCTCATAGATACAAATCCCTAATTTCCCTCTTAGACATTCAAATTGATTAGCATCCAAAGCCTTTGTAAATATATCAGCTAATTTCATTTCAGTAGTAACATGCTCCATGGCTATGATTTTCTCTTCCACTAGTTCTCTAATAAAATGATGACAAATATCAATATGTTTTGTCCTGCTGTGCCGAAGAGGATTCTTAGAAATATTTATAGCACTCAGGTTGTCACAGTACAATGTCATGACATCTTGCGTGACATTGTATTCAATCAACATTTGTTTCATCCAAACTAGTTGAGAACAACTACTTCGAGCTGCTATGTATTAAGCTTCAGCAGTGGACAGAGACACACAATTTTTTTTCTTACTAAACCATGATATTAAGTTGTTCCCCAAGAAGAAACATCCTCCTGATGTGCTTTTCCTATCATCAGCACTTCCAGCCCAGTCAGCGTAGATCCAGATCCATGAGTATACAACATCCCATAGTCACTAGTGCCATTGACATATTTCAGTATCCTTTTCACTTGGTTTATGTGACTGACTTTTGATTCAACTTGATATCTATCACAAACACCTACAACAAAAGTAATGTCAGGTCTGCTTGTTGTGAGATATAGCAGACTTCCTATCATGCTTCTATAAAGACTTTGATCTACAC
This sequence comes from Lathyrus oleraceus, assembly GCF_024323335.1. NCBI lineage: Eukaryota > Viridiplantae > Streptophyta > Magnoliopsida > Fabales > Fabaceae > Lathyrus > Lathyrus oleraceus. The sequence goes on along the minus strand of NC_066581.1, from coordinate 166,859,557 downwards.
TAACACCATTTTCATCTTTGGAGACTTTCAGATGTGTAGGAGCATGTGTCGTTTTATGACTTGCATTCTCCATGCCAAACTTCTTAACAATGTTTTTGGCATATTTGCTTTGAGATAGAAAGATAGAATCTTCCATCTGCTTGACTTATAGCCCAAGAAAATAGGTCAGCTCTCCAACAAGGCTTATTTCAAATTCAGATTGCATTTGTTTAACAAAATGTTCTACCATCTGATCTGACATCCCACCAAACATAATATCATCCACATATATTTTAGCCACCATGAGTTTTCCTCCTTCATTCTTAACAAATAGGGTCTTGTCAATGCCTCCTTTCCTGTATCCATTGTTAGTGAGGAACACTGTGAGTCTATCATACCAAGCCCTAGGAGCTTGTTTCAAACCATAGAGGGCTTTCCTCAACTTGTACACATGCTTTGGAAGATTTGGATCTATAATTCCTTTAGGTTGTTCAACATATACTTCCTCATTTAAGTAGCCATTCAAGAAGGCACTTTTTACATCCATTTGGAATAGTTTGAACTTCAGAATACATGCCACTCCAAGCAATAGTCTAATGGACTCAAGGCGAGCTACAAGGGAAAATGTTTCATCAAAGTCAACTCCTTCAACTTGAGTGTATCCTTGTGCTACTAATCTTGCTTTATTTTTAGTAACAACCCCTTGTTCATAAGATTTATACTTGTACACCCACTTTGATCCAATGACATTTATACCTTCAGGTCTTGGAACCAGTTCCCATACTTCATTTCTCTTGAATTGGCCTAACTCTTCCTACATGGCATTGATCCAGAATTCATCAGTCAAGGCTTCCTTGACATTCTTAGGCTCAATCTTAGACACAAAACAGCCATGTGAGATCACTTCCCTTGATCTAGTTGTGACCCCTTTATTTGGGTCTCATATAATGAGATCTTTAAGATGATCCTTATGAATTCTGATAGAGGGTCCCTTATTAATTTTGCCAGCTTCAGGTTCAGCTTGAGTGAGTTCACTCTCATTACTTTTGTCTGGGAAATCAGCTGGGGGATCATTTAGGGATGTCTCAACATCGTCTATGACATCAGTCTGTTGATCATCAACCACAACATTGATAGATTCCATCATTACTTTTGTTCTGGAATTAAAGACTCTAAATGCTCTGCTGTTTGTTGAGTAGCCCAGAAATATTCCTTCATCGCTCTTGGGATCCATCTTCCTTCTTTGTTCACGATCAGTCAAGATATAACATTTGCTACCAAACATATGGAAGTATTTGATTGTAGGTCTTCTCCCTTTCTAGACTTCATATAAAGTAGTAGGATTCCCTTTCTTCAAGGTTACTCTGTTGGGAACATAGCAGGATGTGTTCATAGCTTCAACCCAGAAGTGGTGGGGCAATTTCTTAGCATGAATCATAATTCTGGTTGATTCTTGGAGAGTTCTATTTTTCCTTTCTACCACACCATTTTGCTGAGGAGTAATGGGAGATGAGAACTCATGACTAATTCCTTCTGATGCACATGATCCAGCAAATTTGATGTTCTCAAATTCCTTCCAATGATCACTTAGGATTTTGATAACCTGACTTTCTTTTTCTCTTTGAAGTCTTAGATAAAGATCTTTTAAGACTTCAAATACATCAGATTTTTCTCTTATAAAATTTACCCAGGTGTATCTGGAGAAGTCATCCACCACTACATAAGCATACTTCTTCCCACCAAGACTTTCCACCTGCATAGGTCCCATTAAGTCCATATGGAGAAGTTCCAGCACTCTGGAAGTGGTGTCATGTCTGAGCTTCTCATGTGACATCTTTGTCTGTTTTCCAATCTGACACTCCCCACAAACTCTTCCTTCATCAATCTTCAAGTTTGGAATTCCTCTGACAACTTCAACAGATATAATCCTCTTCATTCCTTTAAGATGCAGATGGCCCAATTTTTGATGCCATATCTTCACTTCTTTTTCTTTGGCTAGAGTACACATTGATGAATAACCAGTTTCTTGAGAACTCCACATATAGCAGTTGTCCTTAGACCTGACTCCTTTCATGATCACTTCATTTTCTTTATTAGTAATCAGACATTCAGTTTTTGTGAAGTTTACAGTTAGACCTTGGTCACATAGTTGACTGATGCTTAATAGGTTTGCAGTCAGTCCCTTAACAAGTAGGACATTGTCAAGGTTAGGGACTCCAGGGCAGTTTAGCTTACCAATCCCCTTGATTTCACCCTTTGCTCCATCACCAAAGGTTACATAGCTGGTGGCATGAGGATGAAGGTCAGTTAGCAGGTTATTGTTTCCAATCATGTGTCTGGAGCACCCACTGTCAAAATACCAGTCTTCTTTGGCTAAAACTCTGAAGGAAGTGTGAGCTATCAGGTTTGTAACAACAGTCCTAGGAACCCATTGTTTTCTGTTGACAGGTATGTGATGTTTGGGTCTAGGTTGACGAGAAGCACTAAGATAGCCATACAACTTATAGCAGAATGGTTTTATGTGGCCAAATTTTCCACAGTAATGATATCTCCATCTTTGATGTTTCCCTTTCTGCTGTCTTCCCTTATGATATTGTGACATATGATGTGACATCTTTGGTTTGCTACCAGTGTGACTGCACTCAGGTTTGGATTCATTGAACCCAAGGCCAGACTTGTCTCCTGCCATTTGTCCAGTCTGGAGAATTTTGTCAAAGGTGTCAGATCCATTGTTTAGCATTCTGACATACTTTGTCATCTCATCTAGTTTGGAATTCAAGAACACTGCTTCAGTTTTCAACTTAGAGATGGTTCCCAAGTGTTCTGCCTTCTCAGTCTCCAGTTGTGTAATCACTTTCTTATGAATTTCAACTTGTTGACACACTTCTTCACTTTTGTGACACAACTTTCTGTAGGTAGTGGCTAACTCATCAAAGGTTACTTCATCATCACTTGAGTCTTCATCAGAACCCTATCTTCCAGTCAAGGCAGTCATAATATTTGCAGACTCTTCTGTTTCACTTTCATCAGACCAAGTAGCAGCAAGACTCTTCTTCTGTTTCTTGAGGTAGGTCCCACATCCAGCTCTAATGTGTCCATACCCATCACATTCATGGCACTGAACTCCTTTTCCTTCTTTGGACTTTTCGTCAGATCTTGTTCTTCTTCCAGCATTATTGGACCTACTGATGTCAGATGAGATGTTATTGACATTAGACTTAGTCCTTACATCCATCTTTTTCAGAAGTTTGTTGAATTGTCTTCCCAGTAATGCTACATCATTTGCCAGATCTTCATCAGTATCTTGACCACTTTCTTCCTCTTTCTCTTCAGTGTTTGACATGAAGGCTATGCTTTTGACTTTCTTTTCAGATCCATCACACATTCCTAACTCAAATGTTTGGAGGGATCCAATTAGCTCATCAAATCTCATATTGGAAATGTCTTGAGACTCTTATGTGGCTGTCACTTTCATGGCAAATCTCTTAGGAAGTGACCTGAGTATTTTCCTCACTAGTTTTTCATCTGACATCTTCTCACCCAAGGCTCCTGAGGCATTAGCAATTTCAAGGATATTCATATGAAATTCATGAATATTTTCATCTTCTTTCATCCTCAAATTTTCAAACATGGTAGTGAGCAGCTACAGTCTAGACATCTTCACTCTAGAGGTACCTTCATGAGTGGTTTTGAGAATATTCCAAGCATCTTTAGCCACCTCACAGTTGTTTACCAATTTGAAGATGTTCTTATCTACTCCAATGAATATAGCATTTAATGCTTTAGAGTTCCCAAAGGCTAGATCATCCTCCTCCTTGGTCCATTGTTCCTCAGCCTTCTTATCAGTTGTAGCTTCTCCTTCCTTAGTAATAACTGGATGTTCCCAGCCTGTTAAAACAGTCTTCCAAACCTTATTATCCAAAGATTTTAGGAAGACTACCATTCGTGGTTTCTAGTAGTCATAGTTGGATCCATCCAGAATAGGTGGTCTGTGAACAGATCCTCCGTCTCTATCCATAGTACCAGAAGGTAACGTCCCTAGATCTCACCCAGAACCAGAGCAGGATGCTTGCTCTGATACCAATTGAAATTCTGGTATCAGATACGAGATGTCGAAGGTAATGTCACGACATTAATATCTGAATAATACAAACAGGATAAAAGATAAAGAACAGTAATGCAAGAGACATAAGCAATTGTTAACCCAGTTCGGTGCAAACTCACCTACGTCTTGGGGCTACCAAGCCAGGAAGGAAATCCAGTAAACAAAATCAGTTCAAAGACTCTCAGTAAACAACTTCAAGTTACAGTCTTTTCACCTAATCTCTACCCGTGTGACTTCTACCTAAGAACTCTTAGACATGAGATCCTACTCACTCCCCCTCAATCACAGCAGTGATATAAAACAAGAATTATAATGAAAAGAAGACACTCTTTAAAGACACATACTTTATCTTGCTTAAAAGCTTCAATCAAGTAAACACACACTCATGCTTCAAAGATTAGAGTGGACAAATTACAACTCAAAAATCAGTCCAATTCAATCGTCTATGGATGAATGAATGGCTTACAATAAACACGACCACACAAGACTCAAACCCTTATTCTCTCTCAATATTTCGTTCGTTGTTTCTTGTGTATAAAACCAGGTTTTCCATGTCCTTTATATAGAAGCATTTGGCTGGGCTTGGACATCAAAAAACCTTAAAACTATTTTCCATTCATATCTTCTCATGATAGTTGATTATATCTCGTTAGAAAATAAGTCAATCATACATAGATTAGCATAAAAAACGCAATCACACAATACATAACATTCAGACTGAATGTTCTGTATACAGATGTCATGACATCGGGTCTGACATCTTAGTAAAATCCTACATATTCACATTTTAAACACCCTGCAGGTACATGTTATCTTATGTCAAGATAACACTTGTGACAACTTGTAAACACTCTAGGTTTTACCAAAATTGTTGCCAACACATAGGACCAACAATACGTAGTGTGTATGCTCACCTATGCTCCATCAAGCTCATATCTAGGGTTTAAGACCCTTAATGCAAGGAGCTCAATCAAGAATTGGTTTAAATTGGCTATAAGCATCATATGTGGATCCCCATGATATTCACGTGTTATTTTGATCAAGAAATCATCAAGAGATTGGAGTTGGTTTTCCTTGGAATTCCTAATTCATCTGGGTATCTTATGTGACTTATTCAACATGTTTCGTCAACAATTGATCAAATATTTCAATGGATACTTCAAATTACATCATATTATGCATATATGATCCTCCATGAGTCACAAAAGTCAATAGAATGTCAAGATATCAAGTTGGTCCATGGTGGTTGACCAAAGGAAGTCAACTAGTCAAAACTGGGGTTCCCTAGACCCTATCTCCTTCAACTTTTGTCATATGAAAGTGATTTCAAGAGAAATATTACTCTAAATGACATTCCAATCAACGTTCATGTTGAAGTCTAGAGCTAGTTTTGCTTGGAAAGTCATTTTGTATGGTGAAATATTATAGGTCATTTTGTCTGAACCCTAGTTTGGAGGTCAACTTCCCAAGACCATAACTTGATCAATTATTATGAGATGAAATCCATTAAAATTCCATGATAAAACTATAGATGTCTACTTCAACTTTTATGTTTGGAGGAAATACAAATTCAACTTGCAAAGGCATGTGCCAAGAGGAAACATTATAGGTCATTTTGGGCCAATGCCATTGAACAAGTGATTTTCCTCAACTTCTAAAATGCATAAGTCCTTCATGCCAAATCCAAATGAGGTCACATTTGTGACCAAATTGAATAATTTTTTAAAGATATACAACTTTTATTAAGGAACTTTTCTCATTTGAAGTCCATAGAAAACGTTATTGAAGGTGGAGGAAGTGAACATTTGACTTGGGACTTAGAAAATTTTCAAATATGTTTGATTTCCGAAACTTCCATATCTAAATTCATCATGATCCAAGCTTCAAATGAAAACGTGTTAAACATGAAAGTTGTTCCCCTTGATCTGACCTTTCCAAAACGTCCAAGATCATCTCATTTGGGTGAAAATTGAGGGACTTGCGCATGGCTTCATTGTGGGAATTGTTTTTGCATGCTTCCACATGATGGATTCAGTACATTTTGCACACGAATTGGAAGTGGCTTACATCATTCCTAAGGCCCAAATCATTTCCGATGCACCCATGCAAGGAAGTTTCTAAAATTGGCCAAATTTCAAGTGGTGCAAATATCAAGTGCATTGCCTATTTAAACAAGCTCAAGTCTTCAGAATCATCATCAACACCTTGCCCATGCTTTGCTAGACTGATTCAAACCCCTACTGCCATAGAATTTCTGAAGGTTTCTCTTGAAATCGATCTTGAACTTCATCTTCTATTTGGAAGTTCAAACCCCAGAAGTTCACTTCCCTTTTCATCTCAATTAACTTCTGCAAGCAAGATGAAGAAAAAGCAATTAAATCTAGATCAAGATAAAGTGGAATTAGATCAACTCGAACGTGATTTTTCAGAAACTTCTTCTCTTTGATTCTCCCTTAATTCTTTGTGATTTATGGTTGTATGAAGTCCTATCAATGTAAGCAAGAAGATCGAGTTGCTTTGAGGTCAAATCGAAGCAACTCAATTCATGATCCTCAAAATTCAAATCCCTGTATCTTTTTATATACTTGCAATTGGACAAAATTGAGGCCCGATTCGAGCTTTTGAGCATTTTTTCTTTAAATCCATGTCTTGGTTTTTCATTTTGGTGATGGTTGACGGTGGACCAGTCCGGTGAGGTCCAACGGAGAAGAAAACCGGAGCCCTGGATGTGTTGTCATGCATCTTAGCCATAGGATCTATTTGAATTGTTTTAATCTTGGGTGTTGCTTTTGATTACCATGCATGTGTTATAGTTGACCAAGGCACATGTGGAACGCGCGTTTCACACCATTTGATCTGCCACCTCAAATAATGAGGGAGATCAGATGGTTCTCATTTTTTTTGAATTTCTAATTATTTCATTTAATTGCTTATTTTTAATTAATTCATATTAATTTCATTATTAATCCCAAAAATATGGGACTTTCACCATTTTTTTTTAATATTTTCCTCTCTCATTTTCTGAATTAAAATTATTTTTTGGATTAGTTTTGATATTTTTCATGATTTAATTGCTTTTATGCATATTTTTAATTGTTTAAAAATACTTCTGAGTTTTCAAAAATAATGAAATTTTTTGTCCAAGGTCCTTTGACTTTGTTTAACCTATGATAAATCTCTTGGCCATTTATTTGATGTTAAGAAGAGGTTTTAGGTTTTTGATCAAACATAATGCAATTTAAATGCTTTTTAATTTGGTTTTTAATTGATTAATTATGTAGAAATTATGTTGATCTATTTTTATCAACTTGTGAAGTTTGACTATGTGTTTGGGCCTTGGTAAAGGTTGATTTGACTTTTGTTGGATTAAAATCATTGGATTTAGGGGATTGATGAAATGTACATTTCATCTCCCAAAATGAATGAATGATTTTAATTTGATAAAATTCCTCCCATGACCAATTTGTGTTTGTCTCATCTCCCCTCCCTCTTCATCTTCAATCCCATTCTATCCCATCCCTTTCATTGACCAATGAAGTCTCAATATCCTAAGGCTAATTGGTTCATCAATAACTTTGTGTTAGATGAACCAATACAAGTATGGATGAGATTAGGTCCATCCTTTGATCATTTTCTTTTTGAGTGTGGTATGTTTTAGGAGTTCGGTTCATTATACCATATCTCTAACATGCATTAACACCAAAAAATTTAATGCCCGTCCTCATATAGTTGTGACTTCTACATAAGTTCAATTACGATTGCTTAACATAGCACTAAATTTTGACCTAAAGACATAACATTCTAGTAAGTGACATTGTAAGTCTCCCCCCTTTCATAGTATTGTGTGGAAACTTGGCCTTTTTTCCTTCCTTTGGAAGATGTCTTGGCTCAAGGATCCATACTTGTGAATAGAGGGTTAAGTGTTCTCCAAAGAATGACTTAATGAATTGAAAAGCAAAAACTCCACCAACTTCTAATCAACTAACATTTGACTAACTTCTTATTATTATTTCTTTTAATTTTAAGCCATTTACTTTATGTCATTTAAATCCAAGTTATTTACCATTTCATTCGCCATTTTATATATCATTTAACTTGTTTATGTTTATGCCATTTTCACTTTGCTCACTTGAGCCATATATTGTGATTGTATATATTTGTTTGTGTATCTTGTTTGTGTTTGTGATCTTAGGACCTTAAAATATCTAATAAACAACAAAAACCCTAAAAAGTGATTGTGTGAACTGTTGGATTTGATCTGAGTTTTGGACTTAGAATTAGGTAACGTACCATATACAAAAGGTCTTGGCCAATGCCAACATCTCTGAAACCAAGTCATTGAGAATTGAACTTTTATCTGATACAAGTATTGAGACCCACTTGAGTTCATCTGCTACATGGTCTTGATGCAAATGTTACTTTGAATATGTGTCTAATGCCTTATTCTGAGCCATTCAAGGAGTATGCCATCTGATACATAGAAGATTAAGAAGAAGACTATGAAGTTGCTAGCTTGGATATGGCTATATTTATTTGATGCCTTTCTCTTCAGATTGCTACTTGATTATTGATATTGCTTGATTCTGTCCAAAGGAAAAGTGGGTTTCTATATGACATTCTTGTTTATTAGGTTGCATCCCATTGGTCAGATCTTTTCAACTTTTAACTTTTAAGTTTTATGCTTAAGATTAGTCTCTTTATCTCCTCCCATTTCTTAAATTTAAAATCTCTCCCCCCTTTCCAAATCTTCTTTGCTTGTGATTTCTAAACTTAAACTTTATTGCAAACTAGAAACATTGGACTTATGCCATTGAATTTTTTAAAGTCTTTTCTTAAATCAAACTTGTAAATGAATCTAACCATATTGACTTAAAATTTCAAAAGACAAAAAGAACTAACACTCATTCAAACTCTTTTAGGCCCCTTTGTGCCTCTTTTAAATTTAATTTTTATGATTAAAAGAAATTCACTCACTTTGAATTTGGTACCATGAACTACAAGGTTTTGATCCTTCATTTTTATGTTGGTACGTAGGCATAAGTCTGAAAGTCTTGTCAAACACAAAAATATAATTAATGAATTCTTTTCTCATCCTCACACTCTATTTTATTGCAAACATCATTTTATACCAAAACACATACACACATAAAAAGGGCTCCCTAGGAGTACCTAGGACACTTTGGGTGCTAACACCTTCCCTTTGTGTAACCAACCCCCTTACCTGTAATCTCTGGCATTTTATTAGGTTTGATTTGAAAACTTCTTATCCTTGGGTTTTGTTCGTACTTTTCCCTTTTCCTTTGGAAATAATAAAAGCGCGGTGATGACTCTGGTTTTATTCATGTTAAGCTTATCCATAACTTAATGGTCATGAATTTACTGCTACAGAAATTAAGTGGCGACTCTGTTGGGGAGTAGTCCTCAGTGGGTTTAGGCTACTTTTTTATGTGTATATATTTGTATATTTGATGCTTGTATACTTATTTGTATGATATAACTTGCTTGTTGTGCTTGGTGATCTCTGAGTGGTGAGATAAGTTGAGTGCTATTAAGATAGGAAGATGGTATAATCATATTCGACTTGGGTGGAGTAGTCATTAACAAGTTGGATTGAGATCCATCTACTAAGTAGAGACCCTTTTGGAGTTATTGATGTCACACAATTTATTTGTGGTTAGGCATTACTTTCTCTGATTTGGGGTCCGAGAAGCCGAGGACCGTAGAACATTTAACCCAACTTTGCCTATTTAGGACGTAGTATGGAGATTGTTCAAGTGTAGACTTGATAACAGTTGTTACGCGATACTACACTCAGACGAGTTTCTCTTGAGAATATTATGGGTTGATGAGTCAATCATCCTAACCTATAATATCTGATAGATGGAATTAAGACTCTGGGAACTTTTTAGAACATGATCTACAAGTTTTTATCCTTAGTACACTCCTTTGGGATGGTTCTTAACCTGAATCCATGCTCGTGACTCACAACAAACCCTTGATTCTTGGTTGATCCAATTAAGTCTTGTCAATATCAATAGAACTTGAGTGTTAATAAGGTGAAAACCATAATCCACCAAAATGGATGATTGATCTTGACAATGAGTTGATTCATCCCTTGACCTTTGTTTGTTTGCCTTGTGTATGATTCCTTATTTGTGATTGTTGCATTCATGCATTCATGCATATCATAGCATTCATCACATGAAAAGTAACTTCAAGGAACTGAGGTTTTATTTGCAAATATTTCCAGATAATGGATTATGGACGAAGGAACACTAAGAAGTACAATTTCAGATGTCCCGACTTGAAAGAGCTAAGGAAGCTATCATCTTTTGTATTAGATCCCTTGACTTCAAGCAACGTCATGGGAAGCTTTTATCTGTGTTATCTACTGATGTGGTTGAAGGACTCTTGAGTGTGTTGGTTCAGTTTTATGACCCTAACTATCGTTGCTTCACTTTTCTCGATTATCAGCGTATGCCTATGGTAGAGAAGTATGCCGATCTCTTGGGAATACCTATTTCTGACAAGTTACCCTTTAGTGGATTGGAGGAGATTCCCATATTTCATATTATAGCTGAAGCTCTTCATCTGAAGAAGTCCGAGATTGAGGCTCATTGGGTGAAGAAAGGAGGAATGTTTGGGTTGACTTATGAGTTCCTTATTGGGAGAGTTATTGCCTTTGCTCATGCCGGTAGTGTTGACGCTTTTGAAGCCATCTTTGTGTTGCTCATTTATGGATTAGCCTTGTTCCCTAAAATTGACGGTTTTGTTGATGTTAATGCCATTAGAATCTTCTTGATTGGAAATCCCGTACCTACTCTGTTGGGTGATGTGTATTTGTATTTGAATCTAAGGAATTCTAAAGGTGGTGGGATATAGTATGTTGTGTTCCTCTTTTGTACAAGTGGTTTATTTCACACTTGCCTCATACGTCTGCTTTTGCGGAGAACAAGCAATGTCTACGGTGGTCTCATAGACTTATGTCTCTCACTAATGATGATATAGTTTGGTATGACTGTGCATTGAGTAGTTTGGATATTATTGATAGTTGTGGTGAATTCTCTAATGTGCCTCTCATTGGTACACAAGAAGGAATTAACTACAACCCTGCTTTGGCTCGTCGTCAACTTGGGTTCCCCTTGAGAGACAAACCTAATAACACTCAGTTAGAAGGTCTTTTATATCAAGAGGGTAAAAATCCCCAACATTTGAAGCAAAAGATGGTACATGCTTGGCATTACGAGCATAGGAAAGGAATATCCGAGCTTGGTCCGTGCAACTGTGTAGCTTTGAAGGCTTACACTACTTGGGTGAAGAAGAGAGCTTTGGAGTTGAAGATGCCTTATGCTTGTGAGAGACCTATGTTTATGGTTATGGTTGAGCCATTAACTCTTCCTAACTAAGATATAGAGGATTTGGAAGACGCACTCGCCAAGATAAAGCAAGAGAAGGATATGTGGGAAGAGCAGTTCCACGCTTTGAACCGAAAGCATGAGGAGTTGTGGCTTGAGTCGAAGGACAAAGATGCGCTTATTGAACTTCTTGAAGACCGAGCAGTGAAGAGACAGAGAAAGCCAGAGGGTCCATCTTCCTCTAGTATGACTCATCCTTCCGGTGCTTGGAAGAAGATTGTTGACTAGCTTGTCCTTGAGAAGGCTCAGATGAAGACTTCTTTTTAGTCCAAGATTCGACGCATCTGAAGGAAGTACGCGCCTGCAACCAGATCATCTAACACTATTACTAGGGATCCTTAGGATGATTAGTTTCCTTTTCTCTTGTATTTGTATTTTAGTTTCTGAAACGGTACTCAGTGTAATCCTTCCAAATTATAATGTATAAAAGAGATTTTTATGGTCAATCAAATTGTTACTATTGTTATATATCTGTAAATAAAATAGTATGTTCCTTGAAAATAAAAACAAAAAAAGCATTGCATTTCACGCATCATTTTCATAACAGGTTTTCTTCCGTCGGATGTCTTATCGGTTATTCTTCTGTGCTTCAGCCAAGCTGACTCACCGATACAACACTCTCGCCAATCAACCGAGAATCATGGAACATTTGGAGCAAGATAACCGAGAGTTGAAAGATGAGATTGCTCGTCTAACTGCTATGATGGAGTCTGTTCTAGCTGCTTAGAGGCGGTCTTCTCCAACTCCCGCAACTCCCCCGCCTCAGAGGACTGTTATCTCAGAGGTTGCTACCCCAACTATTCTTATTGCTGCCACTTAATCTGGTCCGAACATACCTGATGGATTCCCGTGGGGAATGCCACCAAATTTCATGCCTGAAGGGTTTGCACCCACATTTGCTTCTACACCTGATGGCAACTCAGATTAGTAGGGTTGTATGGTAGAGGTCGCCGAGAACAAGAACAAAGTCGGGTTGGGATTTCAGCAAGGGCCATCTCATGTAAAAGCTGAAGATGCACAACCAAGTTTCCATAGCGGAGGGTTCATCCATGGTAAGGAACAATACTCAGTTGCTGTGATAGAGGGTGACGAAGATGAAGACTGCGCCAATTTTGTGATGCATGGAAAGGCTTGCAACAATTGGGTTGTTGTTGACGTTCCTATTATTGTCCACCACTCTAAGTAATTTTTCTTTTCATTATTTTGAGAGAATCCTTATCCTATGCCTAAGGGAAAAGTGAACATTGTTGGGCATTTTTCAATTTCATCATCAATAAAATGCAATTCTATTCATCCACATCTATGATGATTTATTTTTACTTTTTTGCTTTTTCTGAAAATTGTAATCACATAAAACATGATTAAGTAAATAACTAATTGTCCATCTGCATAATATTTGGTCATAATTCACTTATCTAAAATCAACGTATCAAATCATTATGCAGGTTGGTTTCTAAACCCATTGAATACAATGATCCTACTCCTTCTCCAAACTTTGAATTCTCTGTGTTTGAGGCTGAGGAAGAAAGTGATGAAGAAGTGCCTGACAAATTGTCTCGTCTACTTGAGCATGAGGAAAAATCCATTCAGCCATTCAAAGAGCAGATTGAATTAGTCAACTTGGGTTCTGAAGATGATGTGAAGGAAGTCAAGATTGGGTCCCAACTGTGTCCAGAGGTTAAGAAGGGGTTGATTGATCTTCTTCGAGAGTATTCCGATGTGTTTGCTTGGTCCTATCAAGACATACCTGGTTTGGATTATGAGATTGTGGAGCATAGATTGCCATTGAAGCCAGAATGCCCGACAATCAAGCAGAAGTTAAGGAGGACTCACCTTGAAATCGCAGTATAGATCAAAGAAAAAGTGCAAAAGCAGATCGATACTGGTTTCCTTATTACCGCTGAGTATCTAAAATGGGTGGGCAATATTGTGCATGTTCCGAAGAAAGATGGAAAAGTCCGCATGTATGTCAATTATAGAGATTTGAACAAAGCTAGTCTGAAAGATGATTTTCCTCTGCCACACATTGATATGTTGGTATACAATACAACTAAACTCAAAGTCTTTCCATTTATGGATGGATTTTCCGGTTATTATCAGATCAAAATGGCACCTGAAGATATGGAGAAGACAATATTCATTACACCCTGGGGAATATTTTGTTATAGAGTGATGCCTTTCGGTTAAAAGAATGCTGGTGCAACATACTTGTGAGCAATGACAACTCTTTTTCATGATATGATGAATAAAGAGATTGAAGTCTATGTTGATGACATGATTGCTAAATCCAATGATGAAGAAGAACATGTTGAGCCTTTGTTGAAGTTATTCTAGCGTTTGAGGAAGTGCAAACTCCGCTTGAATCCCAATAAGTGTACATTTAGTGTTCGTTCTGGTAAGTTGTTAGGCTTTATCGTCAGTGAGAAGGGTATTGAAGTTGATCCTGTCAAGGTCAAAGCAATACAAGAGATGCCTGCGCCCAAAACTAAGAAATAAGTCAGAGATTTTCTCGGCCACTTGAATTATATCTGAAGATTCATTTCGCATAAGACTGCCATGTGTGCGCCTATATTCAAGCTTCTTCGGAAGGATCAATCATGTGATTGGACCGATGATTCTCAGAAAGTTTTCGATAGTATCAAAGAATATCTTCTGGAGCCTTTGGTTCTGCCACTTCCCGTTGAAGGAAGACCATGGATCATGTATTTGAATGTGCTCGATGAAAGTATGAGTTGTGTTCTAGGTCAGCAAAATGAAACTGGAAAGAAAGTGTATGCAATTTACTACCTCAGTAAGAAATTCACCGACTGTGAGACTCAGTATTCTACGCTTGAAAAGACTTATTACGCATTGGCTTGGGATGCTAAGCGTACACACCAGTATATGTTGAATCATACTACTTGGTTGGCATCCAAAATGGATCCAATCAAGTCAATTTTTGAGAAGCCTGCTTTAATTGGGAGAATTGCCCGTTGGCAGATGTTATTATCTGAGTATGATATCGAATACCGATCTCAAAAAGCTATTAAAGGTAGTATCTTGGATGACCACTTGGCTCACCAACCAATTGAAGATTATCAGTCAGTGCAGTATGATTTTCCTGATGAAGAGATCTTGTACCTGAAGATGAATGATTACGATGAACCATTGCTTGAAGAAGGGCCAGAACCTGGTTCCTGTTGGGGTATGGTATTTGATGGAGCTATTAATCAGTATGGTAATGGCAGTGGGGAAGTGATTATTACTCCTCAAGGCACTCATTTTCCATTTACAACTAGATTGACTTTCAAGTGTACAAATAATATGGTTGGGTATGAAGCTTGCATTATGGGGCTTGAAGAGGCCATTGATCTTAAAATCAAGTATTTAGACATCTATGAAGATTCAACTTTGGTTGTAAATCATATCAAAGGTGAATGGGAGACGAACCAACCCGATTTGATACCATACAGAGATTATGCAAGGAGGATTTCAACATTCTTTATAAAGGATGAGTTTCATCATATCCCTCGAGATGAAAACCGGATGGGAGATGCTCTTGCAACATTGACTTCAATGATTGTGGTAATATTCTGGAATGAAGTCCCTAATTTGACTTTGATGCGACTTGATAGGCCAGCCCATGTATTTGCTGTTGAAGAGATCAAAGATGAAAAGTCATGGTATTTTGATTTCAAGCGTTTTCTCCAAAGTCAAATTTATCCGCCTGGGGCATCTTTGAAATATAAGAAGACTTTGAGAAGATTAGCTGGTAACTTCTACCTGAATGGTGATGTGTGTTAGACGGTGTGGCTAGTGATCGAGAGGGGGGGTGAATAGATCACCTCTTTGATATTTAACGGATTTAAAGTTTTATCAGAGTTTATAAAATTGGCGGAAAAATTTAGTCCCGAATCGACTTCCGTCTATTCTGAACCGCTACTAGAAAACCGGACACACGAGCTTAATGCTGGATTTGAATAAGAATGACAGAAACAATCCACACCAGAATTTTAGCTAATTGAATGCACTTATCATTAAAGTCTATTTCCAATGAATAAAACCTTGCTAACAATTTTGTCAAACAGTTGGTGTGTATGTGATCAATGATGAGCAGCAGTAGTGTTTAATTGAAATTGTTTTCTTGCCACTGCTGTCTTGCAAAAGGAACAATCACAACACACACTAACTGAAATTGTGAAAACTGTTTTAAACGTAAAAAGGAGTAAGGTAAGAATACGATACGCAGAGATTTGGTAAGGAAGTTCCCCACGTCATCCTCGCGTGTGGGTACGTCTCCCTCTCAATTTCAAATGAAATTGAGAACTTTGATTATCAATTATTGCCGAATCCGTTGATACAAGGTTATGATACAAAGACAGAATTCTAAATTCCAAGAACTTCTTCTTGTATGAACCTTCACTTGATCTGAGCACGATCAAGAATTTCCTACACGAAATTGCAAACAATTCACCGGTTCCACGACTTGCTTGCGAAATCCCCCGATCTCCAAACGCAACGCTGCGGCTGAATCTGTTCTGCAAACGTGACTCCCAAACCCTCAAGAACACTCCAGTTCTTGAAGGATAAACCAGTAGGTTTTTCCTAGAAACCCCCTTCAATCTTCAACTCAGCTAGATCCTCGATCGTTCCGCTGAAAACCACAGCTAGATCCTTGATCGTACCACTGAACGTTATCTCGATAATCCTTTAATCCAAAGAACAAGAATTATTATATGTTGATGTTCTTGAAGAAAAGTGATTGAGAAGATGAAGAAGATGAAGTCTCTTTCAGGTTTCTATGTGCTCTCAAACAATTGCTCCAACACTGCTTTTGATCTTGTGTTCAATTGTTTTCCCTCAAAGAATTCGTCCCCTTTTTGCACTGCTGTCATAACATGTCTTATATATGCAGCAACAACAGAACTGTTAGTGAGCAAAACAGCTTTATGCATTGATACATGAGAGTATACATCGATGCATACTGTAAGATAAGTGAATTTTTGGTGAAATGGATTAATCATGTATCGATGCATAATTCGTATGTATTGATGCATGTGATTTTTCCACTAGTATGTATCGATGCCTAATGTGTATGCATTGATACACAGGCTGTTTCAATTGGTCATGTATCGATGCAGGGATCGTATGGATCGATGCATAAAGCCTTTTGCCTTTCATGTATTGATGCATGACTCGTATGCATCGATGCATACTGAACAAGAAAGGTTTTGTGATTTATCACATGCTGTATGTATCGATGCAGAGGCTTATGTATTGATGCATACTGACACAAAATGCATTTTAATTGTTATTTTAAGAGAAGTGTTAGTGTAGGTCTATATGTACAGTTATGCAACAATAGAGTGGGATGAAAACACAATAAAAACACAAATGTATCATGTAATGTAATGCACAACCAACATTTGGATGATGATCACACAATTTGCTATCATTAAAAATTAATTCAAAGTAAAGAATTCTCTCACAAACTCCCCTTTTTGATGATTGCAAATTCTTGGCAAGATGTGTGATACTCCCCCTGAGTTTGTGCATATCTGCATTTTCTCCCCCTTTGTCAACATCAAAAGAGGAAGAAACAGATCTATCAAGGTAGCATAGTGTAGCAGGACATGGCAAAAAAATGGATAACAAGCTATCAATCACAAAGAAGGAAGCTTCAAAGTAAAGAATCATTCACAAAGAATGACGAATAAGGGCAATAACAATAGAGATAAACAGAAAGAGAAAAGCATTTAAAGATTCGAACGAGTTTAAGGATTACATAAGCTAAACCATATATTGTGCAACAAAATAAAACTTGAGCAATATGAGATGAAATGCAGTGAGATGAAATGCAGGTGGGTTAATTTGGATTGTGGCCACCACACGATTCCTCATCTCTGTCGAGATCTCTGTAGCTTGGCGGAGGCGGAGGAGGAGGCATTGTGTCTGGATTTTGGCCCATGAAGGAGTATTGCCTAAATCGGTTCTGAACTTCAATGCTTCTAAAGCTTTCCATGATACCAGGATTTTCCCGGCAGTCGTCCATGAAGCCAGACATTTCGTTGTAGAAAACTTGATGCCATTTAACCAAGTCTTGGTGCCAAGCGTGTTGATTCTGATACATCCTTGTATGCTCATCATGCCAGTCACGATGCTCCTTGTGCCACTCAGATTGTTGTATATTCCAATACCGTGCTTCTTCATGGCGTTCTTTGTTAGCAATTTCCATCTGTTGAAGCATATGAGTGATGTCCGCAGTAGGTATTGAGGATGAAGTACCACCTGAGAATGGATGGGCTGTAGGTTCAGGTACGTAGTTGGTGGGAGACCACCTTCGTGGCACCCAATCTCCCCAACCAGCATTGGCCTCAGGTTGAGGCACATCTGTTTCAGGCGCATCCTGCATTTCTTCATCAGGCTGTTCTTCAGCAACATGGATTCGTTCCGAAGGCACGTCAAAGTTGTAGATTCTGGTTTTGGATTTTCTTTCAAAAAAGTAGAAGCATTTGCGGTCTTTGTCCCACCGATATCCCATATGCGATAGAGTGGAAGAGTCAAACTCTTGAGCAGCAGATGGAGATAGGAGAGGAACAATAGGAATTGCAACTTTCCAAAACTTAAGAATTTTCATAATTTGAGAAGCATACCCTAGAGCCACATTTTTGGAGCTGTCTCGCACAAAAAATAGACGTTTTACAAAGTAGTTCGCCCAATTTAAGAGAACCTTATTTTGCAGAATGTAGAGAAGATGTATGCTAGGCCTATCCAACCGAGAATGTCCACTGTTTGTTGGACGCAGAATATGTGTGATAATCCAGTGAAGAATACGCGGAGTTTGCTTGATCATACCTGACGTGACGTGTTCATCCTCACTCAACGGTCTATCTATCTTTAGGATAGATGGAGTAAAGTCCTTCATGTCAAATTCAGGATCAAAATGCAGGTCATGCCAGGACTTGACAGTCATCGACGGGTGTGGAATTTGAAATACCGTTTCCCAATCAGAGGCTTTAAAGGTATATGTTCTGACACCGATAGAACACCGGAACATATAGCCTCTACCAGTTTGTAAGCCGGCATAAAAGGCCCGGATGAAATCCTCATGATAATCATCTTTTGTGGACAGAAATGACCCAAGTCTTTGTGCATGTAGGAGTTCAACCACCTCATTTAGGTGCAGGTGAATAGCATCTGTTTTATCAAAGACATGGGGTTTCATGACTAACCTTGTCTTGAAGGATTCCTCAAATTCAGCAGCAATAGCAGGATGAAGTAGGTCTAAGGCATTTGAAGGAACATCTGGTGGTTGCTGAGAAGTACCGGCTGTTTCCTTTCCCTTTCCTTTTCCTTTTGCTCTGGCTGGAATAGTGCGTGGAGGCATGGTGATGTGAGATTTAGGGTTTTAGAGAGAGAGTGAAGATGAGAAAGATTAGGGTTAGCCACTGGTTTTGGGGTTTTTGAGGACAGATGATATGAAGTCTTTATGATAGGAAGTGATAGGATTGTCTGATGTGTCGATGCATGAGAGAGAAAAAAAATGCATTTAATTCAAATAGCATCAGTATGTGTCGATGCAAATGGTCATGCATCGATGCCTATTATTCACATTTGGCCTGTGTATCGATACGTGCGATGGATGCATCGATGCATCCTGAACCATTTTGAAAAAAATTGAAATTCAGAATATATGGATCGATGCATACATGTTTTGTGTCGATGCATACTGATGCCAAAGCAGATTTTGATGACTTTTGATGCAGTATGGATATGCATTATGCACTATGTCATGATGGTTATGCCCAAGGAAGATTCGTAAGTCAGAATTTTAATGTGCACACAATATAGGCAAGGAGTATATGCAATCAAATTTATATCAACTAGAGTAAGAACATTTGTTCTAACATACACAATCACTTAGCAATAAGAGAATTGTAGAAAGGATTGATATTACCTCTGTTGGCGTAATCTTGTGATGGATAATTGACATCTAAAACAAGTCTTATCAACTATGATGAGGCATAACATAATTAAGAGGCAACATGCTTAGGACATCAAATGAGAAAGATCTAGGATCCCTAATTCACGACGAATGTTGAAGAAAGGTTCCGTTGCCAAAGGTTTAGTGAAAATATCAGCAAGCTGATTTTTGGAATCAACGTGCTCAAATACAACGTCTTCTTTTTCAACATGGTCGCGAAGAAAGTGATGTCTAATCTCTATGTGTTTAGTGCGTGAGTGTAAAACAGGGTTTTTAGTAAGGTTTATGGCACTAGTGTTGTCACATTTTATAGGAATACGTTTGAGTTGAATGTTGAAGTCTTGCAGTTGCTGCTTCAGCCATAAAATCTGAGCGCAACAACTACCGGCTGCAACGTATTCTGCCTCTGCAGTTGACAAAGCCACAGAAACTTGCTTTTTGCTATGCCAACTTACCAAGGAATTTGAAAACAGGTGACATGTACCACTTGTGCTTTTCCTATCTGATTTGCTGCCAGCAAAATCAGAATCGGAGTACCCTACTAAACTACAATCACTTCCTTTGGAATACCAAAGCCCATATTTAGGTGTTCCGTGAAGATATCTAAATATGCGCTTCACCGCTTTTAGGTGCGATTCCTTAGGATTTGATTGATAGCGTGCACACATGCAAACACTAAACATGATGTCAGGTCTAGAAGCAGAAAGATACAAGAGAGATCCAATCATACCTCTGAACTTTTTGACATCTACACACTTACCATGCTCATCCTTATCTAGATTTCCGTTGGTAGGCATTGGGGTGTCAATTGATTTTGAGTCATTCATTCCAAAGTGCTTGAGTAGTTCTCTGCAGTATTTTGTTTGACATACTGTTGTACCCTCATCAAGTTGCTTTATTTGCAGTCCTAGGAAGTAGTTCAGCTCCCCCATTAGACTCATCTCAAATTCACCCTGCATAACCTTAGAAAATTCTTTGACCAAGTGTATGTTAGTTGAACCAAATATTATATCCTCGACATAAACTTGAACTAAAAGAATGTGCTTCCCTTTGTGTTTAATAAAGAGAGTATTGTCCACCTTACCTCTTGAGTATCCATGATCAATTAGGAATTTGCTAAGCCTTTCATACCAAACCCGAGGGGCTTGTTTAAGGCCATACAAAGCTCGTTTTAATTTGTAAACATGATCTGGATTTTCAGCATTTTCAAAACCAGGAGGTTGTGAAACATATACTTCTTCATTTATGACACCATTAAGAAAAGCACTCTTTACGTCCATTTGGTAAAGCTTAAAATCCTTAGAACACGCATAGGCAAGCAAAAGACGTATAGCTTCAAGGCGAGCAACTGGAGCATAAGTTTCCTCATAGTCTATGCCCTTCTCTTGGTTATACCCTTGTGCTACTAAACGTGCCTTGTTCCTTGTAATCACTCCGTTTTCATCAAGCTTATTTCTAAAAACCCACTTAGTGCCTATGATATGATGATCTCGCGGACGAGGGACAAGTTCCCAAACATCATTTCTTTTAAATTGATTAAGCTCTTCTTGCATGGCCATTAGCCAAAATTCATCAATCAAGGCCTCTTTGGCATTTTTAGGTTCTACTTGTGAAACAAACGCGAAGTGAGAACAAAAGTTACTTATCTTAGAACGGGTCATTACTCCCTTTGAAATGTCTCCCAAGATGTTG
This sequence comes from Lathyrus oleraceus, assembly GCF_024323335.1. Classification (NCBI taxonomy): domain Eukaryota; kingdom Viridiplantae; phylum Streptophyta; class Magnoliopsida; order Fabales; family Fabaceae; genus Lathyrus; species Lathyrus oleraceus. Next base: position 166,838,403 of record NC_066581.1, on the reverse strand, counting down.
TCAATGGGATGGTCTTTTGAGGATTTCCAAGCTGTTGGAAGCTCCTTCACATCAGCTGTCTTTTCTTCCTCGTTTTCTTCATGACTAGTATCTTCCTCCTTCTCATGGGCAGCTGTTTTGGACTGATCAATTTCCTCAACAGCTTCCTTGAGTATGTCTTCTGTAGATACACCTGCGTCATCAAAAGAAATACCTTTTCCGACATTTTTCGGATAAGACTCATCAAAAGAAACATGAACAGATTCTTCAACAGTAAGTAAACGCTTATTATACACTCTATATGCTTTACTTGACAGTGAGTAACCAAGAAATATACCTTCATCCGCTTTTGCATCAAACTTCCCAATGTTTTCCTTTCCGTTATTCAAAATAAAACATTTACAACCGAATACGTGAAGATGTGACAAGTTTGGTTTTCTTCCTTTCAAAAGTTCATAAGGAGTTTTATTTAAAATAGGGCAAATTAAGATTCTGTTTAAAACATAACAGGTTGTGCTAACAGCATCAGCCCAAAAGTATTTTGGCAATCCGCCCTCATTAAGCATTGTTCTTGCCAACTCCTCTAAAACACGATTTTTACGCTCCACAACCCCATTTTGTTGTGGAGTTCGAGGAGCTGAAAAATTATGCTCAATACCATACTTGTCACAGAACTTCTCAAAGTGATAATTTTGAAACTCACCACCATGATCGCTACGAATTGTAACTATTTTGGAATTCATTTTGTTTTGGGACAGATTTGCAAAGTTTTTAAAAGCAGAAAAAGTTTCATCTTTGCTATGAAGGAATATAGTCCAAGTAAATCTAGAGTAGTCATCAACTATTACAAAGCCATAGTAATTTCCACCTAGGCTCTTTGTCCTAGAAGGTCCAAAGAGATCCATATGGAGAAGCTCAAGGGGTCGTGAAGTTGAAATTACGTTTTTAGATTTAAAAGAGACCCTTGTTTGCTTTCCCATTTGGCACGCATCACATAGGTGGTCTTTTGAAAATTTTATTTTTGGTAGACCGACTACTAGATCCTTAGATACAACCTTATTAAGCAAATCGAAATTAACATGCGCTAAACGTCTATGCCAAAGCCAAGAATCATCATTCAAGGTGACTAGACATTTAGTACTTGTTAGAGGTACATCAAACAGGTCAAGCATATAGATATTGTTTACTCTTACACCCTTAAACACAATGTTTTGTTTAGCATGTTCAATTATGCAGCAAGTTTTTGTGAACGAAACTTTATAGTCCATGTCGCATAGTTGACTTATGCTTAACAAATTGTGTTTAAGTCCCTCTACTAGATGGACATTTGAAATAGTAGTGGTGGAGGGATTACCTACACTACCTTTGCCGAGTATGGCTCCTTTGTTATTGTCTCCATAAGTAACATATCCCTTCTTCTTTGCCTTGAAGTCTATAAAAAGCGATATGTCACCGGTCATGTGCCTCGAGCAGGCGCTGTCAAGAAACCACCTTCTATCTGCGGAGGCAAGGCACTCATCCTACAATATCAAAAGAGAGAAGTTGGTACCCAATTTTCATTGGGTCCAAGTGGGTAAGTGCTAACATGGTTGCCTTTTGGCTTCCATTGATAAATACCTTTAGGGACAAGAAATCTCCTAAACTTGCATTTCTCAATGGTATGGCCAGCATGACAACAATAATGACATAAACCATGATGATGTCTTTGTTGTTTCTTGTTCATTGAATCCTTTAGAATAAAAGAGTATTTTGCATATGGAGGATTTAATGACTTCTTAAACAACCTAGAGTCAACGACATAAGTAACTTTAGGTTGTAGCGCCTTCTTTAATTTGACCTTAAGAGTGTTTACCTCTTTTTGCCAAATATAACAAGCGTCACAATACCTAACTTTACTACATCCATCAATGTCAATAGTTTTTGAATTTTCTGCAATACTAGCTTTCAAGGCTTCTAAATCAATTTCAGCTTTGTTTACTTTACCTTCCAAAAATGAGAAAATATGTTTGTCGGAAGATAGTCTTTTAAAAGCATCTACAGCTTCGTTATGCAGTTTTTCAAAAGCTATTTTTAGTTCCGAAAAAGACATAGAGGAGAAATTATTGTAATAGGCTTGTTTTACCTTTTTGTCATTGTTTTTCTTCTTGTGGTAGGACAGATTTTTTGTGTGAGCCATAAGGCACAGATTTGCAGCTTCATCACCATCACTTGAGCTTTGTGTGCTTGATGAATCACTATCACTTTCCCATGCAATATACGCTCTTCTTTGTTTGCTGTACCCTTTTGGTGAATCTTTTCTTTGATCCTTATACTTCATAGGGCAGTCCGTTTTATAATGTCCAGATTTACCACAATTAAAACAGGATCCTCTTCCTCTACTCTTCTTGTTCTCTTCTTGTTTCGAATTTATAGATTGTCTTCGAAACTTGATGAGATTTTTGTCGGAATGCTTGACTCCATTCTTTCGAATGAATCTATTATATCTCCTTACAAACAGTCCCATTTCCTCATCATCCGAGTCTTTGTCACTACTTGAATCATTGTCGCTTTGCTCTTTTCGTGAGGACTTAGAGCTGGAGGCCACAAGAGCTATTGGCTTCTTCTCTCCCTCTTTGTCTCTTTTCTTCTCCTTTTCCTTCTTACTTTTATTCTCATATTTTTCAAGACTTTCCAATGCTTGCTGATGTTCTTCCAGCTTTCCAAACAGAGTTGTAATCGTAAGTCTTGTAAGATCGTTGGCTTCCTTAATTGCTGTTACTTTAGGTTGCCACTCCCTGCTAAGACACCTGAGAATTTTATTAGTAGCAATTTCATTGGAAATAGGTTTTCCAAGCGCATTCAATCGGTTAGTTAGGTGAGTGAATCTCTTTTGCATGTCGGAGATAGATTCTCCTTGTTTCATGCGAAAGAGCTCAAATTCTTGATTGAGTGTGTTAATGCGGGACTGTTTTACTTCAGTAGTACCCTCATGGGCAACTTCTAAAGCATCCCACATTTCTTTAGCTGTCGTGCAATGAGATACTCGATAATACTCATCAACACCAAGTGCTGAAATTAGCATGTTTCGAGCTTTCCAATCACACGACCACTTTTTCTCATCTTTCTCATTCTAATCATCTTCTGGTTTAGGTACTATGGCGCCAGCCGCATTTGTCATAGTAATTTGAAACGGACCATTTTCAATGGCAGCCCATACTAACCTATCCACAAAATTTATATGAACTCGCATGCAGTCTTTCCAGTAGCCGTAATTTTCACCGTTGAAAATAGGCGCTCTATTATACGCCCCCTTTGGTTCAGAATCCATACTGTTACAGGCAGCCACAGAGCACCAGCGAACCGGCGCTCTGATACCACTTGTTAGACGGTGTGGCTAGTGATCGAGAGGGGGGGGGGGTGAATAGATCACCTCTTTTATATTTAACGGAGTTAAAGTTTTATCAGAGTTTATAAAATTGGCGGAAAAATTTAGTCCCGAATCGACTTCCGTCTATTCTGAACCGCTACTAGAAAACCGGACACACGAGCTTAATGCTGGATTTGAATAAGAATGACAGAAACAATCCACACCAGAATTTTAACTAATTGAATGCACTTATCATTAAAGTCTATTTCCAATGAATAAAACCTTGCTAACAATTTTGTCAAACAGTTGGTGTGTATGTGATCAATGATGAGCAGCAGTAGTGTTTAATTGAAATTGTTTTCTTGCCACTGCTGTCTTGCAAAAGGAACAATCACAACACACACTAACTGAAATTGCGAAAACTGTTTTAAACGTAAAAAGGAGTAAGGTAAGAATACGATACGCAGAGATTTGGTAAGGAAGTTCCCCACGTCGTCCTCGCGTGTGGGTACGTCTCCCTCTCAATTTCAAAAGAAATTGAGAACTTTGATTATCAATTATTGCCGAATCCGTTGATACAAGGTTATGATACAAAGACAGAATTCTAAATTCCAAGAACTTCTTCTTGTATGAACCTTCACTTGATCTGAGCACGATCAAGAATTTCCTGCACGAAATTGCAAACAATTCACCGGTTCCACGACCTGCTTGCGAAATCCCCCGATATCCAAACGCAACGCTGCGGCTGAATCTGTTCTGCAAACGTGACTCCCAAACCCTCAAGAACACTCCATTTCTTGAAGGATAAACCAGTAGGTTTTTCCTAGAAACCCCCTTCAATCTTCAACTCAGCTAGATCCTCGATCGTTCCGCTGAAAACCACAGCTAGATCCTTGATCGTACCACTGAACGTTATCTCGATAATCCTTTAATCCAAAGAACAAGAATTATTATGTGTTGATGTTCTTGAAGAAAAGTGATTGAGAAGATGAAGAAGATGAAGTCTCTTTCAGGTTTCTATGTGCTCTCAAACAATTGCTCCAACACTGCTTTTGATCTTGTGTTCAATTGTTTTCCCTCAAAGAATTCGTCCCCTTTTTGCACTGCTGTCATAACATGTCTTATATATGCAGCAACAACAGAACTGTTAGTGAGCAAAACAGCTTTATGCATTGATACATGAGAGTATGCATCGATGCATACTGTAAGATAAGTGAATTTTTGGTGAAATGGATTAATCATGTATCGATGCATAATTCGTATGTATTGATGCATGTGATTTTTCCACTAGTATGTATCGATGCCTAATGCGTATGCATTGATACACAGACTGTTTCAATTGGTCATGTATCGATGCAGGGATCGTATGGATCGATGCATAAAGCCTTTTGCCTTTCATGTATTGATGCATGACTCGTATGCATCGATGCATACTGAACAAGAAAGGTTTTGTGATTTATCACATGCTGTATGTATCGATGCAGAGGCTTATGTATTGATGCATACTGACACAAAATGCATTTTAATTGTTATTTTAAGAGAAGTGTTAGTGTAGGTCTATATGTACAGTTATGCAACAATAGAGTGGGATGAAAACACAATAAAAACACAAATGTATCATGTAATGTAATGCACAACCAACATTTGGATGATGATCACACAATTTGCTATCATTAAAAATTAATTCAAAGTAAAGAATTCTCTCACAATGTGCTGTACAAGAGAAACTTCGATATGGTTTTGCTCAGATGTGTGAATAGACACGAAGTAGACTTGTTGATGACTGAAGTCAATGAAGGTTCCGTCGGTACTCATTCTAATGCACATGCTATGGCTAAGACGATATTAAGGGCATGTTACTATTGGCTGACAATGGAATCTGATTGTTGCAAGTTTGTGAAGAAGTGCAATAAGTGTCAAATATATATAGATAAGATTCAGGCTCCTCCAACATTGTTAAATGTCATTTCATCCCCATGGCCCTTCTCCATGTGGGGAATTGATATGATTGGCATGATTGAGCCCAAAGCTTCAAACGGACATCGTTTCATTATGGTGGCTATTGACTACTTCACAAAGTGGGTTGAAGCGGCATCGTACGCGAATGTAACCAAGTAAATTGTTGTGAGGTTTATTAAGAATCAGATTATATGTCGATATGGTGTGCCAAGTAAGATCATTACTGATAATGGATCGAACTTGAATAATAATATGGTAGAAGCTCTTTGTAAAGACTTCAAGATTGCACATCATAATTCTTCTCCCTACAAACCTAAGATGAATGGGGTTGTTGAAGCTGCAAATAAGAACATTAAGAAGATCATTCAGAAAATGGTTGTGACTTACAAATATTGGCATGAGATGCTCCCATTTGCTTTGGATAGGTACCCTACATCCATCCACACATCAACATGGGAAACCCCTTTCTCACTTGCTTATGGCATGGAAGTTGTGCTCCCAGTGGAGGTTGAGACCCCATCCTTACGTGTCTTGATGGAAGCCAAGTCGACAGAAGCCGAATGGTGTCAGACCAGGTACGACCAGCTAAATTTTATTGAAGAGAAGAGATTGACTGCCATGTGTTATAATCAGTTGTATCAACATAAAATGAAGAAAACATTTGATAAGAAGGTCAGACCTCGTGTGTTCAGAGAAGGTGACATTATGCTCAAGAAAATCTTATCTTTCAAACCAGATTCTAGGGGCAAATGGACTCCTAATTATGAAGGCCCATATGTTGTTAAGAGAACCTTTTAAGGTGGTGCTTTGATTCTTACAACTATGGATGGTGAAGAGTTCACTCGTCCTGTGAATGCCGATGCAGTCAAGAAATACTTCGCTTAAAAAAAAGAAAAAAACAGTTCGCTAAGTTGAAAACCCGAATGGGCGGCTTAAGCAAAAATGAGCGCCTCGGTGGATTGAAAACCCTGTAGCGGGGTATTCGTTACCATTAGAGATATTGACTAAATCCAAGGTAAATCATACAAGTCGAGTCGCCACCGCACTGCTATTTATCCAAAGGAATGGTTAGAAAGCGAACAAAAACCTAAAAGTTTTAACAAAAACTAGTAAAAGAGAAACAGAGATCTGAGTAAGGGGGTTGGTTATGCAATGGGAAGGTGTTAGGCACCCAAAACATCTTAGGTACTCCTAGGGAGTCCTTTTCACACTTGTTGTAAAGGTTGTTGTTTTTTTGAAAAATTTGTTTGTGCAAACATGATTGAAGAGATGAGAAAAGAATATACATGTTTGTTTACATTTTGTGTTTGGATGGATGAACCCATTGCCTACGTACCATCTTAGAAAAGATTAGGATCAAAACCTCGTAGTTCGAGGTAAAAATCTCAAAATGAGTTGGTGAACTGATTGATCCAAAAGCCTTAAGGTCTTTTGTTATCAAAGGGAGAAAATTCAACCTAAAACCACAAATCCACCATGTGAGGATAGCTTCAACATGCTAGTGAGGGGTTAACCCTATAATAAGCATGGAAGACTCATTATCCATCACTAAGGATATAGGTGAGTATTACATCTACCTCAAGGATAACTCAAACCTAATAGCTAAAGGTTATGGAAAATTTGATTAAGAAAGTGGCCATTGGAACCACAAAAAGACATTTGAATGGGTTATATTTACCAATTAGAAGTATATACAAAAATGGTCAAAGTTGACTTAAAGATTCAATTCCAGATAAGTGTTATGAAAATAAAGTTTGAAAATCAAAAGCATAAGGCTTAGGTTTCTAATGTTAAAAACAAATGTTAAATGTTTGCACAAAAAGTTTTGGCTTGGGTTAGAGTGGAGGGAAGAAGAAAAATGGCTAAGTCCTAAGTAAAGCAAAAAGGTGAGGGATAAAGAAACAAAACCACAATGGAGTTCCTCTCTTGAGATCATATTGATGATCCAAGTAGCTCCCATCCTTTGGAATAAGCAATCACATAAAGCATAAACTCAAGCAATCATCAATCAAATGAACTCTTGGAAAGACTCCTCAATGCATCTTGGATCTCTCTCTCTTAGAAGCTCATGGTAATGGTTCCCCAAATAAGTTCAAGTTAGAACTCCTAGCACAAGAAAACACACATCAAAAGGTTCTATAATACAATCAAAGAATGGACAAGAGGGAGTTTAGAATATGGTCCTTTCAATGTTCAGCTTGAAGCTTAAGCATTGTAAAGGCTCAATGCCTAGTTGCTCTTTGACTCCAAATTTGCATAGGGAAGGTCCTAAAGTCTAAGTCCATTTGTCCAATTCTTGGCATTTGGTTCACAACAATCAAAACAAAACACAAGCACAATAGTATATACACAATTATGTGCTCAAGTGAGCAAAAGGCAAATGGCATTAACATAAACATGTGCTCAAGTGAGCAAAGGGAAAAACAAATGGATAATATGTGCAAGAATAGTAGATTGCATAAAAGTAAAGAGCAAAAAGTAAATGTTAATTGTTAATGGTTAGTGTTAGTAGTTAGTGTGCCATAAGACAAATTTAGAGCTATGTTAAGCAATCGTAATTGGACTTATGTAGAAGTCACAACTATCTGAGGCCGGTCAATAATAATGTAGGCAACAACACTCGTTAGAAGTCTAAATTAGTGAACCAAGTTCCAGCAACTTGCCATGCCAAAAAGGAAAAGAAAAGAGAATTGATCTTGTATTGGTTTAAGCCTTTTGCATGATTTAGAAAACAACTTATCCTTAATGCAAAGTCATTCACTTGATCAATTGATCAAGATGAATTAGATTTGAATCAAGGAAGATTAAGTCTCCCTAATCAATGCTAACTTATCAACCTTCAACTCATTGATCAAAGAGAAAGAAGAAGAAGAAGAAGAAGGAGATGAAGAATGGATAAGGAAATGGAAAGATAAAAAATGCATAAGATGAAATAAGATGTACCAATCCATATGTATTGACCAAATGACATTGAAAGTCAAAGTCAAACAATAGAAAATCAGAAATGAGATGAAGATTGGAGATTAAACAATAAGCAAAATATTTTTGGCATTTTTTTAATATTAAAATAAACTTGAATTAAAAATAAAGGAAATGTCAAACTTCAAATCAACCTTGAGAGGTCCAAGTGATTTATCCCAAGTTCAACAAGGTCAAATTAAGTTTGACAAAAAATTTCAGCATTTTTAAAAGTCAGAAACTATTTTTAATCAATTAAAAATGAATAAAAATAACCTAATTGAACTAAAATCTCAAATAAATCTCAAATCAAATATAAAATTGATGAGAATATTTTTCATAGATTCATCATCATCCAAATAGGTTAGGAAAATATTTTTGTATTTTTTGAATATCAAAAACTATTTAAAATGAATTAAAAACAACCAGAAAAGAGAAAATTCACAAAAAAATATTAAATGTTGAAATAAAAAATATTAAAAATCAAAATCAGAAACTAGAATTTATTTGGAGAAAAATGCAATTGGTCCCATATTTTTTGGATTAAAAATGAAGAAGATATTGATTTTTGAAAATAATGGAAATAAAAGAAATTAAATCAGAAAATTGGAAATTCAAAAAAACCAGGAGCGTTAGATCTGAGCTCATTAATTGAGATGGCAGATCATGCGCTCCAGAGGCGCGCTTCCACCATATGTCCAAGTCCACGCGTAACACAATGAATAAATGAAAGTCATAACAAACGAGGGCCAGGATTAGATCTGGGAAAATCAATCCAACGATCCAGATTCAAACTAGCAACGGGACGCGCACCGGAGCCACCTTCTTCTCCGGTGAGCTTGTTTTCCGGCCAAAATTGCAGGCAACCAAAACTTAACCAAAATACACGATCTATACACCGTTGGAAAGCTGGGATGATGTACATCATCCCTGTATCACTCAATTTCACTCTAGATCTCTATATTGAGAGAAATCAGAGATGGAAATTCTGTGATGTTCATGAGAACTTGATGGATTTCAACAATTAAGTACTCAAATCAATTGCCTCTATGAAGAGGACTTCAGCCAACACAAGATCTAAGCACATAGATCAATAGATGATGAGTTTCGAAGAAAAAACCAGTTGAAGAACAACCTTGATTTCTGGAGATTTGAGCTTGATTCCTTGCTTCCTTTGCCAAAACAGAAGATCAATGGAGTAAAGGATGAAGGTCTAGAAGCTTTAGATCCAAAGATTCAACCAGATGTAGCTGAATTTTGGATCTGAAAAAATTGAAGAAAAGTGAAGTAGCTTCTTTGGTGAGAGGTTGGGTTTTGATTTCTGCAGCAATCCAGGTTGATTCCAGGATGCATTTTGAATGGAATAGAGCTTCTATTTATAGAGGACATGGCAAGGAGAGGGTGATTCAATCCGTGTGCATGAATTTGGACATTCATTGCATGGGCTTGCATGATCACGCACAAGGCCCAAAACCAAAGCCAAATGCAATCTGAAATCATACCAAAGTGAAATGGACGTGTAATCTGAATGGTAATTGCTTGTGCATGGAATATTGAGGTGTTATGCATAATTGAACCAAAATCTTCTCCTCTTCGAAAATACCATTTGCCAAATCCAAACATGAGCATGTGACTAATGGTTGGAAAGGTTTTGATGTAAGGAAAAATTGTTATGTTGGGCAAAAATCCATTTGAAGTGTGTAAATTGGTGAAATTGGAGTTTGAAGTGCAAGGTGCAAAACATGAAAAGGCAAAGTTTCTAAATTTGGCCAATGTTCAAGCCCTTATGTTTTGATGATGCAAGCCCCAAATGAAAACACCTCCAACATAAAAGTTGTGGATCTTTTCAATACAATCAAAATAGACTTAAATTTTGCATCATTTGGATTTTTGGTGAAAGCGTTATGGGCACTTGAAGTTGGACTTTTTTGCCTTTTAATGCATTTGGCCCAAAAGGACCTATAATGTCTTGCATTATCACATGTATTTCCTTTGAGATTTTGAAATTTTGTCCAACATAACATTTGAAGTAGACATCTTAAGCTTTCCAATGCATTTGATCCAACCTCAAAATCATAAAAAATGAATGAGTTATGTCCTTGGGAAGTTGACCCAAAATTAGGGTTTCACTCAAAACGACCTATAATGTATTGGAATGGGAGATGACCTTCCAAGCTTCAAATCAATTTTTGATGAACATGAAAGTTGTTCATCTTGTCCTTCAGAACATTTTTTCTTTTGGAATCATCTCCATTTGTGAAATTCTGGTGTAGTCAGGGTTCAGATGTTCTACTCCAAGTAATGACATCTGATCCAACATTGTTACTAATACAGCAAGACAGTTATACAAATTAAAACCCAGTACTGATATGCACACATTCACAGATGTCACGAAATCTGCTACTATATCACCATAGAATGGAAGAACATCCAGTTCTGTCCATCTGGTACAAAGACACAGCAGAGATCAACATTGGATGTTATGACATCCAATTCTGCGCAGACAAGAATGATGCAAAACTTAAATTTAAAGTGCAGTAAATAACACAAGGAATTGTTTACCCAGTTCGGTGTCACACACACCTACGTGTGGGGGCTACCAAGCCAGGGAGGAAATCCACTATTAGCAGTATTAATTCAGGCCTTAAACCACCTGTTTAATCCTATCACTTAATACCTACCCAATGCAATTTCAATCTAAACTAAGACTAGAGTTCCTACTCACTCCCCCTCAATCACCTCAGTGATTACAACCTTTAATTAATTTTAAAGACAATGGTGAAGTAATACTTCAAACAACTCTTGATTGTGCTTAACAGCTTTAATCAAGATACACAGCACTCACGCTTAAAAGCTTAGAGTGACATAACACTTAAAGCTCAATGAACACCCTAGTCTAATGCAATCATCTAGGTGATAATTGCTTGGCTCACAAGATACACCTAATAAAAGACACACACAAAATACAACAGTGAGGAGTACTGGAACAATGAATGCTTCACGCTAAAAACCCTTGAGTTCTGAAAGAAGGATTGTCATCCTTTTATATTGCAGCACTTGGGCCTTGTACTTGAATTTCCTAAAATTAAGGTTAAGCAAGTGAACCTAATTTCCACATATTAGGGTGCTAACAAATAGGCTATTTGTTAGGTTCATTAATTGTAGCTCAGTTGTTAGTTTCCTGGATTTTAGCTCAGCTGTTGGATTCCTGAAAAATAGCCTGAGAAAAATACTGAAACCGAAAAACTAACCATCCTACATTTTAGCATATGCTGTCAGGAATGAATGTCACAACATTCAGCTTGACGTCCAGAACATAGGCCATATGCTAACTCTGTTATTCTCCTGAAAACCAGTCTGAAAGAAATACTAAGCTGTAATAAATACTGAACTATACCAGAAAAACTCACTGGCCTATAAGTCAGTATCTGCTGTCAGAAATGAATGTCATAACATTCACTTTGACATCCAGACAATAGGCTATGTGTTGGGTCTGTTATTCTCCTGAAAAACAGCCTGAGATAAATACTGAACCATAACAGAAAAACCGACTAGCCTATAGTTTAGTATCTGCTGTCAGGGATGAATGTCATAACATCCAGTTTGACATTCAGTAAGTCCTGTATTGAGTGACTGTCATAACAAAACAGAAAATCAGCCTGCTGTTAGTTTCCTGAAAATCAGCCTGAGATAAATAACAGAAAAACTAACTGGCCTGTCAGGTATGAATGTCATAACATTCAATTTGACATTCAGAGAATGCTGTTATGAGTGACTGTCATAAGAAAACAGAAAATCAGCCTGAACTAAATACTGAACTATAACAGAAAAACGGATTAGTCTATAATTCAGTATCTGCTGTCAGGGATGAATGTCATAACATCCAGTTTGACATTCAGTAAATCTTGTATTAGTTAATCCTGCAGCATACTACTTAAGCATGTCATGACATCAGTAAGGACATCAGAGTACAGTTAGTGTTTTAACACAACATGCAGCCAATCAAACATCTACAAAGCATGTCATGACATCAGTCAAGACATTAGAGTCCAATTGGTGTTTTAACAAAAAATGCAGCCAATCAAACATCTACAAACTCCCCCTTTGGCAATTTTTTGGCTAAAACAACTTGGCATCACAACAGAGTTCACAGCAGCGGAAAACACACATCCTAGCAGAGAATTTAAATTAGCTAATACACTCTGCCCTCATAGAAGTTAAACTTCAAACAGCAGCATCACAAGTAGAATGCACACAACACCATAACCTCTTGTTTAGAGGACCTTCAATGAAATCTATTGTCCTGGGGTACATTTGTTACTCCCCTTTTTTGTCAAAAATGTTGCCAAAGCAACACTTAATCTTACAACCCAACAAAAATAAAATTACAAGCAAATTTCAGATACACACACTTGATTTTACTTCACAGTTTCAATCAAGAATACACACTCTTGATCTTGCTTTACAGTTTTGATCAAGACTACACCCACTTGATCTTGCTTCACGGCTTTGATCAAGTAGACACACACTCTTGCTTCACAGCTTTAGAGTGACGAATTTTAGCCACAAATCAGATCTTCAATCAAACACAGATTGCCATTAAGTGTGCAATCACACAACACCAGACATTCACACTGAATGTTTTGTGTATAGGGTGTCATGACATCGGGTCTGACATCCTGTAAAATTCCTACATAATTCCATAATTCCTTTTATAACTTCCAGCAGGTACAATCATATCAGATGCCATGACCTTGTGTATGACATTCTGAAACAAATACTGCATGAACATGATTTTGAACTCCAGCAGGTACATAGGATATCTTATGTTAAGACATCACACATAACATCTTGTGAACACTCTTTGTTTTACCAAAATTGCTCCCCTTTGGCAAATTTTGGCTAAAACATATATCTTTCCTTTTTGTTCACAAGGTAAACTATCAACAGTTAAACAACATAACAATAGTTTAAACAGCAGTAGAAGCAACACAATTACTAGCTTTATAGTTACTAGTACTACACACATGCACAAGGGTACTTCTCCTCCCCCTAAATCTGTGCAACAACAACATAATTACTAGTTAAGGATGCAACTAGTAAGACACACACACACATAGGCTCATTCTAATATATCATAATGAGACACACCACATCCATATTTCCTTATGACTGTAAGTTTCAGAAGGAAATAACAATATTGTCCAAGGCAATGTCATGACATCCGGTCAGACATTCTTCTGCTCACTCAGCCTTGAAACAAACCACATCATCTCAATAACTAACAAGGTCCCATACCTTGTTATCTGAGAACACATAAACCACAAGCTTGATGATTACTTGCAGCACAAAGACAGAACTCCCCCTGTCATGAACAACCAACTCTCCTCTTGAAGCTTGGAGATCACACATGAACATATCCAACACCCTAAAGTTAGACCTTCACATACTTCCTGAGTCAAAGAGAACCCAGACCACTTGATGTATGGAAAACATAAGATGCATCTTCATGTCTTCAAGAGCACACCCTCTGTTCAACCCTCTTGGCTGAACACATCCACACTCTGTGTCAATCTCTCTTCTAACCAGAACAAAAAACCACTTCACAAAATGTTCTAACATTAGTTAGGACATCCTTCACAACATAACAAAGAACACCATCTGATAATCTTCAGATATCACTGAGTCACCAGCTTGATCCAAAAGAAACCAGACACAAATTGGGACATATACATTCTCATCCCATTACAAGAGATAATCTTCCATAGATAGCTCAGAACTCCTACCACAAGCTCCAAGAGATGAATAGAAAACACCTCCTTTTTTCTTCAACTTACTACTTTTCTGCTCAAAAGTAATTTGTCTCAGACATTCCTCAAGAATAATCAGCTTCCATATGTTGATTATGTTGATTCTTCGACCTCACTTCTGAGATAGACCAAATGCCACTAGTTGATTACCTCCTTCATGAATCCTCCTATGAAAAAGTCAAATGCCACTTTTTGACCTCTCCAAGTTTATCAGACTTCTCCCAAAGATATTCTGACCTTCCAAGTCAGACTTGAACTTCAAGCTACATGTTAAACAAAACTTAGATTCTCTAAGACATGAACATGTAACATCTTCTCCATCCAGCAACTCCAAAGAACTACAATGAGAACGATCTTTTTGAAGTACCCAATCTACAACTCTGTAGACCCTTCTATCTTAAGTTGATGAACCACTTCACCAACTAAGATTCTGATGTTGAACCAAATGTCACAACATTGTGTTTTAACATCTAGCTATTGAATTCAGCTCCTTCTTCTGCCACTTGAAAGAACTTCCTCCCTACACAGAACAAGAGTTCAACGCTCTCATAGACTTGATTGTGGAACCAAGTTTGAGTAAACAACCTCCATCCTGCAGGTTTGCAGTTAAGTCATCCAAGCTCACACCTTGATGAATCCCTGCTTCTTCTCCAAAGACATCAGACACTCTGATGCATGAGTCTTCAGAAGGACCAGTTAGAGACTAACCCTTCAGCTATACCAAGGATTCCACTTCCTAAAGCAAGGTTGTTTCCATGATGTCAAGAATGCTGCCACTTGTTCTTAACTCCATAATGTGCATTAGCCAATGCACTTCCTTACCTAGATCAGAAATAAACTGATCCAAGTAACGACCATCAAGACTATGATGTCTTCTTATTCTTGTACACACCAAGGCTGAACATGTTTCTTGCCAGGAAACCTTTTCAGAGATCACATGCTTTTGCTGCCACCAAAGAGATAGATCATAAACCAATGTACCATCCTTCCTGTGATTCTGCACAGGGTCTTGAAGAAGAGATGTTCCAACATCTTTAAGAACATCAGTTATCTGGAGCTCCAAGGATAATCAATTAAATACTTGTACTTGGCACAAGTAGACATTGATCTTAAATCCTTTCCCAATTATCCTTTCAGATACTTCCACCATAAGAATACTTTGAAAATACTCTTCTTTTGTCAACATCTTCTGCTTGCAAGCACCTCAATATTTTTGAGAATCTTTCTAGGTTAGATTCACCCTTAAGAATGAGAGAGATGAATCCTTCCTTGCAAATGTGTCACATAACAACCAGAACCCATGTGACACAGGTCAACAGCCAACCAAACCCTAGGCTGACCAAACATGAGAAGGTTAACCAAAACTCCCCCTCAAATTAACAATCATGGAAACTCCACACCAATATCCATGCATGGTACACAAATGTCTCAACATGACATACACCATCCCTACCAGTGGCAACTAACTCTATGAGTTATACCTATACATACTCCAATCACACCAATCAGACTCTAGCTGACCATAAGTACTAGTGAAAAAAAAAGCATGAGTCAATAGTAGATATGCATTGCCAGAGCATACTACCTCAACCAACCTCTGAATCTTCATATTCTCACTCCTTGAAAGAACTGCCACTTCTGAGCGTGGTGTTTGAATAACAAGATTCATGGTCCCAATCCTCTTAAATGAAATAGCAATCAGGTTACCCCATTATTGACTTCTAACATCCAGGGGACTTATCTTCCAACAAAACATAGTACTTCAGGGAACAACTATCCAACCCTGATCAACCTACAGGAATAAGACAAACAACAGGAAATTGCACAATGTCACATCTCAACCAGCTCCACTTCTAGAGATCAGACTTCTAAAAGTGACCTTCTTGAGCACACACACAGTTGATCCTACCCTTGTCAACTTAGCACACACAGATGTCTCCTCTTCCAGGTCAGGAGTAGGTTCCAAACAAAAGTATCCCTTTATTTGACACCTAAAAACATCTGCTCTTCAACCAGTAGCTGCATACTTGTTGAACAACATGTTCTAACATCACATAGAACATTAGCTCCACCTCATTGGAACAAACCCTCCTTGAAAGTCTTCAAGGTCTTCATATACACTACCCAAGAGAGTAAAAGAATCAGTGATCAGGTGATTCTTACCATGATGAGTGGACTTGAGGAGACTCAAGTATCTTTGACATCTTTAGTAGATTATGATGAAATCTTGAATACATCAACCTTTCATCCGCATGAGGGGAAACTACATCAGAGTTTGAGTTTTTCCATGTATTATGCAGCGGAAATCATAATACAACTCAACCTATGAACACACACTTCACCAGATCAGCCTCCAAGAACATACCAAGTTTGAATATGATTCAATACTAGCACAACTGTCCCATACAAAGGTCAATTGCCAACCTCCAGAGACAGGTACACACAGTTCCTGTCATGAATAGTCCATCCAACTACTTCAACGGACCATTCAGGGAAATCATAGAACCTTCCACAGGTTCCAACATCAGTACTAACATAACTCCTTGCAAGATACCGGAAAGTATCACCCATGGATCTCATTCAGAAACAGAACAGGATGCCTGCTCTGATACCAATTGAAATTCTAGTGTAGTCAGAGTTCAGATTTTCTACTCCAAGTAATGACATCTGATCCAACATTGTTACTAATACAACAAGATAGTTATACAAATTAAAACCCAGTACTGATATGCACACATTCACAGATGTCACGACATCTGCTACTATATCACCATAGAATGGAAGAACACCCAGTTTTGTCCATCTGGTACAAAGACACATCAGAGATCAACATTGGATGTTATGACATCCAATTCTGCGCAGACAAGAATGATGCAGAACTTAAATTTAAAGTGCAGTAAATAACACAAGGAATTGTTTACCCAGTTCGGTGTCACACACACCTACGTCTGGGAGCTACCAAGCCAGGGGGAAATCCACTATTAGCAGTATTAATTCAGGCCTTAAACCACCTGTTTAATCCTATCACTTAATACCTACCCAATGCAATTTCAATCTAAACTAAGACCAGAGTTCCTACTCACTCCCCCTCAATCACCTCAGTGATATCAACCTTTAATTAAGTTTAAAGACAATGGTGAAGTAATACTGCAAACAACTCTTGATTGTGCTTAACAGTTTTAATCAAGATACACCACACTCATGCTTAAAAGCTTAGAGTGACACAACACTTACAACTCAATGAACACCCTAGTCCAATGTAATCATCTAGGTGATAATTGCTTGGCTCACAAGATACACCTAATACAAGACACACATAAAATACAGCAGTGAGGAGTGTCACAACCTAAATGCGAAACGAAACAACCGGCAAAAAAAGAAGAAAGAAATGATAGAAGAGTCGCCACCGTGCGTTATTTATCCCAAAGGAGGGAAAGGAAACGCTCGAAGTAAACCTGGAAAAAGGAAAGGAAAAGTCAAGGTCTCGCAACCAAATCTTGGGTTCGGGAGTCGATTATGCGAAGGGAAGGTATTAGCACCCCTACGCATCCGTAGTACTCTACGGGATCCACTCTTGTTGTTCTTGTCTAAAGGGTGTGGGTTTATCTAATGTACTATTTACTAAAAGAGGGGTCAAAAGAAAATGACTCGCGCAGATGTCGCATCCACTACATACGTATCTCATCTGAATATGAGAATCAGAGTCTTCGTAGCTCGGCTAGTCTATTTGTTTGTTTTGTGTTTTTTTTAGGTGAACGACGTTACTACGCAATCTACCGGATGCTCGACCTTTTGAGACTTACTCTACTGTAGTAGAAGGAGTTAACGTGTTCTTAGGAAAAGAAAAATCAATGAGTTTGTTTGTTTTAGGAATGCTCATGCAAAAAAGGAAGTCCTAGACGAAGAAACCGTGCTACCTTAATGGACATGCAAATGAGAGACTATACGAAACCTAGCAATCCTATGGGGAAAAGATCACCCCATACAAAACAAACATGCATAAAGTAAACACGCCAACAAGGGGGCTCAAACATACGTGGGTAGGGCTTTAGTCAAGAGGGGTCATATCAACCTCGACAAACAAGCCATGGAAGGGTAATCAAACGGGCTCTTAACCACTGACACTGAACGTCAGGGTGAGCATATCAAAAGGGTAATGAGGATAAGACCTCATAGCTCTTAACCCTGGACAGAGTGATCTCATGACAAAAAGTGGGGATTCAGAAAGGTGGAACCCTCTCCACTGACTGACCGGACAAAAGATCTTGGGCTTTTGTTCTGAAGCATCGACACGTAGTGCGAGCATAAAGAACGACACAATGAATAACGGGGGATTGAGTACTAACCCCTTTTATCCGTCAATTGCCTCTTCATGGAGGTCTTTAGCACTGGTGCCTCTCCTTGGAGGTCTTTAGGCACAAAAGTAAACACACAAAAACATTGCCTCCTATCGAGGTCTTCCAGCCAAGAAAGCGGTAAAATGCGGGAAAGATGTAAAAGGGATCAAAAGATCTACCACACGGATAAAGATCCGAAGTAACAACAACTAAAGAAACGAGAAACCCAGATATCTCTCAAGCTAGCACCATTAAAGAAAGCAAGTCAGCAAAGTAATTAGAATAAATCTCCAAATGGTATCCCACAAATAAAGTGGAATACCAAGCAAGCTATCTCTTCAAGAGTCATGTGAGCCCTCACAAAAACTAAACAAACAAGTTAGAATAACGAGATGGGGTGCAATCAAGAGTTGCACCAAACAAAAGAATCATAACAACAACAGCGTCAGGTAAACAGTGCACGGATGCAATAGAAAACATGTCAGAATAAAACACAAAACAAATTAGAGAGTAAAAAAAAAACAACTACTGTCATGATCGACCCTGCTTCGCTTAGCGAAGACTTAGCGAGGCTTCGCTACAGGTTCGCTTAGCAAGGTGCTAGCAAATGCCTGCGGATTCTGGGTTCTTCCTTGATAACAGTCTGATTTCAGAGACCCCAAATCCTATGGTACCCATTTCAGAAATTAAGTGATCAAACATTCGAGGCATTGCTCTACACATTCATGCATGTCTAAACCCACATGTGAAACCTAACGATACCCACTCTTCCAAATTCACCCATAATGCCTCACACATTCAAAAATTTCAAATTGAAAGCATAAAGTAGTGGAATAGGGCAAACCTGATTGGAGAGATCGAATGAAATTGAATTGCCCGGTTGGGTTTGCAGAGCAATGTTACGAATTTTATGAGATGGAATTAGTAGAGGTGATTTTGTGCAAATGAGTTCTTCAAAGTGTTTTCAGTTTTCACCCTTCCAACTCTGTTCTTCCGGTTTTTGTTCTACTGAAATTTTAGAATTTATAACTCGACTTTCGTGGCTTTGTGGGCTCAAATGAGAGAGGTCCAAGTCCAAGATTTTTCTGTTATATTTTTAAAACGCGTGGGCTTCGCCTAGAGAAGAATTTGCTCGCTTAGTGAGCATGACAGTTCAGGAAATTCCTTTTGAGCGCATGTGATTCTGGTGGCTTTCTTGGGACTCGCTGGGCGAACCATTATGCTCGCCTAGCGAGCATGACAGCTCAGGAACAGACTTTTGCTCCTTCAAGATTAGCGTTTTGAATGATGAATAGACCCCATTTGAACATGTTCGAAGTAACTCAAGTCATTCCCTTGTGTTGAGTGATCACCCAGATAGAATCCACAAAGTGTCTTGGATGATATTCAAGCTTCTTGGAGCTAATTCTGATTGACATGATGAAATGCGATATGAAATGTTAAATGACCTAAAAATGAATGCATGAATGAGGGGGGCAAATTTGAGGTGCTACAGCTGCCCCTATTCAATCAACTGGAGACCCGAAAAGAAGATAGCAGCGGCTTTCACACTTTTGAGGTATCAAGGGATTGAATACAATAAAAGCCTTAAAATTTACACTGAAGTGAAGTGAAATAACAATGCCTGTCAGAATTGGCAAAGAGGTGGTCCTGAGAGAAAAATCTGTCTGGTACAGTGAGAGTCGGTCTAAATACCGAGAAAGAATGTAAACTGGATACCAAAATAAATGGTAACACAGAAATAACCATGGCCTGAATGCCGCTCATCAGTCTGAATACTGGAAATGACTTCGATCTGAGCATCGGAAGATATGAGATTATTAATATCGGTCTGAACACCGAGAGACTGGCCTGAATGCCACTTCGGTCTAAATACCGGAAAATTGGCTTGAATGCCACAAGTTGCATCGACCTGAACGTCGGAAACGTCTTTGATCTGAACATCGGAAAATTTGCCTGAACGCCACTTCGGTCTGAATACCCGGAAAACCTGGCCTGAATGCCACAAGTTGTATCGACCTGAACATCGGAAACTTCTTCGATCTGAACATCGGAAAATTGGCCTGAATGCCACTTCGGTCTGAATACCCGGAAAACCTAGCCTGAATGCCACAAGTTGCATCGACCTGAACGTCGGAAACTTCTTCGATCTGAACATCGGAAAATTGGCCTGAATGCCAATTCAGTCTGAATACCGGAAACTTGGCCTGAATGCCACTTCGGTCTGAATACCGGAAACTTGGCCTGAATGCCACAAGTTGCGTCGACCTGAACGTCGGAAACTTCTTCGATCTGAACATCGGAAAACTGGCCTGAACGCCACTTCGGTCTGAATACCGGAAACTTTCATGCCTGTCAGCATCAACATAAATAATGAAAATGATAATTGAGGCGGCGCGTGAGCCAACGACCCCTGCTGGGAATAATAAAGATAAGTCATGAACAATCTTCAGTCTGAGTACTGGAAACAAACTTTTGGCTTATCACTTGGGATACCGAGAATGTTTTATGCTTTACATGCGTATGCTTGAATTTTTCAATGGCGTAATGCTCCATGAAGATGGAAATGCTACGCGATTTGGGATGATGCAATGCGATGTGATTCTACATGCAGGGATGCGAAATGCTAGATTCGAGAGAATGCCAAGCCGAGGCAAGGAATTCTGCTGGGGAAATGATCACAATCTTATGGACCCTGGCAATACTGTTGGAGATACATAACACAATGAACTCTGTGGGGAAATGACCAGCCACACGGTGTTCTGGAAAATAACAGAATACCAAGGCTCTGACTAGGAAGAGAAGGGCACTGAAAACTTTCTGTTGAGGAAAGCGACAGTGGTTCTGGCAACCATAATCTGCGATAGAGACGACTCAGCAGGGGAAGCAAACACCGATACGGTACCGAGACTCTGCTTCAAGGAAATAGACCATGGATCTAGCGTCGAGATCATCGATCAAGCATCGAACTCTGAGGAGCAGCCGCTTCTTCTAGGAAGATACAGACTGGCACTGTCAACTCCGCTGGGGATATACAGTCAGACACTGTTGACTCTATTGGTGAATGTATAATCTGAAACAAATGCTTGGGGAAGTACAACAGTGAGAGTCTGCTGGGGATTGAAGAATCCAACGCTCGGACCAGCTCTGCAGGGATAAGATACCAAATTCCAACTGTTGAGGAAAAACATCCGCGATCATATGATGGGGACCTTAAGGAAATGCCCCGAGTGTACCTGTTTTGAATAGAAGATCCAAAGCACTTAAAATTTACAGCAATTTTCAATGTTTATTGAGCACGTACCTGTAAAGCTCTTATGTTTCATGATGCAATGTTTATCAAAAATTCGGACGTCATTTTTGCAAACAAAACACTAAAATGAAAATGAACACAGAGATGTACTGAATAACATGATTTTATTGATTGAGTGGCCTCTGAATAGGTATTTACATCAGGAAGCAATCCCTGGAAAGAGGTAATTGCACAACAGATAAAAATAGAAATTAATCTAATGGCAATGTGAAATGGATTTCTATCGGGTTCCAGTTCTACTATGATTCACTCATCTTCAAGATCCTCTAGATGATCAGCTTTCCGAAAAAGGTGATTGGACTGTTTTCTATCCTTCGGAATTTTCCGGTTATCGACACGAGATGATATTCATAACTACTCATAATGCAGCCATTCGCTTAATCCCTAACTTTTTCCTGGATCGCCCTTTCGTGTTTTCAATCCACCGGGATACCCATTTTTGCCTAAGTTGCCCTTTCAGGTTTTCAACTTACCGGGTGTACAATCTTTTCATTTTTTAATCCCTAACTTTTGCCCGAACCTTTTCATTTTCTTGGTTCGTCGGGATGCCCATTTTTTGCCTGGACTATTCTTTTTATTGTCGAGCGGGTCTATTTTATGCGAAGTATTTTTTAACTGCGTCTGAGTTCACAGGGGAAGTGAAATCTTCACCATCCATAGTTGCAAGCAATAAGGCCCCACCATCGAAAATCTTGGTGATAATGTATGGTCCATCATAGTTAGGAGTCCACTTGCCCCTGTGATCTGTTTGAGGAGGAAGGATCCTTTTCAACACTAAATCTCTAACTTGGAAACATCGAGGACGCACTCTCCGATCAAAGGCTCTCTTCATCCGACTCTGATACAACTGCCCATGACAAATGGCTGCCATTCGCTTCTCTTAGATAAGACTCAACTCATTGAACCTTGTCTGAATCCATTCAGCTTCGTCTAACTTGACATCCAACAGGACTCTTAGAGAAGGAATCTCCACTTCAACAGGTAGGACTGCTTCCATACCATACACAAGGGAGTAAGGGGTTGCCCCGGTCGATGTACGTACTGAAGTACGGTACCCATGCAAGGCGAAGGGTAGCATCTCATGCCTATCTCTGTACGTGACGACCATCTTCTGCACAATCTTCTTTATGTTCTTATTTGCTTCCTCAACAACATCGTTCATCCTAGAGCGATAAGGGGAAGAATTGTGATGTTGAATGTTGAAGTTCTGGCACAACTCCTTCATCATTTTGTTATTGAGATTAGAACCATTATTAGTAATGATTCTTTCGGGAATCCCATAACGACAAATGATTTCTTTCTTAATGAATCGGGAAACCACATGTCTGGTGACATTCGCGAATGACGCTGCTTCGACCCACTTGGTGAAATAGTCAATGGCAACAAGGATGAAGCGATGCCCATTGGAGGCGGTCGACTCAAGCTTTCCGATCATATCAATGCCCCACATAGCAAAAGGCCACGGCGAAGACATCACATTCAAAGGATTTGGCGGCACATGTACCTTATAAGCATAAATCTGGCATTTGTGGCACTTCCGAGCATATTTGAAACAATCAGAATCCATGGTCATCTAGTAATAACCTGCTCTTAACAATTTCTTAGTCATTGCATGTCCCTCGACATGAGTACCGAAGGAGCCTTCATGAACTTCCTGCATTAACATGTCTGCTTCGTGTCTATCCACGCATTTGAGCAAAACCATGTCGAAGTTCCTCTTATACAGAACATCGTCTTTGTTCAAGAAGAAACTGCCTGCCAATCTTCTCAAAGTCTTTCTATCATTGTTGGATGCCCCTGCAGGGTACTCTTGATTCTTCAGAAAGCACTTGATGTCGTGATACCAAGGCTTGTCGTCAACTACCAGTTCAGCAGCAAACACATACGCGGCCCTGTCAAGGCGCATAACATCAATCCTGGGAGCATGGTTCCACCGAATCACGTTGATCATGGAAGATAGAGTGCCAAGAGCATCTGCCATCTGATTCTCATCTCGAGGTATATGATACAACTTTACTGTTGTGAAGAAAGTCAACAGTCTTCTCGTGTAGTCTCTGTAGGGGACCAGAGTAGGCTGGAGGGTGTTCCAATCACCATTTACTTGATTGATCACTAGAGCTGAATCTCCGAAGATGTCCAAAGTCTTGATTCTCAAATCAATGGCTTGCTCAATACCCAAGATACAGGCCTCATACTCAGGTTCATTATTGGTGCACTCAAAAGTCAGATGAGTGGTGAAAGGCATGTGGGCACCTTTCGGAGTAGTAATGACAGCACCAATTCCACTTCCTCTGGCATTGACAGCCCCATCAAACAACAAAGTCCACTTTTCGTCTGGATCAGGTCCCTCCTTAACAACTGGATCTTCGCAGTCTTTCATCTTGAGGAACATGATGTCTTCATCTGGAAAATCAAACTTCATCATGTCATAATCTTCAACCGGCTGTTGAGCAAGATAGTCTGAAAGAATACTCCCCTTGATGGCTTTCTGGGATGTATACTGGATATCATACTCTGTCAGTACCATTTGCCAACGAGCAACCCTTCCGATGAGAGCTGGCTGCTCGAATATATACTTGACTGGATCCATCTTGGAGATCAATAAGGTTGTGTGAGTCAGCATGTATTGTCTCAAACGCTTAGCAGCCCATGCAACTGCACAACATGTCTTTTCAAGCATTGAGTATCTCGACTCGCAGTCTGTGAATTTCTTACTCAGGTAGTAGATGGCATGCTCTTTCCTACCTGTCTCATCGTGCTGAACGAGAACACAACCTATGGAATTGTCTAGTACTGTCAAGTACATAATCAGCGGTCTCCCTAGGACTGGAGGCATGAGGATAAGGGGATTCTGCAAATACTCTTTTATCTTTTCAAAAGCCCTTTGACAATCGTCATTCCACCTGATAGCCCGATCTTTTCTTAGCAACTTGAAAATTGGCTCACACGTGGCTGTTAGGTGAGAGATGAACCTTGCAATGTAGTTCAACCTCCCTAAGAAACCACAAACTTGTTTCTCTGTTCTTGGCTCAGGAATTTCCTGTATCGCTTTTACTCTGTCAAGATCCACCTCAATCCCTTTCCCGCTAACAATGAAACCCAACAGTTTTCCAGATCTCACCCCGAAAGTACACTTGTTCGGATTAAGCCTCAGCTTGAACTTTCTCAAACGCTCAAATAGTTTCTGCAGATTCACCAAATGTTTTTCTTCTGTCTGAGATTTGGCAATCATATCGTCAACATAAACCTCGATATGTTGTCCCAGCATTTTTTAGACCAAACGGCATCACCTTGTAGCAGAAGGTGCCCCATGGGGTTATGAATGTTGTCTTCTCCATGTCTTCTGGTGCCACCTTGATTTGATTATAGCCAGAAAATCCATCCATGAAGGAGAATATCGAGAACTAAGTTGTGTTATCCACCAAAACGTCAATGTGAGGTAATGGGAAACCATCCTTAGGGTTAGCTCTATTCAGATCCCGGTAGTCGACACACATCCGTACCTTTCCATTCTTCTTAGGTACTGGAACGATGTTTGCAACCCATGGCGGATAATTGGTGACTGCTAGAAACCCTGCATCCAATTGTTTTTGCACTTCTTCCTTTATCTTGACAGCCATCTCTGGTCTTGTTCTTCTGAGCTTCTGCTTGACCGGAGGACAACCTTCTTTGAGAGGCAAGCGGTGTACCACGATGTCTGTGTCAAGCCCTGGCATGTCCTGATAAGACGAGGCGAAGATGTCAACATACTCTTGCAGCAATTCAATCAACTCGTTCTTCACATCGTCTTCCAAAGCAGCCCCTATCTTGATTTCTTTCTTGACGTCCTCGGTGCCAAGATTAATCACTTCAGTAGACTCTTGATGCGGTTGAATGACCCCTTCCTCTTGCTTTAATAGCCTGGCAAGTTCTTCAGGGAGTTCACAGTCTTCATCACCCTCTTCTTCAGTTTGAAGATCGGATTTTCAAAGTCGAAGCGAGCCATAGAAGAACCGTTATCAATAGGATCCGGTGATGTGCATCTGCATGAATGATGGTATGTGCTTATGAGTGTAAAAAAAGTGAAAACTAAACAAAACATTGCCAAATATTTTTTAATTTTTATTTTTTTGAAAACTACAAAAATAGAAAAACAGTGAACAAAATTTTGAATGCAAAAAGACGTCCTTTATTTATGATAAAAATGCAGGTATTCGCATAGATGAGCCCTACAATGAGTCATTACGCCCTGGGCGGAACGTAAGACTTAGACATGCATGAATAAACAAGAAAAATTAATCCTCCAGAAAAGTGACTTGGACAATCTCCTTAGAAGACCAATTGTTGATGACTTCACTCGGGATCCTCGGATGAACCCAGTTATCGATGTCACAGTCACTATCCCCATCTTCATCATTGACCGCAGAGACCTGGCCATATCAGATAACGCCAGCGCTGGAGAAAGTAATCGGCCCCTGACGAGTCTAAAGTGTTGAAGTTGTAGAAGTCAGAGCTGGCTGATACCCAATCCCGAACTTGTCTTCTTTCATTGGTAACTCCAACAGACGTCCCTAACCGGGGGCAACGCCCGAATCTACCAAGGCCTGCGCCTGCTTGAAGGACGAGATAGAGGCACCCGCTTTAACTTATTCCACCGGAGTTGCGTCCTTGATCTGAACTGCCTCAAAGGCCTGACATAGGGTCTCATGAATTTCACCTTCTACCTCTACATACTTGAATGTAGACAGGTTACTGACCAGAATATCCTCCTCACCACAGACGGTGATAATCTTTCCATTGACTGGGAATTTAATCTTCTGATGTAAAGTTGAAGAGACTGCCCCAGCATTGTGGATCCAAGGACGACCCAGCTGGAAACTATAGGAAGGACTGATATCCATCACATAGAAGACGTTGTTGAAGGTTTGTGATCCAATATGAATTGGCAATTCTACCTCTCCGAACACCGACCTCTTAGAACCATCAAAGGCTCTCATAATAAGATCTGAAGGCTTCAGGACCAAACCCTCTACTTCTAACCTTGACAGGGCTCTCTTGGGTAGCACATTGAGAGAGGAACCTGTATCCACCAGAACATGAGATAACACGGTGTCTTTGCATTCCATCGAGATGTGCAAAGCCTTGTTATGGTTGCGTCCAGCTGGTGTTAAGTCAGAATCAGTAAAACCTAACCCGTTGCTTGCATGAACATTTGCAATGATTCCTTCCAATTGGTTCACTGAGATCTCCTGAGGCACATATGCAGCATTTACGACTTTCAGCAGTGCCTCCCTGTGCGCCTCTGAACACAATAGGAGTGAGAGAATGGATATCTTGGACGGAGTCTGAATCAACTGATCGACTACCTTGTAGTCACTTTTCTTTATAATTCTCAAAAGCTCGTCCACATCCTTCGCAAAAGTGGGCTCAGAACCAGCCTGGGGTGCAAGGGCAGCCTCATTCACGACTTGCTTGCCTTTGGCTTTCGCCGCAACATCAGCATTATCAGTTTGGGTAACGGGTGGTGAGAACAGTCTACCACTCCTGGTGAATCACCCGATTCCACCAACATTGTCCACTACGGGACCTTCAACTTCAAGTTCAGACTTCTGTCCCTCTTCTACCTTCAGTGGCCATTCCACCCTATGATCGTGGGTGTATACACTCCCCCCTTAATCCCAAGGAATGGCCCTTTTGCTGGTGAAAGGTAAAGGACCAGGGGTTGTGATAGTCATAGTGGACGGTCGCGCTGGTGGCTTCGGTTGCGCTTCTGGCACATTGATATGATTAGTTGGGTAGAAAATGGTGATAGTAGCAACATCATAGTCATACTCTGAAATCTCATTCATTGAAACATAACCATCCGAAACATCGAAATCAAGTTCAATTACATCAGAATCAACCACATTGTTTGGAATATCAGCAACAACATTGGAAAAATTAAATACATCATCATGGATTACAGATTCAATAGGAACAACATCTGTGAATTCATCAGTAGCATCTTCAAACACCTTTTCCTCAACCCCTTCCACAGACTCTTGGACAGACAAATCTTCAACCTGGAGGGTACCTTCGTCGAGCAAGGCCTGGATACCCTGCTGCAACTTCAAACAACCTCCACTCTGAGTAGCACAATCCACACAACCCTTCCCACAACCAGGGAAAACATCGACCTTCAACAAGTAGCCCTTGATATCCAACAACCGAGTTTTCAGCTTCAACACATCTTTGATGGATTTGGTTCCCCCTTCCATCATATTAACATTCGCACTACCATGCTGTGGCATGGGATTGTTGACAACATTAGGAGCCGGTGCAAGGTTGATGGCCTTTGAATCTATGAGGTCCTGAACTACATGCTTAAAAGCTTTGCAGTTCTCAATATTATGGCCAGGTGCCCCAGAGTGGAAACTACACCTAGCGTTGGCGTCGTAACCCACCGGAAGCCTACCAACAGGAGGAGCCAGAGTGCGTAACTGCACAAGTTGTAGTTGTTGAAGACTAGAAAGCAACTGAGCGTACGACATTGGAAGGGTGTCGAAACGCCGGTCCATCATCCTTGTCCTCTGTTGATAGTCGGGTCTGTTACCCGGTTGTTGTTGTTGGTATTGAGTAGTTTGCTGACATTGTGGTTGTTGTTGTTGCAGTGGTGTTGCAGCTGGAATGGTCACATCCGCAACATACGGTTGTTGATGATAGTTCTGAAAGTTACTCCTCTGGTTACCCCTGTTATGATAAGAAGATATGGCATTTGCATCCTCTTCTCTCCTCTTCTGTCCCTGAATGAATGGCTTCTTCACCCCTGATGAAGATCCACCTCCACTCTGGATCTTGCATGTCTTCAAATAGTTCTCCACCCTCTCGCCGGTAGAGACTACATCAGCAAAGTTGGAGGCATTGCAACCCACCAGGCGCTCCAAGTAAGGTCCGGGCAGAGGGTTGATGAACATGTAAGCCATTTCCTTCTCCAACATAGGAGGTTGAACACGGGAAGCTGTCTCCCTCCAACGTTGAGCGTATTCCCTGAAGCACTCATTGGTTTTAAGAGATAGATTCTGAAGTTGAGTTATGTCCAGAGCCATGTATGCATTATACTGATACTGCTTCACGAAAGCCTCAGCCAAATCCCTCCAGCAGCGGATGTGGGCTCTGTCCAGCCTCATATACCATTCCAGGGATGCCCCAGCTAGGTTATCCTGGAAAAAGTACATAAGCAACTTTTCATCGTCAGAGTATGCAACCATTTTACAGAAATAGGCTTGCACATGGGTCTTTGGGGAAGAGTTGCCACTATATTTGTCAAATATCGGGACCTTGAATTTCGGTGGCACCCTCACGCCTGGGACCAATCCCAAGTCAACAACGTCTACTCCCAGAGGATTCTGTCCTTCCACTGCCTTCAGCCTCTCCTCTAATCTTCTAAACATGGGTCCATGCCATGGCCCAATCCAAAGTCTTCCTGCATCTGGGTGAACTGATCGTCCTGATCATCATGGACGGGTTGTTGACCGGAGTTGACCTGCGGGATCGGGGTAGGCCCCGGTCCACTGGGTCCGTTAACCTCTCCAGCTGGAGGATTAGTCAATGTCTCTGGTTGAGTAGTGGCGGGATTCCTCTACATCATCTGCCTGAGCTCTTGCTGTCCCTGAGCCACCCCTTGAACCACATCCATGAATTGGGTCATGCGGATCCTCATCTCGGCGAGCTCTGCTTGTAGGCTTTCCATTACTCTCTGCTGGTTTCTGCGGGTACCGTACCGGTGAATTCCTGAATCAGCTATCCTGCCAGTGGAACACCAAATAATATAAGAACACCACAGCGGTACCTGTTATGCAAGATATGCAAATGAATATGTAAATGCAATGACATGTTTATCAATTCCAACGGGTATTCTACCCTCTTGATTCCAGTCTCACATCCGACAGAAAGCGCAAGAAGACCGAGTTGTGGATAAACTTCTGAGATCAAGATGCAATAAGGAAAACCATCATATAAATGAGTTCAAGAAGGGAAAGGCCTTATCCAGCAGTTCATCAAAAAGGATCTCCACAACAAGCCTGTGGATCATCACTACAATACAATAAGTAAAGAGAGGAACAAAAATCAGGAATCAGCCTCCTGTATACAACCCATAAGGACTGCTCCTCACTTCAGCCAGTAGTACCACTGTGTCAGGATGATCTGGAGATTCTGTCAAACGCCGGATAAGCAGATTCCTCTTGTGAATAACTCCCTCCAACTCGTTGATGTGCTCTCTTTAGTAATTCCCATCATCTTCTCCAAATACCTCTTCAAGTCTAGATTTCTTCAAACCTGCCAACACTTTGAGTTCCTCAATCTGTCCTTAAGCTTTGATGAGTTGATCTGTGATATAACCATTGGTTGAACTGGTGCACAGAAGCTCATTGTTCTTCTCCTTCAGCAAAATTTTCAACTTCTCCATCTGACCAGTCAATTCGGCCACCATCTCCTCCTCTTTTACCTTCCTAGAAGCTGAAAATGTATCTCGTTGCTCTTGCCAACCAGCTAGCTTACCATGAGCATCTGTTAGCTGCTGTTTGACTCGCCTAAACTCAGAACTAGATCATCCCAGGGCTTTGTCTGTCTTCCTGAAGAAGTCCACCTCCACAACTAATTTCCTCTCTGCTTCCCCTTGCAATCTGACGGCTTCCCCCTTTTGATATTCTGCCTCATGGAATTGATGCATACAGTCTTGCAGCTTCACACTTAACTCTGAGTTTTCAGTTTGAAGCTCCTCCATGGCATTCTTCAATTTGTCATACTCCTCTCGGCTCACCATTGTTGACTGCTCAGGAGTAGGTGGATACAAAGGTTCTTCAATAGGAAACGGAAGACCAAACTCTTCGACTCTTCCTTGAAGCCACTCTTCATACTGAGGGTAAGTTCTACAATCTCCTTTTCCAAGCACAGTTCTTCCTCTCTTGATCACCTTGAGCCAAGCCTCAGCTGCCTTACGGGAGACAGTCAAATCAGATGAAGAATTGAAAAATAGAGATTCTTCCACATCTTTTTCCAAAGGCGGAGTTCTTAAAGCATATCCAAATTGTCTGACTGCCAGAGAAGGATTGTAGTTGATACTTCCTCTTCTTCCTACTAATGGTACATTCGGGAAGTTCCCACAACTATGAATAATATCTTCCCGAAGCAAGCTCTGGTCTGACCACCAAGAAATATCTTTAGCTCTTATCCCCATCAGTCTCTTTGACCAACTCAACGAGTTCTTGACATCAACGAACGCTCCTGACTTGGGTAGGTGGGAACTGAACCACTTATAAAACAAAGGCGTACAACAATTCACCATTCCTCCCCTTCTATTCTTATACCTGTGATGCACTGAATGAAAGAAATCTCCCAACAAGGTCGGCACCAGATTTCCCAACACGAAGAGGCGTATGGCGTTTACGTCCACAAATTTTGCCACATTAGGGAACAGAACAATCCCATACACATAAAGAGCCAACGCAGCATTGAAACCCCTCTGGTCACCATCTTCAAGCTTCTTCTTTGCTTCTCCTAGTAAGAAACTCAGATGAAAACCATTAACTCCTCCCTTCTGACACATATTAGCCTTCAAGACTGATTTCCCCAAATATGTGGTTGAAGCAACCATGTTGAGATCGTGCAGAAACTCGGAACTGTAGAATAACAACTGCGGCTTGATAGGAACTCTGAGAAAACTAGCTACCTCCTCCAAAGTAGGGACCAAAATATAATATGGGAACGTGAAACACCTCAATGGAGGGTCATAGAACTGCAACAATGTAAAGAGGGCATCATGTTGATCTTTGGAGAGAACCGTAACGAAACATAGAATCAAACCATAATCCTTCCGGAATCCTTCTAGAGAACCGTGATCCATTAACTTCATCAGCTATTGAATAGGCTCCAAGCAAACCACAGGAAACTTGTAGGCGACGTGTCTCTTTCTGCCAATGTCCATCTCAGAGAAACTAGAGAAACCACAGGAAACAGGAATCAAGAAGAAGATGTAAACCCCCCTAGAAATAGAGAAACATGTATTAAATGATATAAATGCAACATGATGTGATGCAATGCAGTGACATGGAAATCCAGATTGTTGTATCTGCTTGAACAACTGTTGGGTTGCACTGTTTGAAGAGAAACCCACTGAGGAAAACTCTGCTCCAGAAAACTGGGTTGGTTGGAGGTTAAGGTTTCCTGTATTTAGCCCGCCCCTCACTAGTAGGTTCTAAGAACAGAAGTTCGTCAACTTCAACCCTTCAGTCGATAATAATACGTTTACCACTGAAGGTTTGGCATTATTACGGGATAAAAGACCTCCACTGACTCCCCTCAACAGGATATCCTAAAGCAAGTTCCCAGTCTCGGGGTCCTCGGATTGAGCAGCAAGAATGCGCCCATCAGATGCGAAACGAAACGAAACAACCGGCAAAAAAGAGAGAAAGAAATGATAGAAGAGTCGCCACCGTGCATTATTTATCCCAAAGGAGGGAAAGGAAACGCTCGAAGTAAACCTGGAAAAAGGAAAGGAAAAGACAAGGTCTCGCAACCAAATCTTGGGTTCGGGAGTCGATTATGCGAAGGGAAGGTATTAGCACCCCTACGCATCCGTAGTACTCTACGGGATCCACTCTTATTGTTCTTGTCTAAAGGGTGTGGGTTTATCTAATGTACTATTTACTAAAAGAGGGGTCAAAAGAAAATGACTCGCACGGATGTTGCATCCACTGCATACGTATCTCATCTGAATATGAGAATCAGAGTCTTCGTAGCTCGGCTGACCTATTTGTTTGTTTTGTGGTTTTCTTTTAGGTGAACGACATTACTACGCAATCTACCGGATGCTCGACCTTTGGAGACTTACTCGCCTGTAGTAGAAGGAGTTAACGTGTTCTTAGGAAAAGAAAAATCAATGAGTTTGTTTGGTTTAGGAATGCTCATGCAAAAAAGGAAGTCCTAGACGAAGGAACCGTGCTACCTTAAAGGACATGCAAACGAGAGACTATACGAAGCCTAGCAATCCTATGGGGAAACGATCACCCCATACAAAACAAACATGCATAAAGTAAACACGCCAACAAGGGGGCTCAAACATACGTGGGTAGGGCTTTAGTCAAGAGGGGTCATATCAACCTCGACAAACAAGCCATGGAAGGGTAATCAAACGGGCTCTTAACCACTGACACTGAACGTCAGGGTGAGCAGATCAAAAGGGTAATGAGGATAAGACCTCATTACTCTTAACCTTGGACAGGGTGACCTCATGACAAAAAGTGGGGATTCAGAAAGGTGGAACCCTCTCCACTGACTGACGGGACAAAAGATCTTGGGCTTTTGTTCTGAAGCATCGACATGTAGTGCGAGCATAAAGAACGACACACTGAATAACAGGGGATTGACTACTAACCCCTTTTATCCATCAATTGCCTCTTCATGGAGGTCTTTAGCACTAGTGCCTCTCATTGGAGGTCTTTAGGCACAAAAGTAAACACAAAAAAACATTGCCTCCTATCGAGGTCTTCCAGCCAAGAAAGCGATAAAATGCGGGAAAGATGTAAAAGGGATCAAAAGATCTACCACACGGATAAAGATATGAAGTAACAGCAACTAAAGAAACGAGAAACCCATAGATCTCTCAAGCTAGCACCATCAAAGAAAGCAAGTCAGCAAAGTAATTAGAATAAATCTCCAAATGGTATCCCACAAATAAAGTGGAATACCAAGCAAGCTATCTCTTCAAGAGTCATGTGAGCCTTCACAAAAACTCAACAAACAAGTTAGAATAACGAGATGGGGTGCAATCAAGAGTTGCACCAAACAAAAGAATCATAACAACAACAGCGTCATGTAAACAGTGCACGTATGCAATAGAAAACATGTCACAACAAAACACAAAACAGATTAGAGAGTAAACAAAAAAAAAACAACAACTGTCATGATCGCCCCTGCTTCGCTTAGCGAAGACTTAGCGAGGCTTCGCTACAGGTTCGCTTAGCGAGGTGCTAGCGAATGCCTGCGGATTCTGGGTTCTTCCTTGATAACAGTCCGATTTCAGAGACCTCAAATCCTATTGTACCCATTTCAGAAATTAAGTGATCAAACATTCGAGGCATTGCTCTACACATTCATGCATGTCTAAACCCACATGTGAAACCTAACGATACCCACTCTTCCAAATTCACCCATAATGCCTCACACATTCAGAAATTTCAAATTGAAAGCATAAAGTAGTGGAAATAGGGCAAACCTGATTGGAGAGATCGAATGAAATTGAATTGCCAGGTTGGGTTTGCAGAGCAATGTTAGGGTTTTTATGAGATGGAATTAGTAGAGGTGATTTTTTGCAAATGAGTTCTTCAAAGTGTTTTCAGCTTTCACCCTTCCAACACTGTTCTTCCGGTTTTTGTTCTACTGAAATTTTAGAATTTATAACTTGATTTTCGTGGCTTTGTGGGCTTAAGTGAGAGAGGTCCAAGTCCAAGATTTTTCTGTTATATTTTTAAAACGCAAGGGATTCGCCTAACGAAGAATTTGCTCGCCTAGCGAGCATGACAATTCAGGAAATTCCTTCTGAGCGCAGGTGACTCTGGTGGCTTTCTTGGGACTCGCTGGGCGAACCATTATGCTCGCCTAGCGAGCATGACAGCTCAGGAACAGACTTTTGCTCCTTCAAGATTAGCATTTTTAATGATGAATAGACCCTATTTGAACATGTTGGAAGTAACTCAAGTCATTCCCTTGTGTTGACTGATCACCCAGATAGAACCCACAAAGTGTCTTGGATGATATTCAGGCTTCTTGGAGCTAATTCTGATTGACATGATGAAATGCGATATGAAATGTTAAATGACCTAAAATTGAATGCATGAATGAGGGGGGGGCAAATTTGAGGTGCTACAAGGAGTACTGGAACAATGTATGCTTCACGCTAACAACCCCTGAGTTCTGAAAGAAGGATTGCCATCCTTTTTATATTGCAGCACTTCGGCATTGTACTTGTATTTCCTAAAATTAAGATTAAGCAAGTTAACCTAATTTCCACATATTAGGGTGCTAACAAATAGGCTATTTGTTAGGTTCATTAGTTGTAGCTCAATTGTTAGTTTCCTGGATTTTAGCCAACTGTTGGATTCCTGAAAAATAGCCTGAGAAAAATACTGAAATAGAAAAACTAACCATCCTACATTTTAGCATATGCTGTCAGGAATGAATGTCACAACATTCAGCTTGACGTCCAGAACATAGGCCATATGCTAACTCTGTTATTCTTCTGAAAACCAGTCTGAAAGAAATACTGAGCTGTAATAAATACTGAACTATACCAGAAAAACTCACTGGCCTATAAGTCAGTATCTGCTGTCAGGAATGAATGTCATAACATTCAGTTTGACATCCAGACAATAGGCTATGTGCTAGGTCTGTTATTCTCCTAAAAAACAGCCTGAGATAAATACTGAACCATAACAGAAAAACCAACTAGCCTATAGTTCAGTATCTGCTGTCAGGGATGAATGTCATAACATCCAGTTTGACATTCAGTAAGTCCTGTATTGAGTGACTGTCATAACAGAACAGAAAATCAGCCTGCTGTTAGTTTCCTGAAAATCAGCCTGAGATAAATAACAGAAAAACTGACTGGCCTGTCATGAATGAATGTCATAAAATTCAGTTTGACATTAAGAGAATGTTGTTATGAGTGACTGTCATAACAAAACATAAAATCAGCCTGAACTAAATACTGAACTATAACAGAAAAACTGATTAGTTTATAATTCAGTACCTACTGTCAGGGATGAATGTCATAACATCCAGTTTGACATTCAGTAAATCCTGTATTAGCTAATCCTGCAGCATACTACTTAAGCATGTTATGACATCAGTCAAGACATCAGAGTACAGTTAGTGTTTTAACACAACATGCAGCCAATCAAACATCTACAGAGCATGTCATAACATCAGTCAAGACATTAGAGTCCAGTTAGTGTTTTAACACAAAATGCAGCCAATCAAACATCTACAATTTGACCAACACATAAAAAGTTAGGTCTCAGTGCTTTTCAAAATAGTCAGATGAATTGACTGATCAACTTCTCAAATCCATAACTCATATCTTGATGAATTGATGATTGAGGACACTCAAATAAGTTCAAATATGCATGAAATGATGAATTAAAGAACTTCCCTTGATTTTATTTGACCATGGGCTGAGGTTGCTTCATGAGCAAGGCATTGTGGTGCACAGATGAATTAGGGTTCCTTTGGGGGACAAACCTCAAACCCTTTGACTTGCTTTGATCAAAATGATGAATTGAGATACTAGAGAGGCATACTTGATGGAGGAGAGCTTTGGGAACCATTACCATGCTTGCTTTCATCTCCTCTTGACCTTATCATTGCACCAAAGATATCCTAGTGTCTTTGGACCTTGTGATTGCTCAAGCTACAAACAAAAGATGTTAGTGACATATTTTTGTGCTTTTGGTTAATAAACAAAAATGAGAAAAGCAATAATATATAATTCAAGCATGCTTGGTGATCTCAAACCACTCACAAGAGGTCCCACCTAAAGGAAAACGGAACCAAGATGCTAATGATCCTTGAGGCAATGCAAATGCAATGTTATGATGCCCTGAGGGATCTTAGGGACAAAATTGGGGTCTTACAGATGCCCTATTTAAGGTCATTCTAGCCAGAGAAGTGAAGGTTAAAGTCTTCGTCTCGACTGGGTAGAATGGGCTTAAATAATAACAGAGAGACGAATTTTGGTCCCTAAGATACCTCATGATGCAGATGTATGCATGCAACTGGAAAAACTCTGTGGGGATATGTGTCCACAAAGAAAGAAAAGGATCAGGACCAATTGAAAATCCACTGGATTAACACACTCATAAATGGAACAGAGACTCTACCGGGGGGTAAAAGGATAGAAATGCGTGAGCAGGTCACGACTTAAAACATGCTGAGAGACACCGAGAGAATCCATGAAATAAATCAATGGAAGGACTCGAGCTGACTCGAAGATGCATGTATTGGGGAATATGCCAATACAGCAAAATTATCCGCAACGGATACTTCGGATAAAAAATCTGGACTCAGGTGGAGGTGTCCACTAAGGGCCCAGTTGAGGAAAACAAATGAGGTACTACCGGTTACTAGGTAATAAGCTCAAAAAGAGATCATGTGATTCCACCGGTATAAGTGTGAGGGAGAAACATGCTCCGGGAGAATGAATATCTAAGATCGGTATAAGGGTGAGAGATATCAATCAACCAAATCATCTGAGGAAGACCTAAAAAGGTATATCTCCACTCAGGAAAATCTGACTCCACAGGGGACAAAAGTCATAATAGGGAGCTAAAGGAGGGAACACCAGGGATACCGGTTACTGGGCATATAATAGGTGACCAACCAAAACGTGAATTGGGGAATATTCCCAAAACACTCATCATCCAAAAGAGGGCAAAAAGAAAACTCGATTATGGGATGGACATTCGATTCCCAAAGAGTGCATGAGATATATCATCTATTACCGCCAGAACGTAGATAATATACTCGCATGGAAGATTATCCACAGCCGGTTACTGGGTTAATAAAGGATAAATCGACCGACAAAGAAAGGCATCGGGATACCGACACTAGGTATATAATGATGACCATTCAAGGGGAGCAACAAACATTACCAGCAATCGGTATATGAAAGATGACTTGCTGGGGATAAACTGCCTAATCAGACCAATTATCCAAGAGAATGAGGGAATATCAACACCGAATATTGGATAATGATAACCGTCAAGGAGGGGATTACATCTACCGGATACTGGGTAGAAAACCACGGAAGAGTAATCGTCATCAATTAGGATGAACAAAAGTTTAACTCTACAAAGAGGAGAAAATAGGTTTTACAACTACCGGTATAAGGGTAGAAAACCACAGACTCCGCCGAGGATAAGATGAATGATTACTAATTATTGAGCAATTATTCATTTATACCACAGGGAAGCAATAGGAAAACATATCACAAGAAGCCAATTTAGGATCAAACTAAAGAGGCCAACTTAATCAAGACTCGTCCTAGTGAGGATATAACTCATTAGGGAAACCCGTCCCAGAATATGTGTTGGGAGGAAGCAAAAAAAAATCGTCGTCCACGAGGATGTAACTCGGTGGGGAATATGGAAAGAAAGATAAACACTTTCTGCTTAAGGGGCTGACTCTACATGGGGAGATCAGACACCGACATCTGCTTGGGAAATGTATTACCAACTAGCAGGGGATAACAAACAAAGATATATGGCAAAGAATGTAATCATGAATATCTGAATGTTTGAAAATTATATGCACACATGCGTGGTTTATGTATGATGAATGCTGACAAACAGACATTTCTAACACAAACAGCTCCATAGAAAAAGTACACGAACATCCGGTACTACATCTCAAGAGAGAAAGCCACGTTCACCGGAGAGTATCCAATATGATGAGGGTAAGAGAGACCAGGAAGCAAAGATCCCTGCAGGGGATGAACATCAGTCATTCCAGCTGGGGACAGGAGTTATTGCACGGATAAAATCTGCCGCATAAGCAACTCCACTGGGGAATCTATCCAAGGGATAAAGGGATTATGGGGATCAAACACCAAGTACCGTGCTCACCAAAGAGATCCCTTATGCTGAGGAGGAAAGGTCACTACTCTGCTGAAGGGAAGAGTGGTGGATATCTCACTAAGCACTCCACCCAGTAGGAAAACCACAAAAGGCTCCGGAGGAAGAAGATACAGCAAGCCAGGAATATGAACAAATGTCTTACCCTGTTAGGTATCATAACATCCTTGGGAGAGCGCTGAGGATCTCCTAAGTATCCTTTCGTCATTGTGAATGTTCACTTTGTTTAAAAACAAGTTATGAAAAATTCGATTATTCAAAACAATGATATTTTCTATATTAAAGCATGCAAAACATTTGTTGAATAGAAACAAATAAGAGTGCAAATAATTGGATAAAAGGCTCAAATTCATTTGATGGAATGGTAGTCTGCAAATGGCAAGACTCCATAGATCTTTACAAGTTTGAAATTAGTGATATATATTGGAAAAGGGCTACATTGAACATAATGACCATTTCTCCACCAATTCTGAATCCGATGTATTTGAAGCTTCGGTTGATGACGAATGAGCAAGAATCCCTGACGGATGACAGTTGTAGAACAAAGACTTGTCAGGATGCAGTTACTTGCCAAATCCCTAATTTTTGCCTAGATTTCCCCAGGATGAGGTATTCAATCTAGCGGGATACATATATTCATTTTTATGTCTCTAACTTTTGCCTGGACCTCCCTTTCGGGTTTTCAATCCACCGAGACGCTCATTTTTGCCTAAGGCGCCCTTTCGGGTTTTCAACTCAGCGAGCTATTCTGTTTTTATTTTTAGGCGAAGTATTTCTTGACTGCATCTGAATTTACAGGACGAGTGACATCCTCCCCATCCATAGTTGTAAGTATCAAAGCACCGCCTGAAAAGGCTCTCTTGACAACATATGGACCTTCATAGTTTGAAGTCCACTTGCCCCTGGAATCGGGCGCGAAAGAAAAGACTTTCTTGAGTACAAGGCCACCTTCTCGGAACACACAAGGCTTGACCTTCTTGTCAAAAGCTTTCTTCATTCTTTGTTGATATAACTGACCATGGCACATGGCAGTCAACCTCTTCTCTTCTATCAAATTTAGCTGGTCATAACGACTCTGAACCCATTCAGCATTAGTCAACTTGGCCTCCATCAAGACTCTCATTGATGGGATCTCCATCTCTACTGGGAGTATAGCCTCCATGCCATAAACAAGAGAGAAAGGGGTTGCCCCTATTGAAGTGCGAACAGATGTACGATATCCATGTAAAGCAAATGGCAACATCTCATGCCAATCCTTATACGTGACAACCATCTTTTGGGTAATTTTCTTGATATTCTTATTAGTAGCTTCAACAGCCCCATTCATCTTTGGTCTGTAAGGAGAAGA
The DNA here is from genome assembly GCF_024323335.1 of Lathyrus oleraceus. Taxonomy (NCBI): domain Eukaryota; kingdom Viridiplantae; phylum Streptophyta; class Magnoliopsida; order Fabales; family Fabaceae; genus Lathyrus; species Lathyrus oleraceus. Next base: position 166,798,707 of record NC_066581.1, on the reverse strand, counting down.
ATTATGATGTGCAATCTTGAACTCACTACACAGTTCTTTCATCATCTTGTTGTTCAAGTTAGATCCATTATCAGTAATGATCTTATCTGGCACGCCATAACGGCATATGAGTTGATTCTTGATAAACTTCACGACCACCTTCCTGGTCACATTTTCATACGATGCCGCTTCAACCCACTTGGTGAAGTAATCAATTGCTACGAGAATAAATCTGTGTCCGTTAGACGTTTTTGGCTCTATCATGCCAATCATGTCAATTCCCCACATAGAGAAAGGCCATGGTGATGAGATCACATTCAGAAGTATCGGAGGAATATAAATTTTATCCGCATAAATCTGACACTTATGGCATTTCTTCACGTATTTGCAACAGTCACACTCCATTGTCAGCCAATAGTAGCCTGCTCTCAACATCTTTCTAGCCATGGCATGTCCATTGGAATGAGTACCAAATGAACCCTTATGGACCTCAGTCATCAACAGGCCTGCTTCGTCTCTATCCACGCATCTGAGCAGGACCATGTCAAAGTTTCTCTTGTAAAGCACATCACCATTGAGGTAGAAACTGCCTGATAATCTCCTCAGAGTCTTCCTGTCTTTCACAGATGCCCCAGGCGGGTAAATCGGACTTTGAAGGAAACACTTGATGTCATAATACCATGGCTTATCATCTTTTGTTTCTTCTACTGCAAATACATGAGCTGGTCTGTCCAAGCGCATCACAGTGATATTGGGGACTTCATTCCAAAGTTTAACCACAATCATCGAAGCAAGTGTAGCAAGAGAGTCTGCCATCCGATTCTCATCCTGAGGAATATGATGGAAGTCAACCTCAGTAAAGAACGTCGAAATCCTCCTCACATAATCTCTATATGGGATGAGGCCAGGCTGATTCATTTCCCATTCACCCTTAATCTGATTAACAACGAGGGCTGAATCACCATAAACATCGAGATGCTTGATCCTAAGATCAATGTATTCCTCTATTCCCATAATACAGACCTCATACTCAGCCATATTATTCGTGCATTTGAAAGTTAGCCTTGCTGTAAAAGGAATATGTGTGCCCTGAGGAGTAACAATCATTGCCCCAATACCATTTCCATATTGATTTACAGCGCCATCAAACACCATACTCCATCTGGAACCAAGCTCTGGCCCTTCAACGAGTGTAGGCTCATCACAATCTTTCATTTTCAAATACAAAATCTCCTCATCTGGGAAGTCATACTGAACTGACTGATAATCCTCAATCGGCTGATGTGCAAAGTGGTCAGCCAAGATACTACCTTTAATAGCCTTCTGAGCTCGATACCCAATATCATACTCAAATAACAACATCTGCCAACGGGCAATCCTCCCTGTTAAAGCAGGCTTCTCAAAGATATACTTGATTAGATCCATTATGGATATCAACCAAGTCGTATGATTCAACATATACTGGCGTAAGCGCTTAGCAGCCCAAGCCAAAGCACAGCATACTCAAGCATTGAATATCGAGACTCACAATCGGTGAACTTCTTGCTCAAGTAGTAAATAGCATATTCTTTCTTTCCTGATTCGTCTTGCTGACCAAGGACACAACCCATTGAGTCTTCAAGAACAGTCAGATACATAATCAATGGTCTTCCTTCCACGGGTGGAGACAGGATTGGAGGCTTCGACAGATACTCTTTAATACTGTCGAAAGCTTTCTGCCAATCCTCGGTCCAATCATGGGACTGATCTTTCTGGAGGAGTTTGAATATTGGCACACATGTGGCAGTCATGTGAGATATGAATCTGGAAATATAATTCAAGCGGCCAAGAAAACCTCGGACTTGCTTCTTAGTTTTGGGCGCAGGCATTTCTTGATTTGCTTTGACCTTTGCAGGATCAACCTCAATACCTCTCTCGCTAATAATAAAGCCCAATAATTTGCCGGAACAGACTCCAAATGTACACTTGTTGGGATTCAGACGGAGCTTATACTTCCTCAAATGCTGAAAAAGCTTCGACAAGTGCTCACCATGTTCAGCTTCCTTTCTTGACTTGGCAATCATATCATCAACATATACCTCGATTTCCTTGTGCATCATATCATGAAACAAGGTGGTCATAGCTCGTTGGTACGTGGCTCCGGCGTTCTTCAAACCGAAGGGCATCACTTGATAACAGAATTTTCCCCAAGGTGTGATGAATGTTGTTTTCTCCATATCCTCGGGTGCCATCTTAATCTGATTATACCCGGAAAATCCGTCCATAAATGAGAAGACATTGAATATAGTTGTATTGTCTACCAACATATCAATATGTGGTAGAGGAAAATCATCTTTCGGACTAGCTTTATTCAAGTCCCAATAGTCCACACACATCCAAACTTTTCCATCTTTCTTAGGCGCCGACACAATATTGGCCACCCATTGAGGATATGTAGAAGTCACCAGAAACCCTGCATCAATTTGCTTCTGAACCTCCTCTTTGATTTTCACTGCCATATCAGGATGAGTTCTTCTGAGCTTCTGCTTCACAGGCACACACTCAGGTTTTAAAGGTAGAAAATGTTGCACAATATTTGTATCTAGACCCGACATGTCTTCATATGACCAGGCAAAGACGTCAACATATTCTCGTAGCAATTCAATCAACCCTTTCTTAACAGATTCTTTCAGGAGTGCCCCAATCTTTACTTCTCGCACACATTCCTCAGACCCCAAGTTGACTGTTTCTAGGTTCTCAAGATGCGGCTGAATGATTTTCTCTTCATGCTCAAGTAGACGGGTAATCTCGTCAGGAATCTCTTCAACATCATCTTCTTCCGCCTCAAATATAGGGAATTCAAAGTTGGGAGATGGTGTTGGGTCATTATGTTCAATGGGTTTGATCAACCTGCATAATGATTTTGGATATGAAAAGCTTTAGAGTTCAAACAAGGCAAACCATTATGCAGATGAAAAGATTGATTTTATTCTATTTTTTAGGTTTTATGTGATCACCAATTTCATGCAAAAAGCGAAAAGGGGAAATAATTGGAAAACAAACATTTAACATGAATCTATTGAATGAAAATATCATTGTATTTATGCGCCAACAATGTCATCACTCCTACTTTTGGCATGGGAGGAGGGTTTTTAAACACAATGAACATTACTTTGACTTATGGATAACTGTTGGAATATCCACAGCGACCCAATTATTGCAGATTCCCCCAAGGATGACGAAATTGCCAGAATCCTCTTCGTCCTCTTCCAAGATGGCAGCAGCCTCTTCGCCTTGACTGGGGTGGATGAACCCTCCTCTCTTGAACAACCCTTGCATGTTGAAGACCCCAAATGAATAGCCTATGCCAGCCCGAGACTTATTGTCCTCTAGCTCAATCATCTTCCCTAAACCAGCGGTTGCACCACGCTCAATGGCCAACTTTGCATTTTTGTAGGAAGCAAATGAAGGACTTCTCTTCTCAATAGGTTCAGCAATAGATAAAGCTTGGAAAGGAGTTCCAACTTCATCCTCAGCATCTATATATGAGAAAGAAGACAAATGGCTAACCAGGAGATCCTTTTCTCCCCCTACCACCACCAGCTTCCTATTCTTCACAAATTTCAGTTTCTGGTGTAGGGTGGATGTCACGGCGCCCGCCTCGTGAATCCATTGTCTGCCTAAGAGACAACTATACGATGGGTGAATGTCCATAACCTGGAAGGTAATCTGGAAATCACTTGGTCCGATTTTGATTGGGAGATCAACTTCCCCAATCACAGTTTTGCGAGACCCTTGATATGACAGTTTCAAAAGAGTGGTTTTTGGCAATACGTTTAATGATGACCCAGTGTCCACCAACACATTGGACATGGCGTCGTCTTTGCAACCCATTGATATATGTAATGCCAAGTTGCGGTCTTTTCCCTCCTCGGGGAGATCAGAGTCACAAAAACTCAAGTTGTTACAAGCAGTGATGTTTGCAACAATATTATCGAATTGTTCTATCGTGACATTGTGATCCACATATGCCACATCCAAAACCTTCTGCAGAGCCTCTCGGTGTGGTTCTGAATTCAAAAGCAATGATAACACCGATATTTTGGATGGCGTTTGTAGAAGTTGGTCTACAACATTGTACTCGCTTCTCTTGATGAGCTTCAGCACCTCATCGCAGTCTTCTTTCATATTGCCGCTAAGGCCAATAGAAGCAGGAGTTATCAATGTAGAGGAGGGCGTAACAACAAGTGCCGGATTCGAAGTGCTCACAGCATTCCCAATCAGGCGTTCAGCAGAATCAACATTAGTTTGAGGCTTTGGCGGTGCTAAAAATACACGACTGCTACGTGTCAGACCGCTAACATCAACAATATTAACAACAGATGAAGATGGCAAGGACACCTCTTTCCCATTTTCTACTGCGACAACATTGTAGCTATATGAGACCGCTTTCTCAAAAGAGTATGGTACTGGTCGGGCTGGCTTGATGATTAACGCGGGAGAAACCTTTTGCTTACTACCATCATATTTGATGATAACAGGCTCGGGGATCCGGAATACTGGAGAAATTACGTTGACCTCATCAGCATCTTCGTCAACATTTCTGTTTTGAAGGATCTCAATAACTCTTTCATCCAGCATTTCATGAACATCTTTGTGCACCTGGCGACAACCTCTTTGATTGACAGAACATACTCGACATCTATCGTGGTCATGCTCATAATGACTATACTCACATAGAATACGATGCATCTCGACCAGAGACTGTCGAATATGACTGACATGTTACCCTCCTCATTCATGCATTCATTTTAGGTCATTTAACATTTCATATTGCATTTCATCATGTCAATCAGAATTAGCTCCAAGAGTTTGTCTTCCAAGAAGCCTGTATTCATCTGGGTATCAAAGTCAAAGTAGGGTTCCTCAAGGATTGAGGTGCATTCTTGGTTTTAAGGTCTTATGGATGTCATGTAGAGCTCTTGGGAGTAGGGTTTCATTTTAAGAGATTTTCTTCAAAGGATCAAGCTTAATGGGCTCAGTACAGTTCAAAATTCAACTGTGAAGTCAAAAGTCAATTGTTGGTCAACTGAGGGTCAAATGGCTAGGGAATGACATGAGATACTTCTGACATGTTCAAATGGGGTCTATTCATCATTCAAAACGTTCATCTTGAAGGGACGAAGGAACTTCCTGAACTGTCATGCTCGCTAGGCGAGCAATTCTTCGCTAGGCGAAGCCCACGCTTCCCCCTTCGCTCCAGCGAACCTTGACGATGTTGCTACTTGAATTGCTCGCTACCTGCTCGCTGGACACTCGCCTAGCGAGTAAGTGCTAGCTATGTTTTTATCCAAGTCTGGGAGTGTTCGCTGAAACCTCGCTGAGTGCTCGCCTAGCGAACCCTTCGCTACCTCACTCGCTTAGCGAGCTTACTGATATACCAAAAAAATCATGGACTTGGATTTCCGTCATTTGAGCCCACCAAGCCATGAAAATCGGAGTATAAATTCTAAAAATTCATTGGAACAAAGGCTAATTCGAGCAACCTCCATTCACTCTGACTCTCACACCATACACACTGAAAAACACACTTTTCACTCTGACTCACACACTTTTCACTTCCATCTCACACAAACCCTAATTGTTGCATTGCAAACCCTAACCGTTACATTTCAATTTCGATCCATCTCTCCAACCAGGTTTTCCCTATTTCCATTACTTTATGCTTTCAATTCGAAATTTCTGAAGTATGAGACATTATGGTTGAATTTGGGAGAGTGGGTATCATTAGGTTTTGCATGTGGGTTTAGATGTGCATGAATGTGTAGAACAATGCCTTGAGTGTTTAATCACTTAGTTTCTGAAATGGGTACCATAGGATTTAGGATTTTCTGAAATTAGACTGTTATCAAGGAAGAACCCAGAACCCGTAGGCATTCGCTAGCACCTTGCTAGGCGAATCTGTGGCAAGCATTCGCTAGCATCTCGCTAGGCGAATCTGTAGCGAAGCTTCGCTAAGTCTTCGCTACGCGAAGCAGTAGCGATCATGACAGTAGTTGGGTTTTCTGTCTGCTCTCTAATCTGTTTTGTGTTTGTTGTGACATGTTTTCTATTGCATCTGTGCACTGTTTACCTGACACTGTTGTTGCTATTATTCTTTTGTTTGGTACAACTCTTGATTGCACCCCATCTTGTTATTCTAACTTGTTTGTTGAGTTTTTTGAGGGCTCACATGACTCTTGAAGAGATAACTTGCTTGGTATTCCACTTTATTTTTGGGATACCATTGGAAGATTTATTCTGATTGCTTTGCTGACTTGTTTTCTTTGATGGTGCTAGCCTGAGAGATCTCTAGGTTTCTTGTTTCTTTAGTTGCTGTTACTTCGGATCTTTATCCGTGTGGTAAATCTCTTGATCCCTTTTACATCTTTCCAGCACTTTACCGCTTTCATAGCTGGAAGACCTTCATAGGAGGCAATGTTTTTGTGTGTTTAATTTTGTGCCCAAAGACCTCCAAGAGGAGGCACCAGTGCTAAAGACCTCCACGAAGAGGCAATTGACGGATAAAAGGGATTAGTAGTCAATCCCCCGTTATTCAGTGTGTCGTTCTTTATGCTCGCACCACGCGTGGATGCTTCAGAACAAAAGCCCAAGATCTTTTTTCCGGTCAGTCAGTGGAGAGGGTTCCATCTTTCTGAACCCCCACGCTTTGTCATGAGCTCACCCTGTCCGTGGTTAAGAGCTATGACGTCTTATCCTCATTACCCTTTTGATCTGCTCTCCCTGACGTTCAATGTCAGTGGTTAAGAGCCCATATGATTACCTTTCCATGGCTTGTTTGTCGAGGTTGATATGACCCCTCTTGACTAAAGCCCTACCCATGTATGTTTGAACCCCCTTGTTGGTGTGTTTACTTTATGCTATATGATTTTGTGTGGTGTGATCGTCTCCCCATAGGACTGCTAGGCTTCGTATAGTCTCTCGTCTGCATGTCAATTAAGGTAGCACGGTTCCTTCGTCTAGGACTTCCTTTTTTGCATGAGCATTCCTAAAACACAAACAAACTCTTTGATTTTCTTTTCTTAAGAACACGTTAACTCCTTCTACGACAGGTGAGTAAGTCTCCAAAGGTCGAGCAGCCGGTAGATTGCATAGTAACGTTGTTCATCTAAAAAACACAAAACAAACAAAAATAGTTTAGCCGAGCTACGGTGCTCTGATTCTCAATCCTTCTTGAGATACGTATGCAACAGGGTAGGGCCTGTGCGAGCAATAACTCTTTCTTTTCCCTACTTTGATTTTCTCTCTTTCGCATCGCATATAGGACTTTTTATACACACATTTTAGACATAAATAACAAGCGTGGATCCTGTGAGGTACCACACACGTGAAGGGGTGCGATAACCTTCCCTTCACATAACCGACCCCCTTACTCAGTTTTCTTTGGTTCGAGACTTTGTTTTATCCGTTCCCTCTTGGTTATGTAGTACTACCTTTCCCTCCTCTTGGGATAAATGTACATAGCTGGCGACTCTACTCTTTTTCCTAGCCACTCCTTTTCGCGTTTGTACTTGGATTCGGGAAATCCGGGGAGCGACAACATCATCGGAATAGGATCAGAGGTGACCCTTTTTCTCTCGTAACTCGTGCTGGTTTGATTACTGTTTCAAGGCTGGTAGGCCTGCTGTTGTGGACGGTGTTGTTGATGTTGATATTGCGGATGTGGTTGATGATTATTGTTATGTTGCTGGTACTGTTGATTATCTCTGAAGACAGGTGCTATATGAGCCACCTGGTGCTGGTTACCGGCGGGACGCACGGTCTTTCTCCTCACAGAGGGTCTTCTTGGTTTCACATGGGAAGTCACAGCATGTGCCTCTCCATCTTTCTTCTTCGCAAACGACCCATAACGTTTGGCAGAAGAGCCTTCTACTCTGGTTAGACGTCCTTCTCTAACCCCTTCTTTTAGGCGCATCCCCATATTCACCATCTCAGTGAAGTCAGAAGGAGCGCTAGCGATCATCCGCTCATAATAAAAAGAACTTAAGGTCTTCAAAAAGATCTTAGTCATCTCTTTCTCCTCTAGAGGAGGCACGATCTGTGCTGCTAACTCTCGCCACCTCTGGGCGTATTCTTTAAAGGTTTCCTTGTTATTCTGGGACATGGCTCTCAATTGATCCCTATCGGGAGCCATATCCACATTGTACTTGTACTGCTTGACGAAGGCCTCGCCAAGATCGTTGAAGGATCGGATGTTTGCACTGTCTAAAACCATATACCAACCCAAAGCAGCACCGGACAAACTGTCCTGAATGTAGTGGATGAGAAATTGGTCATTGTCGGTCTGAGTTGACATTTTCCTGGCATACATGACCAGGTGGCTGAGAGGGAAAGTATTCCCATTGTACTTTTCAAAGTCAGGGACCCTGAATTTCACGGGGATCTTCACATTAGGAACCAAGCAGAGTTCGGCAGTAGACTTGCCGAAAAGATCCTTTCCTCTGAGAGTTTTCAATTCCTTGCAAAGCTCAAGAAATTGATCGTTCATAGCATCCATCTTCTCATCGACATCTTGGCCCTCAGACGGCTCAGAATGGTAGATGGTGTCGTCTACTCTAGGCAGAGTGTGCACGACAGGAGGAGGAACAACAAGGACCGGGCTAGATGCCGGTATAGAAGCAAAGGTGGGAGCAGGACCCTCGGGCATGAAATTGGGAGGCATCCCCCACGGGAATCCAGTTGGCATGGCCGTTTGAGCAAAGTATGCACTGGCTGTAGGCACAGTCGAGGAGACAATCTCAGAGATGACTGTCCTCTGGGGAGGAGTTGAAGGTGTTGGAGAAGACTGGCTCTGGGCAGCCATGAATGATTCCATCAAGGCACTTAATCTGGCCATTTCCTCTTTCAGCTCACGGTTCTCTTGTTCTATATGATGCATCAGTCTTGAAATGTTGACTCTGGTGTAATACCGGTGAGTCAGCTTGACTTCAAAATAAATGAAGAACACAGAGTTAGACCACATGACAAGAAGTCGGGAACAAAACCTACTTATGCACATGATGCATGCAATGCTCGTGCATATGATTTGTTTTTTATTTCAAAGGAACTTTAGGGTTCTATTTGCAAATTTTGGAAATATTAAACACTCTGATATGGAAACATAATATCTGGGAAATATTTTATACCAAAGAAGTACAACACTGGTAACCAAACATAATACAAGAGAGAAGGGAAATAAACATCTTATGGATCCCTAGAAACAATCATCTAAAGCTCGGGACACAGGAAGATAGGATGCACGAAGTCTCTTCACCTCCCTCTCGTAGGCTGCCTCCATATCCGCCTTCTCCTTGGCGAGTCGGTCGTACTTCCTCTTCCAAAATTTGGAAGACTAAGGAAGTAGAGAAGTCCATGCATCATCAGGATCATCAATAACCTGATGTTCGAGGAACTCTATCAAAGCATCCTTTTCCTTGATTTGCTGAAGCAAATCTTCTCTTTCACGGATCCAACCACGTGATCGGTCTTCATCTCTCAACTCCTCTACTCCTTGGTCAGGGAGGGTTGAAGGCCCAACCATAACCAAAGGTGTAGGTCTTGGATACTCGTAATGCATGAGATACTCAGACGCTCTCTTCCTAACCCAAGCAGTGTAAGGCTCTAAAGCAACATAATTCTTTGGACCCAACTCTTTCCTTCCTTTCCTATGGATTTTGCTCCAAGCGTGGACCATTCGGTCCTTCAAGTTTTGGGGATCTTTACCCTCCTGAAAGAACACACCTTCTAACAGAATGTTATTGGGTTTATCTTTTAGGGGGAACCCAAGCTGACGACGTGCCAAAACAGGGTAATAGTTAATCCCACCACATGTACCAAGAAGAGGTACATTGGAGAATTCACCATAAGAGTCGATAATCTGCACACCATCATACACGCGGTTGTACCAAGAGATATCATCATTAGTGAGAGACATGAGTCTCGTGGACCACCGTAGACATCCCTTGTTCTCCTTGAAGGCGACCGTCTGCGGTAAGTGAGAAATAAACCACTTATACAACAGAGGCAAACAACACACAATGGCACCACCACCCTTTGCATTCCTCATATGCAAAGTTAAATATGTGTCACCCAACAGAGTCGGAACGGGATGAAGAGTAAAGAAAATCCTAGTAGCGTTCACATCCACAAACTTTTCGATGTTGGGGAACAATACCAAGCCATAGATGAGAAGTACAAATAGGGCCTCAAAGGTATCCTCACTCATGGCCTTCCCATACACAATAGCTTGAGTAATGAGGAACTCAGAAGGGAGACCTTGAATTCCACCTTTGGTAGTCATATGAGCACCAACCAGAGATTCATCTATGTGCAACATGTCAGCTATCTCTTGAAAAGTAGGAACATTCTCCAAGCCACTGAACGACAACTGGTCTAGAATAGGTATACCCACAAGGTAGGCATACTCCTCAAGTGTAGGCGAAAGCTGGAAGTCCGGAAATGTGAAGCAACGGTACAAGGGATCATAAAACTGCACCAATACACTCATCAACCCTTCATCCACCTGAGTAGTCAGAAGAGGAAGAAGCTTCCCAAAACAAGTCTTGAAACCCAAGGGATCTAGTACATAGGATGTCAGATTCCTTAACTCTTTCAAATCTGGTTGTCTGAAACTGTACTTCTTTGTATTCCTTCTTTGTCTTTCCATGTCTGAAAATTTTGCAAATAAACCCCTTAAGTTCCTTGAAAATTTTCTTCATTATTGATGATATGGATGCAAATGGGTGCATGAATGCATGAATGCAACAATCACACTCAAGGATCAAGCAAAGCACACCAAACAAAGGTCATGGGATAGATCATATCATCCTTAATATCAATCATCCATTGATAATAAGGATACATGAACGGATCAACCATGAATCAAGGGTTTGTTGCAAGTCACGAGCATGGAGTCTTGGTTAAGAACCACCTAAAGGGAGTGTAATAGGGTTTAAACCTGCCAAACATGTTCTACAAGAGGTTCCCATAGTCATCATCCCATCTTTCGGATATTATCGGATAAACGACTACTCATATTCCAAAAATATTCTCGAGAGAGACTCTTATGAGTGTAGTATCGCGTAACAATCATATCAAATCTTACATTTGAACGACTTTCGCACTACATCCTAAGAATAGGCCAAGATGGGCTTGGTAAACTAAGGTCCTTGGCTTCTAAGGTCTGTAATGGAAAGAGTAATGTCTAACCACAACTTACTTGTGTGACATTATTGATCCCAACATGACCTCCACCAAGTGAATGGACTCGCAAGTCAACTTGCTAAGGAATAACTCCACACAAGTCAACAAGATCACCAAGCATACAAGGAATTAATATTCAAGCAATTCAATCATTACATACAATACAGTAATCCCAAATTGCACAAAATATGTCACAAAACAATACAATACAATACAACAAGTATGAAAAGTAGGCAAAACCCACTAGGCAAAGACTCCCTCCCCAGCAGAATCGCCACTTTTCTGTAGTGGGGTATTCGTTACCATTAGAGATATTGACTAAATCCAAGGTAAATCATACAAGTCGAGTCACCACCGCACTTCTATTTATCCAAAGGAATGGTTAGAAAGCGAACAAAAACCTAAAAGTTATAACAAAAACTAGTAAAAGTGAAACAGAGATCTGGGTAAGGGGGTTGGTTATGCAATGGAAAGGTGTTAGGCACCCAAAACATCCTAGGTACTCCTAGGGAGCCCTTTTCACCCTTGTTGTAAAGGTTGTTGTTTTTGTGAAAAATTTGTTTGTGCAAACATGATTGAAGAGATGAGAAAAGAATATACAAGTTTATTTATATTTTGTGTTTGGATGGATAAACCCATTGCCTACGTACCATCTTAGAAAAGATTAGGATCAAAACCTCGTAGTTCGGGGTAAAAATCTCAAAATGAGTTGGTGAGTTGATTGATCCAAAAGCCTTAAGGTCTTTTGTTATCAAAGGGAGAAAACTCAACCTAAAACCACAAATCCACCATGTGAGGATATCTTCAACATGCTAGTGAGGGGTTAACCCTATAATAAGCATGGAAGACTCATTGTCCATCACTAAGGATATAGGTGAGTATTACATCTACCTCAAGGATAACTCAAACCTAATAGTTAAAGGTTATGGAAAATTTGATTAAGAAAGTGGTCATTGGAACCACAAAAAGACATTTGAATGGGTTATATTTACCAATTAGAAGTATATACAAAAATGGTTAAAGTTGACTTAAAGATTCAATTCAAGATAAGTGTTATGAAAAGAAAGTTTGAAAATCAAAAGCATAAGGCTTAGGTTTCTAATGTTAAAAACAAATGTTAAATGTTTGCACAAAAAGTTTTGGCTTGGGTTGGAGTGGAGGTAAGAAGAAGAATGGCTAAGTCCTAAGTAAAGCAAAAATGTGACGGATAAAGAAACAAAACCACAATGGAGTTCCTCTCTTGAGATCATATTGATGATCCAAGTAGCTCCCATCCTTTGGAATAAGCAATCACATAAATCATAAACTCAAGCAATCATCAATCAAATGAACTCTTGGAAAGACTCCTCAATGGATCTTTGATCTCTCTCTCTTAGAAGCTCATGGTAATGGTTCCCTAAATAAGTTCAAACTAGAACTCCTAGCACAAGAAAACACACATCAAAAGGTTCTATAATAAAATCAAATAATGGACAAGAGGGAGTTTAGAATATGGTCCTTTCAATGTTCATCTTCAAGCTTAAGCATTCTAAAGGCTCAATGCCTAGTTACTCTTTGACTCCAAATTTGCATAGGGAAGGTCCTAAAGTCTAAGTCCATTTTTCCAATTCATGGCATTTGGTTCACACCATTCAAAACAAAACACAAGCACAATAGTATATACACAATTATATGCTCAAGTGAGCAAAAGGCAAATGGTGTTAACATAAACATGTGCTCAAGTGAGCAAAGGGAAAAGCAAATGGATAATATGTGCAAGAATAGTAAATTGCATAAAAGTAAAGAGCAAAAAGTAAATGTTAATTGTTAATGGTTAGTGTTAGTAGTTAGTGTGTCATAAGGCAAATTTAGCGCTATGTTAAGCAATTGTAATTGGACTTATGTAGAAGTCCCAACTATCTGAGGCCGGTCAATAATAGTGTAGGCAACAACATAAGTTAGAAGTCTTGATTAGTGAACCAAGTTCCAGCAACTTGCCATGCCAAAAAGGAAAAGAAAAGAGAATTGATCTTGTATTGGTTTAAGCCTTTTGCATGATTTAGAAAACAACATATCCTTAATGCAAAGCCATTCACTTGATCAATTGATCAAGATGAATTATATTTGAATCAAGGAAGATTAAGTCTCCCTAATCAATGTTAACTTATCAACCTTCAACTCATTGATCAAAGAGAAAGAAGAAGAAGAAGAAGAAGATGAAGAATGGATAAGGAAATGGAAAGATAAAAAATGCATAAGATGAAATAAGATGTATATGTATTGACCAAATGACATTGAAAGTCAAAGTCAAACAATAGAAAATCAGAAATGAGATGAAGATTGGAGATTAAACAATAAGCAAAATATTTTTGGCATTTTTTTAATATAAAAATAAACTTGAAGTAAAAATAAAAGAAAGGTCAAACTTCAAAATCACTTCAAATCAACCTTGAGAGGTCCAAGTGATTTATCCCAAGTTCAACAAGGTCAAACTCAGTTTGACAAAAAATTTCAGCATTTTTAAAAGTCAGAAACTATTTTTAATCAATTAAAAATGAATAAAAATAACCTAATTGAACTAAAATCTCAAATAAATCTCAAATCAATTATAAAGTTGATGAGAATATTTTTCATAGATTCATCGTCATCCAAATAGGTTAGGAAAATATTTTTGTATAAAAACAATCAGAAAAGAGAAAATTCACAAAAAAATATTAAATGATGAAATAAAAAATATTAAAAATCCAAATCAAAAACTAGAATTTATTTAGAGAAAAATGCAATTGGTCCCATATTTTTTGGATTAAAAATGAAGAAAATATTGATTTTTGAAAATAATGGAAATAAAAGAAATTAAATCAGAAAATTGGAAATTCAAAAAAACCAGGAGTGTTAGATCTGAGCTCATTAATTGATCTGGCAGATCATGCGCTCCAGATGCGCGCTTCCACCATATGTCCAAGTCCACGTATAACACAATGAATAAATGAAAGTCATAACAAGCGAGGGCCAGGATTAGATCTGGGAAAATCAATCCAACGATCCAGATTCAAACTGGCAACGGGACGGCCACCGGAGCCACCTTCTTCTCCGGTGAGCATGTGTTTTCTGGCCAAAATTGCAGGCAACCAAAACTTAACCAAAATACACGATCTATACACCGTTGGAAAGCTGGGATGATGTACATCATCCCTATATCACTCAATTCCACTCTAGATCTATATATTGAGAGAAATTATAGATGGAAATCCTTGATGTTCATGAGAACTTGATGTATTTCAACAATTAAGTACTCAAATCAATTGCCTCTATGAAGAGGACTTCAGCCAACACAAGATCTAAGCAAATAGATCAATAGATGATGAGTTTCGAAGAAAAAACCAGTTGAAGAACAACCTTGATTTCTAGAGATTTGAGATTGATTCCTTGCTTCCTTTGCCAACACAGAAGATCAATGGAGTAAAGGATGAAGGTCTAGAAGCTTTAGATCCAAAGATTCAACCAGATGTAGCTGAATTTTGGATCTGAAATATTTGAAGAAAAGTGAAGTAGCTTCTTTGGTGAGAGGTTAGGTTTTGATTTCTGCAGCAATTCAGGTTGATTCCAGGATGCATTTTGAATGGAATAGAGCTTCTATTTATAGAGGACATGGCAAGGAGAGGGTGATTCAATCTGTGTGCATGAATTTGGACATTCATTGCATGGGCTTGCATGATCAAGCACAAGGCCCAAAACCAAAGCCAAATGCAATCTGAAATCATACCAAAGTGAAATGGACGTGTAATCTGAATGGTAATTGTAGCGGGGTATTCGTTACCATTATAGATATTGACTAAATCCAAGGTAAATCATACAAAGTCGAGTCGCCACCGCACTTCTATTTATCCAAAGAAATGGTTAGAAAGCGAACAAAAACCTAAAAGTTTTAACAAAAACTAGTAAAAGAGAAATAGAGATCTGGGTAAGGGGGTTGGTTATGTAATGGGAAGGTGTTAGGCACCCAAAACATCCTAGGTACTCCTAGGAGCCCTTTTCATACTTGTTGCAAAGGTTGTTTGTTTTGTGAAAATTTATTTGTGCAAACATGATTGAAGAGATGAGAAGAGAATATACAAGTTATTTACATTTTGTGTTTGGATGGATAAACCCATTGCCTACGTAGCATCTTAAAAAAAGATTAGGATCAAAACCTCGTAGTTCGGGATAAAAATCTCAAAACAAGTTGGTGAATTGATTGGTCCAAAAGCCTTAAGGTCTTTTGTTATCAAAGGGAGAAAACTCAACCAAACCACAAATCCACCATGTGAGGATAGCTTCAACGTGCTAGTGAGGGGTTAACCCTATAATAAGCATGGAAGACTCATTGTCCATCATTGAGGACATAGGTGAGTATTACATCTACCACAAAGATAACTCAAACTTAATAGCTAAAGGTTATGGACAATTTGATTAAGAAGTGGCCATTGGAACCACAAAAAGAAATTTGAATGGGTTATATTTACCAATTAGAAGTATGTACAAAATAGTCAAAGTTGACTTAAAGATTCAATTCAAAATAAGTATTGTGAAAAGAAAGTTTGAAAATCAAAAGCATAAGGCTTAGGTTTCTAATGTTTGAAAGCAAAGGTTAAATGTTTGCACAAAAGGTTTTGGCTTGGGTTAGAGTGGAGAGATGAAGAAGAAGGGCCAAGCCCTAAGTAAAACAAAAAGATGAGGGATGAAGAATCAAAACCATAATGGAGTCCCTCTCTTGAGATCATATTGATAATCCAAGTAGCTCCCATCCTTTGGAATAAGCAACCACAAAGCATAAGCAATTAAATAAGTCTCTTAAGAGATCCTCAATGTATCCGGTATCTTCCACTTGGATGAGCATGGAAATGGTCCTCCAATTAAGCTCAAATGGAAACTCCTAGCACAAAAGCACACACATCAAAGATTCCATGAAGTAAAACAAGAATGGACAAGAATGAGTTTAGTGATTTGGTCCTTCCAATCCATCTTCATCATTAAGATCCTTTTACTCCAATTTTGCATAAGGAAGGTCCTAGAATCTAAGTCCAATTCTCAATTTTTTGCATTGGGAAGGTCCTAGAAACTAAGTCCATTTCTTTGCATTTGGTCCACAACAATCAAAATAAAAACACAAGCACAATAATATATACACAATTATGCGCTCAAGTGAGCAAAAGGCAAATGGCATTAACATAAACATGTGCTCAAATGAGCAAAGAGAAAAGCAAATGGATAATATGTGCAAGAATAGTAAGTTGCATAAAAGTAAATTACATAAAGTAAATGTTAATTGTCAATGGTTAGTGTTAGTAGTTAGTGTGCCATAAGGCAAATTTAGCGATATGTTAAGCAATCGTAATTGGACTTATATAGAAGTCACAACTATCTGAGACCAGTCAATAATAATGTAGGCAACAAACACAAGTTAGGAGTCTTGATTAGTGAACCAAGTCCCAAAAACATGCCATGCCAAAAAAAGAAAATGAGAATTGATCTTGTATTGGTTTAAGCCTTTTGCATGATTTAAAAGACAACCTATCCTTAATGCAAAGCCATTCACTTGATCAATTAATCAAGATAAATTAGATTTGAATCAAAGAAGATTAAATCTCCCTAACCAATGCTAACTTATCAACCTTCAATTCATTGATCAAGAAGAAAAGAAATAGAAGAAGAAGAAGGAGAAAATGGATAAGAGAAATGGAAATGGCAAAATTAAAGTGCATTAAATGAAATACAATGTACCAATCCTCATATGTTGACCAATAACATTGAAAGTCAAGGCCAAACAATCAAAAACAGAAGTGAGATGAAGATTGGGAGTCAAGAAATGAATAAACTATTTTTGGCATTTTTTAATATTTAATTAAACTTGATTTAAAAATAAAATGGAAAGGTCAAACTTCAAAATTACTTCAAATCAACCTTGAAAGGTCCAAGTAATTTATCCTAAGTTCAACAAGGTGAAACGAAGTTTGACAAAAAATTTCAGCATTTTTAAAAGTCAGAAACTATTTTTAATCAATTAAAAATGAATAAAAATAACCTAATTGAACTAAAATCTCAAATCAAATCAAAAATTGATGAGAATATTTTTCATAGATCCATCATCATTCAAATAGGTTAGGAAAATATTTTTGTATTTTTTGAATATCAAAAACTATTTAAAATGAATTAAAAATAACCAGAAAAGAGAAAATTCACAAAAAATATCAAATGACAAATCAAAAATAATTAAAAATCAGAAATATAAACTAGAAATTATTTGGAGACTAATGCAATTGATCCCATAATTTTTCGATTAAAAATGTGAGAGATATGATTTTTTGAAATAAAAGGGATTAAAGAAAATAAAATCAGAGAATAGAAAAAAGCGAAAAAACAAGGAGCGTTGGATCTGAGCTCATTAATTGAGCTGACAGATCACACGCTCCTGAGGCGCGCGCCTATGGTGATCCACGGTCAATGCCACCACATGGAAAACAAATAAAAGTCATAATAATGGATGATCCAGAGTAGATCTGGAAAAGAGATCGTACGGCCAGGAATTGATCTGGCAATGATGAAGCCACCGGAGCCACCGTCTTCTCCGATGAGCTTGGAATTTGCGGCGAAAAATGCAGAGATCCAAACCTTAATAAAAATGCACGATCTATACATCTTTAGAAAGCTGGGATGATGTACATCATCCCTGTACCATCCATTTTCACTCTAGATCTCCATGGTGTGAGAAATCAGAAGTTGAAAAAATCTGGTGTTTATCATGAACTCAATGGATTTCAAAAATCGAATGCATAATTATGATGCCTCTATTGAGAGGACTTCAACCAATACAAGATCCAAGCAAATAGGTCAATGGATGATGAGATTCGAAGAAAATACCAGTTGAAGTGTAAGCTGGAATTCTGGTAACTTGAGCTTGATTCTTTGCTTGCTTTACCAAAACAGAAGTTCAATGAGATGAATGATGAAGGTTTAGAAGCATTAGATCTAAGAATTCAACCAGATGAAGTTGAATTTTAGATCTGAAAAAATTTGAGAAAAATGGAATTTGCTTCTTTAGTGATGGCTATGGAAAGAATTCTGCAGCATTTCAGGTTGAATTAGGCGTGTGAAATGAATGGAATGAGGTCTCTATTTATAGAGGAAGTGGCAAGGAGAATGTGATCAATCCGTGTGCATGGCATGTGGAGCTTCATTGCATGGGCTTGCATGATCATGCACAAGGCCCAAAAACAATGCCAAATGAATTCTGAGCATCAGCCAAATGGAATTGGACGTGTGACTTGCAAGGCAATTTCTTATGTACCAAGATTTCAAGTGAATTTCTCATTTGTACCTAAACATTCATCTCTTCGAAAGTCCCAATGAAAAAATCCAAACATGATCATGTGAGTAATGGTTGGAAAGGCCTTGATGTAAGGAACAATTGTTATGTTGAGCAAAAATCCATTTGAAGTGTGGAAATTTATGAAATTTGAGTTTAAAGTGCAAGGTGCATGACATGTCAAGGCAAAGTTTCTAAAATTGGCCAATTTTCAAGCCCCTCTGTTTTGATGAGGCAAGCCTCAAATGGAAACACCTCCAACATCAAAGTTGTAGATATTTTCAAGAAAATCAAAATGGACTTAAATTTTGCATCATTTGGATTTTTAATGAATGAGTTATGGGCACTTGAAGTTGGACTTTTTTGACTTTTAATGCATTTGGTCAAAAAGGACCTATAATGTCTTGCATTATCACATGTATTGCATTTGAGATTTTGAATTTTTGTTCAACATAACATTTTAATTATACATCTTAATCTTTCCAATACATTTGATCCCACCTCAAAATCATAAAAAATGAATGAGTTATGTCCTTGGGAAGTTGACCCATAATTAGGGTTTCAGTCAAAATGACCTATAATGTATTGGAATGGAAGATGGCCTTCCAAGCTTCAAATAAATTGTTTATGAACATGAAAGTTGTTCATATTGTCCTTAATAACATTTCTTCTTTTGGAACCATCTCCATTTCACCAACACATAAAAAGTTAGGTCTTAGTGCATTTCAAAATAGTCAGATGAATTGACTGATCAACTTCTCAAGTCCACAACTCATATCTTGATGAATTGATGATTGAGGACACTCAAATAAGTTAAAATATGCATGAAATGATGAATTAAAGAACTTTCCTTGATTGTATTTGACCATGGGCTGAGGTTGTTTCATGAGCAAGGCATTATGATGCACAGATGAGTTAGGGTTTCTCTGAAGAACAAGACCTCAAACCCTTTGACTTGCTTTGATCAAAATGATGCATTGAGATACTAGGGAGGCATATTTGATGGATGAGAGCTTTGGGAACCATTTCCATGCTTGCTATCATCTCCTCTTGACCATGTCTTTGGACCAATGATCTATTAGAAGCCTTGGACCTTGTGATTGCTCAAGCTACAAACAAAATATGTTAGTGACATATTTTTGTGCTTTTAGTTAGTAAACAAAAAAATGAGAAAAACAATGATATACAATTCAAAGCATGCTTGGTGATCTCAAACCATCTCACAGAAGGTCCCACCCAAAGGCAAAGGGAACCAAGATGCTAATGATGCTCGAGGCTATGCAAATGAAATGTTATGATGCCATGAGGGATCTTAGGGACAAAATTTGGGTCTTACAGTAATTGCTTGTGCATGGAATATTGAGGTGTTATGCATAATTGAACCAAAAGCTTCTCCTCTTCGAAAATACCATTTGCCAAATCCAAACATGAGCATGTGAGTAATGGTTGGAAAGGTTTTGATGTAAGGAACAATTGTTATGTTGGGAAAAAATCCATTTGAAGTGTGGAAGTTGGTGAAATTGGAGTTTAAAGTGCAAGCTGCAAAACATGAAAAGGCAAAGTTTCTAAATTTGGCCAATGTTCAAGCCCTTATGTTTTGTTGATGTAAGCCCCATATGAAAAAACCTCCAACATTAAAGTTGTCGCTCTTTTCAAGACAATCAAAATGGACTTAAATTTTGCATCATTTGGATTTTTGGTGAAAGAGTTATGGGCACTTGAAGTTGGACTTTTTTGCCTTTTAATGCATTTGGCCCAAAAGGACCTATAATGTCTTGCATTATCACATGTATTTCCTTTGAGATTTTGAAATTTTGTACAACATAACATTCGAAGTAGACATCTTAATCTTTCCAATGCAATTGACCCCACCTCAAAATCATAAAAAATGAATGAGTTATGTCCTTGGGAAGTTGACCCAAAATTAGGGTTTCAGTCAAAATGACCTATAATGTATTGGAATGGGTCAATTTTTGATGAACATGAAAGTTGTTCATATTGTCCTTCAGAACATTTTTTCTTTTGGAATCATCTCCATTTGACCAACACATAAAAAGTTAGGTCTAAGTGCTTTTCAAAATAGTCAGATGAATTGACTGATCAACTTCTCAAATCGACAACTCATATCTTGATGAATTGATGATTGAGGACACTCAAATAAGTTCAAATATTCATGAAATGATGAATTAAAGAACTTCCCTTGATTGTATTTGACCATGGGCTGAGGTTGCTTCATGAGCAAGGCATTGTGGTGCACAGATGAATTAGGGTTCCTTTGGGGGACAAACCTCAATCCCTTTGACATGCTTTGATCAAAATGATAAATTGAGATACTAGAGAGGCATATTTGATGGAGGAGAGATTTTGGAACCATTACCATGCTTGCTTTCATCTCCTCTTGACCTTATCATTGCACCAAAGATCTCCTAGATGCTTTGGACCTTGTGATTGCTCAAGCTACAAACAAAAGATGTTAATGACATATTTTTGTGCTTTTGGTTAATAAACAAAAATGAGAAAAGCAATAATATATAATTCAAGCATGCTTGGTGATCTCAAACCACTCACAAGAGGTCCCACCCAAAGGCAAAGGGAACCAAGATGCTAATGATCCTTGAGGCAATGCAAATGCAATGTTATGATGCCCTGAGGGATCTTAGGGACAAAATTGGGGTCTTACAAACCCGGAAGGGCGATCCAGACAAAAATTAGAGACAAAAAACAGAAAATCTATCCCGATAAACTGAGTACCCCACCTTGGGGAAAGTTATGTAAAAATTAGGGATTATGGCAAGTAATTGCATCCTGTTGATCTTCAGTTTTGAAGACATTCTTGAGCACGTCATTGGGTTCTGATTCGTCATCAACCGAAGCCAAGAGCACAATGGATATCAAAGTTGGTAGAAGGATTAGTGATCATTGTATTCAATGTATCCCTTTTCCACGTAAAATACCATTTTTCAACTTTTGTAAAGATCTATGGAGTCTCATCATTTACAGACTACCATTCTATTAAATAAAGTTGAGCTTTTCATCCAATTGTTTCTACTCTTATTTCTTTCAGCTAAATAGAATTAAATTTTATGATGATCATTTTGAAATTGAATTTAAAAAATTAAAATCATGTTTTTCTTAAATAAATAAAAGCAATTACTTTTTAAGAGCAATCAGTTTCATTTAAGGAACATCAATAACATTCTGAGAACGGGTAAGTCCCAAAATGTGTAGCATTGTTGGTCTTCCCCAAGCAGTTGGTTCGGTCATCTTTTCTGAGCGGCAACTCAACATCTCCAGCCTAGTTTTGTTGGTTTCCCCAACCGACTTTGTAATTGCCTCCCTTGAGTTGTAAGCACGTTATATCAGCAGCTTGCATAGATTCAGCACAGATTGTTGTTTTTGTCAGGTCGTCAGTAGAGTGTATGCCTGATCCTTGTTAGCACTGATTCTTGAGCAATATTTCTGGTCCTCTGCAAGGTTGTCTCCCATTTGATATGGTGTTGACCTAAAATTCCTCACAAAGTTGATGATGCAGATCCCCAGCAACTTGTCCTCATTCGTATCCTTCGTGATTATTTTGTCAGCATAATCATCATATATACATATACATATATATTCATAGATTTCATCATTTGCATTATTATTGCACTTTTGTGATTCATCCTTTTTCTGATCCTCTGCTATGATGGTATCCTTTTTCCCCACACAGATTAAGTGTGTTTGTCCTCTTTCGATTATAGAGTGTCATCCCCTTAAATAGAAATAATTTAACCTTTCTCATTCCCCACCGAGCTATTTCCTCATGGATGATTATTATTTCAGCTTCCTCCCCAGTTGATTGTCTGGATGGAACCATTCCCCTTGAGTTATATCCTCATTGAGTTGAGTCTTTGATTGACCTTTTCTTTCTAGCTCTTACCTAGATAAACGTTCACTACGCCAAAAATAACTTTTAACAGCGCATCTTAGACAGCGCTTTTAAAAGAAAGCGCTGTCTAAGGTTAAAATTAAAATAAAACACGGAAAATGTTCCAAAAAGATAATGAAAGCGATGTCTAAGGGGGGGTCTTAGACAGCGCTTTCTAAAAGCGTTGTCTAAGACCCCCCCTTAGACAGCGCTTTTAGAAAGCGCTTTTAAATATAGACCTTAGTCAGCGCTTTTGATAAAGCGCTGTCTAAAGTCTTTAAATTAAAAAAAAAGTTAAAACCAAAAGCGCTGTCTAAGGGGGGGTTTAGAAAGCGCTTTTGGAAAGCGCTGTCTAAGGCATACCTTAGAAAGCGCTTTCCACAAAAGCGCTGTCTAAGGTCTAATAAAAATAAAATTTCAGACTCCATTTCAATTTTCGTTCTCTGTTCTTTTGTTTTCCCTCCTGCGAACGTTGAAACCCTATCAGTTCCTCTTCTCTAGCTAAACCACAAAACGCCATAAATTCCTCTTGAAACCTAACCCTAAGCTCCAATCAAGCCAAACTGGGGAAGAACCCTAGGTTTTTCAACTTAAATTAAATGAAGCTCGTGCACGGATTCACAACTAAATCTTAGATACCTTCGAAGTGGGGGTTTGCTCTTGCGAACGTTGAATCGAAGGTTGCAGCGCAAGGAGATCACTTGAATACGGTACGTTCTGCTCTAATGCTCTTCCTTTTCTTCCATCTTTTGAACTTGTTGTGAATTCTAGTATGCAAGCTCGAAATACGAATGATAGTGATTGCGGATAGGGATGATGAGGAGGCTGAACTCTTGTTGTTTCATACCTTCGATGTGATGTGAGGCTCTGAGCAACATTGAAGGAGAACGAGCTTTACAGTGAGGCTGAGAGAGAGAAGTGAGAGAGAAGAGAGGGTGATTTTGTAGAATTTTTGGGAGTGATGAATGGATGAAACCCTAATTGAACTATGATGCTAGCTTTTATAGACTCCAATTCGGTTACAGGTTCACATGAAATTCAGGTCAAATGTAGATTGAAATTAAGAAGTTAGTTAGAATTAATTAATGTCCGAAATTAGATGAATCAGCTTACTAGTAAGTTAATTGTCATGTTAATGCATTGTTATGAAAGTTAGTTTGAAGTTGATGTTGGAATGTTAAGTGAATTGTTAAATCTATTAGGACTGCAGTTAGTTATATTTGGTATTGGATTGTTAGTGAATTGGATTAGGAAATTTCAGTGAGTGGGTTAAACTGTCATGAATGGGCTAGTGTTAGAGTTGTTAGTGATATTAGAGATGATTAGTTAATAGTTATTTAAGTGTTAATGAATGTTGGTTTTGAAGTTGAATCAGTTAGTGTTTAGGGAATTAAAGTGTTAGTTTGAAATGTTAGTTAAGTTAGTAAGTTAGTGAAAAGTAGTTAGTTGGTTAATGATAATATGATTGTTAGTTGAGTTGATTCGATAGTTAGCTATGAAACTGTTAATTATGTGTCAGGGACTGTTAGAGATTAATTAGAACAGTTTTGTTAGTAGGACTGTTATGAAATTTGAAATGTGATTCAGTTAGTTATTTAGGAAAGTTGGTTAGTCATGTTTGAATTGGCAAATAAAGTTAGTAAGTTAGTTAATATTGAATGGACAAGGTTTATTAGTGTATTTTGAAATCAGTTATTGAAATGCTAATAGGAGTTAAAGTAGTAGTTAGTGTATCAATTTAGTAACTCATGCTAGCCTGAAAAGAACAAGCTACAAAGTTTGGTGATAGGTGAATACTAGTTAGGATGTTAAATGGATTTTGGTGAATGTTAATTGAAGTTTTAGGACTGTTGTAACAGTTATTGTGATAATTATAGATTGCTTGAGTTAGGATTGTTTGAATTGTTATTGCATTTTAGTGATTGAGTTAGTATGCTAACTTGTTAGTGATTATTATAATTGTTATGGAATTGGATGATTATTAGCAAATGATGTTAGAGCTGTTAAACTAGTATGCAATTGTGTTAATAAATTGTTAGGTAACTAATTGTGTTAGGAGAGTTAGATTAGTAGTCAAAACAGTTAGGAAAATGTGTTATGAAAAATGTTAGTTAATAAGCTGTTAGTAATTAGAGGTGACATGAGTTAGAAGTCCATTGATCATGTTAGTTGAGGTTAGTATGGAAGTTAGAAATCATTATTATGTTGATGGACGTTGCAATGATATGCTAAAGTTAATGATGCTTTGAAATCAATTTGAATGTTCATTGAAACTACTATGGAATATGGTTGGTTTATTGATTTTGAATGTTGATGTTAATTGAATTAATTCTAATTTTATTATGGTTAACTGTTTGTTGAAAATGCTATGCTAATCGATTAGTTGCTGGTGTTACAAATGCAATGTTTAATGATAGTTGGTGATTTGGGAGTTGTTAGTTTGTGTATGTATGTATATTGAATTGTGTATGTATATGTGTATGCAATTTGATTTTCTTTATACTTGCTTGGTATGCATGATGAATTTTGAAATGCATTGCATGTTGGGGCTGTCATGACTAGGCTTGGATTTAGATGTTCAATATTGTTCAAACTTCATGTTTCCTTAGTGATTATACTTGAAGATTGAATAGGTAGTTTTTTTCTTTTAACTGTGAAAGTGTTGTTCATCTCACTTTCATTCTAAAGGAACAAGATTTCTCCCATAAAATGATTGAACGAACTCTAATATAGTTATAGGTATAGTTATAGGTATATTGTAATAGAAAAAGTTTGATTCTTGTAATATAAAAAATGAAAGTGATGAGGTAATTAAAGTTGGTATATTGGCGTATCGGATACGTTATTGAAGTTTATATTAACATTGGTTATGTATAGGTTTTTGAAGTTTAAAATGAATTGAACTTTATAATTGTTAGGATATTCAAAGATACTACCTTAGTTATGTATTTTCGTCTGGATTAATTGTTTACTTTAATAAGTAGGAAAACCATGGATAAAACATGGATCTGTGCCGATCGAATGACCAAAGAGTACGAGAGTGGGGTTGCGGAATTCGTTAAGTATGCTGTTCAACACGCTGAAAACCCCAGACGAATGCATTGTCCTTGCTTGCGTTGTTGTTATATTGGTAAGGTTGACGCACATGGATCGAAATCGCATTTGCTGAGGCATGGAATTGATCAAAGTTATCAGTGTTGGATATTTCATGGTGAGAAAATTAACGAGAATGTTGAATCGAGTGGAAAAACTAATACGACCTATGCTTCATACGACAAAGACACGGAAACATACGATTGTGATCGAGTTGAAGAGATTGTAGAAGCACTGGAAGAAGATCTTCATGATTGTCCTGAAATGTTTGAGAGGATGGTAAGCGATGCAGAGAAACCGTTGTACAAAGGTTGCACTAAATTCTCAAGACTTTCTGCGGTATTAAAGTTGTACAACTTAAAGGCGGGCAATGGATGGTCGAATAAAAGTTTCACAGAGTTGTTGGCCCTTATGAGAGAAATGCTACCGGATGATAATGTTCTTCCTAATCGAACCTATGAGGCAAAAAAAATGTTGTGCTCTATTGGCATGAGCTATGATAAGATACATGCTTGTCCTAACGATTGCATTTTGTTTCGTAACGAATATGCAATGTTAACTGAGTTCCCTAAATGCGGTTTGTCTCGATATAAGAAAAGATTATCTCCTGCAAAAGTCTTATGGTATTTTCCGATAATTCCGAGATTTAGGCGCATGTTTCGTAGTGAAACCGATGCAAGACATCTTACTTGGCATGCAGATGAAAGAATTATTGATGGAAAGTATCGGCATCCGGCTGATTCACCACAGTGGTCGAAGATTGATAATGATTATCCTGAGTTTGGATCAGAAGCAAGAAACCTTCGATTGGCATTATCTACTGATGGAATGAACCCACATGGTCTTCAAAGTATCTCACATACCACATGGCCTGTGATTCTTATGATTTATAACCTACCTCCGTGGCTATGTATGAAGCGTAAGTACATGATGTTATCTATGTTAATCTCTGGGCCTAAACAACCAGGGAATGACATAGACGTATACTTGACACCTCTGATCGAAGATTTAAAGATTTTGTGGGAGAACGGTGTGGAGGTTTATGATGGATATAAGAAAGAAAGTTTCAATTTGAGGGCGATGTTGTTTGGCACAATTAATGATTTTCCAGCATACGGGAATCTATCTGGGTATAGCATTAAAGGTCAACGTGCGTGTCCTGTTTGTGAAGACGGAACCGATACGATTCGATTGGAACTTTGCCAGAAGAATGTGTTTCTCGGTCATCGTAGATTCTTACATTCTAAACATCACTACCGTGGGTGGAGAAAAGCATTCAATGGAGACACCGAACATCGTAGAGCTCCACCCGCATTGTCAGGTGAACAAGTTTTTGAAAAGGTGAAAGATGTGCGTACTGAGTTTGGCAAGCCTTTTGCACATAAGATTGTGAAAGGTGGGTGGAAGAAAAGGTCGATATTTTTTGAATTGCCATATTGGAAGTCTTTGTACGTGAGACATTTTCTCGATGTTATGCATATTGAAAAAAACGTATTTGAAAGTGTTATCGGTACATTACTCAATATAAAAGGCAAGTCTAAGGATGGCCTTAAAGCAAGGGAGGACATGTTAAAAATGGGAATGAGAACTGAATTAGCACCCGTGAAGAAAGGAAGACGAACATATCTACCACCTGCTGCTTTTACTTTATCTAGAAAGGAGAAAAAAAATTGTGTAAGTCTCTGAGTGAAGTTAAGGTTCCAGAAGGATACTCATCTGATATCAGAAGACTTGTTTCTATGAAAGACCTCAAGTTGAAGAATTTGAAGACACATGATTGCCATGTTATAATGGAACATTTTCTACCGATAAGTATACGTTCTATTTTGCCAGAAAAAGTAAGAAGTGCCATAACTAAATTGTGTTTTTTCTTTAGGTCAATTTGTAGTAAGGTGATCGATCCCGAGATCTTACCAACACTACAAAAAGAGATTGTAATTACCTTGTGTGAGCTTGAAATGTATTTTCCTCCGTCTTTTTTTGACATAATGGTTCATTTAGTTGTTCATCTTGTGAAAGAGACACAGTTGTGTGGACCAGCTTATATGAGATGGATGTACCCTGCTGAACGGTATATGAAAATATTAAAAGGGTACGTGAAATCCCGAAGTCGACCAGAGGGTTGTATTGTTGAACGATACATTGTTGAAGAAGCTGTTGAGTTTTGTACTGAATATTTGTCTAACGTTCAATCGATTGGACTCCCCAGAGCTCAGATTTTCGACAAAATGGAAGGTAAAAAATTAATTGGGAATAAAATTGTGACAATATCAAGGGATGAACGGGATCAAGTTCATTTGTATGTTCTGCACAATAATAATGAGGTTGAGCCATATGTTGAAATGCACAAGGATGTACGCCGAAGGTTAAATCCGAACAGAAATGAAAATTGGATAGTTATAGAGCACAATCAAAGTTTCATACAATGGTTGAAGGATCATATTTATTTGAAGCGCTCTTCAGATCCTTCTTCGGTAATAGAAAGGTTGAGATGTTTGGCATATGGTCCAAGTTTGCATGTGTTTTCTCATAGCGCATATTCAATTAATGGATACACATTTTATACCAAAGAACAAGATGATAAGAGTACTATGCAAAATAGTGGTGTCACCGTGCTAGCTGAAGCAATGCATATATCAAGTATGAAGGACTTAAACCCCAAATATGCAAATTTGTCATATTTTGGAGTTATTGAGCACATTTGGGTGTTTGATTACGAGAAGTTTCAGATTCCCATCTTTGGTTGCAAGTGGGTGAATAGTAGTGGCATACGAATGGATAAGTCTGGATTTTTGCAAGTTGATCTTACTAGGGTGGGGTACAAAGATGAACCTTTTATTCTAGCATCTCAAGCTAAACAAGTGTTCTATGTGAATGACCCGAAGAGTACAAAATGGTCTATAGTGCTTTTCTCTAACAAAGTGACTGATGATAGCGGTGTCGATCAATGTGATATTGATGTTGAGAATGAGTCATGCATTAGACGGAATGAGTTGAATAGAAATGATGAAGTTGAGGATCTTATACCGGATGAGTCATATATAAGAAACGATCATAATGAGGGAATTTGGATCAATTCATCCGTACGCATTGCTAAGAAACAAGTGATTAATATTCCAACAAAGAAAAGAAAGAGATGTTAGTGATTTGAGTCATTTTTTTTTTCAATTGTTTTGATTATAAGTTATATGTGATAATGCATGATTTCATTATATTTTGTTTTCAATTGCTTTGATTATAAGTTATATCTGATAATGCATGATTTCTTTATTTTTTTGTTTTCAATTGCTTTGATTATAAGTTATATCTGATAATGCATGATTTCTTTATTTTTTTGTTTTCAATTGCTTTGATTATAAGTTATATTTGATATTTGATGGTTTCCTTGGTTTATTACAGGTTAGACATGGCTGATGACCAACATGAGGAAGTTAGTAAAAAAGTATCCGCGGAAGAAGAAATTCGAAGAGGCATCACAGTAATGAGAAGGGTGGTCCAAGGAAGATCT
Source organism: Lathyrus oleraceus (assembly GCF_024323335.1). Taxonomy (NCBI): domain Eukaryota; kingdom Viridiplantae; phylum Streptophyta; class Magnoliopsida; order Fabales; family Fabaceae; genus Lathyrus; species Lathyrus oleraceus. The sequence continues at coordinate 166,769,682 of NC_066581.1, read as the reverse complement.
CGAGGCATCATACTAGATGTCTATTGGAACAACCAGGGACAGCTTATAGAACCTAATGGGCATACCTTAACTAGTTTTATCGGTGCACTAGTAAGGAATGAAATTCCCATTACATGTGATGATTGGAGAAACAAAGAGCTGAATGAGTCCAAAGAAAAAATTTGGAGTGAGATAAAGGTACAATCATTTGGCCCTTAATTATACGGTATCAATTATGTTTTTTCAATTACCGATACTAACTATCAATCTGTATGTTTTTCTTAGCGATGTTTTAACATCGAAGAAGAAAGAAGAGGTTTTTGTATGAAATTGGCCGGAAAGCTTCTAAGAGGGTTTCAGACATTTTTATCATCCAAGTTCCTTAAGGATGCGGATGGTAATTTTGTGGATGCGGAGCTTCCTAAAAAATATGAAAGTTTGATATCGGCTGAAGAATGGGAAGCTTTCAAATCCAAAAGACAAGACCCGGTTTTTCAAAGAATAAGTGCTACAAATCGGGAAAGAGCATCAAGTCCCGCATATCCGTACCGAAAAGGACGTGTCGGATATGGACGCTTAGAACAATCCATGGTAAGTATTTATAAATTGCGATAACAAATTTGTTCATCATATATTAGTTTTATCTGATCAAATTGTATGACTTAATGTGTAGCTGCAGAAGGAGGAAAGTTCAGAAACATCTCTTCCTGCACATGTTTTGTGGAAGGAAGCCCGTGTGGGCAAATCTGGAGTTCCTCAAGAAGTTTTACACGTATACCAGAAATGTGTAAGTATAACATTTTTTCATTAATTGAATAACATTTTTATACACAAATATTTGACAAGTATACGGTATTCATCTGATTTTTCAGGAGGAGCTATCTCAGTCTTTATCTCCCAATGATACTAAGGGCATACTTAGTCGGGCATTAGATGTCCCTGAGTATTCTGGTCGGGTGAGGGGTAAGGGATTTGGAGTCACTCCGACCTCCCTGAGTATTAAAAAAGGAAAGGCTCCTAGTAATCGGGAGCTTCATGCAAGATTGGAAGCCATGCAAGCTGAGCTTGATGCATTGAGGAGAGAAAGAGAGGCTAGCGCCTCAACAGTATACAGAGATGCTTCGGACAAAAACAGTATCAACTGTACCTTTCAGCCGAACATTCCAGAGGTAATTACATATAATTGTCTTAAATTGAACTATTTGCTTAAATTATGTATTTGACATATATACACATTAACGATTTCTTGTTATTATTGGTTTTAGGGCATTTCCCATTGTCAGCTGTATTTGTCGTCACCATACTATCGAATGGTTGGCAAGGGAAAAGTGCATAACGTTAGCGGAGTATTACTCCACACTAGAGAGCTCCCTGCTGGATGTTTGAAGGTATCAGTTGATATTGCAGTTGAGCCGAATGCAGCATTACCATATCCTAGCGATGATTTGGATGCAACAATGGTGCACGAAGCAGTAGGTTCGTTTGTTGCATGGCCGACAAACCTCATATGCGTAGGATATGAGGTATGCTTAAAACTTATGTTAACTTTAATGTCTATATTCAAAGTTTAAAATTTATGCTTAAAATTTTACTTACATATTTTCCTTGGTTATGTTAAATAGACTCCCACAAAATCCAAATCAAAAGATAATGCGATTCCACGGCATACCGAGTCCACGGTTTCAAGAAAAGAGGTAATATACAATTATATGACATATATTCATGGAAGTTGTTACATTCTTAATTTGATCTAACTATTTATATGACATGTAGCTTCAAGAAAATGAGGTTAGCAATGCCTCCGCACAACAAAAAAAGGAGGTTAGCAACGCCTCCGCACGGGTAAAAAGTTCTGGTGCTAAGAAGACCGTAGCTAGGAAAAAACCTACCACCAAGTATAGGTCGTGCCTCAGGACATTTCTAGAGATGACCGATATACCGACCGGAGGTGTTCGGAATGTACATATGGAGGTAGGGATTTTCGGCTTTGATTACGACCAAATGATTGGTAATGAAGACTTCATGCAAGTTTTTAGTCATGAAGAAATCGGCGTCAACGTTGTCAATACATATATTAGGTAAATCCGGTCTACTTTGTTTTATTAATTAAACAACTTATGTTAATGATGTTTACTTTATGTTAATCCGGTTTACATTATGTTTCAAAAGAGGTGTTAATGATGTTTTTATATTAGGTTTTTGTATGACAAATTGATGCGCCCCAATGGTTTGGACGTGTCATTCGGATTCTTAGCACCCGCGACCGTCAACTTAGGTTTAATCTTAAGTAGACCGGATACCGTGACGGAGTACGTTCTTCGGATCCTCATGGACAATAAAGATGCGGAGAAGTTGTTTTTTATACCGTTTAATACCGGGTTAGCATTTCATTCTAAATTCATCTATTATAATTATTTTCCAAGTTACCATCTAACATTTGCCTAATCATTACAGTGGACATTGGTTGTTGCTCGCAATCAATCCTATCCGAGAAATTGTGTATTATCTTGACTCGTTAGGAAATGATTGGACAACATACCCGGATATGAAGGTCCTAATTGACACGTAAGTGAGAATGTTTAAAATTTTTCTTAGTTTATGTGAATTGTTCTAATTGCTTCATTTTTATTTTATTAGCGTCCTACAAGCTTTTCGGGCCCAACGAGATATCCAAACCTCAAGGAGGGGCGCCAACTCCATTACATGGATTAAAGTGGCGGTATATTTTTAATTACCACATTTTTTATTATATTAGTGATGACACTTGATAAAACTTAGGATTTATAATCCATATTTTTTTTTTCATATGTAGTGTCCTCAACAACGTAATCAAATAGATTGCGGGTATTTCATGTTGAGGTTTATGCGAGATACTCTTGCTTTGGGCCGATTAATGATTCCCACCGATGTATGTATTTCTAACTTATGAGTTATTTTTATATTTACACATATCTCATATAATTAAATAGTTGGAATTAATTCAAAATATGTTATATTATTATGTAGTACTTTGAGGAATTCAAGTGTGCATTTTATACAAAGGATCAAGTGGACGAAATCAAAGAGGAGTGGTGTCAATTCATGATAGAGCTCAATGTTTTTTCATAAATTTGTGTAATTAATGTGTACATTTGTAGTATATGTAATGACTTGTAAATGTGTACATAAATTTGTATATATTTTGATACATTTAAGGCAAAATTGGTTTGAATTGGTATATATATATATTTGTTAGCCAAAAATTGGTAGAAAAAGGCCAAAATGGCATATATAAAATGTGATAATTGTCTGTCAAAATCTGGTTGAAAACAGGTAGAAATTCTGGTTTATAAACCTGGAAAAAATGGGGTTTAAAACAAAAGCTTCAAAAATTTTCGTATACCTTAGACAGCGCTTTTGTAAAAAGCGCTGTCTAAGGGGGGGATCAGAAAGCGCTTTAGGCAAAAGCGCTGTCTAAGGGGGGGGCTTAGACAGTGCTTTTTGAAAAGCGCTGTCTAAGGTATACCTAAAAAAATTAAAATAGGAGGGTCTTAGAAAGCGCTTTTGGCCAAAGCGCTGTCTAAGGGGGTGGGGCTTAGATAACGCTTTTCAAAAGCGCTGTCTAAGGTATACCTAAAAAATTTAAAATAAGAGGGTCTTATAAAGCGCTTTTGGCCAAAGCGCTGTCTAAGGGGGGGGGGGGCTTAGACAACGCTTTTAAGATTTAAAAAAGCGCTATCTAAACCTTTAGCAGCGGAGGTTTAGACAGCGCTTTAAAGCGCTGTCTAAGGCTAAAAAAAGCGCTGTCTAAGGTCTTGTTTGTTGTAGTGGTTTTTGATCCCCCGAGAGTCTGCTACCCAGTAAATGGTAATATTTTTCTCAATTTATGAGTACTTTAGTTTTCCACAATACCTGGTAAACGTAATTTACTTCCTCTTATTTCTCCCCAGCGGATTTGTTTTCATGTTCCCCCCAGGAAGTCCATCCTTGATATGTTCATCCTAACCGATGATGGATATTCTTTCCTCTTCGAGTCTATCCTTGATGTGTTCATCTTAACCAATGAAGGATATTCTCGTTCTAGTTTTCTGCCTGGTAAAAAGGTAGTTGTAATCCCTATTTCATTCCCTAGAGGGCTAATCCTTGATATGTTCATCCTAACCGATGACAGGTTTCCTCCTCTTTACGGTCTTCTTCCCAATAACTGGTAGTCGTAAATCCCGCTTCTCCCTCAGAGTCTATCCTTGATATGTTCATCTTAACCGATGACGGATATTCTCTTTTTGGTATTCTATCTAGTAACTGATAGATGTAATTACTACTTTTTCCCGATAGTCTATCCTTGATATGTTCATCTTGATTGATGATGGATATTCTCCCCTTTGAGTCTATCCTTGATATGTTCACTTTAACTAGTGACGGATATTCTCTTTCTTTGCGGTCTTCTGCCCAGTAACTGACAGTTGTAAATCCTATTTGGCTTTTCCTCAGCTGGTTATTCTTACCCAGTAACTGGTAATGAGTACACCTCTTGTTGCCCTTAGCGAGTCATCCTTGACATGTTTACCCTAACCGGTAACAGATGTCCTCCCTGTCAGATTGTGTTATCTCCTTACCTAGTAACCGATAGTGGATAATATACTTCTATTTCTCCTATGTCTAAGATCTTTTCTTCCCCAGTTGAGTTCGAGTGCGTATTTCCTCAGTGAAATCTCCATTTCCTATTTGGTTCATGCATTTCAGCTTTGTTCTGATTTACTTGTTTCCCCTACAGATTTTTCCTTTTATCCTCGACTGAGTCTTTCCATTGATTTATTTTCATAGAATCCCTCGTGTCCTCCAGCAGTTTTAAGTCGTGGCCTGGCCTACGCACAACCTTTTATCCCCCAGGGTCTTTGTCTCCCCAGTGAGTTTTCCTTATGGAATGCATTATTCTACTGTGGACTTTCAGTCTCTCTAGATTCTTTTCCTTTGTGGCAACATTTTCCCCCCAGAGAATATTTTTAGTATTTCATATCATATGCATCATGAGGTCTCTTAGGGACCAAAATTTGTTTCCATATGTTGTTATTTAAGTCCATTCTACTGAGTTGATATGAAGATTTAAACCTTCATCTCCTCAGTTTGAAATTCCTTAAATAGGGGCAGCTGTAAGACCTCGATTTTCACCCTAAGACCCCTCATGCTATCTCATCATATGCATTAGCATTGGGATCACACTTTGGCATCCTTCTTACCCCTCACTCATTGGGTTTGCACTGGGAGAGATCACCAAGCATAATTTGATTGTATCATACTTCATTTTTCATTATTTACTAACCAAAATACCAAAAATATGTCAATGTATAGTGTTTCCCTTTTGTAGGTAGTGTGTATGCTCACCTATGCTCCATCAAGCTCATATCTAGGGTTTAAGACCCTCAATTCAAGGAGATCAATCAAGAATTGGTTAGATTGGCTCTAAGAATCAGATATGGATCCCCATGATCTTCATATGTTATTTTGATCAAGAAACCATCAAGAGTTTGGAGTTGGTTTGCCTTGGAAACCCTAATTTATCTCGGTATCTTGTGTGACTTATTTAACAAGTTTCCTCAACAATTGATCAAATATTTCAAGGGATACTTCAAATTACATCATCTTATGCATATATGATCCTCCACGAGTCCTAAAAGTCAAGATAATGTCAAGCTAGCAAGTTAGTTCATGGTGGTTGACCAGAGGAAGTCAACTGGTCAAAACTGGGGTTCCCTAGACCCTATATCCTACAATTTTTATCATATGAAAATAATTCCAAGAAACACGTTACTCTAAATGACATTCCAAATAACTTTCATGTTGAAGTCTAGAGCTAGTTTTGCTTGGAAAATCATTTTTTATGGTGAAAGATTATAGGTCATTTTGTCTGAACCCTAGTTTGGAGGTCAAATTACCAAGACCATAACTTGCTCAATTCTTATGAGATGAAAGCTATTCAAATTCCATGATTAAATTCAATATCCCTACTTCAACTTTTATGTTTGGAGGAAGTTCAAATTCAACTTGAAAATGCTTGTGCCAAGAGGAAACATTATAGGTCATTTTGGGCCAATTCCATTGAACAAGTGATTTTCCTCAACTTCTAAAATGCATAACTCCTTCATGCGAAATCCAAATGAGGTCAAATTTGTGAAAGAATTGAATAAGTTTCAAATAACTACAACTTTGATGAAGGAACATTTATCATTTGAAGTCCATAGAAAAAGTTATTCAAGGTGGAAGAAATGAACATTTGACTTGGGACTTAGAAAATTTTCAAATATGTTTGATTTCCCAAACTTCCACCTCAAAATTCCTCATGATCCAAGTTTCAAATGAAAACGTGTTCAACATGAAAGTTGTTCCCCTTGATCTCACCTTTCGAAAAAGTCCAAGATCATCTCATTTGGATCAAAATTGAGGGACTTGCGCATGGATTCATTGTGGGAAGTGTTTTGGCAAGATTTGAATTCAAATGATCAAATTCTTTTGCATGCTTCCACATGATGGATTTAGTACACTTTGCACATGAATTGGAAGTGGATTGCATCATTCCTAAGGCCCAAATCATTTCCCATGCACCCATGCAAGGAAGTTTCTAAAATTGGCCAAATTTCAAGTGGTGCAAATATCAAGTGCATTGCCTATTTAAACAAGCTCAAGGCTTCAGAATCATCATCAACACCTTGCCCAAGCTTTGCTAGACTGATTCAAACCCCACTGCCATAGAATTTATGAAGGTTTCTCTTGAAATCGAGCTTGAACTTCATCTTCTGTTTGGAAGTTCAAACTCCACAAATTCACTTCCCTTTTCATCTCTATTAACTTCTGCAAGTAAGAGGAAGAAAAAGCAATCAAATCCAGATCAAGATCAAGTGGAATTAGATCAACTCGAAGGTGATTTTTCAGAAACTTCTTCTCTTCGATTCTCCCTTAATTCTTCAGCATTCTTTGTGATTTTTGGTTGTCTGAAGTCCTATCAATGTAGGCAAGAAGATTGAGTTGCTTTGAGGTCAAATCGAAGCAACTCAATTCATGATCCTCAAAATTCAAATCCATGTATCTTTTTATATACTTGGAATTGGACAAAATTGAGGTCAAATTCGAGCTTCTGAGCATTTTTTCCTTTAAATCCATGTCTTGCTTTTTCATTTTGGCGATGCTTGATGGTGGAACAGTCTGGTGAGGTCCACCGGAGAAGAAGGCCGGAGCCATGGCTCTGGTGATGTGTTATCATGCATCTCAGCCATATGATCCATTTGAATTGTTTTAATCTTGGGCATTGCTTTTGATTACCACACGTGTGTTTCAGTTGACCAAGGCACATGTGGAACGCACGTTTCTCACCATCTGATCTGCCACCTCAATTAATGAGGGAGACTAGATGGTTCTAATTTTTTTGAATTTCTGATTATTTCATTTAATTGCTTATTTTTTAATTAATTCATATTAGTTTCATTATTAATTCAAAAAATATGGGACTTTCACCAAAAAATTTCAAATATTTTCCTCTTTAATTTTCTAAATTAAAATTATTTTTTGGGTTAAATTTGATATTTTTCATGATTTAATTGCTTTTGTGCATATTTTTAATTATTTAAAAATACTTCTGACTTTTCAAAAATAATGATTTTTTTTGTCCAATGTGTTTTTTACCTTGTTTGACCTATGATAAATCTCTTGCCCATTTATTTGGTTTTAAGAAGAGGTTTTAGGTTTTTGATCAAGCATATTTCAATTTAAATGCATTTTAATTTGATTTTTAATTGATCAATTGTGTAGAAATTATGTTGAGCTATTTTTATTGACTTGTGAAGTTTGACTATGTGTTTGGGCCTTGGTCAGGGTTGATTTGGCTTTTGTTGGATTAAAATAATTGGATTTAGGGGATTGATAAAATGTACATTTCATCTCCCAAAATGAATGAATGATTTTAATTTGATAAACTTCCTCCCATGACCAATTTGTGTTTGCCTCATCTACCCTCCTCCCTCTTCATCTTTAATCCCATTCTATCCCATCCCTTTCATTGACCAATGAAGTCTCAAATCCTAAGGCTAATCGGTTCATCAATGACTTTGTGTTAGATGAACCAATACAAGTATGAATGAGATTAGGTCCATCCTTTGATCATTTTTTTTTAGTGTGGTATGTTTTAGGAGTATGGTTCATTATACCATATCTCTATCATGCATTAACACCAAAAAATTTATTAACTGACCTCATATAGTTGTGACTTCTGCATAAGTCCAATTACGATTGCTTAACATAGCGCTAAATTTTGACCCAAAGGCATATCATTCTAGTAAGTGAGATTGTAAGTCTCCCCCTTTCATGGTATTGTGTGGAAACTTGACCTTTTTTCCTTCCTTTGGAAGATGTATTGGCTCAAGGATCCATACTTGTAAATAGAGGGTTGAGTGTTCTCCAAAGAATGACTTAATCAATTGAATAGCAAAAACTCCACTAACTTCTAATCAACTAACATTTGACTAACTTCTTATTATTATTGCTTTTAATTTCAACCCATTTACTTTATGTCATTTAAATTCAAGTCATTTACCATTTCATTCACCATTTTACATATCATTTAACTTGTTTATCTTTATGCCATTTTTACTTTGCTCACTTGAGCCATATATTGTGATTGTATATTTTTTTTATGTATCTTGTTTGTGTTTGTGATCTTAGGACCTTAAAATACCTAATAAACAACAAAAGCCCTAAAAAATGTTTGTGTGGACTGTTGGATTTGATATGAGTTTTGGACTTAGAATTAGGCAACATTCCCTATGAAAAAGGACTTGGCCAATGCCAACATCTATGAAACCAAGTCAGTGAGAATTGAACTTTTATCTGATACAAGTATTGAGATCTACTTGAGTTCATCTACTACATGGTCTTGATGCAAATGTTACTTTGAATATGTGTCTAATGCCTTATTCTGAGCCATTCAAGGAGTATGTCATCTGATACATAGAAGATTAAGAAGAAGACTATGAAGTTTCTAGCTTGGATATGGCTATCTTTATTTGATGCCTTGCTCTTCACCTTGCTACTTGATTATTAAGATTGATTGATTCTAAAGTCCAAAAGGAAAAATGGGTTTCTATATGACATTCTTGTTTATTAGAATGCATCCCATTGGTCAGATCTTTTCAACTCTTAACTTTTAAGTTTTATGCTTAAGATTAATCTCTTCATCTCCTCCCATTTATTAAATTTAAAATCTCTCCCCCCCTTTCAAAATCTTCTTTGCTTGTGATTTCTAAACATAAACTTTCTGGAAAACTAGAAACTTTGGCCTTATGCCATTGAATTTTTTAAACTCTTTTCTTAAATCAAACTTGTAAATGAATCTAACCATATTGACTTAAAATTTCAAAAGACAAAAAGAACTAACACTCATTCAAACTCTTTTAGGCCCCTTTGTGCCTATTTTAAATTTAAATTTTTTGATTAAAAGCAATTCATTCACTTTGAATTTGATACCACGAACTACAAGGTTTTGATCCTTCATTTTTATGTTGGTACGTAGGCATAAGTCCAAAGTGTAAGACCCTAATTTTGACCCTAAGATCCCTCATGGCATCATATCATTGCTCATTGCATTTGCCTCAAGGATCATAGCATCTTAGTTCCTTTACCATAGGGTTGGGACTTGTGTGAGTTGTTTTGAGACCACCAAGTGTGCTTGAATTGTATATTATTGCTTTTATTATTTGTTTTACTAACCAAAAGCACAAAAGTATGTCACTGACTTGTTTTGTTTTGAAGCTTAAGAAATCATGAGATCCCTTGCTCCTAAAAGGCCCTTATGCTCAATGAAATGGCTAGATGAAGATGAAAGCAAGCATGAAAATGGTTCCCAAAGCTCTTAATCATCATATGTGTCACCCAAGTATCTCAGTTAGTCATTTTGATCAAGATAAACCAAAGGTCTTGAGGCTTGTTTACCAAGGAAACCCTAATTCAACTGTGCATTGACTGTGCCTTGATCATGAAGCAACCTCAACCTATAATCAAATACAATCAAGGGAAGTTCTTTCATTCATTATTTTATGCATATATGAGCCTATGTGAGTATCCTCAATCATTCATTCAACAAGATTTGAAGTTTGGACTTGAGAAGTTGACCAGTCAAATAATCTAACCAAATTGAAATCCACTGAGACCTAACTTTTGATGTGTTTGTCAAATGAAGATGACCCCAAGAGAAACAATGTTCTTAATAACCATATGAACAACGTTCATGTTCATAAAAAAATCATTTGAAACTTGTAAGGTCATCATTCATTTCAAAACATTATAGGTCATTTTGGCTGAAACCCTAATTTTGGGTCAACTTCCCAAGGACCTAACTCACTCATTTTTTATGATTTTGAGGTGAGACCAATTGAATTTAAAAGATTAAGATTTATAATTCAATTGTTATGTTGGACAAAATTTCAGAATCCTAAAATAAACACATGTGATAATACAAAACATTATAGGTCACTTTGGACCAAAGCCATTAAATCTTGAAAAAGTCCAACTTTAAGTGCCCATAACTCTCTCATAAAAATCCAAATGATGCAAAATTTAAGTCTAAATTGATCATCTTGAAACGATCTACAACGTTTATGTTGGAGGGTTTACCATTTGAGGCTTGCATCACTGAAACAGAAGGGCTTGAAGTTGGTCACTTTTGGCAAAATTTTCAAAGACATATTTTGTACATCAAACTTCATGGCCAGTTTTCACAATTTTCCAAACTCCAAATGGATTTTTGTTCAACATAGCTTTTGTTACTTATGTCAAGACCTTTCCAACCATTACTCAAATGCCTATGTTTGGATTTTCCATATGGGACTTTCGAAGAGGGGAACATTTGTGATCAATTATGCATTTCACTTTGTAACTTGATGTACAAGCCAATGCAGCTCAGAATGCACGTCCATTTCAATTCCAAGTGACTTCAGCTTGCATTTCCAATTGGTTTTGGGCCTCACATGCGCCTGTACAGGCCCATGCATGGAGGACCCAATGATCATGCACACAGATTCCATTCACCTTGCCTTGCATTTTCAGCTCTAAATAGCATGCTTGCTTCATTCAATAATCAACCTGAAGGCACCTAAAACTCTGTTGGAATCCATACCTAACCTCTCACCAAAGGAATTTTGAATTTTCATTTCTCTTTTCAAGTTTGAATTTCAACAAAATCAGTTGATCTTTAACACTTATTCCTTAGCCTTGCACTCATACCATACCTCAAGATCAAGCTGCAAGCAAGAGTTTGGTTGGATCTTGCTCATCAAAGCTGCACTTCAAAGGTACATCTCAACTATTTTCATTCGAATCTCATCATATATTGTGCTTTGCTTGTGTTTGTTTGGTTTTCTGAAGTCCTCGTGTGAGAGGCAAGCCAATGGTGGCTTTAATTTCATGAATTGATGCATTTCAGATTGAACACCTGGATTTTCCATCTCAAATTTCTCCTTCCATAGAGATCTTGAGAACAATCCAAGGTTACAGGGGTGATGTAGATCACCCCAACTTTAATTTGGTATAAGGCACGTGTAGTTTGGTTGAGGTTGCAAAACCTGCAACTGGTGGCCGAAATTCGTTTGCTCACCGGAGAAGACAGTGGTTTCCACCACCGTCCCCACGTGGATGGCTTGTATCCCCTGGATCTCACTTCTTCGTTATAATCGTGGGCATGCATTATGTTTACTATTTTTACTCCAACGTGTGATGCTGTTGACTGTGGAACACAATGCGCGCGCGCCTTATGGCCTTTGAATTGTCCACGTCAATTAATGAATGTTGATCCAAGCGCTGTGGATTTTCTAGATTTTCTTAATTTCTATTTTATTTTCTTTAATTCCTTTTATTTTCAAAAATTCATAACTCTTTTATTTGGAATCACAAAAATATGGGACCAATTGCAAAAAATTTCTTTTAAAATCTAGTTTCATAATCTGATTTTTAATTATTTTTATGATTCCATTTTATATTTTTTGTGAATTATTTTGTTTTTAATTCATTTTAAATACTTTTTGATATTCAAAAATTCCAAAAATATTTTCTTAACACATTTGGATCATGATAAGTCTATGAAAATGTTATCATCAATTTCTTAATTAATATGAGATTTATTTGAGATTTTAATTCATTTGTGTTATATTTTAATGCTTTTAATTGATTTTTAAAATAGTTTCTGTTTTCAAAAAATGTTGAGAAAATTTGTCAAACCTTGTTTGACCATGTTAGACTTATGATGATCCAATTGGACTTATCCAAGTTGATTTGAATTGGATTTGAAGTTTGGCTTTACTTTGTTCATTTTATTTTATGTATTATTTTAATTCCAAAAAATACCAAAAATATGTTTGACCTTTCTTCACTTGTAATCTTCATTTCACTTATGTTTACCATTGATTGATGTTGATTCCATTCACATTTTATCATTGTGTTTTGGTTATGTCATTTGAATTTCCATTTTGTACATTCAATCTTCATCTCTCATCTTTTTCTTTTTTTTTGACCAATGAGTTAATGATTATTGGTTAGCCTTGACATATGAGAGGATTAACCTTCTTTGATCCAAATCAAATTCAACTTGATCAAAGATCAAGTGAATTGCTTTGTGTCCAAGATAGGTTGCTTCTTGGTCAAGCAAAAAACCTAAAATCCATACAAGGTCATTCTTCTTTTGTTTTGGCACGGCAACTTGTAGAAGCTTGGCTTACTAGTCATGATCTCTAACTTGTGTTTATTTGCCTATAGTTTTATTGACCGGTCTCAAATAGGTGTGACTACTACATTAGTCCACTTACGATTGCTTAACATAGCGCTAAATTGCCTTATGGCACACTAACACTAATTACTAATTACTAACTTTTAATTCAAGCATTTAATTGTTGCAATTTACTTTAATGCAATTTAATTTCTTGCTCATTTATTCAGATTGTCTTTTCCTTTTGCTCATTTGAGCTCATGTTTATGTTTATGCTATTTTCCTTTTGCTCACTTGAGCACATTATTGTGTAAATATATTATTGTCTTGTGCTTGCTTTATCTTTGTTTGTGTGAACCCAATGCAAAAAGGAGAAAGGACTTAGAATTAGGACCTTACCTATGCTTAATGGAGTTCAAGAGCAACTAGGCCTCATGCCTTTAGAATGATAAACTTGTTGAAGAGCAACTAGGCCTCATGCCTTTAGAATGCTTAATCTTGAAGTTGTCTTCAAAGGACCCCTAATCCAAAACTCTCTCTTTGTCCATTCCTCTTATTGCATTGTGAACATTTTGATTGTTTGTTCTTGTGTGATAGGGATTCCAAACTTGAGATAGTTAGAAGAACCATTGTCATAAGCATCCAAGTTAAGAGAGACAAGCCAAATGGAGATCCTAGGAGATTGATTGAATATTTGTTTGATTGCTTGAGTTAATTGCTAAGTCCAAAGGAAAGGAGCATCTTGAATAATCTTTATGATCCCAAGAAAGGAACTCCAAGGGTTTTATTCTCTTCTCTCATCTTTGTATGCTTTAGGACTAGCCCTTCTATTCTTCTCTCCACTCTAACCCAAGCCAAACTCATTTTGTGAAAACATTGACATTGTTTTCAAAATTAGAAACCTAGGCCATATGCCTTTGACTTCATTTTGTGAATACTTCTAACTTGTAAATACAACTCACTCAAGTTGTTTTTGTGGTTCCAATGGCCACCTTCCTTAAAACCATTCATAAACATTAGCTATAGGTTTGAGTTATCATAGTGGTTGATGTAAACCTCACCTTATCCTTAGTGATTGGACTATAAGTCTTCCATACTTATTATAGGGTGGATCCCTCACTAGTATGTTGAAGCTCTCCTCACATGGTGGATTGTTGGTTTAGATTGAGTTTTCTCCCTTTGATAACAAAAGACCTTAAAGCTTTTGATCAAATTAATTCACCAATATTTTTGAGATTTTTCCCTCGAACTACGAGGTTTTGATCCTACCTTTGTGATGGTACGTAAGCAATGGGTTTATCCATTCAAACAACAAGATTGTAAATAATTTGTATATTCTTTTCTCATCTCCCGAATCATGTTTGCACAAATATTTTCACAAATACCAACCTACCATACAACTTGGCAAACAGGGCTCCCTTAGAGTACTAAGGATATTTTGGATGCTTAAAACCTTCCCATTGCATAACCAACCCCTTACCCAAATCTATGACATTTTATTAGTTTTTGATTTGATAAAACTTCTCGGTTTTTGTTCGCTTTCTAACCTTTCCTTTGGATAAATAGAAGTGCGGTGGCGACTCGAATTGTACGATTTACTTTTGATATAGTCAATATATCTAAAGGTAACGAATACCCCGCTACACGAAGGTCTTGTCAAACACAAAAATATAATTAATGAATTCTCTTCTCATCCTCACCCTCTATTTTATTGCAAACATCCTTTTAAACCAAAACACATACACACATAAAAAGGGCTCCCTAGGAGTACCTAGGACACTTTGGGTGTTAACACTTTCCCTCTGTGTAACCAACCCCCATACCTGTAATTTCTGGCATTTTATTAGTTTTGATTTGAAAACTTCTGATACTTGGGTTTTATTCGTACTTTTTCCTTTTCCTTTGGAAACATTAAAAGCGCGGTGGCGACTCTGGTTTTATTGATGTTAAGCTTATCCATAGCTTAATAGTCATGAATTTACCGCTACAACAAGTATTATCACAAAAAGGGATTTGTCAGATCACATGACATTTCCGTGTCTTGGATAGCAGTGATGTGTTGCTAGATACCGCTCACTGTTTATTATGTTAAATACATGATTTAATATAATTGCCAATGTCACGAAAACCTATAGGGCCACATAGAAAAGGACAAATTGATGAGAGATAGAGTAAATAAGGAACACCGTAAGGTACAATGCACTTAAGTAAATTGTAGAATATCGTAAGGTATGATGCACTTAAGTAGAATACAAAATATGGTAAGGTACCATGCACTTAAGTGATCTTCGGTATACTATAAGATATGGGCCACATACACTTAAGGGGGTTTTTTACCTTGCAACTCACACAAGTGGTTCTATAAATAGAACCCCTGTGAAAAAGCATTTAACTTGATGAAATTTCGTCTCTCTCTCTCTCTCTCTCTCTCTCTCTCTCACTCACTCAAATCCTTCATTTGTAGCAGTTAGCACTGAGACTAAAGGAATTCGTTTGTATGGACTGAGTAGAGGCGTTGTCATCATTCAATGCTCGTGATCACTCCTTAGATCTGCATCAAAGGTTTCAATCGCCACATGAGGTAGTGTTTTCAATCACTGATCATGCCCATTCGTAAGGATCACTAAAGGATTTTTTTTTTAATTTCCACTGCGTCTTGGATCACAATTTTCCTTCAGTGGTATCAGAGCCACTTACGAAACCATGTATCTAATAGCTGTTTATTTTCTGTGTTTTTTGTATTAATACGATTAAAAGACAGAATGAATTAAATACTAAACGAGTAATTAAATTTGGCATCATGTATGTATGATTTGGATGATTGATGTTGAGTATGCTTCAGAATCTGACGTTAGTATGGTGAAGCATTGATACATCGATCATCCATAGGTTACACAGATGAGATCGATCAATTTATATATATGATATAAGTAATTATGATGAAAAATATAGTATATATGATATATTGGTTCCAGTTCGTTCATTCAAAGACTTAATGATTGTTATTTCTTTGAGCAATCAATGGTCATTTTCTTCGGAATCTGATATTAGTATGGTGAAGCAATGACATGTTGATCAATCATACTGAATTATCAATCGAGGTGTGTTTTACGGTATAAAATTCCTGTATAGGTTTCATGACGATACAAGGATTATGCTGTCAAAGAGTTATGCGATCAGGGTTGTGACTGCACATGAGTTGTGCTTTAAAGTATCATGTTGATGCGAAAAACAACGTTGGTTTCAAATGAATTGTTCATTAAAATTTTGCATCGGGGCGCTTCCCCTAACAACCCCGTAGGGGACGCTTCCCCCAGGACCCCCGTCTGCTGAACGGTCAGTGGAACCACCTTCCTCTAACCGGGCAGCGGAACCCCCGACTAACTCTGCGTAGTGTGATAAATCACTAAACTTAATTTGGTTTATTTAATTAACATAATTTAAATTAATAATAATAATAATAATGTGTTTATTATTATTGTCTTATGGTGATAAGTTATGTCCTTAGTTTTCCTTTATTTTGTTTTTGAGATTTTAAAATGCGGCTTGCGTGTCGTGCCTCTCTTTTAATCTCTTAATGTAACTTCTTTTCTCATCTCACTCCCTCGTATGTAAAACGAGTTTCTTTTATGTAATGTAATGTTACGAAGAAAGAGATAATACAGTATCAAAGTAGGACAATCTTTAAGATCTTACTTTGAGAAGCTTAGATCGTTATTAGGTTAGCTTAGGTTCTCTCATTGGCTTGGGAGAACAATTACGCTAAGGGCCATAACTATTTCATTTTGTATGATGTTGATGCATGTGAATGTATGTTGATGCATGTGAGAGATGATTTATATGATAAATAAGTCAGCGAGATCAAAATAATTGCAAATTCCCTCAAATTAAATATTAAGTTTATGCTTTCCAGGTTTTAACACTCATCAAGACTAGTATCGAATAATGTAGATTTCGCCTACGCGAGGTGCATGTTCTATATTAGTAAGGTGCAATGGGATAATTGTAATATCCAATTGCTAAAACAATGGGTCAAACTTAACTAAAAAAGTTATAATAATATTATATATGTTTAGAAGCAAGACTTGGAAATGATCCATATGATGGATTGGAATAAGGAGTTATTCACCTAACTAACATATTCGAGAGTTGTAGTAGATACAATTGGAAGAGTTCTACATAAATAGTCTAGTTTTGTGTAATCCTCCTATGCGGTCTAAAAGAAAAGTGAAACGTGGATCTCGACCCACTAGAAAATCTTCCAACAGGATTTTCCGAATCAAATGGTGAGGGTCATTTGTTTTGAGTAAAATAGTGGGAGCATATTTAATTAAAGGCCTAATTAAATATATTATTTTAATGATACTTATATTTTCATATTTTTCATGTAGATTACGATGACAACAAACAACTCTAACAACATTTTACGATCAATCCTTGATAATGAAAAAATTGTTTGGGAGAAACTTTCTGGATTGGCACCGAAATCTGAGGATTATCCTCAAACATGATAAAAAGCTGTATGTCTCGGAGGAACCTGTTCCTGAAGAGGAACCTCCTAGTTCTGCACCTAAGGAAAAAAGAGATGCTTATAAGAAGCATGTCTATGATTCCAATGAAGTTGCTTGCCTCATGCTAGCTACCATGAACTTGGAGTTGCAAAAGCAACATGAGAACATGGCAACGTTCGATATGATTGGACACCTAAAGATGCTCTATTAATAGAAGGCAATGCATGAAAGGTTTGAAGTTTTAAAATCCCTTTTTCAAGGCAAGTTAGATGAGGGAGCCCCTGTAGGTCCCCATGTGCTCAAGATGATTGGGTATGTGGAGAACCTTGAGAGGTTGGGTTTCCCATCGGAAAGGAACTTGCGATCGATTTTATCTTGAAACCGTTTCTAGAGAGCTTCAGTCAGTTTGTCCTTAATTTCAACATGAATGATATGGATAAAACTCATCCTGAAATGCTAGGCATGTTAAGAGATGATGAGAAGAATCTGAAGTCAAAAGGGAAGTCCATTCTGATGATCGGAAATGGAAAGAAACAAAACAAAAGGCCCACGAAGAATGCTGGTAAAGGGAAAGGCAAGGAAGTTGCCCAAACCAAACTCAGTGCTCCTGCTTTGAAGCCTAGTGGAGGCATATCAAAGGATGACACTTGCTTCCATTGCGGTAAGACCGAACACTAGAAGAGATATTGCCAAAGTACCTGGAAGATAAGAAGTATGGAGTAGAGACTTCAACTTCAGGTATTTTTGTTATTGAAATTAATCTATCTACTTCTGCATCATGGGTATTAGATACTGGATATGGTTCTCACATTTTTACCAATGTGCAGGGGCTAAAAAGGAGTAGATATTGGGCAAAAGGTGAAGTTAACCTACGAGTTGGCAATGGAGCAAAGGTTGTTGCTTTAGCCGTAGGAACTTATGTATTGACTTTACCTAGTGGTTTAATAATTCAGTTAGAGAACTGTTATTATGTACCTACAATTAGCAGGAATATTATTTCCCTTTCTTGTTTGGATAAGTTTTGTTTTTCATTCATAATAAAAAACAATTGTTGCTCCATTTATTTGAATGATATATTCTATGCTAATGCACAAATGAACAATGGATTATATGTCCTTAATCTTGAAATGCCTATTTATTACATTAATACTAAAAGTATGAAACCTAATGAGTTAAATCCAACTTACCTTTGGTATTGTCGATTAGGCCACATAAATGAGAAACGCATTTCCAAACTCCATAAAGATGGACTCTTGGACTCTTTTGATTATGAATCCTATGAGACATGCATATCTTATTTAATTGGAAAGATGACAAAGTCTCCATTCACAGGAAAATGTGAAAGAGCTAATAATCTTTTGACCCTTATACATACTGATGTATGTGGCCCATTGAACATACTAGCGAAAGGATATTTCTAGTACTTCATTACATTTACTGATGATTTATGTATATATGGTTATGTGTATTTAATGGAACACAAATCAAAGTCCTTTGAAAATTTCAAGGAATTTAAGAATGAAGTACACAACCAACTAGGTAAGAATATTAAAACTCTTCGATTAGATCGAGGTGGTGAATATTTAATCCAAGAGTTTGATGACCATGTGAAAGAGTGTGGGATTCTATCCTAACTTACTCCTCCTGGAACACCCTATGGAACGATATATCTAAGAGAAGAAATCAAACCTTGTTAGACATGGTCCGATCCATGATGAGTCACACCGATATTCCAAACTCCTTTTGGGAACATGCATTATTGATAATAACTTACACACTTAACCGTGTTCCATCCAAAAATATTGAGAAGACACCATATGAGATATGGAGTGCTAAGAAACCACATATGTCTTACATGAAGATTTGGGGTTGCAAAGTTTATGTGAAATGACAAATTTCAACTAAGCTTTAGCCCAAATTTGAAAAATGCTTATTTGTAGGGTATCCTAAAGAAACAAGAGGGTATTACTTCTACAATCCTTTTGAGGGCAAAGTGTTTGTTGCTCGAACTAGAGTTTTCCTAGAAATGGATTTTATTTCCAAAGGAATCAGTGGGAGGAAAGTAGAGCTTGAAGAAATTCAAAAATCCCAAAGAATTGATACATCTATGGAGGAATTAGATCAGGAAACACAAGTAGTCGTGGAAGAGAAACCTACTAAAGTAGAACAAGACTAGCGTGGGTCAAGCAGGATACGTTACCTACCTGAGAGATATGAATATCTCATAACTAATCAAGGTGATGTATTACTCATGGATCAAGATGAGTATGTGACCTACCAAGAGGCCATAACTGGTCCTGAGTATGAGAAGTGGCTAGAAGCCACGAAATATGAAATGGATTCCATGTACATAAATAAGGTTTGGACCTTGGTAGAGCCTCTTGTAGGAGTTAACCCTATAGGACGCAAATGGGTCCTCAAAAAGAAGACTGACATGGATGGTAAGGTACATACCTATAAGGCAAGACGGGTTGCAAAAGGATATAAACAAATTCATGGGGTTGACTATGATGAAACCTTTTCACCAGTTGCAATGCTTAAATCTATTCAAATTTTACTTGCTATCGTTGCATATCATGATTATGAAATATGGTAGATGGATGTCAAAATTGCATTCCTTAATGAGAATCTTCTTGAGGATGTGCACATGACACAACCTGAAGGGTTTGATATACCAGAAGAAGCCCAAAAGATATGCAAGTTACATAGATCAATTTATGGATTGAAGCAAGCTTCCATAAGCTGGAATCTTCGTTTTGATGAAAATGAGCCTTGTGTCTACAAGAAGGTTAGTGGGAGCATGATCGTCTTCATGGTATTATATGTAGATGCCATATTACTCATTGGAAACGATGTCCCTACCCTAGAACAATTAAAGACTTGGTTGGAAAAATGCTTTTCTTTGAAGGACCTAGGTGAAGCAACCTATATATTAGGAATTCGGATCTTTAATATGCATGATTCCAAGAAAGCATCCATACCTATGCAACATGGCCTGTGTCTATCAAAAACAAAATCCCCTTCAACTAAGGAAGAAAAGGATCACATGAATAAGATTCCATATGCATCTGCAATATGATCTATCATGTATGCCATGTTATGTACTTGACCAAATGTCTCGTATGCTTTAAGTGCAACGAGTAGGTACCAATCTGATCCCGCTGATGCTCATTGGGTAGCCGTCAAGAATATCCTCAAGTATTTGAGAAGGAATAAGGACTCATTCTTGATATATGGAGGTCAAGAAGAGTTTGCTGTAATTGGATACACCGATGCTAGCTTCCAGAAAGATAAGGATGACTTTAGATCGCAATTTGGTTATATGTTATGCTTAAATGGTGGCACTATGAGCTGGAAAAGTTCAAAGAAAGATACAGTTGCTGATTCTACAATTGAGGTCGACTATATTCCTTCAAGTCACACCTGGCATTAGTGTCATAACTTGGTGGAAAGGGAGAATACATTGACCTTAACCCCTTCAGTCTTACCAATCCACCCTTGAGAAAATATGGGAGAACTTGATTGTACGACATTGGTAACGGGTCAAACTGTTGTTCAAACCTTATGATCTTCTGTTGATTATAGTGACGTTGTTATGGAGTGTGTTGTGTCTCCTGATATTGTTGTTGAAACTGAGCGGGCACAACTGTAACACCCCGATTTTTTGTTTAATTATTTAATTAAACTAATTTGCATATTTTAGTGATTAAGCATGCTTAGATGATTTTACATATTTTAATTGATTTAAATTGAATAATTGCTTCATGTGTGCAAGGTGTAGTGAGATGATTGATAATAATTGAGTAGTATGATGATAGTGTAGAAGTGATAGAATAATTAAAATAATAGCATTTTAATTATTAAATGAAATAATATGAGTAGTAACATTTTATTGAATTTAATTTTATTATTAGAGGTAAAATAATAAGAATAAAATAATTAAATATAGGAAATAAAAGAGGAAGGACATTGTTGGGTTTTTGTGAGTAAGGGACGATAGAAAGGTAAATCCAAAATTTAGGAGTTTTGTTATTATAATTAGAAAATTAAGGAGAAATATGACACATTCTATTCGTACATGAAAAATAAGGAATTGGAGAAAAGATTTTTGGAAGAGAGTGTTAGGGCATGACACAAGGAAATCAATTGAACCTTTCTTTGTTGAATTTTGCTGGAGTTACAAGGTAAGGGAGGAGAAAGGGCACCAATTAGGTGTATTGCATTAAGGGGTAGTGGTGATGAGTCATTAACTTCCAATACGACATTTGGGATTTTGCTTAATTCTGAATTTTTATGATATATTGATATTGTATATTATGATTATTGATGATTTTTATGCACTATGTGTGGCTGTATTTTCTGTTTTGAGTGTTGGGATAATTTCACCATTGTTGAGAGTTTTAAAGGTTTATGGAATTGATAAAGTTATGAAATATATGATTTAATTGATTCCAATATGTGATAAATCGTAAATGTGATATTTTAATAACTGGATAAGTGTTGGATTTTGAATTCTGAGATCAGGGTTTCTTACGGAATCGAAATCAGAGCTCGGAAGGGCTCCAACAGTGAAAAACATATTTTTCTGGTTTTTAGGTTCATGGCGGTCGCCATGGGGCCGGGGCGGACGTCATTGCATGGTGGTGATGGGTGTCACCATGGTCGTTGCGGCCAGGCTGATTCGGTTTCCAACACGAGTTTGATCATAACTTGTGATTCGTAAGTCCAAATGAGTTATCTTTCGAAGCATTGGAAAGCCAATGCACATGGCTACCTCTTGGTAATGCTTGGAGAATTGTTTGAATAATATTTGTGTACCTACTATGGTAATGTTTGTGCTGACTGGTGTGATTGGTTAGTGGATCGTTATGTTAAACGATGATGTGTTGTTTTGGTTGGTGAGTGTAGCGGTAATTTCATGACCATCAATCTATGGATAAGCTAGACGTCAATTAAACCAGAGTCGCCACCGCACTTTTATTGTTTCCAAGGGAAAAGGGAAAAGTATGAACAAAATCCAAAAGTAAGAAGTTTTCAAATTAAAACTAATAAAATGCCCGAGATTACAGGTAAGGGGGTTGGTTACATAAAGGGAAGGTGTTAGCACCCAAAGTGTCCTAGGTACTCCCAGGGAGCCCTTTCTTGTGTGCATATGTATTTTTGTACAAAATGATGTTTGCAATAAATAGAGTGGAGGGATGAGAAAAGAATTCATTGATTATATTTTTGTGCTTGATAAGACCTTCAGACTTGTGCCTACGTACCGACATAAAATGAGGGATCAAAACCTCGTAGTTCGTGGTAACAATTTCAAAGTGGATGCATTGCTTTTAACAAAAGTTTAGGTTTTAACAAAGGCACAAAAGTCCTAAAAATGTTTGATTGAGAGTTAGTTCTTTTTGTCTTTTGAAATTTTAAGTCAAGTATAGTTAAGTTAATTTACAAATTTGATTAAGAAAAGAGTTTAAAAATTGCAATGACATAAGGCCAAAGTTTCTAATTTGCAATATGGTCTAAGTTTAGAAAACACAAGCAAAGAAGATTTTAAAAGGAGGGAGAGATTTGAAATTAAAGAAATGGGGAAGAGATGAAGAGACTAATCCTAAGCAAAAATTTAAAAGTAAAGAGTTGAAAAGATCTGACCAATGGGTTGCAATCCAATATACAAGAATGTCATATAGAAACCCAAATTTCCCTTGGACTTTAAAATCAAGCAATATCAATACACAAATATCAAGATAAAGAGTAACGCATCAAATAAAGATAGCCACATCCAAGCTTAGCAACTCCATGATCTTCTTCATAATCTTCCATGTATCGGATGAATCCAAATATAGGTACTAGGCATAGGTTCAAAGTAACAGCTTCAATAAGACCATGTAGCAAATCAACTCAGATGGGATCACAAGACTTGCTTCATATGAAGTTTCAAATCACAAGCACTTGGTTTCATGCAAGTTGGCATTGCCCAAGTCCAATGTCTCAGATCAATCCAACAGTCCACACAAATGTCTTTTAGGGTTTTTGTTGTCCTTATGTACATTAAGGTCAAAAGACCACAAAACAAACAAGTATATACAATCACAGTATAATCACAAGATAAGACTAAAATGAGCAAAGTGAAAATGGCATTAAAGTAAACAAGTTAAATGGTATGAATAATGGAAAATGAATAAAGACTTAAAATTAAAGTGCATAAAAGTAATTGACTTGAAATTAAATGTTAGTTATTAGTTGATTAGAAGTTAGTATTGCTTTTGCTTTTGTTTAAGTCATTCTTTGGAGAACACTCAACCCATTATTGACAAGCATGAATCCTTGAACCAAGACATCTTCCAAAGGAAGAAAAAAAGGCAAAGTTTTCACACAATACCATGAAAGAGGGGAGACTTACAATCTCACTTACTAGAATTCTATGCCTTTTGTGTCAACAATTTAGCGCTATGTTAAGCAATCGTAATTGGACTTATGTAGAAGTCATAACTATTTAAGGTCGGGCAATAGAATTTTTAGTGTTAATGCATGTTAGAGATATGGTATTATTAACCATACTCCAAAAACATACCACACTTAAAAAGAATATGAAAAAAGGGTGGACCTAATCTCATCCACACTTATGTTGATTTTACAATCAACTAGCTTTAGGATATAGATACATCATAGGTCCATGAAATGAATGAGAAGAGAATGGGATTGAGATGAAGAGGGAGGGGAAAGGGAATCAACACAAATTGATCAAATGAGGACTTTTATCAAATTAAAATCATTCATTCATTTTGGGAGGTGAAATGTACATTTCATCAATCCCCTAAATCCAATGATTTTAACTCAACAAAGTCAAATCAACCTTGATCAAGGTCCAACAACATAATTCAAACTCAACAAGTCAATATCAAAAGTTCAACACAATTTATTTTGCATTTAAATAATTAAAATTAATTAAATAATGCATTAAATTAAATTATGGTTGGTCAAAATCCTAAAACCTTATCAAAACAGCAAATAAATGGCCATGAGATTTATCATAGGTCAAACAAGGTCAAGGGACCTTGGAGAAAAAATTTCATTAATTTTTGAAACTTAAAACTATTTTTAAACAAGGTCAAGGGACCATGAGATTTTTTTTTGGTGAAAGTCTCATATTTTTTGGATCAATATTAAAATTAATATGAATTAATGAAAATAAACCAAATAAAATGAAAATGAGAAAATAGGAAAAAATGTGGACCACTTGATCTCCCTTATTAATTGAGGTGGTAGATCAAGTGGCTGCTAGCATGCGTTCCATGGTGGACACAAGTCAAAGCGTTGCAGGGATATTATGCAAAACCAAGGCATGATATTAAATCATTTCAAATGGATCTTGTGGTTCAGATGAGTGCCAACACAACACGAGTATTTCCTTGCCTTGCCTCCAATTCAGCTATAAATAGACATGCTTGCTCACTTCAAATCTCAACCTAAGGGCGCCTGAAATGCTGTAAGAGTGAATTCCCAACCATACCAAAAGAGCTAAATCCATTTTCTTCAAAAAATTCAGATCTGAAATTCAATTAAATTTGGTTGAATCTTCAGATCTAAAGCTCCTAAACCTTCATCATTTGATCCATAGAAGTTCTGTTTTGCAAAAGGAACCAAGGAAAGGGACTCATAGCTTCACTACCCAAAGGTTTTGGTCAACTGTTTTTTTTCTTCGATTCTCCTGTTTCTTTGATCTATTGAATTGAATATTGGGTTGTCAGAAGTCCTCTCTATAGAGGCATCATTGCTGTATGTTTAATTTTTGAAATCGAGCAAGTTCATGATGAACACCATCAAGCTTCCATCTCTGATTTCTCCATTTATAGGAATCTAGAGTGTAAATGAGTGGTACATAAGTGATGTACATCAATTCCTCTTTCGAACGATGCCTAGATCATCCATTTTAATGAGCATTTGCATCTCTGCATTTTTCTGAGTCTCGCCGGAGCTCACCGGAGAAGACGGTGGCGTTGGCCACCGTCCCTTTGCCAGATTCAATCTGGATCGTTGGATGCAATTCCCAGATCTAATCTCCACCTTCCAAAATTATGACTTATTTTAAATCAGTGTGTGGTTGCTTTGACTAAGGCCTCCCATGAGCGCGCGCATGTGGAGCATCTGATCAGCCACGTCAATTAATGAGGCTTGATCAGACGCTTGTGGTTTTTTCTGATTTTCATAATTTTCATTTTATTCCTTTTATTCCATTAAACTTCAAAAAATCAGAAATCTTTCATTTAAATTCCAAAAAATATGGGACCAATTGCATTTTTCTCCATTTAAATTCTAGTTTCTAAAATGATTTTTAATTTTTTTTATTTTGTCATTTGATATTTTTTGTGAATATTCTCTTTTCTGGTTATTTTTAATATTCAAAAAATACAAAATTATTTTCCTAACCTATTTGAATGATGATGGATCTATGAAAAATATTCTCATCAATTTATTAATTGATTTGAGATTTATTTGAGATTTTAGTTCAATTAGGTTATTTTTATTCATTTTTAATTGATTAAAAATCGTTTCTGACTTTTAAAAATGCTCAATTTTTTTGTCAAACTTTGTTTGACCCTGTTAAACTTAGGATAAATCACTTGGACTTTTAAAAGTTGATTTGAAGTTATTTTGAAGTTTGACATTTCTTTAATATTTTAATTCAAGTTTATTTTAAATATTAAAAAATGCCAAAAATATTTTGCTCATTTCTTGACCTCCAATTTTCATCTCACTTCTGTTTTTGAGTGTTTGACCATGATCCTCAATGTCATTGGTCAACACTTGTTGATTGGTACATGCTATTTCATTTAATGCACTTATTTCTTTTCATTATCCATCTTATTCATCTCCTTCTTCTTCTTTCTTCTTTTTGATCAATGAGTTGAAGGTTGATAAGTTAGCATTGATTAGGGAGACTTAATCTTCCTTGATTCAAATCTAATTCATCTTGATCAATTGATCAAGTGAATGGCTTTGCATTAAGGATAGGTTGTTTCCTAAACCATGCAAAGGACTTAAACCAATACAAGATCAATTCTCTTTTTTCTTTTGGCATGGCAAGTTGTTGGAACTTGGTTCACTAATCAAGACTTCTAACTTGTGTTGTTGCCTACATTATTATTGACCGGCCTCAGATAGTTATGACTTCTACATAAGTCCAATTACGATTGCTTAACATAGCGCTAAATTTTCCTTATGGCACACTAATTACTAACACTAATCATTAACCATTAACATTTACTTTTTGCACTTTACATTTATGCAGTTTACTATTCTTGTACATATTATTCATTTGCTTTTCCCTTTGCTCACTTGAGCACATGTTTATGTTTATGTAATTTGCCTTTTGCTCACTTGAGCATATAATTGTGTATATACTATTGTGCTTGTGTTTTGGTTTGATTGTTGTGGACCAAATGCAAATAAATGGACAAATGGACTTAGACTTTAGGATGTTCCCTATGCAAATTTGGAGTCAAAGAGCAACTAGGCCTCATGCCTTTAGAGTGCTATAAAAGTCAAAAGAGAAACTAGGCATTGGGTCTTTAGAATGCTTAATATTGAAAGATGACCTTGAAAGGACCAACTTCTAAACTCTTCTTGTCCATTCCTTGTTTGTTTTTGCTAGAATCTGTTGATGTATGTGTTCTTGTGCTAGGGATTCCAACTTGATCCAAATCGAGGAACCGTTGCCATGAGCTTCTAAGAGAGAGGGACCCATAATGCATTGAGGAGCTTTCCAAGAGTTCATTTGATTATGATTGCTTGAGTTTATGCTTATGTGATTGCTTATTCCAAAGGATGGGAGCTACTTGGATCATCAATATGATCTCAAGAGAGGAACTCCATGTGTGGTTTTGCTTCTTGTCCCTTACCTCTTGTATGTTTAGACTTTAGCCTTTCTTCTTCTTCTCTCCACTCTAACCCTAGCCAAAACTTTTGTGCAAACATATAACAATTATTTTCAAACATTAGAAACCTAAACCTTATGCTTTTGATTTTCAAACTTTTTTTTCTCAATACTTATTTTGAATTGAACTCCTAAGTCAACTTTGACCATTTTGTACATACTTTTCATTGGTAAATACAACCCATCCAAATGTCTTTTTGTGGTTTCAATGACCACCTTTTTAATCAAATTTTTCATAACCTTTAGTTATTAGGTTTGAGTTATCCTTGAGGTAGATGTAATGCTCACCTATATCCTTAGTGATGGGAAATAAGTCTTCCATGCTTATTATAGGGTTAACCCCTCACTAGCATGTTGAAGCTATCCTCACATGGTGGATTTGTGGTTTTAGGTTGAGTTTTCTCCCTTGGATAACAAAAGACCTTAAGGCTTTTGGATCAATTAATCCAGTAACTCAATTTGAGATTTTTACCCCGAACTACGAGGTTTTGATCCTAATATTTTTTAAAGATGGTACGTAGGCAATGGGTTTATCCATCCAAACACAAAATGTAAATAAACTTGTATATTCTCTTCTCATCTCTTCAATCATGTTTGCACAAACAAATTTTCACAAAAAATACCAACCTTACAACCAATGTGAAAAGGGCTCCCTAGGAGTACTTAGGATGTTTTGGGTGCCTAACACCTTCCCATTGCATAACCAACCCCCTTACCCAAATCTCTGACGTTTTTACTAGTTTTTGATTCGATAAAACTTTTAGGTTTTTGTCCGCTTTCTAACCATTCCTTTGGATAAATAGAAGTGCGGTGGCGACTCGACTTGTATGATTTACCTTAGATTTAGTCAATATCTCTAATGGTAACGAATACCCCGCTACAGAAAAGTGGCGACTCTGCTGGGGAACGATTTTGCCTAGTGGGTTTTGCCTACTTTTCATATTGTGTTGTATTGTATTGTATATTGTTTTGTGACATATTTTTGTGCAATTTGGGATTACTATATTGTATGTAATGATTGAATTGCTTGAATATTCATTCTTTGTATGCTTGGTGATCATGGTGAGATGAGTTCTATACCCGAACTCGAGTGCACTTAGGATAGGAGAATGGCATAGTCTTGTTGACTTGTGTGGAGTTATTCCATAGCAAGTTGACTTGCAAGCCCGTTCACTTGGTGGAGGTCATGTTGGGATCAATAATGTCACACAAGTAGTTGTGGTTAGACATTACTCTTTCCAATATAGACCTTAGAAGTCAAGGACCTTAGTTTACCAAGCCCATCTTGGCCTATTCTTAGGATGTAGTGCGGAGGTCGTTCAAGTGTAAGATTTGATATGATTGTTATGCAATACTACACTCATAAGAGTCTCTCTTGAGAAAATTTTCGGAATACGAGTAGTCGTTTCTCCGATAATATCCGAAAGATGGGATGATGAATATGGGAACCTCTTGTAGAGCATGTTTGGCAGGTTAAACCCTAGTACACTCCCTTTGGATGGTTCTAAACCGAGACTTCATGCTCGTTACTTGCAACAAACCCTTGATTCATGGTTGATCTGTTCATGTATCCTTAATATCAATGGAACTTGGGTGTTGATAAGGTGTAAACCATAATCCACCAAAATGGATGATTGATATTAAGGATAATATGATGGTGTGCAGATTATCGACTCTTGTGGTGAATTCTTCAATGTACCTCTTCTTGGTACATGTGGTGGGATTAACTACAACCCTGTTTTGGCGCGTCGTCAGCTTGGGTTCCCCCTAAAAGATAAACCCAATAACATTCTATTAGAAGGTGTGTTCTTTCAGGAGGGTAAAGATCCCCAAGGCTTGAAAACTAAGATGGTCCGCGCTTGGCGCAAGATTCAAAGGAAAGGAAGGAATGAGACGGGTCCTAAGAACTGTGTCGCTTTGGAACCTTACACTGCTTAGGTTAGGAGGAGAGCTTCTGAGTACCTCATGCCTTATGAGTATCCGAGACCTACACCTTTGGTTATGGCTGGGCCTTCAACCCTCCCTGACCAAGGAGTAGAGGAGTTGAGAGACGAAGACCATTCACGTGCCTGGATCCGCGAACAAGAAAAGTTGCTTCAGCAGATTAAGGAGAAGGATGCTTTGATTGAGTTCCTCGAGCATCAGGTTATTGACGATCCTAATGATGCATGGACTTCTCTACTTCCTCAGTCTTCCAAGTTTTGGAAGAGGAAGTACGATCGACTTGCCAAGGAGAAGGCAGATATGGAGGCAGCCTATGAGGAGGAGGTGAAGAGGCTTCGTGCATCTTATCTTCCTGTGTCCAGAGCTTTAGATGATTGTTTCTAGGGATCCATAGGATGATTATTTTCCTTTTCTCTTGTATTTGGTTACCAATGTTGTTCTTCTTTGGTGTAAAAAAAGATACTTTCCAGATATTATTGATGAGTTGTTTCCATATGTGATAAAAGTATAATATTTCCCGAAATTTGCAAATAGAACTCTAAAGTTCCTATGAAATAAAAACAAATCATATGCACAAGCATTGCATGCATCGTGTGCATAAGCAGGTTTTGCTCCAGGCTTCTTGTCATATGGTCTAACTCTATGTTCTTCATTTATTTCAAAGACAAGCTGACTCACCGGTACTACACCAGAGCCAATTCTTCGAGACTGATGGATCATTTGGAACAAGAGAACCGCGAGATGAAGGAAGAGGTAGCCATACTGACTGCCCTGATGGATTCATTCTTGGCCGCCCAGAGCCAGTCTTCTCCAACACCCTCAACTCCTCCCCAGAGGACGGTCATTTCTGAGATCGTAACTTCTACTGTTCCTGCCGCAACAACTCACTTTGCACCATCTATGCCAGCCGGGTTCCCGTGGGGAATTCCCGCCAACTTCATGCCAGAGGGTTTTGCTCCAAATCTTACTTCTTTACCGGCATCTAGCCCAATCATGTATGTGCCACCTCCTGTTGTGCATACTCTACCAAGGGTTGAAGATACCATCTATCATTCTGAGCCATCTGAGGGCCCAGACATTTATAAGAAGATGGACGACATGAAAGACCAATTCCTTGAGCTTCGTAAGGAACTGAAGATTTTGAGGGGGAAGGACCTCTTTGGTAAGAGTGCTGTTGAGTTGTGCCTTGTGCCCAACATGAAGATCCCTATTAAATTCAAAGTGTCTGACTTTGAGAAGTATAAGGGAAACACATGCCCTCTTAGTCATCTTGTGATGTATGCTCGCAAGATATCGACAAAGACTTATAATGATCAACTGCTCATCCACTATTTCCAGGACAGTTTATCCGGTGCCGCTCTCAGGTGGTACATGGGTCTAGAAAGTTCGAACATCCACTCTTTCAATGATCTTGGCGAGGCCTTTGTCAAGCAATATAAATATAATGTGGATATGGCTCCTGATTGGGACCAGTTGAGGGCAATGTCCCAGAAAGAGAAAGATACCTTCAAAGAATACGCCCAGAGGTGGCGCGAATTGGCAACTCAGATAGTGCCACCCCTTGAGGAGAAATAGATGACCAAGATCTTCTTAAAGACCTTGAGCTCGTTCTATTATGAGAGGATGATAGCCAATGCTCCCTCAGACTTCACCGAGATGGTGAATATGGGGATGAGATTGGAAGAAGGGGTCCGTGAAGG
Source organism: Lathyrus oleraceus (assembly GCF_024323335.1). NCBI lineage: Eukaryota > Viridiplantae > Streptophyta > Magnoliopsida > Fabales > Fabaceae > Lathyrus > Lathyrus oleraceus. The sequence continues at coordinate 166,738,902 of NC_066581.1, read as the reverse complement.
ACGCTTAACTCGAGATGAAGGCTCTTCAGCAAAGAGATACGGAAGCTTTGCAAAGAAGAAGGAGGGAAAGGCACATGTTGTGTCTTCCCATGTCAAGAGAAGACCCTCTTTGAAGAGGAAGATTGCTCGCCCAGTCAATAATCAGCATCAGGTGGCTCATATAGCACCTACTTTCAGGGAAGCTCAACATTATCAGCAACCGCAAACTCAGCAATATCAGCAACAACAACAGCGTCCACAACAGCAGGCCTACCAGCCTCGAAATAACAACATCAATGCCAGCATCAGCTATGAGAAGAAGAGGGTCACCTTCGATCAAATTCCGATGACTTATGTTGAACTCTATCCATCTCTGATCGATAGAAAGTTAATCACTCCACGAGACCCTCCCGCTATACCTGCTAACCCCCAGTGGTGGTACAAGCCTGAGCTTTATTGTGTGTATCATTCTGGTGCTCCCGGACACGATGTGGAGAATTGTTATCCCTTGAAGACCAAGGTGCAAGACCTTGTGAGAAGCGGGATTTTGTTTTTCGAGGACGTAGGTCCGAATGTGAAGAAGAACCCATTACCCGAGCATGGGAAGTCCGTTAATATGGTCCAGGGCTGTCCTGGCAAGTACAAAGTTAAATACGTCAACCATATTCAGTAATCGCTGGTCGAGTTGCATCGCTTGCTGTGTGATTATAGCCATTATGAGAATGACCATGATAGATGCAGAGTCTGTTCTGTCAATCAGAGAGGATGTCGCCAGGTGCGTCGAGATGTTCAAGAGATGTTGGACGAGGGAGTTATCGAGATCCTTCAAAATAGAAATGTTGACGAAGATGAGCTCGAAGTCAACGTAATTTCTCCGGTATTCCGGATACCTGGGCCTGTTGTCATCAAGTATGATGGTAGCAAGTAGAAGGTTGCTCCAGCTCTTACTATCAAGCCTGCCGGACCTGTACCGTACTCCTCCGAGAAGGTGGTTCCTTATCGCTACAATGCTGCAGCAGTGAAAAGTGGGAAAGAGGTGCCCTTGCCCTCTTCGTCTGTTGTAAACATTGTTGACGTCAGTGGTTTGACCCGCAGCGGTCGTGTATTTTCGGCTCCGGTAAAACCCCAGGCTGATGCTCGAGGAAGTGTTGACGCTGATTTTGTTAAACGCCCGATTGGGAATGTTGTGAGCACTTCGAATCCGGGTCTTGTTGCTAAGCCCGCCTCCATGTTGAAAACTCCTGCTTCTGTTGGCCCGAGTGGCAATACGAAAGAAGATTGTGATGAGATGCTGAGGCTCATCAAGAGGAGCGAGTACAATGTTGTAGACCAGCTTCTACAAACGCCATCCAAAATATCTGTGTTTTCACTACTTTTGAATTCAGAACCACATCGAGAAGCTCTACAAAAGGTGTTGGATGTGGCATACGTAGATCACGATGTCACGCTAGAACAGTTTGATAGCATTGTTGCAAATATCACCGCTTGTAACAATTTGAGTTTTTGTGACTCTGATCTCCCCGAGGAGGGAAGAGACCACAACTTGGCATTACATATATCTATGAGCTGCAAAGATGATGCCATGTCCAACGTGTTGGTGGACACTGGGTCATCATTGAATGTATTGCCGAAGACCAGTCTCGCGAAGTTGTCATATCAAGGGCCTCCCATGAGGCAAAGTGGGGTAGTTGTGAATGCTTTCGATGGGTCTCGCAAAACTGTGATTGGTGAGGTTGATCTCCCAGTCAAAATCGGACCAAGTGATTTTCAGATTACCTTCCAGGTTATGGACATTCACCCATCATACAACTTCTCTTAGGCAGACCATGTATTCACGAGGAAGGCGCCGTGACATCCACCCTACACCAGAAATTGAAGTTTGTTAAGAACAGGAAGCTGGTGATGGTAGGGGGAGAAAAGGCTCTCCTGGTTAGCCATTTGTCTTCCTTCTCTTATATAGATGTTGAGGATGAAGTTGGAACTCCCTTCCAAGCTTTATCTATTGCTGAACCTGTTGAGAAGAGAACTTCTTCATTTGCTTCCTACAAAGGTGCAAAGTTGGCCATCGAGCATGGTGCAACTGCTAGATTGGGGCAAATGATTGAGCTAGAAGACAACAAGTCCCGGGCTGGCATAGGCTATTCTTCTGGGGTCTTCAACAAGCAAGGTTTGTTCAAGAGTGGAAGTTTCATCCACACTGGTCAGGACGAAGAGGCTGATGCCATTTTGGAAGAGGATGAAGAGGATTCTGGCAATTTCATCATCCCTGGAGGGATCTGCAATAATTGGGTCGCTGTGGATATTCCAACAGTTATCCATAAGTCAAAGTAATGTTCATTATGTTTGAAAACCCTTCTCCCATGCCAAAAGGAGAAGTGATGACATTGTCGGTGCATAAATGCAATGATACTTTCATTCAATAAATTCATGTTAAATGTTTGTTTTTCCAATTATTTTCCCTTTTCTCTTTTGGCATGAAATTGGTGATCACATAAAACCCTAAAAAGATAAAATAAAATCAATCTTTTCATCTGCATAATGATTTGCCTTGCTTGAATTCTAAAAGCTTTTTATATCCAAAATCATTATGCAGGTTGATCAAACCCATTGAACATAATGACCCAACACCATCTCCCAATTTTGAATTCTCTGTATTCGAGGCGGAAGAAGATGATGTTGAAGAGATTCCTTACGAGATTACCCGTCTACTTGAGCATGAAGAGAAGATCATTCAGCCGCATCTTGAGAATCTGGAAACAGTCAATTTAGGGTCTGAAGATTGCCTGCGAGAAGTGAATTTTGGGGCACTCCTGGAAGAATCTGTTAAGAAGGGGTTGATTGAGTTGCTACGAGAATATGTTGACGTCTTTGAAGCCTGAGTGCGTGCCCGTGAAGCAGAAGCTCAGAAGAACTCATCCCGATATGGCAGTAAAAATCAAGGAGGAAGTTCAGAAGCAAATTGACGCGGGGTTTCTGGTGACTTTTACATATCCTCAATGGGTGGCCAATATTGTGCCCGTGCCTAAGAAAGATGGAAAAGTCTGAATGTGTGTGGACTATAGAGACTTGAATAAAGCTAGTCCGAAAGATGATTTTCCACTACCACATATTGAATGTTGGTAGATAATACAGCTAAATTCAAAGTCTTCTCATTTATGGATGGTTTTTCCGGATATAATCAGATTAAAATGGCACCCGAGGATATGGAGAAGACAACATTCATCATACCTTGGGGAACATTCTGTTATCGAGTGATGCCCTTCGGTTTGAAGAACGCTGGAGCCACGTATCAACGAGCTATGACTACCTTGTTTCATGATATGATGCATAAGGAGATCGAGGTATATGTTGATGATATGATTGCTAAGTCAAGAACGGAAGTTGAACATGTAGAACACTTGTTGAAACTTTTTCAGCATTTGAGGAAGTACAAGCTTCGTCTGAATCCCAACAAGTGTACATTTGGAGTCCGTTCCGGCAAGCTATTGAGCTTTATTGTTAGTGAAAGAGGTATTGAGGTTGATCCTGCAAAGGTCAAAGAAATACAAGAGATGCCTGCGCCCTAAATTGAGAAGCAAGTCCGAGGTTTTCTTGGCCGCTTGAATTACATTTCCAGATTCATATCCCACATGACTGCCACATGTGTGCCTATATTCAAGCTCCTCCAGAAAGATCAATCCCATGATTGACCGAGGGTTTCCAGAAAGCTTTGGATAGTATTAAAGAGTATTTGTCTGAGCCTCCGATCCTGTCTCCATCGGTGGAAGGGAGACCATTGATTATGTATCTGACAGTTCTTGAAGACTCAATGGGTTGTGTCCTTGGTCAGCAGGACGAATCAGGAAGGAAAGAGTATGCCATCTATTACTTGAGTAAGAAGTTTACTGATTGTGAGTCTCGATACTCAATGCTTGAGAAAACATGTTGTGCTTTGGCTTGGGTTGCTAAGCGCTTACGCCAATATATGTTAAATCATACGACTTGGTTGATATCCAGAATGGATCCAATCAAGTATATCTTTGAGAAGCCTACTTTGACTGGGAGGATTGCCCGTTGGCAGATGTTGTTATCTGAGTATTATATTGAGTATCGAGCTTAGAAGGCTATTAAGGGTAGTATCTTGGCTGACCATTTGGCACATCATCCGATTGAGGATTATCAGTCAGTTCAGTATGACTTCCCAGATGAGGAGATTCTGTATTTGAAAATGAAAGATTATGATGAGCCTATGCTCGATGAGGGGCCAGAGTCGGGTTCTAGATGGAGTATGGTTTTTGATGGCGCTGTAAATCAATATGGAAATGGTATTGGGGAAGTGATTATTACCCCTCAGGGCACACATTTTCCTTTTACAGCAAGGCTAACTTTCAAAGGCACGAATAATATGGCTGAGTATGAAGCTTGTATTATGGGATTGGAAGAGTGCATTGATCTTAGGATCAAACACCTCGATGTTTATGGTGATTCGACCCTCGTTGTTAATCAGATTAAGGGTGAATGGGAAACGAATCAGCCTAACCTCATACCATATAGGGATTATGCGAGAAGGATTTCAACATTCTTTACTGAGGTTGACTTCCATCATATTCCTCAAGATGAGAATCGGAGGGTAGATGCTCTTGCTACACTTGCTTCAATGATTGTGGTAAGACTTTGGAATGAAGTTCCCAATATCACTGTGATACGCTTGGACCGACCAACTCATGTATTTGCAGTAGAAGAAGTAAAAGATGATAAGCCATGGTTTTATGACATCAAGTGTTTCCTTCAGAGCCAGATTTACCCGCCTGGGGCATCTGTGAAAGACAGGAAGACTCTGAGGAGATTATCAGGAAGTTTCTACCTCAATAGTGATGTGCTTTATAAGAGAAATTTTGACATGGTGCTGCTCAGATGCGTGGATAGACATGAAGCAGACCTGTTGATGACTGAGGTCCATGAGGGTTCATTTGGTACTCATTCCAATGGACATGCCATGGCTAGAAAGATGTTAAGAGAAGGCTACTATTGGCTGACAAGGGAGTCTGACTGCTGCAAATACGTAAAGAAATGCCATAAGTGTCAGATTTATGCGGATAAGATTCATATTCCTCCAAAACTTTTGAATGTGATTTCATCACCATGGCCTTTCTCTATGTGGGGAATCGACATGATTGGCATGATAGAGCCGAAAGCGTCCAATGGACATAGATTTATTCTCGTAGCAATTGATTACTTCACTAAGTGGGTTGAAGCGGTATCGTATGCGAATGTGACCAGGCAGGTGGTTGTGAAGTTTATCAAGAATCAACTCATATGCCGAAATGGTGTGCCAGATAAGATCATTACTGATAATGGATCTAACTTGAACAATAAAATGATGAAAGAGCTGTGTAGTGAGTTCAAGATTGCACATCATAATTCCTCTCCTTACAGACCCAAGATGAATGGGGGTGTTGAAGCTGCTAATAAGAATATCAAGAAAATTATCCAAAAGATGGTTGTCACGTATAAATATTGGCATGAGATGCTTCCATTTGCTTTACATGGATATCGTACATCTGTCCGCACTTCAATAGGGGCAACCCCTTTCTCTCTCGTTTATGGCATGGAGGCTGTGCTCCTAGTAGAGGTGGAGATCCCATCAATGAGAATCTTGATGGAAGCCAAGTTGACTGATGCTGAATGGGTTCAGAGTCGTTATGACCAGTAGAATTTGATTGAAGAAAAGAGATTGACTGCCATGTGCCATGGACAGTTATATCAGCAAAGGATGAAGAAATCCTTTGATAAGAAGGTCAAGCCTCGTGTGTTCCGAGAAGGTGACCTAGTGCTCAAGGAAGTCTTGTCTTTCGCGCCCGATTCCAGGGGCAAGTGGACTCCAAACTACGAAGGTCCATATGTTGTTAAGAGAGCCTTTTCAGGCGGTGCATTGATACTCACAACTATGGATGGGGAGGATTTCACTCGTCCTGTGAATTCAGATGCAGTCAATAAATACTTCGCCTAAAAATAAAAACAGAATGGCTCGCTAAGTTGAAAACCTGAAAGGGCAACTTAGGCAAAAATGAGCGTCTCGGTGGATTGAAAACCTGAAAGGGCGATCCAGGCAAAAATTAGAGACATAAAAATGAATGTAATTGCATCCTGACAAGAATTTGTTCTACAATGGCCATCCTCAAATATTCTCACTCATTCATCATCAACCAAAGCTCCAAACACATCGGATTCAGATTATTTGCATTCTTATTTGTTTCTTTTTCAACAAATGTTTTACATGTTTTAATTGAAAAAAATATATCATTGTTTTAATCAAATTATTCATAATTTGTTTTTAAACAAGGTGAATATTCACAATGACAAAGGGATAATGTGGATGTCTTCAGTGCTCTCCCAAGGATGGTAAGATTCTCGACAAGGTAAGACGTTTGTTCATATTCCTGGCATGCTCATGCCCTCTTCCTCCATAAGCCTCTTGTGGTTGTTCTCTCAAGCAGAATGTTGGGTAAGATTATTCATCACTCTTTCCTTCAGCAGAGCAACATTCCTTCCTCCTCAGCAGATGTAATCTCATTCTTTGGGACAGTATTTGATGACCCTTGAAAACTTCTGATTTTGGCTGTTGTTCCCCACAGAGTTCCATCCTCCTCTTGGATAACTTCCCCAGTAGAGTTGCTTCTACATCGGAGCTCATCTGTGTAACGACTTTGCCCTAGTTGGAATAATGGATGCTCATTCCCCTGCAGAGATCTTTGTGGTCCTGGCTTTCTCTCTCGAGATGTAGTACCGAATGTTTGTGTACTTACTCTTTGGACCATGTTTGTGTTAGAAATGTCTGTTTGTCAACATTCATCATACATAAACCACGCATGAGTGCATATAATTTTCAAACATTCAGATATTCATGATTGCATTCTTTGCCATATATCTTTGTTTGTTATCCCCTGCTAATTGGTAATACATTTCCCCAAGCAGATGTCAGTGTCTGATCTCCCCATATAGAGTCAGCCCCTTAAGCAGAAAGTGTCTATCTTTCCTTCCATATTCCCCACCGAGTTATATCCTCGTGGATAATGGTTGTTTTTGTTGCCTCCCAACACATATATTGGGATGGACTTCCCCATTGAGTTATATCCTCATAGGGACAAACTTTGTTTCATCGTGCCTATCTAGTTTGATCCTAGACTGGCCTCTTATGACTGTTCCCTTCACTCCCCTGTGGTATAGATGAATAGCTGCTCAGTAACCAGTAATTATCCATCTTTGCCCCGGCGGAATCTGCGGTTTTCTACCTTTATACCGGTAGTCGTAAACCCTATTTCATCCCCTTGCAGAGTTAACCTTTTGTTCATCCTAATCGATGGCAGTTACTTGTCCGTGGTTTTCTACCCAGTATCCGGTAGATGTAATCCCCTCCTTGACGGTTATCATTATCCAATATTCGGTATTGATAAGTCCTTCACACCCGGTGATATATCTCTTGGATAATTGCTCGGATAAACCAATTTCTCCCCAGCAAGTCATCTTCCATTTACCCTTTTGTTGGTAACGATTGTTTCTTCCCCCTGGATTGGTCATCACTGTATACCTAGTATTCGGTATCTCGGTGTCCTCTCCCTTCGGTCGATTTATCCTTTATTAACCCAGTAACAGGTTACGGATAATCTTCCATGCGAGTATGTTATCTACGTTCTGACGGTAATAGGTAATATATCTCATGCACTCGTTGGAGGAAGCCTTTTGTTCTTCCCCAGTCGAGTAAGATTCATATCCCTTTTATTGGAATCGAATGTCCATCCTATAATCGAGTTTTGCTTTTAGCCCTCTTTTGGATGATGAGTGTCTTGGGAATATTCCCCAATTCACGCTTTGGTTGGTCACCTATTATATGCCCAGTAACCGGTATCCCTGGTGTTCCTTCCTCCCTGCTCCCTATTATGACTTTTTGTCCCCTGCGGAGTCAGATTTTCCTGAGCTGAGATATACCTTTTTAGGTCTTCCTCAGATGATTTCGGATGTTTGATATCTCTCACCCTTATACCGGTGTTAGATATTCATTCTTCCCGAGCATTGTTGTCCTCTCACCCTTATACCGGTGTTCAGACCACATATCTCGTTGAGCTTATTACTCAGTAACTGGTAATACCTCATCCTGTTGTTTCCTCAGATGAGTCCGGTTTGGATATTCCCTAGTGAAGTTCCTCATTGGATTTTTCCCCATCTGAGTCCGGAGTTTCATCTGAGGTATCCTTTGTGGATAGTTTTGCTGTATTGGCATATTCCCTAGTATATGCGCCTTTGAGTCAACTCGGGTCTTTCCATTGATTTATTTTCATGGAATTCTGCTCGTGTCTCACCAAGTTTCAAGTCTTGACCTGCTCACGCATTTTATTTCTTTTTTATCCCCATGAGAGTCCTAGAGTCTTTGTCCCATGGAGTAAATTACTCATATGGATTATCAACTCCTCCTGATTTCTTTTCTTTTCCTTTGTGGACACATATCTCCACAGAGTATTACCTTTTGCATACATACATTTGCATCATGAGGTCGCTTAGGGACCAAAATTCGTCTCTCTGTTATTATTTAAGCCCATTCTACCCCGTCGAGACGAAGATTTTAACCTTCATTTCTCCGACTAGAATGACCTTAAATAGGGGCATCTGTAAGACCCCAATTTTGTCCCTAAGATCCCTCATGACATCATAACATTGCATTTGCAAAGCCTCAAGGATCATAAGCATCTTGGTTCCCTTTGCCTTTGGGTGGGATATCTTGTGAGTGGTTTGAGATCACGAAGCATGCTTGAATTGTATATTATTGCTTTTCTCATCTTTATTCACTAACCAAAAGCACAAAAATATGTGACTAACATCTTTTGTTTGTAGCTTGAGCAATCACAAGGTCAAGAGCTTCAAGGAGGTCCTTTGTGCAAAAATATGGTCAAGAGAAGATGAAAATAAGCATGGCAATGGTTCCCAAAGCTCTCATCCATCAAATATGCCTCCCAAGTATCTCAATTCATCATTTTGATCAAAGCAAGTCAAAGGGTTTGAGGTTTGTCTCCCAAGGAAACCCTAATTCATCTATGTATCAAGTGTGCCTTGCCCATGAAGCAATCTCAGCTCATGATCAAATACAATCAAGGGAAGTTCTTTAATTCATCATTTCATGCATATTTGAACTTATTTGAGTGTCCTCAATCATCAATTCATCAAGATATGAGTTGTGGACTTGAGAAGTTGATCAGTCAATCCATCTGACTATTTTGAAGTGCATTGAGACCTAACTTTTTATGGGTTGGTCAAATGGAGATGATCCCAAAATAAAACATGTTCTTAACGACAATTTGAACAACTTTCATGTTCATCAAAAATTGATTTGAAGCACGGAAGGTCATCTCCCGTTCCAAGACATTATAGGTCATTTTGACTGAAACCCTAGTTTTGGGTCAAATTCCCAAGAACATAACTCATTCATTTTTTATGATTTTGAGATGGGATCAAATTCATTGGAAATATTAAGATGTCTACTTCAAATGTTATGTTGAACAAAATTTCAAAATATCAAAAGAAATACAGGTGATAATGCAAAACATTATAGGTCACTTTGGACCAAATGCATTGAAAGGCAAAAAAGTCCAACTTCAAGTGCCCATAACTACTTCATCAAAACTCCAAATGATGCAAAATTTAAGTCCATTTTGATTTTATTTATAAGACCTACAAATTTAGTGTTGGAAGTTTTTCCATTTTAGGCTTGCATCATCAAAACAGAAGGGCTTGAAGTTGGACCAATTTGGCACACTCCAAATGAGTTTTGGCCCAACATAACATTTGTTCCTTATGTCAAGAACTTTCCAACCATTACCCACATGCCTATGTTTCAATTTTTCAAGTGGCATTTTCGAAGAGGGGAATATTTTGGTGCAATTATGGAAACTTGTTTGAAACTCATTGCACACTCCAAACCAATTGCATGTACACGTCCATTTCAGCTCAATTATACTTCAGTTTGCATTTGGCATTGGATTTGGGCTCTCCATGCGCCTGTACAGGCCCATGCATGGAGGCCTTCAACTTTCATGCACACCAGTATTTCCTTTCCTTGCCTCCAATTCAGCTATAAATAGACATGCTTGCTCACTTCAAATCTCAACCTAAGGGCGCCTGAAATGCTGCAAGATTGAATTCCCAACCATACCAAAGGAGCTAAATCCATTTTCTTCAAAAAATTCAGATCTGAAATTCAATTGAATTTGGTTAAATCTTCAGATCTAAAGCTCCTAAACCTTCATCATTTGATCCATAGAAGTTCTTTTTTGCAAAAGGAACCAAGGAAAGGGACTCAAAGCTTCACTACCCAAAGGTTTTGGTCAACTGTTTTTTTTCTTCGATTCTCCTATTTCTTTGATCTATTGAACTGAATATTGGGTTGTCTGAAGTCTTCTCTATAAAGGCATCATTGTTGTGTGTTTAATTTTTGAAATCGAGCAAGTTCATGATGAACACCATCAAACTTCCATCTCTGATTTCTCCATTTATAGGAATCTATAGTGGAAATGAGTGGTAAAGGAGTGATGTACATCACTTCCTCTTTCGAACGGTGCCTAGATCGTCCATTTTAATGAGCATTTGCATCTCTACATTTTTTTGAGTCTCACCGGAGCTCACCGGAGAAGACGGTGGCGCTGGCCACCGTCCCTTTGCCAGATTCAATCTGGATCGTTGGATGCAATTCCCAGATCTAATCTCCACCTTCCAAAATTATGACTTATTTTAAATCAGTGTGTGGTTGCTTTGACTAAGGCCTACCATGAGCGCGCGCATGTGGAGCGTCTGATCAGCCACGTTAATTCATGAGGCTTGATCATACGCTTGTGGTTTTTTCTGATTTTCATAATTTCCATTTTATTCCTTTTATTCCATTAAACTTCAAAAATTCGTGACTCTTTCATTTAAATTCCAAAAAATATGGGACCAATTGCATTTTTCTTCATTTAAATTCTAGTTTCTAAAAATGATTTTTAATTTTTTTTATTTGTCATTTGATATTTTTTGTGAATTTTCTCTTTTCTGGTTATTTTTAATTCATTTTAAATAGTTTTTAATATTCAAAAAATACAAAAATATTTTCCTAAACTATTTGAATGATGATGGATCTATGAAAAATATTCTCATCAATTTATTAATTGATTTGAGATTTATTTGAGATTTTAGTTCAATTAGGTTATTTTGATTCATTTTTAATTGATTAAAAATAGTTTCTGACTTTTAAAAATGCTGAAATTTTTTGTCAAACTTTGTTTAACCCTGCTGAACTTAGGATAAATCACTTGGACTTTTAAAAGTTGATTTGAAGTGATTTTGAAGTTTGACCTTTCTTTAATATTTTAATTGAAGTTTATTTTAAATATTAAAAAATACCAAAAATATTTTGCTCATTTCTTGACCTCCAATCTTCATCTCACTTCTGTTTTTGAGTGTTTGACCATGATCCTCAATGTCATTGGTCAACACTTGTTGATTGGTACATGCTATTTCATTTAATGCACTTATTTCTTTTCATTATCCATCTTATTCATCTCCTTCTTCTTCTTCTTTCTTCTTTTTGATCAATGAGTTGAAGATTGATAAGTTAGCATTGACTAAGGAAACTTAATCTTCATTGATTCAAATCTAATTCATCTTGATCAATTGAACAAGTGAATGGCTTTGCATTAAGGATAGGTTGTTTCCTAAACCATGCAAAGGACTTAAACCAATACAAGATCAATTCTCTTTTTTCTTTTGGCATGGCAAGTTGTTGGAACTTGGTTCACTAATCAAGACTTCTAACTTGTGTTGTTGCCTACATTATTATTGAATAGCCTCAGATAGTTGTGACTTCAACATAAGTCCAATTACGTTTGCTTAACATAGCGCTAAATTTGCCTTATGACACACTAATTACTAACACTAATCATTAACCATTAACATTTACTTTTTGCACTTTACATTTATGCAATTTACTATTCTTGTACATATTATTCATTTGCTTTTCCCTTTGCTCACTTGAGCACATGTTTATGTTAATGTAATTTGCCTTTTGCTCACTTGAGCATATAATTGTGTATATACTATTGTGCTTATGTTTTGTTTTGATTGTTGTGGACCAAATGCAAAGAAATGGACAAATGGACTTAGACTTTAGGACTTTCCCTATGCAAATTTGGAGTCAAAGAGCAACTAGGCCTCATGCCTTTAGAGTGCTATAAAAGTCAAAAGAGCAACTAGGCATTGGGCCTCTATAATGCTTAATATTGAAAGATGACCTTGAAAGGACCAACTTCTAAACTCTTCTTGTCCATTCCTTGTTTGTTTTTGCTAGAATCTTTTGATGTGTGTGTTCTTGTGCTAGGGATTCCAAATTGAGGAACCATTGCCATGAGCTTCTAAGAGAGAGGGACCCATAATGCATTGAGGAGCTTTCCAAGAGTTCATTTAATTATGATTGCTTGAGTTTATGCTTATGTGATTGCTTATTCCAAAGGATGGGAGCTACTTGGATCATCAATATGATCTCAAGAGAGGAACTCCATGTGTGGTTTTGCTTCTTGTCCCTTACCTCTTATATGTTTAGGACTTTAGCCTTTCTTCTTCTTCTCTCCACTCTAACCCTAGCCAAAACTTTTATGCAAACATATAACAATTATTTTCAAACATTAGAAACCTAAGACTTATGCTTTTGATATTCAAACTTTCTTTTCTCAATACTTATTTTGAATTGAACTCCTAAGTCAACTTTGACAATTTTGTACATACTTTTCATTGGTAAATACAACCCATTTAAATGTCTTTTTGTGGTTTCAATGGCCACCTTCTTAATCAAATTTTTCCTAACATTTAGTTATTAGGTTTGAGTTATCCTTGAGGTAGATGTAATGCTCACCTATATCCTTAGTGATGGGCAATAAGTCTTCCATGCTTATTATAGGGTTAACCCCTCACTAGCATGTTGAAGTTATCCTCACATGGTGGATTTGTGGTTTTAGGTTGAGTTTTTTCCCTTGGATAACAAAAGACCTTAAGGCTTTTGGATCAATCAATCCACTAACTCATTTTGAGATTTTTACCCCGAACTACGAGGTTTTGATCCTAATCTTTTTTAAAGATGGTATGTAGGCAATGGGTTTATCCATCCAAACACAAAATGTAAATAAACTTGTATATTCTCTTCTCATCTCTTCAATCATGTTTGCACAAACAAATTTTCACAAAAAATACCAACCTTACAACCAATGTGAAAAGGGCTCCCTAGGAGTACTTAGGATGTTTTGGGTGCCTAACACCTTCCCATTGCATAACCAACCCCCTTACCCAGATCTCTGACGTTTTTACTAGTTTTTGATTCGATAAAACTTTTAGGTTTTTGTTCGCTTTCTAACCATTCCTTTGGATAAATAGAAATACGGTGGCGACTCGACTTGTATGATTTACCTTAGATTTAGTCAATATCTCTAATGGTAACGAATACCCCGCTACAAGCCTCCTACCATTAGAATGCTTAATGTTGAATATGAATTGAAAGGACCTATTCTCTAAACCCCCTTCTTGTCCATTCTTTGTTTGCTTTATAGAAGTTTTTGATGTGTGTGTTCTTGTGCTAGGGATTCAAACTTGAGCCTAAGTGAAGAACCATTGTCACGAGCTTCTAAAGTGAAAGATATAAGAGCCATTGGAGGATTACTAAGAGCTTGCTTGATTGATTGATTGCTTGAGTATTTTCTTATTTGCTTGCTTATTCCAAAGGATATGAGCTACTTGGATCATCACTATAATCTCAAGAAGGGAACTCCATTTGTGGTTTTATTTCTCTTCCTTCATCTTTGTATGTTTAGGACTTAGCCATTATTCTTCTTCCCTCCACTCTAACCCAAGCCAAAACTTTTGTGCAAACATTAACATTTGTTTTCAACATTAGAAACCTAAGCATTATGCTTTTGATTTTCCAAACTTCTTTTCATAACACTTATTTTGAATTGAATGCTTAAGTCAACTTTGACCATATTTTGTAAATACTTTTCATTGGTAAATATAACTCATTCAAATGTTTTTGTGGTTTCAATGGCCACTTTCTTATCAAAGCTTTTCATAACCATTAGCTATTAGGTTTGAGTTATCCTTGAGGTTGATATAATACTCACCTATATCCTTAATGATGGAAAATGAGTCTTCCATGCTTATTATATGGTTAACCCCTCACTAGCATGTTGAAGCTATCCTCGCATGGTGGATTTGTGGTTTTAGGTTGAGTTTTCTCCCTTTGATAACGAAAGACCTTAAGGCTTTTGGACCAATCAATTCACCAACTTCTTTTGAGATTTTTACCCCGAACTACGAGTTTTTGATCCTAATCTTTTTTATGATGGTACCTAGGCAGTGGGTTTATCGATTCAAACACAAAGATTGTAAATAACTTATATATTCTTCTCTCATCTCCCGAATCCTGTTTGCACAAATAATTTTCACAAATACCAACCTACCTTACAACAAATTGTGAAAAGGGCTCCCTAGGAGTACCTAGGATGTTTTGGGTGCTTAAAACCTTCCAATTGCATAACCAACCCCCTTACCCCGATCTCTGACATTTTTATTAGTTTTTGATTCGATAAAACTTCTCGATTTTTGTTCGCTTTCTAACCTTTCCTTTGGATAAATAGAAGTGTGGTGGCGACTTGACTTGTATGGTTTACTTTTGATTTAGTCAATAAATCTAAAGGTAATGAATACCCCGCTACAGAAAAGTTGCGACTCTGCTGGGGATCATTTGCCTAGTGGGTTTTGCCTACTTTTCACGTTTTGTTGTATTGTATTGTATATTATTTTGTGACATTTTTTTGTGCAATTTGGGATTACTGTATTGTATGTAATGATTGAGTTGCTTGATATATCAATTGCTTGTGTGCTTGGTGATCTTTGTGAGATGAGTTCTATACCCGAACTCGAGTGCAATTATGGTAGGAGAATGGCATAGTCTTGTTGACTTGTGTGGAGTTATTCCTTAGCAAGTTGACTTGCAAGCCCATTCATTTGGTAGAGGTCATGTTGGGATCAATAATGTCACACGAGTAGTCGTGGTTAGGCATTACTCTTTCCATTATAGACCTTAGAAGCCAAGGACCTTAGTTTACCAAGCCCATCTTGGCCTATTTTTAGGACGTAGTGCGAAGGCCGTTCAAGTGTAACATTTGATACGATTGTTACGCAATACTACACTCATAAGAGTCTCTCTTGAGAATATTTTTGGAATACGAGTAGTCGTTTATCCGATAATATCCAAAAGATGGGATGATGACTATGGGAACCTTTTGTAGAACATGTTTGGAAGGTTTTAACCATAGTACACTCCCTTTGGGTGTTTCTCCATTGAGACTCCATGCTCATGACTTGCAACAAACCCTTGATTCATGGTTGATTCGTTCATGTATATCCTTAATATCAATGGAACTTGGGTGTTGATAAGGTATAAAGCATCATCCACCAAAATGGATGATTGATATTAATGATGACTTGATCCATCCCATGACCTTTGTGTGGTGTGCTTTGCTTGATCCTTGAGTGTGATTGTTGCATCCATGCATTCATGCACCCATTTGCATCCATATCATCAATAATGAGAAAATTTTCAAGGAACTTAAAAGGTCTATTTTCAAATTTTCAGAGACATGGACAAACAAAGAAGGAATACAAAGAAGTACAGTTTCAGACAACCCGACTTGAAAGAGCTAAGGAACTTGACATCCTATGTATTGGATCCCTTGGAGTTTAAGGCTCGTCATGGGAAGCTTCTATCTATTCTGGCTTCACATTTTCGGATTTCCAGCTTTTGCCCACGCTTGAGGAGTATGCTTATCTTGTGGGTGTACCTATCCTAGATCAGTTGTCGTTCAGTGGCTTAGAGAGGGTTCCTACTTCTCAAGAGATTGCTGATATGTTGCATATAGATGAATCTCTGGTTGGTGCTCATATGACTACCAAGGGTGGAATTAAAGGTCTCCCTTCTGAGTTCCTCATTGCTCAAGCTACTTTGTATGGGAAGGCCATGAGTGAGGACGCCTTTGAGGCCATATTTGTACTTCTCATCTATGGGCTAGTGTTATTCCCCAACATCGACAAGTTTGTGGATGTGAACGCTATTAGGATTTTCTCTACTCTTAATCCCGTTCCGACTCTGTTGGGTGACACTTATTTCACTTTGCATATGAGGAATGCAAAGGGTGGTGGTACCATTGTGTGTTGTTTGCCTCTGTTGTACAAGTGGTTTATTTCGCACTTGCCACAGACGGTCGCCTTCAAGGAGAACAAAGGATGTCTGCGGTGGTCCACGAGACTTATGTCTCTCACTAATGATGATATCTTTTGGTACAACCGTGTATATGATGGTGTGTAGATTATCGATTCTTGTGGTGAATTATCCAATGTGCCTCTTCTTGGTACATGTGGTGGGATTAACTACAACCCTATTTTAGCACGTCGTCAGCTTGGGTTCCCCTTAAAGGATAAACCCAATAACATTATGTTAGAAGATGTATTCTTTCAAGAGGGTAAAGAACCCCAAGGCTTGAAGGGCAGGATCGTCCGCACTTGGCGCAAGATCCATAGGAAGGGAAGGAAAGAGCTTGGTCTGAAGAATTGTATCGCTTTGGAACCCTATACCTTGTGGGTGAGGAGGAGAGCTTCCGAGTACCTTATGCCTTACAAGTATCTCAGACCTACGCCTTTGGTTATGGTTGGGCCATCAACCCTCCCTGACCAAGGAGTAGAGG
The DNA here is from genome assembly GCF_024323335.1 of Lathyrus oleraceus. Lineage (NCBI taxonomy): Eukaryota > Viridiplantae > Streptophyta > Magnoliopsida > Fabales > Fabaceae > Lathyrus > Lathyrus oleraceus. The sequence continues at coordinate 166,722,139 of NC_066581.1, read as the reverse complement.
AGTTGAGAGACGAAGACTGTTCGTGTAACACACCGATAAAAATAAGATAATTATTTAATTTATGTTAATATTATATTTATTAATTTAATTAAATAATTGGAATTATTGGATTATTATTATTATAATTATTATTGGAATAATAATTATTGGAATATATATATAAGTTGGAAATAAGAAAAAGAGTTCCATTTTTGGTAAAAAGAGTTTTCACGTGAAAACAGAGAAGCGGCTCAAAAAGAGGAAAAGGGCAAAGAGGCAGAGCAAGAGGAAGAAGGTTGGAGAAGAGAAGAGCTTGAGGCTAAAGGATTGCCGGATTAACTCAGGTAAGGGGGGTTTATCGTCGTTTAATGGGTATTATGGGTTAACATGTAATGGGTAGTGATAAACCGTTAAATTGACCCTAATTGGGATGTTGAATGCTGAGAAATTGTGTTGGATAAGTTGTGTTAAAGCTGTAATTGAATCTGTATTTGTGTGAGTTGTGATTTCCCGAACGTATAGCTTTTTACGGAATCGGAATCGGAGGTCCGGAAGTCCTCCAACGGTGGAAAATGCGGAGAATTCTGCATTCTGCTTCGTGTTAGCGTAGGAACAGCTTTCTGTCTTGCGTTAACCGGTTAACCCAGGGCGTTAACCGGTTAACACTGTTAGGAATTATGAAGTATTGCTGTTTTGATTGCGTTAACCGGTTAACCCAGGGCGTTAACCGGTTAACACTATTGTGATTTCTGAGAAATTGCTGTTCTGTCTGCGTTAACCGGTTAACCCAGGGCGTTAACCGGTTAACACTGTTGAGTTTGGCCAGAAAGCGTGTTCTGTGTTGCGTTAACCGGTTAACCCAGGGCGTTAACCGGTTAACACTGTTGGAAATTGGAAAAGTTGATATTTTAATGTTGTGAACATAATTGGGGATTGGCCTATATCGGTGTGTGATATAGTAGGGATTATTTCCCATTGTTTTGAGTAGGATAGGTATTAGTAGAGTGTGCTAATACTGTGATTGAATTATTTGGCATGGCATGATATGATTATGTGATAAATATGCTGATGATGTGTGAAAATATGCATAATGTTGTGAATGTATATATTATGCATGTGTTGGTAAATGGACTGTTTTATGGCTTAGAGTGTGAGCATATGTCCATTGTGGATCGTTGTTGATGATGTTGCATTGCTAGGTGAATTAGCATACATATTGTGGCCTTTATGGTGGTAGCTAATTCCCATGGTGAGGAATTAGTGAGTAAATCATTGTAGATTGTTGTTGATGTTTGCATGCTAGGTGATTAGCGTGCATAGCATAGCCCTTTGGGTGGTAGCTAATTCCCATGGTGAGGAATTAGTGAGTGAGTCACTAGGTCTCAAATGAGTGGGACTAGTGGGCTTGGTAGCCGTATCTGGATTTGATCAGTGAGGTTGAACTATATGTTCACGAATAGTCGGTACCGCATGCATGGAGTCTCATTGCATAATGTATGTATGGCGTATAATATGAATGGATGTATCCCAATATTACACGTGTGTTGTGTTGGCATTGAGTATGAGTATGAATTGTGTTGGTATTGAGTATGATATTTGAGTTGATGTTCCGTTACCGAATGTGTGATATGATTAGGGTGATTAATGTGTTATTTACTTAGCATTACATGATATTTTATAATGCTTATTATATCGATTGAGGAACTCACCCTTACAACTATGTTTTCAGGTAACGAGCAGTGATTGAGTAGAAGCTAGTGCTTGGAGTCTAGTGTAGTCTCCTTAGTGGGTCATGCTCTGATAGATGTAACATCGGGACGGGATGTTTTACCTTGTTGAATAATTTTACATGTAATGTGTTAGATGTTTTGCATGATTGATTTGATTTCTATTCACTGCGTATTGTGCAAATGCTTAATGTTTTGAATTAATAAAAGAGCATGACCGTTATTATGGTGAATGGTGTGAAATAATTGTGTGACACCCTTAATTGCATAATTACTCTGATGTATATATTGCTATTTTAATTAAATATTTGGGGTATTTTAGAAGGGTGTTACATTAGTGGTATCAGAGCATAGTCGGTCGAGTCGAGTCGTAATTATTCTGTTTCCCCTATACAGGATAGGTGTTGTGTAACCCTATCAGTACTTATTGTTTTAGCTTGTTGGGTTTTCAGAATAGAGATGGCTGGAAGAGGTAGAGACGATGCTGCGATTGCTGAGGCTCTGGGTATGTTAGCTGGAGTACTTGGAGGGAACCCGAATGTTATGGGAATGGGAGCTGCTCGTCAACTGAGTGAGTTCCAGAAGAACAATCCTCCAATGTTCAAGGGAGCATACGATCTAGATGGTGCTCAGAAGTGGTTGAAGGAGATCGAGAGAATCTTCCGAGTGACTGAGTGTGCCGATAACCAGAAGGTCAGGTTCGGTACGCATATGCTGTCAGAAGAAGCAGATGATTGGTGGGTTGCTACCCGCACTGAGTTGGAATCTGCTGGGAATGCTGAGATCACTTGGGCTGTGTTCAGAGAGAGATTCCTGAGGAGTATTTTCCAGAGGATGTCAGAGGAAAGAAAGAGATAGAGTTCTTAGAATTGAAGCAGGGCAATCGGTCTGTTACCGAGTATGCTGCTAAGTTCACAGAGCTGTCGAAGTATTACACTCCCTATAACGAGGCTACTGGGGAATTTTCGAAATGTGTGAAGTTTGAGAACGGGTTACGTCCCGAGATTAAGCAGGCTATTGGGTATCAACGGATTAGAGTGTTTTCTGATTTGGTTGACTGTTGCAGGATTTTTGAACAGGATACCAAAGCCAGAGCGGAGAGCTATCAGCAGAGGGTTGATAGGAAAGGCAAGAATCAGAATGATCGTGGGAAACCGTATGCAGCTGGCAAAGGTTTCCAGAGACAGAGTGGGATGAAGAGGCCTAGTGGGGGAGACTCCAGTGCCCCTGCTAAGTGTTTCAGATGTGGTCAAGCTGGACATCGTATCCATGAGTGTACCAGTAATGAGAAGAAGTGTTTCAAGTGTGGAAAATGTGGTCATTTGGCTGCAGAGTGTCGGTTGAAGACTGTGACTTATTTCAACTGTGGAGAGGTGGGTCATATCAGTCTACAGTGTCCTAAGCCGAAGAGAGAGAACCAGTCGGGAGGCAAGGTCTTTGCTTTATCGGGTTCTGAGACTTCTGCAGATGATCGTTTGATCCGAGGTACGTGTTATATTAATGGCTTTCCTCTTGTAGCTATTATTGACACAGGTGCGACTCATTCCTTTATATCTTTGGATTGTGCTGTGAAACTTAAGTTAGAGATATCTGAGATGCATGGAAGTATGGTGATTGATACTCCTGCGAAGGGTTCAGTGACTACTACTTCAGTTTGTTTAAATTGTCCTTTGAGTATTTTTGGTAGAGACTTTGGGATAGACCTCGTGTGTCTTCCACTAGTGCAGATTGATGTTATCTTGGGTATGAACTGGTTGGTGTTTAACCGAGTCTATATCAATTGTTTTGATAAGACTGTGATCTTTCCTGAGATTGAGGAAGGAAAGAGTTTGTTTCTATCAGCAAGGCAGGTGAATGAGGCGGCAGCAGATGGGGCAGAGTTGTTTATGCTGTTAGCAACTTTGGAGGCTAAAGATAAACTGGTGATTTGTGATCTAGCCGTGGTGTGTGATTTTCCTGATGTGTTTCGGGAAGAAGTGAATGAATTACCGCCAGAGCGTGAAGTTGAGTTCTCGATTGATTTGGTACTTGGTACTAGGCCGATGTCGATGGCTCCGTACCGTATGTCTGCTGTTGAGTTAACTGAATTGAAGAGTCAGTTGGAAGATCTGTTGGATAAGAAATTTATTCGTCCGAGTGTGTCACCGTGGGGTGCACGAGTGTTATTGGTTAAGAAGAAAGAAGGTACTATGAGGTTGTGTGTGGACTACAGGCAACTGAATAAAGTGACGATCAAGAATCGGTATCCTTTGCCGAGGATTGATGATTTGATGGATCAGTTGGTTGGTGCGAGTGTGTTCAACAAAATAGATTTGAGATCGGGTTATCATCAGATACGTGTGAAAACTGAGGATATTCAGAAGACTGCTTTCAGAACAAGGTATGGACATTATGAGTATTCTGTAATGCCTTTTGGTGTGACTAATGCGCCTGGAGTGTTTATGGAGTATATGAATAGGATTTTCCACCCGTACCTAGATCAGTTTGTTGTGGTGTTTATTGACGATATTTTTGTGTATTCGAAATCTGAAGAAGAGCATGCTGAGCATGCTAAGCATTTGAGATTGGTTTTAGGAGTTCTACGAGAAAAGAAGTTATTTGCTAAACTGTCCAAGTGTGAATTTTGGTTAGAAGAGGTTAGTTTTCTTGGTCATGTGATTTCAAGAGGTGGTGTTGCTGTTGATCCTTCTAAGATAGAAGCGGTATCTAAGTGGGAAGCTCCGAAGTCAGTTTCTGAGATAAGGAGTTTTCTTGGACTTGCAGGTTATTATAGGAAATTCATTGAGGGATTTTCTAAGTTGGCATTACCGTTGACGATGTTGACTAGAAAGGGACAAGTGTTTGTTTGGGACTCAAAATGTGAAGAAGGTTTCCAAGAGTTAAAGAAAAGGTTGACTACTGCTCCTATTCTGATATTACCGAGTTCGTCGGAATCATTTGAGGTTTACTGTGATGCTTCATTGTTGGGTTTGGGTGGTGTGTTGATGCAGAATAAGCAGGTTATAGCTTATGCTTCGAGACAACTGAGGGTTCACGAGAGGAACTATCCGACACACGATTTAGAGTTGGCAGCCGTGGTATTTGTTCTGAAGTTATGGAGGCATTACTTGTACGGGTCAAGATTTGAGGTTTTCAGTGACCATAAAAGTTTAAAGTATTTGTTTGATCAGAAAGAGCTGAATATGAGACAGAGGAGATGGTTAGAGTTTCTGAAGGATTACGATTTTGGTTTGAATTACCATCCGGGTAAAGCAAACGTAGTGGCTGATGCATTGAGTCGGAAATCATTGCATATGTCTATGTTAATGGTTAAGGAATTGGATTTAATTGAGCAGTTTAGAGACTTGAGTTTGGTGTGTGAGAGTACTCACAATAGTGTTAAATTGGGAATGTTGAAGTTAACGAGTGGTATTCTGGATGAGATTAGAAAGGGTCAGAAATCCGATGTGCTTTTGGTTGATAAGTTGACTCTAGTGAATCAAGGTCAAGGTGGTGAATTCAGAGTTGATGAGAATGGTGTTTTGAAATTTGGTAATCGGGTGTGTATTCCGGATGTTACCGAGCTTAAGAAGAGTATTCTTGAGGAAGGACATCGTAGTGGCCTGAGTATTCATCCTGGAGCTACGAAGATGTATCATGATTTGAAAAAGCTATTTTGGTGGCCGGGAATGAAAAGAGAAATTGTGAGTTTTGTTTATTCTTGTTTGACTTGTCAGAAGTCGAAGATTGAGCATCAGAAGCCGTCTGGGCTAATGCAACCGTTGGCTATTCCAGAGTGGAAGTGGGATAGTATCAGTATGGATTTTGTTTCTGGTTTACCGAGGACAAGTAAGAATTTTGAAGCTATTTGGGTGATTGTTGATAGATTGACGAAATCGGCTCATTTCATTCCGATCAGAATGGATTATCCGTTAGAGAGATTAGCCGAGTTGTATATTGAGAAGATTGTAAGTTTGCATGGTATTCCGTCGAGTATTGTTTCGGACAGAGATCCTAGATTTACATCGAAGTTTTGGGAAGGTTTGCAGAAGGCTTTGGGAACTAAGCTGAGATTGAGTTTTGCATATCCTCCGCAGACTGATGGTCAGACTGAGAGGATGATTCAGTCACTAAAGGATCTTTTGAGGGCTTGTGTTTTGGAAAAAGGAGGTGCTTGGGATTGTTACTTACCTTTGATTGAGTTTACCTACAACAATAGTTTTCATTCGAGCATTGGTATGGCACCATTTGAAGCTTTGTATGGAAGGAGATGTCGGACGCCTTTATGTTGGTATGAGTCCGGTGAGAGTGCTGTAGTTGGACCGGAGATTGTTCAACAAACTACGGAAAAGATTAAGATGATTCAGGAGAAGATGAGAATTGCTCAGAGTCGTCAGAAGAGTTATCACGACAAGAGGAGGAAGGCACTTGAGTTCCAAGAGGGAGATCATGGGTTTCTTCGTGTTACTCCGATAACTGGGGTTGGTCGAGCTTTGAAGTCGAAGAAGTTGACACCTCGAGTTATTGGTCCTTATCAGATTTTGGAGAGGATAGGGGAGGTAGCCTATCGTATCGCTTTACCGCCGTCACTTGCGAATTTGCATGAGGTTTTTCATGTGTCTCAGTTGAGGAGGTACATTCCTGATCCGTCGCATGTAGTCCAAATAGATGATGTACAGGTGAGAGATAACCTGACTGTTGAAACATCACCTATGAGGATCGAGGATTGAGAGTTGAAGCAGTTGCGGGGTAAAGAGATTGCTTTGGTAAAGGTAGCTTGGGGAGGACCAGCAGGTGGCAATGTGACTTGGGAACTTGAGAGTCAGATGAAGGAGTCTTATCCGGAGTTATTCGCTTGAGGTATGTTTTCGAGGACGAAAACTCTTTTAGTGGGGGAGAGTTGTAACACCCCGATAAAAATAAGATAATTATTTAATTTAAGTTAATATTATATTTATTAATTTAATTAAATAATTAGAATTATTGGATTATTATTATTATTATTATTATTGGAATAATAATTATTGGAAAATATATATATAAGTTGGAAATAAGAAAAAGAGTTCCATTTTTGGTAAAAAGAGTTTTCACGTGAAAACAGAGAAGCGACTCAAAAAGAGGAAAAGGGCAAAGAGGCAGAGCAAGAGGAAGAAGGTTGGAGAAGAGAAGAGCTTGAGGCTAAAGGATTGCCGGATTAACTCAGGTAAGGGGGGTTTATCGTCGTTTAATGGGTATTATGGGTTAACATGTAATGGGTAGTGATAAACCGTTGAATTGACCCTAATTGGGATGTTGAATGCTGAGAAATTGTGTTGTATAAGTTGTGTTAAAGCTATAATTGAATCTGTATTTGTGTGAGTTGTGATTTCCCGAACGTATAGCTTTTTACGGAATCGGAATCGGAGGTCCGGAAGTCCTCCAACGGCGGAAAATGCGGAGAATTCTGCATTCTGCTTCGTGTTAGCGCAGGAACAGCTTTCTGTCTTGCGTTAACCGGTTAACCCAGGGCGTTAACCGGTTAACACTGTTAGGAATTGTGAAGTATTGCTGTTTTGCTTGCGTTAACCGGTTAACCCAGGGCGTTAACCGGTTAACACTATTGTGATTTCTGAGAAATTGCTGTTCTGTCTGCGTTAACCGGTTAACCCAGGGCGTTAACCGGTTAACACTGTTGAGTTTGGCCAGAAAGCGTGTTCTATGTTGCGTTAACCGGTTAACCCAGGGCGTTAACCGGTTAACACTGTTGGAAATTGGAAAAGTTGATATTTTAATGTTGTGAACATAATTGGGGATTGGCCTATATCGGTGTGTGATATAGTAGGGATTATTTCCCGTTGTTTTGAGTAGGATAGGTATTAGTAGAGTGTGCTAATACTGTGATTGAATTATTTGGCATGGCATGATATGATTATGTGATAAATATGCTGATGATGTGTGAAAATATGCATAATGTTGTGAATGTATATATTATGCATGTGTTGGTAAATGGACTGTTTTATGGCTTAGAGTGTGAGCATATGTCCATTGTGGATCGTTGTTGATGATGTTGCATTGCTAGGTGAATTAGCATGCATATTGTGGCCTTTATGGTGGTAGCTAATTCCCATGGTGAGGAATTAGTGAGTAAATCATTGTAGATTGTTGTTGATGTTTGCATGCTAGGTGATTAGCGTGCATAGCATAGCCCTTGGGGTGGTAGCTAATTCCCATGGTGAGGAATTAGTGAGTGAGTCACTAGGTCTCAAATGAGTGGGACTAATGGGCTCGGTAGCCGTATCTGGATTTGATCGGTGAGGTTGAACTATATGTTCACGAATAGTCGGTACCGCATGCATGGAGTCTCATTGCATAATGTATGTATGGCGTATAATATGAATGGATGTATTCCAATATTACACGTGTGTTGTGTTGGCATTGAGTATGAGTATGAATTGTGTTGGTATTGAGTATGATATTTGAGTTGATGTGTCGTTACCGAATGTGTGATATGATTAGGGTGATTAATGTGTTATTTACTTAGCATTACATGATATTTTATAATGCTTATTATATCGATTGAGGAACTCACCCTTACAACTATGTTTTCAGGTAACGAGCAGTGATTGAGTAGAAGCTAGTGCTTGGAGTCTAGTGTAGTCTCCTTAGTGGGTCATGCTCTGATAGATGTAACATCGGGACGTGATGTTTTACCTTGTTGAATAATTTTACATGTAATGTGTTACATGTTTTGCATGATTGATTTGATTTCTATCCGCTGCGTATTGTGCAAATGCTTAATGTTTTGAATTAATAAAAGAGCATGACCGTTATTATGGTGAATGGTGTGAAATAATTGTGTGACACCCTTAATTGCATAATTACTCTGATGTATATATTGCTATTTTAATTAAATATTTGGGGTATTTTAGAAGGGTGTTACAGTTCGCATGCCTGGATCCATGAACGAGAGGAGCTACTTCAGCAGCTTAGAGATAAGGATGGTTTGATAGAGTTTCTTGAGCATCAGGTTATTGATGAGCCTAATGATCTGGTGACTTCTCTTCTTCCTCAGTCTTCCAAATTCTGGAAGAGGAAGTACGATTGACTCGCCAAAGAGAAGGAAAATATGGAGGCAGCCTATGAGCGAGAGGTGAAGAGGCTTCGTTCAGCATATCTTCCGGTCTCGAGAGCTTTAGACGATTGTTTCTAGGGTTCCATAGGATGTTCATTTTCCTTCTCTCTTGTATTGTATTTGGTTCCCAAGATTGTACTTCTTTGGTGTAAATTTTTTTCCAGATATTATTGATATGAGATTTCCATATGTGTCTAAATAATTAATATTTTCAAATAGTACTCTAAAGTTCCTCTGATAAATAAAATAAATCATATGCACAAGCATTGCATGCATCATATGCATAAGCAGATTTTGCTCCAGGCTTCTTGTTCAATGGTCTAACTCTGTGTTCTTCATTTATTTTAAAGACAAGCTGACTAACCGGTACTACACCAGAGCCAACACTTCGAGAGTGATGGATCACTTAGAGAAAGAGAATAGAGAACTCAAAGAGGAAGTGGCCAAATTGACTGCCCTGATGGAGTCTTTCATGGCCGCCCAAAGCCAGTCATCTCCAACGCCTTCAACTCCTCCCCAGAGGACAGTCATCTCTGAGATTGCCTCTTCAACAGTGCCTACTGCTAGCGCCCATTTTGCGCCAACTGCTATGCTAGCCGGGTTTCCCTGGGGAATGCCCGCAAACTTTGTTCTTGAGGGTCTCGCCCAAACGTTTGCTTCTCTGCCGGCATCTAGCCCGATCCTCGCCGTTCCACCTCCGGTTGTGCATACTATGCCAAGAGTAGAAGACACCATCTACCACTCTAAGCCTTCTGAGGGCCCAGACGTATATGAAAAGATGGATGCAATGAACAATCAGTTTCTTGAGCTCCGCAAGGAACTCAAAACTCTCAGAGGGAAGGACCTCTTTGGCTAGTCTGCTGCTGAACTCTGCCTGGTTCCTAACGTCAAAATCTATATAAAATTCAAAGTACCTGACTTTGAAAAGTACAAGGGAAATACTTGCCTTCTCAGCCACTTGGTTATGTATGTGAGGAAAATGTCGACTCAAACCGACAATGATCAACTCCTCATTCATTATTTCCAGGACAGCCTGTCTGGTGCCGCCCTGAGATGGTACATGGGTTTGGACAGCGCGAACATCCGATCCTTCAATGATCTTGGCGAAGCTTTCGTCAAGAAGTACAAATATAACGTGGATATGGCTCCTGATAGGGATCAATTGAGAGCCATGTCCCAAAAGGACAAGGAAACTTTCAAGGAGTACGCCCAGAGGTGGCGAGAGCCAGCTACGCAGATTGTGCCTCCATTGGAAGAAAAACAAAATGACCAAGATCTTCCTGAAGACCTTGAGCTTATTTTATTTTGAGCAGATGATTGTCAGCGCCCCTTCTGGCTTCACCGAGATGGTGAATATGGGGATGCGTCTGGAGGAAGGAGTCAGGGAAGGGCGCCTGACTAGAGAAGAAGGCTCTTCTGCCAAATGATATGGGGCATTTGGAAAGAAGAAAGATGGTGAGGCATATGATGTGACCTCCCATATCAAACCCAGAAGACCCTCTGTAAGGAGGAAGACCGTGCATCCCACTGGTGATCAACATCAGGTGGCTCACATAGCACCTGTTTTCAGAGAAAATCAACACTATCAACATAATAATAACCAGCAACAGCAACACCAATAATATCAACAGTAACAGCACCGTCCTCGACAGCAGGCCTACTAGCCTCGAAACGATAATCAGACCAGTACATGCTATAAGAGGAAAAGGGTCACTTTTGATCCTATTCCTATGACCTACATAGAGCTCTATCCCTCTTTGATAGAGAGAAAACTGATCACTCCACGTGACCCACCAGCTATACCTACCAACCCTCAGTGGTGGTATAAGCCCGAGCTACATTGTGTTTATCATTCTGGTGCCCCCGGACATGACGTGGAAAATTGCTACCCGTTGAAGACCAAGGTTCAAGACCTTGTGAGAAGTGGTATCTTATGTTTTGAGGACGTAAGTCCTAACGTCAAGAAGAACCCATTGCCCGAGCATGGGAAATCTGCTGTCAACATGGTCCAGGGTTTCCCTGGTAAATACAATGTCCGATATATCAGCCATATCCGACAATTATTGGTCGAGATGCATAGAGTGTTGTGTGAATACAGTCATTATGAGCATGACCATGACAGATGTCGTGTTTGCACTATCAATCAGAGGGGGTGTCGTCAAGTTCGAAAAGACATCCAAGAAATGTTGGATGAAGGTGTAATTGAAATACTTCAGAATTGCGATGGCAATGATGAAGTTAATGTGATATCACCAGTGTTCAAGATCCCAGAGCCTGATGTCATCTGATATGATGGCAGCAAGCTGAAGGCTTCTCCCTCTCTTATAATTAAACCAGTTGGCCCTGTGCCATATTCTTCGTTACAATGATGTGGAATTGGAAGATGGGAAAGAGGTGCCCCTGCCCTCTACCTCTATTGTTAACATCACTGATGTCAGCGGCCTGACCCGTAGTGGTCGCGTTTCCTCGGCTCCGCCGAAACCCCAGGCTAACATCAGAAGGGCTGATATTGCTGATTGTGCTGTTCCTCCGGTTGGAAATACTGTTGTTTCTCCGAATCCGGCACTTGTTGCTAATAAACCTGCCACCGCTGTAAGAACTCCTGTCCCTGCTGGCCAAAATGGCACAATGAAAGAGGATTGTGATGAGATGCTGAGGCTCATTAAGGGGAGTGAATACAATGTTGTAAGAACTCCTCAAAACGGTGATTGGTGAGGTTGAACTCTCAGTCAAGATTGGACCAAGTGATTTCCATATCACTTTTCAAGTCATGGATATCCACCCATCATATAGCTGTCTATTGGGCAGACCATGGATTCACGAGGCAGGCGTCGTGACATCCACCCTACACCATAAATTGAAATTTGTCAAGAACAAGAAGCTGGTGGTGGTAGGGGGAGAGAAGGCTTTCTTGGTTAGCCATATGTCTTCCTTTTCTTATATAGACACTGAGGATGAAGTTGGGACGCCGTTCCAAGCTTTACCTATTGTTGAGCCTTCTAAGAAAGGAACTTCTTCATTTGCGTCCTACAAAGATGTAAAGTTGGCCATTGAGCATGGCACGACTATTGGTTTAGGAATAATGATCAAGATGGAAGACATTAAATCCCGGGCTAACATAGGGTATTCTTCGGGCACTTTCAACAAGCGTGGGCAGTTTCAGAGTGGTGGGTTCATCCACATCGTCCAAGATGAGGAAGCTGCTGCTATTGTGGAAGAGGATGTAGAGGAAGATTCTGGAAACTTTGTCATCCTTGGAGGGGTCTGCAATAACTGGGATGCTGATGATGTTCCAACAGTTATCCATAAGTCAACGTAATGTTCGCTCTTGTTTGAAAACCCTTCTCCCATGCCAAAAGGAGAAGTGATGACATTGTTGGCTCATAAATACAATGATATTTCATTCAATAAATTCATGTTAAATGTTTGTTTTCCCAATTATTTTCACTTTTTGCTTTTTGCATGAAATTGGGGATCACATAAAACTTTAAAAATAGAATAAAATCAATCTTATCATCTGTATAATGATTTGCCTTGTTTGAATTCTAAAATCTCTTTATATCCAAAATCATTATGCAGGTTGATCAAACCCATTGAACATAATGATCCAACACCATCTCCCAACTTTGAGCTCCCTGTATTCGAGGCCTAAGAAGATGATGTTGAAGGGATTCCTGACGAGATTACCCGTCTACTTGAGCACGAAGAAAAGATCATTCAGCCACACCTCGAGAGGTGAAGATTGTGGCACTCCTAGAAGAATCTGTTAAGAAGGGGTTGATTGAGTTGCTACGAGAATACGTCGACGTCTTTGCCTGGTCATATGAAGACATGCCTGGTCTAGATACTGATTTCGTGCAACATTTCCTGCCTTTAATGCCTAAGTGTGTGCCTGTAAAGAAGAAGCTCAGAAGAACTCATCCTGATACGGCAGTAAAGATTAAAGAAGAGGTTCAGAAGCAAATTGATGCATGGTTTCTGGTGACTTCTACATATCCTCAATGGGTGGCCAATATTGTGACTGTGCCTAAGAAAGATGGAAAAGTCCGAATGTGTGTGGACTATAGAGACTTAAACAAAGCTAGTCCAAAAGATGATTTTCCTTTACCACATATTGATATGTTGGTAGATAATACAGCTAAATTCAATGTCTTCTCATTTATGGACGGATTTTCCGGATATAATCAAATTAAAACGGCACCGAGGATATGGAGAAGACAACATTCATCACACCTTGGAGAACATTCTGTTATCGAGTGATGCCCTTCGGTTTGAAGAATGTCGGAGCCACGTATCAACGAGCTATGACTACCTTGTTTCATGATATGATGCACAAGGAGATTGATGTATATGTTGATGATATGATTGCGAAGTCAAGAACGGAAGATGAACATGTAGATCACTTGTTGAAGCTTTTTCAGCATTTAAGGAAGTATAAGCTTCGTCTGAATCCTAACAAGTGTACATTTGGAGTCCGTTCCGGCAGGTTATTGGGCTTTATTGTCAGTGAGAGAGGTATTGAAGTTGATCCTGCTAAGGTCAAAGCAATACAAGAGATGCCTGCACCCAAAACTGAGAAGCAAGTCCGAGGTTTTCTTGGCCGCTTGAATTATATCTCCAGATTTATATCCCACATGACTGCCACATGTGCGCCGATATTCAAGCTCCTCCGGAAAGATCAGCGTCATGATTGGACCGAGGATTGCTAAAAAGCCTTTGACAGTATTAAGGAGTATCTGGCCGAGCCGCCGATTCTGTCTCCATCTGTGGAAGGGAGACCCTTGATTATGTATCTGACAGTTCTTGGAGACTCTATGGGTTGTGTTCATGGTCAGCAAGACGAATCATGGAAGAAAGAGTATGCTATTTACTAACTGAGTAAGAAGTTCACTGATTGTGAGTCTCGATACTCAATGCTTGAGAAAACATGTTGCGCTCTGGCTTGGGCTGCTAAGCCCTTACGCTAGTATATGTTGAATCATACTACTTGATTGATATCCAAAATGGATCCAATCAAGTATATCTTCGAGAAGCCTGCTTTAACTGAGAGGATTGCCCGTTGGCAGATGTTGTTGTCTGAGTATGATATCGAGTATCGAGCCCAGAAAGCTATTAAAGGTAGTATCTTGGCTGACCACTTGGCACATCAACCGATTGAGGATTATCAGTCATTTCAGTATGACTTCCCTGACGAGGAGATTCTGTATTTGAAAATTAAAGACTGCGATGAGCCTACGCTCGATGAAGGGCCAGAGCCTGGTTCCCGATGGAGCATGGTGTTTGATGGCGCTGTAAATCAATATGGAAATGGTATTGGGGCAGTGATTATTACCCCTCAGAGCATACATTTTCCTTTTACAACAAGGATAACTTTCAAATGCACGAATAATATGGCGGAGTATGACGCCTGTATTATGGGATTGGAAGAGTGTATTGATCTTCGGATCAAGCATCTTGATGTTTATGGTGATTCGGCCGTTGTTGTTAATCAGATTAAAGGTGAATGGGAAACGAATCAGCCTGGCCTCATCCCATATAGAGATTATGTGAGGAGGATTTCGACGTTCTTTACTGAGTTTGACTTCCATCGTATTCCTCGAGATGAGAATCGGATGGCAAACACGCTTGCTACACTTGCTTCAATGATTGTGGTGAGACTCTGGAATGAGGTTCCCAATATCACTGTGATGCGCTTGGATAGACCAGCTCATGTATTTTCAGTAGAAGAAGTGAAGGATGATAATCCATGGTATTATGATATCAATTGTTTTCTTCAGAGTCAGATTTACCCGCCTGGGGCATCTGTGAAGGATTGAAAGACCTTGAGGAGATTATCTGGCAGTTTTTACCTCAATGGCGATGTGCTTTATAAGAGGAATTTTGACATGGTTCAGCTCAGATGCGTGGATAGACACGAAGCAGACCTGTTGATGACTGAAGTCAATGAAGGTTCATTTGGTACTCATTCCAATGGACATGCCATGGCAAGGAAGATGTTGAGAGCAGGCTACTATTGGTTGACAATGGAGTCTGACTGCTGCAAATATGTGAAGAAATGCCACAAGTGTCAGATTTGTGCGGACAAGATTCATATTCCCCTGACACTTCTGAATGTGATTTCATCACCATGGCCCTTCTCCATGTGGGGAATTGACATAATTGGCATGATTGAGCCGAAAGCGTCCAACGGTCACAGATTTATTCTTATAGCAATTGATTACTTCACCAAGTGGGTTGAAGTGGCATCGTATGCTAATGTGACCAGCAGGTGGTTGTGAAATTTATCAAGAATCAACTCATATGCCGTTATGGTGTGCCAGACAAGATCATTACTGATAATGGATTTAACTTGAACAACAAGATTATGAAAGAGTTGTGTAGCGAGTTGAAGATTGCGCATCATAATTCTTCTCCTTATAGACCCAAGATGAATGGGGTTGTTGAAGCCGCTAATAAGAACATCAAGAAGATTATCCAGAAGATGGTTGTTACATACAAAGATTGGCATGAGATGCTGGCATTTGCTTTGCATGGATATCGTACATCTGTTCGCACTTCAATAGGGGAAACCCATTTCTCCCTTGTATATGGCATGGAGGTTGTGCTCCCAGTAGAGGTGGAGATCCCATCAATGAGAGTCTTGATGGAAGCCAAGTTGAGATGAACGATTGCTCAAGTAACCAGTAATCATCCATCTTTTCCCCGACGGAGTCTGTGGCCTTCTACCCAGTAACCGGTAGTTATAAGTCCTATATTTCTGGTTTTCTACCCTCATACTGGTAGTTGTAAACACCATTTTATCCTCTTGCAGAGTTAACCTTTGATTTTGTTCATCCTAACCGATGACGGTTACTCTCTTCTGTGGTTTTCTACCCAGTAGCTGGTAGATGTAATCCCCTCTTTGACGGTTATCTTTATCCAATATTCGGTATTGATATTCCTTTATTTTGATTATATCTCCCAGTAACCGGTGATATATCTCCCGGATCATTGATTTTGTCAATGTATCCCCAGCGAGTCATCTTTCATTTACCCTTGTTTGGTAATGATCGTTTCTCCCCCCTTGATTGGTCATCATTTTATACCCAATAGTCGGTATCCTGATGTCCTTTCTTTTTGGTCGATTTATCCTTTATTAACCCAGTATTCGGTTGCGGATAATCTTTCAAGCGAGTATGTTATCTACGTTCTGACGGTAATAGATAATATATCTCATGCGCTCTTCAGTCGAAGTCTTCTTCTTCCCCAGTTGAGTAAGATTCCTATTTCCTTATGGAATCAGATGCCCATCCTGTAGTTGAGTTTGCTTTTTCAGCCCTCCTTTCGGATGATCAGTGTTTTGGAAATATTCCCCAATTCACGCCTAGTTGGTCACCTATTATATGCCCAGTAACCGGTATCCCTGGCGTTCCTTCCTTTCTGCTCCCTATTATGACTTTTGTCCCCTGTGGAGTCAGATTTTCCTGAGTCGAAATATACCTTTTTAGGTCTTCCTCAGATGTTTGGATGATTGATATCTCTCACCCTTATACTGGTCTTAGATATTCATTCTCCCCGAGCATGTTGCTTTTCTTACCCTTATACC
Organism: Lathyrus oleraceus; assembly: GCF_024323335.1. NCBI lineage: Eukaryota > Viridiplantae > Streptophyta > Magnoliopsida > Fabales > Fabaceae > Lathyrus > Lathyrus oleraceus. Next base: position 166,705,758 of record NC_066581.1, on the reverse strand, counting down.
GGTGTTTTGATCACATGTCTCCTTGAGCTTATTACCCAGTAACCGGTAATACCTCAGTTGTTGTTTCCTCAGCTGAGCCCTCTTTGGACATTCCCCATTGGGGTTCCTTAGTGTATTTTCCCAGTCTAAGTCCGGATTTTTATCCGAAGTATCTTTTATGGATAGTGTTGCTGTATTGGCATATTCCCCAATACGTGCATCTTTGCGTCAGCTCGAGTCTTTCCATTGATTTATTTTCATGGAATTCCTTCGTGTCTCTCAGCAAGTTTCAAGTCGTGACCTGCTCACGCATTTTATTCCCTTTTAGTCCCCGGTAAAGTCCCCAGACTCTCTGTCTTATTTATGAGTGTATTACTCCTATGGATTTTCAATTTCTCCTGTTTTCTTTTTCCTTTGTGGACACATATCCCCATAGAGTGTTACCTTTTGCATACATACATTTGCATCATGAGGTATCTTAGGGACCAAAACTCGTCTCTTTGTTATTATTTAAGCCCATTCTATCTCGTCGAGACGAAGATTTTAAGCTTCATATTTCCGGCTTAAATGACCTTAAATAGGGGCATCGGTAAGACCCCAATTTTGACCCTAAGATCCCACATGGCATCATAACATTGCATGTGCATCTTATCTCAAGGATCATAGCATCTTGGCTCCTAACCTTTGGGAGGGAACACTTGTGAGTTGGTTTGAGATCACCAAGTATGCTTGAATTCTGTATTATTGCTTTTCTTATTTTGTTTACTAACCAAAAGCACAAAAATATGTCACTAACATCTTTTGACTTGTAGCTCAAGCAAGCATGTGACCCAAAGCTCTTAGGAGGTCCCTATGTTCAAAGAATGGCCAGATGAAGTTGAAAGAAAGCATGACAATGGTTCTTAAATCTCTCATTCATCATATATGCCTCCCAAGTATCTAAATTCATCATTTTTATCAAAGCAAACCAAAGGGCTTGAGGATTGTTTTCCAAGGAAACCCTATTTCATCTATGCATCAACTATGCCTTGCCCATGAAGCAACCTCAACCCATGATAAAATAAAATCAAGGGAAGTTCTTTAATTCATAATTTCATGAATATTTGAGCTTATTTTAGTGTCCTCAATCATCAATTCATCAATATTTGAAGTTTGGACTTGAGAAGTTGATTAGTCAATTCATCTGACTATTTTAAAGTACATTGAGACCTAACTTTTAATGTGTTTGTCAAATGGATATGACCCCAGGAGAAAACATGTTCTTAAGAACCATATGAACAAAATTCATGTTCATCAAAAATTTATTTGAAGCTTTGAAGGTCATCATCCATTTCAAAACATTATAGGTCATTTTGACTGAAACCCTAATTTTGGGTCACCTTGCCAAGAGTATAACTCATTCATTTTTCATAATTATGAGGTGGGATAAAATGCATTGGAAAGTTTAAGATGTCTAGTTCATTTGTTATGTTGAACAAATCTTCATAATCCTAAATTAAATACATGTGATAATGCAAAACATTATAGGTCACTTTGGACAAAAAGCATTGAAATGTGAAAAAGTCCAACTTCAAGTGCCCATAACTTTCTCATCAAAAATCCAAATGATGCAACATTTAAGTCCAAATTGATTTTCTTGAAAAGATATACAACTTTGGTGTTTAAGGTTTTGTCATTTGGAGCTTGCATAATTGAAACAGAAGGACTTAAAGTTTGCCCAGTTTTGAAATTTTCACATACACATGTTTTGCACCTTGCACTTTATGATCAATTTTCATCAATTTCTCAATTCCAAATGAATCTTTGTTCAACATAATAATTGATCTTCATGTCAAGATCTTTCCAACCATTACCCATAAGGCTATGTTTTATTTTTGGAAGTATCATTTTCAAAGAGGAGAACATTTTGGTGCATTTTTGGAAACTTGTTGAAAATTCATTGCACAAGCTAATGGTATCATTTCTGCACGTCCATTTCACCTAAATGTGTTATCAGCATTCATATGCAATGAGAATTGGGCCCTCCATGCACCTGTACAGGCCCATGCATGGAGACCATCTTCATTCATGGACATGCATTGCTCATGTATACCTTTGCCAATCGCTATAAATAAGAGTGCAAGGCTTCATAATTTGATAACCTGAAGGCGTCTGTTATGCTGCACAACTCCCTCCATAGCCATACTTAAAGGAATTTTCACTTGCTTTTCAAAATTTCAGATCTGAATTTCAACTACATTGGTTTATTTTCAGACTCATAATTCCTTGACCTTGCTTCATCTTCATCCCTAGATCATACTGCAAGTATTAGCTAAGGAGAATCATGCTCTCAAGATCCACATTTCAGAGGTGGATATTCAAACTTTCCTTCTTCGAAACTCATTGTTTATAGCTTGTTTCGTGCATTTATTGGGTTGGCTGAAGACCTTTTATCAATGGCAATTCATTTATGCTTTGAACTTTGAAAATCCATTAAGTTTCAGTTGAACACCATATTTTTCAACCTATGATTTCTCTCTCCATGGAAGTCTAGAGTGAAAATAGATGGCACAGGGGTGATGTACATCACCCCAACTTTCCATTGATGTGTAGATCGCCTGGTTTGGATGAGTGTGTCATGACTGTAATTCTCACCGGAGCTATTGAGCTCGCTGGAGAAGACGGTGGTGCAAACCACCGTCCCAGCTCCAGATCAAACCATGGCCGTTGGATTCAATTTCCAGATCTAATCTGGACCTTCCTTTGTTATGACTTATTTAATGGTCGTGTGCTTCTCATTGACTTAAGTGTTTGGTGGACGCGCGCTTGAGAATCGTTTGATGCGCCAGCTCAATTAATGAGCCTGATCCAACGCCTCACGTTTTTCCTTATTTTTTATTTCTGATTTTAATTTCCACTTTTATTCTTTTAACCCATTTCATTTCAAAAAATCATATCTCACTCATTTTAATTCCAAAAAATGTGAGACCAATTGCATTATTTCTCTTTTAATTTCTGGTTTCTAAAAATGATTTTTAGTATTTTTTATTTTATCATTTGATATTTTTTATGAATTTTCTCTTTTCTGGTTGTTTTTAATTCATTTTAAATAGTTTTTGATATTCAAAAAATACAAAAATATTTTCTTAACCTCTTTGAATGAGGATGGATCTATGAAAAATATTCTCATCAATTTCTCAATTGATTTGAGATTTATTTGAGATTTTAATTCATTTAGGTTATTTTTATGCATTTTTAATTGATTAAAAATAGTTTCTGGTTTCTAAAAATGCTGAAATATTTTGTCAAACATTTTTTGATCTAGTTGAACTTAGGATGATCCATTTGGACTTTTCAAAGTTGATTTGAAATGGATTTGAAGTTTGACCTTTAATTGTTTATTTTAATTCAAGTATTATTTTAATATTCAAAAATACCAAAAATATTGTATTTGTATCTTGACTTCTAAGTTTCATTATGCTTCTGTTTACTAATGTTTGACCTTGATTCCATCTATTTTTTGTCAATGTATGTTGATTGCTTCATTTGAATTTCCATTAACGTTCAGTCTTATTCATCTCCTTCTTCATCTTTTTTCTTTTTTGATCAATGAGTTTAAGATTGGTGGTTAGCCTTGATGTATGGGAGGTTTAACCTTCCTTGATTTAAATCTAATTCATCTTGATCATAGATCAAGTGAATGGCTTTGCATTAAGGATAGGTTGCTTCCTAATCAAGCAAAGAACCTAAATCAATACAAGATCATTTCTCATCTTCTTTTGGCATGGCAAGTTGTAGGAGCTTGATTCACTAATCAAGATCTCTAACTTGTGTTGTTGCCTACACTATTGTTGACCGGCCTCGGATAGGTGTGACTACTACATTAGTCCACTTACGATTGCTTAACATAGCGCTAAATTGCCTTATGGCACACTAACACTAACAATTGACCATTAACATTTAATTCTTGCACTTTATATTTATGCAATTTAATATTCTTGTACATATTATTCATTTGCTTTTTCCCTTTGCTCATTTGAGCACATGTTTATGTCAATGCAATTTGGCTTTTGCTCACTTGAGCACATAATTTTGTATATACTTTTGTGCTTGTGTTTTGTTTTGATTGTTGTGAACCAATTGCAAATGGGAAAAAGGACTTAGGGGACATTCCCTATGCAAAAATGGAGTCAAAGAGCAACTAGGCCTCATGCCTTTAGAGTTCTATAAAAGTCAAAGAGCAACTAGGCCTCCTACCTTTAGAATGTTTAATATTGAATATGAATTGAAAGGACCTATTCTCTAAACTCCCTTCTTGTCCATTCTTTGTTTGCTTTATAGAACTTTTTGATGTGTGTGTTCTTGTTCTAGGGATTCCAACTTGAGCCTAAGTGAAGAACCATTGTCGTGAGCTTCTAAAGTGAAAGATATAAGAGCCATTGGAGGATTCCTAAGAGCTTGCTTGATTGATTGATTGCTTGAGTATTTGCTTATTTTCTTGCTTATTCAAAAGGATAGGAGCTACTTGGATCATCATTATGATCTCAAGAAGGGAACTTCATTTATGGTTTTATTTCTCTTCCTTCATCTTTGTATGTTTAGGACTTAGCCATTCTTCTTCTTCCCTCCACTCTAACTCAAGCCAAAACTTTTATGCAAACATTAGCATTTGTTTTCAACATTAGAAACCTAAGCATTATGCTTTTGATTTTCCAAACTTCTTTTCATAACACTTATTTTGAATTGAATCCTTAAGTCAACTTTGACCATATTTTGTAAATACTTTTCATTGGTAAATATAACTCATTCAAATGTTTTTGTGGTTTCAATGGCCACTTTCTTATCAAAGCTTTTCATAACCATTAGCTATTAGGTTTGAGTTATCCTTGAGGTTGATATAATACTCACCTATATCCTTAGTGATGGACAATGAGTCTTCCATGCTTATTATAGGGTTAACCCCTCACTAGCATGTTGAAGCTATCCTCATATGGTGGATTTGTGGTTTTAGGTTGAGTTTTCTCCCTTTGATAACGAAAGACCTTAAGGCTTTTGGATCAATCAATTCACCAACTTCTTTTGAGATTTTTACCCCGAACTACGAGGTTTTGATCCTAATCTTTTTTAAGATGGTATGTAGGCAGTGGGTTTATCCATTCAAACACAAAAATTGTAAATAACTTGTATATTCTTCTCTCATCTCCCCAATCCTGTTTGCATAAATAATTTTCCCAAATACCAACCTACCTTACAACAAATTATGAAAAGGGCTCCCTATGAGTACCTAGGATGTTTTTGGTGCTTAAAACCTTCCCATTGCATAACCAACCCCCTTACCCCGATCTCTGACATTTTTGTTCGCTTTCTAACCTTTCCTTTGGATAAAACTTCTTGATTTTTGTTCGCTTTCTAACCTTTCCTTTGGATAAATAGAAGTGCGGTGGCGACTCGACATGTATGGTTTACTTTTGATTTAGTCAATAAATCTAAAGGTAACGAATACCCCGCTACACCTAGGAGTACCTAGGACACTTTAGGTGCTAACCCCTTCCCTCTTTATAACCAACCCCCTTACCTTTAATCTCTAACATTTTATTAGTTTTGATTTGAAAACTTCTTACTTTTTGGGTTTTGTTCGTACTTTTTCCCTTTTTCCTTGGAAACAATAAAAGCGCGGTGGTGACTCCTGTTATTTGATCTCTAGCTTGTCAATAGCTTAATGATTATGAATTTACTAGTATACAAATTAAGTGGCAACTCTGCTGGGGAGTAGTCTCTAGTGGGTTTAGCCTACTTTTTGTGTGTATATATTTGTATATATGTGATATTTGTATATATATATATATATATATATATATATATATATATATAATATATATAATATATATATATATATATATATATATATATATATAATATATATATATATATATATATATATATATATATGTATGTGTGATATAATCTATTTGTTGTGCTTGGTGATCTCTGAGTGGCAAGATAAGTTCTAACCCGAACTTGAGTGTAATTAAGATATGAGGATGGTATAGTCATGTTCGACTTGTGTGGAGTAGTCCTTAACAAGTTGGCTCGAGATCCATCTGCTCAGTGGAGACTCCTTCGGATTTGGAAACGTCACACAAGTATTTGTGGTTAGGCATTACTATTTCTAATTGGGTCCGAGAAGCTGAGGACCGTAGACCATTTAACCCATCTTGGCCTACTTAGGACGTAGTGCGGAAATTTTTCAAGTGTAGACATGATAACAGTTGTTACGCGATACTGCACTCAAACGAGTTTCTCTTGAGAATATTATAGGTCGATGAGTCAGTCATCTTAACCTGTAATATCCGATAGATGGAATTAAGACTTTGGGAACTTTTTAGAACATGATCTACATGTTTTATCCTTAGCTCACTCCTTTGGGATGGTTCTTACCCAGACTTCATGCTCATGACTTGCAACAAACCCTTTATTCTTGGTTGATCCAATCAAGTATTATCAATATCAATGGAACTTGGGTGTTGATAAGGTGTAAATCATAATCCACCAAAATGGATGATTGATCTTGACGATGACTTGATTCATCCATTGACCTTTGTTTTCCTTGTGTGAGATCCCTTATTTGTGATTGTTGCATTCATGCGCATCATAACATTCATCACACAAAAATTTCAAGGAACTAAGGTATCATTTGCAAATATTTTCAAACCATGGATTATGGACGAAGGAACACTAAGAAGTACAGTTTTCAATGTCCTGACTTGAAAGAGTTAAGGAAGCTATCATCTTTTGTATTAGATCCCTTGGACTTCAAACAACGTTATGGGAAGCTTCTATCTATCTTGTATGCTGATGTGGTTGAAGGACTCTTGAGTGTATTGGTGCAGTTCTATGATCCTCTCTACCGTTGTTTCATTTTCCAAGATTTTCAGCTTGTGCCTACCTTTGAGGAGTATTCTCATCTTTTGGGGATATCTATTTCTAGTAGAGTTCCATTTAGTGGATTGGAGGAGATTCCCCGATCTAGTGTTATTGCTGAAGCTCTTCACATGAAGAAGTCTGAGATAGAGGCTCATTGGGTGAAGAAAGAAGGGTTATTTGGGTTGCCAGCTGATTTCCTCATTAAGGAAGCTACTACTTTTGCTCAAGCTGGTAGTGTGGATGCTTTTGAAGCTATTTGTGTTGCTCATTTATGAATTAGCTTTGTTCCCTAACATTGATGGTTTTGTTGATGTTAACTCCATTAGACTTTTCTTGATTGGGAATCCAGTGCCAGCTTTGTTGGGTGAGGTGTATTTCTCTGTGCATCAAAGGAATTCTAAAGGTGGTGGAACTATTTCCTGTTGCATTCCTCTTATGTACAAGTGGTTTATTTCGCACTTGCCTCAGACCCCTGCTTTTGTGGAGAACAAACAATGTCTAAGGTGGTCTCAAAGACTTATGTCTCTCACTAATAATGATATAGTTTCGTATGACCCATCTTTGAGCAGTTCGGAGATTATTGATAGTTGTGGTGAATTCTCTAATGTGCCTCTCATTGGTACACAAGAAGGAATTAACTACAACCCTGCTTTAACTCGTCGTCAACTTGGGTTACCCTTGAGAGACAAGCCTAATAACATGTTGTTAGAAGGCCTTTTCTATCAAGAGGGTAAAGATCCCCAACATTTGAAGCAGAAGATTGTGCATGCTTGGCATAATGTGCATAGGAAAGGAAGATCCGAGCTTGGTCCGTGCAATTGTGTAGCTTTGGAAGCTTACACTCTTTGGGTGAAGAAGAGAGATATGGAGCTGAAGATGTCTTATCCTTGTGAAAGACCTGTGTCTATGGTTATGGTTGAGCCATTAACTCTCCCTAACCAAGATGTAGGGGAGTTGGAAGATGCGCTCGCCAAGATGAAGCAAGAGAAGGGCATGTGGGAAGAGCGTTTTCGTGCTTTGAGCAAGAAGCATGAAGAGTCGTGTTGGAGTCTAAGGACAAAGATGCACTTATTGATCTACTTGAAGACCGAGTGACGAATAGACATAGAGAGCCAGAGGTTTCATATTCTAGCATGCCTCAGCCTTCCGTAGCTTGGAAGAAGATTGTCGATCAGCTTGGGCTCGAGAAGACTCAGATGAAGGCTTCTTTTGAGACCGAGATCCGTCACATTCGAAGGAAGTACGTGCCTTCAGCCTGATCTTCTGACATTGTTGTTAGGGATCCTTAGGATGACTAATCTCCTTTTCTCTTGTATTTTTTATTTTGGTTTCTGAAATTGTACTTAGTGTAATCCTTCCAATTTATATAAATAAAAAGAGATTTTTGGTCATATCAAATTGTTGTAATTGCCATTTAAATATTATATATTTGCAAATGATATAATAAGTTCCTTGAAAATAAAAATAATCAAGCATTACATTTCATGCATCATTTGCACAAGCAGGTTTTCGCCAGATGTCTTATTGATGTTTCTTATGTGCTTGAGCCAAGCTGACTCACCGTTACAATACCCGAGAAAATCATCTGAAAATCATGGAACATTTGGAGCAAGATAACAGAGAGCTGAAGGACGAGATCTCCCGCCTGACTGCCATGCTGGAGTCCGTTCTTGCTGCTCAGAATCAAGCTTCTCCAACGGCTGCAACTCCTCCCGCGAGGACTGTTACTTCAGAGGTGACTACATCTACCATGCCTGCTGCTACCGCTCATTTCGTGTCGAATATGCCTGCCGGATTCCCGTAGGGAATGCCGCCCAACTTTGTGCCCGAAGGCTTTGCGCCTACATTTGCTTCCATGCTGGCATCTAGCCCAGTCATGTCCGTGCCACCTCCCGTTCTTCACACCCTGCCTCGTGTAGAGGATACCATCTATCATTTCGAGCCGTCTGAGGATCCGAATGTGTATGAGAAGATGGACGAGATGAAAGATCAGTTTCTTGAGTTGCGCAAGGAATTGAAGACGCTGAGAGGTAAAGATTTGTTTGGAAAGAGTGTTGTTGAGTTGTGCTTAGTACCCAACTGTAAGACCCCAATTTTGTCCCTAAGATCCCTCATGGCATCATAACATTGCATTGCATAGCCTCAAGGATCATTTGAGCATCTTGGCTCCCTTTCCCTTTGGGTAGGGATCTCTTATGAGTGGTTTGAGATCACCAGGCATGCTTGAATTGTATATCATTGCTTTTCTCATTTTATTCACTAACCAAAAGCACAAAAATATGTCATTAACATCTTTTGTTGTAGCTTAAGCAATCACCAGGTCAAGAGCTTCAAGAAGATCATTTGTGCAAGAGATGAGGTATTTTCTTGAGATGAGGATCACATGATTATTCTAAGGAGCTTACATGAGCTAGGGTTTCATTTTGAAACAATTTCACCAAGTGGTAGAGGCCCAAGTTAATCAAGACATCTCAAGGTCATCTGAGGACCAAAAAAGTCAACTGGAAACAGTCAACTTGGGGTCTGAGGATTGTGTGCGAGAAGTAAAGATTGGGTTCTGTTTTGATCATTTTGTTTGGTTTTGAACTTAGTCTTTGTACTAGTGTTTTGTGCATAAACTAACTGTGCTTTGTGTTTCAGGTTTGGACATTTAGCATTGATGGTTGTTTTGTTCTCACTTTGTGAGATGCAAATGATTTGAGTTCTAACTTTTGTTTGTTTTGTAGGATTTTAAGTGATGTGCTTGAGCTCATGAGTTCATTTGAGTGCTTGAGCATTGTTCATTGAGTTATGTAACTGTGAATGGTTTCACTGTTTGTCTGTTGGTTTTATAACTGAAATATTAATTGTTTAGTCTTTGTACAGGTACCTTAGTTGCTTGCTTTTTGCTCTTGCTTTAGCTTTGGATTGTGGTTGACACACCACTTAGGTAGTTATCTTCTTACTTCATGTAGTCTGGAAGTCCTGTCACCTTTTTGGCAGGCATTTTGCTGGCAAGTCCTCCTTCAGAGGCTCTGTTTGTGTTTGTTTACAATTGTGCCCAAAGACCTCCAAGAGAGGCATGTGCTATTTGATAAGACCTCCAAGAGTTGAGGCAATTGACGGATAGAAGAGATTAGTAGCCAATCCCCCGTTATTCAGGGTGTCGTTCATAATGCTCGCACTATGTGCTGATGCTTCTAAACATGTACCCAAGATCTTTGTCCAATGTCTGTCAAGTGGAATAGGATCCCACTTTCTGGATCCCCACGCTTTCTTTGTCATGAGCTCACCCCGACCCGGGTTAAGAGCATGAGGTCTCATCCTCATTACCTGTTTGACCAGCTTCACCCTAACTCTCAATGTTAGTGGTTAAGAGCTACAAATTACCCTTGTACAGTTTGGCTTGTTTGTCGAGGTTGACATGACCCCTCTTGACTAAAGCCCACCCATTGTTTGAGCCTTTTGTATGTATATAGTGTGTGATGTTTGATTATTTGTGAACTTTTAATGTGTGTGCTCTTGAACTAGGAGTTTCCATTTGAGCTTAATTTTAAGGATCATTACCATGTTCATCCATGTGGAAGTTACAAGATACATTGAGGATCTCTTATGAGACTTGTGTGATTGATTATGCTTTGTGCTTGCTTATTCCAAAGGATGGGAACCACTTGGATCATCTATATGATCTCAAAAGAGGAACTCCTAGTGTGGTTTCATTTCTTATCCCTTCTTCTTCATTTCTCCACCCTAACCCAAGCTAAAACCTTTTTGTGCAAACATTTGACTATTGTTTTCAACATTAGAAACCTAAGCCTTATGCTTTTGATTTTCAAACTTTCTTTTCATAACACTCATTTTGAATTGAATCTTTAAGTCAACTTTGACCATTTTTGTATATACTGGTAATTGGTAAATATAACCCATTCAAATTTATTTTGTGGTTTCAATGATCACTTCTTAATCAAAATTTTCATAACCTTTAGCTATTAGGTTTGAGTTATCTTTGTGGTAGATGTAATACTCACCTATATCCTTAGTGATGGACAATGAGTCTTCCATGCTTATTATAGGGTTAACCCCTCACTAGCATGTTGAAGCTATCCCCACATGGTGGATTTGTGGTTTTTTTAGGTTGAGTTTTCTCCCTTTGATAACAAAAGACCTTAAGGCTTTTGGACCAATCAATCCACTCATTTGTTTTTGAGATTTTTACCCCGAACTACAAGGTTTTGATCCTAATATTTTATAAGAGGGTACGTAGGCAATGGGTTTATCCATCCAAACACAAAATGTAAATAACTTGTATATTCTCTTCTCATCTCTTCAATCATGTTTGCACAAACAAAATTTCACAAAAACAATAACCTTTGCAACAAGTGTGAAAAGGGCTCCCTAGGAGTACCTAGGATGTTTTGGGTGCCTAACACCTTCCCATTGCATAACCAACCCCGTTATCCAGATCTCTGTTTCTTTTACTAGTTTTGTTTGTAAAACTTTTAGGTTTTTGTTCGCTTTCTAATCATTCCTTTGGATAAATAGAAGTGCGGTGGCGACTCGACTTTGTATGATTTACCTTGGATTTAGTCAATATCTCCAACGGTAACGAATACACCGCTACAAAAAAGTGGCGACTCTGCTGGGGATATCATCCTAGTGGGTTTTGCCAACTTTTCACCTTTGTTGTATTATATTGTTTTGTGACATATTTTTGTGCAATTTGGGATTACTGTATTATTTGTAATGTATGAATTGCTTGATATATCAATTGCTTGTGTGCTTGGTGATCTTTGTGAGATGAGTTCTATACCCGAACTCGAGTGCACCTAGGATAGGAGAATGGCGTAGTCTTGTCGACTTGTGTGGAGTTATTCCTTAGCAAGTTGACTTGCGAGTCCATTCACTTGGTGGAGGTCATGTTGGGATCAATAATGTCACACAAGTAAGTTGTGGTTAGACATTACTCTTTCCAATATAGACCTTTGAAGCCAAGGACCTTAGTTTACCAAACCCATCTTGGCCTATTTTTAGGATGTAGTGCGGAAGTCGTTCAAATGTAAGATTTGATGCGATTGTTACGCGATACTACACTCATAAGAGTCTCTCTTGAGAATATTTTTGGAATACGAGTAGTCGTTTCTCCGATAATATTCGAAAGATGGGATGATGACTATGGGAACCTCTTGTAGAACATGTTTGGCAGGTTTAAACCCTAGTACACTCCCTTTGGGTGGTTCTTAACCGAGACTCCATGCTCGTGACTTGCAACAAACCCTTGATTCATGGTTGATTCGTTCATGTATCCTTAATATCAATGGAACTTGGGTGTTGATAAGGTGTAAACCATAATCCACCAAAATGGATGATTGATATTAAGGATAATATGATTCATCCCATGACCTTTGTTTGGTGTGCTTTGCTTGATCCTTGAGTGTGATTGTTGCATTCATGCATTCATGCATCCATTTGCATCCATATCATCAATAATAAAAGAAATTTTCAAGGAACTTAAGGGGTTTATTTGCAAAATTTTCAGACATGGAAAGACAAAGAAGGAATACAAAGAAGTACAGCTTCAGACAACCAGATTTGAAAGAGTTAAGGAATCTGACATCCTATGTATTAGATCCCTTGGGTTTCAAAGCTCGTTTTGGGAAGCTTCTTCCTCTTCTGACTAGTCAGGTGGATGAAGGGTTGATGAGCGTATTGGTGCAGTTTTATGATCCTCTGTACTGTTGCTTCACGTTTCCAGACTTCCATCTTTTGCCTACCCTTGAGGAGTATGCTTATCTTGTGGGTATACCTATCCTGGATCAGTTGTTGTTCAGTGGCTTGGAGAGTATTCCTACTTCTCAAGAGATAGCAAACATGTCGCACATAGATGAATCTCTGGTTGGTGCTCATATGACTACCAAAGGTGGAATTCAAGGTATCCCTTATGAGTTCCTCATTGCTCAAGCTACTGTTTATGGGAAGGCCATGAGTGAGGATGCCTTTGAAGCCATATTTGTACTTCTCAGCTATGGGTTGGTATTGTTCCCCAACATCGACAAGTTTGTGGATGTGAACGCTATTAGGATCTTCTCCGCTCTTAATCCCGTTCTGACTCTGTTGGGTGATACATATTTCTCTTTGCATATGAGGAATGCGAAGGGTGGTGGCGCCATTGTGTGTTGTTTGCCTCTGTTGTATAAGTGGTTTATTTCTCACTTACCTCAGACGGTCGCCTTCAAGGAGAACAAGGGATGTCTACGGTGGTCCACGAGACTTATGTCTCTCACTAATGATGATATCTCTTGGTATAACCGTGTATATGATGGTGTGCAGATTATCAACTCTTGTGGTGAATTCTCCAATGTGCCTCTTCTTGGTACATGTGGTGGGATTAACTACAACCCTGTTTTAGCGCGTCGTTAGCTTGGGTTCCCCCTAAAGGATAAACCTAATAACATTCTCTTAGAGGGTGTGTTCTTTCAGGAGGGTAAAGATCCCCAAGGCTTGAAGGGCAGAATGGTTCACGCTTGGCGCAAGGTTCATAAGAAAGGAAGGAAGGAGTTGGGTCCTAAGAATTGCATTGCTATGGAGCCTTACACTGCTTGGGTAAGGAAGAGAGCATCTGAGTATCTCATGCCTTACGAGTATCCGAGACCTACACCTTTGGTTGTGGCTGGGCCTTCAACCCTCCTTGACCAAGGAGTAGAGGAGTTGAGAGACGAAGACCTATCACGTGCCTGGATCCGTGAAAGGGAAGAGTTGCTTTAGTAGATTAAGGAGAAAGATGCTTTGATTGAGTTCCTTGAGCATCAGGTTATTGATGATCCTAATGATGCATGGACTTCTCTACTTCCCCAGTCTTCCAAGTTTTGGAAGAGGAGGTATGACCGACTCGCCAAGGAAAAGGCAGATATGGAGGCAGCTTACGAGAGAGAGGTGAAGAGGCTTCGTGCAGCTTATCTTCCTGTATCCCGAGCTTCAGATATTGTTCCTAGGGATCCATAGGATGATTATTTTCCTTTTCTCTTATATATGATTGACAAATGTTGTACTTCTTTTCCCTGATATTATTTGATGAGATATTTCCATATGCGATAAAATGCTTAATATTTCCAAAATTTGTAAATAAAACCCTAGAGTTCCTTCGAAATAAAAACAAATCATATGCACAAGCATTGCATGCATCATATGCATAAGAAGGTTTTGTTCCCGGCTTCTGGTCCTGTGGTCTAACTCTGTGCTCTTCATTTATTTTGAAGACAAGCTGACTCATCGGTACTACACTAGAGCCAAATCTACAAGACTGATGGATCATCTAGAGCAAGAGAACCGTGAACTCAAAGAAGAAGTCGCCAGACTGAGAGCTTTGAAGGAATCATTCCTGGCTGCCCAGAGTCAGTATTCTCCAACACCTTCAACTCCTCCCCAGAGGACAGTCATCTCTGAGATTGTTTCCTCAACTGTGCCTGCAGCCAGTGCACACTTTGTTCCGACAGCTATGCCAGCCGGGTTTCCGTGGGGGATGCCTCCCAACTTTATGCCTGAGGGCCCTGCTCCGACTTTTGCTTCTATGCCGGCATCTAGCCCGGTCCTTGCTGTTCCTCCGCCTGTCGTGCATACCATGCCTAGGGTAGACGACACCATCTATCATTCTGAAGCGTCTGAGGGCCCAGATGTCCATGAGAAGATGGATGTTATGAACGACCAATTTCTTGAGCTGCGCAAGGAATTGAAAACTCTTCGAGGAAAGGACCTATTTGGAAAGTTTGCTGCCGAATTATGCTTGGTTCCCAATGTGAAGATTCCGGTGAAATTCAAGGTCCTTGACTTTGAAAAATATAAAGGGAATACTTGTCCTCTCAGCCACCTGGTCATGTACGCCAGGAAGATGTCAACTCAGACTGATAATGACCAATTGCTCATCCACTACTTTTAGGACAGTCTGTCCGGTGCCGCTCTGCACTGGTATATGGGGCTGGACAGTGCGAACATCCAATCCTTCAATGACCTTGGTGAAGCCTTCGTCAAGCAGTACAAATACAATATGGATATGGCTCCCGATAGGGATCAATTGAGGGTCATGTCCCAGAAGGACAAGGAAACGTTCAAAGAGTACGCCCAGAGGTGGCGAGAGTTGGCAGCACAGATCGTGCCTCCGCTAGAAGAGAAAGAAATGACCAAGATCTTTCTGAAGACCTTGAGTTCATTCTATTACGAGCAGATGATTGCTAGCGCTCCTTCTAACTTCACCGAGATGGTGAACATGGGGATGCGTCTAGAAGAAGGGGTTAGAGTAGGACGTCTGACCAAAGATGGAGGCTCTTCTGCCAAACGTTATGGGGCATTTGTGAAGAAGAAAGATGGAGAGGCACATGCTGTGACCTCCCATGTGAAACCTAGAAGACCCTCTGTGAGGACGAAGACTGTGCGTCCCGCCAGTAACCAGCACCAGGTGGCTCATATAGCACCTGTCTTCAGAGACAATCAACAGTATCAGCAGCATAGCAACAATCAACAATCACCTTAGCAATATCAGCAGCAACACCACCGTCCGCAACAACAGGCCTATCAGCCTCACAACAGTAATAAAACCAGCACGAGTTATGAGAGGAAAAAAGTCACTTTTGATCTGATTCCGATGACATACGCAGAACTATATCCCTCTTTGATAGAGAGGAAGTTGATTACTCCGAGAGACCCACCAGCTATACCTGCTAACCCTCAGTGGTGGTATAAGCTTGAATTGCATTGTGTATACCACTCTGGTGCTCCCGGCCACAACGTGGAGAATTGCTATCCGTTGAAGACCTAGGTTCAAGACCTTGTGAGGTGTGGCATTCTGTGTTTTGAGAACGTAGGTCCTGATGTTAAGAAGAACCCATTGCCCGAGCATGGGAAATCTGTCAACATGGTCCAGGGCTGCCCTGGCAAGTACAAAGTCAAATATGTTAGCCATATTCGACAATCGTTGGTCGAGTTGCACCGTTTGTTTTGTGAGTACAGTCACTATGAGCACGACCATGATAAATGTCGAATCTGCCCTATTAACTGATTGGGTTGTCGCCAGGTGCGCAAAGATCTTCAGGAAATGCTGGACGAAGGAGTTATTGAGATTCTTCCTTAATCAAGTATGATTTCCCCGGTGTTTCGGATACCCGAACCTGTTATTATCAAGTATGATGGTAGCAAGCAGAAGGTTTCTCCTTCCTTAATCATTAAACCTGCCGGTCCTGTGCCGTATTCTTCTGAAAAGGCAATTCCCTTTCGTTACAACGCTGTTGCGGTATAAGATGGGAAAGAGGTGCCTTTGCCATCCTCCTCTGTTGTGAATATTGCTAACGTAAGTGGTTTGACCCGCAACGGTCGTGTATTTTCAGCACCACTAAAGCCTCAGGCTAACGCTGATTTTGTTGAACGCCCGACTGGGAATGCGGTGAGCACCCCGAATCATGCAACTGTTGTTAAACCCTTCTCTGTACAAAAAACTCCTACTTCTATTGGCCCTAGCGGCAATGTGAATGAAGACTGTGATGAGATGATGAAGCTCATCAAGAAGAGTGAGTACAATGTTGTAGACCAGCTTCTACAAACGCCATCCAAAATATCCGTGTTATCTTTGCTTCTGAATTCAGAACCACATAGGGAGGCTCTGCAAAAAGTTTTGGATGTGGCATATGTAGATCATGATGTCACTATAGAACAGTTCGATAACATTGTTGCGAACATTACTGCTTGTAACAATTTGAGTTTCTGTGACTCTGATCTTCCTGAGGAGGGAAGAGACCACAACTTGGCTTTACACATATCCATGAATTGCAAAAACGACTCCATGTCCAATGTGTTGGTGGACACTGGGTCATCCCTGAATGTATTGCCAAAATCCACTCTTTCAAGATTGTCTTATCAAGGGCCTCCCATGAGGCAGAGTGGAGTTGTTGTGAAAGCTTTTGATGGGTCCCGTAAGACTGTGATTGGGGAAGTTGATCTCCCTATCATGATTGGACCAAGTGATTTCCAAATTACCTTCCAGGTTATGGATATTCACCCATCATACAGCTGTCTCTTAGGCAGACCATGGATTCACGAGGCTGGTGCCGTGACATCCACCCTGTAACACCCCAAAATTTTCCCTCCTTATTCACGCATTCATTTTTAGGTCATTTAACATTAGATACATTGCATTTCATCATGTCAATCGGGATTAGCTCCAAGAAGCTTGAACATCATCCAGGACACTCTGTGGGTTCTATTTAGATGATGAGTCAACACAAAGGAAAAACTTGAGTTACTTCCAACAGGGGTCTACTCGTCAGTCAAAACGTTAATCTTAAAGGAGCAAAGGTTTGTTCATGAGCTGTCATGCTCGCTAGGCGAAGCCCACGTGTTATGCAAAAAAAAAAGTTTAAATAAATAAATAAATAAATAAAAGAAAAAATCTCAGACTTGGACCTCTCTCATTTGAGCCCACAAAGCCATGAAAATCAGGTTATAAAAGAGGGAGAACAGACAAAAAAAGGAAGAGAAGCAAAACACTCTGAGGTTTCCCTGGAAAAAACCTGAAGAGAAACCTAGACAGAGAGAGTGAGAATTAATCTGCAGCAACCTCCAGGCAACTCTGAAAGGTTCATTCTGACTCACACACTTTCAGCTCAAGCAAACCCTAACATTGGTTTGCAAATCCAGCCGTGCTATTTGATTTCAACTGATCTCTCCAATCAGGGTTGCCCTATATCCATCATCTTTATGCCTTTATCTTGAATGCTCTAAATGTATGAGGTATTATGGGTGAATTTGATACCCTTTTGATGCATGTGTTTGACAAGAGGTTTAGGCCTCCTACCCTTGGTTGCTTTTTGTGAGCTTTTTGTGAATTGAAAGGGCATGGTTCGTGTGGTTACATTTTAATTTGGGGGCAACTCTTAGTTACCCTATTTTGTTTCTCTAACTTGTTTGTTGAGTTTTGTTTTGTGAGGGCTCGTATAACTCTTGTAGAGATGGTTTGCCTGGTGTTCCACTTTATTTGTGGGATACCACCTGGAGGTTTCATTCCGATTACCTGTACTCACTCACTTTCCTTGATGGTGTTAGCTTGGAAGGATCTCAGGGTTTCCTTGTTCCGTTAATTACTATTACTTCGGATCTTTATCCGTGTGGTACTTTTACATTTTCCCGTATTTTTACCGTTTTCTTAGCTGGAAGACCTCGATAGGAGGCAATGTTTTGTGTGTTTACTTTATGCAGGTTCCTTCGTCTAAGATTTCCCTTTTTGCATGAGCATCCCTAACCCTACCAACTCATTGATTTTTCTTCTCCTAAGAACACGTTAACTCCTTCTACTACAGGCGAGTAAGTCTCCAAAGGTCGAGCATCCGGTAGATTGCGTAGTAACGTCGTTCGTCCAAAACCCAATCCATAACCCCGTAGTTAGCCGAACTACGGCCTGCTCTGATTCTCATTCCAGATGAGATACGTAGGCATAAGACGCGATGTCTTAGGGAGCACAATTACCCTTAACCCCTAGGTAGCCGAGCTATGAAGACTCTGATTCTCATATTCAGATGAGATACGTATGCAGTGGATGCGACATCCGTGCGAGTCATTTTCTTTTGACCCCTTTTTTTTAGTAAATAACACATTAGATAAACCCACACCCTTTAGACAAGAACTACAAAAGTGGATCCCATAGAGTACTACGGATGCGTAGGGGTGCTAATACCTTCCCTTCGCATAATTGACTCCCGAACCCAAGATTTTGTTACGAGACCCTGTCTTGTCCTTTCCTTTTTCCAGGTTTACTTCGAGTGTTTCCTTTCCCTCCTTTGGGATAAATAACGCACGGTGGCGACTCTCCTGTCTTTCTTCGCCGGTTGTTTTTTTTCGCATTCCATTTTTCAGGTTGCGACAGCTGGCGACTCTGCTAGGGACCCAGTTTCCCTAAGCGAGTCCCTCCTAGGTTTTGTAGGTTGTTTGTTTATTGGGTGTTTATTCTTTTGTACATTTATTTATCTTTCAGCATTTACCTGCTTTATTGCATTGTGTACATTTGATTGCCGTATCTGCTAGTTCTGTTTGAGAGATGAGTTCTATACCCGAACTCGAGTGCACTTAGGATAGGAGAATGGCATAGTCTTGTTGACTTGTGTGGAGTTATTCCTTAGCAAGTTGACTTGCAAGCCCATTCACTTGGTGGAGGTCATGTTGGGATCAATAATGTCACACAAGTAAGTTGTGGTTAGACATTACTTTTTCCAATATAGACCTTAGAAGCCAAGGACCTTAGTTTACCAAACCCATCTTGGCCTATTTGTAGGACATAGTGCGAAAGTCGTTCAAGTGTAAGATTTGATACGATTGTTACGCGATACTACACTCATAAGAGTCTCTCTTGAGAATATTTTTGGAATACGAGTAGTCGTTCCTCCGATAATATCCGAAAGATGGGATTATGACTATGGGAACCTTTTGTAGAACATGTTTGTGTGGTTCTTAACCTAAACTCCATGCTCGTGACTTGCAACAAACCCTTGATTCATGGTTGATCCGTTCAGGTATCCTTAATATCAATGAAACTTGGGTGTTGATAAGGTGTAAACCATAATCCACCAAAAATGGATGGTTGATATTAAGGATAACATGATCCATCCCATGACCTTTGTTTGGTGTGCTTTGCTTGATCCTCTTAATTTCTCTCCAGGCAGTGCAACCTGACAGATGTTCAAGCAGATCCAGCAATTCTGATTGACATGCCATTGCATTGCATAACATCATCTGCATATTTGCATCCAACATCTCATGCTTATTCATTTGCGAGGTATTCCCTTTTTAAGGGGGGTGCCTTAAAATTGAATAAGCAGCGCATCGCATACCATGCATACTAACCCTCGTTTGTTTTGCAGGTGTCACCGCAGTGTCTAATGTTTGTTCCCTGAATCAGGCAGTTATTGGTCCCAAGCGAGTTCACAGGTACCCGACAAAGGAAAACCGTCCACGACTAGCAATGGACCAGATACAGAAAGAACTGGCTGATATGCATGAAAGGATGGATCAGTTCATGACATTGATGACTGGTATGGCAGAAGGACAGGCGAAGCTGAAGGAATTGGTTGAACAACCGAGGCCCGTTCCAGAGGTGGAAATACCAAGTGCTGAGGGGAACCCTGGTGACCCTGGGAACCCTGGTAACCCTGGGAACGCTGATAACCCCTTGAACACTGGAAACACGGGTAACGCAAATGTTGATGGAAACCCGGATAAAGTTGGCAACACGGGAAATGTTGGGAATGGTATTGGCGGAAGGTACAATGTGAATCAAGGGATTCGGATTAACGGGCGCCCCATTACTGAAGATTGTCAGTATGATCAATTTTCTTTGCACGACGAGGCCCTCGAGACCACTCGCCGTATGGATGAGCTTGCTGAGAAGCTCAAATCTTTGGAGTCTCAAAATTCCTTAGGTTTTGATGTCACCAATCTTGGTCTGGTTCAGGGAGTAAGGATCCCTCAAAAGTTCAAACCCCCTACTTTTGAGAAGTACAACGGGGCTTCTTGCCCACACACTCATCTCCAATCTTATCTGGGAAGGTTGGGAGCTCACACTGAAGATGAAAAGCTGTGGATGTACTATTTTGAAGACAATTTAACTGGAGCTTCTCGTGAATGGTATTCTCATTTGTCTCGTACTACCATCAAGAGCTGGAAAGACTTGGCAGAGGCTTTTGTCAAGCAATATCAATACAACTTGGACATGGCTCCAAATCGGACCTTGTTGCAAGGAATGTCTCAGACTGCCAAGGAAACCTTTAGA
Organism: Lathyrus oleraceus; assembly: GCF_024323335.1. Taxonomy (NCBI): domain Eukaryota; kingdom Viridiplantae; phylum Streptophyta; class Magnoliopsida; order Fabales; family Fabaceae; genus Lathyrus; species Lathyrus oleraceus. The sequence continues at coordinate 166,685,099 of NC_066581.1, read as the reverse complement.
GAATATGCTCAGCGTTGGAGACAGATTGTTGCATCCGTCCAACCCCCTATGTCTGAAAGGGAGATGGCGGACATGTTCATGAACACCCTTCAAGGCAATTATATCGAGAGATTGGCTGCTTGCCCGTCAATCAGCTTTGCAGAGATAGTGATTGCTGGAGAAAGGATCGAGAGTCTGTTGAAGATGGGCCGAATTCAAGACAACAGTGCTTCCAACTCATCAGTTCCCAAGAAACCGTTTGCTGGTAACGGTCAGCAAAGAAGAGAAGGTGAGACGAGCGTTGTATATGCCGGCAGAGGCAGGGGCAGAGGACGCCCTAATTATTATCAAGATCAAGTGGCCGCAGTCACTATTCCAACACTTGTTCCTCAACCGCAGTATCATCCGCAACAACAACCCAGGTACAACAATCAACAACAAGGAGGTAATCCGGGTCAGCAGAGACCCTATCAACAACGTCCAAGGCAGGCGGACCGGGTCATTGAGCCAATCCCAATTCCTTATTCTGTATTACTTCCCAAGCTGATTGACATGAATCTGGTTACGTTGAGAACTCTGGCCCCACCGGTCGATCCCAAAAATCTGCCTAGAGGTTATGATGTCAACGCCAGATGTGCTTTTCACTCCAATGCACCTGGCCATACTACAAATAATTGCAAGGCTCTCCAGCTAAAGGTACAATATTTGAGAGATGCCCAGGCCATCAATTTTTCTCCGGTGCCTAATGTTATCCAAAACCTGATGCCAGCTCACGGCGGGCAGAGGATTAATGTTGTTGATAGTGGGGAAACTTTGAATTTGGTTTCTGATGTTACTAAAGTGAAGACTTCGCTATCGGTGGTCAAAGACCGACTCTTGAAAGGACGGATTTTCCCAGGCTGTGGGGAAGAGTGCATAAATTGTCAAGACGCCGAGAACTGATGTGATAGTTTGAGAAGGGGTATTCATCAACTGATAGATGAAGGTTGTCTTCAGTTCGATCAGACTCGTCCAGTGAAGAATGATGTGTCGACAGTAACGTTTTATTTCACTCCTGAAGAAATATATGTTACCGGGAGACCGGGTCCGACAAAAATATATTTCCCAAAAAGTCCAGCACAAATTTACTTTGACGACCCTCAACCGACTTTGATTGGTCTGGTCACCATCACGGTACCAGGACCTGTTCCGTATGAGAAAGACAGTGCTATCCCGTGGCACTATGGGGCTGATATCTACTGCCAGGGGCAGAAAGTTAACGAAGAAGACATTGACATTGGTAGCTCCGTTGTAGACATAGTTGGAGGAATTGGTGGCTTCACTCGTAGTGGACGCCTATTTGCTCCATCAACATTGCGCACGAATGCTGAAGCTGAGGCAGCTGCCAAAGCTAAAGGAAAACAGGTATCCACCGAAGAGGTTACTACCGAGGAAGCTCCTCCTAAGACCGCATTCGAGAAGGAAGTGGATGAGTTTATGAGGATTATCAAGAAAAGTGACTACAAGGTAGTCGACCAGCTAAATCATACACCTTCAAAGATCTCCATTCTCTCATTATTGATGTGCTCTGAGGCGCACAGAGCAACCTTGTTGAAAGTACTGAATATGGCCTATGTTCCACCAGAGATAACTGTTAACCAGCTGGAGTCGGTAGTTTCGAATGTACACACTAGCCATGCGCTAGGTTTCACCGATTATGACCTAACATCTGAGGGCAGGAATCACAATAAAGCCTTGCATATCACAATGGAATGCAAAGGGACGCTGCTTTCCCATGTTTTGGTTGATACAGGCTCTTCTCTGAATGTTCTTCCAAAGAAAGCCTTGATGAAGTTGGATTACGATGACGCCACCCTGAGGCCGAGTAATTTGGTTGTGAGGGCTTTTGATGGCTCTAAGCGAGCTGTTTGTGGCGAAGTTGAGTTGCCAGTTAAGATTGGACCGCAGGTTTCAAGAGTACCTTTTATGTGATGGATATCCAGCCTGCTTATAACTGTCTACTAGGTCGGCCCTGGATTCACGTTGCCGGTGTTGTTACTTCTACTCTCCACCAGAAGCTCAAATATGGACTAGAAGGTCAGATCGTCACCGTCTGTGGTGAAGAGGATATTTTTGTTAGCCACCTGTCTACATTTAAGTATGTGGAGATGGATGGCGAGATGCATGAGATGCTGTGTCAGGGCTTCGAAGCCATAAACATCAGTGAGGTCGAGCCCGAAACTGTCTTTTCAACTGAGTCTGAGAAGGTCGGGACTTCTATCTCTTCATACAAGCAAGCTGTTGAAGTGGTTAAGGCTGGTAATGCCCAAGTGTAGCACCTCAAATTTGCACCTATCATTGTACATACATTTTCATATTAGGTCATAGCATACCATGGTCCATTGCATAGCATTGCATTTCCCCTTTTGCCTCAAGTGCAAGCCAATTAAGGAATTAGGTCAAACTGATCAGGAGATCAGTCAACCAAGCAAGCAAGTGCATTTCTCAAAGAGCCAAGGCCCTAGGGTTGGTCCAACATGTTCACATGACTTGGGGATCCATTTGAAGTGATTAGGTCAAGGTTTGGATGTTCAGAAGTCATCGGTTTATGCACAGACAGTCAAAAACCCTAGAAAGTCAAAGACAGTCAACAGTCAGTCAAAGCAGTGGATGGTGGCCATTCTTGTGGAATTTGGGCACCATGATCAATAATCAAGAGTTCATATGTCTTGGGACATCATTTGAAGTCAAGTTCTCAAGGAATTAGGGTTTGGAATTCATCAGAAGAGGTTCAGTCATCCAAAACCCTAGAAAAGTCAACTATTGGTCAACTGTTCATTTAATCAGTAATTTGATGATAGAAATTGGTTTGAGAGGTCTCATTCATGACCAAATAGGCCTCATATATCATGTCAAACACCATCATGGAAGAATTTGAAGCCAAATCAGAAGTTTCCAAAAATGGAAACTGGACCTGTAACTGAAGCTTACCAAAAATGGAAAGTCTTGATCCTCAAACTTACATCATGATACAAGCTTCAAATGAATTTTTGCCCAACATGAAAGTTGAAGATCTTGTTCTCCCATTTTCAAAAAGTCCAAGAACTCTCAATTCCCATGTGTGGTTGGCAAGTTATGATCGAATCGATTTCAGAAATTCTTGAACTTCAAAAGGCCATATCTCTCAAACCATTTGGCCAATTTTGGTGGGGTTTCTTCCTACAAGTCACATTTGATCCCCTCTTTCCAAAAATATAAATTTCATGTGCCAAAACTTCACCAATCAAAATGGCATTTTTTGACTTATCTCATTTAAATGCAAGTTTGACCAATGGTTGACTTTTTGATATAATCATTTTTCTACCATTTGGCCAATTGAAATAGCTCAGAAATGTCATTTAAAATGTGTTTGCAAGCTCAATTATGCAGTACATATGGCCATTCTTTAACTTGCTTGAAACTTGGCAAAGGTACATTTTCACCCATACTTCCATAAACCATACTTTGTACCACAACCTAGCAGCATTCTTCATCATTTTTTCTGTCATTTTGAGTACCCTAGAAGCAGCCCTAACACAGAACTTCATGCTCCAAAGGCTTTACTTTGGCACTTTTACAAAGATTGGTAAAAAGAATTTCCAAAAGGACAAAAACCTTGCCATGCTTGGTACTTCTAACAGCAGAATTCATGCAACATTTTCTGTCATGAGGAACCAATGGCAGCCACAAGCCATCACAACACAACAGAACTTCCCATTCTAAAAAACTGCATCACTTTGGCCATGTCTAAAAAAAAAAACTTGTCAAAAACTCCAAAAAGTGAAAAAGCATTGCAGAACCACTAAGCAACATCCAACAGCAGGTACACCCTCATTTTCTGTCAAAAATGAAAACTCCTAACTAGCATCCTTAAGACACATTTGCATACAGAAAATCACCTTGCTTTTGCCTATCAAGAAAAAGCTGTCCAAAATTCCAAAGTTGCAAGACATTGCCTTACCTCAAGCAACATCAAAGAGTAGGTTTTTCATCATTTTTCCTGTCATGTGAAACCCTACTGGCAGCCATTTGATAGCAGAAAAACCATCATTCACTCACTAAAAAATCACATCCTTGCATTTGCCAAAACCAGTCAAAAAAAAACTTCCAAGAGAAACAAAGCCTGGCCTTGCTTGATACCATATCCTCCATCATGTTTCTGTCATGAGTAACACTTAGCAGCCATCAAACATAACACAGCAGACCAACTTCTTTCATTTTCTCAAACATCATCTTGATGCATTTCTAATTTTCTGTCAAAAAACCTCCAAAAAGACCAAACATTGCCCTACCACAAACAACAAAAACAGCACTTTTTGAACATCATTCTCTGTCAAAAGAAACAGCAGTAGCAGCCAAAAATACTGAAATTCACTCATCCTAAGAAAACTGCATCCTTTGGCATTTTCCAAAAAGACCAGTCAAGAAACTTCCAAGAGAACCAAACCCTGCAGGACCAAAAAGCAACAGCAGAGTTCACTCATCATTTTGCTGTCAAAGGAACCACACAAACCACTTGGCCTAGGCAGAAAACCAGGTTTCTCTCACATTCTCTCTAGCTTCATTTTCTGATGCATGTTCCAAAACAGTCAAGAACTCCAAGAGAACAAGACCTGGCCATGACCATTTTCACCACCATTTCACCCTTTGGAACCTGTTTTCCACCACCATCCCACTGCAGACAAACCCTTGGTTCTCATGCTCTAAAAATCTCATTTTGATGCATTTCTAAAAACCAGTCAAAAACTTCCAAGGGGCTGAACCTTGCCTTGCCTAAACATCATCCAAGCATCATTGTGGACTCTTTGGAATCACCTTTCCACACCTGAAAGCACCTTTCCTAGCACTGTTCTAAAGAAGCATACAACCATGGCAGAGTTTGTTTAAGGTCATTCCAAGCATCCACAAGCCAAAGCTCTTCAACCAATCAACACCTGGAAGGCTTTGCTTCATCTGTCTCACCATTAAAGGGCCAAAACCACACTGTTTCTCATTCTGCTTCAGAAATAGGTAAGATTTCGACCCTCTCTATTTCAAAAATCATGAGATGCTTTGGATAGGTCCTTTTATGCTGAGCATCATGATGTCTTTATTTTGAAAATGGTTGTGTATTCATGAAGTTGTGATGAAAACAAGTTTGATGATGCTTATTTATTTTGCTCGATTCATGAGCTGTGTGGTGTTTTAATGGAAGCCAATGGTGGATTCATGCTTGTCATTGCTTGCTGGTCATTTGGATATACTCAATTTTGATTTTTGGGAAGTTTGAGAAATTCGATTGAAAGAGGGATGAAGGTGTCGAAACCCTAGCTTCAAAGTGCATTTGCCCAGATTTCTTCTTCCCTTCCACGAGCATGCATGGCCTTTTACCCATCAGCCAATAGAAACATTTCAAATTCTTGGCCAAAACGGCCGTGTTTTGATTAGTGGCGCAAAGAATTACCAAACTGCCATTCCACATTTTAATTTTAAATCATTTCATTTTTATTTCTTCAATTATTTCATCCAACTTGAAAAATTCATAACTTGCTCATTTTTGATCCAAATTCAATGGGATTTTTTGTGTTGTGCTCATCATGACCTCTAGCATTTTATCATTATTTTTCCAGAATTTTTGGATGAGTAATTTTTAAATGGCCTTAGGGTTTGTGACATGTGACCAATTTTTGTACACTTTGCCAAATCAATTGTGAAATGATGAGAATGCATCCAAGGGCTCCCAATTTTTTTGTGCTTAAACTAGACACACTCATGGTGATTTTGGTGTAGAGTTTGTGAATTTATCATTTGTGGTGTGTGAGTTATGAGTTTTTTTGAATTAGGGTGTGACAATTTGTGTCACACCATTGATGTCCAACTTCATGATTTTCATTACCATGCTTCTTGACCTCCCATTGACCCAATTTTTTGCATGAACCTACTCTTGTATGTCTAGTTTACATGTGAATTTTCTTGGAATTATTTGTGGCATTTACTAATTGTTTGAGATTTTCTCCCCTGTCTAGTCAAATGTTGACTTTTTGTGACACATGTTCCCATTTCATTTGTGAAATTCTCATACTTTATTAGATGGACATGAAATTTTACATGAGATAACTAGACATCCTCATCTTTGCCATGGTTTTGATCCCATTCATTTATCATATGCTATCACTGATTTATGAATTTTCTAAGTTGATGCATGTTTGGTTGACTTCTTTAAACATGTTCAAAATTGCTTTGACTTTCTGATTTTCATTGACTGCCTTCCACTTGTCCAAATGGGATGAAATTTGACATGCTTACCATGCTATGGATTGTGATTGATCATGATTTATTTGGGGATTTTTGGAAATGTTTGAGTTGATTTTCGATGCAAGTCTTGCTGTTGACTTCTATGAGCTTCTGTTTGCAACACTTTGACCTAATTTGTTCATGAAATGATGATGATGATGGATATGAATGTGAACCCAATTGAGTTTGTTTCTTGAATGTTTAAACTTGACTTTGATTGGATATCCTTTGCTGTTTTGACTTTCTCATTCATTTTTGACCCTAGGCTCGCCCTAGTGGTCCTGTTACTCACTTTTGAGCTTGTGTTTTCAGGTTGACCAACAAATGGCCATTGAGACCAATTCTTTTTGATTGAGCCTGCTTAAATATCATTGTCTAACTTGTTTGTTTTGTAGGTGGCTTGGCTCACATGCCTTGAGCCTTGTGCCTTGCACATTCACTTGCTCGTGTTGACTGGTTGATATCTGTTCCATTTTGATTTAACTTTGACTTGTGTACTAATTGTGCTTGACTGATTTCAGGTACTTTTAGTTGCTTAGTTCCTTGTGAACTTTTTGCTTTGCTTTGCTTGTACAAGCAATTTGCATTGAGGTATATCTCTTTTTCTTCATGTAGTCTGGAAGACCTTGCCTGTTACTTGGCCAGGCAACTGTCTGAAGTCCTCCTTAAGAGGCAATGTTTGTGGATGTTTAATTTTGTCCTTGCATAGAGTCAAAGACCTCCTAAGTGAAGAGGCAATTGGTGGAAGGTAGGGATATGCAATCTATCCCCCACTATTCAGTGTGTCATCTGCTTTGCTCACACCACTGTGTTGATGCATTGCAGATACAAACCCAAGATCTTGTACAATTGTACAGTTGAGTCAGTTTTAAATATGTAGAAGGGTTCCCACTTTCTGAACCCACACATTCTTGTCTTAAGCTCTCCCAGGCCAGGGATAAGAGCTGTGAAGTCTTATCTTCACTCACCTTTCATCTGCTTCACCTTAGCCCCGCAATGGCAAGGTTAAGAGCAACATTCACCCAGTTTCAGAGGTTTGTTTGTTGAGGTTGATATGACCCCTCGACTAAAACCTAGCCTTGTTTGAGCCACTTGCTTGTATATAGTGTGTGCTATCTGTGCTTGTAGGATTGTTTGACTTGCTTCCTGTGCAAGTTAGGATTGTTTGACTTGCTTCCTGTGCAAGTTAGGATTGTTTGACTTGCTTCCTGTGCAAGTTAGGATTAGTTTAGACTTGCTTCCTGTGCAAGTAGGTTTTGCTTGGCTTGCTTCCTGTGCAAGTTAAGTGTGCGTGTGGCTTGCTTCCTGTGCAAGTCATGATTAGGATAGGCTGGCTCCCTGTGCCAGTTAGCTAGAAACCTTAACTTAGGGACGATTTGCATGATAACATCTAGGCTCGAGTCGTAGTCTCCCTAGTTGTGTCTCCCTCTGTTATCTGGTTAGGCTAGTCCTTTATCCCTCCGTAGGGGAACTACATCGCCCTGATCTTCACACCAGATGAAGTATGTAGGCAGGAGATTGAGCTGATCTCTCTGGGCGCCTTTTCTTTCTTTTGTGTGTGTTGTCTGACCTTTGCTAGGCTCGAGTCTGTGACTCCTTAGCATTTGCTGTCTGTCTGTTTGTGTGTGTTTGACAGTTATAGGCTGAGTCCTCGACTCCCTATCAACCTGTTGTGTTGTTGTGTGCTTGGAAGCCGATGTAAGTCCATCGAGTGGCATTTGGGTTCCAGTGTGTGTGTGTTTAGGTTCGGATGTCAATGTAAGTCCAGTGATTGGCATTTGGGCTCCACGTTTGCCTCTTTGCGTGTGTTTAGGTTCGGATGCTGACATAAGTCCAGTGATTGGCAGTCGGGCTCCACGTTTGCCTGTGTTTTGTTTGTTTGTGTGCGTGTCAGCCGAGCTACGAATGCTCTGATTCTTCTCTCGTCCGAGAAGATACGTATGCATAGGATGCGATATCCTAGCGAGCATGTGTCGTCTCCCCAGTCCGAACTACTTCGACTCTGATGTCTATGCCTGATAGACTAAGTAGGCCCAGGATGCGACATCCTGCCGAGTCAGTTTCAGTCAGTCTCTTTTGTCTCTTTCAGCCAGTGTGTGTGTGAGTGTGAGCAGTGTTTTAGCAACCTTTTTCCTACCTATTGTGCGTGGATCCCGTAGAGTACTACGGATGCGTAGGGGTGCTAATACCTTCCCTTCGCATAACCGACTCCCGAACCCATTCTCTTTGGTCGCGAGACCATGTCTTTTCCCAGGTTTACTCTGAGCGTTTCCTTTCCCTCTTTTGGGATAAATAACGCACGGTGGCGGCTCTGTTGTTCTTTCTTTTCCCGCCGGTTTTTCGCGCGATGCGACAGCTGGCGACTCTGCTGGGGAAGCGGAGAAGTTGACCTGTGCTGGTCCATCTTCCCTAAGCGAGTCTCTCCTAGCTCTCTCTAGGTTAGGGTTTTGGTTGCTTTGTGCTGTTTTATTTATTGCATTCTTTGTATATATTTGCATTTACTGTTTGCATTTATTATTTGCATCAATGTTTGCATTCATTCATATTCATCTGTTCATCTGGCTGTGTTTCTCTGATTGGGGTGGGAGTTACTCGAGGTAAAAGGCCCAATACCCAGGCTATGAGTGAAATCTAGGAAACCTAGGAATAGAGTGATTCATGGGAAGCGGGTGGTATGGCGCCACTTAGCGGAACATTGATATCACGAGCAGTTCAGACCCTGGTGGGATATTATCGGTGCATACATCGGGTGTGCACAGGATGATATTCTGCGAAAGGTTATTTATGCTGCGTTTCCCTCGACCTTACCCTGGCCTAGATGACACCCGTGAGTGGGGGGGATTGATCATTTTAACAGGTACAGTTGGTGACTCTCGGTACAGATGGTGACTGTGAATTATGGACATTTATTTCTGGGACGCCGGAGTTCTGTCCGTGGTTTATCAGCGGGTTCCGTTTATTTCGGATCCCCGGTTGAATTTGAAAGTACCTGTTCAGAGGAGCTGGCTGTCATCCGTTCAATGGATGTTCCTGTGATGATAGCGATGTAATCTCCAGTTTCGTTTATTTCGGAACTCCCCAAGTCGGATTTATGGTGACTTGGTTCCTCAGATTGGTTTCAGATGCCAGTTGATCAGATTGACTTTGGGTTTCAGATGTTTGTGATCAGAGTTCAAGCCGAAGCTTTGACCCTGTGCCTTGAGACGCACAGCCTGACCAGTCATGTTGCATCATTTGCATCATAGCATGTTTATTTTCCCAAAAATAGTAATGCATGAAAAAGAAAAGTTAACTTGCATATGCATATCCTTTATCAGGATCATTCATGACAAAATAGTACCCATATCATGCATATCATGCACATAGCATCCTTGCATTACAGACATGTTTGGAGAGACTTCTCACTTCGGTTCTTGACTGAGAGAGGATTGCTGACCGCCGACCACATCGTTACTCAACCAGACTCAATCAACAGAGGAGTATGGATCAGGTTCAAGCAGAATTGGCCGAGATGAGGGCAAACATGGCCCAGTTCATGACAACGATGCAAGGAGTTGTTCAGGGGCGAGAGGAGCTGCGTGCCTTAGCCCAGAGACTGGAAGCCATGATTCCACCAGTCCACCGTGCTTCACCAGTGGGTGTACCCGTTCATGAGAATGCTGCTGTCACTATTCTCGTCAATGATCATGTCGTGGGAGATGAATTGAAGGGGATCAGAATCAGTGAACAGCCTCTTGCTGCAGAGACTGTTAATGTCAGAGCAACCCGCGCTCCGGTTCGCCATCCTGGCTCTTCAAAGTTCTTCCAGTTCTAAGAAGCTATACTCTGGGGCACCCAAAAGGGGAGAGATTGAAACAAATGCTGTGCACCGACGGAGGAGTGTGAACAGAGGACAGTATCGTCAGGCTGTTGGTGTGACTATTCCAGCAATTCAACCCCAACAACAGCAGAGAAGGTCAACTCAGCAATATCGGCATCAACAACATCGTCCTCAGCAGCAGGCTTCCCAGCCTCACAATGGTAATCAAGCCAGTACGAGTAATGAGAGGAAGAAGATCATTTTGATCCAATCCCCATGTCCTACGCCGAGCTCTGTCCCTCGTTGATAGAGCGGAACTTGATTACTCCCAGAGACCCGCCACCCATACACGTCAACCCTCGGTGGTGGTATAGGCCTGAACAACATTGTGTGTATCACTCGGGTGCTCCTGGTCATGATGTGGACAGTTGTTTCCAGCTGAAGATGAAGGTTCAAGACCTTGTGAGGTCAGGTATTCTGATTTTGGAAGACTTAGGTCCCAATGCTAATCAAGCTTGAAGATAACAAGTCCCGGGCTGGCGCCGACTTTTTCTTTAGAAGAGTTGTTCAGAGAGCAGAAGCTGCTAATGCAAGAAATACTGACAGTTGTCATCCCTGGTGGGATCTATCACAATTGGGTCACTGTGGGCGTTCCTACAGTTGTTCATAAGTCCTTGTAATAATCACTTTGTTTAAAAACCCTTCTCCCATGCCAAAAGGAGAAGTGATGACATTGTTGGCAACATTTTGTGCAATGATATTTTCATTCAAATAATTCATGTTAAACATTTGTTTTTCCATTTGTTTTCCCTTTTTGCTTTTTGCATGAAATTGGTGATCACCAAAAAAACCTTAAAAACAAGAATAAAAGCAATCTTTTCATCTGCATAACGATTGTCTTGTTTGATTTTCAAAGAGCTTTTCATCTCTAAATCATTATGCAGGTTGTTTCTCAAACCATTGAACGTAATGATCAGACGTCATCTCCCAATTTTGAATTCCCTGTATTCGAAGCGGAAGAAGATGATGTTGAAGGGATTCCTGACGAGATTTCCCGACTCCTTGAGCAAGAAAAGAAGATCACTCAGCTGCATCTCGAGAATCAGTAGAACAGCCAGCTGGGGCATCAAAAAAAAAAAAGAAAAAGAAAAAAAGAGAAATAGGAGGGTGCAAAATCAAAAAATCAATCAAAAGAAATCAAAAGAAATCAAAGAAAGAAAGAAACAAAAGAACAAAAGCACCCTCGAAGTCCCAAGTTGACTGATGCTGAATTCGATCAACTGCCATGTGTTATGGTCAGTCATATCAGCAGAGAGTGAAAAAGCATTTGATAAGAAGGTCAACCCTCGTGTGTTCTGAGAAGGTGACCTTGTGCTCAAGAAAGTCTTGTCTTTCGTGCCCGATTCCAGGGGCAAGTGGACCCCAAACTGTGAATGTCCATATGTTGCCAAAAGAGCCTCTTCAGGCAGTGTTCTGACACTTACTACAATGGATGAAGAAGTTCACTCGTCCTGTGAATCCTGGTGCAGTCAAGAAATACTTCGCCTAAACAAAAAGAAAAAAAATCAAACAGCTCACTAAGTTGAACACCCCAAAGGGCGACTTAGGCAAAAAGGAGCGTCTCGGTGGATTGAAAACCCGAAAGGGCGATCCAGGCAAAAGTTAGAGACATTGAAAAAAAAAAAAAAAAAAGAATTTGCATCCCGCTAGATTGAACACCTCACACTGGGGCAATCTAGGCAAAAATTAGGGATTTGGCAAGTAACTGCACCTTGACAAGACTGTGCTCTATATATGTCATCCGTCAGGAATTCTCGATTCGTCGTCGACTGAAGCTCTGAATACATCGAAAATGCAGAATGGTAGAGGAAAGGTCATTATGTTCAATGTAGCCCTCTCCAATATATATCACCGATTTCAAACTTGTACAGATCTATGGAGTCTCGCCCTTTGCAGACTACCATTCCATCACATCAATTTGAGCTTTTATCCAATTATTTGCATTCTTATTTGTTTCAACTCAACAAATGTTTTGCATGTTTTTAATTGATAAAGTATCATTGTTTTCAAAGTAAACAAATTTTTCAAAAAAATTGTTCTTAAACAAAGTGAAGGTTCACAATGATGGAAGGATACTTAGGAGACCCACAGTGCTCTCCCGGGGGTGGTATGATTACCAACAGGTAAGACAATTGTTCGTATCTCGAGCATGACTTTATCTTTGTCCTGCAGAACCTCGTATGGTCTCTCCTTAGTGAAGTTGCCCGATGCAGTGTTGTTTGAAGTTGTTCATCTTCATGTTCCCGGCATCACAGATTCTTCCTCCAAATCCCCGTTAGCACTTATTGTGGGGCATCCCCAGTAGAGTGCTGTTTGAGCCCTATCGTGGGGCATCCCCAGCAAGTTTGCTGTTTCGGACATTATTGTGGGGCAGCTCCCCTAGCAGAGTGTTTATTGAAGACTGCAACTTTCGCCTCTCCAGCAGAGTAATCTTCCTCTCTCCCCAACGTGGGTGTTTTTCTTTGAAGATTCAGTATTTGGTAGATCAACATCCCAGTACTATAGCATTCCCTCAGATAGATCCCTCAGCGGAGTGGTTCGCGTAAGGAGCTTTATCAACGCTTTTGTACTTCTCATCAGAGATCTGGTCGCTTCTCGGTATCTCTGATTTTCAGCACAAGTTGTTGTGGCGCATCCGTCTGTATGTTGAACTTTGTTCTCCGGTTGCGACTGACGATCCCTCCGGAAGCCTCTTGTGGCTCTTCCTCCCATGCAGAATGAGGACTTTGGTTTTCTCTCCGGATGGTTGATTCCCGGACCGTTGGTTGGAGCATGTCTGTTTGTCAGCATTCATCATACGTTTTAGGTAGAATGCATACATGCATAATCATAGCATTTGGATATTCATGTTGCAGCTGTCGCCGGGTATCTGTTGATTGTTGCCTCCTGCTATTTGGTGATACAGATCTCTCCAGTAGATTTTCCTAGCAGATATGGGTGTGTCTGATCTCTCCATGTAGAGTCTACCCCTTAAGCAGAAAGTGTCAATCTTTTCCTGCCATTTCCCCACTGAGATACATCCTCGTGGATGACGGTTGTTTCCGTTCCCTCCCTACACGGGATGGGTTTTCCCTATTGAGTTCTTTCCTCATTAGGATGAGTCCTGTTTCAGTCTGCCTTTTTGGATCGACCCTAAACTGGCTTCCTGTTGGCTATCTCCTGTGTTTCCCTGGGGCATAAATGAATAGTCGCTCACTAACTGGCATTCATTCATCTTATCCTCAGCGAGATTTGTGGGCATCTACCTACAAACCGGTAGTTGTAAGTCCTATCGTCGTGGTTTTCTACCTAGAAGCCGGTAGTTGTAAAATCCCACTTTCACCCCCTAGCAGAGGTAACCTTTGTGGTTCATTCTGTTTGTTGGCCTCTACCTACGAACCGGTAGCTGTAAGTCCTCTCTTTATGGTCTTCTACCCCCTACCTGGTAGTTGTAAATCCTTTTTCTCACTCTATCTCTCAGTAGATTCGTTTGTTGGCCTCTACCTACAACCCGGTAGTTGTAAGTCCTATCTTTGTGGTTTTCTACCTACTAGCTGGTAGTTGTAAAATCCCACGTTCTCCCCTTGATGGAGTTAACCCTTTGTGCTCATCCTATCGATGACTGGTTACTTTTCCGTGGTTTTCTACCTACTAACCGGTAGATGTAATCCCCTCTTTGCAGTTATCAGTATCCGGTTTGTGATATTGATATTATTTCCCCTCTGGATACTTGCCTTGATCAAGCAGTATTGTCCCCATTGGGTCTTCCCCTTCCTTTTGGATACTTGCTCCGAGTTAGCAGCTTTATCCCCTGTTGATTGGTCATCTTTTGCATACCTAGTCTGGTACCCAGATGCCTGTCTTTTCGGTCGATTATTCATTTAACAACCTACAACCCGGTTATGGATAGTCTTCCATGCGAGCGTATTATCTACGTTTTGACAGCTATAGATAATATGTACTTATGATTTCCCGGTATTCAGACCGAAGGAGTTTCCGACGATCAGGTCGATGTACTCATGGCACAAGGCCAATTTTCCGGTATTCAGACCGAAGGAGTTTCCGACGATCAGGTCGATGTACTCATGGCACAAGGCCAATTTTCCGGTATTCAGACCGAAGGAGTTTCCGACGATCAGGTCGATGTACTCATGGCACAAGGCCAATTTTCCGGTATTCAGACCGAAGGAGTTTCCGACGATCAGGTCGATGTACTCATGGCACAAGGCCAATTTTCCGGTATTCAGACCGAAGAAGTATTCTCCTCTCCGTTGGTGTCGATAAACGTCGAGTTTTTCCCGATCATCCGTTGATGATTTGGTTGTGTCCTCCTTCCCAAGTGAAGTATTCTCCTCTCCGTTGGTGTCGATAAACGTCGAGTTTTTCCCGATCATCCGTTGATGATTTGGTTGTGTCCTCCTTCCCAAGTGAAGTATTCTCCTCTCCGTTGGTGTCGATAAACGTCGAGTTTTTCCCGATCATCCGTTGATGATTTGTTGTGTGTCCTCCTTCCCAAGTGAAGTATTCTCCTCTCCGTTGGTGTCGATAAACGTCGAGTTTTTCCCGATCATCCGTTGATGATTTGGTTGTGTCCTCCTTCCCAAGTGAAGTATTCCTCCTCTCCGTTGGTGTCGATAAACGTCGAGTTTTTTCTATTCGTCCTATGACGTCTAGTTGTACCTGTCCCCACGTGGATTTACCTCTCCGTTGGTCTTGGTAAACGTTGAGTTTTTTCCCATTTCGTCCGTTGACGTATGGTTGTATCCCTTCCATTCATTCATTAATGTTTGGTTACCTCTCCGTTGGTCTTGGTAAACGTTGAGTTTTTCCCATTTCGTCCGTTGACGTATGGTTGTATCCCTTCCGGTCATTCATTAATGTCCGGTTACCTCTCCGTTGGTCTTGGTAAACGTCGAGTTTTTCCTAGTTGTCCGTTGGCATCTAGTTGTGATTTCTATTCCCATTCGTCATCGTTGTGATGTCTGGATGTGGCCATACCCTTTGAAAACCAAAAAACAAAACAAAATACCCAGTAATAAATATCAAATCCCAGTGGACGTTTCCATTGGTGGATCCCTGTTGTGCAAATTCTACGGTTCTTGGTATTCAATCCCTGTTTACCCTGAAAGTCTGACAGCCGTCGCTCTCATCCGTTCGGGTTCCCAGCTGATTGAATAGGGGCAGCTGTAGCACCTCAAATTTGCACCTATCATTGTACATACATTTTCATATTAGGTCATAGCATACCATGGTCCATTGCATAGCATTGCATTGCCCCTTTTGCCTCAAGTGCAAGCCAATTAAGGAATTAGGTCAAACTGATCAGGAGATCAGTCAACCAAGCAAGCAAGTGCATTTCTCAAAGAGCCAAGGCCCTAGGGTTGGTCCAACATGTTCACATGACTTGGGGATCCATTTGAAGTGATTAGGTCAAGGTTTGGATGTTCAGAAGTCATCGGTTTATGCACAGACAGTCAAAAACCCTAGAAAGTCAAAGACAGTCAACAGTCAGTCAAAGCAGTGGATGGTGGCCATTCTTGTGGAATTTGGGAACCATGATCAATAATCAAGAGTTCATATGTCTTGGGACATCATTTGAAGTCATGTTCTCAAGGAATTAGGGTTTGGAATTCATCAGAAGAGGTTCAGTCATCCAAAACCCTAGAAAAGTCAACTGTTGGTCAACTGTTCATTTAATCAGTAATTTGATGATAGAAATTGGTTTGAGAGGTCTCATTCATGACCAAATAGGCCTCATATATCATGTCAAACACCATCATGGAAGAATTTGAAGCCAAATCAGAAGTTTCCAAAAATGGAAACTGGACCTGTAACTGAAGCTTACCAAAAATGGAAAGTCTTGATCCTCAAACTTACATCATGATACAAGCTTCAAATGAATTTTTGCCCAACATGAAAGTTGAAGATCTTGTTCTCCCATTTTCAAAAAGTCCAAGAACTCTCAATTCCCATGTGTGGTTGGCAAGTTATGATCGAATCGATTTCAGAAATTCTTGAACTTCAAAAGGCCATATCTCTCAAACCATTTGGCCAATTTTGGTGGGGTTTCTTCCTACAAGTCACATTTGATCCCCTCTTTCCAAAAATATAAATTTCATGTGCCAAAACTTCACCAATCAAAATGGCATTTTTTGACTTATCTCATTTAAATGCAAGTTTGACCAAGGGTTGACTTTTTGATATAATCATTTTTCTACCATTTGGCCAATTGAAATAGCTCAGAAATGTCATTTAAAATGTGTTTGCAAGCTCAATTATGCAGTACATATGGCCATTCTTTAACTTGCTTGAAACTTGGCAAAGGTACATTTTCACCCATACTTCCATAAACCATACTTTGTACCACAACCTAGCAGCATTCTTCATCATTTTTTCTGTCATTTTGAGTACCCTAGAAGCAGCCCTAACACAGAACTTCATGCTCCAAAGGCTTTACTTTGGCACTTTTACAAAGATTGGTAAAAAGATTTCCAAAAGGACAAAACCTTGCCATGCTTGGTACTTCTAACAGCAGAATTCATGCAACATTTTCTGTCATGAGGAACCAATGGCAGCCACAAGCCATCACAACACAACAGAACTTCCCATTCTAAAAAACTGCATCACTTTGGCCATGTCTAAAAAAAAAAACTTGTCAAAAACTCCAAAAAGTGAAAAAGCATTGCAGAACCACTAAGCAACATCCAACAGCAGGTACACCCTCATTTTCTGTCAAAAATGAAAACTCCTAACTAGCATCCTTAAGACACATTTGCATACAGAAAATCACCTTGCTTTTGCCTATCAAGAAAAAGCTGTCCAAAATTCCAAAGTTGCAAGACATTGCCTTACCTCAAGCAACATCAAAGAGTAGGTTTTTCATCATTTTTCCTGTCATGTGAAACCCTACTGGCAGCCATTTGATAGCAGAAAAACCATCATTCACTCACTAAAAAATCACATCCTTGCATTTGCCAAAACCAGTCAAAAAAAAACTTCCAAGAGAAACAAAGCCTGGCCTTGCTTGATACCATATCCTCCATCATGTTTCTGTCATGAGTAACACTTAGCAGCCATCAAACATAACACAGCAGACCAACTTCTTTCATTTTCTCAAACATCATCTTGATGCATTTCTAATTTTCTGTCAAAAAACCTCCAAAAAGACCAAACATTGCCCTACCACAAACAACAAAAACAGCACTTTTTGAACATCATTCTCTGTCAAAAGAAACAGCAGTAGCAGCCAAAAATACTGAAATTCACTCATCCTAAGAAAACTGCATCCTTTGGCATTTTCCAAAAAGACCAGTCAAGAAACTTCCAAGAGAACCAAACCCTGCAGGACCAAAAAGCAACAGCAGAGTTCACTCATCATTTTGCTGTCAAAGGAACCACACAAACCACTTGGCCTAGGCAGAAAACCAGGTTTCTCTCACATTCTCTCTAGCTTCATTTTCTGATGCATGTTCCAAAACAGTCAAGAACTCCAAGAGAACAAGACCTGGCCATGACCATTTTCACCACCATTTCACCCTTTGGAACCTGTTTTCCACCACCATCCCACTGCAGACAAACCCTTGGTTCTCATGCTCTAAAAATCTCATTTTGATGCATTTCTAAAAACCAGTCAAAAACTTCCAAGGGGCTGAACCTTGCCTTGCCTAAACATCATCCAAGCATCATTGTGGACTCTTTGGAATCACCTTTCCACACCTGAAAGCACCTTTCCTAGCACTGTTCTAAAGAAGCATACAACCATGGCAGAGTTTGTTTAAGGTCATTCCAAGCATCCACAAGCCAAAGCTCTTCAACCAATCAACACCTGGAAGGCTTTGCTTCATCTGTCTCACCATTAAAGGGCCAAAACCACACTGTTTCTCATTCTGCTTCAGAAATAGGTAAGATTTCGACCCTCTCTATTTCAAAAATCATGAGATGCTTTGGATAGGTCCTTTTATGCTGAGCATCATGATGTCTTTATTTTTGAAAATGGTTGTGTATTCATGAAGTTGTGATGAAAACAAGTTTGATGATGCTTATTTATTTTGCTCGATTCATGAGCTGTGTGGTGTTTTAATGGAAGCCAATGGTGGATTCATGCTTGTCATTGCTTGCTGGTCATTTGGATATACTCAATTTTGATTTTTGGGAAAGTTTGAGAAATTCGATTGAAAGAGGGATGAAGGTGTCGAAACCCTAGCTTCAAAGTGCATTTGCCCAGATTTCTTCTTCCCTTCCACGAGCATGCATGGCCTTTTACCCATCAGCCAATAGAAACATTTCAAATTCTTGGCCAAAACGGCCGTGTTTTGATTAGTGGCGCAAAGAATTACCAAACTGCCATTCCACATTTTAATTTTAAATCATTTCATTTTTATTTCTTCAATTATTTCATCCAACTTGAAAAATTCATAACTTGCTCATTTTTGATCCAAATTCAATGGGATTTTTTGTGTTGTGCTCATCATGACCTCTAGCATTTTATCATTATTTTTCCAGAATTTTTGGATGAGTAATTTTTAAATGGCCTTAGGGTTTGTGACATGTGACCAATTTTTGTACACTTTGCCAAATCAATTGTGAAATGATGAGAATGCATCCAAGGGCTCCCAATTTTTTTGTGCTTAAACTAGACACACTCATGGTGATTTTGGTGTAGAGTTTGTGAATTTATCATTTGTGGTGTGTGAGTTATGAGTTTTTTTGAATTAGGGTGTGACAATTTGTGTCACACCATTGATGTCCAACTTCATGATTTTCATTACCATGCTTCTTGACCTCCCATTGACCCAATTTTTTGCATGAACCTACTCTTGTATGTCTAGTTTACATGTGAATTTTCTTGGAATTATTTGTGGCATTTACTAATTGTTTGAGATTTTCTCCCCTGTCTAGTCAAATGTTGACTTTTTGTGACACATGTTCCCATTTCATTTGTGAAATTCTCATACTTTATTAGATGGACATGAAATTTTACATGAGATAACTAGACATCCTCATCTTTGCCATGGTTTTGATCCCATTCATTTATCATATGCTATCACTGATTTATGAATTTTCTAAGTTGATGCATGTTTGGTTGACTTCTTTAAACATGTTCAAAATTGCTTTGACTTTCTGATTTTCATTGACTGCCTTCCACTTGTCCAAATGGGATGAAATTTGACATGCTTACCATGCTATGGATTGTGATTGATCATGATTTATTTGGGGATTTTTGGAAATGTTTGAGTTGATTTTCGATGCAAGTCTTGCTGTTGACTTCTATGAGCTTCTGTTTGCAACACTTTGACCTAATTTGTTCATGAAATGATGATGATGATGGATATGAATGTGAACCCAATTGAGTTTGTTTCTTGAATGTTTAAACTTGACTTTGATTGGATATCCTTTGCTGTTTTGACTTTCTCATTCATTTTTGACCCTAGGCTCGCCCTAGTGGTCCTGTTACTCACTTTTGAGCTTGTGTTTTCAGGTTGACCAACAAATGGCCATTGAGACCAATTCTTTTTGATTGAGCCTGCTTAAATATCATTGTCTAACTTGTTTGTTTTGTAGGTGGCTTGGCTCACATGCCTTGAGCCTTGTGCCTTGCACATTCACTTGCTCGTGTTGACTGGTTGATATCTGTTCCATTTTGATTTAACTTTGACTTGTGTACTAATTGTGCTTGACTGATTTCAGGTACTTTTAGTTGCTTAGTTCCTTGTGAACTTTTTGCTTTGCTTTGCTTGTACAAGCAATTTGCATTGAGGTATATCTCTTTTTCTTCATGTAGTCTGGAAGACCTGGCCTGTTACTTGGCCAGGCAACTGTCTGAAGT
Source organism: Lathyrus oleraceus (assembly GCF_024323335.1). Lineage (NCBI taxonomy): Eukaryota > Viridiplantae > Streptophyta > Magnoliopsida > Fabales > Fabaceae > Lathyrus > Lathyrus oleraceus. The sequence continues at coordinate 166,665,165 of NC_066581.1, read as the reverse complement.
CCTCCTTAAGAGGCAATGTTTGTGGATGTTTAATTTTGTCCTTGCATAGAGTCAAAGACCTCCTAAGTGAAGAGGCAATTGGTGGAAGGTAGGGATATGCAATCTATCCCCCACTATTCAGTGTGTCATCTGCTTTGCTCACACCACTGTGTTGATGCATTGCAGATACAAACCCAAGATCTTGTACAATTGTACAGTTGAGTCAGTTTTAAATATGTAGAAGGGTTCCCACTTTCTGAACCCACACATTCTTGTCTTAAGCTCTCCCAGGCCAGGGATAAGAGCTGTGAAGTCTTATCTTCACTCACCTTTCATCTGCTTCACCTTAGCCCCGCAATGGCAAGGTTAAGAGCAACATTCACCCAGTTTCAGAGGTTTGTTTGTTGAGGTTGATATGACCCCTCGACTAAAACCTAGCCTTGTTTGAGCCACTTGCTTGTATATAGTGTGTGCTATCTGTGCTTGTAGGATTGTTTGACTTGCTTCCTGTGCAAGTTAGGATTGTTTGACTTGCTTCCTGTGCAAGTTAGGATTGTTTGACTTGCTTCCTGTGCAAGTTAGGATTAGTTTAGACTTGCTTCCTGTGCAAGTAGGTTTTGCTTGGCTTGCTTCCTGTGCAAGTTAGGATTAGTTTAGACTTGCTTCCTGTGCAAGTAGGTTTTGCTTGGCTTGCTTCCTGTGCAAGTTAAGTGTGCGTGTGGCTTGCTTCCTGTGCAAGTCATGATTAGGATAGGCTGGCTCCCTGTGCCAGTTAGCTAGAAACCTTAACTTAGGGACGATTTGCATGATAACATCTAGGCTCGAGTCGTAGTCTCCCTAGTTGTGTCTCCCTCTGTTATCTGGTTAGGCTAGTCCTTTATCCCTCCGTAGGGGAACTACATCGCCCTGATCTTCACACCAGATGAAGTATGTAGGCAGGAGATTGAGCTGATCTCTCCGGGCGCCTTTTCTTTCTTTTGTGTGTGTTGTCTGACCTTTGCTAGGCTCGAGTCTGTGACTCCTTAGCATTTGCTGTCTGTCTGTTTGTGTGTGTTTGACAGTTATAGGCTGAGTCCTCGACTCCCTATCAACCTGTTGTGTTGTTGTGTGCTTGGAAGCCGATGTAAGTCCATCGAGTGGCATTTGGGTTCCAGTGTGTGTGTGTTTAGGTTCGGATGTCAATGTAAGTCCAGTGATTGGCATTTGGGCTCCACGTTTGCCTCTTTGCGTGTGTTTAGGTTCGGATGCTGACATAAGTCCAGTGATTGGCAGTCGGGCTCCACGTTTGCCTGTGTTTTGTTTGTTTGTGTGCGTGTCAGCCGAACTACGAATGCTCTGATTCTTCTCTCGTCCGAGAAGATACGTATGCATAGGATGCGATATCCTAGCGAGCATGTGTCGTCTCCCCAGTCCGAACTACTTCGACTCTGATGTCTATGCCTGATAGACTAAGTAGGCCCAGGATGCGACATCCTGCCGAGTCAGTTTCAGTCAGTCTCTTTTGTCTCTTTCAGCCAGTGTGTGTGTGAGTGTGAGCAGTGTTTTAGCAACCTTTTTCCTACCTATTGTGCGTGGATCCCGTAGAGTACTACGGATGCGTAGGGGTGCTAATACCTTCCCTTCGCATAACCGACTCCCGAACCCATTCTCTTTGGTCGCGAGACCATGTCTTTTCCCAGGTTTACTCTGAGCGTTTCCTTTCCCTCTTTTGGGATAAATAACGCACGGTGGCGGCTCTGTTGTTCTTTCTTTTCCCGCCGGTTTTTCGCGCGATGCGACACCAAGGCTAGGGCAAATTTATGGAGCCAATCATAAAAGAAGACAAGTTTGGATTGGGGTATACTCCGGGGTCTCGGAAGAATGAAGCCGGTACTTTCTCCAGCGGGGGTTTGGTTTCTCCCCACAACGTCAATGCTGTAGAGGAAGACAAGGCTGACAGCGACTGTGACTTAGATAGCTGGATTTGACCGTGTGTCCCAGGAGAAAAGCTCGACAATTGGTCGTCTGAAAAAGTCGTCCGGTTTACTCTTCTGAAGGAGTAATTTTTATTGTTTTCCTTTTATCACATGCATAATAAAGTCTTACACTTTGACCAAGGTGTAATGACTCATCTGTAGGGCCATCCATTTAGTTACATTTTGCAATTATTTTCATCATCAATAAAGGACAGCTTTTGCAAACAATTTTGTGTTCTCTTTCTTTCAATTATTTTTACTTTTACAAAAACGGCAATGTTTATTTTTCATGTTTCTTTTTCGTTTTTCTTTCCAAAAAGCACCTCGTAAAACTGATCACCCGGATCTCACTGCTAACGACACTGCTATGGCAAAGTATGACTTCGACAATCCTATCTATCAAGTCGAAGAAGGGGTTGAGGAAGATTCTGAATTGCCTGAGGAGTTAGCCAGGTTGTTGAAACAGGAGGACCGAGCGATTACACCTTATCAGGAAGTGATTGAGACCGTCAACATTGGTACCGAGGACGACAAGAAAGAGATAAAGATCGGGGCCAGTCTAAAGGCCGAGAGGAAAAGACCGTTGATCATGTACTTGATTGTGTTAGAAATTTCAATGGGTTGTGTGCTCGGTCAGCATGACGAGTCAGGTCGAAAAGAGCATGCAATATACTACCTTAGCAAAAAGTTTACCGACTGTGAACAAAGATACTCACTGCTCGAGAAAACTTGCCGCGCTTTGGCATGGGCTGCTCGCCGACTAAGACAGTATATGTTGACTCACACGACTCTATTGATATCAAAGATGGATCAAGTCAAGTATATTCTTGAAAAGCCAGCAGGGTTGCTAGGTGGAAAATGATGCTGACAGAGTATGACATCCAATACACTTCACAAAAAGCCATCAAAGGAAGTGTCGTGTCAGACTATCTTACCGCGCAACCGATTGATGATTACCAACCTATGAGGTTCGACTTTCCTGATGAGGACATCATGTTTCTCAAATCGAAAGATTGCGAGGAACCACTCCCGGAGGAGGGGCCTGACCCTGAATCCAAATGGATTATGATGTTTGATGGGGCGGTCAACGTCAATGGTCGCGGAGTTGGTGCAGTGTTGATCACATCGGAGGGGGTTCATATGCCATTTTGTGCCAGAATAACTTTTACCTGCACCAACATTGAAGCCGGACGAAGCAGAATGGGTCCGTTCTTGATACAATCAGCTAAGCCTAGTTGAGGAAAATAGACTAGCAGCTATATGCCATGGCCAGCTATATCAGAGACAGACGAAGAGAGCGTTTGATTAGAAAGTGCGCCCTCGGGAGTATCGAGTCGGTGAATTGGTACTCAAAAGAATTCTTCCTACCCAACACAGATCACAGGGGAAAACAGACACCGAACAACGAGGGTCCATACGTGGTTAAAAGAGTTTTCTCTGGCGGAGCTCTGATGCTAACAACCATGGATGGCGAAGACTTCCCGTCCCCTGTCAACTCAAACGCAGTTAAAAAATACTTCGCATAAAATAGACCCGCTGGACAGTAAAAAGAATAGTCCAGGCAAAAAGGGGCATCCGGACGAACCAAAAAAAAGAATGAAGAGGTTCGGGCAAAAATTAGGGATATAAAAAAAAAATGTACACCGGGTGAGTCGAAAACCCTAAAGGGCGGCTCAGGAAAAAAAGAGTATCCCGGTGGATTGAAAACCCAAAAGGGCGGTCCACGCAAAAGTTAGGGAATAAGCGAATAACTGTGATTTGAGTTCATCCGTGTTATATCACTGTTTCATTCAATCCGGCAATCTTCGAAGGTAAAAGATCGACTAATCATCCACTTCAGAAAGCAAGATGAGCAGAGCGTCTTGAGGACATACGAGCCATAGCAGAGTCGAAACTCGGTGGGACCCCGTTTCCACATTGCCATTAGGATAGTTTCTCTTGTTCAATTTATAGCGATCGCCTCTTTCCAGGGATCAACTTCCTGATGTACTCGCCTATTCCTGGCACAAATTTTTCAACCAACAAAAGTCAAATAATTCAGTTAAAAAGCCTCTTTACTTTTCATTTATCAGTTTGTTTGCAAAAGATGTCTGAATTCTTGAGGAAACATATTGCATCTGAATGTAATGGTGGCTTTTGCAGAAGACTTGCGCAGGAAAACAGTCAAAATTGCTTTGAATGTGCTTAATCCCGGACGGTGAATTCAAACCGAGTAACTCCCCGGGGCATACGTGTATTTTTTGGTTACAGGTCACAGGAACCAGATGCCAAGTCATGAATCCTCACCCCTAAGCGGTTCACAAAGCCTCTCCTCTGCAAAGCAGGTTCCCTAGTAGAGTTGACAGTATCCAGACTGTATATCCCCAGCGGAGTCGATAGTGCCAGATTGTATCTTCCCAGCAACAGCGGAGTAGTCGCATACCCAACAGACAAGAGGGTGGTGTTTCCAGTGTTCATCTTGTCCCCAGCAGATTATTTCTAACAGATTTGTTCTAATCCCCAGCCTGAGGACGATTAGCAAGTTCATATCCCCAACAAAGGTCGATTCCTACGACATTTCCCCAAGAAGTGCTTTCCTCACAGACTCTCCTCGCAGAGCCTCGCCAAGCAAAGTTTCCATAGTTGATACTTCCCCAGCAAGGTCAACTTTTCAAAAAAGGCCGATTTATTTTCGGTGGCTCCCCGGTCCCGGTAGACGGATCGTTCGCCACAGAGCATTCAAGGATTGATACAGTGATCCGCTCCCTACAAGAGTTGCTTCCCCAAGCAGATTTCTTTTTTCTTTTGCACCATGCATAACATTTACATTTGCATTTGCATGCATATCAAACATACACATAAGCTGATAAACAGGTTCTTCAAAGCAGACTGAAGAATTACTTTACAACCAAAGTCATGAGATTCAGCCTGAGAATCGTTGATCCAACCTGAGGGTCATTTTTGAAGATTCAACCTGAGAATCGTTTTCCAGTGATCCAGCCTAAGGGTCATTTTTTAAGATTCAGCTTGAGAATCGACTACGAGCGTTATTTCACTAGCAAGCCAGCTGGAGGAATAGATTGACAGCTCAACAGAAAATCAACCTACAAGAGGATCCAGCTCGTGCATCGCATTTAAAAAACAAAGTCTAATCGAAGAGTCGTTATAACATCTTCTAGCCTGAAGAATATGTACGAAGCCCAAGAGTGGGATATTCTCGAAGCTGCATATCTAACATGAAGATTGGGCGCAGATTTCGAGAGAGAGTCAACCAGCGCATGCCTCAGATGCGAGATCCTGATGATGGGAATTTATCATCAAATCAATCCAGATCTAGCCAAAAGATCGAAGTCAGGTCTAGCCCGAAGACCGGAAATAGATTCAGCCAGAGAATCGAAACAATTCAGATCTAGCCAGAAGATCGAAGAAGATCTAGCCAGAAGATCGAAGTCAGTGTAAGGGCAAATTGTCAGACAACATACAATCACAAGTTTCGATGATGACAAATGACCATCATGGACGAATCGGCATTGTCGATTCCACGTCTACAAACAAATGCAACACATCACTTATCATATCCTTTCCTATGCTTATCTAAATATGTTATAATTCATAAAACATATGTGGACAAAGTGTGATCATGACGAAATGCATGAAAATCACAAAATACGAATTTTTGCAGATTTGAAGGCCTTGAGTCGACCATAGGGGTCGGCGCATCGCCCACGGGTCAGTGCATAACTCAGACCAGTTGGTGACTGGTCAGCGCATGCTTGCTTGAGTCGACCACAGGTCGGCGCATGGCATAGTGTTGTTGGCCACGGGTCAGCGCATGGAACACTTGAGTCGACCATAGGGGTCGGCGCATTTCCCACGGGTCAATGCACGCCGACCTATGGTCGACCGCTCGTGCGTAAACTCAGTTTTCTGAGTATTTTCCACTGTTTGAAATGCTGTTATTTTTGGTTGGTTAGCTAGTTACTATAAATAGAAGTCAAATTACTTTTATCAACTAACATTTGTCAAATTGATTTCAAGTGTTCAAGGAAACAAGAAAGAGTGAAATAGGTGTCCAAGATTCATCATCTTCATCTTCAACATCTCACAACACATCAACTACACACAACCATTTTTGACGTGCTTCGTGATCGGTTAAAGGTGATAAGGTTCGAAGTTGAGATTGGAGAATCCGGTTCGGGTTGAAGCTTGTGGCAGGTTCTTTCTTGAATAAAACCGTTAGGGTTTTGCCCTCCAAGACCGGTTTGTGTTTGGGGGTTTTTGGACGAATTACTTCATCAATATTCAGCTGAGCGAAGGTGATTCAGAAGAGGAAGTCTTCATCAGTCTAGTAGCGGATTAGGTGATATTGAAGGGAAGAATTCGGGTTCGATTTGTTGTGGTTGAGATCAGCCGGGCCGAGGGTTTGAAGAACAGAAGGTTTTTCAACAAAGGGGCTGGAATCGGAGGTCTATCAATAACAATCGAAGGTTTTGATTCATCTTGAATCAAGGAACAAGGAGAGGAAGCAACATTCAACATCTTGAGAGTTCAGTTGTTTACTTGCTTTGCAATCCTTATATAAACGGTTAAATTCTACAGGTGATATCTAATTAATTCATCTCAATTCTAATTTTAGAATTGAGGGCAGACGTACCCCGAAGCGAGGACGGCGGGGGAGCTGCCTCATCAAATCTCTGTCTTCTTTAATTTTCTGCATAATTGTTTTTCAGCTTAAAAATTAAGTGATTTTAGTTTAAGCACTTTTACCAAACATTGATATTAATTGAGTAAGAGATTAAAACTCTGGTTTTGAATCCAAAGTACAATAGTATATTGTACTAGATCAATTTGAATTACTTACTCAACACTAATATCACTTGGAGTGTTTATGCACACCAAGTGTTTGATAATTTGCCTAAACCAAAGTTGTCTTAAGTTTGTATCTAGTTTGATTTGGTATTTGGATCATTGGAACTAGGAATCCTAGTAAGTGAAACAAATCATTGATTGTGCAAATAAGTGTAGTGATTCGTATTTCACTTTATCTCTAATCCATTGGCTTGACGCATATCCGGTTTTCCAATAACGGTTCGTTTTAGACTATATTTTTCCTCGGACGCTTCCGCACTTAAAACAAATTTTAAATTGGTAGCGCCGACTTATTTTAATTGGGATCTATTCAACCCCCCCTTCTAGATCCGTGCCATAGTCTAACAGTCAGGTCTAGCCCGAAGACTGGAAATAGATTCAACCAGAGAATCGAAACAATTCAGATCTAGCCAGAAGATCGAAGTAGATTCAGCTAGAGAATCAAAGAAAATAGATTCAGCCAGAGAATCGAAACAAAGGAGATCTAGCCAGAAGATCGAAAAAGATCTACCCAGAAGATCGAAGAAGATCTAGCCAGAAGATTGAAACCGTATCCAGCCTGAGGATCAAAATTAGCATCCGACCAGAGGACTAAATTGAGTATAGATGCAGCCAGAGGATCGAAACTCCAGATTAAGTCAGAAGACCGATTCAGATTCAGCCAGAGGATCGGAAGAGAAATAAACAGCGCGGTATATTTCAGCATTTTTGTGGTGTTCTCGGAGCGCAAATTTTTGGTCTGTCTTTGGTATTCAATCACAGCTCACCCTGTTTGTCTGATAAGTTATTCGCTTTCATCCTGCTCGGGTTAGCTGATGACTGAATAGGGGCAGCTTTAACACCCCAAAATTTGCCCTCCTTATTCACGCATTCATTTTTAGGTCATTTAACATTAGATACAATGCATTTCACCATGTCAACCGGGATTAGCTCCAAGAAGCTTGAACATCATCCAGGACACTTTGTGGGTTCTATTTAGATGATCAGTCAACACAAAGGAAAGACTTAAGTTACTTCAAACAGGGGTCTATTCGTCAGTCAAAACGTTAATCTTGAAGGAGCAAAGGTTTGTTCATGAGCTGTCATGCTCGCTAGGCGAAGCCCACGTGTTATGCAAAAAAAAAAAAAACAAAAAAAAAATCGGAAAAAAAAGAAAAAAAAAAAAAAAAAATTTAAATAAATAAATAAATAAATAAATAAAAAATCTCAGACTTGGACCTCTCTTATTTGAGCCCACAAAGCCATAAAAATCAGGTTATAAAAGAGGGAGAACAGATAGAAAAAGGAAGAGAAGCAAAACACTCTGAGGTTTCCCTCGACAAAACATGGAGAGAAACATAGACAAAAAGAGTGAGAATTAATCTGCAGCAACCTCCAGGCAACTCTGAAAGGTTCATTCTGACTTACACACTTTCAGCTCAAGCAAACCCTAACATTGGTTTGCAAATCCAACCGTGCCATTTGATTTCAACCGATCTCTCCAATCAGTTTTGCCCTATATCCATCATCTTTATGCCTTTAATTTGAATGCTCTAAATGTATGAGGTATTATGGGTGAATTTCATACCCTTTTGATGCATGTGTTTGACAAGAGGTTTAGGCCTCCTACCCTTGGTTGCTTTTTGTGAGCTTTTTGTGAATTGAAAGGGCATGGTTCATGTGGTTACATTTTGATTTGGGGGCAACTCTTGGTTACCCTATTTTGTTTCTCTAACCTGTTTGTTGAGTTTTGTTTTGTGAGGGCTCATATGACTCTTGCAGAGATGGTTTGTCTGGTGTTCCACTTTATTTGTGGGATACCACCTGGAGGTTTCATTCCGATTACCTGTACTGACTCACTTTCCTTGATGGTGTTAGCTTGGAAGGATCTCAGGGTTTCCTTGTTCCGTTAATTACTGTTACTTCGGATCTTTATCCGTGTGGTACTTTTAGATTTTCCCGTATTTTTACCGTTTTCTTAGCTGGAAGACCTCGATAGGAGGAAATGTTTTGTGTGTTTACTTTATGCAGGTTCCTTCGTCTAAGAGTTCCCTTTTTGCATGAGCATCCCTAACCCTACCAACTCATTGATTTTTCTTCTCCTAAGAACCCGTTAACTCCTTCTACTACAGGCGAGTAAGTCTCCAAAGGTCGAGCATCCGGTAGATTACGTAGTAACGTCGTTCGTCCAAAACCCAATCCATAACCCCGTAGTTAGCCGGACTACGGCTTGCTCTGATTCTCATTCCAGATGAGATACGTACGCATAAGACGCGATGTCTTAGCGAGCACAATTACCCTTAACCCCTAGGTAGCCGAGCTACGAAGACTCTGATTCTCATATTCATATGAGATACGTATGTAGTGGATGCGACATCCGTGCGAGTCATTTTCTTTTGACCCCTTTTTTTTAGTAAATAACACATTAGATAAACCCACACCCTTTAGATAAGAACTACAAAAGTGGATCCCGTAGAGTACTACGGATGCGTAGGGGTGCTAATACCTTCCCTTCGCATAATCGACTTCCGAACCCAAGATTTGGTTGCGAGGCCCTGTCTTGTCCTTTCCTTTTTCCAGGTTTACTTCGAGCGTTTCCTTTCCCTCCTTTGCGATAAATAACGCACGGTGGCGACTCTCCTGTCTTTCTTCGTCGGTTGATTTTTTTCGCATTCCATTTTTCTGGTTGCGACACACCCTACACCAGAAGCTGAAATTTGTGAAGAATAAGAAGCTGGTAGTGGTAGGGGGAGAAAAGGCTCTCCTGGTTAGCCACTTGTCTTCCTTCTCAGACATAGATGTTGAGGATGAAGTTGGAACTCCTTTCCAAGCTTTATCTATAGCTGAGCCTGTTAAGAAGAGAACTCCTTCATTTTCTTCCTATAGAGATGCGAAATTGGCCATTGAGTGTGGTGCAATTGCTGGTCTAGGAAAAATGATTGAGCTGGAAGACAATAAGTCTCGGGCTGGCATAGGATTTTCTTCTGGGGTCTTCAATGAGAAAGGGTTGTTCAAGAGTGGAGGTTTTATCCACACTGGTCAGGAGGAGGAAGCTATTGCTGTCTTGGAAGAGGATGCAGAGGACTCCGACAATTTCATCATCCCTAGAGGGGTCTGCAATAATTGGGTCGTTGTGGATGTTCCTACAGTTGTCCACAAGTCAACGTAATGATCACTTTGTTTAAAAACCCTTCTCCCATGCCAAAAGGAGAAGTGATGACATTGTTGGCAACATAAATACAATGATATTTTCATTCAATAAATACATGTTAAATGTTTGTTTTTCCAATTATTTTCCCTTTTTCTTTTTGCATGAAATTGGTGATCACATAAAACCTTAAAAAAAGGAATAAAATCAATCTTTTCATTTGCATAATGATTTGCCTTGTTTGATTTCTAAAAGCCTTTCATATCCAAAATCATTATGCAGGTTGGTTTCTAAACCCATTGAACATAATGATCCAACGCCATCTCCCAATTTTGAGTTCCCTGTATTTGAGGCAGAGGAAGATGATGTTGAAGAGATTCCTGATGAGATTACCCGTCTACATGAGCATGAAAAGAAGATCATTCAGCCGCATCTTGAGAATCTGGAAACAGTCAACTTGGGGTCTGAGGATTGTTGCGAAAAGTAAAGATTGGGGCACTCCTGGAAGAATCTGTTAAGAAGGGGTTGATTGAATTTCTACGAGAATATGTTGATATCTTTGCTTGGTCGTATAAAGACATGCCGGGTCTAGATACAGATATTGTGCAACATTTGCTACCCTTGAAACCTGAGTGCGTGCCTGTGAAGCAGAAGCTCAGAAGAACTCATCCTGATATGGCAGTGAAGATCAAAGAGGAAGTTCAGAAGCAAATTGATGTGGGGTTTCTAGTGACTTCTACATATCCTCAATGGGTGGCCAATATTGTGCCCGTGCCTAAGAAAGACGAAAAAGTCCGGATGTGTGTGGACTATAGAGACTTGAATAATGCTAGTCCAAAAGATGATTTCCCTCTACCACATATTGATATGTTGGTAGATAATACAGCTAAATTCAATGTCTTCTCATTTATGGACGGATTTTCCGGATATAACCAGATTAAAATGGCACCCGAGGATATGGAGAAGACAACATTCATCACACCTTGGGGAACATTCTTTTATCGAGTGATTCCCTTCGGTTTGAAGAACGCCGGAGCCACGTATCAACGAGCTATGACTACCTTGTTCCATGATATGATGCACAAGGAGATTGAGGTTTATGTTGATGATATGATTGTTAAGTCAAGAACGGAAGTTGAACATGTAGAGCACTTGTTGAAGCTTTTTCAGTGTCTGAGGAAGTACAAGCTTCGTCCGAATCCCAACAAGTGTACATTTGGAGTCCGTTCTAGCAAGTTATTGGGCTTTATTGTCAGCGAAAGAGGTATTGAGGTTGATCCTGCAAAGGTCAAAGCAATACAAGAGATGCCTGCGCCCAAAACTGAGAAGCAAGTCTGAGGTTTTCTTGGCCGCTTGAATTACATTTCCATATTCATATCCCACATGACAGCCACATGTGCGCCGATATTCAAGCTCCTCTGGAAAGATCAGTCATATGATTGGACCGAGGATTGCCAGAAAGCTTTCGATAGTATCAAAGAGTATCTGTCTGAGCCTCCAATCCTGTCTCCGCCTATAGAAGGAAGACCTTTGATCATGTATCTGACAGTTCTTGAAGACTCTATGGGTTGTGTCCTTGGTCAGCAAGACGAATCAGGAAAGAAAGAATATGCTATTTACTAGCTGAGTAAGAAGTTCACTGATTGTGAGTCTCGATACTCAATGCTTGAGAAGACATGATGTGCTTTGGCTTGGGCTGCTAAGCGTTTACGCCAGTATATGATAAATCATACCACTTGGTTGATATCCAGAATGGATCCAATCAAGTATATATTTGAGAAGCCTGCTTTAACCGGGAGGATTGTCCGTTGGCAGATGTTGTTGTCTGAGTATGATATTGAGTATCGAGCTCAGAAAGTTATTAAAGGTAGTATCTTGGCTGACCACTTGGCACACCAGCCGATTGAGGATTATCAGTCAGTTCAGTACGATTTCCCAGATGAGGAGATTCTGTATTTGAAGATGAAAGATTGTGATGAGCCTACACTCGATGAAGGGCTAGAGCCTGGTTCCAAGTGGAGTATGGTGTTTGATGGCGCTGTAAATCAGTATGGAAATGGTATTGGGGCAGTAATCATTACTCCTCAGGGCACACATATTCCTTTTACAAGAAGGCTAACTTTCAAATGCACGAATAATATGGCTGAGTATGAGGCCTGTATTATGGGATTGGAAGAATGTATTGATCTAAGGATCAAACATCTTGATGTTTATGGTGATTCGGCCCTCGTTGTCATTCAGATCAAAGGTGAATGGGAAACGAATCAGCCTGGTCTTATTCCATATAGAGATTACGCGAGGAGGATTTCAATGTTCTTTATTGAGATTGACTTCCATCATATTCCACGAGATGATAATCGAATGGAAGACGCTCTTGCTACGCTTGCTTCGATGATTGTGGTTAAATATTGGAATGAAGTTCCCAATATCACTATGATGCGCTTGGATAGACCAGCTCATGTGTTTGTAGTTGAAGAAGTGAAGGATGATAAGCTATGGTATTATGACATCAAATGTTTCCTCCAGAACCAGGTTTATCCGCCTGGGGCATCTGTGAAAGATAGGAAGACTTTGAGGAGATTGTTTGGCAGTTTCTAGCTAAATGGCGATGTGCTTTATAAGAGAAATTTTGACATGGTTCTGCTCAGATGCGTGGATAGACACGAAGCAGACCTGTTGATGACTGAGGTCCATGAAGGTTCATTTGGTACACATTCCAATGGACATGCCATGGCTAGAAAGATGTTGAGAGCAGGATACTATTGGCTGACAATGGAGCCTGACTGCTGCAAATACGTGAAGAAATGCCATAAGTGTCAGATTTATGCGGATAAGATTCATATTCCTCCGACACTTCTGAATGTGATTTCATCACCATGGCCTTTCTCCATGTGGGGAATTGACATGATTGGCATGATTGAGTCGAAAGCGTCCAATGGACACATGTTTATTCTCGTAGCAATTGATTACTTCACTAAGTGGGTTGAAGCGGCATCATATGCAAATGTGATCAGGCAGGTGGTTGTGAAGTTTATCAAGAATCAACTCATATGCCGTTATGGTGTGCCGGATAAGATCATTACTGATAATGGATCTAACTTGAATAACAAGATGATGAAAGAGTTGTGTGGTGAGTTCAAGATTGCACACCATAACTCTTCTCCTTACAGACCCAAGATGAATGGGGTTGTTGAAGCTGCTAATAAGAATATTAAGAAGATTATCCAAAAGATGGTTGTTACGTATAAAGATTGGCATGAGATGCTGCCATTTGCTTTGCATGGATATCGTACATCTGTCCTTACTTCAACAGGGACAACCCCTTTCTCTTTTGTTTATGGCATGGAAGCCGTACTCCCAGTAGAGGTGGAAATCCCATCAATGAGAGTCTTGATGGAGGCCAAGTTGACTGATGCTGAATGGGTTTAGAGTCGTTATGACCAACTGAATTTGATAGAAGAAAAGAGATTGACTGCCATGTGTCATGGTCAGTTGTATCAGCAGAGAATGAAGAAAGCTTTTGATAAGAAGGTCAAGCCTCGTGTGTTCCGAGAAGGTGACCTTGTGCTCAAGAAAGTCTTGTCATTTGCGCCCGATTCCTGGGGCAAGTGGACTCCAAACTATGAAGGTCCATATGTTGTTAAGAGAGCCTTTTCAGATGCAGTCAAGAAATACTTCGCCTAAAAATAAAAACAGAATAGCTCGCTAAGTTGAAAACCCGAAAGGGCGGCTTATGCAAAAATGAGCATCTCGGTGGATTGAAAACCCGAAAGGGCGATTCAGGCAAAAATTAGAGACATAAAAAAATGAATATATGCATCCTGCTAGATTGAGTACCTCATCCTCGGGCAATCTAGGCAAAAATTAGGGATTTGGCAAGTAACTGCATCCTGACAAGACTGTGTTCTACAGCTGTCGTCCGTCAGAGATTCTTGTTCATTCGTCGTCAACCAAAGCTTCGAATACATCGAACTCAGAATTGGTGGAGAAATGGTCATTATGTTCAATATAGCCTTTTCCAATATATATCACCAATTTCAAACTTGTAAAGATCTATGGAGTCTTGCAATTTGCAGACTACCATTCCATCAAATAAATTTGAGCCTTTTATCCAATTATTTGCACTCTTATTTGTTTCTATTCAACAAATGTTTTGCATGTTTTAATTGAGAAAATGCCATCGTTTTAAATAAACAAATTTTTCACAAATTGTTTTTAAACAAAGTGAACATTCACAATGACAAAAGGATACTTAATAGATCCTCAGTGCTCTCCCAAGGGTGGCATGATTCCCAACAGGGTAAGACAGTTGTTCATATTCCTGGCATGACTGCATCCTATTCCTCTGGAGCCTTTTGTGGTTTCTCCCGAGCATAGTGCTTATTGAGCTTATTCACCTCCCCTCCCTTCACCAGAGCAGTGGTCTCCCCTCCTCAGCAGAAGTGTCCCCTTTGGAAGGTTCGGTATTTGGTGGTTAATCCCCAGAATTCCTTCATTTCCTCGGATAAATCCCCAGTAGAGTTGTTGGTGTGGTGGATTTTATCCGTAATGGTTCATCCCCGAGTGGTATGCTTGTTAAGATGTTCCCCCCTCTCCTCTTCAGCGGAAGAGCAATCTTTTCTCCTCAGCAGATGGATTCTTGGTGAGTTTGGTACTTGGTGTTGGATCACCAGATTACCCTTATCTCCCTCAGATGGATCTCCAGTAGCGTTGTTGTTGTTGGATTTTATCTGTGATGATGTTATCCTCTACAGAGATATTGCTGTTTCCTAGTATCTCTGATCCCCAGTATAGTTGCTTGTGTGGCAGTTTCTGCCTATGCAATGAACTTTTTTCTCAGCTGAGGCTGATGATTCATCCCTGCAGAGATGTTGTTGTCTCTGATTCCCGGCAGATTGGATATTCTCCGGTGATCCTGGCTTTCTCTCTTGAGATGTAGTACCGGGTGGTTGATTCCTGGACCCTGTGTGTGTTAGATATGTCTGTTTGTCAGCATTCATCAAACATAAATCACACATATACATGCATAATTATAACATTCAGATATTCATGTTGCATTCTTTTCCATATATCGTTGTTTGTTGTCTCCTGCTATTTGGTGATATATATTTCCCCAAGCAGATGTATGTGTCTGATCTCTCAATATATAGTCGGCCCCTTTAAGCAGAAAGTGTTTATCTTTCCTGCCATTTCCCCACCGAGTTATATCCTCGTGGATGAAGGTTGTTTTTGCTTCCTCCCAACACATATATTGGGATGGGTTCCCCTATTGAGTTATATCCTCATTAGGATGAGTCTTGATTCAGTTTGCCTTTTTGGTTTGATCCTAAATTGGCCTCTTGTGACTGTCTCTGGTGTTTCCCTGTTGTAAATGAATAATTGCTCACTAATTAAAAATTATTCACCTTATCCTCAGCGGAGTTTGTGGTTTTCTACCTTTATACCGGTAGTTGTAAATCCTACTTTCTTCCCCTAGCGGAGTTTGTGGTTTTCTACCCTTATACCGGTAGTTGTAAACCCTATGTTCCTCCCCTCGCAGAGTTAACCATTGTTGTTCATCCTAGTTGATGACGGTTACTCTTCCGTGGTTTCCTACCTAGTATCCGGTAGGTGTAATCCCCTCCTTGATGGTTATCTTCATCCAGTATTCGATGTTGATATTCCCTCTTTTTGCTGGATAATTGCCTTGCGCTCGCAATTTATCCTCAGCGAGTCATCTTTCGTCTACCCTGTTGTTGTTGGTAACGATTGTTTCTCTCCTGATTGATCATCTTTATATACCGAGTTTTGGTATCCCGATGCCTTTCTTTTCGGTCGATTTATCCTTTATTAACCCATTAGCCGGTTGTGGATAATCTTCCATGCGAGTATACTATCTACGTTCTGACGGTAATAGATAGTATATCTCATGCACTCTTTGGTCGAAGCCTTTTTTCTTCCCCAGTTGAGTAAGATTCATTCCCCCTTTGCAGAGTTAACCATTGTTGTTCATCCTAGTTGATGACGGTTACTCTTTCGTGGTTTTCTACCCGGTATCCGGTAGACGTAATCCCCTCTTTGACGATTATTATTATCCAATATTCGGTATTGATATTCCATCCTTCTTTCGGATAATTGCTCTGATTAAGCAATTTTATCCCCAGTGGGTCCTCTTTCATTTACCGTTTGCCGGTAATGTTCGTTGCTCCCCTTGATTGGTCATCATTATATACCTAGTTTTGGTATCCCGATGCCTTTCTCTTTCGATTGATTTATCCTTTATTAACCCAGTAACCGATTGTGGATAATCTTCCATGCGAGTATATTATCTATGTTCCGACGGTAATAGATAATATATCTCATGCACTCTTTGGTCGAAGCCTTTTGTTCTTCCCCAATCGAGTAGGATTCGTATTCCCTTTGTGGAATCGAATGTCCATCCTATAATCGAGTTTGCTTTTAGCCCTCTTTTGGATGATGAGTGTTTTGGGAATATTCCCCAATTCACGCTTTGGTTGGTCACCTATTATATGCCCAGTAACCGGTATCCCTGGTGTTCCTTCCTTCTGCTCCCTATTATGACCTTGGTCCCCTGTGGAGTCAGATTTTCTTGAGTTGAGATATACCTTTTAGGTTTTCCTCAGATGATTTGGTTGGTTGATATCTCTCACCCTTATACCGGTCTTAGATAGTCATTCTTCCTGAGCTTGTTGTTCTCTCACCCTTATACCGGTGATCAGATCACATGTCTCATTGAGCTTGTTACCCAGTAACCGGTAACACCTCATCCCATTGCTTCCCCAGGAGTGTCTTTTTTAAGACATCCCCAGCGAAGTCCCTTAGCGGATTGTTTTTGTCCGGATTTTTATCCGAAGTATCCATTGCGGATAGTTTTGTTGTGTTGGCATATTCCCTAATACATGCATTTTCCCCGGCAGGGATGTTTTGTTCAAATCTTTCCCCAGCCTGAGTCCAGATTTTTATCCGGGGTATCCATTGCGGATAGTTTTGCTGTGTTGGCATATTCCCCAATACATGCATCTTTGAGTCAACTCGAGTCTTTCCAATAGATTTATTCCCTTTGGAAACTCTTTTCCCCAACTTTGAGTCGTGACCTGCTCGCGCAATTTATGTCCTTTTTTATCCCCATAAGAGTCCCTAGAGTCTTGATTCCCTAGTGAGTGTATTACTCCTATGGATAATCAATTTCTTCTGGTCTTTTCTTCTTTGCGGACACATATCCCCACAAAGTTTGTTTGTTTTGCATACATACATTTGCATCATGAGGTCTCTTAGGGACCAAAATTTGTCTCTTTGTGATTATTTAAGCCCATTCTACCTCGTCGAGACGAAGATTTTAACCTTCACTTCTCCGGCTAGAATGACCTTAAAAAGGGGCATCTGTAAGACCCCAATTGTGTCCCTAAGATCCCTCATGGCATCATAACATTGCATTGCATTGCCTCAAGGATCATTTGACAATCTTGGCTCCCTTTCCCTTTGGGTAGGGATCTCTTGTGAGTGGTTTGAGATGACCAGGCATGCTTGAATTATATATCATTTCTTTTCTCATTTTATTCACTAACCAAAAGCACAAAAATATGTCATTAACATCTTTTGTTGTAGCTTAAGCAATCACCAGGTCAAGATCTTCAAGAAGATCATTTGTGCAAGAGATGAGGTATTTTCTTGAGATGAGGATCATGTGATTATTCTAAGGAGCTTACATAAGCTAGGGTTTCATTTTGAAGCAATTTCACCAAGTGGTAGAGGCCCAAGTTAATCAAGACATCTCAAGGTCATCTGAGGACCGAAAAAATCAACTGGAAATAGTCAACTTGGGGTCTGAGGATTGTGTGCGAGAAGTAAAGATTGGGTTCTGTTTTGATCATTTGGTTTGGTTTTGAACTTAGTCTTTGTACTAGTGTTTTGTGTATAAACTAATTGTGCTTTGTGTTTCAGGTTTGGACATTTAGCATTGATGGTTGATTTGTTCTCACTTTGTGAGATGCAAATGATTTGAGTTCTAACTTTTGTTTGTTTTGTAGGATTTTAAGTGATGTGCTTGAGCTCATGAGTTCATTTGAGTGCTCGAGCATTGTTCATTGAGTTGTGTAACTGTGAATGGTTTCACTGTTTGTCTGTTGGTTTTATAACTGAAATATTAACTATTTAGTCTTTGTACAGGTACCTTAGTTGCTTGCTTTTTGCTTTTGCTTGAGCTTTGGATTGTGGTTGACACACCACTTAGGTAGTTATCTTCTTACTTCATGTAGTCTGGAAGTCCTGTCACCTTTTTAGCTGGCATTTTGCTGGCAAGTCCTCCTTCAGAGGCTCTGTTTGTGTTTGTTTACAATTGTGCCCAAACACCTCCAAGAGAGGCATGTGCTATCTGATAAGACCTCCAAGAGTTGAGGCAATTGACGGATAAAAGGGATTAGTAGCCAATCCCCCGTTATTCAGTATGTCGTTCATTATGCTCGCACTACGTGCTGATGCTTCTGAACATGTACCCAAGATCTTTGTCCAGTGTCTGTCAAGTGGAATAGGATCCCACTTTCTGGATCCCCACGCTTTCTTTGACCTGAGCTCACCCCGGCCAGGGTTAAGAGCATGAGGTCTCATCCTCATTACCTTTTTGATCAGCTTCACCCTAACTCTCAATGTTAGTGGTTAAGAGCTGCAAATTACCCTTGTACAATTTGGCTTGTTTGTCGAGGTTGACATGACCCCTCTTAACTAAAGCCCACCCATTGTTTGAGCCTTTTGTATGTATATAGTGTATGATGTTTGATTATTTGTGAACTTTTGATGTGTGTGCTCTTGAACTAGGAGTTTCGATTTGAGCTTAATTTAAAGGATCATTACCATGTTCATCCATATGGAAGTTACAAGATACATTGAGGATCTCTTATGAGACTTGTGCGATTGCTTATGCTTTGTGCTTGCTTATTCCAAAGGATGGGAACCACTTGGATCATCTATATGATCTCAAGAGAGGAACTCCTAGTGTGGTTTCATTTCTTATCCCTTCTTCTTCATTTCTCCACCCTAACCCAAGCTAAAACCTTTTTGTGCAAACATTTGACTATTGTTTTCAACATTAGAAACCTAAGCCTTATTCTTTTGATTTTCAAACTTTCTTTTCATAACACTCATTTTGAATTGAATCTTTAAGTCAACTTTGACCATTTTTGTATATACTTGTAATTGGTAAATATAACCCATTCAAATTTCTTTTGTGGTTTCAATGATCACTTCTTAATCAAAATTTTCATAACCTTTAGCTATTAGGTTTGAGTTATCTTTGTGGTAGATGTAATACTCACCTATATCCTTAGTGATGGACAATGAGTCTTCCATGCTTATTATAGGGTTAACCCCTCACTAGCATGTTGAAGCTATCCTCACATGGTGGATTTGTGGTTTTTTTAGGTTGAGTTTTCTCCCTTTGATAACAAAAGACCTTAAGGCTTTTGGACCAATCAATCCACTCATTTGTTTTTGAGATTTTTACCCCGAACTACGAGGTTTTGATCCTAATCTTTTAAAAGAGGGTACGTAGGCAATGCGTTTATCCATCCAAACACAAAATGTAAATAACTTGTATATTCTCTTCTCATCTCTTCAATCATGTTTGCATAAACAAAATTTCACAAAAACAATAACCTTTGCAACAAGGGTGAAAAGGGCTCCCTAGGAGTACCTAGGATGTTTTGGGTGCCTAACACCTTCCCATTGCATAACCAACCTCCTTACCCAGATCTCTGTTTCTTTTACTAGTTTTGTTTATAAAACTTTTAGGTTTTTGTTCGCTTTCTAACCATTCCTTTGGATAAATAGAAGTGCGGTGACGACTCGACTTTGTATGATTTACCTTGGATTTAGTCAATATCTCCAACGGTAACGAATACACCGCTACACCAACGTTAAGATCCCGGTGAAGTTCAAAGTGCCAGACTTTGAAAAGTATAAGGGGAACTCTTGTCCGCTTAGTCATCTTATGATGTATGCCCACTAGATGTCTACTCAGACCGACAATGATCAATTGTTTATTCACTACTTCCAAGATAGTCTGACTGGTGGTGTACTTTGTTGGCACATGGGGTTGGATAGTGCAAGCATTCACACTTTCAATGACTTGGGAGAGGCTTTTGTGAAGTAATACAAGTATAATATGGACATGGCGCCGGAAAGAGACAAGTTGAGGTTTATGTCTAAGAAGGACAAAGAGACATTTAAAGAATACGCGCAAAGATGGAGGGAGTTGGCTGCCCAGATCACTCCTCCTTTGGAGGAGAAAGAAATAACAAAGATCTTCTTGAAAACTCTAAGTTCATTTTATTATGAGACTTGAGGAAGGAGTCCGTGACGGACGTTTGTCAAGAGATGAGGCGTCAATAAGCAAGAAATATGGTAGCAACTTTGGTAAGAAGAAGGACAGTGAGACCAACGCAGTAATCAGTGGGAGGCAGAGGAGGCCTCGGATCAGAAGGAATCCAACATCCCGTCAACATCATCATAATCAAGTATCATAAATGATTCCGGTATTTTCTAATCAACAAGCAACACCAATTCAACAACAACAACATCAACGTCAACAACAAAAACCGCAACAACAAACAAACACCTACAACAACAAAAACATCATCAACAGAACTTTGAGAGGAAGGTCTCTTTTGACCCGATTCCTATGTCATATGCAGAGATGTATCCCTCGCTAGTTCTCAAAAACTTAATTCAACCGAGGAACCCACCGTAGATCCCAGAACCACTTCCTTGGTGGTATAAACCAGAGCTCCGTTGTGCTTTTCACCAAGGAGCACCCGGACACGATATTGAAAACTGCTATCTATTGAATTATGAGGTTCAAAAGCTTATGAAGAGTGGTATGGTGTCCTTTGAGTACCGCGCACCAAATGTGAAAGCGAACCCTTTGCCCGCTCATGAGAATTCTTCAGTGAATATGGTGGACGGTTGTCCTGGGGAGTATAAGGTTTATGAATTCCGGTTTATCCGAAGATCCTTGGTACAGATGCATAAGGATATCTATTTGGTGAGTGACTGTGAACATGACCATGATGGTTGTGTTGTTTGTAGCGTGAACCCAAGAGGGTGTGTTGTAGTGAAAAAGGACAACCAACGTCTGATGGATGAAGGCATGATCCAAATTGTTCAATCCCGTCATGTAGATGACGACGTCAATGTCATAGTGTAAGACCCCAATTTTGACCCTAAGATCCCTCATGCAATTCCATCATAAGCATTAGCATTGGGATCATACCTTGGCATCCTCCTTACACCTCTTTCATTGGGTTTGTTTTGGTAGATATCACCAAGCACTTTGTGATTATATCATACTTGTATTTTATCATTTCACTAACCAAAATATGAAAAATATGTTTTTTCATTTGTCTAACTCTTTTGTAGGAAGGGCATGATTCCATTGATTCATCAAGTTCACATCTAGGGTTTGAGACCCCCATGAACAAAGAGCACAACCAAGAATTGATCCAAGAATGGTGATGAGTATAATATATGAGTCCCAATGTTCCCTACATGTTATATTGATCAAGTTATCTTCAAGAGTTTAAGAGTGATTTGCCTTGGAAACCCTAGTTTGACTAGGTATCTTAAGTAACTTCTCCAACAAGCTATCTTACCAATTGATCAAATTTATCAAAGGACACTTCAAAACTCATCATCTTATGCATATATGATCTACCATGAGCCTATAAAGTCAAAATAATTGAAAGTTAGCAAGTTGGTTGATGGTGGTTGGCCAGATGGATTCATCTGATCAAGACTGGGTCTCCCTAGACCCTATTTCCTACAATTTTCACCATATGAAAATGATTCCAAGAGAAAACTTACTCTAAATTACATTCCAAACAACTTTCATGTTAAGACCTAGAGCAATTTTTGCTTTGAAAATCATTTTCTATGTTGAAACATTATAGGTCATTTTGTCTAAACCCTAATTTGAAAGTCAACTTCCCAAGGCCATAACTTGGTCAATTTTTATTAGATGAAAGATTTACAAGTTGCACAATCAAATTAAATTTTTATACTTCAAATTTGATGTTTTGAGTGGGAGCTTATTCAACTTTTTTGAGCATGTGATATTAGGTTACGTTATAGGTCACTTTTGACCTATACCATTGATCAAGTGATTTTTCCAAACTTCAAAAATACATAACTCTATCATTTCAAATCCAAATGACATAAAATTGGTGACCATTTTGAAGGTGTTTTAGAGAGATACAACTTTTATGAAGACACTTTTCTCATTTGAATCTCATATAAAAAGTCAAGTAAGGTGGAATATTGAGACATATGGCTGGACACTTAGAAAACTTTTGATATGTCAAAAATTTCCAAAATATCCACCTCAAATCTCTTCAAGTTACAAACTCCAAATGGAAAAGTGTTGAACATGAAAGTTGTTTCTCTTAATATCACCTTTTCAAAGAGCTCAAATTCATTCATTTTGGACAAGGAATGCATAGGCTGCGCATGGCATGAACATGGTGTCATCACTTGGCAAGGATCAAACTTCAAATCAAATCGCACACTTGCCTTACAATCCAAACTGAATTCATATTATCTAACACTCATTTGTGGACTTATGGCAATGATTTTATGGGCCTATGCGTGCCCATGCACCCATGCATCATCAATGACCAAATTTGTAAATTCATTTGAATTTGAGGTTGAATGCAAGTGTGCAAAAAGTAATAAATTCAGCTATAGATAGAGCCTCATATGCTCAGCAATCAACACATATTCATGCCAGCTTTGATCCCCCATCTCTAACCCTCACATTTCAAATGACAAACCTGAGAAATTCATTTGAATTTGAGGTTGAATTTCCACTGTTTCAAAATTCAAATCTCCAAGAATCCACGACCTTTTAAGCATTTAAGCCTTCTTTTGCATGCCTTTTAAGCATTTGGAGTGAAATTCAAATTTCCAATGTTATGGCGCGTTGACTCAAGTCCATCGTGGATAGCGCGTTTCTGGCCACTTGATCTGCCACCTCAATTAATGAGAGAGATCAAGTTGTCCACATTTTTTCTGATATTTTAATTTTCATTTTAATTACATTATTTTCAAGAATTCATATTAAATTCAACATTGATCCAAAAAATATGGGACTTTCACCAAAAAAATTATATATTTTTCTCTTTCATATTCTGAATTAAAATTATTTTTTGGATCATTATTAATATTTTTCATGAATTAATTGATATTGAATTTGTTTTTAATTGTTTAAAAATATTTTTAAATGTCCAAAAATTATGAAATTTTTTCTCCAATGTCCTTTGACCTTGTTTGACCTATGATAAATCTCATGGCAATTTCTTTGGCGTTTTGATGAGATTTTAGGAATTGGACAAACCATATTTAATATAAATGCATTATTTTAGTATTTTAATTTGAATAAATGCCAAATAAGTTTGATGACCAATTGTGATGACTTGTTTATGTTTGACTCTTGTTGTTGGGCCTTGGTCAAGGTTGATTTGACTTTGTCAACTTAATATCATTGGATTTAGGGGATTGATGGAATGTACATTCCATCCCCCAAAATGAATGGATGATATTAATTTGATAAAAGTCCTCCTTTGACCAATTTTTGTTTTGATCGATTCCCCTCCCACTTCATCTTATTCCCTTTCTTCATTCATTATTCTATTTGGCCTATGATATCTCATAATCCTAAGGCTAGTTGATTGAAAAAATTGACATGAGTATGGATGAGATTAGGCCACACCTTTTGCATATTCTTTTTGGGTGTGGTAGGTTTCATGAGCATAGTGTATTATACTATGTCTCTAACATGCATTAGCACCAATATTCTATTGCCCAACCTCAAATAGTTGTGACTTCTACATAAGTCCAATTGCGATTGCTTAACATAGCGCTAAATTTGTGATATAAAAGGCATAAGCATTCTAGTTAGTGAGATTGTAAGTCTCCCCTCTTTCATGGTATTGTGTGGAAACTTGGCCTTCTTTCCTTCCTTTGGAAGATGTTTTGGCTCAAGGATTCATGTTTGTGATAAGCGGGTTGAGTGTTCTCTAAAGAATGACTTAAATTGAAAAGCAAAAGCAAAACAATACTAACTTCTAACCAATTAACTACTAACTTTTAATTTCAAATCCTTTACTTTAATGCCATTTAATTTTTCCCCTATTCATTTTCCATTGTTCATATCATTTTAATTGTTTATGTTAATTCAATTTTCACTTTGTCCATTTGGACCATATTGTGTGATATATTTTGTTTGTGTGTACTTTCCTTGGTTGTGTGGTCTTTGACCATTAATATACATAATAATAATAATAAAAACCCTAAAAAACTTTTGAGTGGACTGTTGGCTTGATCTTGGACAAATGGACTTAGAATCTAGGCAACCTTCCTATGCTAAAGGACTTGGCCAATGCCAACTTGTTGAAGAACCAAGTGCTTGCAATTTGAAGTTCATCTGATACATCTTTGAAGACATCTCTAAGTTCATCTGCAACATGATCATTGTGAAGATGTTATTTTGAACCTGTGACTTGTGGAATTCATCTGTTACAAGGGTTACTTTGAAGAATATCATGGAATGGGTAAGCTTGGATGTGGCCATCTTTATTTGATGCCTTTCTCTTCAAGATAATATAATTGTGCATTTGTGTGTTGCTTGATTCTAAAAGTCCAAGGGAATTTTAGGTTTCTATTGACATTCTTGTTTATTGGATTGCTACCCATTTGGTCAGATCTTTTCAACTCTAAAATTTTAATTTTGTACGTAGGATAGCGTCTTCATCTTCTCCCCATTTCTTTAATTTCAAAATCTCCCCCTCTATTATTTCAAAACCTTCTTTGTGTGAACTACTTTTGTTCTAAACTTAGACTACTTTTGCAAGAAGATAGAAACTTTAGCCTTATGACATTGCATTTTCAAACATCTTTTCTTAAATCAAACTTGTAAATAAACTTAACTATACTTGACTTAAACTTTCAAAAATCTCAAAATAACTAACTCATTCAAACCATTTTTAGGCCTTTGTGCCTTTCAAACTTAATTTTTGTTAAAAATAATGCATCCACTTTGAAATTTGTATCACGAACTACGAGGTTTTGATCCCTCATTTTTATGTTGGTACGTAGGCACAAGACCGAAGGTCTTGTCAAACACAAAAATATAATTAATGAATTCTTTTCTCATCGCCCCATTCTATTTGTTTGTAAACATCACTTTAAACAAAAAAAGCTCCCTAGGAGTACCTAGGACACTTTGGGTGCTAACACCTTCCCTCTGTATAACCAACCCCCTTATCTGTAATCTCTGACTTTTTATTAGTTTTGATTTGAAAACTTCTTAGTCTTGGGTTTTGTTCGTACTTTTTCCCTTTTTCCTTGGAAACAATAAAAGCGCGGTTGCGAATCTTGTTATTTGATATCTAGCTTATCCATAGCTTGATGATCATGAATTTACCGCTACATAAATTAAGTGGCGACTCTGTTGAGGAGTAGTCTCCAGTGGGTTTAGCCTACTTTTTGTGTGTATATATTTGTATATATGTGATGTTTGTATATATGTATGTGTGATATAATCTGTTTGTTGTGCTTGGTGATCTCTGAGTGGTGAGATAAGTTCTAACCTGAACTTGAGTGCAATTAAGATAGGAGGATGGTATAGTCATGTTCGACTTGTGTGGAGTAGTCCTTAACTAGTTGGCTTGAGATTCATCTGCTCAGTGGAGACTCCTTTGGATTTGGAAACGTCACACAAGTATTTGTGGTTAGGCATTACTATTTCTAATTGGGTATGAGAAGCTGAGGACAGTTTACTGTGGAAATTGGTAAACAACCGCTGGTCCTCCCTAGGCCTTAAAACTAAGAGTTACTCGCAGGATCGACCAGTTGATCCTAAGACATGTGCTAGTGTGATAGGGTGACTTATTCAATTCGACAGACTATTAACTTTGTGAGAAACGGCTTCTGACAAAGTATTGAACAAGTACAGGTTTTTTCCACACGAAATGATGATGATGCTATAACCTATGGGTGACTCGTGACCGACAGCACTACAACATTCAAAAGACGTACACGACGAACACGCTTTTTGTGAACTCTATTATCGTAATAGACTTAGTGTCGACAGCACAGACGACAACGTAAAATGATAACTCAAACGTAAATGAAATTAAAATAAAGTGTTTAACGGGAACAATTGAAAAATAAGGAGTTGCATTGAAATAAATGTGGTGATTCACATACATAGCACTCTTAAAAACTTTTTGCTTCCTCGCGTTGGGAATGTGAAGTTTTTTACAAGTGATTTTGGTACAATGTGAACACCCCGAGTCCTCTGTGGGATCTCCTATTTATAATAAACTAAAGAAACTGCCTACAGGCCAAAACTTCTAAAACTAACAGACGTCGTGCCACACGATCTACAAACTGCTCCATACACGATCTACAAAGTGCTCCATAATCTGGCGCTTATTCTCCCTGTAACCGCTAGTCATTTTGAATTTCAAACTTCTCCCGCTCAAGTATTCAGGTCGACACCGTCTTCTATGTGTGTGACACAACCAAGAATTTCTTGAGTACCAATCTTCAGTTCAGCCGATAGAATGGATTTCGACTAAACATGATTCTTCTGTCGGTTGCATCCTCTAGTGACTTTGGTTTTCTCAACTCTTGTTTATCTTGGGCTTTCAAACCTCCCCTTGGTGGGGTATAATCCTTAAACCTATAAGGCACTTTCATTGATTACGCCTTCAACATGTCCTATCAATTTCTTGTGGTAACGAAATGCCCCCTAGAGATGCCATTTTCGAATGTCGACTTTTTGTGAGATAATGGCATCTTTGAGATGTCGAATTGTTCTTTAACGCTTCCACTCCTACTTAGTGGTACACCTGTTTGTCCCACGTTGCTGACGTCATCTAATCATGACAAACGTCTCCCTTTTTCCTCGAGACACACAAAATCACATCTCTATCACTTCACGTCTTTATGACGGAAACGTGTTTACCACCATAACTGACTCTTCGGCTCCACGTTTCTGCAGACGTGGGAACATGAGTACATGTGTCAAAAAAGGAAAATCAAGCGTTCACTCTCCCTTTTCTTAGGGTTTAACTCTTATAAAACCCTTGTTTCTTATTCTTCTTTCCTTTTTTTCGCCCTTTGCTTCAGTAAACGAAAAACATCTTTCACTTTGTTTTAGTAAACGAAAACAACCTTTCTTCTCCAAACCTTCAACTCTTTCCATGGCTAGCTCAAGCAAAAGCAAAGCATTTCCCTCCGCTGCGAAGCTCACACAACCACTCACCATTGATGGCATGGATTACGTTCCTGAACCTCCATTTGCTGAAGAGAAAGCCAAAATCTGGCGTTCCCATGTATTAATCCCTTTCTCCCTGGCTGACAAACCTTTAGCATTCTTAGGTCCACTTCCAGAAAATCGGCGTCCTGAGATAACCAAGACAAATTCCTTTTTCCCCATAAGTCATATCTCTGAACCTTTGGTTTCTTCCCAAAAACCTTTCTCCCTCCGTTATGTCGAAAGGAATTTTAGGACTGCTCCTCCCAAGAATTGTCCTAAGTTTTGCGCCTGGATGGATCGCTTAGAAACAGAGAAAATCGACCACTGGAAACAGAGAAAATCGACCACATCTTCAGGCCCTGTAACCACTGAAGAACATGTGGCCTTTCTGAATTTTTGGCTATCTCCTTTTGTGTTCTGCTCTAGATCAATGCAGATAGCGAAACATTTCGCTCTTCTGGAAACTCAGCTACACCAAGAGCATGACATCGCTCTGGGCCAATTAATATTGGCCTCTCTTTATGAATCTCTATCTGAAGTTGTCTTCCAAACCAAACTCTTTGACCCTAAGAACTCAAAGAAGAAGAATGTTTTGGTCCACGATCCTTTTTGGTTCCTATAATTGTGGCTTAACGCCACTTTTTCTAAAGACATAACGTCCCATGGGATGAGAAGGGTTGCTTGTCCCCCAGAAGAACAACACCTTTTTTGGAAGCGACGGATCCCTTTGACACCCATCGACAAAACCTTTCCTGACGTCAAGGTGTTTCGCCTCTTGTTTACCATCATGCTGACTCGCGCCGACTTTCACTCTTCTATGGCTCCTTTCGGCAGTCCAACTAAAGGTCCTGAATGGCTCACTAGGGCTTTTCCTTCGACTGAAGATGAGCACAAGAATGAGACCTTTGTTATCTGGAGAATTTTTCTGGTCCCCCAATTTCTGTCGGTTGTAACCTCCGGCACCAACCCTGGCCTAGTTGCTTACCAACCCAACTTAGTAGCCAGACAATTTGGCCTTTGCCAGTTTATCCCCAAGTCCCTGTATTCTTCTCTCGACATACTCACAAACATCCTTTGTGATCAACCCTAGAGTATGATCCAAGAAGATATTGAGGCCCTTTGGGAAAACCGACCAAAGCTCCATTCCACCCCCTTTCAACCAGCCTTCTTCTGCACCAAAGAGTTTGATGATTGGTGGCAGTCGTATCTTACTGCTTATGTTGGTGCTCTTGAGGCCAAATCATCTGAACTGACTCAGGCTCTTATTTATTTGCAGGCGAAATCGACCAAATGTAAGGCTCTCCATGCCAAACAAATTCAAGCTTTTCAGAATTATTTCGGAGTTGTGTATCGACCTGATAATCTTCGTCGGACCATCTCTGAGGCCGCGTCCGAATTAAAGGAGAAGGTAACCGACAGGCTCCCAAAACTTAAAATCCCTGGTCATGCGAAAGACAAGTATCTTTATGCCCTTCATTTTGGAAACATCAAATTCCCTCCTTTGCGATCTAGCCCACTGGATTTGGCCTTTGGCACTTCAATTCCAGATTGGTATTATTGTCCCTTTTCAGACGTGCAAAATTCTTATAAGAAAAGGCCAACAGAGTGGTACCGACGAAACATTATCTTCCCTACTACTCATGGCCATTTCATATTGATCCTCAATATGTTAGAGTGCTCGATTCCACACAAATTGGTAACACTTTTCTGGAAAGCTAACACCTCCTTTTATTTGGATTTTGTCGCTTACTTGCTTTTCTATGTTTCTTTACAGCAATCCCCATAGACCATGTTGATCACGTTTCTGCTAATGAACCCATCCTTTCGACACAAGAGACTCAGGTTCGACTCTGGCTGATTTTCCGTTTTCTTTTACTTTGGTATCTATTTTTAACTGTCATTTTCACTCTTGCAAGCTGCCTCTGAGAAGTCCTCTGATGATGATGAGCGACCCATTGCCCAAGTTTTGAAAAAACCCAGTTCTTCAGTATGCACCTACCCTGTGATTCCTCTAAGGAAAACAATACGTGGTCTCTAAATTCTTACTTATGTGCAGGGTCAACCACGTTCGAAGGATGCACCTGTCTCTTCTCAATCCAAAACATCCAAAAAACATAAATGTCCCGCTGCCACAGGACCTGAGGTATTTCTTGTCGGCTTGTCTGATCTTCTGACTAGAATATTTGCTTATAACCTCTCTTCATGTCTTCAGCCGACTCAGCCATCTTCTCAACACTCCCACAAATCTAAAGGCCACCAGGGCCATAAAAGGAAGAAGCATGATTCTCCCTCTAGGACTGGTGAAGCCAAAAAGAAAAAACACCACAAAGTGCTCACTCCAGAGGCTCCTTCTCTAGACGCCGACACTATTATGGTCGACACGTCTATCCTTAATAAAGTCCCTGATCTAGCTGTGGGGACTTCGAAGTCGACCAGCACCCCTGTTGCTGCTGTCTTGGAGGCAAAAAATCCAGATGTTGTTCTCCATACACCGACACACGTAATCACTTGTTTTACCATCTTTTTCCCTGAATTACTGGACTTTCCCTACAAACATCTTTTCTCTCTCACAACAGACTGATGCTTCTGGTGAGCCATCTCACCATGTCGCAGACTATACTCCCTCGTCACCAGCTTCTTCTCCATCTCACCAAGCACCCTCTGTCGACACTGCTGGTGAGTTCATTGGCTTCCCTATCCAGATTAGTGATAGTGACGTGATTCAGTCACTAGCCCTGCAACGCACACGGATTCCAGTTCGACTAGTTCTGACTCTAGTCTTTCTTCAACTTCCTTGCCTTTGCAGGATTCAAGGGGACCAGGGGATGTTGATATCACAAAAAACCAGCCTTCTCAAACTACTCCTCTATCAACTACTTCTCCTTCATCTTCCAAGGGGCAGGCAATAAAGCCTTATGCTCTAGAAGCAATTGCTAGGCTTCGTAGCCTAGTAAGATCACATGATGCTTCTTCAGATTCTGAGCAGCTTCACCATTCTGGTAAGATGAGTTCTGAGGCGACGAAGATTAAAGCTCTAATGGACAAGGTTCGTTTTCCCGCCTTGAATCCAGATCTCCCCCATGTGCTTATGAGTGAACCTGCTGTCGGCCCAGAACTCTTGCATGTGCTTGCCCAACTCAAAGAACTTCAACTTTCAGAGTATGCTAAGTGTGCAATGGCCGCTTTAGAAAAACTTCTGGTTCCCATGCTGCGTCATCTCGACAATGTTAGGGAAAATGAACGCCAGATTGTAACTACTGAGGCCTTTATGAAAGAGAAATGGGAGCTGGTGATGAAGGCCGACGAAGAGGTCACCAAAATGCTGGGAACGATTGAGGAGAAGAAAAAGGCATTGGCCTCCAAACAAATAAGAGCTGCTGAGATACGCCAACAAATTGATGACCTTCGGTGTGAAATTTTTGCTTTGGACAGTGAGTTGGAGTCAATTACTGAGGAGGTGGAGTGTATTGTCGACAAGGTTATAAAGCCGGCCCAAGAACGCTGTGGAGCAGACCACCAACGATGCCTTTGCTATAGCTGAAGAACTTTCCAACGTTGAAAAGAAGCTTGAACAGCTTAAAGTCCAGGCCGACAACTTGGAACCTACGTCTCTCCACTACAACCTTGAGCTTCAATCATTTCAATCTAGATTCGGACAACTTTAACTAATTTTATTTTTATGTAATATTTGAAAAATGGCTTTTTTGCCAATCTTTTAAGCCATTATTTTATTTTTTAGCACTGTGTACATTTAATTTTCTGTGCATTTATAGTTGGTTTCAAACATAGTTTTCTCTAACCTAGTTTATTCGACTGCCATTTAGCCTGTCAAAATCTTGACCTCTTGAAGGAAAGGCCTAAACTTTTTTAAGTATTTTCCATTTACCCTCAAGGTTCGCCTATCTGGTGCCAATCTTCGACCTCGTAGGCGTTATTAGAGAAAACCTATAAAACCTTAAACAGTCCTTCTGTAATGGTGTATTCGTCACTTTATGATTTATTGATTAAATCAAAAGCAAAGCATACAAAGAATCAAGTCGCCACCGCACTTTTATTTATCCAAAGGAATGGCTAAAAAGCGAACAAAAGCCTAAGAAGTTTTACACATAGAAAACTAATGAAAATATCAGATATCCGGGTAAGGGGTTAATTACGCAATGGGAAGGTGTTAGGCACCCAAAACGTCCTAGGTACTCCTAGGGAGCCCTTTTCACAACTTGTTGTACGAAATGTTATTTGTTTATGAAATATTTATTGTGCAAACATGGATTGAAGGGATGAGAAAAGAACATACAGATTTATTATTTTTGTGTTTGAACGGATGAACCCGTTGCCTACGTACCTTTCCATGGAAGGTAAGGATCAAAACGCCGTAGTTCGGTTAAAAGATTTCCAAAAGTATGAGTGGATTCATTTTAAAACAAAAGCCCTAAGGTCTTTCATTATCCACGGGAGAAAACTCAACCTTATACAAACAACAAGTCCACCATGTGAGAAAAGCTTCAACTTGCTAGTGAGGGGGTTAACCCTATAATAAGCAAGGAAGTCTTACAATTCAATCACTAAGGACAAAAGGTGAGATTAACATCAACCAACTAGGATAAATAAAACTTATGGCTAATGTATGACAACTTATCAAGAATGGACAAAGCCACAAAACAATTGAATGAGTGAAATTAATCAATTAGAATTATTCACAAAAGATGGTCAAAGTATGATTAGAATTCAATTCAAAAGAAGTAATATGAAAATGAGGTTTGGAAAATAAAAGGCCTAAGGCCTAGGTTTATAATTTGAAAATAAATGAAGATGTTTGCACAATAGTTTTCTTGTTTTGGATTAACATGTACATGGAGGCTTAAAGAAACAAAAAGGTGGGAGGGTGAGGAAGTAAAACTTCTTAGATGTTCACCTCTTGAGATCATATGTAGATGATTCAAGTGATTCCTTTGGAATAGGCAACAATGCAAATGAGCAAATAACAAGATGGATAAAGTAAATGGATACCGGATGCCAATCAATGGACTTATTCCAATCTCACAAAACAAAATGGATAACGGATGCCAATAAATGGACTTATACCAATCTCCTAAAGCAAAATGAAACATGGATACCAGATGCCAATCAATGGACTTATACTAGTCTCACAAAACCAAGAAAACAAGGATATCAGATGCCAATCAATGGACTTATACTAGTCTCCTACCATATCATAGGAAACAACTGCCAATAAATGGACTTATGCTTGCCTCCTCCATGGACAAAACAAAATGTCACAAAGTAATGAACAATGATTATGAAATGATATACAAGTAATGATGATACATGCACCAAGGCACACATAAGCAAATATGCACAGATGAATCAAGTAATCAAACAAACAAATCAATTAGCACACATTATACACAATCAATTAGGCTCAAGCAAGGTTAGGCTTTACAGCCAACTGGAATGGGGTATTTTGAGCTCTTAACCCTAACATTGAGAGTTAGGGTGAAGCAGATGAAAAGGAGATGAGGAGTGTGCCTCATAGCTCTTATCCCCGGTCAGGGAGAGCTTTGATCAATGGAAAGTGTGGGAGTTCAGAAAGTTGGAACTCTTCTCCACAAATAGACTCTATAAGATCTTGGGTTATTATTCACCATGCATCAACACATGGTGTCAGCAAGGTGAATGACACACAGAGTAGTAGGAGATGGATTACACATCTCTTTTATCTTCCAATTGCCTCATAAGAGGACTTTACCTGCTTGGCACAAAAATTAAACAATCACAAGCATTGCCTCTTAAGGAGGACTTCAGACAGGTGCCTACCCATAACAGTAGGTCTTCCAGACTACATGAAGATGAGAGATCATACCTAAGTGGTTAAGCAACCAAGCAAAGCAAAGTTCACAATGAACTTAAAGCAACTTAGGTACCTGTGGAAACAACTAAGCAAATCAGCACAATACTCAGACAAACAAACAACAGTCAATAAGCAACAGATGATCTCAATGTACAAAAGGTGTAAGCCAAAGGCAAACACAAATGAGTTAGCATCAACCTACAAAACACACAATGTTAGCAAGCACAAGCAAATATCAATATTCACATGATGAAGCATCACCAATTATGGAACTTGATTGCTTAACCTGAAATCAAAACTCAAACATAAGCAACAAACCACTAGGTCAAAGCCTAGGGTCAAAGATGGAGAAAAAATTCAAAACAGGGGCTGAAATTTATCATGAATCAACTTCAAACACATATTGACATATTCCAAAAGGTCTCACATCAAAATCAATTACCAAAAGCATTTCATGATCAAAAGAAGTTCAAGGCAATTTCAAAGCTCATATGTGATCAACATGAATGAAAAATTCAAATCAAAACAGAAATGATTCAAATAAATCTGGAAAACATCACGCATTTTCAAGACATCTAACATGATCAACATACAAAAAATCAGGGGAATCAGAGATCATTTGGCATGGCAATCATATGGTACAAGTTGAACATTCAAAGGTGTGACACAAATTGTCACACCAACTTAGCACAAGCATAAAATAGAGATGGTAATTGAGAAAAATGTCAAACCAAAACCAAAATGTCAAGCAATGTGTCTAGTTTCATCATGCAAAATTTCACATTCATTGGATAAGAAACAAGCATTTCATGAAGGAATAAGCAAGGCAATGTCAAACAAGCATATGTACTCAAACATCCTAGCACAAATCAATTTTTCATCTAGGCACAACTTTCCAATTTATGCTCATAAAAAACTAGACGACATGAGGAGAACATAGCAAAAAATTAGGGTGAAATTGGATCAATTTTCTATTTTATATGATTTTTCTAAGTTGATGGAAAAAAAGTCAAAATGAAATGGACATTTAAATGTGAAAATAGGAGAAAAATGAAATAGCATTTTGGAAAACGCCTCAGCCAAGGATCGAAGCCAGTGCATATTCAAAAGTAGCGCGCCTCAATCAAAACGACGCCGTATTGCCTAAACCCTAGCGCGCCAACAAAATTCGTAGCTAATTGAAATAGTCATAGCAAATGTGCAGCAGTTTCGTAGCTAATCTGGAAATGATGAACATTCAAAGGTTGAAGATGAAGATCATGATGATCTTCATCTGGATTTTCCAGATTTTTCAGAAAGTGTCCAAAAATCAAAATCAAGCACAGCATTCGAATCCTCATCACATGTACATCAAGAATCCATAATCATTTCATGCAAAAACATCAAAACACGCACGGATCGAAGAGAATAAAATTCAACATCAAAACTTTAAACAAGCATAACTTCATGTGCAATGCATCATTTCACACGATTCAAAGCTTAGATTCATCAGCATGCTTAGATCTACAACAACATAGCAAAGGATTTCAAAAATAAGAGATTCGAATTGTGACCTCTTGAAGTGCAGAAGCTGGAATTCGTGCTATCCAAGACTTGAAATGATCAAAAGCTTCCCTGTGATGCTTGTACAGATGATTGAAGGAGAGATTGAAGCTCAAACACACTTGAATTCAGCAGAATTTGAAATCACCATGGATGCTTCAAGCTTCGAGTATGCTTCAATATGGCACGGTTTCCTTTGATTTCACGTCCAATCTTGCTCAACAACACCTCAGGAGCATGAATCAACCAAGAGAAAGTGTTCTTGTTTGAAGAAATTGCAAAAAAAATTGAGAGAAAAGTTTTGAGAATTTGTTGAATCTAGATCTGAAATTGTGTTCATGACCAAAACAGTTATGCTTAATCTTATATACCTCATACTAATCCTGTTTAGATCATGTTTAAGCCAAAGCCAAAGGTGATTAGCAAGTTATGGAGTGTATGTGCAAAATTGGATTTTCACCCCCATGCATGGAATGCATGTGTGAACAGTACACGAATCCCATTCATTTTCACTTAAAATCAATTTTTAAGACCAATGGTAATGGCAAAAAGTTCAAACAATGCACCATTTTTAAACTTTGTAATTTCCCTCCAAAAAACCAATGGATTAACAAGGGATTATGTGATGACAATTCATGTAATGTAATGCATGATTTGGAAATTAGAGGTCAGGAGGAGAATATTGCAAGAAGAACCACTCATTTTGGAGCTTTGGTTGAAAAGTTATGCCCATTTGAAGTTCCATGCATACTTTGCTATGATTTGATCATATCTCTTTAACTACACATTAGAAATTCATGATCTTGGACATTTTGGAAATGGGAGAGAAAGATCTACAACTTTCATGTTCAACAAAATTTCATTTGAAGCTTTTTTGATGATGTAAGATTGAGTTGAAGTTGGTCCAAAATCTTTCCATTTTTGGAAAGTTCAAATTATAGGTCACTTGCTATTTTTGGAAATTCTTGACCTGACTTCAAATTCTTCAATGTGAGTGTTTGAAATGTCAAATGAGACTTGTTTGAACATGAATGAAGTATTTCTAATCAGTTCCCACTTCCAAATGCACAGTTGACTTTGCAGTTGACTTTCTAGGTCTTCAGATGACCTGAAAATGTTCTAATGAAATTCAAGCCTCTACCACTTGGGATTTTGCTTCAAAATGACATCATAGCTCATATGAACTCTTGTGAATGATTGTGGGGTTCAAATATCAAGAATGACCACCACCTATTGCTCAATGAATGCCTTTGATTGTTTTGACTTGTTAATGCTTCATCTGCAAGACAAAGGTTAGATGACATATTTTTGTACTTTTGGTTAGTGATAAAAGGAAAAGCAATGATATACAAATGTAAACAATGCTTGGTGATCAAGAACCACTCTCAAAAGGATGACCCATCCATAGGGAAGGAAGCAAGGTGTCCAATGATCCTTGAGGCAATGCAATGTTATGATATGATGCCATGAGGGATCTTAGGGACAAAATTGGGGTCTTACAGATGCCCCTATTTAAGGTCATTCTAGCCGGAGAAGTGAAGGTTAAAGTCTTCATCTTGACGCGGTAGAATGGGCTTAAATAACAGTAATGAGACAAATTTTGGCCCCTAAGAGACCTCACGATGCAAATGTATGCATGTAAAAGAAACAACCTCTATGGGGAATACTGGTCCACAAAGGAAAGCCGATCCATCGGAGTAATACACTCACAAGGAACAGAGACTCTCATGGGGATAAGAATAAGAAAAAGAATGTGTGAGCAGGACACGACTCGGAATTAGGGGAAACTGACGAAATTTCCAAAGGAAGATACATCCATTGGAAAGACTCAAGCTGACTC
This sequence comes from Lathyrus oleraceus, assembly GCF_024323335.1. Taxonomy (NCBI): domain Eukaryota; kingdom Viridiplantae; phylum Streptophyta; class Magnoliopsida; order Fabales; family Fabaceae; genus Lathyrus; species Lathyrus oleraceus. Next base: position 166,628,715 of record NC_066581.1, on the reverse strand, counting down.
AAACTATCCACGAAGGATACTTCGGATGAAAATCCGGACTCGGACTGGGGAAAAATTCACACAGAATCTCCCGGTCGGGGAAAACTGCATATATTGGGGAAAATACCAATACAGCAAAAGGGCAAAATCACAACGGAAACTCCATTGGGGAATTCTAACAAAGAGACTCTCCTGGAGAAAATCTGCAAGATGAGGTGTTACCGGCTACTGGGTAACAAACTCAAAGAGGCATGTGATCTAAACACCGGCTACTGGGTGAAAGAACAACAAGCTCAGGAAGAATGAATATCTAAGACCGGTATAAGGGTGAGAGATATCAATCAACCAATCATCTGAGCAAGACCTGAAAAAGGTACATCAACTCAGGAAAATCTGACTCCACAGGGGACCAAGGTCATAATAGGGAGCAGAAAGGAAGGAACACCAGGGATACCGGCTACTGGGTATATAATAAGTGACCGCCCAAAGCGTGAATTGGTATATATGCCAAAACACTCATCATCCGAAAGGAGGGCTTGAAAAAGCAAATCGACTTACAGGATGGACATTCGACTCCGCAACGGGAAAACGAATCTTACTCAGATGGGGAAAAAACCCAAAGAGCGCATGAGATATATTATCCATTACCGTCAGAACGTAGATAGTATACTCGCATGGAAGGAACACCAGGGATACCGGTTACTGGGTATATAATAGGCGACCGACCGAAAAGAGAGACAATCGATACCAACACCAACAGAGTAAACGAAAGATAACTCACAGGGGATAAATTGCAATCATCAGGAAATTATCCAAGAGACGTATCACCGGTTACTGGGAGATACACTCAAAAAAGGAGAATAAAGAATATTCGGTTCCACAAAGGAATACGGACCTTACTCGACTGGGGAAACACAACAGGCTTCGACCGAAGAGGGCATGAGATATATTATCCATTACCGTCAGAACGTGGATAACATACTCGCATGGAAGATTATCCACAACCGGTTACTGGGTTAATAAAGAATAAATCAACCAAAAAGAAAGGCATCGGGATACCAAAACTAGGTATATAAAGATGACCGATCAAGGGGAGCAACAATCATTACCAATCAAAAAGGGTAAATGAAAGAGAACTCACCGGGGATACATTGATAAACATCAATGATCCGGGGAACAAATCACTGGCATACGGTGAAAGGACCCGCTGAGGATAAAATTGCTAGCATCCGGCAATTATCCACAAGGAAAGATCTGCTGGGATAAAATTGCTAGCATACGGCAATTACCCAGAAGAAAGAGGGAATATCAACATCGAATACTGGATGAAGATAACCACAAAGAGTAACCATCATCGGTTAGGATGAACAACAAGGTTAACTCTGCAAAAGGGAGAAATTAGGATTTACAACTACCGAATACGGGGTAGAAGACCAAAAAAATCTGGCTGAGGATAAAATTGCTAGCATACGGCAATTATCCACAAGAAAGCACAGACTCCGCTAGGGAGACAACAACAACATAGGATTTACAACTACCGAATACTGGGTAGAAAACCACAAAATCCACCATCAACCAGAATGAACCACAAAGGTTACCTCTGCTAGGGGATAAAAGTAGGGTTTGTAACTACCGAATACTGGGTAGAAAACCAACAACTCTCTGTGTGGGGAATGAAAGAATCACAACTCCGCACGGGGAAACAAAATAGGGTTTATAACAAACCACCAACTGCTGGAGAGCCAGAAAAATAGGATTTACGACTACCGAAAACTGGGTAGAAAACCATCGACTCTTGCTGAGGAACAAAGATGTTCACAAACACCTATTCCACAAAAGGGAAAAAAGGTATACAGGATTTACAACTACCGGGTACTAGGTAGAAAACCAACAACTCTCCTGAGGAATAAAAGGTATATAACCACACATTCCGCCAAGAGGGAAAAGGGAACATAGGATTTACAACTACCGGTTACTGGGTAGAGGCCCAAACTCCACTGGGGATAAAAAGAATTATTTCCGGTTACTGGGCAATTCATTCATTTATTCCACAGAGAAGTACAAGAGACAGCTGAAAAATGCCAATTCAGGATCAAACCAAAAAGGCCAACTGAATCAAGACTCGTCCTAATGAGGATATAACTCAATAGGAAGATCCATCCCAATATATGTGCTGGGAGGAAACGGAAAAACCGTCATCCACGAGGATATATCTCAGGGAATTGCAGAAGGAAGGATAGACACTTTCTGCTTATGGGGCTGACTCTATATTGAGAGATTAGACACCCGACATCTGCTTGGGAAGATCTACTGGAGAGATCTATATCGCCACTAGCAGGAGACAACAAACAAAAGATATATGGCAAAAAATGCAATCATGAATATCTAAATGTTGAAAGTATGCATGAATATGCGTAATTTATGAATGCTGACAAAACAGACATATCTAACACAAACAAACCCCGGAATCAAACACCCGGTACTACACTTCCAGAGGAAAATCCAAGGAAAGCCAATCTGCTCGAGATCTAAATGCTAAAAAGCAAAGATCTGCAGGGAAGTAAGAGATCAGAGATATCAAAGAAAATCACAAAATCTCTGAGTGATGGATCATCAATCAACCCAACTAGGGAACAGAAGTTCACAACAGGCAGAAACTGCCACAAAAGCAAATCTGTCGAGGAAATGGATAAATCCCGAGATTTCTGCAGGGGGATCCTCAGTATCAACTGGGAAACAAGAGTTCACTGCACAAGCAAGAACTGCTGAAGAGAAAAGAACGCAAGTAGTATCTAGCCGCACAAGCAACTCTACTGGGGATACTGCCAGCCACTCCATTGGGGATAAACCCACTGAGGGAAAATAGATCACACAAATAGATCCTGCCACAAGCCACTCTACTGGGGATCAAAAGCATCAGGAAATCAACCAAATCTATGGATGATAGATCACCAACCAACCCGACTAGGGAACAGAAGTTTACAACAGGCAGAAACTACCACAAAAGCAACTCTGTTGAGGATACCCACTCTGTTGGGGATACTGCAGGGAAATCACGAAACTTCTGCAGGGAAATATCACAGACACAATCCATCGTACCACAAATCTACTGGAGAATTATCTGAGGATGAGAAGGAGAACTGGTGATCAACCAACAAATACTGAACCTTCTAAGAGGAAAACACCAACCGCTGAGGAGGAAATAATCACTACTCTGCCAAAGGGATAAGAGGTGACAACCTCAACAAGCACTCTGATGGAGAAAGATAGCATAGATGAAGTACATCATGCCAACAACTCCGCTGGCGACTATACTGAGGAAACAGACGAAGTACCGGGATACAATCCACCAACTACCGAATCTTCCAAAAAGAAAGCACCCATGCCGGGGAGAGAACATTGTTGGAAGGGATCGTGGAGTTCTCAACAAACACTCTGCTTAGGGAACAACCCCAACAACAATCTGGATAAAGAGGATACAACCAATGCCAGGAATATGAACAAATGTCTTACCTGTTGGAAATCATGCCACCCCTGGGAGAGCACTGAGAAATTCTTAAGTATCCTTTCATCATTGTGAATATTCACTTTGTTTAAAACAAAATTTGAAAAAAAAATTACTTGTTTAAAACAATGACATTTTATCAATTAAAAACATGCAAAACATTTGTTGAATTGAAACAAATAAGAGTGCAAATAATTGGATAAAAGCTCAAGTTGATTTGATCGAATGGTAGCCTGCAAATGACAAGACTCCATAGATCTGTACATATTTGAAATCAGTGATATATATTAGAAGAGGGCTATATTGAACATAATGATCCTTTCTCTACCAATTTGAATTTCGATGTATTCGAAGCTTTAGATGGCGACAAATCGAGAATCTCTGACGAAAGGACAGCTGTGGAACAGAAAGTCTTGTCAGGATGCAGTTACTTGCCGAATCCCTAATTTTTGCCTAGATTGCCCCAGGGTGAGGTACTCAATCTAGCGGGATGCTGATATTCTTTTTATGTCTCTAACTTTTGCCTGGATAGCCCTTTCGGGTTTTCCACCGAGACGCTCATTTTTGCCTAAGCCGCCCCTTCGGGTTTTCAACTTAGCGAGCTATTCTATTTTTCTTTTATATACTTTTTCATTAGGCAAAGTATTTCTTGACTGCATCTGAATTCACAGGACGAGTGAAGTCCTCCCCATCCATTGTTGTAAGCATCAAAGCACCGCCTGAAAAGGCTCTCTTAACAATATATGGACCTTCATAGTTTGGAGTCCACTTGCCCCTGGAATCGGGCGCGAAAGACAAGACTTTCTTGAGCACGAGGTCACCTTCTCGGAACACACGAGGCTTGACCTTCTTATCGAATGCTTTCTTCATTCTCTACTGATATAACTGACCATGGCACATGGCAGTTAATCGCTTCTCTTCAATCAAATTCAGTTGGTCGTAACGACTCTGAATGCACTCAGCATCAGTCAACTTGGCTTCCATCAAGACTCTCATTGATGGGATCTCCACCTCTACAGGGAGAACAGCCTCCATGCTGTAAACAAGAGAGAAAGGGGTTGCCCCTGTTGAAGTGCGGACAGATGTACGATAACCATGCAAAGCAAATGGAAACATCTCATGCCAATCTGTGTACGTAACAACCATCTTCTGGATAATCTTCTTGATATTCTTGTTAGCAGCTTCAACAACCCCATTCATCTTTGGTCTGTAAGGAGAGGAGTTATGGTGTGCAATCTTGAACTCAACACACAACTCTTCCATCATCTTATTATTCAGATTAGATCCATTATCGGTAATGATCTTATCTGGCACACCATAACGGCAAATAAGTTGATTCTTGATAAATTCACGACCACCTGCCTGGTCACATTCGCATACGAAGCGGCTTCAACCCATTTGGTAAAGTAATCAATTGCTACGAGAATAAACCTGTGTCCGTTGGACGCTTTCGGTTCAATCATGCCGATCATGTCAATTCGCCACATAGAGAAAGGCCATGGTGATGAAATCACATTCAGAAGTGTCGGAGGAATATGAATCTTATCCGCATAAATTTGACACTTGTGGCATTTCTTCACATATTTGCAGCAGTCAGACTCAATTGTCAGCCAATAGTAGCCTGCTCTCAACATCTTTCTAGCCATGGCATGTCCAATGGAATGAGTACCAAATGAACCCTCATGGACCTCAGTCATCAACAGGTTTGCCTCGTGTCTATCCACGCATCTGAGCAAAACCATGTCAAAATTTCTCTTGTAAAGCACTTTCACAGATGCCCCAGGCGGGTAAACCTGGTTCTGAAGGAAATTCTTGATATCAAAATACCAAGGCTTGTCATCATTCACTTCTTCAACTGCAAATACATGAGCTGGTCTATCCAAGCGTATCACGGTGATATTGGGAACTTCCTTCCAGTACTTGACTACAATCATTGAAGCAAGCGTAGCAAGTGCATCTGCCATCCGATTATCCTCTCGAGGAATATGATGAAAGTCAACTTCAGTAAAGAACGTTGAGATCCTCCTCGCATAATCTCTATACGGAATGAGGCCAGGTTGATTCGTCTCCCATTCTCCCTTGATCTGATTAACAACCAAGGCCGAATCACCATACACATCAAGATGCTTGATTCTCAAATCAATACATTCTTCCAGTCCCATAATACAAGCTTCACACTCAGTCATATTATTCGTGCATTTGAAAGTTAGCCTTGCTGTAAACGGAATATGCGTGCCATGAGGAGTAATGATTACCGCCCCAATTCCATTTCCATACTGATTCACAGCGCCATCGAACACCATCGTCCATCTGGAACCAGGTTCTGGACCTTCATCAAGTGTAGGCTCATCACAATCTTTCATTTTCAAATACAGAATCTCCTCGTCTGGGAAGTCGTACTGAACAGACTGATGATCTTCAATCGGCTGATGTGCTAAATGGTCAGCCAAGATACTACCTTTGATAGCTTTCTGAGCTCGATACTCGATATCATACTCAGATAACAACATCTGCCAACGGGCAATCCTCCCAGTTAAAGCAGGCTTCTCGAAAATATACTTGATTGGATCCATTCGGGATATCAACCAAGTTGTATGATTTATCATGTACTGGCGTAAACGCTTAGCAGCCCAAGCCAAAGCACAACATGTCTTCTCAAGCATAGAGTATCGAGACTCACAATCCGTGAACTTCTTACTGAGGTAGTAGATATCAGATTCTTTCTTCCCTGATTCGTCTTGTTGACCGAGTACACAACCCATCGAGTCTTCAAGAACAGTCAGATACATGATCAGAGGTCTTCCTTCTATAGGCGGAGACAAGATCGGAGGTTCAGACAGATACTCTTTGATACTGTCGAAAGCTTTCTGGCAATCCTCGATCCAATCATGAGATTGTTCTTTCCGGAGGAGCTTGAATATCGGGGCACATGTGGCAGTCATGTGGGATATAAATCTGGAAATGTAGTTCAAGCGGCCAAGAAAACCTCGGACTTGCTTCTCAGTTTTGGGCGCAGGCATCTCTTGTATTGCTTTGACCTTTGCAGGATCAACCTCAATACCTCTCTCGCTGACAGCAAAACCCAACAACTTGCCGGAACGGACTCCAAATGTACATTTGTTCAGATTGAGACGAAGCTTGTACTTCCTCAAAAGCTGAAAAAGCTTCAACAAATGCTCAACATGTTCAACTTCCGTTCGGGACTTAGCAATCATATCATCGACATAGACCTCTATCTCCTTGTGCATCATATCATGAAACAAGGTAGTCATAGCTCGTTGATACGTGGCTCCGGCGTTCTTCAAACCGAAAGGCATCACTCGATAACAGAATGTTCCCCAAGGTGTGATGAATGTTGTCTTCTCCATATCCTCGGGTTCCATCTTGATTTGATTATACCCGGAAAATCCGCCCATAAAGGAAAAGACTTTGAATTTAGCTGTATTGTCTACCAACATATCAATGTGTGGTAGAGGGAAATCATCTTTCGGACTAGCTTTATTCAAATCTCTAAAATCAACACACATACGGACTTTTCTGTCTTTCTTAGGCACAGGCACAATATTGGCCACCCATAGAGGATATGTAGAAGTCACCAGAAACCCCGCATCAATTTGCTTCTGAACTTCCTCTTTGATCTTCACTGCCATATCTGGATGAGTTCTTCTGAGCTTCTGCTTCACGGGCACACACTCAGGCTTCAAAGGCAGGATATGTTGCACAATATCTGTATCTAGACCTGGCATGTCTTCATATGACCAAGCAAAGATATCGGAATATTCTCGTAGCAAACTGATCAACTCCTTCTTGACAGACTCTTCAAGAAGTGCCCCAATCTTCACCATACGAACACAATCTTTAGATCCCAAGTTGACTGTTTCCAGATCTTCGAGATGCGGCTGAATGATCTTCTTCTCGTGCTCAAGGAGACGGGAAATCTCATCAGGAATCCCTTCAACATCATCTTCCTCTGCCTCAAATAAAGGGAATTCAAAATTGGGAGATGGCGTTGGATCATTATGTTCAATGGGTTTTAGAATCAACCTGCATAATGATTTTGGATAATAAAAACTTTAGAATTTAAACAAGCAAATCATTATGCAGATGAAAAAAATATTGCTTTTATTCTTGTTTTTTTAGGGTTTTTTGTGATCACCGATTTCATGCAAAAGCAAAAAGTGAAAACAAATGGAAAAACAAATGTTTAACAATGCATTAATTGAATGAAAATATCATTTCATATATGATGCCGACAATGTCATCACTTTTCCTTTTGGCATGGGAGAAGGGTTTTTTTGAACAAAGTGAACATATTACGCTGACTTATGAATGACTGTAGGAACATCCACAGCGACCCAATTGTGGCAGATCCCGCCAGGGATAACGAAGTTGCTCAAATCCTCTGCATCCTTTTCCAGAATAGCAGCAGCTTCCTCAGCTTGATCAGCATGGATGAAACCTCCACTCTTGAACAGCCCTTTCTCATTGAATGCCCCAGAAGAATAGCCCTAACCTGGAGAGCCTTTTCTCCCCCTACCACAACCAGTTTCTTATTCTTGATGAATTTCAGCTTCTGGTGTAGGGTGGATGTCTTCGCGCCAGCCTCGTGAATCCATGGTCTACCAAGGAGACAGCTATAAGATGGGTGGATATCCATAACCTGAAAGGTAACTTGGAAATCACTTGGTCCAATCTTGATTGGGAGATCAACTTCCCCAGTCACGGTCTTAAGCGACCCATCGAAAGCTTTCACAACAACACCACTCTGCCTCATGGGAGGCCCCTGATATGACAATCTCGAAAGAGTGGTCTTCGACAATACATTCAAAGATGACCCAGTGTCCACCAGCACGTTGGACATGGCGTCGGTCTTGCAATTCATGGAAATATGTAAAGCCATGTTGTGGTCTCTTCCCTCCTCAGGGAGATCAGCGTCACAAAAACTCAAAGTGTTGCAAGCGGTAATGTTTGCAACAATACTGTCAAACTGTTCAATTGTGACATCGTGATCAACATAAGCCAGGTCCAAAACTTTCTGCAGAGCCTCCCTATGGGGTTCTGAATTCAGAAGCAAAGATAGCACGGAGATCTTGGACGGCGTTTGTAGAAGCTGGTCTACAACGTTGTACTCACTCTTCTTGATGAGCCTCAGCATCTCATCACAGTCTTCATTCACAATGCCACTTGGGCCAACAGAAGAAGCATGAGTCTTTTGTACAGAGGAGGGTTTGGCAATAGGTTCCGGATTCGGAACATTCACTGCAGTCCCAACCGGACGCACAACTGTATCTGCAACAACGTGAGGCTTCGGGGGTGTAGAAAATACACGACCACTCCGGGTCAACCCGCTCACATCCGCAATATTTACCACAGAAGTTGAAGGCAACGACACTTCTTTCCCATCTTCAACAGCAACTGGATTATAGCGGAAGGGAATTGCTCTATCTGAAGCATAAGGAATAGGTTCTGCAGGCTTGATAATCAGAGAAGGAGAAACCTTCGGCTTGCTACCATCATAACGGATGACAACAGGCTCAGGAATCTTGAACACAGGAGAAATCACATTTACTTCTGGTTCATCTTCGTCAACATTTCTGTTTTGAAGAATCTCAATAGTACCCTCATCCAACAGCTCTTGAAGCTCTCTGCGCACTTGGCGGCAACCCAGACGATTGACGGAGCAGATACGGCATTTGTCATGGTTGTGCTCCATATGACTGTAATCACACAGCAGGCGATGCAACTCAACCAATGACTGTCGAATATGGCTTACATATTTGACCTTATATTTTCCAGGGTAACCCTGGACCATGTTAACCGACTTCCCATGCTCGGGCAATGGGTTCTTCGTAACATTGGGGCCTGAGTCCTCAAAGCTCAGAATGCCGCACCTCATAAGGTCTTGCACCTTAGTCTTCAACGGATAGCAGTTCTCTATATTGTGACCGGGAGCACCAGAATGATAAACACAATGCTGGTCGGGCTTGTACCATCATTGCGGGTTAGCAGGTACAGCCGGAGGATCCCTCGGGGTAATCAGTTTCCGCTCTATTAAAGAGGGATATAGCTCAGCGTATGACATAGGAATAGGATCGAAAGTGATCTTCTTCCTATCATAATTCAAATTAGCCTGATTACTGTTGCCACGAGGCTGGTAAGCCTGTTGCTGTGGGCGATGTTGCTGTTGATACTGAGGTTGTTGCTGATTATGCTGATTGTTGTCTCTGAAGACAGGTGCTATGTGAGCCACCTGATGCTGATTGCTGGCATGACGCACAGGCTTCCTCTTGGAAGAGGGTCTTCTGGGTTTAGCATGGGATTGCACAGCATGTGCCTCCCCATCTTTCTTCTTAAACGCCCCATATCATTTAGAAGAGCCTTCATCCTTAGTCAAACGTCCTTCCCGAACTCCTTCCTCCAATCGCATCCCCATGTTCACCATCTCGGTGAAATCAGAGGGAGCACTAGCGACCATCCACTCATAATAAAATGAACTAAGAGTTTTCAGAAAAATCTTAGTCATCTCCTTCTCTTCCAGCGGAGGAGTAATCTGAGCTGCCAGCTCTCGCCACCTTTGGGCGTACTCTTTGAATGTCTCTTTGTCCTTTTGGGACATAGCTCTGAGTTGATCACGGTCAGGAGCCATATCCATATTATATTTGTATTGCTTGACGAAGGCTTCGCCAAGATCGTTGAAGGAACGGATGTTTGCGCTATCAAGGCTCATATACCAGCGAAGAGCTGCACCAGACAAACTATCCTGAAAATAATGAATCAGCAGTTGATCGTTATCTGTTTGAGTAGACATTTTCCTGGCATACATAACTAGGTGGCTGAGCGGGCAGGTGTTCCCCTTATACTTCTCAAAGTCTGGGACTTTGAATTTGACAGTGTAGCGGTGTATTCGTCACTTTATGATTTATTGATTAAATCAAAAGCAAAGCATACAAAGAAATCGAGTCGCCACCGCACTTTTATTTATCCAAAGGATTGGCTAAAAAGCGAACAAAAGCCTAAGAAGTTTTACATATAGAAAACTAATGAAAAGATCAGAGAATCTGGGTAAGGGGTTAATTACGCAATGGGAAGGTGTTAGGCACCCAAAACGTCCTAGGTACTCCTAGGGAGCCCTTTTCACACTTGTTGTATAAAAAAGTTTATTTATTTATGACATATTGTGCAAACATGATTGGGAAGATGAGAAAAGAATATACAAGTTATTATTTTTGTGTTTGAACGGATGAACCCGTTGCCTACGTACCTCTCCATGGAAGGTAAGGATCAAAACGCCGTAGTTCGGCTAAAAAATTTCCAAAATATGAGTGGGTTCATTTTAAAACAAAAGCCCTAAGGTCTTTCGTTATCCACGAAAGAAAATTCAACCTTATACAAACAACGAGTCCACTACGTGAGAATAGCTTCAACTTGCTAGTGAGGGGTTAACCCTATAATGAGCAAGGAAGTCTTACAATTCAATCACTAAGGACAAAGGCGAGGTTAACATCAACCAACTAGGATAAATCAAACTTATGGCTAATGCATGAAACTTATCAAGAATGGACTAAGCCACAAAACAATTGAATGAGTTGGATTAACCAATTAGGATTTATTCACAAAAGAGGGTCAAAGTATGATTAGAATTCAATTCAAAGAAGTATTATGAAATGGAGTTTTGAAAATCAAAGGCCTAAAGCCTAGGTTTCTAATTTGAAAAGAGATGAGAATGTTTGCACAGTATTTGTCAAAGTTTTTTGAATTAGCATGTGAAAAGGGAGTTTTGAAAACACACACAAAAAATGGAAGGGTGAGGAAGTAAAACTTCTTAGATGTTCACTTCTTGAAATCATATGTAGATGATTCAAGTGTGTCCTTTGGAATGAGGCAACAATGCAAGTAACAAATGAACAAAGCAAGGTGATACCGGATGCCAATCAATGGACTTACACCAATCTGACAAACAAACATAGATACCGGATACCAATCAATGGATTTACACCAATCTCCTAAAACAAACAATGATACCGGATGCCAATCAATAGACTTATACCAATCTCACAAACAAAGGTGGATACCGGATACCAATCAATGGATTTACACCAATCTCCTAAAACAAACAATGATACCGGATGCCAATCAATGGATTTATACCAATCTCACAAACAAAGGTGGATACCGGATACCAATCAATGGATTTACACCAATCTCCTAAAACAAACAATGATACCGGATGCCAATCAATGGATTTATACCAATCTCACAAACAAAGGTGGATACCGGATACCAATCAATGGATTTACACCAATCTCCTAAAACAAACAATGATACCGGATGCCAATCAATGGACTTATACCAATCTCACAAACAAAGGTGGATACCGGATACCAATCAATGGATTTACACCAATCTCCTAAAACAAACAATGATACCTGATGCCAATCAATGGACTTATACCAATCTCACAAACAAACATGGATACCGGATACCAATCAATGGATTTACACCAATCTCCTAAAACAAAACAATGATACCAGATGCCAATCAATGGACTTACACTAATCTCACACCATATCATAGGAACAACTGCCAAGTAATGGACTTATGCTTGTCTCCTCCATGGACAAAGCAAAAATGCTATAAAGCAAAGCTTATGAAATGATATACAAATGATGATGATAAATGCACTAAGGCACACTCAAGCAAATATGCACAGATGAATCAAGTAAGCAAGCACACAAGTCAATTAGCACACACTATATACAAGCAATTAGGCTCAAGCAAGGTTAGACTTAAAAGTCAACTGGAATGGGGTATGTTGTGCTCTTAACCTTAACATTGAGAGTTAAGGTGAAGCAGATGAAATGGAGATGAGGGGTGTGTAACACCCTTCTAAAATACCCCAAATTTAAATTAAAACAACAAAATATAAATCAGAGTAGATATGCAATTAAGGGTGTCGCACTTGACACTTCACACATTTTACCAAAATAGTTTGTCATGCTCATTTATTAATCAAAATAAAATATTGCACAATTCGCAGCTGATATGCAAACCATGTAACACATTACATGTAAAATTATTCAACAACCAAATGAAAACAAGGTAAAACATCCCGTCCTGATGTTACATATACCAGAGCATGACCCACTAAGGAACTACACTAGACTTCAAGCACTAGCTTTTACTCAATCACTGCTCGTTACCTGAAACATAGTTCTAAGGGTGTGTTCCTCAATCGATATAACAAGCATTATAAAATATCATGTAATGCTAAGTAAATTAACACATTTCATCACCCTAATCATATCACACATTCAGCAACGGCCACATCATATCATAATCATAATCATACTCACTCCAACACAAAACACACGTATAATATTGGAATACATCCATTCATATTATACGCCATACATACATTATGCAATGAGACTCCATGCATGCGGTACCGACTATTCGTGAACACGTAGTTCAACCTCACCGATCAAACCCAGATACGGCTACCAAGCTCACTAGTCCCACTCATTTGAGACCTAGTGACTCACTCACTAATTCCTCACCATGGGAATTAGCTACCACCATAAAGGCCATGCTATGCACGCTAAATCACCTAGCATGCAAACATCAACAACAATCCACAACAACTCACTCACTAATTCCTCACCATGGGAATTAGCTACCACCATAAAGGCCATGCTATGCACGCTAAATCACCTAGCATGCAAACATCAACAACAATCCAAGATAGACATATGCTCACACTCTAAGCCATAAACAGTCCATTCACAATTGCATACATAACAGGTACATTCACAGCATTATGCATACCATCATACATCATCAGCGTATTTATCACAGAATCATATCATATCATGCCAAATAATAAATCACAGTATTAGCACACTCTACTAATACCTATACTGCTCAAAACAACGGGAAATGATCCCTACTATATCATACATCAGCTAATTTACATCACTCAGCTGAAACGACCAAAACTGCACAACAACAGCTCAGAAAAATCCCACTTCTGCCCATACGCGTATGCCTCATGCCCATACGCGTATGGCCCATTTCCTAGCCAACCCATACGTGTATTGCCTGTCTCATACGCGTATCCTACGCGTACCACCTATCCCATACGCGTACTAACAGAGACAAAACTACGTTAGAATCATCATCTTCTTCATCCATACGCGTATGGCCTCACCCCATACGCGTACCACTCACAGGCTACGCGTAATACACGCGTATGGCGCGTATCAGCGCCAATCTCCTCCCCTCAAAGCCATCTCATACGCGTATGGCCTAGTGTCATACGCGTATGACCAGAACCAAAATTTCAGATCTGCGATGGGTTTTTCTCTGCTACGAGATTTCTCAATCCCAACCTTCCACAGTCCAATTTTTACACAACATTCGTTCATATTATCTAATACAGATCATACCCATTCAATTTCATAATTTCTAACCTCATTACATCTAATTCCTACGGATTTTCTTCAATTATAACCCATATCTCATTCATCCATAAGTTCACCATTTTCAGCATGCATCATCCTAATTAGAGTCGATTCAATGGTTTATTACTACCCATTACATGTTAACCCATAATACCCATTAAACAACGATAAACCCCCCTTACCTGAGTTAATCCGGCAATCCTTTAGCTTCAAGCTTTTCCTTTTCTTCAACCCATGTTCTCTTGCTCTTCCTTTTTGCCCTTTTCCACTTTTCTGTCGCTTCTCCCTTTTCACGTGAAAAAAACCCTTTTTACCAAAATGGGACTTTCTACTGATTCCAACTTTATATTCCAATAATAATAATCCAATAATATTCCAATTATTTAATTAAATTAATAAATATACTATTAACTTAAATTAAATAATTATCATATTTTATCGGGGTGTTACAGGGTGTGCCTCATAGCTCTTATCCCTGGTCAGGGAGAACATTGACTAATAGAAGGTGTGGGAGTTCAGAATGTTGGAACTCTCTCCACAAGTGAATGACTCTATAGATCTTGGGTTAATATCCACAATGCATCAACATGTAATGTGAGCAAAGGAATGACACACTGAATAGTAGGAGATGGACTACACATCTCTTTTATCTACCAATTGCCTCACATGAGGACTTTTCCTGCTTGGCACAAAGAGTAAACAATCACAAGCATTGCCTCTTAAGGAGGACTTCAGACAGGTGCCTGACCACATAACAGGCCAGGTCTTCCAGACTACATGAAGAAGAGAAATTATACCTAATTGGTTAAGCAACCAAGCAAAAGTAAGTTCAAAATGAACTTAAGCAACTAATGTACCTATGGAAACATCAAACAAATCAGTATACAACTCAGACAATCAACCAACAGTTAATGCAACAGTCAACCAATATACACAATGTGGAAACCAAAAGTCAAACTCAATTGAGTCAACATCAACCTACAAAACTCACATTAGTAAGCAAAAGAAAATATCAAATGCTCTCAAGATGAGGCATCATCGATTGTGTAACTTGCATGTGTAACCTGAAACAAAACTTCAAATATGAGAGGCAAACCACTAGGTCAAAGCCTAGGGTCAAAGATGATGAAAAAATTCAAAACAGAACATGAAATTCAACATGAATCAACCTCAATTAATTAAGAACATAATACAAAAGGTATCATGTCAATATCATTTACCAAATTCATTTCATGAACAAAAGAAGGCAAGGTATGCAAGTTGAAACCTCATAGTGACATCAGAATGAACAAATGCACATAAATTCAAAAATGATTCAATTAATCTCAACAAAATTCATGGTTAAACAGAACACTCAACATGATCATCACACCAAAATTTAAGGCAATTGGACATGGTTAAGCATGGTAAAGAAATTCATCAAGTCAAGGTAAGCACAAACAAGCTCAAATAGGACACCATTTGCTACATCAACTTAGCACAAGCCTAAAACAGAATTGAAACATGATAAAGACCTCCAATCAAAGCCACAACAAACTTAAATATGTCTAGAAACAATGTGCAAAATTTCACATCCATATGATAAACAACCAGCATTTCCCAAATCATTGAAGTTCAAGACTATTCAAAAGTGCACAAATGACCATCCAGAATGAAAAATCTCAAACAAATCAGAAATGATTTCACAAATTCCAAGAAAATTCATGATCAATCGCAACATGCATAATATGCATCACACAAAAAATCACAGCATTTGGAATTTATTTGGCATGGCAAAGAAATTAATCAAAATGAGCAAGCCAAGGTGTGACACACATTGTCACACCTACATTAACATGAGCATAGCTCAGCAACCACAAATGATAAAAATGCAAACTCAACACCAAAATTTCAAGCATGCAAAATTCCAGATTCATAGGATCAACAACCAGAATTTCACAAAGGAAAAGGCAAGCAATGTTCAAAATGCACACACATACAAGAACACTAGGCAAAAATAAATCCAGACCAGGCACAATTTTGATTTTCATGTTGATAAAAAAGTAGAGAGAAAAATAAAATCATAACAAAAATCCCCATATTTTTTGGATCATTTTCTGATTTGTTATGATTTTTTGAAGATCCAAATGAAAAATGAAATAAAAATTGAATTAGAAAATGAATTAATTGAAATAATTGGATTAATTTTGAAAATGGCTTTTGGCGCCACACGCTGTACGCAGCGTTTCATTAACAAATTCCATCGGCCAATCAGAAGCCAGGCATGGCGCGCGCATGCACCAATAGCGCTTAAACCCTAGGGCAAAGGCAACAGTTTTCTGAAAACTTTTGGCAACGGATTTCAGGAAAGGGAACGAATCAAAAAGCGTGGCCAAAACACCTGCACTTCATCTTCTTCAACCAGACGCGTGAACAGTGAACAGAGCAAGACTCATGATGAATAAAATTCTCAGAAATCAAAACCAAACACATGTACATGTAGCCTAGGCATCAAGGATCAACAATCAAGCCATAACTAAGCATCTAACATCCTAAAACGCACGGATCGAGCAAAGTAAAATTTCACATCGAAACTTCAAATCTTCGAAACTACATGAATACGGCATGGTTTTTAATGATTTTTAGCTCAGCATGCTCACGCAAACGAGATCTACAAGAATCACATGATGAAATTGAGAAAAGAGAGAGTCGAATTCTTGACCTCTTGGAGAGCAGCTTTCAAATTCGTGTGTTCCAGGCCTTGTAGTGCTTAGATCTTCTTCTAGCAAGCTTGTATAGTGGATTGGATGAGGTCTTGATGTTCAATTGGCTTTGAATCCACGGATTTAAGATTTCACCATTGTTGTTCAAGCTTCATGTATGCTTTCAAATTTTGCACGAATTCAAGTGGTTCTTGCTTGAATGTTGCTCAGTGATTATGCTAGATGATGAACTAGGCAAGGATTATGCAAGTTGCTTGAAGAAAATGAGAGAAAAATTTGAGAGAAATTTGAGAGAAAAATTGTAGATCTGAAATTTGTGAAGTGTGGTTAGCATTTTCTGTTAGGGTTTGAGGTTATATACTCCTAATTAGTCATGCTTAATTAAGATTAACAAATGGTAATTGAAATTAGCAAAGTTTGAGGTGTTTGGACAAATTTTCAATTCACCCTTATGCATGAGCATGGTGCATGAACAGTGCACGAATTTATGTTAATTTCACTTAAAATGACATTTTAAAATCATTGGTAATTGCAAAATATTCAAATGAATTACCAAATTTAAATTGTGAAATTTCCCTCCAAAAAATCAAGATTTTGCAAATGTTCATGAAATGGGAAATGATGCAATGCAATGCAAGATTATGAAATTATAGGTCATGACAAGAATTTAGCAAAAAGAGCCATGCAATTTGGAGCTATGGTTTGAAAGTTATGCACTTTTTAAGTTCAATCCACACTTGGCCATGTTTTGATCATATCTCTTCAACCACAAATGCGAAATTCACGATCTTGGACTTTTTGGAAATGGGAGAGAAAGATCTACAACTTTCATGTTCAACAAAATTTCATTTAAAGAATTTTTGGTCATGTAATTTGAAGTTGAAGTTGGATGAAAACCTTTCCATTTTTGGAAAGTCCAAATTATAGGTCACTTTCTATTTTTGGCAAATTTTGACTTGACTTTATTTTCTTCAATGTTAATGTTTGAAATGTCAAATGAGACTTGTTTGAACATGAATTAGGTATTTCCCATCATTTCCCACCTCCAAAGTCACAGTTGACTTTGAAGTTGACTGGCTAGGGTTTAATTGACTGAAGAATGCCTTGATGAGATTCAAGCCTCTACCACTTGGGATTCTGATTCAAAATAACATCATAGCTCATATGAACTCTTATGAATGATTATGGTGCCCAAATTCTCAAGAATGGCCACCATCTCCTACTCAATGACTGCCTTTGACTGCTTTGACTGTTGATTGCTTCATCTGCAAGGCAAAGGTTAGATGACATATTTTTGTACTTTTGGTTAGTGATAAAAGGAAAAGCAATGATATACAAATGCAAAACATGCTTGGTGATCAAGAAACACTCTCAAAAAGATAACCCACCCACAGGGAAGGAAGCAAGGTGCACAATGATCCTTGCGGCAATGATATGATATAATATGTTGCCATGAGGGATCTTAGGGACAAAATTGGGGTCTTACAGATGCCCCTATTTAAGGTCATTCTAGCCGGAGAAGTGAAGTTTAGAAATCTTCATCTCGACACGGTAGAATGGGCTTAAATAATAGTAATGAGACAAATTTTGGTCCCTAAGAGACCTCATGATGCAAATGTATGCATGCAAAAGAAATAAACTCTGTGGGGAATATGGGTCCACAAAGAAAAGATGATCCATCAGAGTAATACACTCACCAGGAACAGAGACTCTAACAAGACTCTCATGGGGATAAGAAAAAGAAAAAGAAATGCGTGAGCAGGACACGACTCTGAATTAGAGACCTCACTGGGGATTGAAGGACTCGAACTAGGAATAAGAAAAATTCCAAAGGAAGACACATCCATTGGAAAGACACAAGCTGACTCAAACTATCCAAAAAGGATACTTCGGATAAAAATCCGGACTCGGACTGGGGAACGATTCATAAAGAACCTCCCTGCCGGGGAAAATCTGCATATATTGGGGAACGCCAATACAGCAAAAGGGTAACAATCACCACAAGAAACTCCACTGGAGAAGGTCTCACAAAAGAGACTCTCTTGGAGAAGCAACAAAGAATGAGGTGTTACCGGTATAAGGGTAACAAACTCAGGAAGAATGAATATCTAAGACCGGTATAAGGGTGAGAGATATCAATCAACCAAACATCTGAGAAAGACCTGAAAAAGGTACATCAACTCAGGAAAATCTGACTCCACAGGGGACCAAGGTCATGATATGGAGCAGAAAGGAAGGAACACCAGGGATACCGGTTACTGGGTATATAATAGGTGACCGACCAAAGCGTGAATTGGTATATATGCCAAAACACTCATCATCCGAAAGGAGGGCTTGAAAAAGCAAATCGACTTACAGGATGGACATTCGAATCCACGACGGGAAAACGAATCTTACTCAGCTAGGGACACAAACCCAAAGAGCGCATGAGATATAATATCCATTACCATCAGAACGTGGATAGTATACTCGCATGAGATATATTATCTATTATCGTCAGAACATAGATAATATACTCGCATGGAAGGAAACATCAGGGATACCGGTTACTGGGTATATAATAGGTGACCTACCGAAAACATGAATTGGTATCTATGCCAAGACACTCATCATCCCAAAACACAAACTTGTTAAAGGATGGATATTCGATTCTACAAAGAATACGAATCTTACTCTACTGGGGAAGATCAACAAAGGATTCCAACCAAAGAGCGAAAGAGATATATTATTCATTACCGTCAGAACGTGAATAATACACTCGAAAAGGAAGAGACACCAGAGATACCGGTTAATGGGCATATAATAGGTGATCAACCAAAAAGAGAGACAATCGATACCACAACAACAGGGTAAACGAAAGACAACTCACCAGGGATAAATTGCAAGCATCCGGCAATTATCCAAGAGACAAAGAATATTCGATTCCACAAAGGAATAACGACATATTATCCATTACCGTCAGAACGTGGGTAACATACTCGCATGGAAGATTATCCACAACCGGTTACTGGGTTAACAAAGGATAAATCAACCGAAAAGAAAGGCATCGGGATACCAAAACTAGGTATATAATGATGACCAATCGAAGGGAGCAACAAACATTACCGAGCAAACGGGTAAATGAAAGAAGACTCACCGGGGATGAATTGCATAAACAATAATTATCCGCAAGGACTTGCTGGCGACTTCAAAGGGGATAACATTGCAAGCATACGGCAATGATCCAGAAGACTGTTGGGGATACAATTGCTAGCAAAAGGCAATTATCCAGAAGCAAGGGAGGAATATCAACATTGAATACTGAATGAAGATAACCACAAAGAGTAACCACCATCGGTTAGGATGAACAACAAGGTTAACTCTGCAAAGGGGAGAAATTAGGGTTTACAACTACCGAATACGGGGTAGAAGACCAAAATACTGGCTGGGGATAGGGTTGCTAGCATCCGGCAATTATCCACAAGAAAGCACAGACTCCGTTGGGGAATAAAACCACAACAACATAGGATTTACAACTACCGAATACTGTGTAGAAGACCACAAAATCCACCATCAACCAGACTGAACCACAAGGGTTACCACTGCTAGGGGAAAAGAGATAGGACTTACAACTACCGAATACGGGGTAGTAGCCAAAACTCTGATGAGGATAAAAAGAATTAGGGTTTACATCTACCGAATACGGGGTAGAAGACCAAAACTCCGCGTGGGGAATGAAGGAAATCACAAATCCGCACGGGAAACAAAAACAGGGTTTCTAACAAACCACAAACTGCTGAAGAGCAGAAAAATTAGGATTTACAACTACCTTATACTGGGTAGAAAACCAACAAACTCTTGCTGAGGAATAAAAGGTATATAACCACTAATTCCACCAACAAGAGGGAATATAGGACTTACAACTACCGGTATGAGGGTAGAGGCCCAAAAAGATTCCGCTGGGGATAAAAAGAATTATTGCCGATTACTGGGCAATTTATTCATTTATTCCACAGGGAAGCACGAGAAACAGTTGACAAATAGCCAATTCGGGATCAAACCGAAAAGACAGACTGAATCAAGACACGTCCTAATGAGGATATAGCTCAATAGGAACATCCATCCCAATATATGTGTTGGGAGGAAACGGAAGAAACCGTCATCCACGAGGATAATCTCAGTGGGGAACTGCAGAAGGAAAGTCAGACACTTTCTGCTTATGGGGCGGACTCTATATTGAGAGATTAGACACCCGACATCTGCTTGGGAAGATCTATTGGAGATCTATATCACCGATAGCAGAAGACAACAAACATGAGATATATGGCGAAAAATGCAACATGAATATCTGAATGTTTATGATTATGCATGAACATGCGTAATTTATGTTCGATGAATGCTGACAAAACAGACATATCTAACACAAACAGGCCCAGGAATCAAACACCCGGTACTACACTTCCAGGGGAAAAACCAACTGGAAAACCAATCTGCGGGAGATCCACATGCTGAAAAGTAAAGATCTGCGGGGAGGCAAAAGATCAGATATATCAAGAAAATCTTTGAGCGATGGATCAACAATCAACCCAACTGGAGTACAGAAAGTCACAACAGGCAACAACGGCCACAAAGACAAATCTGTTGGGGAAATGGAGAAATCCCGAGATATCTGCAGGGGAACAAGAGTTCACTGCACAAGCGAGAACTGCTACGAAAGCAACTCCACACAACTCCGCTGGGGAACAACCCATAAAGGGAGAACAGGTCATCCATGTAGAATCTACTGCACAAGCAACTCTACCTGGGGAGAACACAAGTAGCCACTACCTCGGGAATACACCCACTGAAGGAAAAACAGATCACACAAGTAGATTCTACAACAAGCCACTCTATTGAGGATCAAAAGCAATCAGGAAATCAACCCAATCTCTGGATGCTAGACCACCAACTGACCCTACTGGGGAAACAGAGATTTAAACAAGCAGAAACTACCACAAAAGCAACTCTGTCGAGGATACCAGCTCTGGCGGAGACTCTGAGGGGATTATCACAGATGCAATCCTGACTCAGTTGGGGATACCAACTCTTTTGGGGATTTTGCATAAATACAATCCACCAAACCACAAATCTACTGACGGCTAGGGAATCCACTGAGGGACCCACTGGTGATATGGAGGAGAGCTGGGGGATCAACCACTGAATGCTACACCTTCCAAAAAAAAATCACCAACAGCTGAGGAGGAAAATAATCACTACTCTGCTGAAGGCTAAATGCTCTGATGGGGAGATAGCAACAACTCCGCTCTGACAATGCTGAGGAAAGTGGTAAAGTACCGGGATATCAATCCACCAACCACTGAATCTTCAAAAAGAAAGCAACCATGCTGAGGAGATAAACAACAACTCCGCTGGCGACCGCACTGGAGAGAGTGACGGGGTACCGGGGTTTCAAACCACCAACTACCGAATCTACCAAAAGGAAAACACTCATGCTGGGAGAGAATACTGCTGGAGAAGAAAACGAAATCTTCAACAAGCGCTCTGCTTGGGGAATAACCCACAAGAACTCTGCTTGGGGATCAACCCCAACAATAAAGCAGGATAAAGAGGATACAACCAATGCCAGGAATATGAACGAATGTCTTACCTGTTGGAAATCATGCTACCCTCGGGAGAGCACTGAGATATTCTTGAGTATCCTTTCAATATTGTGAATGTTCACTTTGTTTAAAACAACAATTTTGAAAAAATTATTTGTTTAAAACAATGATATTTTATCAATTTAAAACATGCAAAACATTTGTTGAATTGAAACAAATATGAGTGCAAATAATTGGATAAAAAGCTCAAATTGATTTGATGGAATGGTAGCCTGCAAATGGCAAGACTCCATAGATCTGTACAAATTTGAAATCAGTGATATATATTGGAAGAGGGCTACATTGAACATAATGATCCTTTCTCTACAAATTTGAATCTCGATGTATTCGAAGCTTCAGTCGACAATGAATCGAGAACCTCTGACGAAAAGACAGTTGTGGAACAGAAAGTCTTGTCAGGATGCAGTTACTTGCCAAATCCCTAATTTTTGCCTAGATTGCCCCAGGGTGCGGTACTCAATCTAGCGGGATGCAAATATTCCTTTTTTTTTCAAGTCTCTAATTTTTGCCTGGATCACCCTTTCGGGTTCTCCACCGAGACGCTCATTTTTGCCTAAGCCGCCCTTTCGGGTTTTCAACTTAGCGAGCTATTCTGTTTTTCATTTGCATATACTTTTTTTTTAGGCAAAGTATTTCTTGACTGCATCTGAATTCACAGGACGAGTGAAATCCTCCCCATCCTTTGTTGTAAGCATCAAAGCTCCGCCTGAAAAGGCTCTCTTAACAACATATGGACCTTCATGGTTTGGAGTCCACTTGCCCCTGGAATCGGGTGCGAAAGACAAGACTTTCTTGAGCACGAGGTCACCTTCTCGGAACACACGAGGCTTGACCTTCTTATCGAATGCTTTCTTCATTCTCTACTGATATAACTAACCATGGCACATGGAAGTCAATCGCTTCTCTTCAATCAAATTCAATTGGTCGTAACGACTCTGAATCCATTCAGCATCAGTCATCTTGGCTTCCATCAAGACTCTCATTGATGGGATCTCCACCTCTACTGGGAGAACAGCTTCCATGCCATAAACAAGAGAGAAATGGGTTGCCCCTATTGAAGTGCGGACAGATGTACGATAACCATGCAGAGCAAATGGCAGCATCTCATGCCAATCTTTGTACGTAACTGTCATCTTCTGGATAATCTTCTTGATATTCTTATTAGCAGCTTCAACAGCCTCATTCATCTTAGGTCTGTAAGGAGAGGAATTATGGTGTGCAATCTTGAATTCAGCGCACAACTCATCCATCATCTTATTATTCAGATTAGATCCATTATCAGTAATGATCTTATCTGGCACACCATAACGGCAAATCAGCTGGTTCTTGATAAACTTCACAACCACCTGCCTGGTCACATTCGCATACGAAGCGGCTTCAACCCAATTGGTGAAGTAATCAATTGCTACGAGAATAAACCTGTGTCCGTTGGACGCTTTCGGTTCAATCATGCCGATCATGTCAATTCCCCACATAGAGAAAGGCCATGATGATGAAATCACATTCAGAAGTGTCGGAGGAATATGAATCTTATCCGCATAAATCTGACACTTGTGGCATTTCTTCACATATTTGCAGCAGTCAGACTCCATTTTCAGCCAATAGTAGCTTGCTCTCAACATCTTTCTTGCCATGGCATGTCCATTGGAATGAGTACCAAATGAACCCTCATGGACCTCAGTCATCAACATGTTTGCTTCGTGTCTATCCACGCATCTGAGCAAAACCATGTCAAAATTTCTTTTGTATAGCACTTCACCACTGAGGTAGAAACTGCCTGAGAACCTTCTCAATGTTTTCCTATCTTTCACAGATGCCCCAAACGGGTAGACCTGGTTCTGGAGGAAATTCTTGAAATCAAAAAACCAAGGCTTGTCACCATTCACTTCTTCAACTGCAAACACGTGAGCTGGTCTATCCAAGCGCATCACGGCAATGTTGGAAACTTCATTCAAATATTTGACTATAATCATGGAAGCAAGCGTAGCAAGAGCATCTGCCATCCGATTATCCTCTCGAGGAATATGCTGAAAGTCAACTTCTGTAAAGAACGTTGAAATCCTTCTGGCATAATCTCTATACGGAAGGAGACCAGGCTGATTCGTCTCCCATTCACCCTTGATCTGATTGACAACCAGGGCCGAATCACCATACACATCAAGATGCTTGATTCTCAAATCAATACACTCTTCCAATCCCATAATACAGGCCTCATACTCAGCCATATTATTCGTGCATTTGAAAGTTAGCCTTGCTGTAAACGGAATATGCGTGCCATGAGAAGTAATGATTACTGCCCCAATTCCATTTCCGTACTGATTTACAGCGCCATCAAACACCATCGTCCATCTGGAACCAGGTTCCAGACCTTCATCAAGTGTAGGCTCATCACAATCTTTCATTTTCAAATACAAAATCTCCTCATCTGGGAAGTCATACTGAACAGACTGATGATCTTCAATCGGCTGGTGCGCTAGATGGTCAGCCAAGATACTACCTTTGATAGCTTTCTGAGCTCGATACTCGATATCATACTTAGATAACAACATCTGCCAACGGGCAATCCTCCCGGTTAAAGCAGGCTTCTCGAAAATATACTTAATTGGATCCATTCTGGATATCAACCAATTAGTATGATTTATCATGTATTGGCGCAAACGCTTAGCAGCCCAAGCCAAAGCGCAACACGTCTTCTCAAGCATAGAGTATCGAGACTCACAATCAGTAAACTTCTTACTGAGGTAGTATATAGTGGATTCTTTCTTTCCTGATTCATCTTGCTGACCGAGTACACAACCCATCGAGTCTTCAAGAACAGTCAAATACATAATCAGAGGTCTTCCTTCTACAGGAGGAGACAAGATCATAGGTTCAGACAGATACTCTTTAATATTGTCGAAAGCTTTCTGGCAATCCTCGGTCCAATCATGAGACTGATCTTTCCGAAGGAGCTTGAATATCGGCGCACATGTGGCAGTCATATGGGATATAAATCTGGAAATATAATTCAAGCGGCCAAGAAAACCTCGGACTTGCTTCTCAGTTTTGGGCGCAGGCATCTCTTGTATTGCTTGGACCTTTGCAGGATCAACTTCAATACCTCTCTCGCTGACAACAAAACCCAACAACTTGTCGGAACGGACTCCAAATGTACATTTGTTCGGATTCAGACGAAGCCTCAACTTCCTCAGATGCTAAAAAAGCTTCAACAAATGCTCAAACTATTCAACTTCCGTTCGGGACTTAGCGATCATATCATCAACATAGACCTATATCTCCTTGTGCATCATATCATGAAACAAGGTAGTCATTGCACGTTGACACGTGGCTCCGGCGTTCTTCAAACCGAAGGGCATGACTCGAAAATAAAATGTTCCCCAAGGTGTGATGAATGTTGTCTTCTCCATATCCTCGGGTGCCATCTTGATTTGATTATATCTGGAAAATCCGTCCATAAAGGAAAAGACTTTGAATTTAGCTGTATTGTCTACCAACATATCAATGTGTGGTAGAGGGAAATCATCTTTCGGACTAGCTTTATTCAAATCACGGTAATCAACACACATACGGACTTTTCCGTCCTTCTTAGGCACAGGCACAATATTGGCCACCCATTGAGGATATGTAGAAGTCACCAGAAACCCCGCATCAATTTGCTTCTGAACTTCCTCTTTAATCTTCACTGCCATATCTGGATGAGTTCTTCTGAGCTTCTGCTTCACAGGCACGCACTCAGGCTTCAAAGGCAGGAAATGTTGCACAATATCTGTATCTAGACCCGACATGTCTTCATATGACCAAGCAAAGATATCTGAATATTCTCGTAGCAAGCTGATCAACCCCTTCTTGACAGACTCTTCAAGAAGTGCCCCAATCTTTACCATGCGAACACAATCTTCAGACCCCAAGTTGACTGTTTCCAGATCTTCGAGATGCGGCTGAATGATCTTCTTCTCGTGCTCAAGGAGACGGGTAATCTCATCAGGAATTTCTTCAACATCATCTTCCTCTGCCTCAAATACAGGGAATTCAAGATTGGGTGATGGCGTTGGATCATTATGTTCAATGGGTTTTAGCATCAACCTGCATAATGATTTTGGTTAATAAAAAACTTTAGAATTTAAACAAGCAAACCATTATGCAGATGAAAAATGTTGCTTTTATTCTTGTTTTTATGGGTTTTTTGTGATCACTGATTTCATGCAAAAGCAAAAAGTGAAAACAAATGGAAAAACAAATGTTTAACAATGCATTAATTGAATGAAATATCATTGTATAAATGCTGCCAACAATGTCATCACTTCTCCTTTTGGCATGGGAGAAGGGTTTTGAACAAAGTGAACCATTACTCTGATCTATGAATGACTGTAGGAATATCTACAGCGACCCAATTGTGGCAGACACCACCAGGTATGATGAAGTTACTCAGATCCTCTGCATCCTCTTCCAAGATAGCAGCAGCTTCCTCAGCCTGATCAGCATGGATGAAACCTCCACTCTTGAACAAACCTTGCTCGTTGAATGCCCCAGAAGAATAGCCAATGCCAGCCCGGGATCTATTGTATTCAAGCTCAATCATCTTCCCCAAACCAACAACTGCACCATATTCAATGGCCAGTTTTGCATCACGGTAGGAAGCAAATGAAGGAGACTTCTTCTCAATCGGCTTAACAACAGATAAAGCTTGGAACGACGTTCCAACTTCATCCTCAGCATCAATATATGAGAAAGAAGACAAGTGGCTAACCAGGAGAGCCTTTTCTCCCCCTACCACAACCAGTTTCTTATTCTTGACAAATTTCAGCTTCTGGTGTAGGGTGGATGTCACGGCGCCAGCCTCGTGAATCCATGGTCTACCAAGGGGACAACTATATGATGGGTGGATATCCATAACCTGGAAGGTAACTTGGAAATCACTAGGTCCAATCTTGATTGGGAGATCAACTTCCCCAATCACAGTCTTACGCGACCCATCAAAAGCTTTCATAACAACACCACTCTGCCTCATGGGAGGCCCTTGATATGACAATCGAGAGAGTGTGGTCTTTGGCAATACATTAAGAGATGACCCAGTGTCCACCAGCACGTTGGACATGGCATCAGCCTTGCAATTCATAGAGAAGTGTAAAGCCAAGTTGTGGTCTCTTCGCTCCTCAGGGAGATCAGCGTCACAGAAACTCAAGGTGTTGCAAGCAGTGATGTTTGCAACTATACTATCAAACTGTTCTATAGTGACGTCATGATCAACATAAGCCAGATCCAAAACTTTCTGCAGAGCCTCCCTATGGGGTTCTGAATTCAGAAGCAAAGATAGCACGGAGATCTTGGACGGCGTTTGTAGAAGCTCGTCTACAACATTGTACTCACTCTTCTTTATGAGCCTTAACATCTCATCACATTCTTCATTCACAGTGCCACTCGGGCCAACAGAAGAAGCCGGAGTCTTTTGTACAGAGGAGGATTTGGCAACAGGTGCCGGATTCTGAACACTCACAGCAGTCCCAATCGGGCGCTCAGCAGAATCAGAAACAATGTGAGGCTTCGGAGGTGCAGAAAACACACGACCACTACGGGTCAACCCACTCACGTCAGCAATGTTAACCACAGAGGTTGAAGGCAACGACACTTCCTTCCCATCTTCCACAGCAACGGGATTATACCGGAAAGGAATCGCTTTATCCGAAGAATAAGGCACAGGGCCTGCAGGCTTGATTATCAGAGAAGGAGAGACCTTCGGCTTGCTACCATCATAACGGATGACAACAGGCTCGGGCAATTTGAACACAGGAGAAATAACATTCACTTCTGGCTCATCTTCATCAACATTTCGGTTCTGAAGAATCTCTATGGTACCTTCATCCAACAGCTCTTGAAGCTCTCTTCGCACTTGGCGACAACCCAGTCTGTTAATGGAGCAAATGCGGCATCTGTCATGGTCGTGCTCCATATGACTGTATTGACACAGCAAACGATGGAACTCGACCAATGACTGTCGAATATGACTCACATATTTGACTTTATACTTCCCAGGGCACCCCTGGACCATGTTCACTGATTTCCCATGCTCGGGCAATGGGTTCTTTGTAACATTGGGGCCTGAGTCCTCGAAGCTCAGAATACCGCATCGCATAAGGTCTTGAACCTTAGTCTTCAACGGATAGCAGTTCTCAATATTGTGTCCCGGAGCACCGGAATGATATACACAATGTTGATCTGGCTTATACCACCACTGCGGGTTGGAAGGCACAGCTGGAGGATCCCTGGGAGTAATCAGTTTCCTCTCCAACAAGGAAGGATATAGTTCAACATATGACATAGGAATGGGATCGAAGATGATCTTCTTCCTATCATAATTCAGGTTGGCTTGGTTACTGGTGCTGCCACGAGGCTGGTAAGCCTATTGATGTGGACGGTGCTGCTGTTGATATTGAGGTTGTTGCTGATGCTGATTAGACTGCTGATACTGAGCATTATCTCTGAAGACAGGTGCTATATGAGCCACCTGGTGCTGATGACGCGCCGGCTTCCTCTTGACAGAGGGTCTTCTTGGTTTAGCATGGGATTGCACAACATGTGCCTCTCCATCTTTCTTCTTAAACGCCCCATACCGTTTAGAAGAGCTCTCATCTTTCGATAGACGTCCCTCACAGACTCTTTCCTCCAGACACATCCCCATGTTCACCATCTCGGTGAAATAAGAGGGAGCACTCGCAACCATCTGCTCATAATAGAATGAGCTAAGAGTCTTCAAAAAGATCTTAGTCATTTCCTTCTCTTCCAGCGGAGGAGTAATCTGAGCTGCCAGCTCTCGCCACCTCTGGGCGTACTCCTTAAATGTCTCCTTATCCTTCTGAGACATGGCCCTGAGTTGATCACGGTCAGGCGCCATATCAACATTATATTTGTACTGCTTGACGAAGGCTTCGCCAAGATCGTTGAAGGATCGGATGTTTGCGCTATCAAGGCTCATATACCAGCGAAGAGTCGCACCGGACAAACTATCCTGGAAATAATGAATCAGCAGCTGATCATTATCTGTTTGCGTAGACATCTTCCTGGCATACATGACCAGGTGAGCGAGAGGGCAGGTGTTCCCCTTATATTTTTCAAAGTCAGGCACTTTGAACTTGATCGGAATCTTTACACCGGGAACTAGGCAAAGTTCAGCAGCAGACTTGCCAAACAGATCTTTCCCTCGGAGGGTCTTCAATTCTTTATGCAGCTCAAGGAATTGGTCATTCATTGCATCCATCTTCTCATTAACATCTGGGTCTTAGACGGCTCAGAATGATAGATGGTGTCGTCTACCCTGGGAATGGTATGCACGACAGGAGGAGCAGCAGCAAGGACCGGGCTAGATGCCGGCATGGAAGCAAAAGTCGGAGGTGGAATATCTGGCATGAAACCCGGAGGCATACCCCACGGAAACCCGGTTGGCATGGCATTAGGCACAAAGTGAGCACTGGCAGCTGGCACAGTCGGAGCAACGGCTTCAGATATAACCGTCCTCTGGGGAGGAGTTGCAGGAGGTGGAGAAGGTTGGTTTTGAGCAGACAGAAACTGCTCCATCAGAGCACTCAGACGAGCGACCTCTTCCTTCAATTCTCTGTACTCTTGTTCCAATTGATCCATCACTCTAGCAGAATTGGCTCTGGTATAGTACCGATGAGTCAGCTTGTCTTCAAAATAAATGAAGAGCACAGAGTTAGGCCATAGACAAGAAGACCAGGACAACCTGCTTATGCAAAATGATGCATGCAATGCTTGTGCATATGCTTTGTTTTATTTTCAAGGAACTTTTAGGGTATCATTTGCAAATTTGAATATTTAAGCATTTAATAGCATATGGAAAACATCTCATCAAATATATTTGAAACAAAGAAGTACAATATTTTTGATTATTACAAGGGAAAAGGAAAATAAACATCCTATGGATTCCTAGAAGCTCGGGATGCTGGAAGACGAGATACACAAAGCTTCTTGATCTCTCTCTCATAGGCTGCTTCCATATCTGCTTTCTCCTTTGCAAGTCGATCATACTTCCTCTTCCAGAATTTGGAAGACTGAGGAAGCAGAGAAGTCCAAGTATCATTCGGATCATCGATCACCTGATGCTCGAGAAACTCAATCAGAGCGTCCTTCTCCTTGATTTGCCGAAGCAACTCTTCTCTATCACGGATCCAGGCATGTGAAAGGTCTTCTTCTCTCAACTCCTCTACACCTTGGTTAGGGAGGGTTGAAGGCCCAACCACATACAACGGTGTAGGTCTCGGATAATCATATGGCATCAGATACTCAGAAGCTCTCTGTCTGACCCAAGAGGTATACAGCTCCAAAGCTATGCAGTTCTTCAGACCCAACTCATTCCTACCCTTCTTCTGAATCTTGCGCCAAGCGCGGACAAATCTGGCTTTTAGGCCTTGGGGATCTTTACCATCCTGAAAGAATACACCCTCTAACAGAATGTTATGAGGTTTATCCTTTAGGGGGAACCCAAGCTGACGACGTGCTAGAATAGGATTGTAGCTGATCCCACCACATGTACCAAGAAAAGGCACATTAGGGAATTCACCACAATAATCAATAATCTGAATTGTATCATACACGCGATCATACCAAGAGATATCATCATTATTGAGAGACATAAGTCTCTGAGACCACCGTAGACATCCCTTGTTCTCCCTGAAAGTGACCGTCTGCGGTAAGTGAGAAATAAACCACTTATACAGCAGAGGCAAACAGCACACAATAACTCCTCCACCCTTCGCATTCCTCAGATGCAAAGAGACATAGGCATCACCCAACAGAGTCAGAACGGGATTAAGAACCGAGAAGATCCTAATGGCGTTCACATCCACAAATTTGTCGATGTTGGGGAACAATACCAACCCATAGATGAGTAGCACGAATAAAGCCTCAAAGGCATCCTCACTCCTGGCCTTCCCATACACGGTAGCTTGAGCGATGAGGAAATCAAAAGGAAGACCCTGAATTCCACCTTTGGTAGTCATATTAGCTTTAATCAAGGCTTCATCTATGTGTAACAAGTCTGCAATCTCTCGAGAAGCCGGAATACTCTCTAAGCCACTGAACGACACCTGATCCAGAATCGGGATCCCAATAGGATTAGCATACTCCTCAAGCGTAGGCAACAACTGGAAGTCCGGAAATGAGAAGCAGTGATACAGAGGATCATAGAACTGAGCCAAAGTACTCATCAAACCTTCATCAACCTGAGTAGTCAATAGAGGCAGAAGCTTCCCATAACGAGCTTTGAAACCCAAGGGATCTAATACATAGGATGTCAGATTCCTTAACTCTTTCACATCGGGCTGTCTAAAGTTGTACTTCTTTGTATGCCTTTTTGGTCTTTCCATGTCTGAAAATTTTGCAAATAAACCCTTTAAGTTCCTTCAAAAATTTCCTTTTTTTTCTGATGACATGAATGCAGATGAATGCACGAATGCAACAATCACACTCAAGTATCAAGCAAGACACACCAG
The DNA here is from genome assembly GCF_024323335.1 of Lathyrus oleraceus. Lineage (NCBI taxonomy): Eukaryota > Viridiplantae > Streptophyta > Magnoliopsida > Fabales > Fabaceae > Lathyrus > Lathyrus oleraceus. The sequence continues at coordinate 166,596,927 of NC_066581.1, read as the reverse complement.
ACAAAGGTCATGGGAAAGCTCATAGTATCCCTAATATCAATCATCCATTTTGGTGGATTATGGTTTTCACCTTATCGACACCCAAGTTCCATTGATATTAACAATACATGAACCGACTCAATCATCCTTAATATCAACCATCCATTTTGGTGGATTATGGTTTTCACCTTATCGACACCCAAGTTCCATTGATATTAAGGATGTCTGAACGACTCAACCATGAATCACGGGTTTGTTGATAATCACGAGCATGGAGTCTCGGTTAAGAACCACCCAAAGGGAGTGTACTAGGGTTTAAACCTGCCGAACATGTTCTACCAGAGGTTCCCATAATTATCGTCCCATCTTTCGGATATTATCGGAGGAACGAATACTCGTATTCCAAAAATATTCTCAAGAGAGACTCTTATGAGTGTAGTATCGCGTAACAATCGCATCAGAACTGACATCTGAACGACCTCCGCACTACATCCTTAAAATAGGTCAAGATGGGCTTGGTAAACTAAGGTCCTTGGCTTCTAAGGCACAAGATTGAAAGAATAATGCCTAACCACAAATAACTTGTGTGACATTGTTAATCCAACATGACCTCCACCAAGTGAATGGGCTCGCAAGTCAACTTGTTAAGGAATACTCCACACAAGTCGACAAGACTATGCCATTCTCCTATCCTATGGTGCACTCGAGTTCGGGTATAGAACTCATCTCACAGAGATCACCAAAGCAAACAGCAATTGTATATCAAGCAATTCAAACATTACAATCAATACAGTTATCCCAAATTGTACAAAAATATGTCACACAACAGATAAACAAATATCATACAACAAGGGTGAAAAGTAGGCAAAACCACCAAGGAAGGTCTAATGTTTTCCCCAGCAGAGTCGCCACTTTTCTGTAGCGGTGTATTCGTCACTTTATGATTTATTGATTAAATCAAAAGCAAAGCATACAAAGAAATCGAGTCGCCACCGCACTTTTATTTATCCAAAGGATTGGCTAAAAAGCGAACAAAAGCCTAAGAAGTTTTACACATAGAAAACTAATGAAAAGATCTGAGAATCTGGGTAAGGGGTTAATTACGCAATGGGAAGGTGTTAGGCACCCAAAACGTCCTAGGTACTCCTAGGGAGCCCTTTTCACACTTGTTGTATAAAAAAGTTTATTTGTTTATGACATATTGTGCAAACATGATTGGGAAGATGAGAAAAGAATATACAAGTTTTTATTTTTGTGTTTGAACGGATGAACCCGTTGCCTACGTACCTCTCCATGGAAGGTAAGGATCAGAACGCCGTAGTTCGGCTAAAAAATTTCCAAAATATGAGTGGGTTCATTTTAAAACAAAATCCCTAAGTGTAAGACCCCAATTTTGGCCCTAAGATCCCTCATGGCCCATATCATATCATATCATGGCCTCAAGGATCACTGCATGCCCTAGCTTCCCTCCTAGTGGGTAGATTGCCTTGTGAGTGTGGTTCTTGATCACCAAGCATGCTTTGCATTTGTATATCTTTGCTTTTCATATTTTTAATAATCAAAAAGTACAAAAATATTGTCAGTTTAACCTTGTTGCTTGCAGTTGAAGCAATCATCAGCAATTAGGTCAAAGACAGTCAACAGTCAGTCAAAGCAATAGATGGTGGCCATTCTTATAGAATTTGGACACCATGATCAATAATCAAGAGCTCATACAACTTGGTACATCATTTGAAATCAAGATATCAAGGAATTAGGGTTTGGAATTCATCAGAAGTGCTTCAGTCATGCAAAACCCTAGAAAAGTCAAACTTGGTCAACTGTGGATTTAATCAGTGATTTGATGGATGGAATTGATTTGAAGGAGTTCATTCATGTCCATATAAGCCTCATATATCATGTCCAACCTCATCATGGAAGAATTTGAAGTCAAACAGAAAATTTCCAGAAATAGAAAGTGGACCTGTAATTTCAACTGCCAAAAATGGAAACTTCTTGATCTTAAACTTACATCATGATACAAGCTTCAAATGATTTTGGCCCAACATGAAAGTTGAAGATTTTGTTCTCCCATTTTCAAAAAGTCCAAGAACTCCCAAATCCCATGCATGGTTTGCAAGATATGATCATTTCATTTTCACCATTTTTTGAACTTCAACAAGCCATATCTCATAAACCACAAGGCCAATTTTGATGGGGTTTTTTCCTACAAGCTCCATTTAACCCCCTCTTTCCAAAAATGCACTCCTCATGAACCAAAACCTCACCATGCAAAATGGCATTTTTAAGCTTGACTTTATTCATTTCAAGTGTGAAAAAAGTTGACTTTGTGAATTAAAGGTTTCTACTCATTTTTGCCATTTGGGACTTGGTTGGTATGATATTTGAGACATGTTTTAAGGCCCAAATCGTGCAGACCACACCTCCATGTGCAACTTGTGTCAAACTTAGCAATTTTGGCATTTGGCTTCATTTGTGTTAATCAAGCTTAACACTTCCATTAACAAAGTTAAACAGCAAATATAAATGAATTTTTCTGTCATTTCTCAACCCTAGCAGCAGCCTCCCACGACGAGAATTCTCTCTTCTCTCTCAATTTGCATTTTCACCAAAATTGAATTTCTGAGCAAAACTCCAAACCCTCGAGCCACTCTTGCTTCCTTCATCACCTGGCCAACCTTTGGGAGCATTTTGAACCCTTAAACCACAACTGCACAGCCATCTTCGAGCTCTGTTTTTCAAAGGACCAACAATGGTGAAACGAGATTTGAAGAGTTCCAAGCCTTGCTGAGCTCGATTACTTCAAGCATCCATCATTCTTAAGCATAAGAAAGATCTGTTTCAAGGCAAAACATACAAATAACCACTGCTCCACACTTTTCTTCAAAATCAAGTAAGTGCTCGATTCTCCCTTTTCTCTAAATTGTGCCATGCTTTAGATAGTCTATGCTTTGCTGAGTCCATTGCAACTTGAATCACATGAATTGGTTAACTATGTTGTGAGAAATCTGGATTTTCTTTTTTATGTTCAAACTTGTTTTCAATCGATTTGCTTTGATGATGATGATTTAATGAAAACCATAGCTAGATTATGACTGTGCTTGGTTTGTTGGTTCGATTGATATGCATGTCCATGATTTCTGGGTGAATCGATTTTTTTTTTCATGCTTGAATGATGAAGATGAAGTTCCAGTGCTTAAACCCTAAATCTGCCCAGTAAATTCGCATGAATCTATGTTGGTTTGTTGTTATCTGATGTTGCATGATGATAGTGTTTCATGGCCATGCTTAATTGTTGATTCTGGGTATGTTTGTTGTTCATGATTGATGGTTGAAAATGAAGATGATGAAGCATTGCTGTTGTGATAAACCCTAATGCATTTCCCAGAAAACCCCAGCTTCACGTATGCATGTGTGTTGGTTACTGTTGTTGCTTTTGTTGTATGATATCACCATTTCCACTGCCATGCTGCTGATGCATTTTGTATGAATTTCGTTTTGTAATGTTGGCTGCATGAAGTTGGGTTGCTGTTGCATAAACCCTAAGGGTTTTGAACCTAGAAAACATGAACATCGATTGGCCTTGCTCCTGTTTCATTGGGGATGGCCAATCAGAACATTTCGTTCTGCCTTGCTTAAACGCACCGTTTTGGTTAATGAGGGGGGTATTTACCAGAATGCCATTCGGTCAACCTTGTTGACCTAGTAAACCATGTCCATTTGTTTATTTGTTCCAAATTGTTACTCAAACTTCTAAAAATCATTTCTCATTCATTTCAACTCCAAAAATCATGAGATTTTTTGCATCTTGCTCACATGAATGTCTAGTATTTTATCATGATTTTTCCAGGATTTTTGCATGGTCGAATTTTAAATGGTATTAGGTTTCTTGACATGTATGCACATTTTGTACCTTTTGCCATTTCTTTTGTGAAATTGTGATGATGTATCCAATGCCCCTGAAATTTTTTTGTGGTTAATCTACACTCATTCATGTTTGTTTTGATGTAGAGTTCTTGAATTTATCATATGTGGTTTGTGTGATATGAATTTTTGAAGTAGGGTGTGACAATTTGTGTCACACCAATGATATGCAAGTTCATGATTTTTGTTGACATGCTTCCTGACCTCCAATTAATGTGAAATTTTGCATGAACCTTCTCTTCTATGTCTAGTTCACTTGTGATTTTTCCTGGAATTAATTATGCCATTTCCAAATTGTTTGAGATTTTATCCCCTGTTTGACCAAAATGTTGACTTGTGTGACACATCTTGCCAAATCCTTTGTGAAATTCTCCTATCTTATTGGATGATCATGAAATTTTACATGTGCATACTAGACATCTTGAGCTTTGCATTGGTGTTGATCCCATCCATTTCTCATCTGTTTTCATTTAGTTATGATTTTTTCAAGATGACACATGTTTGTTTGACTTCTTTGTGCACACTTGAAATTGTGTTGACTTCCTGATTTGAATTGACTATCTTCCCATGATCCAATTGAGCTGAAATTTCATATGCATGCTATGTTATGGATTTTGATTGAGTATGAATTATTTCATGATTTTTGGAAATGTTTATGTTGACTTTTGATGCAAGTCTTTCTGTTGACTTTTATATGCACCAATTTGCCATGCTTTGCCTTCTTTTGTTTATGAAATCATGATGATGAATGATATGCATGTGGGACCAATTGAGTTTGCTTCTTGAATATTTAAACTTGATTTTGGTTGACTTTCATTTGCTGTTTTGACTTTCTCATCTCATTTTGACCCTAGGCTTGTCCTAGTGGTCCTGTTGCTTATGTTTGAGCTCATTGTTTCAGGTTAAGCTACAAATGCTTCAAAGAAACTTTTGCAAGTTGATTGAGCTTGACTGTTTATCATGTGCTAACCTTTGTTTTGTAGGTGGCTTGACTCATATGACTTGAGTCTTGTGCTTTGCACATTTGCCTGTCTGTTTTGACTGTTAATTCTATCTCCTTCTGATTTAAACTGTTGAACTGTGTACTGATTTGTTTGACTATTTCAGGTACCCTTAGTTGCTTAAGTTCTTTGAACTTGCTTTGCTTTGCTATTTAGCAATTTGCTTTGAGGTAATCCCTCTTTCTTCATGTAGTCTGGAGACCCGGCCTGTTATTTGGCCGGGCAAACTGTCTGAAGTCCTCCTTAAGAGGCAATGCTTGTGTGTGTTTAATTTTGTCCCAAGCAGGAAAAGTCCTTCAAGTAAGGCAATTGGTAGATCAAAGGGATAAGCAACCTATCCCCTACTATTCAGTGAGTCTTCTCCTTGCTCCCATTACATGGTTGTAGCATTGAGATCCTAACCCAAGATCAATCGAGTTTAATAATGTGGAGAGAGTTCCTACTTTCTGAACTCCCACACTTTCTGAAATGCTCTCCCTGATCAGGGATAAGAGCAATGAGGCACACCCCTCATATCCTTTCATCTGCTTCACCTTAGCCTCTCAATGGCAAGGTTAAGAGCAAATCTTTTTACCCTATTCCAGTTGGCCTCAGTGCCTAACCCTCTTGTGTGAGCCTCCTTGTTTGGCTATAGAGTGTGCGGTTTGATATTGATTGATGGATTGATTGCTTCATATGCACATGTTTGCTTGTATGCTTCATGCATTTATCATTAATTGCTCATTAATGCACAATCATCTCATTTGTCTTTGTGATATTGTCATTTGTTGTTTGCCCATTGAGGACAATTGTAAGTCCATCTCTTTGGCCATTGTTCCTATGATATGGAAGGATAGAGTGTAAGACCTCATTGGTCACTCAGATCTTCTGTTGCTTTGTTTGTATGTGAGGATGCAGTTATAAGTCCCTGTAAGTTGGCATCTGCTTTTCCTGTGATCATAAGTTGGTTTGTTTGATATGTGAGGATACAATTGTAAGTCCCTGCAAGTTGGCATTTGTATTCCTAGGACCATACTGTGGAGGTTAGAGTAAGCCTAGACAGATTGGCATCTGACATCCATGTTTTGCTTTTGTTTGTTTATGTGAGGATGCAACTGTAAGTCCCTGCAAGTTGGCATTTGCTTTCCTATGATCATATGTTGGATATAGGTATAAGTCCAGACAGATTGGCATCCGGTATCCAAGTTTCATTTTGTTTTAGGAGATTAGTGTAAGACCATTGAGTGGCATCTGATATCCATTTCTGTTTTAGGAGACTGGTGTAAATCCATCTATTGGTATCCGGTATCCACCTTTTATTTCTTTGCTTGAGGAGATTAGTGTAAGTCCATAGAGTGGCCTCTGATATCCAGTTCTGTTTTAGGAGATTGGTATAAGACCAGTGATTGGCATCCGGTATCCGCTTTTTGGATTTCTTCCTTGTTTGTTTGTTATTATCCATTGCTATTCCAAAGGACACACTTGAATCATCCCCTATATGATTTCAAGAAGTGAACCTTCTAGGAAGTTTTACAATCCATATCCTTCCATTCATCCCCATTATGTCCTACACCTTTTCACACTTTGATTTCAAACTTGACATAGATATTGTGCAAACATCTTCATGTTTTCAAATTAAAAACCTGGACCCCAAGTCCTTGACCTTTTTTCAAACTCCATTTCATAACACTTCTTTTGAATCAATCTTAATCATACTTTGACTCCATTTTCACAATCACAATCAATTAACTTCACTCATTCACTTGTTTTGGCTTTGTCCATTGTTAACCTTTTCATGCATTAGCCATAGGTTTCAATTATCATTGTGGTTGATGTAAATCTTGCCTATCCTTAGTGAGTCGACAGTAAGACTTCCGTACTGAAAACAGGGCTAACCCCTCTAGTACGTCGAAGCTATCCTCGCATGGTGGATGTTGTTTTTGGTCGAGTGTTCTCCCATTGATAATGAAAAGCCTCTGCGCTTGTGTTTAAAACTGAATCCACCAACTTTTGGAAATCTTTTAGCCGAACTACGGCGTTTTGATCCTTACCTTTGATGGAAGGTACGTAGGCAGCGGGTTCATCCGTTCATACCCAATAACTAAATTGTATATTCTTTTCTCATCATCCCAATCATGTTTGCACAATACTTATGTCATAACAAATAACAATCTTTTACAACAAGTGTGAAAAGGGCTCCCTAGGAGTACCTAGGACGTAGTGGGTGCCTAACACCTTCCCATTGCGTAATTTACCCCTTACCCAGACTCTCTGATCTTTTTATTAGTTTTCTACGTGTAAAACTTCTTAGGCTTTTGTTCGCTTTTTAGCCAATCCTTTGGATAAATAAAAGTGCGGTGGCGACTCGAAATTTCATTGTATCTCTTGCTTATGGTTTAATCGATAAATCATATAGCGACGAATACACCGCTACACTAAGGTCTTTCGTTATCCACGGGGGAAAACTCAACCTTATACAAACAACGAGTCCACTACGTGAGAATAGCTTCAACTTGCTAGTGAGGGGTTAACCCTATAATGAGCAAGGAAGTCTTACAATTCAATCACTAAGGACAAAGGCGAGGTTAACATCAACCAACTAGGATAAATCAAACCTATGGCTAATGCATGAAACTTATCAAGAATGGACAAAGCCACAAAACAATTGAATGAGTTGGATTAACCAATTAGGATTTATTCACAAAAGAGGGTCAAAGTATGATTAGAATTCAATTCAAAGAAGTATTATGAAATGGAGTTTTGAAAATCAAAGGCCTAAAGCATAGGTTTCTAATTTGAAAAGAGATGAGAATGTTTGCACAATATTTGTCAAAGTTTTTTGAATTAGCATGTGAAAAGGGATTTTTGAAAACACACACAAAAAATGGAAGGGTGAGGAAGTAAAACTTCTTAGATGTTCACTTCTTGAAATCATATGTAGATGATTCAAGTGTGTCCTTTGGAATGAGGCAACAATGCAAGTAACAAATGAACAAAGCAAGGTGATACCGGATGCCAATCAATGGACTTACACCAATCTCACAAACAAACATGGATACCGGATACCAATCAATGGATTTACACCAATCTCCTAAAACAAACAATGATACCGGATGCCAATCAATGGACTTATACCAATCTCACAAACAAAGGTGGATACCGGATACCAATCAATGGAGTTACACCAATCTCCTAAAACAAACAATGATACCGGATGCCAATCAATGGACTTATACCAATCTCACAAACAAAGGTGGATACCGGATACCAATCAATGGATTTACACCAATCTCCAAAAACAAACAATGATACCGGATGCCAATCAATGGACTTATACCAATCTCACAAACAAAGGTGGATACCGGATACCAATCAATGGATTTACACCAATCTCCTAAAACAAACAATGATACCGGATGCCAATCAATGGACTTATACCAATCTCACAAACAAACATGGATACCGGATACCAATCAATGGATTTACACCAATCTCCTAAAACAAAACAATGATACCAGATGCCAATCAATGGACTTACACTAATCTCACACCATGTCATAGGAACAACTGCCAAGTAATGGACTTATGCTTGTCTCCTCCATGGACAAAGCAAAAATGCTATAAAGCAAAGCTTATGAAATGATATACAAATGATGATGATAAATGCACTAAGGCACACTCAAGCAAATATGCACAGATGAATCAAGTAAGCAAGCACACAAGTCAATTAGCACACACTATATACAAGCAATTAGGCTCAAGCAAGATTAGACTTAAAAGTCAACTGGAATGGGGTATGTTGTGCTCTTAACCTTAACATTGAGAGTTAAGGTGAAGCAGATGAAATGGAGATGAGGGGTGTGCCTCATAGCTCTTATCCCTGGTCAGGGAGAGCATTGCCTAATAGAAGGTGTGGGAGGTCAGAAAGTTGGAACTCTCTCAACAAGTGAATGACTCTATAGATCTTGGGTTAATATCCACAATGCATCAACATGTAATGTGAGCAAAGGGATGACACACTGAATAGTAGGAGATGGACTACACATCTCTTTTATCTACCAATTGCCTCACATGAGGACTTTTCCTGCTTGGCACAAAGAGTAAACAATCACAAGCATTGCCTCTTAAGGAGGACTTCAGACAGGTGCCTGACCACATAACAGGCCAGGTCTTCCAGACTACATGAAGAAGAGAAATTATACCTAATTGGTTAAGCAACCAAGCAAAAGCAAGTTCAAAATGAACTTAAGCAACTAATGTACCTATGGAAACATCAAACAAATCAGTATACAACTCAGACAATCAACCAACAGTTAATGCAATAGTCAACCAATATACACAATGTGGAAACCAAAAGTCAAACTAAATTGAGTCAACATCAAACTACAAAACACACATTAGTAAGCAAAATAAAATATCAAATGCTCTCAAGATGAGGCATCATCGATTGTGTAACTTGCATGTGTAACCTGAAACAAAACTTCAAATATGAGAGGCAAACCACTAGGTCAAAGCCTAGGGTCAAAGATGATGAAAAAATTCAAAACAGAACATGAAATTCAACATGAATCAACCTCAATCAATTAATAACATAATCCAAAAGGTATCATGTCAATATCATTTACCAAATTCATTTCATGAACCAAAGAAGGCAAGGTATGCAAGTTGAAACCTCATTGTGACATCAGAATGAACAAATGCACATAAATTCAAACATGATTCAATTAATCTCAAAAAAATTCATGGTTAAACAGAACACTAAACATGATCTTCACACCAAAATTTAAGGCAATTGGACATGGTTAAGCATGGTAAAGAAATTCATCAAGTCAAGGTAAGCACAAACAAGCTCAAATAGGACACCATTTGCTACATCAACTTAGCACAAGCCTAAAACAGAATTGAAACATAATAAAGACCTCCAATCAAAGCCACAACAAACTTAAATATGTCTAGAAACAATGTGCAAAATTTCACATCCATATGATAAACAACCAGCATTTCCCAAATCATTGAAGGTCAAGACTATTCAAAAGTGCACAAATGACCATCCAGAATGAAAAATCTCAAACAAATCAGAAATGATTTCAAAAATTCCAAGAAAATTCATGATCAATCATAACATGCGTAATATGCATCACACAAAAAATCACAGCATTTGGAATTTATTTGGCATGGCAAAGAAATTAATCAAAATGAGCAAGCCAAGGTGTGACACACTTTGTCACACCTACATTAACATGAGCATATCTCAGCAACCACAAATGATAAAAATGCAAACTCAACACCAAAATTTCAAGAAAAGTGTCTAGTTTAAGCATGCAAAATTTCAGATTCATAGGATAAACAACCAGAATTTCACAAAGGAAAAGGCAAGCAATGTTCAAAATGCACACACATACAAGAACACTAGGCAAAAATAAATCCAGACCAGGCACAATTTTGATTTTCATGTTGATAAAAAAGTAGAGAGAAAAAGAAAATCATAACAAAAATCCCCATATTTTTTGGATCATTTTCTGATTTGTTATGATTTTTTGAAGATGCAAATGAAAAATGAAATAAAAATTTAATTAGAAAATGAATTAATTGAAATAATTGGATTAATTTTGAAAATGGCTTTTGGGGCCACACGCTGTACGCAGCGTTTCATTAACAAATGCCATCGGCCAATCAGAAGCCAAGCATGGCGCGCGCATGCACCAATAGCGCTTAAACCCTAGTGCAAAGGCAACGGTTTTCTGAAAACTTTTGGCAACGGATTTCAGGAAAGGGAACGGATCAAAAAGCGTGGCCAAAACACCTACACTTCATCTTCTTCAACCAGACGCGTGAACAGTGAACAGAGCAAGAATCATGATGAACAAAATTCTCAGAAATCAAAACCAAACACATGTACATGTAGCCTAGGCCTCAAGGATCAACAATCAAGCAATAACTAAGCATCTAACATCCTAAAACGCACGGATCAAGCAAAGTAAAATTTCACATCAAAACTTCAAATCTTCGAAACTACATGAATACGACATGGTTTTTAATGATTTTTAGCTCAGCATGCTCACACAAACGAGATCTACAAGAATCACATAATGAATTGAGAAAAGAGAGAGTCGAATTCTTGACCTCTTGGAGAGCAACTTTCAAATTTGTGTGTTCCAGGCCTTGTAGTGCTTAGATCTTCTTCTAGCATGCTTGTATAGTGGGTTGGATGAGGTCTTGATGTTCAATTGGCTTTGAATCCACGGATTTAAGATCTCACCATTGTTGTTCAAGCTTCATGTATGCTTCCAAATTTTGCACGAATTCAAGTGGTTCTTGCTTGAATGTTGCTCAGTGATTATGCTAGATGATGAACTAGGCAAGGATTATGCAAGTTGCTTGAAGAAAATGAGAGAAAAGTTTGAGAGAAAAATTGTAGATCTGAAATTTGTGAAGTGTGGTTAGCATTTTCTGTTAGGGTTTGAGGTTATATACTCCTAATTAGTCATGCTTAATTAAGATTAACAAATGGTAATTGAAATTAGCAAAGTTTGAAGTGTTTGGACAAATTTGCAATTCACCCTTATGCATGAGCATGATGCATGAACAGTGCACGAATTTATGTTAATTTCACTTAAAATGACATTTTAAAATCATTGGTAATTGCAAAATATTCAAATGAATTACCAAATTTAAATTGTGAAATTTCCCTCCAAAAAATCAAGATTTTGCAAATGTTCATGAAATGGGAAATGATGCAATGCAATGCAAGATTATGAAATTATAGGTCATGACAAGAATTTAGCAAAAAGATCCATGCAATTTGGAGCTATGGTTTGAAAGTTATGCACTTTTGAAGTTCAATCCACACTTGACCATGTTTTGATCATATCTCTTCAACCACAAATGAGAAATTCATGATCTTGGACTTTTTGGAAATGGGAGAGAAAGATCTACAACTTTCATGTTCAACAAAATTTCATTTGAAGCATTTTTGGTCATTTAATTTGAAGTTGAAGTTGGATGAAAACCTTTCCATTTTTGGAAAGTCCAAATTATAGGTCACTTTCTATTTTTGGCAAATTTTGACTTGACTTTATTTTCTTCAATGTTGATGTTTGAAATGTCAAATGAGACTTGTTTGAACATGAATGAGGTATTTCCCATCACTTCCCACCTCCAAAATCACAGTTGACTTTGCAGTTGACTGGCTAGGGTTTCAATTGACTGAAGAATGCCTTGATGAGATTCAAGCCTCTACCACTTGGGATTCTGATTCAAAATAACATCATAGCTCATATGAACTCTTATGAAAGATTATGGTGCCCAAATTCTCAAGAATGGCCACCATCTCCTACTCAATGACTGCCTTTGACTGCTTTGACTGTTGATTGCTTCATCTGCAAGGCAAAGGTTAGATGACATATTTTTGTACTTTTGGTTAGTGATAAAAGGAAAAGCAATGATATACAAATGCAAAACATGCTTGGTGATCAAGAAACACTCTCAAAAAGATAACCCACCCATAGGGAAGGAAGCAAGGTGCACAATGATCCTTGAGGCAATGATATGATATGATATGTTGCCGTGAGGGATCTTAGGGACAAAATTGGGGTCTTACAGACAGGTATCTTAACACCGGGAACCAAACACAGTTCAGCAGCAGACTTGCCGAACAAATCTTTCCCTCAAAGGGTCTTCAATTCCTTGCGGAGCTCAAGGAATTGGTCGTTCATCGCGTCCATCTTTTCATTAACATCTGGGCCCTTAGACGGCTCAGAATGATAGATGGTGTCGTCTACCCTGGGAATGGTATGCACGACAGGAGGAGGCATTGCAAGGACCGGGCTAGATGCCGGCATGGAAGCAAATGTAGGAGCTGGAATATCTGGCATAAAACCTGGAGGCATACCCCACGGAAACCCGGCTGGCATGGCATTTGGCATGAAATGGGCACTAGCAGCTGGCACAGTTGACGAAGCAACCTCAGAAATAACAGTCCTCCGGGGAGGAGTTGCAGGAGGTGGAGACGGTTGATTCTGGGCAGCTAAGAACTGCTCCATCAGAGCGCTCAATCTGGCGACCTCTTCCTTCAGCTCTCGATTCTCTTGTTCAAGTTGATCCATCACTCTTGCAGAATTAGCTCGGGTGTCGTACCGATGAGTCAGCTTGTCTTCAAAATAAATGAAGAGCACAAAGTTAGGCCACAAGCAAGAAGACCAGAACAACACCTGCTTATGCGAATGATGCATGCAATGCTTGTGCATATGCTTTATTTTTTTTATTTCAAGGAACTTTTAGGGTTCTATTTGCGAATTTTTCGAAATTTAAAGCATTTAATCGCATATGGAAAAATATCTCATCAAATATATATTCGAGACAAAGAAGTACAACATTGTTGATTATATTACAAGGGAAAAGGAAAATGAACATCCTATGGATCCCTAGAAGCTCGAGATGCTGGAAGACGAGATACACAAAGCCTCTTGATCTCTCTCTCATATGCTGCTTCCATATCCGCTTTCTCCTTAGCAAGTCGATCATACTTCCTCTTCCAAAACTTGGAAGACTGAGGAAGCAGAGAAGTCCAGGTATCATTCGGATCATCTATCACCCGATGCTCGAGGAATTCGATCAAAGCGTCCTTCTCCTTAAGTTGTTGAAGCAACTCTTCTCTTTCACAGATCCAGGCACGTGAAAGGTCTTCTTCTCTCAACTCCTCTACACCTTGGTTAGGGAGGGTTGAAGGCCCAGCCACAACCAATGGTGTAGGTCTCGGATAATCATATGGCATAAGATACTCGGATGCTCTCTGTCTGACCCAAGAAGTATACGGCTCCAAACCAATGCAGTTCTTCGGACCCAACTCATTTCTGCCCTTCTTGTGAATCTTGCGCCAAGCGCGGACCATCCTGGCTTTCAGGCCTTGGGGATCTTTACCCTCCTAAAATAACACACCTTATAACAGAATGTTATGAGGTTTATCCTTTAGGGGGAACCCAAGCTGACGACGTGCTAAGATAGGGTTGTAGCTGATCCCACCACATGTACCAAGAAGAGGCACATTAGGGAATTCACCACAATAATCAATAATCTGAACTGTATCATGCACGCGATCATACCAAGAGATATCGTCATTAGTGAGAGACATAAGTCTCGTAGACCACCGTAGACATCCCTTGTTCTCCTTGAAAGCAACCGTCTGCGGTAAGTGAGAAATAAACCACTTATACAATAGAGGCAAACAGCACACAATAACTCTTCCACCCTGTGCATTCCTCAGATGCAAAGAGAAATAGGTATCACCCAACAGAGTAGGAACGGGATTAAGAACAGAAAAGATCCTAATGGCATTCACATCCACAAATTTGTCGATGTTGGGGAACAATACCAAACCATAGATGAGCAACACGAATATGGCCTCAAAGGCATCCTCACTCATGGCCTTCCCATAAACGGTAGCTTGAGCGATGAGGAAATCAGAAGGAAGACCCTGAATTCCACCTTTGGTAATCATATGCGCTTCAATAAGAGATTCATCTATGTGCAACAAGTCTGCGATCTCTCGAGAAGTCGGAATACTCTCTAAGCCACTGAACGGCACCTGATCCAGAATAGGGATACCCACAAGATGAGCATACTCCTCAAGCGTAGGCAACAGCTGAAAGTCCGGAAAAGAGAAGCAATGATACAGAGGATCATAGAACTGCGCCAAAGTACTCATCAACCCTTCATCAACCTGAGTAGTCAACAGAGGCAGAAGCTTCCCATAACGAGCTTTGAAACCCAAGGGATCTAATACATAAGATGTCAAATTCCTTAACTCTTTCAGATCGGGCTGTCGAAAGCTGTACTTCTTTGTATGCCTTTTTGGTCTTTCCATGTCTGAAAATTTTGCAAATAAACCCTTTAAGTTCCTTGAAAATTTTCTGATTTTTCTGATGACATGAACGCAGATGAATGCGTGAATGTACGAATGCAGCAATCACACTCAAGGATCAAGCAAAACACACCAGACAAAGGTCATGGGAAAGCTCATAGTATCCTTAATATCAATCATCCATTTTGGTGGATTATGGTTTTCACCTTATCAACACCCAAGTTACATTGATATTAACGATACATGAACCGACTCAATCATCCTTAATATCAATCATCCATTTTGGTGGATTATGGTTTTCACCTTATCAACACCCAAGTTCCATTGAAATTAACGATGTCTGAACGACTCAACCACGAATCACGGGTTTGTTGAGAGTCACGAGCATGGAGTCTCGGTTAAGAACCACCCAAAGGGAGTGTACTAGGGTTTAAACCTGCCGAACATGTTCTACAAGAGGTTCCCGTAGTCATCATCCCATCTTTCGAATATTATCGGAGGAACGAATACTCGTATTCCAAAAATATTTTCAAGAGAGACTCTTATGAGTGTAGTATCGCGTAATAATCGCATCAGATCTTACATCTGAACGACTTCCGCACTACGTCCTAAAAATAGGCCAAGATGGGCTTGGTAAACTAAGGTCCTTGGCTTCTAAAGCACATGATTGAAAGAATAATGCCTAACCACAAATAACTTGTGTGACATTATTAATCCAACATGACCTCCACCAAGTGAATGGACTCGCAAGTCAACTTGCAAAGGAATACTCCACACAAGTCGACAAGACTATGCCATTCTCCTATCCTAGAGTGCACTCGAGTTCGGGTATAGAACTCATCTCACAGAAACCACCAAGCAAACAAGCAATTGTATATCAAGCAATTCAAACATTACAATCAATACAGTAATCCCAAATTATACAAAAATATGTCATATAACAGATAAACAATATCATACAACAAGGGTGAAAAATAGGCAAAACCACCAAGGATCTTTCCCCAGCAGAGTCGCCACTTTTCTGTAGCGGTGTATTCATCACTTTATGATTTATTGATTAAATCAAAAGCAAAGCATACAAAGAATCGAGTCGCCACCACACTTTTATTTATCCAAAGGAATGGCTAAAAAGCGAACAAAAGCCTAAGAAGTTTTACACATAGAAAACTAATGAAAAGATCAGAGATCCGGGTAAGGGGTTAATTACGCAATGGGAAGGTGTTAGGCACCCAAAACGTCCTAGGTACTCCTAGGGAGCCCTTTTCACAACTTGTTGTACGAAATGTTATTTGTTTATGAAATATTTATTGTGCAAACATGGATTGAAGGGATGAGAAAAGAACATACAAATTTATTATTTTTGTGTTTGAACGGATGAACTCGTTGCCTACGTACCTTTCCATGGAAGGTAAGGATCAAAACGCCGTAGTTCGGCTAAAAGATTTCCAAAAGTATGAGTGGATTCATTTTAAAACAAAAGCCCTAAGGTCTTTTGTTATCCACGGGAGAAAACTCAACCTTATATAAACAACAAGTCCACCATGTGAGAAAAGTTTCAACTTGCTAGTGAGGGGGTTAACCCTATAATAAGCAAGGAAGTCTTACAATTCAATCACTAAGGACAAAAGGTGAGATTAACATCAACCAACTAGGATAAATAAAACTTATGGCTAATGTATGACAACTTATCAAGAATGGACAAAGCCACAAAACAATTGAATGAGTGAAATTAATCAATTAGAATTATTCACAAAAGATGGTCAAAGTATGATTAGAATTCAATTCAAAAGAAGTAATATGAAAATGAGGTTTGGAAAATCAAAGGCCTAAGGCCTAGGTTTATAATTTGAAAACAAATGAAGATGTTTGCACAATAGTTTTCTTGTTTTGGATTAACATGCACATGGAGGCTTAAAGAAACAAAAAGGTGGGAGGGTGAGGAAGTAAAACTTCTTAGATGTCACCTCTTGAGATCATATGTAGATGATTCAAGTGATTCCTTTGGAATAGGCAACAATGCAAATGAGCAAATAACAAGATGGATAAAGTAAATGGATACCGGATGCCAATCAATGGACTTATTCCAATCTCACAAAACAAAATGGATACTGGATGCCAATCAATGGACTTATACCAATCTCCTAAAGCAAAATGAAACATGGATACCAGATGCCAATCAATGGACTTATACTAGTCTCACAAAACCAAGAAAACAAGGATACCAGATGCCAATCAATGGACTTATACTAGTCTCCTACCATATCATAGGAAACAACTGTCAATAAATGGACTTATGCTTGCCTCCTCCATGGACAAAACAAAATGTCACAAAGTAATGAACAATGATTATGAAATGATATACAAGTAATGATGATACATGCACCAAGGCACACATAAGCAAATATGCACAGATGAATCAAGTAATCAAACAAACAAATCAATTAGCACACACTATACACAATCAATTAGGCTCAAGCAAGGTTAGGCTTTACAGCCAACTGGAATAGGGTATTTTGAGCTCTTAACCCTAACATTGAGAGTTAGGGTGAAGCAGATGAAAAGGAGATGAGGAGTGTGCCTCATAGCTCTTATCCCTGGTCAGGGAGAGCTTTGATCAATGGAAAGTGTGGGAGTTCAAAAAGTTGGAACTCTTCTCCACAGATAGACTCTATAAGATCTTGGGTTATTATTCACCATGCATCAACACATGGTGTGAGCAAGGTGAATGACACACAGAGTAGCAGGAGATGAATTACACATCTCTTTTATCTGCCAATTGCCTCATAAGAGGACTTTACCTGCTTGGCACAAAAATTAAACAATCACAAGCATTGCGTCTTAAGGAGGACTTCAGACAGGTGCCTACCCATAACAGTAGGTCTTCCAGACTACATGAAGATGAGAGATCAAACCTAAGTGGTTAAGCAACCAAGCAAAGCAAAGTTCACAATGAACTTAAAGCAACTTAGGTACCTGTGGAAACAACTAAGCAAATCAGCACAATACTCAGACAAACAAACAACAGTCAATAAGCAACAGATGATCTCAATGTACAAAAGGTGTAAGCCAAAGGCAAACACAAATGAGTTAGCATCAACCTACAAAACACACAATGTTAGCAAGCACAAGCAAATATCAATATTCACATGATGAAGCATCACCAATTATGGAACTTGATTGCTTAACCTGAAATCAAAACTCAAACATAAGCAACAAACCACTAGGTCAAAGCCTAGGGTCAAAGATGGAGAAAAAATTCAAAACAGGGGCTGAAATTTATCATGAAGCAACTTCAAACACATATTGACATATTCCAAAAGGTCTCACATCAAAATCAATTACCAAAAGCATTTCATGATCAAAAGAAGTTCAAGGCAATTTCAAAGCTCATATGTGATCAACATGAATGAAAAATTCAAATCAAAACAGAAATGATTCAAATAAATCTGGAAAAAATCATGCATATTCAAGACATCTAACATGATAAACATACAAAAACTCAGGGGAATCAGAGATCATTTGGCATGGAAATCACATGGTACAAGTTGAACATTCAAAGGTGTGACACAAATTGTCACACCAACTTAGCACAAGCATAAAACAGAGATGGTAATTGAGAAAAATGTCAAACCAAAACCAAAATGTCAAGCAATGTGTCTAGTTTCATCATGCAAAATTTCACATTCATTGGATAAGAAACAAGCATTTCATGAAGGAATAAGCAAGGCAAGGTCAAACAAGCATATGTACTCAAACATCCTAGCACAAATCAATTTTTCATCCAGGCACAACTTTCCAATTTATGCTCATAAAAAACTAGACAACATGAGGAGAACATAGCAAAAAATTGGAGTGAAATTGGATCAATTTTCTATTTTATATGATTTTTCTAAGTTGATGGAAAAAAAGTAAAAATGAAATGGACATTTAAATGTGAAAATAGGAGAAAAATGAAATAGCATTTTGGAAAACGCCTCAGCCAAGGATCGAAGCCAGTGCACATTCAAAAGTAGCACGCCTCAATCAAAACGACGCCGTATTGCCTAAACCCTAGCGTGCCAACAAAATTCGTAGCTAATTCAAATAGTCGTAGCAAATGTGCAGCAGTTTCGTAGCTAATCTGGAAATGATGAACATTCAAAGGTTGAAGATGAAGATCATGATGATCTTCATCTGGATTTTCCAGATTTTTCAGAAAGTGTCCAAAAATCAAAATCAAGCACAGCATTCGAATCCTCATCACATGTAAATCAAGAATCCATAATCATTTCATGCAAAAACATCAAAACACGCACGGATCGAAGAGAATAAAATTCAACATCAAAACTTTAAACAAGCATAACTTCATGTACAATGCATCATTTCACACGATTCAAAGCTCAGATTCATCAGCATGCTTAGATCTACAACAACATAGCAAAGGATTTCAAAAATAAGAGATTCAAATTGTGACCTCTTGAAGTGCAGAAGCTGGAATTCGTGTTATCCAAGACTTGAAATGATCAAAAGCTTTCCTGTGATGCTTGTACAGATGATTGGAGGAGAGATTGAAGCTCAAACACAATTGAATTCAACAGAATTTGAAATCACCATGGATGCTTCAAGCTTCGAGTATGCTTCAATATGGCACGATTTCCTTTGATTTCACGTCCAATCTTGCTCAACAACACCTCAGGAGCATGAATCAACCAAGAGAAAGTGTTCTTGTTTGAAGAAATTGCAATAAAATTTGAGAGAAAAGTTTTGAGAATTTGTTGAATCTAGATCTGAAATTGTGTTCATGACCAAAACAGTTATGCTTAATCTTATATACCTCATACTAATCCTGTTTAGATCATGTTTAAGCCAAAGCCAAAGGTGATTAACAAGTTATGGAGTGTATGTTCAAAATTGGATTTTCACCCCCATGCATGGAATGCATGTGTGAGCAGTACACAAATCCCATTCATTTTCACTTAAAATCAATTTTTAAGACCAATGGTAATGGCAAAAAGTTCAAACAATGCACCATTTTTAAACTTTGTAATTTCCCTCCAAAAAACCAATGGATTAACAAGGGATTATGTGATGACAATTCATGTAATGTAATGCATGATTTGGAAATTAGAGGTAAAGAGGAGAATATTTCAAGAAGAACCACTCATTTTGGAGCTTTGGTTGAAAAGTTATGCCCATTTGAAGTTCCATGCATACTTTGCCATGATTTGATCATATCTCTTTAACCACACATTAGAAATTCATGATCTTGGACATTTTGGAAATGGGAGAGAAAGATCTAAAACTTTCATGTTCAACAAAATTTCATTTGAAGCTTTTTTGATGATGTAAGATTGAGTTGAAGTTGGTCCAAAATCTTTCCATTTTTGGAAAGTTCAAATTATAGGTCACTTACTATTTTTGGAAATTCTTGACCTGACTTCAAATTCTTCAATGTGAGTGTTTGAAATGTCAAATGATACTTGTTTGAACATGAATGAAGTATTTCTAATCACTTCCCACTTCCAAATCCACAGTTGACTTTGTAGTTGACTTTCTAGGTCTTCAGATGACCTGAAAATGTTCTGATGAAATTCAAGCCTCTACCACTTGGGATTTTGCTTCAAAATGACATCATAGCTCATATGAACTCTTGTGAATGACTGTGGGGTTCAAATATCAAGAATGACCACCACCTATTGCTCAATGAATGCCTTTGATTGTTTTGACCTGTTAATGCTTCATCTGCAAGACAAAGGTTAGATGACATATTTTTGTATTTTTGGTTAGTGATAAAAGGAAAAGCAATGATATACAAATGAAAACAATGCTTGGTGATCAAGAACCACTCTCAAAAGGATGACCCACCCATAGGGAAGGAAGCAAGGTGTCCAATGATCCTTGAGGCAATGCAATGTTATGATATGATGCCATGAGGGATCTTAGGGACAAAATTGGGGTCTTACACCTTCCCAATTTGGGGACCATTTGCCCAAAACTATATCATTTATATCCATAGGCAAGATCACTCTCCACACTAAATCGTCGACAACGAACATTTTGCGTTTCACCTTCTTATTGTAGGATTTGGCGACTTTTTCTTTCTGCCTTTATAGTGAATCCAAGGCTAACATTCTTTCCTCATCTAACTCGACCAGTTCATCTGCCATCATGCTCCAATAATCTTCAGAAGGTATTTTGTATTGCCTCTGGATTCTGACTACATGAACCTGAATCTCTACTGGTAACACTGCGTCGTGCCCATATACCTGTCGAAATGGAGTTGTTCCAGTTTCTTCTTTTAGCGACGTTCGACATCCCCACAAAGCTTGATCTAACATCTTATGCCAATTTCTTGGCTTCTTGCCTACATGTTTCTTTATTAGGCTAATGATCACTTTATTGGCCGCTTCGACTTGGCCATTTTCCTGCGCATAATAAGGGGTAAAAGTCAATAATTTGATTCCCATCTATTTTGTAAAATCTTGCACTTTTCAACCAGTAAAGACTGACCCTTGGTCGGTTGTATTTATTTCTGGGATACCAAATCTGCAGATGATGTGACTTTGGACAAAGTCTATTAGAACCTCTTGATCCACATTTGTCAATCCTACGACTTCGACCCATTTTATGAAATAGTCGATATCGACCAAAACATACCTTTGTTGTTTCGACGAAGCTGGTTTTATTTCTCCAATCACATCCAATGCCCACCCTCGAAAAGGCTAGGGCTTCACAATTGTATGCAACTCGCTTGCAGGCACATGCTGTATGCCCCCATGCAATTGGCATTCCTGACAGCTTTTAGAAAATTCAATGCAATCTTTCAACATTGAAGGCCAATAAACTCCTGAGCGCATCAAAAGCCATTTCATCTTCAGTCCCGCTTGATGCACCCCACACGCTCCACTATGTACACTAGACAGAGCCACATATGCCACACTTTCTCCCAGACATTTTAACAAAACTCCTTCAGTTGTCTTTTTGAACAATTCATCATTCACCAGGACATAGTTGAGGGTCTTATATTTCACCTTTCGATCTTTTGACCCTGTAGGATTACGCAAATAATCGACTAACAGTTTACGCCAATCACTTTCTCCCTTGTCGTCGACGGTCAGAATTTCAAAATGATATCTATCTACAACTCCCAACTTTATAATCGACAAATCTGATGGTGATAACAATGTCGCTCGTACCTTCTCTCTTACTTGGACCTCTTCTTCATCCTGGTATTTCGACGCTTTGTACCCTGAAGCTTCCTGCGCCAAATCATTTGCTCTCTGGTTTTCTTTCCGTGGTATATGCTGGAGGCTTACTTGCTCAAACCTCTTGAGTAATCTGATGGTAATCACAAAATACGTGATTAAATTTTCTTTGACACACCTGTATTCTTTTGATACCTGCTTAATTACTAACTCAGAGTCTCCCATAATTTCGACATTCCTTGCCCCCAATTCTAGGAGAAGTTCAAGTCCTGTGATCAACGCTTCATATTCTGCTTCATTGTTTGTGCATAGTCCTTCAATTCTGTATTTGAACTCTGCTGGAATTCCATCTGGAGAAATTATGACTCCCCCCATCCCAGATCCGTTCTTATGCCTTGAACCGTCGAAGTACAATCTCCATGGCACTATGTCTACATAATTTTGAGCCATTTCAACCATTGAATAGTCGACAAGAAAATCTGCCACCACTTGCGCTTTCATCGCTTTTAAAGGCACGTATGTCAGAGAATACTCCGTTAAAGCTAAAGCCCATTTACGAATTCGACTATGCAAAATTGGTTTAGATAACATGTATTTAATAATATCAAAGTGAGAAGACACATACACATCAACAGGCTTAATATATTGCTTTAGTTTCATACAAGAAAAATACAGGCATAGACATAGTTTTTCTATATCACTATACCTAGTTTCAAGATCATTAAGCATTCGACTAAGGTAATACACAGGTCTTTCAACATATTTTTCATCCTCTTGGACTAACATACTTCCTATAGTCAATTCTGAAGCTGCAATATACAACCTCATTGGCCTATTCCTAACAGGAGGGGCCAGTACTGGAGGCTTAGTCAAATATTCTTTAATTTTGTTGAAAGCCTCTTGGTGCTCTTCTTGCCACTTAAAATCCTCATTCTTCAGTCGAAGGAGTTGTGAAAAGCCTTTAGTTTTACCACTTAAATTTGATATAAATATTCTAAGAAAATTTATTTTGCCCAGAAAAGATTGCAGTTCCTTTTTGGTCGACGGAGGCTTGACGTCCATAATGGCTTTTGTTTTGCTTTGGTTTACTTCAATACCTTTTTTATCCACCACAAAGCCAAGGAAATCACCCACCTGCACACAAAAAGCACACTTTAATGGATTCATTTTCAATCCACATTTCCTCATCCTTAAAAAGGCCTTTCGGAGATGTTCGACATGAGTAAGTCGACCATTTGATTTTATAACAATATCATCAATGTGTACTTGCATGAAATCCTTAATAAAATCATGGAACAATGAAATCCTCAATAAAATCATGGAACATTGAGTTCATTACCCTCGGAACGCCGTCTTCGGCACATCTTCCTTTGCAATAAAAATTTGGTTATATCCAAAATAGCCATCTAACATACTTATATATTCAAAACCCGCAGCCGAATCGACCAGCATTTCTGCTATGGGCATGGCATACTCGTCTTTGGGGGTAGCAACATTTAGATCTCTAAAATCGATGCATACTCGTAAAGACCCATTTTTCTTAATTACTGGCACAATATTGGCCAACCATTTGACATACCTTGCAGTTTGTATAAACTTGCTTTTGAGGATCCTTTCTATCTCTGCTTTTATCTTTGCCATGATATCTGGTGCAAAACACCTAGGCGTCTGCTTTATTGGCTTTCTTCCAGCTTTTATTGGCAATTTTAGCTCTACCAAATCCCTACTTAAACCAGGCATTTCGTTATAATCCCAAGAAAAACAATCCTTAAATTCTTTAAGTAAAGATATTACCTTAGATTTTAACTCTTTGTCGATGTTGGCGCTGATGTATGTTGGCCTTTTATCGCCATTTTTTCCAAGGTCGACTTCTTCTAAGGGGTCTTTTGGTTGCACCTTTTCTGGCGCCTTTGTAACGCCATCTCTTCAGCGTCGGCATCATCTACCGACTCCTCCACCTCAGTCACACAATTATATTCTTGTGGTAGAACTGACTCCACGTTGACTAAGATGTCCAAACTTGCGTCTGATTTTGAATTGAAGTCATCAGTAACCTCATCAAACCATTTTTCAGCTGGTCGACGGACATACTCCCTGATTTGTTCCTTAGTTGTCGTGTCGACCTTCACAACAACTTTCTTTCCAACATTCGCCTCACTAGCCATGCCTTTTCCAGCTATTCCTCTAGCAGCTTCTCTTTTGGCCTGCTTGCGCCGCTGAAAACGTCTCCATTGAGTTCTCGACATGGGGTTCTTCCCCAAATAATTTTCAGAGACATGAGTCCTTTTCTAAGACTTGAACTCACGCCTGTAGTTGATTGTTAAACCTCCTCTGGCAGCAACAACACCTTGTGGGGTTTCTTGTTTTCCTTGAGGCTTGATCCAGGTGCCTCTAGGAGCGCTTGTCGATGGTACGAAGCTCCTAGGCCTCACTTGAGCATTTTCCACAGCCTTCTTTGGGACTCTTTCCTTCTTGCGCTCTCTGTTCAGCCCACTTCTTTTGTTTTTACCCAATTGCAGCTTCTGGAAATTTTCAGTAGCTACTTTGTCAGTGATAGCACCACATCTAGGGCATAAGCAGACTTGTGAACCCTTATTCTTACAGCGATACAGCAAATCCACCAAATCTTCGTCAGGCCTTGGGTAGACTTCAGCTATGTTGACATCTGGGCTTTCACCAGTTTGCTCTAGCATGTAGGTCTCATCATATTCAATGATCTCGACCATGTTGATCTCGACTGGCTCAACGAATAGAGCTTCCTCCTGGTGGATAGGGTCAGCGTTGATCTTCATTTTGCGGCCAACAAATTTCAGCCTGCCTTCTTGTATTGCTTTCTGAACTAGATCCCTGAAAAGATAACAATTAGAGGTATTATGACCAAGATAATTATGATACTTACAAAATCTTCTTTTCTGTCTTTGTTCTAATGGTGGTATTTTAGTACCAGGTGGCACCACCATTTGACCATCTTTAACTAACAAATCAAAAATTTCCTCACACTTTGTCACATCAAATGTATAAGTTTTTGAAGGAAATTTTGGATTGTTTTTGACAGGATTCTTCCCTTGTGCAGGAAGTAATAATTGACACTCATAAGCAGATCATGGCTCTAACTTAGCCACATCAATTTCTAATTCGGTCGATGAGGCATAATCAGCCTCGTACATTGGATCTGTCGCATCATAGTCGACGAACGCTACTTTTTCTTTCTTAGCCTTATTGTGTCTAACCTTTTCTAACCTTAGTCGTTCGAGATGTCGAACTCTATCATCCAATTGTGACATACTCTTCACAAAAGTTGGGTCTATTTTCTTCCTAATGGAATAATCTAACCCCCCAGCAGTCATTTGAACAAGTTCATGTTCTGGTACTTGCATAAAGCACTTGGCCTTTAATGATCTGAATCTATTCAGATAATCATCAATACTCTCAGCAAACCTTCTCTTAATACTAGACAATTCTGCCAAACTAATTTTGGAGTGTCCTTCGTAAAACTGTTCATGGAACTTCTTTTCTAACTTGGCCCACGAATCAATCGAACTTGGGGCCAAAGAAGTGAACCATGTGAAGGCAGCCTTAGTCAGAGAGGAAGGGAAGTTTTTTAGTCTCAAACACTCATTATGAGCTAAATCTCCTGACTTCGTTAGATATCTGGCAATATGCTCTATTGTCGACTCACCAGATTCTCGCCCAAACTTAGTGTATTTAGGCACTTTTATTCCTTTGGGTGCCTCGGTTTGGAGAATGAATTCAGCAAACGGGGAAGCATATGGTGGCCTTTGCAATGTGGCACTCATACCATTCCTAGCCATAATTCTTTAGACAATAGTTGTCAAATTATTTTCTACTTCTAAGTCCTCTTGTAGATGTTGATCGACAATTTGATCAGCATCTCGGTGTCGGTTATCCAACACCATCTGGTTACGTCCTACTACTCCTAATTCAACGCCTTGATTTTGTTGGGGTCTAAGGACTTGTCCCTCGTGGACTGTCTCATCTTCTGCTGCCCCTATCTCCACTTGAACAGGAATAGTTTGCCTGACCACTTGTGCCATTTGTCGAGCCAGTGCCCCCAGGAAGTTACAGAAGCGTGTCAATTGATTAGCCACCTACCTATTTGTTTCAGCAGATTCCTGTATCACAGGATTAAAAATTGTACCCATTTGATTAGTTAACATATTAACTAACTCATGGTCACTATCATCCATTTGTTGCCTCAACACCGCTATTGAAGTGTTCGATAGTGGCATGGTTCTATTCTGAATATTATTCCTATTCTGAGCATTGCCCCCTTGTGCTGATCCTTGCAAGGAGGGATTCGTATTTTGAGCGTTGTCTTAAAACAATGATGCACTTGATGTCGACTGATATCCTGGCATTAAGGAATACGGCATTCCATAAAGAGGATTTGTGGTGCCAAGGAGAGGAACATAAGGTCTGAACTTCGTTATCGTTGATCCTGAACCTCCCGGTGCAGGTAAAGGAATTGATGCTCCAGCCGCACCTGTAGTCGACATCGTTGAGGTTGCACTTGTCATCGGAGGCAAAGTTGCAACCTGTGAGACTACTGTTTCCGTAGTGGATAAAGTCCCTTGTGGCACTTCATCTGTATTGGAGTTTGACATTTTCACAATTTCTTGTGGCCTACTATATAGTTTGCCACTTCTAAGTTTCATGCAATTGAGTACCTACATTAGCACTGGTCCCATCGGGTGTGCCATTTTGTTTACTGTGGAAATTGGTAAACAACCGTTGGTCCTCCCTAGGCCTTAAAACTAAGGGTTACTCGCAGGATCGACCAGTTGATCCTAAGACATGTGCTAGTGTGATAGGGGGACTTATTCAATTCGACAGACTATTAACTTTGTGAGAAACGGCTTCTGGCAAAGTATTGAACAAGCACAGGTTTTTTCCACATGAAATGATGATGATGCTATAGCCTATGGGTGACTCGTGACCAACAACACTACAACATTCAAAAGATGTACACGACAAACACGCTTTTGTGAACTCTAGTATCGTAATAGACTCATTGTCGACAGTGCAGACGACAACGTAAAATGATAACGGGAACAATTGAAAAATAAGGAAGTTGCATTGAAATAAATATGGTGATTCACGTATATAGCACTTAAAAACTTTTTGCTTCCTCGCGCTGGGAATGTGAAGTGTTTTACAAGTGATTTTGGTACAATGTGAACACCCCGAGTCCTCCGTGGGATCTCCTATTTATAATAAACTAAAGAAACTGCCTACAGGCCAAAACTTCTAAAAATAACAGACGTCGTGCCACACGATCTACAAACTACTCCATACACGATCTACAAACTGCTCCATAATCTGGCGCTTATTCTCCCTGTAATTGCTAGTCATTTTGAAGTTCAAACTTCTCCTGCTCAAGTATTCAGGTCGACACCGTCTTCTATGTGTGTGACACAACCAAGAATTTCTTGAGTGCCAATCTTCAATTCAGCCGACAGAATGGATTTCGACCAAACATGATTCTTCTGTCGGTTGCATCCTCTAGTGACTTGTGGTTTTCTCAGCTCTTGTTTACCTTGGGCTTTCAAACCACCCCTTGGCGGGGTATAATCCTTAAATCTATAAGGCACTTTCATTGATTACGCCTTCAACATGTCCTGTCAATTTCTTGTGGTAAGAAAATGCCCCCCAGAGATGCCATTTTCGAATGTTGACTTTTTGTGAGATAATGACATCTTTGAGATGTAGACTTGTTTTTTACCGCTTCCACTCCTACTTAGTGGTACACCTGTTTGCCCCACGCTGCTGACGTCATCTAATCATGACAAACGTCTCCCTTTTTCCTCGAGACACACAGAATCACGTCTCCATCATTTCACGTCTCCCTTAGAACATTTAACCCCTCTTGGCCTATTTAGGACGTAGTGCAGAAACTGTTCAAGTGTAGACTTGATAACAGTTGTTACGTGATACTACATTCAGACGAGTTTCTCTTGAGAATGTTATGGGTCGATGAGTCAGTTATCTTAACCTGTAATATCTGATAGATGGAATTAAGACTCTGGGAACTTTTTAGAACATGATCTACAGGTTTTTATCCTTAGTTCACTCCTTTGGGATGATTCTTACCGAGACTCCATGCTCGTGACTTTGCAACAAACCCTTGATTCTTGGTTGATCCAATCAAGTCTTGTCAATATTAATGGAACTTGGGTGTTGATAAGGTGTAAAACATAATCCACCAAAATGGATGATTGATCTTGACAATGACTTGATTCATCCCTTTACCTTTGTTTGTTTGCATTGTGTGTGATCCGTTATTTGTGATTGTTGCATTCATGCATTCATGCGCATCATAACATTCATCACACGAAAATTTCAAGGAACTAAGGTATCATTTGCAAATATTTTCAGACCATGGATTATGGACGAAGGAACACTAAGAAGTACAGTTTCAGATATCCCTACTTGAAAGAGTTAAGGAAGCTAACATCTTTTGTATTAGATCCCTGGTACTTCAAACAACGTCATGGGAAGCTTCTGTCCATCTTGTCTGCTGATGTGGTTGAAGGACTCTTGAGTGTGCTAGTGCAGTTCTATGATCCTCTCTACCATTGTTTCACTTTCCCATATTTTCACCTTGTGCCTACCTTGGAAGAGTATTCTCATCTTTTGGGGATACCTATTTCTAGTAGAGTGTCTTTTAGTGGATTGGAGGAGATTCTCCGATCTAGTATTATTGTTGATGCTCTTCACTTGAAGAAGTCTGAGATAGAGGCTCATTGGGTGAAGAAAGGAGGGTTATTTGGGTTGCCATTTGTTTTTCTCATGTAGGAATCTACTACTTTTGCTCAAGCTGGTAGTGTGGATGCTTTTGAAGCTATCCTTGTGTTGCTCATCTATGGATTAGTTTTGTTCCCTAACATTGACGATTTTGTTGATGTTAACGCCATTAGACTTTTCTTGATTGGGAATCCTGTGCCTACTTTGTTGGGTGATATGTATTTCTCTTTGCATCTAAGGAATTCTAAGGGTGGTGTAACTATTGTCTATTGCATTCCTCTTCTATACAAGTGGTTTATTTTGCACTTGCCTCAGACACCTGCTTTTATGGAGAACAAACAATGTCTAAGGTGGTCTCAGAGACTTATGTCTCTCACTAATGATGATATAGTTTGGTATGATCCGTCTTTGAGGAGTTTGGAGATTATTGATAGTTGCGGTGAATTGTATAATGTGCCTCTCATTAGTACACAAGGAGGAATTAACTACAACCCTGCTTTGGCTCGTCGTCAAATGGGGTTCCCCTTGAGAGACAAACCTAATAACACTTTGTTAGAAGGACTTTTCTATCAAAAGGGTAAAGATCCCCCAACATTTGAAGCAGAAGATTATGCATGCTTGGCATAATGTGCATAGGAAAGGAAGATCCGAGCTTGGTCTATGCAATTGTGTAGCTTTGGAATCTTACACTCTTTGGGTGAAGAAGAGAGCTATGGAGTTTAAGATGCCTTATCCTTGTGAAAGACCTATGTCTATGGTTGTGGTTGAGCCATTAACTCTCCTTGACCAAGATGTAGAGGAGTTGTAAGACGCGCTCACCAAGATGAAGTAAGAGAAGGACATGTGGGAAGAGCGTTTCCATGCTTTGAGCAAGAAGCATGAAGAGTTGCAGTTGGAGTCTAAGGACAAATATGCACTTATTGAGCTACTTGAAGACCGAGTGACGAAGAGATAGAGAGAGCCATAGGTTTCATCTTCTAGCATGCCTCAGCCTTTCGTTGCTTGGAAGAAGATTGTTGATCAGCTTGTCCTCGAGAAGACTCAGATAAAGGCTTCTTTTGAGACCGAGATCCGTCACATTCAAAGAAAGTACGTGCCTTCAGCCAGATCTTCTGACATTGTTGTTAGGAATCCTTAGGATGACTAGTCTCCTTTTCTCTTGAATCTTTTTATTTTGGTTTCTGAAATTATACTCAGTGTAATCCTTCCAATTTATATAAATAAAAAGAGATTATACTCAGTGTAATCCTTCAAATTATTGTAATTGCCATATATTTGCAAATGATATAGTAAGTTCCTTGAAAATAAAAATAATCAAGCATTGCATTTCATGGATCATTTGCACAAGCAGGTTTTTGCCAGATGTCTGATTGATGTTTCTTTTGTGCTTTAGCCAAGCTGACTCACCGGTACAATACCCGAGCCAATCATCTAAAAATCATGGAACATTTGGAGCAAGACAACAGAGAGCTGAAGGATGAGATCGCCCGCCTGACTGCCATGATGGAGTCAGTTCTTGCTGCTCAGAACCAAGCTTCTCCAACACCTGCAACTCCTCCCGCGAGGATTGTTACTTCAAAGGTGACTACCTCTACCATGCCTGCTGCTACCGCTCACTTCGGGCTGAATATGCCTGCCGAATTCCCATGGGGAATGCCGCCTAACTTTGTGCCCGAAGGCTTTGCGCCTACATTTGCTTTCATGCCGGCATCTAGCCCAGTCATGTCCGTGCCACCTCCCGTTGTGCTCACTTTGCCTCGCGTAGAGGATACCATCTATCATTCTGAGCCGTCTAAGGGTCCGGATGTTTAGGAGAATATGGACGAGATGAAAGATCAGTTTCTTGAGCTGTGCAAGGAATTGAAGACGCTAAAAGGTAAAGATTTGTTTGGAAAGAGTGCTGATGAGTTGTGCTTAGTGCCCAACGTCAAAATCCCGGTGAAGTTCAAAGTGCCTCACTTTGAAAAGTATAAGGGGAACTCTTGTCCGCTCAGTCATCTTGTGATGTATGCCTGTAAGATGTCTACTCAGACCGACAATGATCAATTTCTTATTCACTATTTCCAAGATAGTCTGACTGGTGTTGCACTCTGTTGGTACATGGGGTTGGATAGTGCAAGCATTCGCACTTTCAGCGACTTGGGAGAGGCTTTTGTGAAGAAATACAAGTATAATGTGGACATGGCGCCGGATAGAGACCAGTTGAGGTCTATGTCTTAGAAGGACAAAGAGACATTTAAAGAGTATGTGCAAAGATGGAGGGAGTTGGCTGCCCAGATCACTCCTCATTTGGAGGAGAAATAAATGACAAAAATCTTCTTGAAAACTCTGAGTTCATTTTATTATGAACGCATGATCGCTAGTGCCCCCAGTGATTTTATTGAAATGGTAAATATGGGGATGAGGCTTGAGGAAGGAGTCTGTAAGGGACAGTTGTCAAGAGATGAGGCGTCAACAAGAAAGAGATATGGTAGCAACTTTGGTAAGAAGTAGGATAGTGAGACCAACGCAGTAATCAGTGGGAGGCAGAGGAGGCCTCAGATCAGAAGAAATCCACCACCCCGTCAACATCATCATCATTAAGTGTCATCAGTAATTCCAGTATTTTCTAATCAACAAGCAACACCGATTCAACAACAACAACATCAACATCAACAACAACAACCGCAAAAAAGAACGAACACCTACAACAGCAACTATACCAACAACAATCATCATCAGTAGAACTTTGAGAGGAAGAAGGTCTCTTTCGACCTAATTCCTATGTCATATACAGAGTTGTATCCCTCGCTAGTTCTCAAGAACTTAATTCAACCGTGGAACCCACCACAGATCCCAGAACCACTTCCCTGTTGGTATAAACCTGAGCTCCGTTGTGCTTTTCATCAAGGAGCACCCGGACACGATATTGAAAACTGATATCCATTGAAGTATGAGGTTCAAAAGCCTATGAAGAGTGGTATGGTGTCCTTTGAGGACCGTGCGCCAAATGTGAAAGTGAACCCTTTGAGCGCTCATGGGAACTCTTCAGTGAATATGGTGGACGGTTGTCCTGGAGAATTCAAGGTTTTTGACGTCTGGTTTATCCGAAGATCCTTGGTGCAAATGCATAAGGATATTTGTATGGTGAGTGACTGTGAACATGACCATGATGGTTGAGTTGTTTGTAGTGTGAACCCAAAAGGGTGTGATGTAGTGAAAAGGGACATCCAACGTCTGATGGATGAAGGCATGATTCAAATTGTTCAATCCTGTCATGTAGATGACGACGTCAATGTCATAGTGCCCGTTTTCAAACAATAAGAGCGGTTAGTAATTCAATATGACAACAGCAACAATAAGAATGTCATTCAAAGATCAGTATCGTCGTTGGTAATACGGTTAGCAGGCCCAGTCCCGTATTCATCTGATAAGGATGTACCATACCAGTACAATGCTACAATGATAAACAATGCTCAAGAGGTCCCATTACCTACGACTAGTTCAGTAGTGAGCATTGCTGATGTAACAAAGGTGACCCGCAGTGGTCGAGTGTTTGGGCCGGTGTTCCCTGAAAACAAAGAGGAAACGATTGTTGGTTAGAAAATGGAGGTGCCTAATGTAGATCCGGTTGGTTGTTCAAAAGATAAGTCTGGTGAATCCAGCAAATTGAAAGCCAATGATGATGATGAGGTACCCCGATTGATAAAGAGGAGCGAGTTTAATGTGGTTGAGCAGCTGCTCCAAACCCCCTCAAAAATCTCAATGTTATCTCTGCTAATGAATTCCGAAGCGCACAGAGAAGCACTAGAGAGAGTTCTTGAACAAGCATACGTAGAGCATGATGTTACTGTGGATCCGTTTGATCATATTATGGCTAACATCACTTCTTGCAACAATATGAGCTTCTGCGATGAAGAACTCCTTGAGGAGGGAAGAAATCATAATCTGGCTTTACATATTTCAATGAACTGTAAGGAAGATGCTTTGTCAAGCGTGCTAGTTGACATCGGGTCGTCACTGAATGTGCTTTCGAAGTCAACTTTGTCAAAGCTATCTTATCAAGGAGCGCCTATGAGGTATAACGGTGTAATCGTCAAAGCCTTTGATGGTTCGCGTAAGACAGTAATTGGTGAAGTGGACCTTCCAGTCAAGATAGGTCTGAGTGATTTTCAGATTACTTTTCTAGTAATAGATATCCACCCGGCCTATAGCTATTTATTGGGAAAGCCGTGGATTCATGAGGCAGGAGCTGTTACCTCCACTCTGCATCAGAAATTGAAATTTGTCAAGAATGGCAATCTAGTGATTGTTGGTCGAGAGAAGGCGTTGTTGGTTAGCCACTTGTCATCTTTCTCGTATGTTGAAGTTGAGAATGAGGTTGGAACTCTGTTCCAAGCCTTGTCTATTGCTGCTGAGAAGAGAGTTGGGGCACCTATGTCCTCGTTGAAAGATGCAAAGAAGATTGTTGAAGAAGGTATTGTTGATCAGTGGGGGCACATGGTAGAGGTCTCCGACAACAAGGGCAGAACTGATTTGGGGTTCCAGAGAGGCTCATCAATTGCAAGATCTGAAGATATGCAACTTAGCTTCCGTAGCGGAGGGTTCATTCATGGCAATGAACAACACTTAGCTGTTGTGCTAGAGGATAGCGAAGAGGAAGACTGCAACAACTTTGTTACGCATGGAAAGACATGCAATAATTGGACTGCTGTTGATATTCCTGTTATTTTGCATCGATCTAAGTAATTGCTTTTATATTTTAAAATCCTTCTCCTATGCCTAAGGGAGAAGTGAATATTGCTTGGGCATTTTAAATTGATCATTAATAAAATTAATTCTATTCATCCACATGTTTGATGTTTATTTTTACTTTTTGCTTTATTCCGAAAATGATAATCACAAAAAGACATAAATAAACAATATAATTTTCCATCTGCATAATATTTGGTCATGAATTCACTTATCTAAAATCAAAATATCAAATCATTATGCAGGTTGGTTTCTAACCCCATTGAATACAATGATCCTTCTCCTTCTCCAAATTTTGAATTCCCTGTGTTTGAGGTCGAGGAGGAAAGTGATGTAGAAGTGAGTGATGAATTATCTCGTCTTCTTGAGCAAGATAAAAAGATTATTCAGTCGTTTGAAGAGCAGATTGAGCTAGTCAACTTGGGTTCCGAGGATGATGTGAAGGAAGTCAAGATTGGGTCTCGACTGTGTCCAGATGCTAAGAAGGGGTTGATTGATCTTCTTCACAAGTATTCAGATGTGTTTGCTTGGTCCTATCAAGACATGTCTGGTTTGGATTATGAGATTGTGGAGCATAGATTGCCGTTGAATCCAGAATGCCCGCCAGTCAAGCAGAAGTTGAGAAGAACGCATCCTGATATGGCTGTGAAGATCAAAGAGGAAGTGCAGAAGCAGATTGATGTCGGTTTCCTTGTGACCTCTGAGTATCCGCAATGGGTGGCCAATATCGTGCCTGTGTCGAAGAAAGATGGAAAAGTCCGCATGTGTGTTGACTATAGAGATTTGAATAGAGCCAGTCCGAAAGATGATTTCCCTCTGCCACACATTGATATGTTGGTAGACAATACTGCTAAATTCAAAGTCTTTTCGTTTATGGATGGATTTTCTGGATATAATCAGATCAAGATGGCCCCCGAAGATATGGAGAAGACCACATTCATTACACCCTGGGGAATATTGTATTATAGAGTGATGCCTTTCGATCTAAAGAATGCTGGTGCGACTTACCAGAGAGCAATGACTACTCTTTTTCATGATATGATGCATAAAGAGATTGAAGTTTATGTCGATGACAGGATTGCTAAATCAATTGATGAAGAGGAACATGTTGAGCATTTGTTGAAGCTATTCCAGCATTTGAGGAAGTATAAACTCCGCTTGAAACCTAATAAGTGTACTTTTGGTGTTCGTTCTGGTAAGTTATTGGGCTTTATTGTAAGCGAGAAGGGTATTGAAGTTGATCCTGCCAAGGTCAAAGCAATACAAGAGATTCCTACGCCCAAAACTGAGAAGCAAGTCAGAGGTTTTCTCGACCGCTTGAATTATATTTCCAGATTCATTTCCCACATGACCGCCACATGTACACCTAGATTCAAGCTTCTTCAGAAAGTTCCTTCTTGTGATTGAACCGAAGATTGCCAGAAAACTTTTGACAATATTAAGAATATTTGCTTGAACCTCCGATTATGTCTCCCCCTGTTGAAGGAAGACCATTGATCATGTATTTGACTGTGCTCGAAGATAGTATGGCTTGTGTTCTTGGTCAGCAAGATGAGACTGAAAAGAAAGAATTTGCAATTTACTTCCTCAGTAAGAAGTTCACCGACTATCAGACTCGGTATTCTATGCTTGAGAAGACATGTTGCACATTGGCTTGGGCTGCTAAGCGTCTGCGTCAGTATATGTTGAATCATACCACTTGGTTGATATCCAAAATGGATCCAATCAAGTATATATTTGAGAAGCCTGTTTTAACTGGGAGAATTGCCTGTTGGCAGATGTTGTTATCAGAGTATGATATCGAATACCGATCTCAGAAAGCGCTCAAAGGTAGTATTTGTAGCGGGGTATTCGTTACCTTATGATTTATTTACTAAATCAAAAGTAAGCATACAATTCGAGTAAAAAAGTTTTATCAAATCAAAAACTAATAAAAATGTCAGAGATCTGGGTAAGGGGGTTGGTTATGCAATAGGAAGGTTTTAAGCACCCAAAACATCCTTAGTACTCTAAGGGATCCCTTTTTGCAAAGTCCATTGTAGGTTGGTATTTGTGAAAAGATTTGTGCAAACAAGATTTGGGAGATGAGAAAAGAATGTACATTATATTAACAATTTTGTTGTTTGAATGGATAAACCCATTGCCTACGTACCATCACAAAGGTAGGATCAAAACCTCGTAGTTCGGGGTAAAAAATCTCAAAATAAGTTGGTGAATTGATTTGATCAAAAGCCTTAAGGTCTTTTGTTATCAAAGGGAGAAAACTCAACCTAAACCAACAATCCACCGTGTGAGGAGAGCTTCAACATACTAGTGAGGGATCCACCCTATAATAAGTATGAAAGACTTATAATCCAATCACTAAGGATAAGGTGAGGTTTACATCAACCACTATGATAACTCAAACCTCATGACTAATGTTTATGAGAAAGATTTTAACAAAGGTGGCCTTTGGAACCACAAAAACAATTTGAAGGGAGTTGTATTTACAAATTAGAAGTATTCACAAAATGAAGTCAAAGTTGACTTAAGATTCATTCAAAATAAGTATTAATGACAAGAGTTTGAAAAATCAAAGGCATGTGGCCTAGGTTTCTAGTTTGAAAAACAATATCAATGTTTGCACAAAATGAGTTTGGCTTGGGTTAGAGTGGAGAGAAGAAGAGAAGGGCTGGTCCTAAACATGCAAAGATGAGAGAAGAGATAAAACCCCTTGGAGTTCCTTTCTTGAGATCATAAAGATGATTCAAGATGCTCCTTTCCTTTGGACTTAGCAAGCAACAAGCAATCAAAATAATTAAACATTCAAGCTCCTAGGATCTCCATTGGCTTGTCTTTCTTAACTTGGCTTTTCAAGACAATGGTCCTTCTTACTATCTAAAGTTTGATATCCCTGTCACACAAGAAAAAACAATAAAAAATTCCACAATGCAAATAAGAGGAATGGACAAAGAATGAGTTTAGATTAGAGGTCGTGAAGTCAACTTTAAGATTAAGCATTCTAAAGGCATGAGGCGTAGTTGCTCTTCAACCAATTTAGCATTCTAAAGGCATGATGCCTAGTTTCTCTTGAACTCCTTTAAGAATAGGTAAGGTCCTAATTCTAAGTCATTTCTCCTTTTTGCATTAGGTTCACACAAGCAATCACAAAACAAACACAAAGCCACAATATATTTATTCACAATAATGAGCTCAAGTGAGCAAAAGGAAAATAGCATAAACATAAAATATGAGCTCAAGTGAGCAAAGGGAAAAGACAATATGAATAAACGAGCAAGAAAATAAATTGTATTAAAGTAAATTGCAAGAATTAAATGCTTGAATTAAAAGTTAGTAATTAGTAGTTAGTGTTAGTGTGCCATAAGGCAATTTAGCGCTATGTTAAGCAATCGTAAGTGGACTAATGTAGTAGTCACACCTATCTGAGGCCGGTCAATAAAACTATAGGAAAATAAACACAAGTTAGAGGTCATGACTAGTAAGCCAAGCTCCTACAACTTGCCATGCCAAAAGAAAAGAAGAAAGACCTTGTATGGATTTCAGGTTCTTTGCTTGACCAAGAAGCAACCTATCTTGGACACAAAGCAATTCACTTGATCTTTGATCAAGTTGAATTTGATTTGGATCAAAGAAGGTTAAGCCTCTCATACGTCAAGGCTAACCACAAATCATTAACTCATTGGCCAAAATAAAAAGAAGAAGATGAAGGTGAAATGAAAATGGACACAATGAGAATTCAAATGACATAAATAAAACACAATGATCAAATGTGAATGGGATCATCATCATTCAATGGTAAACAGAAGTGAGATAAAGATTAGAAGTTAATAAAGGTCAAACATATTTTTGCTATTTTTTGAAATTAAAATAATATATAAAATAAAATGAACAAAGCATGGTCACACTTCAAATTCAATTCAAATCAACTTGGATAAGTCCAATTGAATCATCATAAGTCTAACATGGTCAAACAAGGTTTGACAAATTTTCTCAACATTTTTTGAAAACAGAAACTATTTTTTAACAATTAAAAATCAAGAAAAATAACACAAATGAACTAAAATCTCAAATAAATATCAAATCAATTAAGAAATTGATGAGAATATTTTTCGTAGACTTATCATCATCCATATGTGTTAAGAAAATATTTTTGGAATTTTTTAATATAAAAAAGTATTTAAAATGAATTAAAAACTATTAAAAACAAAATAATTCGCAAAAAATATTAAATAGAATCACAAAAATAATTAAAAAACAGATTATGAAACAAGATTTTAAAAGAAAATTTTTGCAATTGGTCCCATATTTTTGTGATTCCAAATGAAAGAGTTATGAATTTTTGAAAATAAATGGAATAAAAGATAAATAAAACAGAAATTGGAAAATATGACAAATCAGCGCCCCTTGGATGGACTTCATTAATTGACGTGGCAACATCCAAGGGTGCTGAGGCGCGCGCGTACCATGTACATGAGTCAAGCGCGAAATAGAATGAATTAAAAAAAGTCATAAAGA
Source organism: Lathyrus oleraceus (assembly GCF_024323335.1). Taxonomy (NCBI): domain Eukaryota; kingdom Viridiplantae; phylum Streptophyta; class Magnoliopsida; order Fabales; family Fabaceae; genus Lathyrus; species Lathyrus oleraceus. Next base: position 166,558,990 of record NC_066581.1, on the reverse strand, counting down.
ACAAAAGTCAGGATTAGATCGTGTTAGTTAGATCCAAAGGCCAAGGATGTTCCACGTGGGGACGGTGGTGGAAACCACCGTCTTCTCCGGTGAGCCAACAGAATCCGGCCACTAGTTGCAGGTTTTCAAACCTCAACTAAAATACACGTTCCTTATACCAAAATGAAGTTGGGGTGATGTACATCACCCCTGTAACCTTGGATTATCCTCAAGATCTCTATGGAATGAGAAATCTGAGATGGAAAATTCAGGTGTTCAATCTAAAATGCATTAATTCACAAAATCAAAGCCATCATTGACTTGCCTCTCACACGAGGACTTCAGAGAATCAAACAAACACAAGCAAATCACATTATATGAGGAGATATGGATCAAAACAGTTGAGCAATGAACCTTTGAAGTGTAGCTTTAAACAACACGATTCCTTCCAATTCTTGCTTGCAGTTTGATCTTGAGGTATGATGTGAATGCAAGGCTATGGAATTAGTATTGAAGATCAACTGATTTTGTTGAAATTCAAACTTGAAATGAGAAATTAAAAATGAGAATTCCTTTGGTATGGTTGGGTTTCCAATTCTGCAGAGCTTCAGGTTGATTCAAGGATGAGATTTGAATGAAGCAAGGCATGTATTTATAGTTGTAACTGCAAGCAAAGCAAGGCAAAAACTCGTGTGCATGATCATTGGGTCCTCCATGCATGGGCCTATACAGGGGCATGTGAGGCCCAAAACCAATTGGAAATGAATGCTGAGCTCATTTGGAGGAGGTTTGGATGTGCAATTTGAATGGTATTTGCTTGTGCATGAACATTCCATGTGAATTTCATATTTGGGCCTAAATGTTCCCCTCTTTGAAAGTCATACATAAAGAATCCAAACATAAGCATGTGAGTAATGGTTGGAAAAGTCTTGACATAAGGAACCAAAGTTATGTTGGGAAAAAATCCATTTGGGATTTGGAAATTTGTGAAAAATGGCCATGAAGTTTGAGGTACAAAACATGCCTTTGAAAAATTGCCAAAAGTGGCCAACTTCAAGCTCTTCTGTTTCAATGATGCAAGCCTCAAATGGAAACACCTCCAACGTGAAAGTTGTAGATCTTTTCTAGATGATCAATTTGGACTTAAATTTGGAATCGTTTAGATTTTTGATGAGAATGTTATGGGCACTTGATGTTGGACTTTTTCAAGATTCAATGGTTTTGGTCCAAAGTGACCTATAATGTCTTGTATTATCACATGTGTTTATTTTAGGATTATGAAATTTCATCAACCATAAAATTTTAAGTAGACATCTTAATATTTCCAATGCAATTGGTATCACCTCAAAATCATAAAAAATGAAGAAGTTAGGTCCTTGGGAAGTTGACCCAAACTTAGGGTTTCAGTCAAAATGACCTATAATGTTGTGAAATGGATGATGACCCTCCAAGTTTCAAATGAATTTTTGATGAACATGAAAGTTTTCCATATGGTTCTTAATAACATTGTTTCTCTTTGGGTCATCTTCATTTGATAAAAACATCAAAAGTTAGGTCTTAGTGGATTTCAAAATGGTCAGATGACTTGATTGGTCAACTTCTCAAGTCCAAACTTCAAATCTTGATGAATGAATGATTGAGGATACTCACATAGGCTCATATATGCATAAAATGATGAATGAAAGAACTTACCTTGATTGAATTTGATCATAGATTGAGGTTGCTTCATGAGCAAGGCACAGTCAATGCACAGTGGAATTAGGGTTTCCATGGGAAACAAACGTCAAGCCCCTTGGTTTATCTTGATCAAATTGTAAAATTGAGATACTTGGGAGACATATATGATGATTGAGAGCTTTTGGAACCATTTTCATGCTTTCTTTCATTTTCATCTAGCCACTTCATTGAGCATAGGAGCCTCCTAGGAGCCTGGGGATCACATGATCACTTGAGCTTCAAAACAAAAGGGGTTAGTGACATATTTTTGTGCTTTTGGTTAGTAAACAAATAAGAAAAGCAATAATATACAATTCAAGCATACTTGGTTATCTCAAACCAACCCACACAAGTCCCAACCCAAGGGTTAAGAGCCACACATGCTATGATCCTTGAGGCAATGCAATGAGCAATGGTATGATGTCATGAGGGATCTTATGGTCAAAATTAAGGTCTTACAGATGCCCCTATTCAAGGCCATTCTAGCCGGAGATATGAAGGTTAAAATCTTTGTCTCAACGAGGTAGAATGGGCTTAAATAATAACAAAGAGACGAATTTTGGTCCCTAAGAGACCTCATGATGCAGATGTATGCATGCAAAAGATAATACTCTATGGGGAAATATGGCCACAAAGGAAAAAGAAATCAGAGAGAGACCGAAAATCCATAGGAGTAGCACACTCACTAAGGAGACATAGACTCTTGGGAAATTAGGGTAAAATGCGTGAGCAGGTCACAACTTAAAACTTGCTGGGAGACACGAAGGGATTCCATGAAAATAAATCGATGGAAAGACTCGAGCTGACGCAAAGATGCATGTATTAGGGAATATGCCAATACAACAAAACTATCCACAAGGATACTTCGGATAAAAATCCGGACTCAGATGGGGATATCCATAAAGGACTTGGCTGAGGAAGAAACAACGAGATATTACCGGTTACTAGGTAATAAACTCAAAAAGAGACATGTCATCGAAACACCGGTATAAGGGTGAGAGAACAACACGCTCAGGGAGAAAGAATATCTAAGACCGGTATAAAGGTGAGAGATATCAATCATCCAAAACATCTAAGGAGGGCCCAAAAGGTATATCTCCACTCAGGAAAATTTGACTCCAGAGGGCACAAAAAGTCATAATAGGGAGCAGAAGGAAGGAACACCAGGGATACCGGTTACTAGGCATATAATAGGTGATCAACCAGGCGTGAATTGGGAACATATCCCAGACACTCATCATCCAAAAGGAGGGCTGAAAAAGCAAACTCGATTTATAGGATAGGCATTCGATTTCACAAGGAAATACGAATCTTACTCAACTGAGAAGAAACTGACTTCAACTGAAGAGCGCATGAGATATATTATCTATTATCGTCAGAACATCATCCACGAGGACATAACTCAGTGGGGAATGATGAAGGAAAGATAGACACTTTATGCCTACGGGGGGATGACTCTATATGGAGAGATCAGACACAAACATCTGCTTGGGGGAGAATGATTCACCAATAGCAGGAGATAACAAGTAAAGATATATGGCAAAGAATGCATCATGAATATCTGAATGTTGTAATTATGCATGTATATGTGTGGTTTATGTATGATTAATGCTGACAAATAGACAAATTTAAGATAAACAGGTCCAAGAATCAATGGACAGACATCCGGTATAACATCTCAAAAGAGAACAGCCAGGCCCACAGGAGAAATCTAATCTGGTGGGGAGCATCGGATACTAGGAAACATCAATCACCGTTGGGGACAAAGCCCACTGCTGAGGATTAGAAACCATTGTTAGGGATAACCAAATGTCACGGCCTTCACCTGCCGGGGATCCTTCGATAATTCTCGAGATCATACAGAGATATTGATAAGATCTGTCAGAGAAGAAATCTATAGGGGATCTTATCAGGCAATAATATGAAATTCTTCGGGGAACAAACACCAAACAGAAACACATTAATCAAGCATTCTCTTCTAAGCGCTGAAGAAACATCTTTGCCAACTAGAGAAGGAACAAATTGCTTCGCTGAGGAAGCTACAGAGTTACTGCCAGGGATTTTTTGCTGAACAAACAAAAGATACAATGTAGAGGAAACTCTACTGGGGAGCTCAACATGGATAAGATTCTGTCATAGAAGAAACTCTATTGGGGAACTTATCAAGGGATGATATGAAACTCTGTGGGGAACAACCACCAACAGAAGTTCCAATAATCAACACAATTCCTCTTATCTGTTGGAGAGACATCTCTGCCAAGGGGGGGAGAACCAATGTTCCGCTGGGGAAGGAAATAAACATCTTCAACACCAGCTCTGCTAGGAGGAAAACTTCCAACAAGGAGGGGAAAAAATTAGGCTCTGATCAGGCAAATCCACTAGGGATAGACTGCAGGCGATCCAACCAGGGACAATCTGTTGTGAGCAACCCTACTGGGAGACGAGTTGTAAGTAAACTTGCTGAGGAGAGACTGCAAGCCAACCTGCTGAGGACTTCTACTCATGCTAGGAATTCCTGCTCATTGTGTTGGAGATTTTCATTTATGCAAGGGAAGACCAACTTCCTCACGAAAATAGATAGCATATCAATTTTTATCAATCTATAAGGGATTTTAGGTCAGTCCACACAAGGGATGACAACCCTATAATTGATAAAACATAAATGCTAGACTCAGACACACTGGGGATCTGAGGATAGAGTTATACACATCTCCAAGAAGATTAAGGCCAACACTCCAGCCTTTCTGGGGACTTTATGATGTATCACCCTTCTTTGTGTTTGCTGAGGAGACAACCTGGAAAATGATGAAGAGGATGCAAACATGCCAGAAGTATGAACAAATGTTTTACCCTTTTGGAGATCGTATTATCCTTGGGAGAGCACTGAAGACATTCAAATTATCCTTTCAGTCGTTGTGAATGTTCACTTTGTTTAAAAACAGTTTATAAAAACTTTATTTGTTTAAAACAATGATATTTATCAATTTCAAAGATGCAAACATTTGTTAAGCAGAAACAAATAAGAGTGCAAAGAATTGGATAAAGGCTCAAATTTATTTGATAGAATGGTAGTCCGCAAATGGCGAAACTCTATGGATCTTTACAAATTTCAAATTGGTGATATATATTGGAAAAAGGGCTACATTGAACATAATGACCATTTCTCCACCAACTTTGAATCCAATGTATTCGAAGCTTCAGTTGACGATGACTGACCGAGAATCTTTGACAGATGGCAGCTTGTAGAACAAAGTCTTGTCAGGATGCAGTTACTTGCCAAATCCCTAATTTTTGCCTAGATTGCCCCAGAGTGGGGTACTCAATCTAGTGGGATATATATTTATTTTTTATAAGTCTCTAACTTTTGCCTGGACCGCCCTTTCGGGTTTTCAATCCACCAAGACACTCATTTTTGCCTAAGTCGCTCTTTCGGGTTTTCAACTTAGCGAGCCATTCTGTTTTTATTTTAGGCGAAGTATTTCTTGACTGCATCTGAATTCACATGACGGGTGAAATTCTCCCCATCCATAGTTGTAAGTATCAAAACACCGCCTAAGAAGGCTCTCTTAACAACATATGGACCTTCATAGTTCGGAGTCCACTTGCCCCTGGAATTGAGCGCGAAAGACAAAACTTTCTTGAGCACGAGGTCACCTTCTCGAACATGCGAGGCTTGACCTTCTTATCAATGGCTTTCTTCATCCTTTGTTGATACAACTGGCCATGGCACATGGCAGTCAATCTCTTATCTTCAATCAAATTCAGTTGGTCATAACGACTCTGAACCCATTCAGCCTCAGCCGATTTGGCTTCCATCAAGACTCTCATTGATGGGATCTCAACCTCCATGGGGAGCACAACCTCCATGCCATTAACAAGAGAGAAATTGGTTGCCCCTGTTGAAGGGCGGACAGATGTGCGATAGCCATGCAAAGAAAATGGTAACATCTCATGCCAATCGTTGTACGTAACAACCATCTTCTGAATAATCTTCTTGTTGTTCAAGTTAGATCCATTATTAGTAATGATCTTGTCTGGCACACCATAACGGCATATGAGTGGATTCTTGATGAACTTCACAACCACCTGCCTGGTCACATTTGCATATGATGCCGTTTCAACCCACTTGGTGAAGTAATCAATTGCTACGAGAATAAACGGTGACCGTTTGACGCCTTTGGCTCTATCATGCCAATCATGTCAATTCCCCTCATAGAGAAAGGCCATGATGAGGAAATAACATTCAGAAGTGTCGGAGGAATATGAATCTTATCCGCGTAAATTTGACACTTGTGGCATTTCTTCACATATTTGCAGCAGTCAGACTCCATTGTCAGCCAATAGTAGCCTGATCTCAACATCTTCTTTGCCATGGCATGTCCATTGGAATGAGTACCAAATGAACCCTCATGGACTTCAGTCATTAACAGGTCTGCTTCGTGTCTATCCACGCATCTGAGCAGGACCATGTCTAAATTCCTCTTATAAAGTACATCACCATTAAGGTAGAAACTGCCAGATAATCTCCTCAAAGTCTTCTTATCTTTGGAGAAAGCATTTGATATCAAAATACCATGGCTTATCATCTTTCACTTCTTCAACTACAAATACGTGAGTTGGTCTATCCAAGCGCATCACAGTAATATTGGGAACTTCATTCTAATACTTGACAATAATCATTGAAGCAAGCGTAGCAAGAGCATCTGCCATCCGATTCTCATCTCGAGGAATATGATGGAAGTCAACCTCAGTAAAGAAAGATGAAATCCTCCTTGCATAATCTTTATACGGGATGAGGCCAGGCTGATCGTCTCCCATTCACCCTTAATCTGATTAACAACAAGGGCCGAATCACCATAAACATCCAGATGTTTGATCCTAAGATCAATACATCCTTCCAAACCCATATTACAGGCCTCATACTCCGGCATATTATTCGTGCATTTGAAAGTTAGCCTTGCTGTAAAAGGAAAATGTATGCCCTGAGGAGTAATAATCACTGCACCAATACCATTTCCATATTGATTAACAGCGCCATCGAAAACCATACCCCATCGGGAACCAGGCTCTGGCCCTTCATCGAGTGTAGGCTCATCGCAATCTTTCATCTTCAAATACAGAATCTCCTCATCTGGGAAGTCATACTTGTAAGACCCCAATTTTGGCCCTAAGATCCCTCATGGCATCATAACATTGCATTTGCATGGCCTTAAGGATCTTCAGCATCTTGGTTCCCTTTGCCTTTGGGTGGGATCTCTTGTGGGTGGTTTGAGATCACCAAGCACGCTTGAATTGCATATCATTTCTTTTCTCATTTTGTTTACTAACCAAAAGCACAAAAATATGTCACTAACATCTTTTGTTTTGTAGCTTGAGCAATCACAAGGTCCAAAGCTTCAAGGAGATAATTAGTACAAAGACATGGTCAAGAGGAGATGATAGCAAGCATGGCAATGGTTCCCAAAGCTGTCATCCATCAAATATGCCTCCCTAGTACCTCAATGCATCATTTTGATCAAAGCAAGACAAAGGGTTTAAGGTTTGTTCTTCAAGAAAAACCCTAAGTCATCTATGCATCACAATGCCTTGCTCATGAAGCAACCTCAGCCCATGATCAAATACAATCAAGGAAATTTATTTAATTCATCATTACATGCATATTTTAACTTATTTGAGTGTCCTCAATCATCAATTCATCAAGATATGAGGCATGGACTTGAGAAGTTGATCAGTCAATTCATCTGACTAATTTTGAAATGCACTAAGACCTAACTTTTTATGTGTTGGTCAAATGGAGATGGTTCCAAAAGAAAACATGTTCTTAAGGACAATATGAACAACTTTTATGTTCATCACAAATTGATTTGAAGCTTGGAAGGCTATCTCCCATTCCAATACATTATAGGTCATTTTGACTGAAACCCTAATTGTGGGTCAACTTCCCAAGGACATAACTCATTCATTTTTTATGATTTTGAGGTGGGATTAAATGCATTGGAAATATTAAGGTGTCTACTTAAAATGTTATGTTGAACAAAATTTCAAAATCTCAAAGGAAATACATGTGATAATGCAAGACATTATAGGTCCTTTTTGACCAAATGCATTGAAAGTCAAAAAAGTCCAACTTCAAGTGCCCATAACTCTTTCATAAAAAATCCAAATGATTCAACATGTGAGTCCATTTTGATTGTCTTGAAAATATCTACAACTTTAGTGTTGGAGGTTTTTCCATTTGAGGCTTTCATCATCAAAACATAAGGGCTTGAAAGTTGGCCAATTTTAGAAACCTTGCCTTGACATATCTTGCACCTTGCACTTTAAACTCAAATTTCATAAATTTACACACTTCAAATGAGTTTTTGTCCAACATAACATTTGTTCCTTATACAAAGACCTTTCAAACCATTACCCATATGCCTATGTTTGGATTTTGTAAATGGTACTTTCGAAGAGATGATTGTTTAGGTACAAATGAGGAATTCACTTGAAAACTTGGTGCATAAGCAATTGCCTTGCAAAGTCACACGTCCAATTCCATTTGGCTGATGCTCAGAATTTATTTGGCATTGTTTTTGGGCCTTGTGCATGATCATGCAAGCCCATGCAATGAAGCTTCACATGCCATGCACACGGATCATTTCACACTCTCATTGCCACTTCCTCTATAAATAGAGACTTCATTCCACTCATTTCACACGCCTAATTCAACCTGAAATGCTGCAGAATTCTTTCCATAACCATCACTAAAGAAGCAATTGCATTTCTCTCAAATTTTTCAGATCTAAAATTCAACTTCATCTGGTTGAATTCATAGATCTTATGCTTCTAAACCTTCATCATTCATCTCATTAAACTTCTGTTTTAGAAAAGCAAGCAAGGAATTGAGCTCCAGCTACTAGAATTCAAGCTTACATTCCAACTGGTATTTTCTTCGATTCTCATCATCCATGGAACTTTTTGCTTGGATCTAATGTTTTCTGAAGTCCTCACTTTAGAGGCAAGCTAGTGGTAGCTTCAATTTTGCTTTTCCTTGATCTGCATCTTGCATACCTGAATCTTCCACCTCAAATTTCTCCATTTATAGAAATCTTGAGTGTGATTCAAGGTTACAGGGGTGATGTACATCACCCCAGCTTCATTTTGGTATAAGGATCGTGCATTTCCATGAAGGTTTGAAAACCTGCAAGTTTGGCCGGAATTTGCAGGCTCACCGGAGAAGAAGGTGGCTCCGTTGGCCGCCTCCCTCCAGTTTGAATTCTGGCCGTTGGATCCATTTCCCAGATTTGATCTCAGCCTTTGCTTATTATAACTTTTATTTCTTTCCCATGTGATTGCATTGACTTTGGTGTTTCATGAACGCGCGCCTCTGGATCCTTGGATCTGCCAGCTCAATTAATGAGCTCAGATCCAAGGGCTCTCGTTTTTTCCAATTTCCATTTTCTGTTTTAATTCCATTTTATTTTCTTAAATTCCATTTTATTTCAAAAATCAATATCTCTTTCATTTTTTATCCAAATATTATGGGACCAATTGCATTATTTCCCAAATAATTTCTAGTTTCTATTTCTGATTTTTAATATTTTTTATTTTGACATTTGATATTTTTCATGAATTTTCTCTTTTCTGGTTATTTTTAATTCATTTTAAATAGTTTTTGATATTCAAAAAATACAAAAATATTTTCCTAACCTATTTGAAGGATGATGGATCTATGAAAAATATTCTCATCAATCTTTAAATTGATTTAAGATTTATTTGAGATTTTAATTCAATTAGGTTATTTTTATTCATTAATAATTGGTTAAAAATAGTTTCTGACTTTTAAAAATGCTGAATTTTTTTGTCAAACTTTGTTTGACCTTGTTGAACTTAGGATAAATTACTTGGACCTTTCAAGGTTGATTTGAAGTAATTTTGAAGTTTTACCTTTCCATTTCATTTTTAATTCAAGTTTAATTAAATATTAAAAAATGCCAAAAATAGTTTATTCATTTCTTGACTCCCAATCTTCATCTCACTTCTGTTTTTGATTGTTTGACCTTGACTTTCAATGTTCTTGGTCAACATATGAACATTGGTACATTGTATTTCACTTAATGCACTTTAATTTTGCCATTTCCATCTATCTTATCCATCTTCTCCTTCTTCTTCTTCTACTTCTTTTCTTCTTGATCAATGAGTTGAAGGTTGATAAGTTAGCATTGGTTAGGGAGATTTAATCTTCCTTGATTCAAATCTAATTCATCTTGATCAATTGATCAAGTGAATGGCTTTGCATTAAGGATAGGTTGTCTTCTAAATCATGCAAAAGGCTTAAACCAATACAAGATCAATTCTCATTTTCTTTTTGGCATGGCAAGTTTTTGGGACTTGGTTCACTAATCAAGACTCCTAACTTGTGTTTGTTGCCTACATTATTATTGACCGGCCTCAGATAGTTGTGACTTCTACATAAGTCCAATTACGATTGCTTAACATAGCGCTAAATTTTCCTTATGGCACACTAACTACTAACACTAACTATTGACAATTAACATTTACTTTATGCACTTTACTTTTATGCAATTTACTACTCTTGCACATATTATCCATTTTCTTTTCTCTTTGCTTACTTGAGCACATGTTTATGTTAATGCCATTTGCCTTTTGCTCACTTGAGCACATGATTGTGTATATATTATTGTGCTTGTGTTTTTGTTTTGATTGTTGTGGACCAAATGCAAAGAAATGGACTTAGTTTCTAGGACTTTCCCTATGCAAAGAAATGGAGAATTGGACTTAGATTCTAGGACCTTCCTTATGCAAAATTGGAGTAAAAGGATCTTAATGATGAAGATGGGTTAGAAGAACCAAATCTCTAAACTCACTCTTGTCCATTCTTGTTTTACTTCATGGAATCTTTGATGTGTGTGCTTTTGTGATAGGAGTTTCCATTTGAGCTTGATTGGAGGACCATTGCCATGTGCAACCAAGTGGAAGATACAAGATACATTGAGGATCTCTTGTGAGACTTATTTGATTGCTTATGCTTTGTGGTTGCTTATTCCAAAGGATGGGAGCTACTTGGATCATAAATATGATCTCAAGATAGGAACTCCTAGTGTGGTTTCATTTCTTATCCCTCACCTTTTTGTTTTGCTTAGGACTTAGCCATTCTTCTTCTTCTCTCCACTCTAACCCAAGCCAAAACTTTTTGTGCAAACATTTAACTATTGTTTTCAAACATTAGAAACCTAAGCCTTATGCTTTTGATTTTCAAACTTTATTTTCACAATACGTATTTTGAATTGAATCTTTAAGTCAACTTTGACTATTTTGTACATACTTCTAATTGGTAATTATAACCCATTCAAATTTCTTTTTGTGGTTCCAATGGCCACATCTTAATCAAATTTTTCATAACCTTTAGCTATTAGGTTTGAGTTATCTTTGTGGTAGATGTAATACTCACCTATAACCTTAGTGATGGACAATGAGTCTTCCATGCTTATTATAGGGTTAACCCCTCACTAGCATGTTGAAGCTATCCTCACATGGTGGAATTGTGGTTTGGTTGAGTTTTCTCCCTTTGATAACAAAAGACCTTAAGGCTTTTGGACCAATCAATTCACCCACTTGTTTTGAGGTTTTTACCCCGAACTACGAGGTTTTGATCCTAATCTTTTTATAAGATGGTACGTAGGCAATGGGTTCATCCATCCAAACACAATTGTAATTAACTTATACATTCTCTTCTCATCTCTCCAATCATGTTTGCACAAACCAATTTTCACAAAACAAACAACCTTTGCAACAAGTATGAAAAGGGTTGCCTAGGAGTACCTGGATGTTTTGGGTTCCTAACACCTTCCCATTGCATAACCAACCCCCTTACCCAGATCTCTATTTCTTTTACTAGTTTTTGTTAAAACTATTAGGTTTTTGTTCGCTTTCTAACCATTCCTTTGGATAAATAGAAGTGCGGTGGCGACTCGACTTTGTATGATTTACCTTGGATTTAGTCAATATCTCTAATGGTAACGAATACCCCGCTACAGAAAAATGGCGACTCTGCTGGGGAAATTTACCTAGTGGGTTTTGCCAACTTTTCATGCTTGTTGTATTGTTTTGTTTTATGACCTATTTTTGTGCAATTTGGGATTACTGTATTATGTGTAATGATTGATTTGCTTGATATTAATTCCTTGTATGCTTGGTGATCTTTGTGAGATGAGTTCTATACCCGGACTCGAGTGAACTTAGGATAGGAGAATGGCGTAGTCTTGTTGACTTGTGTGGAGTTATTCCTTAGCAAGTTGACTTGCAAGTCCATTCACTTGGTGGAGGTCATGTTGGGATCAATAACGTCACACAAGTAAGTTGTGGTTAGACATTACTCTTTCCAATATAGACCTTAGAAGTCAAGGACCTTAGTTTACCAAGCCCATCTTGGCCTATTCTTAGGATGTAGTGCGAAAGTCGTTCAAGTGTAAGATTTGATACGATTGTTACGCAATACTACACTCATAAGAGTTTCTCTTGAGAATATTTTTGGAATACGAGTAGTCGTTTCTCCGATAATATCCGAAAGATGGGATGATGACTATGGGAACCTCTTGTAGAACATGTTTGGTAGGTTAAACCCTAGTACACTCCCTTTGGGTGGTCCTTAACCAAGACTCCATGCTCGTGACTTACAACAAACCCTTGATTTATGGTTGATCCGTTCATGAATCCTTAATATCAATGGAACTTAGGTGTTGATAAGGTGTAAACCATAATCCACCAAAATGGATGATTGATATTAAGGATAACATGATCCATCCCATGACATTTGTTTGGTGTGCTTTGCTTGATCCTTGAGTGTGATTGTTGCATTCATGCATTCATGCACCCATTTGCATCCATATCATCAAATAAATAAGGAAATTTTCAAGGAACTTAAGGGGTTTATTTGCAAAATTTTCAGACATGGAAAGACAAAGAAGGAATACAAATAAGTACAGCTTCAGACAACCAGACTTGAAAGAGTTAAGGAATCTGACATCCTATGTATTAGATCCTTTGGGTTTCAAAGCTCGTTTTGGGAAGCTTCTTCCTCTTCTGACTACTCAGGTGGATGAAGGGTTGATGAGTGTATTGGTGCAGTTTTATGATCCCTTGTACCGATGCTTCTTTTTTCCGGATTTTCAGCTTTTACATACGCTTGAGGAGTATGCCTACCTGGTGGGCATACCTATCCTAGACCAGTTTCCGTTCAGTGGCTTGGAAAGTATTCCTACTTCTCAAGAGATAGCTGATATGTTGCACATGGAAGAATCTCTGGTTGGTGCTCATATGACTACCGAAGGTGGAATTCAAGGTCTCCCTTATGAGTTCCTCATTGCTCAAGCTACTATCTATGGGAAGGCCATACGTGAGGATGCCTTTGAAGCCATATTTGTACATCTCATCTATGGATTGGTATTGTTTCCCAACATCGACAAGTTTGTGGATGTGAACGCTATTAGGATCTTTTCTACTCTTAATCCCGTTCTGACTCTGTTGGGTGATACCTATTTCTCTTTGCATATGAGGAATGCAAAGGGTGGTGGTGCCATTGTGTGCTGTTTGCCTTTGCTGTATAAGTGGTTTATTTCTCACTTACCGCAGACGGTCGCCTTCAAGGAGAACAAGGGATATCTATGGTGGTCCACGAGACTTATGTCTCTCACTAATGATGATATCTCTTGGTACAACCGTGTGTATGATGGTGTGAAGATTATTGACTCTTGTAGTGAATTCTCGAATGTACCTCTTCTTGGTACATGTGGTGGGATTAACTACAACCCTGTTTTGGCACGTCTTCAGCTTGGGTTCCCCCTAAAGGATAAACGTAATAACATTCTGTTAGAGGTGTGTTTCTTTCAGGAGGGTAAAGATCCCCAAGGCTTGAAGGGCAGAATGGTCCGTGCCTGGCGCAAGATTCATAGGAAAGGAAGAAAAGAGTTGGGTCCTAAGAACTGTGTCGCTTTGGAGCCTTATACTGCTTTGGTGAGGAAGAGAGCGTCTGAGTATCTCATGCCTTACGAGTATCCGAGACCTACACCTATGATTATGGCTGGGCCTTCAACCCTTCCTAATCAAGGAGTAGAAGAGTTGAGAGACGAAGACCGTTCACGTGCTTGGATCCGTGAACGTGAAGAGTTGCTTCAGCAGATTAGAGAGAAGGACGCTTTGATAGAGTTCCTCGAACACCAGGTTATTGATGATCCTGATGATGCATGGAATTCTCTACTTCCTCAGTCTTCCAAGTTTTGGAAGAGGAAGTATGATCGACTCGCCAAGGAGAAGGCGGATACGGAGGCAGCTTACGAGAGAGAGGTGAAGAGGCTTCGTGCATCCTATCTTCCTGTGTCCCGAGCTTTAGATGATTGTTTCTAGGGATCCATAGGATGATTATTTTCCTTTTCTCTTGTATATGGTTGACAATGTTGTACTTCTTTCCCTGATATTATTTGATGAGATATTTCCATATGTGATAAATATTTAGTATTCCCAAAATTTGCAAATAAAACCCTAAAAGTTCCTTTGAAATAAAAAACAAATCATATGCACGAGCATTACATGCATCATGTGCATAAGCAGGTTTCGTTCCCGGCTTCTTGTCCTGTGGTCTAACTCTGTGTTCTTCATTTATTTTGAAGACAAGCTGACTCACCGGTACTACACTAGAGCTAACATTTCAAGATTGATGGATCACCTAGAGCAAGAGAACAGTGAGCTGAAAGAGGAAGTGGTCAGACTAAGTGCCTTGATGGAATCATTCTTGGCTGCCCAGAGCCAGTCTTCTCCGACGCCTTCAACTCCTCCCCAGAGGACAGTCATCTCTGAGATTGTTTCCTCAACCGTGCCTGCAGCCAATGCACATTTTGCTCCAGCGGCCATGCCATCCAGATTCCCGTGGGGAATGCCTCCCAATTTCATGCCTGAGGGTCCTGCCCCAACCTTTGCTTCTATGCCGGCATCTATCCCGGTCCTTGCTGTTCCTCCTCCTGTCGTGCATACCATACCCAGGGTAGACGACACCATCTATCATTCTGAGCCGTCTGAGGGCCCAGATGTCTATGAGAAGATGTACGTTATGAATGATCCATTTCTTGAGCTTCGCAAGAAATTGAAAACTCTTCGAGGAAAGGATCTTTTTGGCAAGTCTGCCACTGAACTGTGCTTGGTTCCCAATGTGAAGATTCCTGTGAAATTCAAGGTCCCTGACTTTGAAAAGTATAAGGGAAATACTTGTCCTCTCAGCCACCTGGTCATGTATGCCAGGAAAATGTCAACTCAAACCGATAATGATCAGTTGCTCATCCACTACTTTCAGGACAATCTGTCCGGTGCCGCCCTGTGTTGGTATATGGGTTTAGACAGCGCGAACATCCGATCCTTCAACGACCTTGGCGAGGCCTTCGTCAAGCAGTACAAGTATAATATGGATATGGCTCCCGATAGGGATCAATTGAGGGCCATGTCCCAGAAGGACAATGAAACGTTTAAAGAATACGCCCAGAGGTGGCGAGAGTTGGCAGCACAGATCGTGCCTCCGCTAGAAGAGAAGGAAATGACCAAGATCTTTCTGAAGACCTTGAGTTCATTCTATTATGAACGGATGATTGCTAGCGCTCCTTCTGACTTCACCGAGATGGTGAATATGGGGATGCATCTAGAAGAAGGGGTTAGAGAAGGACGTCTAACCAAAGAAGAAGGCTCTTCTGCCAAACGTTATGGGGCGTTTGCAAAGAAGAAAGATGGAAAGGCACATGCTGTGACTTCCCATGTGAAACCATGAAGATCCTCGGTGAGGAGGAAAATCGTGCGTCCCGCCGGTAACCAGCACTAGGTGGCTCATATAGCACATGTTTTCAGAGATAATCAACAGTATCAGCAACATAGCAACAATCAACGATCACATCCGCAATATCAGCAACAACAACACCGTCCGCAACAGCAGGCCTACCAGCCTCGAAACAGTAATCAAACCAGCATGAGTTACGAGAGAAAAAGGGTCACCTTTGATCCTATTCCAATGACGTATGCAGAATTATATCCCTCTTTGATAGAGAGGAAGTTGATTACTCCGAGAGACCCACCGGCTATACCTGCTAACCCCCAGTGGTGGTATAAACCCGAGTTACATTGTGTCTACCATTCTGGTGCTCCCGACCACGACGTGGAGAATTGTTACCCTTTGAAGACCAAGGTTCAAGACCTTGTGAGGTGTGGCATTCTGTGTTTTGAGGACGTAGGTCCTAATGTAAAGAAGAACCCATTGCCCGAGCATGGGAAATCTGTCAACAAGGTCCAGGGCTGCCCTGGCAAGTACAAAGTCAAATATGTCAGTCATATTCGACAGTCTCTTGTCGAAATGCATCGTTTGCTATGTGAGTACAATCATTATGAGCACGACCATGATAGATGTCGAGTCTGCTCTGTTAACCGATTGGGTTGTCGCCAGGTACGCAAGGATATTTAGGAAATGCTGGATGAAGGAGTCATTGAGATTCTTCAGAATAGGAATGTTGATGAAGATGAGCCTGAAGTCAATGTGATTTCCCCAGTATTCCGGTTTCCCGAGCCTGTTATCATCAAGTATGATGGTAGCAAGCAGAAGGCTTCTCCTGTTCTTATCATTAAGCCTGCTGGTCCGGTGCCGTATTCTTCCGAAAAAGCAATTCCCTTCAGTTACAACGCTGTTGCTGTAGAAGATGGGAAAGAGGTGTCCTTGCCATCTTCCTCTGTTGTTAATATCACAGATGTTAGTGGTTTGACCCGCAGCAGTCGTGTGTTTTCAGCACCTCCCAAGCCCCAGGCTAATGCTGATTTTGCTGAACGCCCGATTAGGAATGCTGTGAGCACTCTGAATCCAGCACCTGTTGTTAAGCCCTCCTCTACATTGATAACTCCTACTTCTGTTGGACCGAGTGGCAACGTGAAAGAAGACTGCGATGAGATGCTGAGGCTCATCAAGAAAAGTGAGTACAATGTTGTAGACCAGCTTCTACAAACACCATCCAAGATATCTGTGTTATCATTACTTCTGAGTTCAGAACCACATAGAGAGGCTTTACAGAAGGTATTGGATGTGGCATATGTAGATCATGATGTCATAATAGAACAATTCGATATCATTGTTGCAAACATTACTGCTTGTAACAATTTGAGTTTCTGTGACTCTGATCTCCCTGAGGAGGGAAGAGACCATAACTTGGCTTTACATATATCTATGAACTGCAAAGACGACGCCATGTCCAATGTGCTAGTAGACACTGGGTCGTCGCTAAACGTATTTCCAAAACCACTCTTCCGAAACCGTCATATCAAGGGCCTCCCATGAGGCAGAGTGGAATAGTTGTGAAAGCCTTCGATGGGTCGCGTAAAACAGTGATTGGGGAAGTTGATCTCCCAGTCAAAATCGGACCGAGTGATTTCCAGATTACCTTCCAGGTTATGGATATTCACCCATCATATAACTGTCTCTTAGGCAGACCATGGATTCACGAGGCAGGCGCCGTGACATCCACCCTACACCAGAAACTGAAATTCGTGAAGAACAAGAAGCTGGTGGTGGTAGGGGGAGAAAAGGCTCTCCTGGTTAGCCATTTGTCTTCCTTCTCATATATAGATGCTGAGGATGAAGTTGGAACTCCTTTCCAAGCTTTATCTATAGTTGAGCCTATTGAGAAGAGAACTCCTTCATTTGCTTCCTATAGAGATGCAAAGTTGGCCATTGAGTGTGGCGCAACTGCTGGTTTAGGAAAAATGATTGAGCTAGAGGACAATAAGTCTCGGGCTGACATAGGCTTTTCTTCTGGGGTCTTCAACACTAAAGGGTTATTCAAGAGTGGAGGTTTCTCCACGCTGGTCAGGATGAAGAAGCTGCTGCTGTTTTGGAAGAAGATATAGAGGATTCTGGCAATTTTATCATCCCTGGAGGGGTCTGCAACAATTGGGTCGCTGTGGATATTCCTATAGTTATCCACAAGTCCACGTAATGATCACTTTGTTTAAAAACCCTTCTCCCATGCCAAAAGGAGGAGTGATGACATTGTTGGCCTATAAATACAATGATATTTTCATTCAATAAATGCATGCTAAATGTTTGTTTTTCCAATTATTTTCCCTTTTTGCTTTTTACATGAAATTGGTTTTTCCAATACAATGATATTTTCCAATTATTTTACATGAAATGTTTGTTTTTCCAATTATTTTCCAATTGGTTTTTACATGAAATGTTTGTTTTTCCAATTGGTTTTTACATGAAATGTTTGTTTTTCCAATTATTTTCCCTTTTTGCTTTTCATTCAATAAATGCATCCTAAATGCATGCTAAATGTTTTGCTTTTTGCCATTTCCATCTCTCTTATCCATCTTCTCCTTCTTCTTCTTCTACTTCTTTTCTTCTTGATTAATGAGTTGAAGGTTGATAAGTTAGCATTGGTTAGGGAGATTTAATTTTCCTTGATTCAAATCTAATTCATCTTGATCAATTGATCAAGTGAATGGTTTTGCATTAAGGATAGGTTGTCTTCTAAATCATGCAAAAGGCTTAAACCAATACAAGATCAATTCTCATTTTCTTTTTGGCATGGCAAGTTTTTGGGACTTGGTTCATTAATCAAGACTCCTAACTTGTGTTTGTTGCCTACATTATTATTGACCGGCCTCAGATAGTTGTGACTTCTACATAAGTCCAATTACGATTGCTTAACATAGCGCTAAATTTGCCTTATGGCACACTAACTACTAACACTAACTATTGACAATTAACATTTACTTTATGCACTTTACTTTTATGCAATTTACTACTCTTGCACATATTATCCATTTGCTTTTCTCTTTGCTCACTTGAGCACATATTTATGTTAATGTCATTTGCCTTTTGCTCACTTGAGCACATAATTGTGTATATATTATTGTGCTTGTGTTTTTGTTTTGATTGTTGTGGACCAAATGCAAAGAAATGGACTTAGTTTCTAGTACTTTCCCTATGCAAAGAAATGGAGAATTGGACTTAGATTCTAGGACCTTCCTTATGCAAAATTGGAGTAAAAGCATCTTAATGATGAAGATGGGTTAGAAGAACCAAATCTCTAAACTCACTCTTGTCCATTCTTGTTTTACTTCATGGAATCTTTGATGTGTGTGCTTTTGTGATAGGAGTTTCCATTTGAGCTTGATTGGAGGACCATTGCCATGTGCATCCAAGTGGAAGATACAAGATACATTGAGGATCTCTTGTGAGACTTATTTGATTGCTTATGCTTTGTGGTTGCTTATTCCAAAGGATGGGAGCTACTTGGATCATCAATATGATCTCAAGAGGGGAACTCCTAGTGTGGTTTCATTTCTTATCCCTCACCTTTTTGTTTTTCTTAGGACTTAGCCATTCTTCTTCTTCTCTCCACTCTAACCCAAGCCAAAACTTTTTTGTGCAAACATTAGAAACCTAAGCCTTATGCTTTTGATTTTCAAACTTTCTTTTCACAATACTTATTTTGAATTGAATCTTTAAGTCAACTTTGACTGTTTTCTACATACTTCTAATTGGTAATTATAACCCATTCAAATTTCTTTTTGTGGTTCCAATGGCCACTTCTTAATCAAATTTTTCATAACCTTTAGCTATTAGGTTTGAGTTATCTTGGTGGTAGATGTAATACTCACCTATATCCTTAGTGATGGACAATGAGTCTTCCATGCTTATTATAGGGTTAACCCCTCGCTAGCATGTTGAAGCTATCCTCACATGGTGGATTTGTGGTTTGGTTGAGTTTTCTCCCTTTGATAACAAAAGACCTTAAGGCTTTTGGACCAATCAATTCACCCACTTGTTTTGATATTTTTACCCCGAACTACGAGGTTTTGATCCTAATCTTTTTATAAGATGGTACGTAGGCAATGGGTTCATCCATCCAAACACAATTGTAATTAACTTGTACATTCTCTTCTCATCTCTCCAATCATGTTTGCACAAACCAATTTTCACAAAACAAACAACCTTTGCAACAAGTATGAAAAGGGCTCCCTAGGAGTACCTAGGATGTTTTTGGTGCCTAACACCTTCCCATTGCATAACCAACCCCCTTACCCAGATCTCTGTTTCTTTTACTAGTTTTTGTTAAAACTATTAGGTTTTTGTTCGCTTTCTAACCATTCCTTTGGATAAATAGAAGTGCGGTGGCGACTCAACTTTGTATGATTTACCTTGGATTTAGTCAATATCTCTAATGGTAACGAATACCCCGCTACAATACTGAACAGACTGATAATCTTTAATTGGTTGATGTGTCAAGTGGTCAGCCAAAATACTACCTTTAATAGCCTTCTGAGCTCGATACTCAATGTCATACTCAGACAACAACATCTGCCAACGGGTAATCCTCCCAGTTAAAGCGAGCTTCTCAAAGATATACTTGATTGGATCCATTTTGGATATCAACCAAGTCGTATGATTTAACATATATTGGCGTAAACGCTTAGCAGCCCAAGCCAAAGCATAACATGTCTTCTCAAGCATTGAGTATCGAGACTCACAATTAGTGAACTTCTTACTCAGATAGTATATAGCATACTCCTTCTTCCCTGATTCATCTTGCTGACCTAATACGCAACCCATGGAGTCCTCAAGCACCGTCAAGTACATAATCAATGGTCTCCCTTCAATAGGCTGAGACAGAATCGAAGGCTCAAACAGATACTTCTTAATACTGTCAAAGGCCTTCTGTCAATCCTCGGTCCAATCATGACGATGATCTTTCTGGAGGAGCTTAAATATAGGCGCACATGTGGCAGTCATGTGGGATATAAATCTGGAAATGTAATTCAAGCGGCCAAGAAAACCTCAGACTTGCTTCTCAGTTTTGGGCGCAGGCATCTCTTGTATTGTTTTAACCTTGGCAGGATCAACTTCAATACCTCTTTCACTGACAGTGAAGCCCAATAACTTGCCGGAACGGACTCCAAATGTACACTTGTTCGGATTCAGGCGCAGTTTGTATTTCCTCAAACGCTGAAAAAGCTTCAACAAGTGTTCTACATGTTCAACTTCCGTTTTCGACTTCGCGATCATATCATCAACATATACCTCGATCTCCTTGTACATCATATCATGAAACAAGGTTGTCATAGCTCGCTGATACGTGGCTCCGGCGTTCTTCAAACCGAAGGGCATCACTCAATAACAGAATGTTCCCCAAGGTATGATGAATGTTGTCTTCTCCATATCCTCGGGTGCCATTTAACCTAGTTATAACCGGAAAACCCGTCCATAAATCAGAAGACATTGAATTTAGTTGTATTATCTACCAACATATCAATGTGTGGTAGAGGAAAATCATCTTTCGGACTAGCTTTATTCAAGTCTCTATAGTCCACACACATTCGGACTTTTCCATCTTTCTTAGGCACGGGCACAATATTGGCCACCCATTGAGGATATGTAGAAGTCACCAGAAACCCTGCATCAATTTGCTTCTGAACTTCTTCTTTAATCTTCACTGTCATATCAGGATGAGTTCTTCTGAGCTTCTGCTTCACAAGCACACACTCAGGCTTCAAAGGCAGGAAATGTTGCACGATATCAGTATCCAGACAAGGCATGTCTTCATACGACCAGGCAAATACGTCGACATATTCTCATAGCAACTCAATCAACCCCTTCTTCACAAACTCTTCCAGGAGTGCCCCAATGTTCACTTCTCGAACACAATCTTCAGATCCCAAGTTGACTGTTTCCAGATTCTCAAGATGCGGCTAAATGATCTTCTCTTCGTGCTCAAGCAGACGGGTGATCTCATCAGGAATCTCTTCAACATCATCTTCTTCGGCCTCAAATACAGGGAACTCAAAGTTGGGAGATGGTGTTGGATCATTATGTTCAATGGGTTTGATCAACCTGCATAATGATTTTGAGTATAAAAGAGATTTCAGAATTCAAACAAGGCAAATCATTATGCAGATGAAAAGATTGATTTTATTCTCTTTTTAGGGTTTTATAGTGATCACCAATTTCATGCAAAAAGCAAAAAGGGAAAATAATTTGGAAAAACAAACATTTAACATGTAATTATTGAATGAATATCATTGTATTAATGTGCCAATAATGTCATCACTTCTCCTTTTGGCATGGGAGAAGGATTTTTAAACAAAAGTGAACACATTACGTGGATTTGTGGATAACTGCTGGGAATCAACAACGATCCAATTATTGCAGATTCCTCTAGGGATGACAAAGTTTCCCAGATCGTCCTCTTCATCACCTTCCACTATGGCAGCAGCCTCTTGGTCTTCGATAGTGTGGATGAAACCACCACTCTGGAACAACCCATGTTCGTTGGAAATGCCTAAAGAATACCCTATGCCAGCCCGGGATTTATTATCTTCTAGCTTAATCATTTGTTCTAAACCAGTAGTTGCGCCATGCTCAATGGCCAACTTCGGATCATTGTAGGAAGCAAATGAAGAAGGTCCTTTCCTTGAAGTCTCAACAATAGATAAGGCTTGTAACGGAGTCCCAACCTCATCCTCAGCGTCTATGTAGGAAAACGAAGATTAATGGCTTACCAAGAGAGCCTTCTCTCCCCCTATCACCACCAACTTTTTATTATTAACGAATTTCAACTTCTGGTGTAGGGTGGATGTCACGACGCCTGCCTTGTGAATCCATGGTTTGCCAAGAAAGCGGCTGTATAATGGATGAATATCCATGACTTAGAAAGTGATATGGAAATCACTAGGTCCAATCTTGATTGGGATCTCAACTTCGCCAATCACAGTTTTCCTCGATCTATCAAAAGCCTTAACAACCACTCCACTCTGCCTCATTGGAGGCCCCTGATATGAAAGTTTCGCCATAGTGGATTTTGGCAACACATTTAGCGATGACCCTGTGTCTACCAACACATTATACAGGGCATCATCCTTGCAGTTCATGGAAATGTGTAGGGCCAAATTGTGGTCTTTTCCCTCCTCGGGAAGATCAGCATCGCAGAAGCTCAAATTGTTACAAGCAGTTATGTTTGTAAGAATGCTATCAAACTGTTCAATTGTGACATCGTGATCTATGTATGCCACGTCCAACACCTTCTGCAAAGCTTCGCGGTGTGGTTCAGAATTCATCAGCAAAGATATGACAAATATCTTCGATGAAGTTTGAAGTAGTTGATCAACAATGTTATACTCGCTCCTCTTAATGAGCCTTAGCATCTCATCACAGTCCTCTTTCTGAATGCCATGCTGGCCAACAGAGACAGGAGCTTTAGTAGATTTATCAACAACAAGTGGCGGATTCAGAGAAGAAGAAGTCCTTACAGGACCGACAAGATTATCAACAACAGTTCTCTTCAATATTTCTTCATGGGGTTTCGGCGGCACCGAGAAAACACGACTACTGCGGGTCACACCACTAACGTCAGATATACTCACAACAGAGGTGGAGGGCAATGACAACTCCTTCCCATCTTCTAACGCAACTGCGTTATATATGTAGGGAACGACTTTATTTGAAGAGTACGGGATAGGGCCCGCTGGCTTGATTACAAGAGAGGGAGAAACCTTCTTCTTGCTGCCATCATACTTAACGACAACAGGTTATGGTATTCTGAATACAAGCGAAATAACATCCACTTCATCCTCATTTCAATTCTGAAGTACCTCAATCATTCCCTGATCCAGCATCTCTTGGATGTCCTTCCTGACTTGGCGACATCCTCTCTCGTTGACAGTGCACACCTGTCACCTGTCATGGTCATGCTCATAATGACTGTATCCACATAACAGTCTGTGCATCTCGACCAAAGATTGCCTGATATGACTGACATACAGGACTTTATACTTGCCAGGGCAACCCTGAACCATGTTCACAGCAGCTTTCCCATGCTCGGGCAATGGGCTCTTCTTGACATTCGGACCTACATCCTCAAAAAACAAAATCCCACTTCTAACAAGGTCTTGCCCCTTGGTCTTCAGGGGATAGCAGTTCTCCACATCATGTCCGGGAGCACTGGAATGATATACACAGTATAGCTCAGGCTTGTACCACCACTGAGGGTTGGTTGGTACATCGGGTGGGTCACGTGGAGTAATCAGCTTTGTATCAATCAGTGAAGGATAGAGTTCAACATAGGTCATTGGAATTGGATCAAAAGTGACCCTCTTCCTATCGTAGCCGGTGCTCGTATTATTGTTGTTTCGCGACTGGTAGGCCTGCTGTTGTGGATGATGTTGTTGTTGACAATGTTGTTGTTGTTGTTGATGATGTTGTTGATGATGTTGATAATGTTGAGCTTCCCTGAAGGTAGGTGCTATATGAGCCACCTGGTGCTGGTTATTGGCAGGGCGAACAGTCTTCCTCTTCACAGAGGCTCTTCTCTTAATATGGGAAGACACATCATGTGCCTCTCCCTCCTTCTTCTTTGCAAAGCCCCCACACCGCTTTGCAGAAGAGCCTTCATCCCTGGTCAGACGTCCTTCCCAAACTCCTTCCTCTAGCCTCATTCCCATGTTCTCCATTTCGGTGAAGTCCGAGGGAGCACTAGCTATCATCGTCTCGTAATAAAATGAACTCAAGGTCTTCAAAAAGATCTTGGTCATTTCCTTCTCCTCGAGGGGTGGCACAATCTAAGCGGCCAACTCACGCCATCTTTGGGCGTACTCCTTAAAAGTCTCCTTCTCTTTCTAGGACATAGCCCTCAGCTGGTCCCTATCGGGGGCCATATCAACATTGTATTTATATTGCTTGACGAAAGCTTCGCCAAGATCATTGAAGGAGCGGATGTTCGCACTGTCCAGACCCATGTACCATCTGAGTGCGGCACCGGATAGGCTGTCTTGGAAATAGTGGATAAGGAGTTAATCATTGTCAGTCTGTGTTGACATCTTGCGTGCGTACATCACAAGATGGCTGAGAGGGCAAGTGTTTCCCTTATATCTCTCAAAGTCAGGTACTTTGAACTTGATAGGGATCTTGACGTTGGGCACAAGGCACAACTCAGCAGCAGATTTACCAAAAAGGTCTTTCCCTCTTAGAGTCTTCAGTTCCTTGCGCAGCTCAAGGAATTGGTCATTCATAGCGTCCATTTTCTCATAAACATCTGGGCACTCAGATGGCTCAGAATGATAGATGGTGTCTTTGACTCTAGGTAAAGTGTGCACAACGGCAGGTGACACAGCAAGGACCGGGCTAGATGCCTACAGAGAAGCGAAGGTTGGAGCAAGGCCTTTAGGCACAAAGTTTGCAGGCATCCCCCAGGGAAACCCGGCTGGCATAGTAGACGCGAAGTGAGCAGTGGCGGCAGGCACAGCAGAGGAAGCTACCTCTGAGATGACTGTCCTCGTGGGAGGAGTTGCATGAGTTGGAGAAGACTGGCTCTGAGCAGCCAACACTGACTCCATCATGGCAGTCAACCTAGCTACTTCCTCCTTCAGTTCACGGTTCTCTTTCTCAAGATGATCCATCAGCTTTGGAAGATTTTCCCTGGTGTTATACAGGTGCGTCAGCTTGTCTTCAAAATAAATGAAGAACAAAGAGTTAGACCATTGATCAGAAACCCTGGACAAAACCTTCTTATGCATATGATGCATGTAATGTTTGTGCATATGGTTTATTTTTATTTGAGGAACTTTATAGAGATCTATTCGCAAATATTTGAAAATATTAATCCTTTAAACATATATAAAGATGCTCATAGCAATAAAATTTGGAAAATATTTTTACACCAATGAAGAAGTACAGTCTTGGTAACCAAATACAATACAAGAAGAAAGGAGAACAACATCCTATGGAACCCTAGAAGCAATCGTCCAAATCTCTCGAGACCAGAAGATAAGCTGTACGAAGCCTCTTAACTTCTCTCTCATAGGTTGCCTCCATATCTGCCTTCTCCTTGGCAAGTCGATCATACTTCCTCTTCAAAAACTTGGATGATTGAGGAAGAAGAGAAGTGACTACATCATCAGGTTCATCAATAATCTGATGCTCCAGAAATTCTATCACAACATCCTTATCTCTGAGTTGCTGAAGTAGTTCCTCTCACTCACTGACCCAAGCACGTGAACGGTCTTCGTCTCTCAACTCCACTACTCCTTGGTTAGGGAGGGTTGAAGGCCCAACTGTAAGACCCCAATTTTGTCCCCAAGATCCCTCATGGCATCATAACATTGCATTTGCATAGCCTCAAGGATCTTTGAGCATCTTGGTTCCCCTTGCCTTTGGGTGGGACTCTTTGTGAGTGGTTTGTGATCACCAAGCATGCTTGAATTGTATATCATTGTTTTTCCCATTTTTATTCACTAACCAAAAGCACAAAAATATGTCACTAACATCTTTTGTTTGTAGCTTGAGTAATCACAAGGCCAAAGCTTCAAGGAGGTCATTGGTACAAATGCATGGCCAAGAGGAGGTGGAAGAAAGCTTGGTAATGGTTCCCAAATCTCTCACCCATCAAATATTCCCCCCTAATATCTCAATTCATCATGTTTGATCAAGGCAAGTCAAAGGATTTGAGGTTTGTTCCCCAGAGAAACCCTAATTCATCTGTGCATCACAATGCCTTGCTCATGAAGCAACCTCAGCCCATGGTCAAATATAATCAAGGGAAGTCCTTTAACTCATCATTTAATGCATATTTGGACTCATTTGAGTATCCTCAATCATCAATTCATCAAGGTATGAGTTGTGGACTTGAAAAGTTGATCAGTCAATTCATCTAACTATTGTGAAATGCACTGAGACCTAACATTTGATGTGTTGGTCAAATGGAGATGGTTCCAAAAGCAAAAATGTTCTTAAGGACAATATGAACAACTTTCATGTTCATCAAAATTTGATTTGAAGCTTGGAAAACCATCTGCCATTCCAATACATTATAGGTCAGTTTGACTGAAACCCTAATTTTGGGCCAACTTCCCAAGGACATAACTCACTCATTGTTTATGATTTTGAGGTGGGATCAAATGAATTGGAAAGCTTAAGATGTCTAATTCATATGTTATGTTGGACAAAATTTCAAAATCTCAAAGAAAGTCCATGTGATAATGCAATACATTATAGGTCCTTTTTGACCAAAGGCATTAAAAGTCAAAAAAGTCCAACTTCAAGTGCCCATAACGTCTTCATCAAAAATCCAAATGATGCAAAATTTAAGTCCATTTGTATTGTCTTGAAAATATCTACAACTTTGATGTTGGAGGTTTTCCCATTTGGAGCTTGCATCATCAAAACAGAAGGGCTCGAAAGTTGGCCAATTTTAGAAACCTTGCCTTGACATGTTTTGCAGATCACCCTTCAAGCTCAAACTTCACTAATTTCCAAGGCCCAAATGAAATTTTGATCAACATTACATTTGTTCCTTATGCAATAAGCTTTCCAACCATTACTCATAAGCTTGCATTTTTATTTTGGACATGGCTTTTTCGAAGGCTTCAATGTAATAGTGCATTTTGTGAAAATCATTTCAATTGCCATGCATGATCCATTAATACACAATCTGCACGTCCAATTTGTACATGACGATGATCAGCTGCCAAAACCAAGTGGAATTGGGCCCTCCATGCGCCTGTACAGGCCCATGCATGGAGGCCCTTTCCATTCATGCTAATTTGAAATCATGCATTCAGCATTGCCTTGCCTATAAATACATTGCCTTGCCCTCTCAATTCTTCAACCTGAAGGCGCCTGAACCTCTGCTGAATTGAATCCTCAACCACACTCAAAGGAACTCTGTCTTTTCTCTAAAATTTCAGATCTAGAATTCAGTTTCCTCGACTGTTTTCTTTGATCTAAAAGTTCCTAGACCTCTTCACCTTGATCCATTGGACTTCTGTTTTGATAAAGCAAGCAAGGTTTCATGCTCCATTCACCAGAACTCAAGCTTGCACTCCAACTGGTAATTTCCTCGATTCTCTTCATCCATGGACTTTTTTGCTTGGATCTACTGTTGGCTGAAGTCCTCTCAATAGAGGCATTTGATTTGTGCTTTCAATTTTGCAAAAACATGAAGTTCATGATGAACACCATCATGCTTCCAGCTTTGATTTCTCCATTTATAGGGATCTAGAGTGGAAGTGCATGGCATAGGAGTGATGTACATCACTTCCTCATTCGATTGATATATGAATCGCACGTTTTGGTTGCCTTTTTATTTTCTGCAACTTGGCCGGAATCTGGGAAGCTCGCCGGAGAAGATGAAGGCTCCGGTGGCTTCATCATGTCCAGTTTGAATCTGGACCGTTGGATGTGATCTCCAGATTCAATCATAGCCATTTCTTGTTATGACCTTTTATTCTTTCCCATGTGGTGGCATTGACTGTGGTGTTTCGTGAGCGCGCGCCTCTGGATCCTTGGATCTGTCAGCTCAATGAATGAGCTCAGATCCAAGGGCTCTCGTTTTTTGCATTTTTCTAATTTCTGTTTTTATTTTGTTTATTTCCTTTTATTTCAAAAAATCATATCTCTCTCATTTTAATTCCAAAAAATATGGGACCAATTGCATTATTTCCCAAATAAATTCTAGTTTCTATTTCGATTTTTAATATTTTTTATTTCATCATTTGATATTTTTTGTGAATTTTCTCTTTTCTGGTCATTTTTAATTCATTTTAAATAGTTCTTGATATTCAAAAAATGCAAAAATATTTGCCTAACCTATTTGAATGATGATGGATCTATGAAAAATATTCTCATCAATTTTTGAATTGATTTGTGATTTATTTGAGATTTTAGTTCAATTAGGTTATTTTTTATTCATTTTTAATTGCTTAAAAATAGTTTCTGACTTTTAAAAATGCTGAAATTTTTTGTCAAACTTTGTTTGACCTTGTTGAACTTAGAATAAATCACTTGGACCTTTCAAGGTTGATTTGAAGTGATTTTGAAGTTTGACCTTTCCATTCATTTTAATTCAAGTTTATTTTTAATATTAAAAAATGCAAAAAAATAGTTTATTCATTTCTTGACCTCCAATTTTCATCTCACTTCTGCTTTTAATAATTTGACCTTGACTTTCAATGTTATTGGTCAACATATGAGGATTGGTAAATGATATTCCATTTAATGCATTTATATTTCTTTTACCATTTTGTCCTTTCCATTTCTTTTATCCATCTCATTCTTCTTCTCCTTCTTCTTCTTTTTTCTTTTTGATCAATAAGTTGAAGGTTGATAAGTTGGCATTGATTAGAGGGATTTAACCTTCCTTGATTCAAATCTAATTCATCTTGATCAATTGATCAAGTGAATGGCTTTGCATTAAGGATAGGTTGTCTTTTAAATCATGCATAAGGCTTAAACCAATACAAGATCAATTTTCTCCTCCTTTTGGCATGGCAAGTTGTTGGGACTTGGTTCACTAAACAAGACTCCTAACTTGTGTTTGTTGCCTACATTATTATTGACCGGCCTCAGATAGTTGTGACTTCTACACAAGTCCAATTACGATTGCTTAACATAGCACTAAATTTTCCTTATGGCACACTAACTACTAACACTAACTATTAACAATTAACCTTTACTTTATGCAATTTACTTTTATGCAATTTACTATTCTTGCACATATTATCCATTTGATTTTCTCTTTGCTCACTTGAGCACATGTTTATGTTAATGCCATTTGCCTTTTGCTCACTTGAGCACATAATTGTGTATATATTATTTTGCTTGTGTCTTTGTTTTGATTGTTGTGGACCAAATGCAAAGAAATGGAATTAGTTTTCTAGGACTTTCCCTATGCAAATAAATGGAGAATTGGACTTAGATTCTAGGACCTTCCTTATGCAAAATTGGAGTAAAATGGACCTTAATGTTGAAGATGGATTAGAAGGACCCAATCTCTAAACTCACTCTTGTCCATTCTTGTTTTACTTCATGGAACTTTTGATGTGTGTGTTTTTGTGCTAGGAGTTTCTCTTTGAGCATGATTGGAGGACCATTGCCATGTTCATCTAAAGAAAGAGATGCCAAAGCCATTGGAGGATTCTTGAAAGCATGCCCTTGTGTTTGATTGCTTGAGATATTTGCTTTGTGGTTGCTTTGTTCCAAAGGATGGGAGCTACTTGGATCATCAATATGATCTCAAGAGAGGGACTCCTAGTGTGGGTTCACTTCTTATCCCTCACCTTTTTATTTTCCTTAGGACTTTAGCCATTCTTCTTCTTCTCTCCACTCTAACCCAAGCCAAAACTTTTGTGCAAACATTTAACTATTGTTTTCAAACATTAGAAGCCTAAGCCTTATGCTTTTGATTTCCAAACCTTCTTTTCATAATACTTATTTTGAAT
This sequence comes from Lathyrus oleraceus, assembly GCF_024323335.1. Lineage (NCBI taxonomy): Eukaryota > Viridiplantae > Streptophyta > Magnoliopsida > Fabales > Fabaceae > Lathyrus > Lathyrus oleraceus. The sequence goes on along the minus strand of NC_066581.1, from coordinate 166,529,002 downwards.
TGAACCTTTTAATCTACTTTGACCATTTTTGTATTTTGAGATTTTTACCCCGAACTACGAGGTTTTGAATAGTCATAGGGCATGCGGTACTCAGAAGCTCTCCTCCTCACCCAAGAAGTGTAGGGTTCCAAAGCAATACAATTCTTCGAACCAAGCTCTTTCCTTCCCTTCCTATGAATCTTGCGCCAGGCGCGAACCATTCTGCCCTTCAAGTTTTGGGGATCTTTACCCTTTTGAAAGAACACACCTTCCAACAGAATGTTGTTACGTTTATCCTTTAAGGGGAACCCAAGCTGACGGCGAGCCAAGATAGGGTTGTAGTTAATCCCACCACATGTACCAAGAAGAGGCACATTGGAGAATTCACCATAAGAATCAATCTGAACGCCATCATACACACGGTTATACCAAAAGATATCATCATTAGTGAGAGACATAAGTCTCGTGGACCACCGTAGACATCCTTTGTTCTCCTTGAAGTCGAGCGTTTGAGGCAAGTGCGAAATAAACCACTTGTAAAACAGAGGCAAATAGCACACAATGGTACCACCACCCTTTGCATTCCTCATATGCAAAGAGAAATAAGTGTCACCCAGCAGAGTCAGAACGGGATTAAGAGTAGAGAAAACCCTAATAGCGTTCACATCCACAAAATTGTCGATGTTGGGGAATAACACTAGCCGATAGATAAGAAGTACAAATATGGCTTCAAAGGTGTCCTCACTCATGGCCTTCCCAAACAGAGTAGCTTGGGCAATGAGAAAATCAAATGGGAGACCTTGAATTCCACCTTTGGTAGTCATATGAGCACCAATATCAGATACATCTATGTGAAGCAGATCAACAATCTCTTGGGAAGAAGGAACTCTCTCCAAGCCACTGAATGAAAACTGATCCAGAATAGGTATACCCACAAGATAAGCATACTCCTCAAGTGTAGGCAAAAGCTGGAAGTCCGGAAATGTGAAGCTACGATACAAGGGATCATAAAACTGCACCAACACACTCATCAGACCTTCATCCACCTGAGTAGAAAGAATAGACAGAAGCTTCCCATGACGAGCTTTGAAATCCAAGGGATCAAATACATAGGATGTCAAACTCCTTAACTCTTTTAAGTCGGATTGTCTGAAACTGTACTTCTTCATATTCCTTATTTACTTATCCATGTCTGAAAATTTGCAAATAGACCTCTTAAGTTCCTTGAAAATTTTCTCATTCTTGATGATATGGATGCATATGAATGCTAGAATGCATGAATGCAACAATCACACTCAAGGATCAAGCAAGTCACGCCACACAAAGGTCACGGGATGGATCAAGTCATCCTCAATATCAATCATCCATTTTGGTGGATTATGTTTTACACCTTATCAACACCCAAGTTCCATTGATATTAAGGATATACGAGAACGAATCAACCGCGAATCAAAGGTTTATTGCAAGTCACGAGCATGGAGTCTCGGTTAAGAACCACCCAAAGGGAGTGTACTATGGTTAAACCTGACAATCATGTTCTAAAAAAGGTCCCCATAGTCATCATCTCATCTTTCGGATATTATCGGATAAACGACTACTCGTATTCCAAAAATATTCTCAAGAGAGACTCTTATGAGTGTAGTATCGCGTAACAATCGTATCAAATCTTACACTTGAACGACCTTCGCACTACGTCCTAAAATAGGCCAAGATGGGCTAGGTAATCTAAGGTCCTTGGCTTCTAAGGTTTATATTAGAAAGAGTAATGCCTAACCACGACTACTCGTGTGACATTATTGATCCCAACAAAACCTCCACCAAGTGAATGGGCTTGCAAGTCAACTTGCTAAGGAATAACTCCACACAAGTCAACAAGACTTTGCCATTCTCCTATCATAAGTGCATTCGAGTTCGGGTATAGAACTCATCTCATAAGAGACCACCAAGCACACAAGCAATTGATATATATCAAGCAATTCATACATTACAAAGAATACAGTCATCCCAAATTTGCAAAAAAATATGTCACAAATAATATAAACATACAATACAACAAAGGCAAAAGGTAGGCTAAACCCACTAGGAAGCAACATATGAGTCCCCAGCAGAGTCGCCACTTTTCTGTAGCGGGGTATTCGTTACCTTATGATTTATTGACTAAATCAAAAGTAAGCCTACAATTCGAGTCGCCACCGCACTTCTATTTATCCAAAGGAAAGGTTAGAAAGCGAACAAAAACCAAGTAAGAAGTTTTATCAAATCAAAAACTAATAAAAATGTCAGAGATCTGGGTAAGGGGGTTGGTTATGCAATGGGAAGGTTTTAAGCACCCAAAACATCCTTAGTACTCTAAGGGAGCCCTTTTTCTAAAGCGCATTGTAGGTTGGTATTTGTGAAAAGATTTGTGCAAACATGATTGGGGAGATGAGAAAAGAATGTACATTATATTTACAATTTTGTTGTTTGAATGGATAAACCCATTGCCTACGTACCATCACAAATGTAGGATCAAAACCTCGTAGTTCAGGGTAAAAAATATCAAAATAAGTTGGTGAATTGATTTGATCAAAAGCCTTAAGGTCTTTCTAAACCAACAATCCGCCATGTGAGGAGAGCTTCAACATACTAGTGAAGGATCCACCCTATAATAAGTATGGAAGACTTATAATCCAATCACTAAGGATAAGGTGAGGTTTACATCAACCACTATGATAACTCAAACCTCATGACTAATGTTTATGAGAAAGATTTTAGCAAAGGTGGCCATTGGAACCACAAAAACAATTTGAAGGGAGTTGTATTTACAAATTAGAAGTATTCATAAAATGAAGTCAAAGTTGACTTAGGATTCATTCAAAATAAGTATTAATGAAAAGAGTTTGAAAAATCAAAGGCATATGGCCTAGGTTTCTAGTTTGAAAACCAATGTCAATGTTTGCACAAAATTAGTTTGGCTTGGGTTAGAGTGGAGCGAAGAAGAGAAGGGCTAGTCCTAAACATGCAAAGACGAGAGAAGAGATGAAACCCTTGGAGTTCCTTTCTTGAGATCATAAAGATGATTCAAGATGCTCCTTTCCTTTGGACTTAGCAAGCAACAAGCAATCAAAATAATTAAACATTCAAGCTCCTAGGATCTCCATTGGCTTGTCTTTCTTAACTTGGTTATTCACGACAATGGTCCTTCTTAATATCTCAAGTTTGGAATCCCTATCACACAAGAACAAACAATCAAAAAGTTCACAATGCAAATAAGAGGAATGGACAAAGAATGAGTTTAGATTAGAGGTCCTTTGAAGTCAACTTTAAGATTAAGCATTCTAAAGGCATGAGGCCTAGTTGCTCTTCAACCAATTTAGCATTCTAAAGGCATGATGCCTAGTTTCTCTTGAACTCCTTTAAGCATAGGTAAGGTCCTAATTCTAATTCCTTTCTCCTTTTTGTATTAGGTTCACACAAGCAATCACAAAACAAACACAAAGCCACAATATATTTATTCACAATAATGAGCTCAAGTGAGCAAAAGGAAAATAGTATAAACATAAAATATGAGCTCAAGTGAGCAAAGGGAAAAGGCAATATGAATAAATGAGCAAGAAAATAAATTGCATTAAAGTAAATTGCAAGAATTAAATGCTTGAGTTAAAAGTTAGTAATTAGTAGTTAGTGTTAGTGTGCCATACGGCAATTTAGCGCTATGTTAAGCAATCGTAAGTGGACTAATGTAGTAATCACACTTATCTGAGGTCGGTCAATAAAACTATAGGAAAATAAATACAAGTTAGAGATCATGACTAGTAAGTCAAGCTCCTACAACTTGCCATGCCAAAAGAAAAGAAGAAAGGCCTTGTATGGATTTCAGGTTCTTTGCTTGACCAAGAAGCAACTTATCTTGGACACAAAGCAATTCACTTGATCTTTGATCAAGTTGAATTTGATTTGGATCAAAGAAGGTTAAGCCTCTCATATGTCAAGGCTAACCATAAATCATTAACTCATTGGCCAAAATAAAAAGAAGAAGATGAAGGTGAAATGAAAATGGACAAAATGAGAATTCAAATGACATAAACAAAACACAATGATCAAATGTGAATGGAATCATCATCAATCAATGGTAAACAAAAGTGAGATGAAGATTAGAAGTCAATAAAGGTCAAACATATTTTTGGTATTTTTTGGAATTAAAATAATACATAAAATAAAAGAAACAAAGCATGGTCAAACTTCATATTCAATTCAAATCAACTTGGATAAGTCCAATTGAATCATCATAAGTCTAACATGGTCAAACAAGGTTTGACAAATTTTCTCAAAATTTTTTGAAAACAGAAACTATATTTTAACAATTAAAAATCAATAAAAATAATACAAATGAACTAAAATCTCAAATAAATAACAAATCAATTAAGAAATTGATGAGAATATTTTTGATAGACTTATCAACATCCATATGTGTTAAGAAAATATTTTTGGAATTTTTTAATATCAAAAAGTATTTAAAATGAATTAAAAACTATTAAAAACAAAATAATTCGCAAAAAAATTAAATGGAATCACAAAAATAATTAAAAATTAGATTATGAAACAAGATTTTAAAAGAAAATTTTTGCAATTGGTCCCATATTTTTGTGTTTCCAAATAAAAGAGTTATGAATTTTTGAAAATAAATGGAATAAAAGAGAAATAAAACAGAAATTGGAAAATATGAAAAACCAGCGCCCCTTGGATGGACTTCATTAATTGACGTGGCAACATCCAAGGGTGTTGAGGCGCGCGCGTATCATGTACATGAGTCAAGCGCGAAATAGAATGAATTAAAAAAAGTCATAAAGAACAAAGGTCAGGATTAGATCGTGCCAGTTATATCCAAAGTCCAAGGAGGTTCCACATGGGGACGGTGGTGGAAACCACCGTCTTCTCCAGTGAGCCAACAGAATCCGGCCACCTATTGCAGGTTTTCAAACCTCAACTAAAATACACGTGCCTTATATCAAAATGAAGCTGGGGTGATGTACATCACCCTTGTAACCTTGGATTATCCTCAAGATCTTTATGGAATGAGAAATCTGAGATGGAAAATCCTGGTGTTCAATCTGAAATGCATCAATTCACAAAATCAAAGCCACCATTAGCTTGCCTCTCACACAAGGACTTCAGAGAACCAAATAAACACAAGCAAATCACATTATATGAGAAGATATGGATCAAAACAGTTGAGCAATGAACCTTTGAAGTGCAGCTTTAAACATCACGATTCCTTCTAATTCTTGCTTGCAGTTTGATCTTGAGGTATGATGTGAATGCAAGGCTAAGGAATTAGTATTGAAGATCAACTGATTTTGTTGAAATTCAAACTTGAAATGAGAAATTAAAAATGATAATTCCTTTGGTATGGTTGGGTTTCCAATTCTGCAGAGCTTCAGGTTGATTCAAGGATGAGATTTGAATGAAGTAAGGCATGTATTTATAGCTATAGCTGCAAGCAAAGCAAGGCAAAAACTCGTGTGCATGATCATTGGGTCCTTCATGCATGGGCCTGTACAGGCGCATGTGAGGCCCAAAACCAATTGGAAATGAATGCTGAGCTCATTTGGAGGAGGTTTGGACGTGCAATTTGAATGGTATTTGCTTGTGCATGAAGATTCCATGTGAATTTCATATTTGGGCCTAAATGTTCCCCTCTTCGAAAGTCATACATAAAAAATCCAAACATAAGCATGTGAATAATGGTTGGAAAGGTCTTGACATAAGGAACAAAACTTATGTTGGGCAAAAATCCATTTGGGGTTTGGAAAATTGTGAAAACTGGCCATGAAGTTTGAGGTACAAAACATGCCTTTGAAAAATTGCCAAAAGTGGCCAACTTCAAGCCCTTCTATTTTAATGATGCAAGCCTAAAATGGAAAGGCCTCCAACATCAAAGTTGTAGATATTTTCAATATGATCAATTTGAACTTATATTTTGCATCGTTTGGAGTTTTGATGAGAAAGTTATGGGCACTTGAAGTTGGACATTTTCAAGATTCAATGGTTTTGGTCCAAAGTGACCTATAATGTTTTGTATTATCACATGTGTTTCTTTTAGGATTATGATTTTTTTTCGAACATAACATTTTAAGTATACATCTTAAGACTTCCAATGAAATTGGTCTCACCTCAAAATCATAGAAAATGAAGAAGTTTGGTCCTTGGGAAGTTGACCCAAAATTAGGGTTTCAGTCAAAATGGCCTATAATGTTTTGAAATGGATGATGACCCTCCAAGTTTCAAATGGATTTTCGATGAACATGAAATCTGTTCATATGATTTTTAAGAACAATGTTTCTCTTGGGGTTATCTTCATTTGACAAACACATCGAAAGTTAGGTCTTAGTGGATTTCAAAATGGTCAGATGACTTGATTGGTCAACTTCTCAAGTCCAAACTTCAAATCTTGATGAATGAATAATTGAGGATACTCACGTAGGCTCATATATGAATAAAATGATGAATGAAAGAACTTCCCTTGATTGAATTTGATCATAGTTTGAGGTTGCTTCATGAGCAAGGCACGGTCAATGCACAGTTGAATTAGGGTTTCCTTGGGAAACAAACCTCAAGCCCCTTGGTTTATCTTGATAAAATTGGAAAATTGAGATACTTGGGAGACATATATGATGATTGAGAGCTTTGGGAACCATTGTCATGCTTGCTTTCATTTTCATCTAGCCGCTTCATTGAGCATAGGAGCCTCCTAGGAGCCTGGGGATCACATGATCACTTGAGCTTCAAAATAAAAGAGGCTAGTGACATATTTTTGTGCTTTTGGTTAGTAAACAAATAAGAAAAGTAATAATATACAATTCAAGCATGCTTGGTGGTCTCAAACCAACTCACACAAGTCCCAACCCAAGGGTTAAGGAGCCACACATGCTATGATCCTTGAGGCAATGCAATGACCAATGATATGATGCCATGAGGGATCTTAGGGTCAAAATTAAGGTCTTACAGTATTTTGGCTGACCATTTGGCTCACCAACCAATTGAAGATTACCAGTTAGTGCAGTATGATTTTCCTGACTAAGAGATTTTGTACTTAAAAATGAAAGATTGTGATGAACCATTGCTTGAAGAATGGCCAAAACCTGGTTCCCGTAGGGGCATGGTATTTAATGGAGTTGTTAATCAATATGGAAATGGCATTGGGGCAGTGATTATTACTCCTCAAGGCACGCATCTACCATTTACAGCTAGATTGACTTTCAAGTGTACAAACAATATGGCAGAATATGAAGCTTGCATTATGGGACTTGAAGAGGCCATGAATCTCATAATCAAGTATTTGGATGTCTTCGGTGATTCAACTTTGATTGTGAATCAAATCAAAGGAGAATGGGAGACAAATCAACCCGGTTTAGTACCATATAGAGATTATGCGAGGAGGATTTTAACTTTCTTTACAAAGGTTGAATTTCATCGTATCCCTCGAGATGAGAACCGGATGGCAGTTGCTCTTGCAACATTGGCGTCAATGATTGTAGTGAAGTATTGGAATGAAGTTCCCAATTTATCTGTGATACATCTTGATAGGCTAGCTCATGTGTTTGCTGTTAAAGAAATCAAAGACGAGAAGTTGTGGTATTATGACATCAAATGTTTCCTCCAAAGTCAGATTTACCCTCTTGGGGAATCTTTGAAAGATAAGAAGACTTTGAGAAGATTAGCTGGCAATTTCTACTTGAATATACTGTACAAGAGAAACTTCGACATGGTTTTGCTCAGATGCGTGGATAGTGTCGCAACCTGCGAAAAAACAACCGGCAAAAAAAGAAAAGACAAAAGAGTCGCCACCGTGCCTTATTTATCCCAAATGAGGGAAAGGAAACGCTCGAAGTAAACCTGGAAAAAAAGGAAAGGAAAAGACAAGGTCTCGCAACCAAATCTTGGGTTCGGGAGTCGATTATGCGAAGGGAAGGTATTAGCACCCCTACGCATCCGTAGTACTCTACGGGATCCACTCTTGTTGTTCTTGTCTAAAGGGTGTGGGTTTATCTAATGTACTATTTATTAAAGGGGGGGGGGGAAGAAAATGACTCGCACGGATGTCGCATCCACTACATACATATCTCATCTGAATATGAGAATCAGTCTTCGTAGCTAGGGTACCTAGGGGTTAAAGGGAAGTGTGCTCGGTAAGACATCGCATCTTATGCCTACGTATCTCATCTGGAATGAGAATGAGAGCAAGCCGTAGTTCGGCTAACTACGGGGTAAGGGTTGTGTTTTGGGGTGAACGACGTTACTATGCAATCCACCGGATGCTCGACCTTTGGAGACTTACTCGCCTGTAGTAGAAGGAGTAAACGTGTTCTTAGGAGAAAAGAAATCAATGAGTTGGGGTGTTTTAGGGATGCTCATGCAAAAGGGCAGTCCTAGACGAGGGAACCGTGCTACCTTAATTGACATGCAAATGGGAGACTATACGAAGCCTAGCAATCCTATGGGGAGACGATCACACCACACAAAACAAACATGCATAAAGTAAACATGCCAGCAAAGGGGCTCAAACATACATGGGTAGGGCTTTAGTCAAGAGGGGTCATATCAACCTCGACAAACAAGCCATGGAAGGGTAATCAAACGGGCTCTTAACCACTGACACTGAATGTCAGGGTGAGCAGATCAAAAGGGTAATGAGGATAAGACCTCATAGCTCTTAACCCTGGACAGGGTGAGCTCATGACAAGGCGTGGGGGTTCAGAAAGATGGAACCCTCTCCACTGATCGACCAAAAAAAGATCTTGGGCTTTTGTTCTGAAGCATCGACACGTAGTGTGATCTTAAAGAACGACGCACTGAATAACGGGGATTGACTATTAATCCCTTTTATCCGTCGATTGCCTCTCCGTGAAGGTCTTTAGCACTGGTGCCTCCTTTTGGAGGTCTTTAGGCACAAAAATAAACACACAGACACATTGCCTCCTATCGAGGTCTTCCAGCTAAGAAAACGGTAAAATACAGGAAAAATAAAGGGATCGAAAGATCTACCGCACGGATAATGATCCGAAGTAATAGCAACTAACGACACAAGAAACCCGGAGATCTCTCAAGCTAGCACCATCAAAGAAAGTGAATCAGTACAGGTAACCAGAATAAACCTCCAGGTGGTATCCTAGAAATAAAGTGGAACACCAAGCAAGCTATCCCTGCAAGAGTATGTGAGCCCTCACAAAAACTCAACAAACAGGTTACAGTAACAGGATGGAATCAGGAGAAAATATTGCCATGCCAAACACAAAAACAGATTAGAGCAAACAGAAAAAACAACTGCGGTCGCGATCGCTACTGCTTCGCTTAGCGAAGGCTTAGCGAAGCCTCGCTACAGGCTCGCCTAGCGATGGTGCTAGCGAACGCCTGTGGGTTTTGGGTTCTTCATTGATAACAGTCCGATCTCGGAAACCCCAAACCTTGTGGTCTCCATTTTAGAAATTACGTGATTAAATATTCAAGATATTGTTCTACACATTCATGCACATCTAAACCCGTGGGCAAAACCTCACGATAATACCTCATACATTAGAGTATTCAAATTAAAAACATAAGGTAATGGGAATAGGGCAAACCTGATTGGAGAGATCGAACGGAATTGAATTGCCCGGTTGGGTTTGCAAAGCAGTGTTAGGGTTTGCGTGAGATGGGGGCAAAAAAGTGTGTGAGTCAGAGTGAACTTTTCGGAGCTGTCTGGAGGCTGCTGCAGATTAGTTCCTAGGTCTCTCCTTTTCTCTCTCTTCTTTCTCCCTGGTTTTGTTTCACTGAAACTCTAGTATTTATAACCTGATTTTTGTGACTTTGTGGGCTCAAAAGAGGGCAACTCAATCCCAAAACTTTTTTGTTATATTTCAAAACGCGTGGGCTTCGCCTAGCGAAGGATCTGCTCGCCTAGCGAGCATGACAATTCCTTTCGCTAAGCGAACCACGCTGCTCGCCTAGCGAGCATGACAGCTCAGGCTCTGCTTTTTGCTCCTTCGGAATTAGCGCTTGGATTGAGGAATAGACCCCATTTGAACCTGTTGGAAGTAACTCAAGTCTTTCCCTTGTGTTGACTGATCATCTAAATAGAAACCCATAAAGTGTCCTGGATGATGTTCAAGCTTCTTGGATCTGATTCTGATTGATATGATGAAATGCAATATGAAATGCTAAATGACCTAAAAATGAATGCGTGAATGAGGAGGGCAAATTTTGGGGTGTTACAGCTGCCCCTATTCAATCATCAGCTAACCCGAGCAGGATGAAAGCAAACAGCTTATCAGACAAATAGGGTGGGCTGTGATTGAACACCAAAGACAGACCGAAAATTTGCGCTATGAGAACACCAAAAAAATGCTGAAATACACCGCGTTGTTTATTTTTCTTCCGATCCTCTGTCTGAATCTAAATCAGTCTTCTGACTTAATCTGGAGTTTCGATCCTCTGGCTGAATCTATACTCAATTTGGTCCTCTGGTTGGATATTGATTTTGATCCTCGGGCTGGATACGACTTTGATCTTCTGGCTAAATCTACTTCGATATTCTGGCTAGATCTTCTTTGTGTCGATTCTTTGGCTGAATCGATTCTCTTTGATTCTCTAGCTGAATCTGATTTCGATCTTCTGGCTAGATCTTCTTTCTTTGATTCTCTGGCTGAATCTATTCCAATCTTCTGGCTAGATCTTCTTTCTTTGATTCTTTGGCTGAATCTATTTTCGATCTTCTGGGTAGATCTTTTCTCTTTGATTCTCTGGATGAATCTATTTTCGATCTTCTGGCTAGATCTTCTTTGTCTCAATTCTCTGGCTGAATCTATTCTCGATCTTCTGGCTAGATCTTTGCATCTTCGAGAATATTCCTCTTTTTGAGCTTCATACATATTCTTCAGGCTAGAACATGTTGTAACGACTTTTCAAATAGGCTTTGTTTTTTTTTTTTTGCGATCCGCGGGTTGGATCCTCTTGTAGGTTGATTTTCTGTTGACCTGTCAATCTACTCCTCTAGCTGGCTTGCTGGGGAAATAACGCTTGTAGGCGACTCTCTGGCTGAATCTTCAAATTGAACCTCAAGTTGGCTCATTGGAAAACGATTCTCAGGCCGAATCTTTGAACTGACCCTCATGCTGGATCACACACACTCGAGCCTCTGGCTGAATCTTCAAGTTGAACCTCAGGTTGGCTCTTTGGCTCTTTGGATATGAAATTGCTAATCATCCTCAGGCTGAGGATCAAAACAAATCTGTTAAAAATAATCTGCTGGGGAATGGGATGAACACTGGGGACACCACCCTCTTGTCTGTTGGGGATACAATGTGCAACTCTACTGGGAGACATGCTCTGCTGAGGAGAGACTTTGTCAACCGCTTGGGGATGAGGATTCATGACTTGGCATCCAGTTTCTGTGACCTGCAATCACACACGTATGTCCCGGGGAATTACTCGGTTTGAATTCACCGTCCGGGATTAAGCACATTCAAAGCAATTTTAAATGTTTTCCTGTGCAAATCATCTGCAAAAGCCACCATTATGTTCAGATGCAATATGTTTAATCAAGAATTTAGACATCTTTTGCAAACAAACTGATAAATGAAAAATAAAGAGGCTCTTTAACTGAACTATTCGACTTTTATTGGTTGAAAAAATTTGTGCCAGGAATAGGCGAGTACATCAGGAAGCTGATCCCTGAAAAGAGGCGATCGCTATAAATTGAACAAAAGAAATTATCCTAATGGCAATATGGATACGGGTCCCACTGAGTTTCGACTTTTCTATGGCTCGTATGACCTCAAGACGCTCTGCTCATCTTGCTTTCTGAAGTGGATGATTAGTCGATCTTTAACCTTCGGAGATTGCCGGATATAACACGGATGAACTTATATCGCAGTCATTCGCGTATTCCCTAACTTTTGCCTGGATCGCCCTTTTGGGTTTTCAATCCACTAGGATACCCTTTTTTTCCTGAGCCGCCCTTTCGGATTTTCGACTCACCGGGTGTACATTTTTTTTTATATCCCTAATTTTTGCCCGAACCCTTTTTACTATGTTTTTTGGTTCGTCGGGATGCCCTTTTTTGCATGGACTCTTTTTTTTTACTGTCCAGCGGGTCATTTATGCGAGGTATTTTTTAACTGCGTCTGAGTTGACAGGGGATGGGAAGTCTTCGCCATCCATGGTTGTTAGCATCAAAGCTCCGCCAGAGAAAAACCTTTTAACAACGTATGGACCCTCATAGTTCGGTGTCCATTTGCCCCTGTGATCTGTGTTGGGAGGAAGAATTCTTTTGAGTACCAATTCAACAACTTGATACTCCCGAGGGCGCACTTTCTGATCAAATGCTCTCTTCATTCGTCTCTGATATAGTCGGCCATGGCATATAGCTGCTAGTCTCTTTTCTTCAACTAGGCTCAGCTGATTGTATCGGCTTCATTGTTGGTGTAGGGAAAAGTTATTCTGGCACAAAATGGCATATGAACCCCCTTCGGCGTGATCAACACTGCACCAACTCCGCGACCATTGACGTTGACCACCCCATCAAACATCATAATCCATTTGGATTCAGGGTCAAGCCCCTCCTCCGGGAGTGGTTCCTCACAATCTTTCGATTTGAGAAACATGATGTCCTCATCAGGAAAGTCAAACCTCATAGGTTGGTAATCATCAATCGGTTGCTCTGCAAGATAGCCTGACAAGACACTTCCTTTGATGGCTTTTTGTGAAGTGTATTGGATGTCATACTATATCAGTATCATTTGCCACCTAGCAACCCTTTCGGTAAGCGTTGGCTTTTCAAAAATATACTTGACTGGATCCATCTTTGATATCAATAGAGTCGTGTGAGTCAACATATACTGTCTTAGTCGGCGAGCAGCCCATGCCAAAGCGCAACATGTTTTCTCGAGCAGTGAGTATCTTTGTTCACAGTCGGTAAACTTTTTGCTAAGGTAGTATATTGCATGCTCTTTTCGACCTGACTCATCATGCTGACCGAGCACACAGCCCATTAACCTTTCCAGGATGAGTTCGGCGTAACTTTTGCTTCACCAGCGGCATATCTTCATTCAACGGTAACCTATGCACAACGATGTCGGTATCCAAACCTGGCATATCTTGATAGGACCAAGCAAATATGTCGACGTACTCACGAAGCAAACTGATCAACTGTTCTTTCACCTCGGCCCGTAGACTGGCCCCGATCTTGATCTCTTTCTTGTCGTCTTTGGTACCAATGTGGACGGTCTCAATCACCTCCTGATAAGGTGTAATAGCTCGGTCTTCCTGTTTCAACAACCTGGCTAACTCTTCAGGCAATTCACAATCTTCCTCAACCCCTTCTTCGGCTTGATAGATAGGATTATCGAAGTCATACTTGGCCATAGCAGTGTCGTTAGCAGTGAGATCCGGGTGATCATCTCTGCTTGATGGAGGGTCATGCTTTACGAGATTTTTGGAAAGAAAAACGAAAAAGAAACATTGCCATTTCTAAAAGTAAAAAAAAATTGAAAGAAAGAGAACACAAAATTGTTTGCAAAAGTTGTCCTTTATTGATGATGAAAATAATTGCGAAATGCGACTAAATGGATGCCCCTACAGATGAGTCATTACACCTTGGGCAAAGTGTAAGACTTTATTATGCATGTAATAAAAGGAAAACAATAAAAATTACTCTTTCAGTAGAGTAACCCGGACGACTTTTTCAGACGACCAATTGTTGAGCTTTTCTCCCAGGAAACACGGGCGAATCCAGCTATCTAAGTCACAGTTGTTGTTAGCCTTGTCTTCATCTGCAGCATTGACGATGTAGGGAGAAACCAAACCCCCGCTGGAGAAAGTAACGGCTTCATTCTTCTGAGACCCCGGAGTAAACCCCAATCCAAACTTGTCTTCTTTGATGACTGGCTCCACAAATTTGCCCCAGCCTTGGGAATTACCAGCTTTAACCACTTCAACAGCATTAATCCCTTGCCCGCCGTGGGCTGGCATCGGGTTTTGGATAACATTAGGCACTGGAGAAAAATTGATAGCTTGAGCATCTCTCAAATCTTGTACCTTTAGCTGGAGAGCCTTGCAATTATCTATAGTATGGCCAGGTGCGTTGGAGTGAAAAGCACATCTGGCGTTGACATCATAACCCTTAGGCAAATTATTGGGATCGATTGGTGGGGCCAGAGTTCTTAACGTAACCAGATTCAGGTCAATCAGCCTGGGGAGTAATACAGAATAAGGCATGGGGATTGGCTCAATGACCCGATCCGTCTGCCTTGGACGTTGTTGATAGTGTCTCTGTTGACCCGGATTACCTCCTTGTTGTTGATTGTTGTACCTGGGTTGCTATTGCGGATGATACTGCGGTTTTTGTTGCTGTTGAGGAGCAGGCGTTGGAATAGTGAGTGCGGCCACTTGATCTTGATAATAATTAGGGCGTCCTCTGCCCCTGCCTCTGCCGACATACACAACGCTTGTCTCGCCTTCTCTTCTTTGCTGACCGTTACCAGCAAACGGTTTCTTGGAAGCACTATTGTCTTGAATTCAGCCCATCTTCAACAGACTCTCGATTCTTTCTCCAGCAATGACTATCTCTGCAAAGCTGATTGACAGGCAAGCAGTCAATCTCTCAATATAATTGCCTTGAAGAGTGTTCATGAACATGTCCGCCATCTCCCTTTCAGACATAGGGGGTTGGACGGACGCAGCAATTTGTCTCCAACGCTGAGCATATACTCTAAAGGTCTCCTTGGCAGTCTGAGACATTCCTTGCAACAAGGTCCGATTTGGAGCCATGTCCAAGTTGTATTGATATTGCTTGACAAAAGCCTCTTCCAAGTCATTCCAGCTCTTGATGGTAGTACGAGACAAATAAGAATACCATTCATGAGAAGCTCCAGTTAGACTGTCTTCAAAATAGTACATCCACAGCTTTTCACCTTCCGTGTGAGCTCCCAACCTTTCCACATAAGATTGGAGATGAGTTCGTGGGCAAGAAGCCCCGTTGTATTTCTCAAAAGTAAGGGGTTCGAACTTGTTAGGAATCCTTAGTCCCTGAACCCGACCATGATTTGTGACATCAAAACCTAAGGAATTTTGAGACTCCAAAGATTTGAGCTTCTCAGCAAGCTCATCCATACGGCGAGTGGTCTCGTGAGCTTCGTCGTGCAAAGAGAATTGATCGTACTGATAATGCTCAGTAGCGGGGCGCTCGTTAATCCGAATTCCTTAATTCACATTGTACCGTCCGCCAATACCATTTCCAACATTCCCCGTGTTGCCAACATTACCCGGGTTTCCATCAGCATTTGCGTTGCCCGCATTACCAGTGTTCACAGGGTTATCAGTGTTCCCAGGGTTACCAGAGTTTCCCCTAGCATTTGGTATCTCTACCTATGGATCGGGCCTTGGTTTCTCAACCAATTCCCTCAGCTTTTCCTGGCCTTCTGCCATACCAGTCATCAATGTCCTGAACTAGTCCATCCTTTCACGCATATCAGCCAGCTCTTTCTGTACTTGGTCCATCGCTAGTTGTAGACGATTTTCCTTGGTCGGGTACCTGTGGACTCGCTTGGGACCAATAATTCCTGAAATAGGGAACAAACTTTAAACACTTCGGTGACACCTGCAAAACAAGCAAGGGTTAGTATGCATGGTATGCGATGCACTGCTTATTCAATTTTAAGGCACCCCCCTTAAAAAGGGAATACCCTGCAAATGAATAAGCATGAGATGTTGGATGCAAATATGCAGATGATGTTATGCAATGCAGTGGCATGTCAATCAGGATCACTGTATCTGCTTGAACATCTGTAGGTTGCACTGTCCGAAGAGAAACCCACTGAGTAATATAATACGAGATCAAATCTGCCCCAAAAAACCGGGTTGGTTGAAGGTTAAGGTTTCCTGAATTTAGCCCGCCCCTCACTGGTAGGTTCTAAGAACAGAGGTTCGTCAACTTCAGCCATTCGGTCGAGAATAATACGTTTACCACTGAAGGTTTGGCATTATTACGGGATAAAAGACCTCCACTGACTCCCCTCAACAGGACATCCTAATAGCAAGTTCCCAGTTTTCGGGTCCTCGGGTTGAGCAGCGAGAATGCGCCCACCAGAGCTAACATAATCACGTCTCGAAGGAGAGGCCTCGACTGAGTTCTCGGGAAATGGTCACCAGAGTCGACGATTTCTAGAGGAACATCTGCCGTTATGGAACACCCGTAAGACAAAATATATCCAAAAGAAACCTCGTCTGGGTGTGGGTCTTCATGAACGACTTAACATAGCAACACGCCACACAAGCCTCATGATTATCCACTCTACAACCTGTGTGTACGCTCAAGCCTGGGTGATGGGGTTATCTCTCATAGAACATCCAACCCCAACAAACAAACAAACCACAGAGCCAGCAGATACGGCAATGATATGTACACAAGTGCTAAAAAATAAATAACTGTACAAAAGAATAAACACCCAAGAAACAAGAAACCTACAAAAGCTAGGAGGGACTCGCTTAGGGAAACCGGATCCCCAGCAGAGTCGCCAGCTGTCGCAACCTGCGAAAAAACAACCGGCGAAAAAAGAAAAGACACAAGAGTCGCCACCGTGCGTTATTTATCCCAAAGGAGGGAAAGGAAACGCTCGAAGTAAACCTGGAAAAAAAGGAAAGGAAAAGACAAGGTCTCACAACCAAACCTTGGGTTCGGGAGTCGATTATACGAAGGGAAGGTATTAGCACCCTTACGCATCCGTAGTACTCTACGGGATCCACTCTTGTTGTTCTTGTCTAAAGGGTGTGGGTTTATCTAATGTAGTATTTATTAAAGGGGGGGGCAAAATAAAATGACCCGCACGGATGTCGCATCCACTGCATACGTATCTCATCTGAATATGAGAATCAGAGTCTTCGTAGCTCGGCTACCTAGGGGTTAATAGGAAGTATGCTCAGTAAGACATCGCACCTTATGCCTACGTATCTCATCTGGAATGAGAATCAGAGCAAGTCGTAGTTCGGCTAACTACGGGTTAAGGGTTGTGTTTTGGGGTGAACGACGTTACTACGCAATCTACCGGATGCTCGACCTTTGGAGACTTACTCGCCTGTAGTATAAGGAGTAAACGTGTTCTTAGGAGAAGAGAAATCAATGAGTTGGGGTGTTTTAGGGATGCTCATGCAAAAGGGCAGTCCTAGACGAGGGAACCACGCTACCTTAATTGACATGCAAACGGGAGACTATACGAAGCCTAGCAATCCTATGGGGAGACGATCACACCACACAAAACAAACATGCATAAAGTAAACACGCCAGCAAAGGGGCTCAAACATACATGGGTAGGGCTTTAGTCAAGAGGGGTCATATCAACCTCGACAAACAAGCCATGGAAGGGTAATCAAACGGGCTCTTAACCACTGACACTGAACGTCAGGGTGAGAAGATCAAAAGGGTAATGAGGATAAGACCTCATAGCTCTTAACCCTGGACAGGGTGAGCTCATGACAAGGCGTTGGGGTTCAGAAAGATGGAACCCTCTCCACTGACCGACCGGATAAAAGATCTTAGGCTTTTGTTCTGAAGCATCGACACGTAGTGTAATCTTAAAGAACGACGCACTGAATAACGGGGGATTGACTACTAATCCCTTTTATCCGTCGATTGCCTCTCCGTGGAGGTCTTTAGCACTGGTGCCTCCTTTTGGAGGTCTTTAGGCACAAAAATAAACACACAAACACATTGCCTCCTATCGAGGTCTTCCAGCTAAGAAAACGATAAAATACGGGAAAAATAAAGGGATCGAAAGATCTACCGCACGGATAATTATCCGAAGTAATAGCAACTAATGACACAAGAAACCCGGAGATCTCTCAAGCTAGCACCATCAAAGAAAGTGAATCAGTACTGGTAATCAGAATAAACCTCTAGGTCATATCCCACAAATAAAGTGGAACACCAAGCAAGCTATCCCTGCAAGAGTATGTGAGCCCTCACAAAAACTCAACAAACAGGTTAGGGTAACAGGATGGAATCAGGAGAAAACAATGCCATGCCAAACACAAAAACAGATTAGAGCAAATAGAAAAAACAATTGCGGTCGCGATCGCTGCTGCTTCGCTTAGCGAAGGCTTAGCGAAGCCTCGCTACAGGCTCGCCTAGCGATGGTGCTAGCGAACGCCTGTGGGTTTTGGGTTCTTCATTGATAACAGTCCGATCTCGGAAACCCCAAACCTTGTGGTCTCCATTTTAGAAATTACGTGATTAAATATTCAAGATATTGTTCTACACATTCATGCACATCTAAACCCGTGGGCAAAACCTCACGATAATACCTCATACATTAGAGTATTCAAATTAAAAACATAAGGTAATGGGAATAGGGCAAACCTGATTGGAGAGATCGAACGGAATTGAATTGCCCGGTTGGGTTTGCAAAGCAGTGTTAGGGTTTGCGTGAGATGGGGGCAAAAAAGTGTGTGAGTCAGAGTGAACTTTTCGGAGCTGTCTGGAGGCTGCTGCAGATTAGTTCCTAGGTGTCTCCTTTTCTCTCTCTTCTTTCTCCCTGGTTTTGTTTCACTGAAACTCTAGTATTTATAACCTGATTTTCGTGACTTTGTGGGCTCAAAAGAGGGCAACTCAAGCCCAAAACTTTTCTATTATATTTCAAAACGCGTGGGCTTCGGCTAGCAAAGGATTTGCTCGCCTAGCGAGCATGACAGTTCCTTTCGCTAAGCGAACCACGCTGCTCGCCTAGCGAGCATGACAGCTCAGGCTCTACTTTTTGCTCCTTCTAGATTAGCGCTTGGACTGAGGAATTGACCCCATTTGAACCTGTTGGAAGTAACTCAAGTCTTTCCCTTGTGTTGACTGATCATCTAAATAGAAACCCATAAAGTGTCCTGGATGATGTTCAAGCTTCTTGGATCTGATTCTGATTGACATGATGAAATGCAATATGAAATGCTAAATGACCTAAAAATGAATGCGTGAATGAGGAGGGAAAATTTTGGGGTGTTACAGATAGACACGAAGCAGACTTATTGATGACCGAAGTGCTCAAAGGGTCCTTTGGTACTCATTCCAATGGACATGCAATGGCGAAGAAGATGTTGCGAGCAGGTTACTATTGGCTGACAATGGAATTTGACTGTTACAAATTTGTGAAGAAATGCCACAAGTGTCAAATTTATGCCGCACTTCAACAGGAGCAGCCCCCTTTTCTCTTGTATATGGTATGGAAGCAGTACTCCCCGTAGAGCAGTACTCCCCCTTTCCTTGACTGAGGCTGAATGGTGTCAGACCAGGTTTGATCAGCTGAACTTAATTGGAGAGAAGAGGTTAACTGCCATGTGTCATGGTCAGTTATATTAGTAGAGAATTAAGAAAGCTTTTGATAAGAAGGTCAGACCTCGAGTGTTCAGAGAAGGTGACCTTGTGCTCAAGAATATTTTATCGTTCAAACCAGATTCTAGAGGAAAATGGACTCCTAATTATAAAGGCCCATATGTTCTTAAGAGAGCCTTTTCAGGTGGCACATTGATTCTTACAATAATGGATGGTGAAGAGTTCACTCGTCCTGTGAACGCAGATGCAGTCAAGAAATACTTCGCCTAGAAAAAGAAAAGAACAACTCGCTAAGTTGAAAACCCGAAAGGGCGGCTTAGGCAAAAATGAGCGTCTCGGTGGATTGAAAACCCGAAAGGGCGATCCAGGCAAAAATTAGAGACATAAAATAGAAGAATTTCCCAATAAGTTGAGTACCCCACCTTGGGGAAACTTATGCAAAAATTAGGGATTATGGCAAGTAACTGCATTCTGCTGATCCTCAAGGATTTTGAAGGCTTGTTTGAGCACAAGGGTTGACATCAGTTCATCCCCATCATTGGTCAAAAGCACAACGAATATCAAGAGATGGTAGAAGGATTATGGATCATCTGTATTCAATTTAACCCTTTTCCATATAAATTACCATTTTCAACTTTGTAAAAATCTATGGAGTCTTGTCATTTACAGACTACCATATTATTAAATAAAGTTAAGCTTTTATCCAATTGTTTCTACTCTTATTTACTTCAGCCAATAGTTTTAAATTTTATTATGATCATTTTGAAATTAAATTTTTTAAGTCAAAATCATGTTTTTTTTAAATATATAAAAGCAAGAATTTTTTAGAGCAAGTAAAAGGAATATCAACAACATTTCAATGAATAGCAAATCCTTAAGTGTGAAACATCAGAGGTTCCCTAAGCAGTTAATCCTTTGGGCATCCCTAGACATTTGTGTTGATTCATTTCCTCGGTGGAGTGTTTGACCTTCAATGGAATTCCTTTCCTCGTCCCTAGCTGATTTGGTTGATTCAGATACCCTGCGGTGTGTTGTTTTCCCCGACAGGGTTTCTGCCTTTCCAAGCGAAGTTCGTATTTCCTCAGTAGGGTTGATCTTCAGAAGTGGTTGATCTCCCCAGTAGATCACTTTGGTGTCCCCACCAATCGCCATTCAACTTGCTCCCAGTCAAAGTTTCCTCCTGATTTTTGAGCAGTTTGTTATGATTTTTTCTCTGTAGGATTGTCTCCCATTTTTATGGTGTTGACCTAAAATTACCCACAGATTGGATGTTCTGTCCTCAGCAGATCTCCTCCTTCCCTAGTTAGGTTTGAACCTTTGGGATATCGATCTCTCTATTCTCTAGCAGTTTGTCTCCATATTTTATGGATTGACCAAGGATTGTACCGGTGGTTCAAATTCTTTGCGACACCTTTCTATCCTTTGTGATCGTTTTGTCAGCATAATCATCATATATACTTATACATATACATTCATATAATCTCATAATTTGCATATCTTGCATCCTCATGTTTGATTTGTTTCAGATTCTTATTCTCTGTTATGGCGGTATTTTATCCCCATACCAAATATGGTGTTTGTCCTCCTTCAATTGTAGAGTGTCAGCCCCTTAAGCAGAAAGACTTTAACCTTTCTCCGTTTCCCCACTGAGTTTGTTTCCTCATGGATGGTTGTTATTTCAGTTTCCTCTCCAGTGGATTTTCTGGATGGAATTATTCCCCTTGAGTTATGTCCTCATTGGGTTGAGCCTCAATTGACCGCTTTCTTTCTAGCTCTTACCTAGATAGATACTTTGGTCTCCTAAGAGTCTATTACCCAGTAACTGGTAATATTCTTCTTAGTTTGCGGTTTGCTACTTCTTGCCCAATACCCGACAAAAGTACCCTTATTTTTCTCCTCAGTAGAGTCCCCAGTGGATCTATTCCCCAGGAAATATATCCTTGATATGTTCATCCTAACCGGTGACGGATATCTTTCTTTCCCTTGTTGATTTTATCCTTGATATGTTTACTTTAACCAGTGACGGATATTCTCATTTTTGGTATTCTACCCAGTAAAAAGGTAGTTGTAATCCCTATTTTGTTCCTCAGAGAGTTAATCCTTAATATGTTCATCTTAACCGATGATAGGTTTTCTTCTCCTTGTGGTTTTCTACCCAGTAACCGGTAGTTGTAAATCCTACTTTATCCCCTTTTTAGGGTCTATCCTTGATATGTTCATCTTAACCGGTGACGAATTTTCTCTTTGATTGGTTTTCTACCCAGTAACTGGTAGTTGCAAATCCTACTTTGTTCCCTCGCAGAGTCTATCCTTAATATGTTCATCCTAACCGATGATGGATACTCTCACCCTTGGTCTTCTACCCAGTAACTGGTAGTTGTAAATCCTATCTTTTCTACTTTTTTCCCAGCAAGGCTATTCTTACCCAGTAACCGGTAATGAATTTCCTCTCCTGGAATCCTTAGTGAGTCATCCTTGATATGTTCATCCTAACCGATGACAGATGTTCTCTCTGTCAGATCTCTATTATCTCCTTACCCAGTAACAGGTAATAGATAATATATTCTTGCTCTCCTGTGTTGAAATTTATTTTCCCCAGTTGAGTTGAGTGCGTGTTTCCTTAGTGAAATTGCTTTTCCTGCATGATTCAAGTACCTCAGTTTTATCCTGAATTACTCGTATCCCCTGCAGATGTTGTTATTCCCTAACTGAATCTTTTCCATGTTTGTATGGAATCCCTTGAGCCCCCCAGTAGTTTTAAGTCGTAGCCTGGCCTACGCATAAATCCTTTTATCCCCTAGAGTCTTTGTCTCCCCAGTGAGTTTTCCTTACGGAATCATTATGCTCCTACGGATTTTCGGTCTCTCTGATTTCTTTTTTCTTTGTGGCAATATTTCCCCACAAAGCATTAACTTTTACATTCATATCATATGCATCATGAGGTCTCTTAGGGACCAAAATTTGCTTCTCTATGTTGTTATTTAAGTCCATTCTACTGAGACGAGCCGAAGATTTTAACCTTCACCTCCTCAGTTAGAATGTCCTTAAATAGGGGCAACTGTAAGACCCCAATTTTGACCCTAAGATACCTCATGCAATTCCATCATAAGCATTAGCATTGGTATCATACCTTGGCATCCTCCTTACCCCTCTTTCATTGGGTTTGTTTTGGGAGAGAGCACCAAGAACTTTGTGATTATATCATACTTCTATTTTATCATTTCACTAACCAAAATACCAAAAATATGTCTTTGCATTTGTCTAACTCTTTTGTAGGAAGGGCATGATTCCATTTGTCGCAGCTGGAAAAATGACAGAGTCGCCACCATCCTTTATTCGTTCCTAAGGAACAGGGAAATAATGATAAAACCTATAAGTTAAAGGTGAGATACTGGGTTCGGGAGTCGGTTAAGTAAGGGGAAGGTGTTAGGCACCCCTTACCTCCATTGTACTCAATGGGATCCTCCTTTTGTTCGAGGGTTAGTGTGTTTATAAGGAAAGTTTGCTTTAATATTTGTTAATTGTTTGATTATTTATTTATTTACAAAAATATTTTATTATTAGTAAGAGAATCCCTAAAAAATGTTTTTGATTATTATACTCGCTAGAGTCTTACAACTCTATGCCTACGTACCCTCAAATTTATTGAAGGATCAGAGCCCCGTAGTTCGTCTAAAAAATATTTGTTTGTTTGTTGTTTTTATCCCTTAAAAGTTCTCGCGCATCAGAGGCAGAAAAGTAATTGATTTTTGGAAAAAAATGCCTCGATGCACTAGGGCAGATGACTTATAGTTTGAAGTGTGTTGAATTTGATTTTATCCCATGATTGTTTGTAAAGACAATATTTAATTAAGAAAATAAATTATTGATTATACTAGAATATTAGACATAACCCTGTATCCCGATTTTATCCCCAATTTAATCCTTGAAAACCTTAGAGTTTTATCCCATGTACTTGTCCCATTTGATTGGAAAATATAATTTAATTTGATTAATAAAATTAAATAAGATGTCATACGATATATCCCTTATCCCGATTTTATCCCTTAGTTAATTTACAAAAATATGATGATTATTTTAATTTCAGAAAATAACCCATAACAATATTATATGATTATAAAGTAACAAAATATCATATTCTTTATCCCGATTATTTATCCCTAAACCATAAAAATTTATCCCTGATTATTTATCCCTAAAATTATCTCATGATTTTATCCCATAAATTTTATCCCTTGTTTTTATCCCTTGAAATTGTTATAGAATTTTATACATGTTTTTGTCCCTTATTTTTATCCCTTAAAATTCCAGGGTTTTGTCCCATAAAATTATTTATCCCTAAAATTATCTCATGATTTTATCCCATAAATTTTATCCCTTGTTTTTATCCCTTGTTTTTATCCCTTGTTTTTATCCCTGATTATTTATCCCTAAAATTATCTCATATTTTATCCCATAAATTTTATCCCTTGTTTTTATCCCTGATTATTTATCCCTAAAATTATCTCATGATTTTATCCCATAAATTTTATCCCTTGTTTTTATCCCTTGAAATTATTAAAGAATTTTATACATGTTTTTGTCCCTTATTTTTATCCCTTAAAATTCCAGGGTTTTGTCCCATAAAATTATTTATCCCTAAAATTATCTCATGATTTTATCCCATAAATTTTATCCCTTGTTTTTATCCCTTGAAATTGTTATAGAATTTTATACATGTTTTTGTCCCTTATTTTTATCCCTTAAAATTCCAGGGTTTTGTCCCATAACCTTACCAATATTATCCCAATTAATTATTTGTAAATATATAATTATTAGTTCCAAAATAGATGTATAATCATTTTATGGTAAATAAAAACAAGTTAAGTATAAAAATTAATATTATATTTTATATCCCTTATTCCTTAATTATTATCCCTAATCAAATAATCAAAACCCTAAACTTATCCCAAGAAGTGATTCCACTATCCCAAAATTATCCCAAAAATATCTCATAAATTAACTCAAATTCCCTAATTAATTAATATTTCATAATTAATACTATTTTATATTCCTTGTTAATTATATTAAATGGAAATTATTAATTATTTGATTAATTATTAATCCAATCATATTTAATTATAGAATTAAGTCTAATCCCAATTTAAACCTCTAATTATATATTATGATTTGATTTGAAAATTAACTTTGTGATATTTGTTAAAAAAAATGATTTATAAATTATCTTAGAATTTTAGTTATAAAAGATTTATGATGTTTGTTAAAAAAAAATTTTTATAATAATAGTTTTTAAAAAAAATAATTGTGATGTTAGTATAAATAAGATTTGATCAAAATAATTAACTTTATGATATTTGTTAGAAAAAAATGATTTAAAAGTTGGTTTAGAAAAGTTGAATAAAGTTGATTTAAAAATAATTGATTTTTGTTAGGGATTAGATTTATAATACCAACTTAAAATTATTATAAATTTGTTTAGAAAATTATTATGTTCTTTTTATTTTATTTTTTATATAAAATTTAATCAAAACATATACAAAAATGAAATATAAAGAAAATCAAACCGATATCAATTCCAATTCATATAAGCAAGCATAAATTATTATTGAGAGGTTAAAGCGAAAACCAACCTACGGGGAAGAGATTGTCCCCGGTGAGCAAAATAATTTATTTTGAGCTTTTCACCTTCTTCACGCCACCAATTATAATCATTGCCTTCTGATCCGATCCTTTCCCTTTTCTTTTGATAGAATAGATACCGGTAGGAGTTTTAAGGTTTAGTGTTATTATTCTTTATTGTGTAGAACAACAACTTTATGATAGATAATTTGTAGATTGTGGATAGGAGAATAGTAACGTTTAATATGATTGAGTTGATTTGTGTAATATTTTACAAGAATTATAAATTATTAGTAAAATAATTATTCTAAATTATTAATAAAAAATTTTGTTAATAGATAAATCTAAATTATAATAAAAAACCAACAATAATAAAAAAAATAAAGAAAAAAAAACCATCAGATAATCATCATGTGGTGGTGTAGTAATTGGTTCATATTATTTACAAAAACAATTTTGTAAACTATTAGTAAAAAAAACCATTAGTAAATTATAAGAAAAATAAAAACTATATTAGTAGATAATCTAAAAAATGATAAAAGCAAAAGAAAAAATAAACCATCAGATGATCATCACGTGGTTTAGAAAATTAAAAAGTAGAAACCAAATTTGACAGAAAAAATTGAGACTTTGTAATCCTCGGTGAGAGAGTTTAATCAAATAACTTTTATAAGAAAAAATAAAAAGAAACAGCCATCAGAAATCATCATATGGCCAAAAGATTAAATTAAAAAGATGTAGAAAGAATTAAAATGCAAAAATAAAGTTTAAAACCCTTGAGCAAAAGTTTGAGACTTTGTGAGACTCGTATCAAACCCTGTGTAAAACTCTATGTAATTCCCCCTTCCAATTGTGAGAAAAAGGAGTCCTATTTATAGGAAAAATTAGGTCATTATAAATGGAAATGAATCAATTGTGATAAAGCACAACCAATCAGAAATCAGATCTGAAAAATTGGCAAAATACATTGAACTTGGACACTTTTGATATTTTTTTATTTTAAATAATTTTTAACTATTTTTATGAATAAAATGCAAAAAAGTGAAAAAAATAATTTTTTTAAAATATATAAATTTAAAAAACGAAAATCAATTAACAAAAGATAAAAAAAATGCAAATTTTGATTTTTTTGTGATTTTTAAAATTAAAACACAAAAAGGAAAAAATAAGAGAGGTGAGATTTGAACTCATGACCTCTTCATTACAACTTCTTAGAAATCCTCTTCTACCAATTTTGCCAATGTACTTAGTTAAAATAAAGTAGAATCATAATACTAATATGTTAATTAGAGTTAATTATATTAATAATATTAAAACCTCTATAATTTCATCAATTTACACTTTTATTAAGTAAATAGTACCCCTAATTAATTGATTTTTTTTTAATAAATAAGACATATTATCCTGATTAATAACCCTACTAACTTTCCTAAAAAATTAATAACAATACCCTTTTTAGCGTGCTCCTACAAATTATATTTTTTTTTAAATCTAAATAATACCCCTACACTAAAATCAACTCCTAAAAAAACAAAATGGCCTCCTTTTAACTTTTTAGGTCATTTGACCAGATGACTGGCATGTTCTGAATGTGTTAGTGTCGGCTAAAAATAAAAATGAAAAGGTGGTCAAAATTTGGGGTACGACACCATTGATTCTTCAAGTTCACATCTAGGGTTTGAGACCCCCATGAACAAAGAGCACAACCAAGAATTGATCCAAGATTGGTTATGAGTATCATATATGAGTATCATATATGAGTATCTTATATGAGTATCATATATGAGTATCATATATGAGTATCATATATGAGCCCCAATGTTCCCTACATGTTATATTGATCAAGTTTTCTTCAAGAGTTTGAGGGTGATTTGCCTTGGAAACCCTAATTTCACTAGGTATCTTGAGTAACTTCTCCAACAAGCTATCTCAACAATTGATCAAATTTCTTAAGGGACACTTCAAAATTCATCATCTTATACATATATGATCTACCATGAGCCTAGAAAGTCAATAGAATTAGAAGTTAGTAAGTTGGTTGATGGTGGTTGGCCAGATGGATTCATCTTATCAAAGTTGGGGCTCCCTAGACCCTATCTCCTACAATTTTTACCATATGAAAATGATTAAAAGATCAAACTTACTCTAAATGACATTACAAACAACTTTCATGTTGACACCTAGAGATAGTTTTTCTTGGAAAATCATTTTCTATGTTGAAACATTATAGGTAATTTTGTCTAAACCCTAATTTGAATGTCAACTTCCCAAGGCCATAACTTTATCAATTTTTATGAGATTAAATATTTCCAAGTTGCACAATCAAATTCAATATGTCTAATTCAACTTTGATGTTTGGAGTTGGAGCTAATTCAAGTTTTTTGATAATGTGATATGAGGTTACATTATAGGTCTCTTTTGACCTATACCATTGATCAAGTGATTTTTCCAAACTTCAGAAATGCATAACTCTATCATTTCAAATCCAAATGACATGAAATTGGTGACCATTTTTAAGGCCTTTGAGAGGGATACAACTTTGATGAAGAAACCTTTCTCATTTGAAGCTCATATAAAAAGTTAATCAAGGTGGAATATTGAGACATATGGCTTCACACTTAGAAAAATTTTGATATGTCAAAAATTTCCCAACTTCCACCTCAAATTTCTTCAAGTTACAAACTCCAAATGTAAAAGTGTTGAACATGATAGTTGTTCCTTTTGATCTCACCTTTCCAAAGAGCTCAAATTCATTCATTTTGGATAAGGAATGCATAAGTTGCGCATGGCATGAACATGGTGTCATCACTTGGCAAGGATCAAACTTCAAATCAAAATGCACACTTGCCTTGCAATCCAAAATGAATTTAGACTATCTAACACTCATTTATGTACTTATGGCAATGATTTTATGGGCCTATGTGTGCCCATGCACCCATGCATCATCAATGACCAAATTTGGAAAGTGAAAGCAACTGTGCAAAAAGTAATGAATTCAGCTATAAATAGAGCCTCATATGCTCAGCAATCAACACACATTCGTGCTAGCTTTGAATCTCCATCTCTAACCCTCACATTGCAAAGGATAAACCTGAGAAATTCATTTGAATTTGAGGTTAAATTTCCACTGTTTTGAAATTCAAACCTCCAAGAATCCACAACCTTTTAAGCATTCAATCCTTCTTCTGCAAGCATTTGGAGTGATATCAAACACAAGCAAGAGCAATATCAGTTGAATCTAGACCTCCATTAAAGGTATTTTCCAGAAATTTTAATCTCTTCGATTCTCTCAAATTCTTGCTCAATTCTATTGATTCTTTGGTTGTCTGAAGTCCTACCAATGTAGGCAAGAAGATTGAGTTACTTTGAGGCCAAATCGAAGCAACTCAGTTCATGTACCTCAAATTTCAACTCCATGTATATCTCAATATACTTGGAGTTAGAGTGAATGGAGGCCAGATTCAAACTTAGTGCCATTTTTACTTTGAAATCATGTCCTTGTTTTTAATTTAGGTGATGGTTGAAGGTGGACCAGTCCGGTGAGGTCCACCGGAGAAGAAGACCGGAGGTACAGCTCCGACCATGCGCTGGCATGTCTCACATTCATAGGATCCATCTAATTTGATTTAATCACGATCGTTCCTTTTGAATACCAATGTTATGGCGCGCTGACTCAGGTCCTTCGTGGATAGCGCGTTTCTGGCCACTTGATCTGCCACCTCAATTAATGAGGGAGATCAAGTGGTCCACGTTTTTTCTGATATTTTAATTTCCATTTTAATTGCATTATTTTCAATAATTCATATTGAATTCAATATTGATCCAAAAAAATATGGGACTTTCACCAAAAAAATTTAAATATTTTTCTCTTTCATACTCTGAATTAAAATTATTTTTTGGATCATTATTAATATTTTTCATGAATTAATTGATTTTTAATTGTTTAAAAATATTTTTAAATGTCCAAAAATCATGAGTTTTTTTCTCCAAGGTCCTTTGACCTTGTTTGACCTATGATAAATCTCATTACCATTTCTTTGGTGTTTTGATGAGATTTTAGGAATTGGACAAACCATATTTAATTTAAATGCACTATTTTAGTATTTTTTAATTTGAATAAATGCCAAATAAATTTGTTGACCAATTATGATGACTTGTTTATGTTTGACTCTTGTTGTTGGGCCTTGGTCAAGGTTGACTTGACTTTGTCAACTTAATTTCATTGAATTTAGGGAATTGATGGAATGTACATTCCATCTCCCAAAATGAATGGATGATATTAATTTGGTAAAAGTCCTCCTTTGACCAATTTGTGTTTTGATCCATTCCCCTCCCACTTCATCTTATTCCCTTTCTTCATTCATTCATTCCATTTGGCCTATGATATCTCAAAGTCCTAATGCTAGTTGATTGAAAAATTAATATGAGTATGAATGAGATTAGGCCACACCTTTTGCATATTCTTTTTGTGTATGGTATGTTTCATGAGCATAGTCTATTATACTATGTTTCTAACATACATTATCACCAAAATTCTATTGCCCGACCTCAAATAGTTGTGACTTCTACCTAAGTCCAATTACGATTGCTTAACATAGCGTTAAATTTGTGACATAAAAGGCATAAGCATTCTAGTTAGTGAGATTGTACGTCTCCCCTCTTTCATGGTATTGTGTGGAAACTTGGCCTTTTTTCCTTCCTTTGGAAGATGTCTTGGTTCAAGGATCCATGCTTGTGATAAGTGGGTTGAGTATTCTCCAAAGAATGACTTCAATTAAAAAGCAAAAGCAAAGCAATACTAAATTCTAACCTATTAACTACCAACTTTTAATTTCAAGCCCTTTACTTTAATGCCATTTAATTCTAGCTTTTATTCATTTGCCATTGTTCATATCATTCTAATTGTTTATGTTAATGAAATTTTCACTTTGTCCACTTGGACCATATTGTGTGATATATTTCGTTGGTGTATACTTTGTTTGTTTGTGTGGTCTTTGACCATTAATGTACATAATAACAACAAAAACCCTAAAAAAACCTTTGTGTGGATTGTTGGCTTGATCTTGGACAAATGGACTTAGAATCTAGGCAACCTTCCTATGCTAAAGGACTTGACCAATGCCAACTTATTGAGAAACCAAGTGCTTGCAATTTGAAACTTCATATGATACATCATTCAAGATCCTTTTGAGTTCATATGCAACATGATCATTGTGAAGCTGTTATTTTGAACCTGTGACTTATGGAATTCATCTGTTACATGGGCAAATTTGAAGAAGATTATGGAGTGGATAAGCTTGGATGAGGCTATCTTTAATTGATGCCTTGTTATTCAAGATAATATAATTATGCATTGTGTTGTTTGATTCTAAAAGTCCAAGGGAATTCTGGGTTTCTATTGACATTCTCGTCTATTGGATTGCTACCCATTCGGTCAGATCTTTTCAACTCTAAACTTTTAGTTTTGTACATAGGGTAGTCTCTTCATCTTCTCCTCATTTCTTTAATTTCAAAATCTCTCTCTCTCTTTTCAAAATCTTTTTTGTGTGAACTATTTTTGTTCTAAGCTTTTACCACTTTGCAAAAAAAGATAGAAACTTTGGCCTTATGCCATTGCATTTTTTAATTTCTTTTCTTAAATCAAACTTGTAAATAAACTTAACTATACTTTACCTAAACTTTCAAAAAGCCAAAAAGAACTAACTCATTCAAACCATTTTAGGCCTTTGTGCCTTTCAAACTTAAATTTTGTTAAAAGTAATACATCCACTTTGAAATTTGTATCACGAACTACGAGGTTTCGATCCCTCATTTTTATGTTGGTACGTAGGCACAAGACCGAAGGTCTTGCCAAACACAAAAATGTAATTAATGAATTCTCTTCTCATCCCCCCATTCTATTTGTTTGTAAACATCACTTTATACCAAGTACATATGCACACAAAAAGGGCTCCCTAGGAGTACCTAGGACTATTGGGTGCTAACACCTTCCCTCTGTGTAACCAACCCCCTTACCTGTAATCTCAGACATTTTATTAGTTTTGAATTGAAAACATCTTACTTTTTCGGTTTTGTTCGTACTTTTTCCCTTTTCCCTTTGAAACAATAAAAGCGCGGTAGCGACTCTTGTTATTTGATCTCTAGCTTGTCAATAGCTTGATGATCATGAATTTACTGCTAGAACACCAACAACACAAATTTCACAAATGATTCAAAAATTATCATCCAAATAATGTTGGTCAAGAGATTAAAGTAATCAACAATTTGCGAACAAAAAGATGAAAGATATATATATATATATATATATATATATATATATATATATATATATATATATATATATATATATATATATATATATATATATATAGAGAGAGAGAGAGAGAGAGAGAGAGAGAGAGAGAGAATACATTGTTTAGGCAGTTCCCCAATCGACCTCGCTATGGGTACGTCTGCGCTCAACTCGAATCTGAATTGAGATATTATTATAATAAAACTTACTTTCCAAATGTATGTATACAAGATATGAGAAATCAAATCCCACAAACCCTAAGTTTGTTATTGACTCTAGCAACTCCAAAAACCTTGATCAAATATTGATCAAGACACCAACAATGTTGCTTCGATTCACCTGTTGTTAAGGATTTCACCCGACTGAATTAATCTCAAGTGCACACTTGTTGAACCCAAGATTTGTCAACATGATCCATTGTTTCACGCTACTCCCTTGCACAACACACCTAGTCCCAAGGCTTTCACTCAATCGAATCTGAATTGCACAATCTTGTCCAAAACCTTAAAACCCTAAAGATCTTGAAGGAAAACCCCACCTCGGTTTTCTACTTTGAATCCCTCAAAGATCTCAACCCAATATTCTCGGTACAACAAACCTAATTGGATGTTATCAATCCTAATCTAGATGGCACCCAATCAAAAAATGATTATGTGTAGTTTGATTGTGTGTATGCATAGGTTGAATTGAATATGATGAGATGCTTTGAAATCCTAGATTGATGTAGGTTTTATTCATTATAGAAACCTTACTAGAGAATTATGCATGTATGAAGTATTTATATGCATGAGTCAATAGAGGCAAAAGGGAAAGAAAATAACTTGGAGAAAAGATGAATTTTTTTAAAAAATTATCGTATAGGTCGACCTGTAAGATCTATGCGTCGACCTATCAAGGTTATGCGTCGACCTATTCAAGGTTATGCGTCAACCTGAAACAACTATGTGCTTCCTATATATCGACCTGAGGAGTCAACGCACGAAACATAAGTAGGCTTTAAAACTGCAATATATGTGTCAACCTGTAGAATGCATGTGTCGACCTGTTAACTTCATGTGTCGACTTATAGAATGCATGTGTCGACCTATAGTAGTGAAATGTTTTCTATAGGTGGACTTGTAGAAAACATGTGTCGACCTGTAGACAACATGTGTCAACCTATAGACAACATGTGTCAACCTATAATGCAATTTTTCACAAAAAATATTTTTCATGCAATTTTTGTTGCATGAGACCTTTCCTAAGTTGTTTCCAAATTATTTTATGCTTCCTAATTCTAAGATGCACATAGAGAATCAGAGAATACCGTCCAATATACAATAACACTAAAGTATCCTAGTTTTGAAATCATACAAAATACAGCTAAAGGAAGTTGCACTCATAGATCTTAGCACCATCATACTCTCGTGAATACTAGGAGATGTCATATGCTTTGAGGAATGCCATCCTTTAAGAAAAATGGAATTGTTTTGTTGATCCACAAAACTTCCCTTCTTCGAAAGGTGAGTCAATAACCATCTTTATAACATGGGAGCACAAGAGAGAGCCATTCCTACTCTCTTCTCATGTCTTATGAGGAAGTAATAGTACACATAAGCTAGCAGAGTGGGAACTGGGTTCTTGGTGAGAATGATGCAAATGGTTGTCATATCTATGAAATCGTCAATGTTTGGGAATAAAACGATCCCATAGATAGATAATGCTAACACGGCGTAGTAGGCCTTTGACTTCTGGGAATCATTAATGGCCTAAGCATTCTCTACTATGAACTTGATTGAGAAACCCTGTGTATTTCCCTTGATCTCTTGTTCATATGTAAAGCAGCATATATGACTTCATTCTTAGGGAGCGCTTCTGTACCAAGGAAAGGAAGCATGTTCTTCATGTTGATACCCACAAGATGCTCAAATTTTTCTAGTGTGCAAGTGTAAGACCCCAATTTTGACCCTAAGATCCCTCATGCAATTTCATCATATGCATAAGCATTGGGATCATACCTTGGCATCCTCCTTACCCCTCTTTCATTGGGTTTGTTTTGGGAGAGATCATGAAGCACTATGTGATTGTATCATACTTGTATATTATCATTTTTACTAACCAAACTACCAAAAATATGTCTTTGCATTTGCCTAACTCTTTTGTAGGTAGGGCATGATCACCATTGATCCATCAAGTTCACATCTAGGGTTTAAGACCCTCATGGCTAAGAGCACAACCAAGGAATGATCCACAATGGCTCTAAGAATCATATATGAGTCCCCATGATCTTTACAAGTTATTTTGATCAAGATTTCTTCAAGAGTTTGGAGTTGGTTTGCCTTGGAAACCCTAGTTTGTCTGGGTATCTTGAATAACTTCTACAACAAGCTTCCTCACCAATTGATCAAATTTCTCAAGGTAAACTTCAAACTTTCATCATCTTATGCATATATTATCTACCATGAGCCTAAAAAGTCAAGAGAATTGGAAGTTAGCAAGTTGGTTGACCAGATGAATTCATCTGATCAAAACTGGGTCTCCCTAGACCTTATCTCCTACAATTTTCATCACATGAAAATGATTCCAAGATCATAGTTACTCTAGATGACATTCCAAACAACTTTTATGTTGAGGTCTAGAGCTAATTTTGCTTGGAAAGTCATTTTCTATGTTGAAACATTATAGGTCATTTTGTCTAAACCCTAATTTGAAAGTCAACCTCTCAAGATCTTAACTTGCTCAATTTGTATGAGATAAAAGATTTCCAAGTTGCACAATCAAATTCAAGATGTCTAATTCAACTTTATGTTTGGAGTGAGAGCTAATTCAACTTTTATGAGCATGTGATATAAGGATACATTATAGGTCTTTTTGGACCAATACCATTGAACAAGTGATTTTCCTCAACTTCAAAAATGCATAACTCACTCATTCTAAATCCAAATGATGTCAAATTGGTTACTATTTTTAAGGTCTTTGAAATATATACAACTTTGATGAAGACACTTTTCTCATTTGGAGCTCACATATAAAGTTAAGCAAGGTGGAATAATGAAGTATATGACTTGACACTTAGAAAATGTTTCAACATGTTGAAATTTACAAACTTCCACCTCAAAATTCACCATGATACAAGTTCCAAATGGAAAAATGTTAAACATAAGAGTTGTTCCTAATGATCTAAGCTTTCCAAAGAGTCCAAATTCATTCATTTTGTGTGAAGTTTGAGGGGTCTGCACATGGTGTAAACACAGTTGTATCAGTTGGCAAGATTCAAACTTCAAATGACCATTTAATCATGGGCATATACACGCCCATGCGAGCATGAACATGGCATTGCTAAAATTGGACAAATTTTGAAGTGTGCAAATGACATTCCATTTTGCTATAAATAGAGACCCTTTGTGCTCATTTCAAAGGACCTTTGCGTGTCAGCTTTGCCTCCACACTTCAAACCCTCAGATTTGAAAGGAAAACCTGATAATTTTCATTTGAAAATTGAGTTTGAATCTCACTGTTTGAAGATTCAAAAACTCCAAGATCCAAAGCTTTGTACCAATCCTAAGCCACTTCTGCAAGCTACCTGAGAAATCTCAATTTGAAATTTGAGTTTGAATCTCAACTGTTGGAGATTCAAGAACTCCAGGATCCACAGCCTTGCAACCTCTCCAATCACTTCCTGCTAGCCTCTCAAGTGTGGTCAAATCGTGTTTGAAGCAAGCAACATCAAGTTCTGCATAGCATTGAAGGTAATTTTCAGAAAACTTCATCTCTTCGATTCTCACTCAATTCTCATCAATTCTCTTGGATCTTTGGTTGTTT
Organism: Lathyrus oleraceus; assembly: GCF_024323335.1. Lineage (NCBI taxonomy): Eukaryota > Viridiplantae > Streptophyta > Magnoliopsida > Fabales > Fabaceae > Lathyrus > Lathyrus oleraceus. The sequence goes on along the minus strand of NC_066581.1, from coordinate 166,493,987 downwards.
GAAGTCCTACCAATGTAGGCAAGAAGATTGAGTTGCTTTGAGGTCAAATCGAAGTAACTCAGTTGACACACCTCAAAATTAAACTCCATATATCTCTATATATATTTATAGTTAGTTAAAATTGAGGTGATATTTGTGATCTACGCCATTTTATCTTTCAGATCATGTCCTCTTTTTTCATTTATGATGAGGTGATATTCTTTTCTTGTGCTTGTTTTGTAAACTTAGACCATTTTGCAAATTAGAAACTTTGGCCTTATGATATTGCATTTTTAAACTCATTTTCTTAATCAAACTGGTAAATATACTTAATTATACATGACTTAAAATTTTCTAAAGCCAAAAAGAACTAATTCATTAAAACCATTTTTAGGCCTTTCTACCTTTCAAACTTATAATTTTGTTAAAAGCAATGCATCCACTTTGAAATTTATACCACGAACTACGAGGTTTTGATCCCTCATTTTTATGTTGGTACGTAGGCACAAGTCCGAAGGTCTTGTCAAACACAAAAATATAATTAATGAATTCTTTTCTCATCCCCCTATTCTATTTGTTTGCATACATCATTTGTACAAAAACACATATGCACACAAGAAAGGTCTCCCTTGGAGTACCTAGGGCACTTTGGGTGCTAACACTTTCCCTCTGTGTAACCAACCCCCTTACTTGTAGTCTTTGCCATTTTATTAGTTTTGATTTAAAAACTTCTTACTTTTTGGGCTTTGTTCGTACTTTTCTCTTTTCCCTTGAAAACAATAAAAGCATGGTGGCGACTCTTGTTATTTGATGTCTTGCGTATCCATAGCTTGATGATCATGAATTTATCGCTATAGTAAGTTATATGGAAATCTTGGAAAGTAAAGCATCTAAATGCAGGGTCATAGAACTGAGCAAATGTTAGAATCGCAAGTGAATCTACTTCTTGGCTTAAGAGACTAAGGAGATTCCCATGTTCTTCCCCAAAGTTGATCTTGTTGACTGGAGGTATTCGAGCAACCAACTTTAGTAAACTGCCTAGCTTAGGAGATATGAGTCTAAATGAATAGGTATTTCTTCCGTCTGATCCCATACTCTTGTATGCATATAACAATTATAGTCTCTTAGATTCCCTGGAAACAAAAATACAAATGCTAAGTGTTATGTTCATGAGAATGTAATGTATGTGCATGGCTCAGGATCATGGGTATATCATGTTATGGTCAATCCAAAGTAACAGTAGAACATCATACATGCATCTCTGATTAGTGGAACCCCATAGTTAAACTCTACGGTTATAGGTTCCTAGAGTCATTGACCTTCCTTGAGAATATCGTTCCTTGACGAAGACTCATCAGACATTGATACCTTCAAGATGATCTCTTCTAGGTGAGGTCATCATATCAACCCCATTTTATTTAATTTTTTTTTTTTAAATTATTATTATTTTTATTTATTTTATTTTTATTTTTTAGATAAGAATGAAAATACTCATAAAATTGGCATAGGCAAGAGTTAAACCTACATCCTTCACATAAAACACCTAACACCCAACTACTTGGTTTAAATATTTTGTTTTGGAAATTAATGTCACCATTTTTATTTATACCATGTTTGTTTTACAATATATAACCATTAATAAAAATATCCATTAATCATAAATAATTATTTTATATTTAATTATAAACTATTATTATATAATAAGAGTTTATAATTAAATATTAAATAATTATTTAGGGTTAATTGATTTCTTTTTTAATGGCTATATATTGTAAAACAAATATGCTATAAATAAAAGTGGTGGTATTAATTTTCAAAACAAAACATCTAGTCTAGTTGAATGGTGTTGGGTGTTTCAAGTGAAGGACGTGATTATGCCAATTTGTTATGTATTTACATGTTTTCTTATTTAAAAAATAAAAATAAAATAAATAAATAACTAAATAAATAATTATAAAAGTAAAAGTAAAAAAATTATAAGAAATACGAAGAAAAAATTAAAAATAAATTTTTAAAAATTCGGTGTGGAATAAGAAAAAAAAATTTTAAAAAATAAAATTAAAAAGACATTTGGACTACCACGTTAGCAAATGTCAATATTATGTGTTTACTAGTCAACAAATGAGCTATATAAACAAAATCTAAATATTACAAGGGGGAATCCAAACAAAAATTGCAGAGGGTAAATCAAAATTCGCTAACATTGCAGAGCGTATAGTATATTAATCCATAAAACTAATGGTTAATTTTATATTGTTAAAATAATATTTATTATTAAATGAAATAACAAAATAAAAAGAATAATAATAAAATAAGAAATGAAAATAATAATAGCAATGAGGGTATATCAAGATAGCAATGAGTATGTTGTAACAAACATAAACAAACCAAAATGGGCCAAAGGCCCAAGATCCAAAATTAAAATAATAAAAAAACTAAAAATAAAAACGGATCAAAAGGGGTGCCAAAGGCAATGAGGCCTAATGGGGAAGCCCAAGGAAGGGCGTTAGTCCAAGTTAATAGGGGGAGGGAGTCAAAGGAGTTGATACAACCTCAGCCTTATAATGTATCTAAACTATGATCAAATGGTTACTGAAAAGGGACACATGGAGATATGGAGGGTGGCTTCCATAAGATCCCAATCAATGCACCCCAAGTCAAAGAATTAGAGGGATAAGGAACAACCATGTGTATATAGCGGTAAATTCATGATCATCAAGCTATGGATAAACTAGATATCAAATAACAAGAGTCGCCACCGCGTTTTTATTGTTTCCAAGGGAAAAGGGAAAAAGTACAAACAAAACTCAAAAGTAAGAAATTTTCAAATCAAAACTAATAAAATGTCAGAGATTACAGATAAAGGGGTTGGTTACACAGAGGGAATGTGTTAGCACCTGTCATACGGTGAACTGACTTTTGGGTGTTTTGCTTTTTATCGCAATGTCGCGGATAGCAAGAGTCGCCACCGACTTTTCTTTTATCCAATAAGGAAAGGTGGAAAAGAACAGGAAAGACCTCAATAGATTTTGGGTTCGGGAGGTACATTATACAAAGGGAAGGTGTTAGCACCCTTTGTATCCATGGTTATCCATGGGCTCTTAATTACTGGATCACTTATATTTTTGTCTGAAAAGTGTCGGTGAATTGCTTAAAAAATGTTTGAAAGAGAGTTTAACTTTGTAATGATTCTCGTATGAATGTATACAAAGTATTTATCTCATTTGATTTTGAAAATGGTTTAGAAAAATATAACTCGGTAATGATTCTAGTATGAATGTATACCAAGTTGTGATTTTCTAGGATTTGTAAAGTGTAAAGTGTGAGGGGTGGAAAATGTTTTAGGTTATGATCCAGTAATTGAGAGTTATACCTTCCTGAGGTCGTTATGGGCATTTCCTATCCTTATGAGAGTAAAACTGTCCTTACTATTGAGAAGTAAGTAATCTTACCCTTTGGATGTTTAAGGGTCACCGTAGGGTCATCGATAGGTCATTGAAGGTAACAGTTGTAAGGATACCTTAGCATTCGAAGGGACGATCATCATTTAACCGTAGGCTACACTGAAGGGTCATCGAGGGACAAAATCGTATTTTCGAAGGCAACATCCGAGGGACCATGATTTATTTTATGATGATTTAATCGAAGGGTCTTTGCTAAGTGTATCCCTACATTCGCGGGACATGACCGTTATACCGTAATACCGTAAGGCAGCAAAGAGAGGTCCAAGATCACTTATTTAAAGGTCATATTTTAAAGTCAATTAAGTAATTAAGTCCATACTAAAATCAATACATTAAAATTAATACATTAAAATTAATACATTAAAATTAACACATTAAAATTAATTAAGCAATTTAGGGTGAGTCTCCCCAAGGGTATCCCACAAATAAAGTGGAAGACCTAAACGGCGATCTTCTTTCTGGGACATATGAACCTTTGCAAAATTCAACAAACGGGTTAGCATACCAAATCCGGGTGCAATCGAGGATTACACCGTAAAAGAAAAACAGCAGCAAGAAAACAGTGTATAATTAACATAGAATCGACCAGATACGCATAAGACATAACAAACAAAATATTGGCGGCTGCCCTTGTTCGCCTCTGCTTCGCCTAGCGAAGGTCTAGCGAACACTCGCTGCGTGCTCGCTTAGCGATGTGCTAGCGAGCGGCTGCGGGTTTTGAATTTCAGCACAGTATGACTTCAACCTGCGGCATGGCTTATGGCATCCAACACATAATTATATGGTTCAGCATTCACAATATCCAGGCACACTTAAATTCACATGCAAAACCTCAAATATGTTTATGAATTCAATTATATTATCACATGCAAGTTAAGAACATAAAGCGGTATCACATGCAAATTAAGAAAATAACACGATAATAGTAATGCAAACCTGTTTGCAATCGAATTGCAACCTTGAATTGGCGAGCCGGATTGAGTTGGGCGGCGATAGCTTCGGGGCGGGGAAGCGGCCTTTAGGGTTTCTTCACTCGGAACTCTCTAAAGTAGCCTCCAGGGTTTCCGTGCCAGGGTTTCCGTCCGTCTTCCTCTGTTTTTCGTCCCCCTTTTCATTACTGAAGTGCTGGTATTTATAATGCCCTTTTTCATGACCTAATGGGCTCAGAACGAAGCCCGAAATTTTTTTGTTGTCTGTCAGCCTCGCTAGGCGAGCTGGTAGCGAACGTTTGCTTCGCTAGGCGAGCGTGTAGCGAACGTAACGTTCGCTAGGCGAGCGTGTAGCGAACAGGCCAGTTTTGGGCCATTTTCTGGATTGGGCCATTCGTGAGTTGGGCCTTCGTTCCTTTGGGATGTCAGTGCCTTGCGGAACAAGTCGGAGGGTCTTGGAAAATGCTTTGTAATATCAACGGGCAAATTTTGGGGTATGACAGCTGCCCTTGTTCAATATTCTTGAACCGAGAGAGTTAGAATAGCGAGTATGCCGTTCGTGGTCTGGAGGTGAAAGATTATTGAACACTAGAATGCCCCAAAAATTTGCGCTTGTCCATTAGTCTTGACGGAGATGGGCTTAAAGATGCCATCCAGGAAGTTTGATGAGGAGATTTCCAGATTGTGTCGTACGTTAGACGATATCTGGAGACATGGGTGTCACACCGGGTCGTACATCAGACCGTATAGTGAGTCATCCATTATGCTGTCGACTTCGCCGGGGAGTCGGAGTATGCTATATACTGCTGGGGATAAGGGATCAGAATGGATCATACACTGGACCGTATCTGAATACCAGAGTGAGCTGTTCGTTAGGCAGATGACTTTGCCGAGGATGAAAAATCAGAATGGATCGTACGCTAGATCGTCTCTGAGTTGAAGATCCAAATGGGTCTTATGATAGACTGTATTGGAGTTGCAGGATGAGCCGTCCATTAGGCTGAATCTGATGATAAAAGGGGGTAGTCGTACACTAGACTACACTTCAGAAATGTACCGTACACTAGGTAGCATCTGAGGAGCTGAAGGTTTAACTTGGTCGTACATTAAACCATATCTGAGCAGAATGAGCCGTCCATTAGGCTGAATCTGCTGAAAAGGGAGTAGTCGTACACTAGACTACCATTCAGAAATGTACCTGTCCGAAGGTAGCATCTGAGAAGATGAAGGTTTAACTTGGTCGTACATTAAACCATATCTGAGCAGAACGAGCCGTCCATTAGGCTGAATCTGCTGAAAAGGGAGTAGTCGTACACTAGACTACCATTCAGAAATGTACCTGTCCGAAGGTAGCATCTGAGAAGATGAAGGTTTAACTTGGTCGTACATTAAACCATATCTGAGCAGAATGAGCCGTCCATTAGGCTGAATCTGCTGAAAAGGGAGTAGTCGTACACTAGACTACCATTCAGAAATGTACCTGTCCGAAGGTAGCATCTGAGAAGATGAAGGTTTAACTTGGTCGTACATTAAACCATATCTGAGCAGAACGAGCCGTCCATTAGGCTGAATCTGCTGAAAAGGGAGTAGTCGTACACTAGACTACCATTCAGAAATGTACCTGTCCGAAGGTAGCATCTGAGAAGATGAAGGTTTAACTTGGTCGTACATTAAACCGTATCTGAGCAGAATGAGCCGTCCATTAGGCTGAATCTGATGAAAAGGGAGTAGTCGTATACTAGACTACCATTCAGAAATGTACCTGTCCGAAGGTAGCATCTGAGTAAGGGAGTAGCCGTATACTAGACTACCATTCAGAAATGTACCTGTCCGAAGGTAGCATCTGAGTAAGGGAAGTAGCCGTAAACCAGACTACCATTCAGGAATGTACCTGTCCGAAGGTAGCACCTGACCAAGGGGAGTAGCCGTATACCAGACTACCATTCAGGAATGTACCTGTCCGAAGGTAGCACCTGAGCAAGGGGAGTAGCCGTATACCAGACTACTATTCAGGAATGTACCTGTCCGAAGGTAGCACCTGAGCAAGGGGAGTAGCCGTATACCAGACTACCATTCAGGAATGTACCTGTCCGAAGGTAGCACCTGAGCAAGGGGAGTAGCCGTATACCAGACTACCATTCAGGAATGTACCTGTCCGAAGGTAGCACCTGAGCAAGGGGAGTAGCCGTATACCAGACTACTATTCAGGAATGTACCTGTCCGAAGGTAGCACCTGAGTAAGGGAGTAGCCGTATACCAGACTACCATTCAGGAATGTACCTGTCCGAAGGTAGCACCTGAGCAAGGGAGTAGCCGTATACTAGACTACCATTCAGAAATGTACCTGTCCGAAGGTAGCATCTGAGCAAGGGATGAAGGTCTAACTTGGTCGTACATTAGACTGTATTTGAGCAGCATCTGGTCTAACTTGGTCGTACATTAGACTGTATTTGATGACTGGAAGGTCTAACTTGGTCGTACATTAGACTGTATTTGCAGAATCTGACTTGAAGGTCTAACTTGGTCGCACATTAGACTGTATTTGCAGAATCTGACTTGAAGGTCTAACTTGGTCGTACATTAGACTGTATTTGCAGAATCTGACTTGAAGGTCTAACTTGGTCGTACATTAGACTGTCTTTGAGTGGTATTTGAAGATTTGAAGGTCTAACTTGGTCGTACATTAGACTGTCTTTGAGTTATTGAAGGTCAGAATGGATCGTACGCTAGATCGTATCTGAGTTGAAGGAGTCATGTGTTGAGATGAATCAGGATGGACCGTATACTAGGCAGTACCTGAGAAGTGAAGGTCCAACTGGGTCGTACATTAGACCGTGTTGGGATAGTTGAAGATCAGAATGGATCGTCTGTTAGATCGTATCTGAGTGGAAGGAGTTATATGTTGAGCTGAATCAGAATGAACCGTATGCTAGGCCATATCTGATAGTATTTGTATATGTTGTATTTGCAATGAATATTTGGGATGGGCTTATAGATGCCATCGTTAGGAGGATGTCAGAATGAATGTCGACATGGAGCAGATCTGAAAGATGTATCTGAAGAAGAAAGTAGTCGTACGCTAGACTACACCTCGGAATATACCGTATGCTAGGCAGTGTCTGAGGGTTATAGTTGAATTTTGAATGTAATTGATGAGGATGTCCGTCTGAATGGACCTTTGTTTTGATTGTATCAAGAGGATAATTAACCTGAAAAATAAAGTTAGCTTCATGCCATGTCATGATGCATGAGATGCAAATGTGGTAGATATGCGGGTGCTGTGAAATGATGTAATGAGTGAATTATGCGTCTGGAATAAATGAGAGCATTGTATGATGTAATGCATATGATGTGGAATAAAAATTGTATGTAGGTATGTGATGTGAAATGAGGCAATGAATGCACTATGCGTCTGAAACGTCCTTCCAGGGAACTCTACTGGGGAGATAAGTCTCAGTCTTCTGGTCGGAGATATTTGTATTGATGACCCTTCCTTAGCTAGGGGTATTTGACTTCTGTCTGATGGTAGAAGATATTCAACCGAGCCTGGCCGAGGGTAGAAGAGATGACCAGTATGTCTGGTGATGCCGACCTCTGCTGGGCAATAGCTGGTTCTTGTTGGGGAATAGAATTAGCAACGGATTCATTGGGAAGCATGATTAGACCTTCTCCTCGATCCTGAAGTCCTTTAGTAATTGTCATTGTTATTTTATGCATGTATTTTGATAAACATTGATCATATTCAAATGCATATATCAATTCAAGTTAAATCAATGGACGTTTATGCAAACAAAATAGAGAAAGTAAAACAAAAGCATTTTTTTTTTGAAACAGAATTGTATTGATTTAGAAAGAGGGCCTATAAACAGGCAATTTGTGTACAAGGAGACAGAAATCCTAGTAAGAGGAAATCGTCAAGAAACGAAGACAAAGCTATGCAGAAAAAGTCCTGTTGATTTTAATCCCACTACTGTCATTATGTCTTCAAGCCTCTCATCTCCTGCTGTTGGATAGAAGTGATTGGCTTGTTCAGTCCCTTGAACTTGGATGAAGCTGACAGAGGACGGGACATAGTCATACGCTTTAATCCCTAATTTTTGCCTGGACCGCCTTTTCAGGTTTTCAGTCCACCAGGATACCCTTTTTTGCCCAAGCCGCCTTTTCAGGTTTTCGACTTGCCGGGTGTATGTTTTTATATGTTTATCCCTAATTTTTGCCCGAACCCTTTTGGTTCGCCGGGATGCCCTTACTTTTGCCTAGGTACGCCGACCTAGCGGGTCTCTTTTATGCGTAGTATTTTTTTGACCATGTCTGCGTTCACGGGATGCAGAACATCTTCGCCATCCATTGTAGCAAGCATCGTGGCTCCGCCGGAGAATACCTTCTTAACTACAAATGGCCCTTCGTATGTGGGAGTCCATTTACCTATGGGATCACCTTGTGGTAGAATGATACGCTTGACCACCAAGGCGCCAAGTTGGTACACCTGTCTCTTGACCTTTTTGTTAAATGCTTGGGTCATGCGCTTCTGATATATCTGCCTATGACAAACAGCCGCAAGTCTCTTTTCATCAATCAGATTTATCTGATCGAGTCGAGTTTGAATCCATTCATCCTCATCTAAGCCTGCATCTTTCGCAATTCTTAGAGAGGGAATCTGAACTTCCACTGGTAAAACGGCTTCCATTCCATAGACTAAAGAGAAAGGGGTTGCCCTTGTCGAAGTGCGGTAACCATGAAGAGCAAAAGGTAACATCTCCTGCCGGTCTTTGTATGTTACTGTTATATTCTTGATATTGTTAGCAGCCTCCACGGCGTCGTTCGTCTTTGGCCGGTACGGAGAAGAGTTATGGTGCTTTATTTTGAACTGCGTGTAGAGTTCAGTTTAGTACCATTATCAATGATAACTCTCTCAGGAGACAGCAGGTTTCTCAAGTAGATATTTGATAGAATCCATCTTAGAAATCAATAAAGTGGTATGATTCAACATATACTGTCTTAGTCGGCGAGCAGCCTAAGCCAAAGCACAGTAAGCTTTCTCGAGCTGTGAGTATCTTGTTTCACAGTCGGTACCTTTTGCTAAGGCAGTGTATGGCATGCTCTTTTCGACCAGACTCGTCATGTTGTCCCAGCACACCCTATTGAATTTTCTAACACGGTCAAATACATGATTAGAGGTCTTCCTTCAACTGGTAGCATTAGAATTGGAGGTTCTTGGAGATACTTCTTGATTTTGTCATTCATCATTCCATGCCATCTCTTGATTTTTCCTTTTTAGTAATTTGAAGATGGGTTTGCAGGTAGCAGTCAAGTGTGGAATGAATCGGGCAATGTAATTCAAGTGTCCCAAGAAACCTCTGACTTCTTTCTTGTCTATTTCAGTACCCAGATTTACAATTTCGATTGATTCCTCATGCGGCTGTATGGTCTTTTCTTCTTGCAGTAGTCGGGCAAGTTCTCCAGGGACTTCACAATCTTCCTCACTTCCATCCTCGGCTTGGTAGATCGGATTTTCAAAGTCATAATGAACAGTAGCAGAGTTATTACCAACAGGATCCAGAGTGGATATGGATCGGTAAATTGTTACGTGAGTGTGTGCAAGAAAACATAGCTTTGTTTAAAAGAAGACAGGAAAGATAAAGAGCGCAATATTTGAATGCAACAAGTCCATTGATTTATTGAATATGAATATGCTTATGAAAATGACAAAACCCTTGAAAAATTAGCTATTGTGCCCCGGGCATAGACACAATGCTTTAAAATGCTAAAATAGCAATAACAATTACTCTCGACTAGAGGAAATCAGGATAGTGTCTTCAGCCTTCCAATTGTCGAGTCTGTCACCAATTATTGGGAAAATCCAGCTATCCAAGTCATAATCGTTATCAGTGTCTTCCACAGCATTGACAGTCTCGCCCTGATTAGGCAGAGGAGCAGTGATGACATTAGGAGTCTCAGGCGGATCAGATTCAAATTCTCCAGCGTCGATCATATCCTGAATTTTGTTCTTCAACGACCAACAATCGTTTGTATCATGCCCGGGGCTATCGGAGTGATATGCACACCTGGCGTTGGGATTATAACGAGGAGAAGTAGTGTTGGGTTTTGCAGGAGGATCTCTGAGGGTAATTAAATTTGCTTTTAGCATACCCTGCAGTGCTTGTGCTAAAGTCATATTGATCTTCGTAAACTGCCTCCTTCCCGGGTTAATGTGCCTCACAGGTTTCTTGTCTTTCTTTTTCTCGAGCAAAAGAGCCTTCAGTTCCTCCTGCCCCTTGGATAAGTTCAAGATCATCTTCTGGAGTTGAGCATTCTGAGCCTGGAGATCTCTGACAATTTGTTCGAGGTCCATTTTTCTGCTTGGAGGAAAACCGTGAGAACACTGATCCCTTTAGAACACCTGTTATGCAATGTTATGCTATGCAATGTATGAAATGTTTTCAAGGACTTTTGGAATTTAACTTTGCATAAACCACCAAAAAAAGGAAACTTTTCTTTTTTTTTTTTTTTTTTTTTTTTTTTTTTTTTTTTACAAAATAGAGCAAAGTTAAATCCCTAAGTCCTCGAAATGGTTAGTTCAATGTTATGATGTCATGATGTTATGATGTTAAGATGTTATGATGTTAAGTAAACAACAAGCACAAGCAAGTCGCACAACCATCATCCCTAGGTTTTAAGGCTTGCATGAGTTCCATAGGTAATTACCCTCCCCACTGAAGTTTGGTTGGTTCGACCTGTCCTAGAATAGTAACCGGGTTCTAGAAGGATCTCAGATCATTGACCTTTCTTTAAGTCCACTTCAGTGCAACACCAAGTGGTTGACCAAAGCTTCCCTAAAGTCCAATCTCAAAGAGTGTAGTATCGAGTCTCAACCAACCCCAGTCGGAACCGAAGTCAGTTATCTCACTACTTTCTAATGGCCAGGATGAGTCAATTAGGGTTCTAGAGGTCTGGTTAATGCTTTAATGACACCACGCGGAAGCCAAATTTTTCCTCAAGTAACATGAGGAGCATCAGGACAACCAAAGTGTCACATTAACCGTAGCCATCATTTTAACCATTCCAGTATACGCCGGATAGTCGCGATGATCTATTGCTACTTACCTAAGGTACACTAGATCCGGGTGTAGGATCTTTCACTCAAGAATACCCAAGCAATCCCTTAAAAGTAAATCAGACAATTTTAAATAAGTGATCTTGTTTTTTAAGGTAACCTCTCTTTTTAAAGTGTCCCCAGCAGAGTCGCCAGTTCTGTCATACGGTGAACTGACTTTTGGGTGTTTTGCTTTTTATCGCAATGTCGCGGATAGCAAGAGTCGCCACCGACTTTTCTTTTATCCAATAAGGAAAGGTGGAAAAGAACAGGAAAGACCTCAATAGATTTTGGGTTCGGGAGGTACATTATACAAAGGGAAGGTGTTAGCACCCTTTGTATCCATGGTTATCCATGGGCTCTTAATTACTGGATCACTTATATTTTTGTCTGAAAAGTGTCGGTGAATTGCTTAAAAAATGTTTGAAAGAGAGTTTAACTTTGTAATGATTCTCGTATGAATGTATACAAAGTATTTATCTCATTTGATTTTGAAAATGGTTTAGAAAAATATAACTCGGTAATGATTCTAGTATGAATGTATACCAAGTTGTGATTTTCTAGGATTTGTAAAGTGTAAAGTGTGAGGGGTGGAAAATGTTTTAGGTTATGATCCAGTAATTGAGAGTTATACCTTCCTGAGGTCGTTATGGGCATTTCCTATCCTTATGAGGGTAAAACTGTCCTTACTATTGAGAAGTAAGTAATCTTACCCTTTGGATGTTTAAGGGTCACCGTAGGGTCATCGATAGGTCATTGAAGGCAACAGTTGTAAGGATACCTTAGCATTCGAAGGGACGATCATCATTTAACCGTAGGCTACACTGAAGGGTCATCGAGGGACAAAATCGTATTTTCGAAGGCAACATCCGAGGGACCATGATTTATTTTATGATGATTTAATCGAAGGGTCTTTGCTAAGTGTATCCCTACATTCGCGGGACATGACCGTTATACCGTAATACCGTAAGGCAGCAAAGAGAGGTCCAAGATCACTTATTTAAAGGTCATATTTTAAAGTCAATTAAGTAATTAAGTCCATACTAAAATCAATACATTAAAATTAATACATTAAAATTAATACATTAAAATTAACACATTAAAATTAATTAAGCAATTTAGGGTGAGTCTCCCCAAGGGTATCCCACAAATAAAGTGGAAGACCTAAACGGCGATCTTCTTTCTGGGACATATGAACCTTTGCAAAATTCAACAAACGGGTTAGCATACCAAATCCGGGTGCAATCGAGGATTACACCGTAAAAGAAAAACAGCAGCAAGAAAACAGTGTATAATTAACATAGAATCGACCAGATACGCATAAGACATAACAAACAAAATATTGGCGGCTGCCCTTGTTCGCCTCTGCTTCGCCTAGCGAAGGTCTAGCGAACACTCGCTGCGTGCTCGCTTAGCGATGTGCTAGCGAGCGGCTGCGGGTTTTGAATTTCAGCACAGTATGACTTCAACCTGCGGCATGGCTTATGGCATCCAACACATAATTATATTGTTCAGCATTCACAATATCCAGGCACACTTAAATTCACATGCAAAACCTCAAATATGTTTATGAATTCAATTATATTATCACATGCAAGTTAAGAACATAAAGCGGTATCACATGCAAATTAAGAAAATAACACGATAATAGTAATGCAAACCTGTTTGCAATCGAATTGCAACCTTGAATTGGCGAGCCGGATTGAGTTGGGCGGCGATAGCTTCGGGGCGGGGAAGCGGCCTTTAGGGTTTCTTCACTCGGAACTCTCTAAAGTAGCCTCCAGGGTTTCCGTTCCAGGGTTTCCGTCCGTCTTCCTCTGTTTTTCGTCCCCCTTTTCATTACTGAAGTGCTGGTATTTATAATGCCTTTTTTCATGACCTAATGGGCTCAGAACGAAGCCCGAAATTTTTTTGTTGTCTGTCAGCCTCGCTAGGCGAGCTGGTAGCGAACGTTTGCTTCGCTAGGCGAGCATGTAGTGAACGTTCGCTAGGCGAGTGTGTAGCGAACGTAACGTTCGCTAGGCGAGCGTGTAGCGAACATGCCAGTTTTGGGCCATTTTCTGGATTGGGCCATTCGTGAGCTGGGCCTTCGTTCCTTTGGGATGTCAGTGCCTTGCGGAACAAGTCGGAGGGTCTTGGAAAATGCTTTGTAATATCAACGGGCAAATTTTGGGGTATGACAGCACCCAAAGTATCCTAGGTACTCCTAGGGAACCCTTTTTGTGTGCATATGTATTTGGTAAAAAATGATGTTTACAAACAAATAGAATGAGGGGATGAGAAAAGAATTCATTAATTATATTTTTATGTTTAACAAGACCTTCGGACTTGTGCCTACGTTGCAACATAAAAATGAGGGGTTAAAACCTCGTAGTTCGTGATACAAATTTCAAAGTGGATGTACTGCTTTTAACAAAAATTAAGTTTGAAAGGCACAGAGGCCCAAAAATGATTTGAATGAGTTAGTTCATTTTGGCTTTTTGAAGGTTTAAGTAAAGTATAATTAAGTCTATTTACAAGTTTGATTAAGAAAAGGAAGTTTGAAAATTCAATGGCATAAGGCCAAAGTTTCTATATTTTTGCAAAGTGGTCAAAGTTTAGAACAAAACTAATTCAAACAAAGAAAATTTTAAAAATGAGGGAGATATTTTTGAAATTAAAGAAATGGGGGGAGATGAAGAGACTAATCCTATGTACAAAATTAAAAGTTAAGGGTTGAAAAGATCTGACCAATGGGTAGCAATCCAATAGACAAGAATGTCAATAGAAACCCAAATTCCCTTGGACATTTAGAATCAAGAAACACATAAATTCACAATTATATCAATCTTGAAGAGTAATGCATCAAATAAAGATAGCCAAATCCAAGCTTAGCCACTCCATGATCTTCTTCAAGATAGCCCATGTAACAAATGAATTCACAAGTCACGGGTTCAAAATAACAGCTTCACCATGATCATGTTGCAGATGAACTCAAATGGATCTTCAATGATGTATCAGATGAATTTTCAAATCACAAGCACTTGGTTACATGAAAGTTGGCATTGACCAAGTCCTTTAGCATAGGAATGTTGCCTAAATTCTAAATCCATTTGTCCAAGATCAAGTCAACAGTCCACACAAAGTTTTTTAGGATTTTTGTTGTTATTATGTACATTAATGGTCAAAGACCACACAAACAAACAAAGTATCCACAAAATGGAAAATATCACACAATATGGTCCAAGTGGACAAAGTGAAAATTGTATTAATATAAACAATTAGAATGGTATGAATAATGGCAAATGAATAAAGACTAAAATTAAATGACATTAAAGTAAATGACTTGAAATTAAAAGTTATTTATTAATGAATTAGAAGTTAGTATTGTTTTGCTTTTGCTTTTTGTTTTTTACTCATTCTTTTGAGAATACTCAACCCACTTATCACAAGCATGGATCCTTTAACCAAGACATCTTCCAAAAGGAAGGAAAAATGACAAGTTTCGACACAATACCATTAAAGAGGGGAGACTTACAATCTCACTAACTAGAATGCTATGCCTTTTTGTGTCACAAATTTAGCGCTATGTTAAGCAATCGTAATTGGACTTATGTAGAAGTCACAATTATTTGAGGTCGGGCAATAGAATTTTGATGTTAATGCATGTTAGAGACATAGTATAATGGACTATGCTCATGAAACATACCACACACAAAAAGAATATGCAAAAGAGGTGGCATAATCTCATCCATACTTATGTTGATTTTTCAATCAACTAGCCTTAGCACTTTGAGATATCATAGGCCAAATGAGATGAGTGCATAAAGAATGGGAATGAGATGAAGAGAGGGGGGAATGGATCAAAACTCAAATTGGTCAAAGGAGGATTCTTACCAAATTAATATCATCCATTCATTTTGGGAGATGGAATGTACATTCCATCAATCCCCTAAATCCAATGATATTAACTTGACAAAGTCAAATCAATCTTGACCAAGCCCCAACAACAAGAGTCAAACTCAAATAAGTCATCACAATTGGTCAACACAATTAATTGGCATTTATTCAAATTAAAAAGACTAAAATAATACATTTAAATTAAATATGGTTTGTCAAATTCCTAAAACCTCATTAAAACACCAAAGAAATGGCCATGAGATTTATCATAGGTCAAACAAGGTCAAAGGACCTTGGAGAAAAAATTTCAAAATTTTTAAAGACTTAAAAGTATTTTTAAACAATTAAAAATAAACAAAAAATCAATTAAATTATGAAAAATATTAATAATGATCCAAAAAATAATTTTAATTCAAAATATGAAAGGGGAAATTATTTGAAATTTTTTGGTGAAAATCTCATATTTTTTGGATCAATATTAAAATTAATATGAATTAATGAAAATAAAAGGAATAAAAGAAAATCAGAAAATATCAAAAAAACGTGAGCCACTTGATCTTCCTCATTAATTGAGGTGACAGATCAGGTGGCCTGAAACGCACGTTCCACCAAACACACGAGTCAGCACGCTGCAGGGATGGTAATCACAATGAGCGCTCAGGATTAAAACAAATTGGATGGTCATATGGCTGGGAGACGTGCCAACGCCCTACGAGAGCTGTAACTCCGGTCTTCTTCTCCGGTGGACTTCACCGGACTGGTCCACCCTCAACCATCCCGAAAATAAAAAAGGAGGACATGATCTGAAAGAAAAAATGGCGTAGAGCACAAATCTGACCTCAATTTCAACTCACTCCAAATATATAAAAAGATATGAGGAGTTAAGTTTTGAGGTGTGTCAACTGAGTTGCTTCAATTTGACCTCTAAGCAACTCAATCTTCTTGCCTACATTGGTAAGACTTCATACAACCAAAGATCCAAGGGAATTAAGTAGAATTGAGTGAGAATCGAAGAGATGAAGTTTTCTGAAAATTACCTTCAATGCTACGCAGAACTTGATGTTGCTTGCTTCAAACACGATTTGATCACACTTGAGAAGCTAGCAGGAAGTGATTGGAGAGGTTGCAAGGCTGTGGATCCTGGAGTTCTTGAATCTCCAACAGTTGAGATTCAAACTCAAATTTCAATTTGAGATTTCTCAGGTTTTCCTTTAGAATGAGAGGGTTTGAATTGGGGGGCAAAGCTGACGCGCAAGGTGTGATTCAAATGAGCTCATAAGCCTTCTATTTATAGCCAAAGGGAATGATATTTGCACACTTCAAAATCTGTCCAAAATTGGTAATGTGAATGGAACAAGTGCATGGGCATGTACATGCCCATGATACAATGCATTAAGGTCCAAAATGATTCATGTTGAAATCTGAATGAAGCTTGAATGGCAAGGCAATGTGAACTGAAGTTTGTACATTTGATTCTTTCTAATGATGCAACCCTGTTAAAGCCTTGTGTAGACCTAGCAATCTTTATCCAAAATGCATGAACTTGGGTTCTTTGGAAAGCTTGGATCAAGGGGAACTAGTTTGAAGTTCAACACTTTTTCATTTGGAGCTTGGAACATGGAGAATTTTGAGGTGGAAGTTTGGAAATTTTAACATATTGAAAAATTTACTAAGTGTCAAGCTATATACTTCAATATTCCACCTTGCTTAACTTTTTATGTGAGCTTAAAATGAGAAAAATGTCTTCATCAAAGTTATAGCTCTTGCAAAGAACTTCAAAATGGTCACTGATTTCATGTAATTCGGATTTATAATGATAGAGTTATGCATTTTTGAAGTTTGAAAAATCACTTGTTCAATGGTATAGGTCAAAAATGACCTATAATGTTTCCTCATATCACATGCTCATAAAAGTTGAGTTTTCTTTCACTCCAAACATAAAAGTTGAAGTATACATCTTGAATTTAATTTTTCAACTTGGAAATATATCATCTCATACAAATTGAGCAAGTTATGGCCTTGGGAAGTTGACTTTCAAATTAGGGTTTAGACAAAATGACCTATAATGTTTCAACATAGAAAATGATTTTCCAAGCAAAACTAGATCTATTTCTCAACATGAAAGTTGTTTGTAATGTCATGTAGAGTAACTTTTCTCTTAGAATCATTTTCATATGGTGAAAATTATAGGAGATAGGGTGTAGGGAGACCCAGTTTTGATCAGATGTGTTCATCTGGCCAACCACCATCAACCAACTTGCTAACCTTCAATTCTATTGACTTTCTTGGATCATGGTAGATAATATATGAATAATATGATGAATTTTGAAGTGCCCCTTGAGAAATTTGATCAATTGGTGAGATAGCTTATTGGAGAAGTTACTTAAGATACCCAGTCAAACTAGGGTTTCCAAGTCAAATCACTTCTAAACTCTTGAAGAACACTTGATCAATATATCGTGTAGGAATAAATGGAACTCATATATGATGATCATAACCATTCTTGGATCAATTCATGGTTGTGCTCTTTGTCATGAGGGTCTCAAACCCTACATATGAACTTGATAAATCAATGGGATCATACCTTACCTACAAAAGAGTTAGGCAAATGCAAAGACATATTTTTTGGTATTTTCGTTAGTAAAATGATAATATACAAGTATGATACAATCACATAGTGCTTGGTGATATCTCCCAAAACAAACCCAATGAAAGAGGGGTAAGGAGGATGCCAAGGTATGATCCCAATGCTAATGCTTATGATGAAATTGCATGAGGGATCTTAGGGTCAAAATTGGGGTCTTACAACGTGGTTAGTGATATAGATGAAAGAAAAGTAAAAGTTAAAGGGGACCTCACATGGACTCATTTTCCTATTTCTTTCTCTTTCATCCCTCAAAAGATTATCTCTTCTCTCTCTTGTTTCTGCCACCGTACAAACACCAAAAATAAAAAAGAAAACCACCCTAAAAGATCAAACACAGTAGTTATTTAAGAACTCTTCATGAATATCATGAAGATGTTCATGTCAAAACCCAGTTTGCATGAGAAACTAACCAAATAAAAAAATAACAAAGCTCAAACCTAACCTAAAATTAATCCTTGAGCACGAATCTGCCTTGATTCAACCAAATAACACACAAATTTACATATCCTAATTCATTCCCAAATAAACCATTGGTTCGAAATCACAAAAATTAACAATCCAAACACGCAAATATTGCAATTAGCCATACAACAACTATAAAGAGGAAAATAAACATGAATAAAGTGCAAGAAAAATGGAGAATAATACCTCATCGCAGCTTTGAAACTCTGCCAAGAATCCGACCAATCTCATGTGAGTTATTCTAAGCCTTTCTCTACTTCTTTTTGTATGCTTCTGTCCCTCATACTCTACTTCTTATTTTCCCTTTTGTGTTGCTTCGACGAGTAGTGAGGCTTAAGGATAATGCTCAACTCTCTTAAACTTCAATGAGAAGCTTAAAAAGCTTTCTTTGGTGAGATTTAATGAGGGTGGGATTTGAATTTAGCTGGGATTCAATGAGAATTTAGCTGGGATTCAGTGAGGATTTGAATTTAGCTTTAGAATGTTCAACCCTCATTCTATATATCACAAGATACCTCTAGAAAATATTAGCAATATTTGAAAAAATGATCATGAGTATTTGCAATGATTTGGAAAGGTATTATGATCATATGAAATGAAAAGGTATGTAATTGATTCAGAATTTTTCAACGTGTTAAGGATGTCAATTGATTGACCTAGGATGTCAATTGATTGAGTCAATTATAACATTAAAAAAATATCAAAATTTGCATTATGTCAATCAATTTACACAATGAGTCAATTGATTGACTCAGTTGGTTTTTCACTTTTTCCTTTTACAGAAAGTATGTCAATCAATTGAATGTTAGGTGTCAATCGATTGACCTCCTTAAAACTTGAAAATCTTCCATTTAAAATTTATGCTTTGAATGGAAATCATGAATGAATATTTAGAAAACATAGAATGGTTTAGATGAAAAGAATTTGAGCACCTAAAAATTATATACATAAGAATTACCATTGTACCTTAATCATCATCATTCAATTCTTCGATTTTCAAAGCCGATGCAATCTTGATACCCGATTTCAATATTTTTCTTCTTTGATCTTTCTTAATCAATAAGATTTTGTCTTCATCAAAACCAAGTTATGATAGATGATGAACATATTCTTCACAATCTCCCCTTTTTTTATGATGACAAAACATATTAATGAGAAGTTTTTTCTTGTCACTTGATTTCTCCTCATATCTTGTATGTCTACCTATTTTTTGGATATACCCCCCCTCATTTATATTGAAATATATGCTATGTATTTGGTATCCTGAAAAATAACAAAAACAACCATCTCTCTTCTCCCCCTTTTTGACATTATAAAAAAGAAAAAGAGTATTACCAAGGAAACATAATATACAAGGGAAATGATACATTAGATATAGAAAAATACTTATTGTCTTCAAAAAGATTTGATGTCAATATTGATATCAACGTGTTAACCTTTTTCAAATCATATTTAATTCACTGAAGCTTTAATTCATGTTTGACCCAATTGATTCTTCACTTTTTAGTTTTACAGAAAGCATGTCAATCAATTGAATGCTAGGAGTTCATCGGTTGACCTCCTTAAAAACATGAAATTTTGCCTTTTAAAAGTTGTGCTTTGAATGGTAATCATGCATGAATATTTAGGAAACATATAATGGGTTAGATGAAAATATTTTGAGCACCTAAAATTTATATACTTAAGAATTGCCATTGCACCTTAATCTTCATCATTCAGTCCTTTTATTTCTAAAGCTTATGCAATCTTGATACTTGATTTAAATCTTTTTATTTTCTTAACTTTCCGTCATTGATAAGCTTTTGTCTTCATCAAAAACAAGCTTTGATAGATGATGCGCATCTTCTTCACATTATGATGTATATACCTAAAGGATTGTTATTATTGCCTGAAGCTATTTATATCAATTTTCATTCTTATTTTCTCCACACACATTATTATTCTTGTTGGATTGAACAAGTATTTTTTGAATCATCCACCAACAAGTGGCGCCATTGTGAAGAAATAAGGAAAAATATTTCGAGTGAGCATTATAAGTACCGAATGAAATATTGAGAAGTTTTTCAAAGACAATGAATTTGTGTTATGGAAGTTGAAATCAAAAAAAGTTTTAATTTAACAAAGTGTCAAAAGGCTGTGAACAGTTAGACATTGGTGTTGTCAAGCCTAACACAAATAGAGAAAACTAAGATTATAGATAAGAAAATGAATGTCATTATCATATGTCTTGGAAATAAAAGTTTGAAGGAAATTGCAAAAGGAGAAGGTTGTGGTAGAAACTTTGGTGAAGCTAGAAAAAATGTATATGACTAAGTCATTAGGGCATATGTATACTTGAAACAAAATCTCACTTATTCAAGATGGAGGAGTCAATGTATATTATGGAGTAATTTAAAAAACTCAATAAAATAATTAATGACTTGCAAAATATAGAGGTAAATATTTATGGTGAGGGTAAGAATTTAATGTTGTTGAGTTCATTACCTAAATCCTTTAAAAATTTTAAGGATTCTCTTATTTATGATAAGAAAGACATTATCACCTTGTATGGGTTCAATAAGCTATTAAAGTCAAGGAGTTAACTAAGATAAAAAGAGTTGAAGATTGATGATAATGGTGAAGGCTTGAATGTTTAAAGGGGAAAATGAGAATAAAGGAAACCATAAGGGGAATAAATCTAAGTCTTAGTCCAATTCAAAGGGTTTTGACAATTCAAAGTATAAGCGCCTCAATTGTAACAAGATATGTCACTTCGAGAAGAAATGTGCGTACAAGGTTTGTGATGACAGTTCCTTTAAGATCATGGTTGGCTTGGAAGAAGGCTATGAAAGTTATGGTGCAATAGATGTGACAATTTTGAAAACTAAGAAGTGTTTGGTCACAGACTCTGGATGTTTTTATCATATGTTTCTCGGAAAAGAATACTTTAAGACCCTGGAGTTGAAAACGATGGAGTTATTCTCCTTAGAAATGATAAAGTGTGCAAGGTCCAAGTATGAGTTCTATTTGTCTAAATATGATTGATAATTATGAGATTCTTATACACGATGTGAGGTATGTTCTTAAACTTAGGTGAAAATCACTTTCTATAAGCATGTTTGATGGATAATGTTATTGAACTTGAATTTAACATGGCATGTTAAGAATTTTGCATGGTGTGTAACACCCTAAACCCCAAATATTAATATAAAAGAGAATTTTCATAACTTAGGATGCTACTCAAAACAAAACATGCAACTTCAAGAGTATTTTTCAAAAACTTCGCAACGGAACTCAAAATATCTAAAAACATAAAATAATTATTTAAAGCAAATAATCAAAGAAATAACTCCAAACAGTAACTCAAACAAAACAATGTGTCTTGTCCACGATGTTATAGATTAGAGCATATAAACCACTAATAAGCAATAAATATAAATATAAACATAGACAACTTCCAAGGTCATCTTCCAACTTGCAAATAATTACTCCTACTAAGTATCTGATTATATGTACTCTAGAGGAGCACAAACGTCACAACAACAAAAAGGGATGAGATTACACCTTACAAATGAGAACGGTGAAAAATAGCAGTAGGATAATAATATGAACACAACATTAATACTAAGACATAAACACAAGCACATGTTTCATTCATAATATATGCAATGCTACTATCCAACAACTCAATCACCTATATGCATGCGGTACCAAGTTTTTTGTGTAGATATCAGAGGTATGTTATTGAATTATGTTACTGATTCTTCCACGGTCTCCGGCCCCTCACCTGAACCAACGATCCCTCCGAATAGATCTGAGACCCGTCTCTGGTCCCTCAATCGAACCAACGATCTCACCAAATTAATCTGAGGCCACCTAATAGACCGAAGTCTCACCTATCTCCAAAATATATGTATGCATGAAAATATGAATAAATAAACTTACATCTGACCAAAAGAAATCATAACTTACCAAAAGGTCTTCATAATTTATTCACCAAATAATGGTCATACATACGAACCTCATATTGTCAAAGAAAGGCCATCAAAATAGTCTCATCAGACTAATATTCAGCAAGAGAAGTATAAATCACACAACTTATTTATAAAATTTATTCACCAAGAGTGGTTCTAAAATACATATCATAAATTGTGAATCACAGGCCACCAAAATCACCACATCAAGTCGTTTTATTTCTATTTTTTGTTTTAGATTATTAAAATCATTTTATAAAAGAGGAATTTCAGTTAATTAAAATATACTATTAATTTCCATAATTTTGTATTAGTCTAATAATAAAGTCATATCATATCATAAAATAAATTAAATAATTATTACACGTTATTAATTATAATAAATTGTTATGAAAAAAAATTTAAACAATTAGAGTTTCATAATTATTGATAATTATATATCATTGATTACCATAAATTTAATTTTAAAAATTAAAATAGTAAAAATATTAAATATCATTATCAATCATTACTTTTTTACTTTGATTATAATTCAGTACACTTAGATTCATTGTTAAATCAATTTTCCGTTACTAATAAAAACAACTTAAGTTTCTATTAATAAAATTTTAATCATGGTATTAATAAATAAAAAATCATCAATATTATAATAATTTAAAATGTTAATATAATTGAATAATTTTAACTCGAATTTCTATGCATACTTAAAAAAAATGATTACATAAAAATATGATAATCCACTGTGTAAAATAAAAAGGTCGTGCTCCTGGTGCACATGTTAAAAAATCCATAAATAAAAATTCTATTGAAAAAAGTGATAAAATCATTAATTAAAAGTTGTATTAAATTCAATGCACAATTTCTAATAAATTTTTACTATATTTATCTCTTAACTTGTGTAGCATTACCCAAATAAAAAATCATAATATAAATGACAATCCAAAAAAAATCCAACAATGACAATTTCTTTTTAAACAAAAATTTACGAAAAACAAAAAATTAATAAACAATCAATATCTATAAAAAAAAAAACAGATAACATTGTAGTCACTAAGTTTTATTATAAATAGTTATTGAAAATGATATAATAGAAATAAAAATATGAGAAATATTAGAAATATATAAATATTCGTATTTCATGTAGCGCTTGTAAACTGTTTTAAAATAAATTATAAAAATTAAGGTTTGTCAATTATACAAAAATAATTATCAAAAATTGCAGTTTTAAACTTTTTTTGAAAAAAATAAATTACGGTTTCAGACCTTTTAATAAAAATTTATTATTTTACAGCAATTTAACATTAGTTCACAAATCCCATTTGATCGTCCAAATTATTATATAAATATAGACATCAATCACAAAGTGATCAAATAAGATGTCCCATTTGGGAATAGATCCTAAAAATAATAGTTTTGAAATAAAATTTCAATCACATATATCTTACATCAATTTTCACACTTGTGAGATATTATCATAAAATATATGACAAAAGGGTTGGGTCGAACCCCATTTGGTTAGAGCATAATTTTAATAATACAAACAAATATCGTATTAATCGGTTAATATATTTTCAGATATGACAAGTAATCCCCTTACCTCGTAATTGGAGCTTTCTAACGAATTATGACAAATCTTTTATTCATATTGTGACTCTCAAACACTATGCATATCAGCAGTTTTCTGGAGTTCCAATATTTTTGTGTTACCCCAATTTATAAAACTGACGTTAAAATATATAGTCCCAATTTCTAACCGAAAAATATACTTATTTATTATTAATAAAATAAATTCACTTAAATAATTATCCAAAAAGTTATAATATTTTTACTATAACATTTAATTTTTAAATAATTATTCCAATAATTAAATATACATGTTAAATGAATATTTAATAATAATCCCCAATATTATAAATTATTTGTAATAATTATAATTACTCCAATTGTTACTAAGTAATTTTAAAATCATCTAATTATTTCTAATAATTCAAATAGATCCCCAAAACAACTATATTTGTACCAAATAAATGGAACACCCCTATTTCTATTAAATAATTAGTTTAATTAAATAAATATTTGATTATAACAATAATATTATATTATTTATAGAAATTTTAATTATTCTAACAACTACTCCAAATAAAGTTATATAATAATTATTAATAATTTAAATTTTATTTTCTCAACTCTCAACTTCACTATTTCGCGTAATTATTAAATTACTAAAATACTCTCAAATCCCCCAAAATACTAAAATAGCTCAAATATTCTAAAATAATTAAACTACAACAAATATCAATCACATCAACACTTCATAATTGATAACAAATATTTATCTAAATTTGGGGTGTTACATGGTGCATTCTTATTTCTAAGGGATAAAAAAAATATACATTGCGTATATTTTGGATAATTCCATTGTTATAGGTTACACCCTTAGCCACTAAATTTTTTTAATATAAAACCAAATTGTTGGTGGTATTCTATAGGGGGCTAAAAATGTTTTTTTAATTTTCTTCTTCTTTGTTTTTACTTACACTTGATTAGTTTTCTAGATTTTTTACTAGCTTGGTTTACAATGATAACATATCCTTTTTTGTTGGATTTAATGGACAGTTCTTCATACATCTATATATTATTCTAGATATTTCATGAGAGAGAGAGTTCTACACACTTCTCTATGCTACTTACATTTATTATTATGATTCCATCAATCTACTTCAAAATCTCTCTAGAATTTATTAATCATCTGATACATGAACTCACATTAGCATACGTAGATGCTGCTACAATACTTTAGGTACATGCTTCTAATACAAGCATTTATTGATATACAACATTACTCGATATTTTCCCCATAATTTGTTGTTCTTGAACTCCCAGATCCTTTATTAATTTTTGGATTCTTTTCTCTAGTAAGATCTTTTTTGAAAAAAATCAGCAACTTGATCATTTTTCTTGCAAAAACTCAGTTGGACCTCTTCATCTTCAATTGTTTCTCGAATGAAATGATGTTTGATGGATATATGCTTTGTTCTTCCATGATAGACTGGACTCTTAGCCATAACAATGGCCGATTTATCATCACAATGGATGGTCATAGCTTCTTGTTTCTCGCCAAAGTGTTTAAGTATTCTCTTCAATTGTATTGCTTGTTGGGTAGCTAAGCCAACGAGAATATATTCAGCTTTCACAAAAGATTAAGCAACAATTAGTTGTTTCTTTTAGCACCATGAAACAAATCCTAAACCTAGTGAAAAAAGATATCCATAGGTGTTTTTCATGTCATCCACAACCTTCCCAGTCACTGTTGAAAAAACACATTAACTTAGTTTTAACCTTACTAACATATTTGATTCCACAGTCCAAGGTGCCTTGAATATATCTCAATACTTTTTTTTCCCGATCCTAGATGGATATGACTTGAATCGTTCATGAAATGAGAAAGTAAACTTTTTCAAACATGATATCAATTCTTTTGTAGTTACTAGCATCAACCTTCTTTCCTCCATCTTCTTTCTTCAAATTTTCATTCACAATTAAATATGTATCAGTTGGATTGCAGCCAAACATTCCATATTTCTTAAATATTTTCTCAGCATATTTTTTTTGACAAGTGAAAACTCCATGATCCTCTTGGTAAATTTCAATTCCAAGAAAATGATGTGGCATGCCCAAATCATTCATCTCATATCTTATCATAATTTCTTTTCTAAAATGTTCAATCAACGTTAAGTTATTTCTAGTAAAGATTAAATCCCCCACATAAAGTGCAACAATTAAAATATCAATCACACCTTATCATTTGACATACAAAGTAGGCTCAATATTGTTATTCTCAAAACCTTTATCTATGAAGTAATTGTCAATATTTCTATACAATGCTCTTGGTGCTTGTTTCAATCCACAAAGAGTTTTCTTCAATCTATAAACCTTTTCTGCTTGAACTTCAATCTCAAAGCCTTGAGGTTGCTCTACATCGACTTCTTCTTTTAGTTCTCCATTTAAGACTTCATACTTCACATCTAGTTGAAATAACTTCCATTCTTTTTGGGGCACAAGAGATATTAAATCTTTAATGTGTCGAGACATACCATAGGGGAAATGTCTCTTCATAGTAAATACCGAGTTGTTGTGCATAGCCCTTTGCAAAAAGTCTTGATTTGTTCTTTTGGAATGTATAATATGGATTATGTTTCACCTTGTATACTCATTTCACACCAATATATTCTTTGTGATTGGATTCTCCACTAGCTCCTACATCATGTTCTTTTCAATCACATCAATTTCTTCTTGCACTGCCTTCCTCCAAGCGTTTTTTTAAATGCTTTTTCAAAATTTTCAAGTTCAATTGCATAATAGTTGCATCTAGCATAAACTTCATCCAAAATAAAAAGTTTTGAGCAAAGAAAACACACCCAAAAAACTTAATGTGGTTTAGTGAAGGCTTTTTTCCACTCTGTATCGGTAAATTTTTTTAGATTAAGCTATTTGATTAACTTAACTCATAAAGCAAGAGTCGCCACCGCATTTTTATTATTTCCAAAGGAAAAGGGAAAAAAGTACGAACAAAACCCAAATAAGTTTTAAAATAAAACTAATAAAAGAGACAGGGATCCGACGGTTGGTTATGCAAAGGGAAGGTGTTAGCACCCTAAACATCCATGGTAATCCATGGAAACCTCTTTGAAAATATGTACATTTCAGTTTAAAAAAAAGGTGTTGTTTGCAAAAGATTGGAGAGACGGTAAAATATATATTTTTTCAATTTTTTGTGTTTGCCAAGACTCTTTGATGTCTCATACCTACGTACCAACAAAGTGCAATAGAGGATCAAAACCTCGTAGTTCGTGGTAAAAATATCAAAGATGTTTGTTTTGATTTATTTTTATAAAGATATATTTTGTCATTTTAAGGAGAATACTCAACTAAGATCCCTAAAGATATATATTTTATAAAGATATACTTTGCATCATCATGAGAAGATGTAAAACCCAATTTGGACCCTAAGATCCCTCATGCAACTCATCATATGCATTGGCTTTGGGATCACACATTGGCATCCTCCTCACCCCTCATTCATTGGGTTTGCATTAGGAGAGGTCACCAAGCACATTTGATTGTATCATACTTTGTTTTTCATTATTTACTAGCCAAAAAATATGTCAATGTATAGTTTGTTGCTTTTGTAGGTAGTGTGTGTGTTCCCCCATGCTTCATCAAGCTCATATCTAGGGTTTAAGACCCTCAATGCAAGGAAACTAATCAAGATATGGTTCGCAATTACTCTAGACATCATATATCGATCCCCATGATCTTCACATATTATTTTGATCAAGAATTCATCAAGAGTTTGAAGCTTGTTTTCCTTGGAAGCCCTAATTCATCTAGGTATCTTATGTGATTTCATCAGAAGGTTTCTTCATCATTTGATCAAATATTTAAAGGGATACTTCTTATTACATCATATTATGTATATATTATCCTCCATTATTCCAAAAGATCAAGAGAATGTCAAGTTAGCAAGATGGTTCATGGTGGTTGACAAAAGAAAGTCAAATGGTCAAAACTGTGGTTCCCTAGACTTTATCTCCTACAATTTTTATCATATGAAAATTATTCCAAGCTCAAAGTTACTCCTTATGATATTCCAAACAACTTTCATGTTGAATTCAAGATCTAGTTTTTCTTGGAAAGTCATTTTTTATGGTGAAAGATTATAGGTCATTTTGTTTGAACCCTAGTTAGGAGGTCAACTTCCAAGGACCATAACTTGATCAATGTTTATGAGATGAAATACATTCAAGTTTCATGATCAAATAAAATATGTCCTATCTAACTTTGATTCTTGGAATAATTTCAAATTCAACTTGCAAATGCATGTTCCAAGAGAAAATATTATAGGTCATTTTGGGCCACTACCATTGAACAAGTGATTTTCCTTAACTTCTAAAATGCATAAATCCTTCATGCCAAATACAAATGAGGTCAAATATGTCAACAAATTTAATATGTTTGAAATATATACAACTTTTATGAAAGAACGTTTTCCATTTGAAGCGCATAACAAAAGTTATTCAAGGTGGAAGAAGTGAACATTTGACTTGGTACTTAGAAAATTTTCAAATATGTTTGATTTTCCAAAATTCCACCTCAAAATTCATGATGATCCAAGATTCAAATGGAAAAGTTTTCAACATGAAAGTTGTTCCCCTTGATCTCACCTTTCCAAAACGTCCAAGATCGTCTCATTTGGACAAGAAATGAAGGACTTGCGCATGGGTTCTTTCCAAAGGTTCATTTGGATGGATTTCACATTCACTTTTCAATCTCCTTTGCATGACCACATGACATGATTTCAGCATTGCACATTGGTGATTTTGGACCTCATAACATCATTTGATGTTCCTATCACACTCCCATGCAAGCATGCAAGGGAGTTGCTACTTTTGGCCAATTTTAGAAGTGTGTGTCAAATGCATAGCCTATAAATAAGACCCTCTCGGCTCAGAATTAAGGACCTCTTCCCCAAGCTTTGAACCTGCAATCTAAACCCTCACTATTAAAGGATAATCTTGAAGTTTTTCATTTGAAAATCGAGCTTCAAATCTCATTCTGTTTTGAGATTGAAAATCCAAGAGTCCAAGCGTTTCCTTGATCCAATTCAACTCCTACAAGCATCTGAAGTCAAGCCAAGGCCAATTAGAAGCAAGATCAAGCAAGTTTGAAGCTCACTCGAAGGTGATTTTCTATAATTTTCATCTCTTCGATTCTCTCTCAATTCTTCACTATTCTTTGTGATTTTTGGTTGGCTGAAGTCCTATCAATGCAGGCAACAAGATTGAGTTGCTTTGAGGTCAAATCGAAGGAACTCAATTCATGATCCTCAAAATTCAAATCCCTGCATCTTTTTATATACTTGGAATTCGAGAAAATCGAGGCCAGATTCATAATCTTGAGAATTTTCTCTTTGAAATAGTGTCATTGTTTGTCATTTTCCATTGAAATGATGTTGGACCAGTCCGGTGGAGGTCACCGGAGAAGATGACCAGAGCCCCAGATCCGGTGATGTGTTGTCACGCTTCCTGACCATTTGAGCAAGTTCAAATGTTATAATCTGGACTGTTCCATTTGATTACCACGCGTAAATCTGTTTGACCAAGGTCCACCATGGAACATGCGCGTGTGGCCATCAGATCTGCCACATCAATTAATAAGGGAGATCTGATGGCCATTGTTTTTTCTATTTTAATTTTAATTTCTGATTTTATGTTTAATCCTTTTATTTTGTTTAATTCATAATATTTTCATTTTTAATCCAGAAAATGACTTTCACAAAAAATCTTTAAATATTTTTCTCTTCCATATTCTGAATTAAAATTATTTTTTGGATTAATTTTGATATTTTTCATGAATTTAATGTATTTGTGCATATTTTTAATTGTTTAAAAATACTTCTGACTTTTCAAAAATCATAATTTTTTTTGTCTAAGGTCCTTTGACCTTGTTTGACATAGGATAAATCTCTTGGCCATTTATTTGGTATTTTGTAGAGATTTTAGGTTTTGACCAAATTAAATTGTATTTTTATGCATTTTTAAATTGATTTTTAATTGATTCATTGTGTAAAAATTATGTTGAGCCATTTTTATGGTTTTGTGATGTTTGACTAATTGTTTGGGCCTTGGTAATGGTTGATTTGACTTTTGTTGGATTAAAACCATTGGATTTAGGGGATTGATGAGATGTACATTTCATCTCCAAAAATGAATGAATGGTTTTAATTTGATAAAATTCCTCCTATGACCTATTTGTGTTTCTTTCATCCCCCCCCCCCCCCCCCCTCTTCATCTTAATCCCTATTTTTTCTGATTCCCTCATTTGACCAATGAAATCTCTAATGTCTTAAGGGTAATTGGTTCATCAATGACCTTGTATCATATGAACCAATACAAGTATGAATGAGATAGGTTCATCCCTCTTGATCGTTTATTTTAGTGTGTGGTATGTTTTAGGAATTTGGTTCATTATACCAAATTTCTAACATGCATTAACACCTAAATTTTTATTGTCTGACCTTAGATAGTTGTGACTTCTACATAAGTCCAATTACGATTGCTTAACATAGAGCTAAATTTGACCCTAATGGCATAACATTCTAGTAAGTGAGATTATAAGTCTCCCATTCTTCATTGTATTGTGTGGAAATTTGACCATTTTTCCTTTCATGAGAGCTAGTGGCATACTTGTTAAATTATCCAAGTTGGAGCCCTTGTCTTGGAAGATGTCTTGGTTTAAGGATCCATGCTTGTGAATGGATGGTTGGGTGTTCTCCAAATAATGACTTAATCAATTAAAAAATACCACTAACACTTGACTATCCTTTGACTAACATTTGACTAACTCTTGTTAATATTGTTTTACGTTTAAGTCATTTACTTTATGCAATTTAAATTTCAGTCATTTATCATTCATTGCCATTTACATATCATTTAAATTGTTTATGTTTATGTAATTTTCCCTTTGCTCATTTGAGCCATATCTTGTGATTGTATATACTTGTTTGTGCATTTTGATTTTTGTTTGTGGTCTTAGGACCTTAAAATACTTAATAACAACAAAAAACCCTAAAAAATGTCTGGTGGACTGTTGATCTTGATCTGAATTTTTGGACTTAGGATTAGGCAACATTCCCTGTGCAAAAAGGACTTGGCCAATGCCAACATTTTAAGACCAAGTTACTATGAACTGAGCCCTCATCTGATGCAAGTCTTGGGATTTATTTGAATTCATCTTCTACTTTGTCTTGGTGCTAATTGTTATTTTGATCTTGTGTTTGATGCTTTGTTCTGAGTTGACCAAGGAATATTTCATCTAGTACATGAGAAGACAAAGAAGACTGCTAGCTATGGGAATTCCTTGCTTGGATGTGGCTATTTTTATTTGATGCCTTGATCTTCTTGATGTCTGAATATTTCTCATTTCTCCTTAATTATTGCTTGATTCAAAGTCCAAAGGGAAAATGGGTTTTCTATATGACATTCTTGTCGGTTGGATTGCATCCCATTGGTCAGATCTTTTCAACTCTTAACTTTTAATTTTTGTGCTCAGGGTAGCCTTTCCATCTCCTCCCACTTCTTAAATTTCAAAATCTCTCACTCTTTTCAAAAAAATTCTTTGCTTTGTGATTTAAAACTTAGACCTTATTTTAAATAGAAACTTTGGCCTTATGCCAATGAATTTTTAAACTCTTTTTCTTAAATCAAATTTGTAAAATAACTTAATCATATTGACTGAAAATTTCAAAAGACAAAAAGAACTAACAAACCAATTCAAATTTTTGGCCCCTTTGTGCCCCTTTTCATTTAAACTTTTGTTAAAAGCAATTCACCAACTTTGAAATTTTTACCATGAACTATTAGGTTTTGATCCTTCATTTATATGTTGGTACGTAGGCACAAGTCCGAAGGTCTTGTCAAACACAAAAATATAATCAATGAATTCTTCTCTCACCCCCTCCCTAAAAACACATGCACACATAAAAAAGGGCTCTCTAGGAGTAATTAGGACACTTTGGATGCTAACACCTTCCCTCTGTGTAACCAACCCCCTTACGTGTAATCTCTGACATTTTATTAGTTTTGATTTGAAAAATTCTTATCTTTGGGTTTTGTTCGTACTTTTCCCTTTTCCTTTGGAAACAATAAAAGCATGGTGTCGACTATGGTTTTATTAATGTCAAGCTTATCCATAGCTTGATGTTAATGAATTTACCGCTACAGAAATTAAGTTACGACTCTGCTGGGGACTAGTCCTTAGTGGGTTTAGCCTACTTTTTTATGTGTATATATTTGTATATTTGATGTTTGTATATTTGTTTGTATGATATAATCTGTTTGTTATGCTTGGTGATCTCTGAGTGGTGAGATAAGTTCTAACCCTAACTTGAGAGCAATTAAGATATGCCTTTTATGTCAAAATTTAGCGCTATGTTAAGAAATCGTAATTGGACTTACGTAGAAGTCACAACTATTTGAGGCCAGGAAATAGAATTTTGGTGTTAATGCATGTTAGAGACATAGTATAATGGACTATGCTCATGAAACATACCACACACAAAAAGAATATGCAAAGTGGGGGGTCTAATCTCATTCATACTTATGTTGATTTTTCAATCAACTAGCCTTAGGATATAGAGATATTATAGGTCCATGATATGAATGCATAAAGAGGGGGAATGAGATGAAAAGGGAGGGGGAATGGATAAAACACAAATTGGACAAAGGAAGACTTTTATCAAGTTAAGATCATTCATTCATTTTAGGAGATGAAATGTACATTCCATCAATCCCCTAAATCCAATGATCTTAACCTAGCAAAGTCAAATCAACCTTGACCAAGGCCCATCAACACAAGTTAAACTTACAAAGTCAATTAAAATGGCTCTACACAATTAATTTGGCATTTAATCAATTAAATATAATAAAAATAATGCATTAAATTAAATATGGTTGGTCAATTTCCTAAAACCTCATCAAAACACCAAAGAAATAGCCATGAGATTTATCATAGGTCAAACAAGGTCAAAGGACCTTGGAGAAAATTTTTCAGAATTTTTGGAAACCTAAAAGTATTTTTAAACAATTAAAAGTATTCACAAAATCAATTAAATCGTGAAAAATATTAATAATGATCCAAAAAATAATTTTAATTCAGAAAATGAAAGAAGATTTTATTTAAATTTTTTTGGTGAAACTCTCATGTTTTTTGGATCAATATTAAATTTAATATGAATTAATAAAAATAAGAGAAATAAAACGAAAATTCAGATAATCAAAAAAACGTGGACCTCTTCATCTCCCTCATTAATTGAGGTGGCAGATCAAGTGGTGAGAAACGCGCGTTCCATAGTACACACTAGTCAGCGCTCCATACGTTGGGTAATCACAAGCAACGTCCCTGATTAAAACATTTTGAATCAATCTAATGGCTCAGAACACATCCAGCGCATCGCCGGAGCAAAATGCTGGTCATCTTCTCTGATGACCCTGGCCGGACTAGTTTTTTCATCATCATAACATAAATGAAAAAGGAGGACATGATCTTAAAGAAAAATGGTGTAGATCACGAATATCACCTCGATTTAACCTAATTCCAAATATATAGAGAGATACATGGAGTTGAATTTTGAGGTGTGTGAACTGAGTTGCTTCGATTTGACCTCAAAGCAACTCAATCTTCTTGCCTACATTGGTAGGACTTCAGACAACCAAGGATCCAAGAGAATTGATGAGAATTGAGAGAATCGAAGAAAACAAAAATCTAGAAAAATACCTTCAATATTGTGCAGAACTGGATCTCTCTTGCTTCAATTCATGCTTGATCTTGGTTATGGATCTTGTAGAAGTGGATTAAGAATGGTGCAAGGCTTTGGATCCTGGAGTTTTCGAATCTCCAAACAGTGAGATTCAAACTCAAATTTCAATTGAAATTTATCAGGTTTTCCTTTGAATGGTGAGGGTTTCAATGATTGGAGGCAAAGTTGGCGCGCAAGGTCCTTCAAATTGAAGCATTGGACCTTTATTTATAGAAAATGGTAAGTGTTATTTGCACACTTGAAATTACTTCCAAATTTGGCAATGTGAATGCGCATGCATGGGCATGTGCAGGCCCATGAAGCATCTCAATTAGATCCAAAATCAAAAGAAATGAAGTATGAATGAAGATTGCAATGCAAGGCAAAGATGTTTGGATGTTTGAAGCATGATTCTTGCCAACGTATACATCCCTGTTCAAGCTATGCACAAACCCCACAAAATTTGTCCAAAATGCATGAATTTGGACTCTTTGGAAAGGTTAGACCAATAGGAAAAATTCTCATGTTGAACACTTTTCCATTTGGAACTTTTATCATGATGAATTTTGAGGTGGAAGTTTGGAAACTTCAACATGTCAAAATATTTTCTAAGTGTCAAGCCATATGTTCAATTATTCCACCTTGGATAACTTTTTATGTGAGCTTCAAATGAGAAAAGTGTCTTCATCAAACTTATATCTCTTTCAAAAACCTTAAAAATGGTCACACATTTTACATCATTTAGATTTAGGATGAATGAGTTATGCATTTTTGGAGTTGAGGAAAATCACTTGTTCAATGGCATTGGTCCAAAATGACCTATAATGTATCCTCATATCACATGCTCATAAAAGTTTAATTAGCTCTCACTCAAAACATAAAAGTTTAAGTAAACACCTTTATATTAATTTTGCAACTTGTAAGTCTTTCATCTCATAAAAAATGAGCAAGTTATGGCTTTGGGAAGTTGACTTTCAAATTAGGATTTAGACAAAATGACCTATAATGATTCAACATAAAATATGAGTTTCCAAGCAAATTTAGCTCTAGACTTCAACATGAAAGTTGTTTGGAATGTAATTTAGAGTAACCTTGCTCTTGGAATCATTTTCATATGATGAAAATTGTAGGAGATAAAGTCTAGGGGGCCCAGTTTTGATCAGATGAATTCATCTAGTCAACCACCTTCAACCATCTTGCTAACTTCCAATTTTCTTGACTTTTTGGACTCATGGGAGATCATATATGCATAAAATGATGAAATTTGAAGTGTCACTTGAGATATTTGATCAATTAGTGAAGAAGCTTGTTGAAGAAGTTACTCAAGATACCTAGATGAATTAGGGTTTCCAAGGCAAACCAACTCCAACCTCTAGAAGAAATCTTGATCAAAATAACATGTAGAGATCATTGCGACTCACATATGATGCTTAGAGACATTGTGGATCATTCCCTGGTTGTGCTTTTAGCTATGAGAGTCTTAAACCCTAGATGTGAACTTGATAGATCAAATGCGATCATGCCCTACCTACAAAAGAGTTAGACAAATGCAAAGACATATTTTTGGTATTTTTGTTAGTAAATGATAAAATACAAAGTATGATACAATCAAATAGTGCTTGGTGATCTCTCCTAATACAAACCCAATGAAAGAGGGGTAAGGAGGATGCCAATGTATGATCCCAATGCTAATGCATATGATGAGGTAGCATGAGGGGTCTTAGGGTCAAAATTGGGGTCTTACAGCTGCCCCTATTTAAGGACATTCTAACCGAGGAGGAGAAGGTTAAAATCTTCGTATCAACTCAGTAGAATGGGATTAAATAACAGCATATAGAAACAAATTTTGGTCCTTAAGAGACCTCATGATGCATATGATATGAATGTTAAAATAAATCTTTGTGAGGAAATGTTTCCACAAAGGAAAAGAATCCAGAGAGACTGAAAGTCCACAGGAGTATAATGCATTTCCCTAAGGAAAACTCACTGGGGATACTGAGGCTCTGGTGGAAAAAGGTTTATGCGTAGGCCTGGCTACGACTTAAAAACTGCTGAGGGACTAGAGGAATTCCATGAAAATGGAAAGACTCAGTCGGGGAAACAAAGGGAACGTCTGCAGAGAAAACGGGTAGATCAGAATAAAAATGAAATACTCGAACCATGCAAGAAAAGCGATTTCACTAAGGAAATACACACTCAACTCAACTGGGGAAGAAATAAACTTCAACACAGGAGGAGCAGAAATATATTATCCACTACCTGTCATTGGGTAGGGAGATAACAAAAATCCGACAAAAAGGACACCCATTTCCGGTTAGGGTAAACATATCAAGGATGACTCACTAAAGGACGCCAGAAGTTGTATTCATTACCAGTTACTAGGTAAGAATAGGCTTGCTGGGGGAAAAGTTGAAAAGAGAATTTACAACTACCGATTACTGGGCAGAAGACCATAAGGAGAGAATATCCGTCACTGGTTAAAGTAAACATATCAAGGATAAACTCAAAGCAAAGAAAATCCGTCATCAGTTAAGATTAATCAGTTTTTCTGTTGTAGTTCAGTATTTAGTTCAGGTTGATTTTCTGTTCTGTTATGACAGTCATTCATGACAGCATTCTCTTAATGTCAAACTGAATGTTATGACATTTATTCCTGACAGGCCAGTTAGTTTTTCTATTATTTATCTCAGGCTGATTTTCAGGAAACTAACAGCAGGCTGATTTTCTGTTTTGTTATGACAGTCATTCAATACAGGACTTACTGAATGTCAAACTAGATATTATGACATTCATCCCTGACAGCAGATACTGAACTATAGGCTAGTTGGTTTTTCTGTTATGGTTCAGTATTTATTTCAGGCTGTTTTTCAGGAGAATAACAGACCTAGCACACAGCCTATTGTCTGGATGTCAAACTGAATGTTATGACATTCATTCCTGACAGCAGATACTGACTTATAGGCCAGTTAGTTTTTCTGGTATAGTTCAGTATTTATTACAGCTCCGTATTTCTTTCAGACTGGTTTTCAGGAGAATAACAGAGTTAGCATATGGCCTATGTTCTGGACGTCAAACTGAATGTTGTGACATTCATTCTTGACAGCATATGCTAAAGTGTAGGCTAGTTAGTTTTTCTGTTTCAGTATTTATCTCAGGCTGTTTTTTAGGAATCTAACAGCTGTGCTAAAATCCAGGAAATTAACAGAAGAGCTAAATTCAAGAGCCCTAACAAATAGCCTATTTGTTAGCCCCTAATATGTGGAAATTAGGTTAACTTGCCTAACCTTAATTTTAGGAAATACAAGTACAAGGCCCAAATCCAGTTGGGTGTTTAGGTTATAAATAGCAGATTGTAACCTAGGTTTTAGAAGCCTCAAATAATGAAAAATTAGGGGTGTGTGTGAGAAAAACCTCCCAACCTTTGGGAAGGTTACCATGTGTTTCTCAGTGCTCGAAGGCATGAGATTATTTGTAACTCAAAGCCTGTAGGTAAGAGTTTGTTATGGGCTTGAACGAAGCTGTGAAGCAAGTTCAAGTTGTTTAGCATTACATTGTATTTGTAGTGCTAGGAATAGAAACTGGAGGTTTCTATCTAGGAGTTCCTAGGTATAGATTGCATTAGGTAGGGATTAAGTGAAGAGTTGTAAACGGGGGAGTTTAACTCTGAATTAATACTGCTGATAGTGGATCTTCTTCCTGGCTTGGTATGCCCCCGGAGTAGGTGATGTTGCACCGAACTGGGTTAACAATTACTTGTGTTTTTACCTTCTGCACATTATAATTTTGTCTGTTATAAAATAAGGTCAACATGTAATGTTGTAACAGGTGATGTTCAAATCAATGTTGAGACATCATGCTGATAACTGTGCAGGCTCAACAGAAGTAAGTGCTATGGTTGATTTCTGCTGTGTCTTTGTACTAGATGGACAGAACTGGGTGTTCTTCCATTCTATGGTGATATAGTAGATGATGTCGTGACATCTGTGAATGTGTGCATATTAGTACTGAGTTTTAATTTGTATAACTGTCTTGCAGTATTACTAATAATGTTGGATCAGATGTCATTACTTGGAGTAGAACATCTGAACTCTGACTACACCAGAATTTCAATTGGTATCAGAGCAGGCATCCTGTTCGGTTTCTGGATGAGATCCATGGGTGATACTTTCTGGTATCTTGCAAAGAGTTATGTTAGTACTGATGTTGGAACCTGTGGAAGGTTCTGTGATTTCCCTGAATGGTCCCTTGAAGTAGGTGGATGGACTATTCATGACAGGAACCGTGTGTACCTGTCTCTAGAGGTTGGCAATTGACCTTTGTGTGGGACAGTTGTGCTAGTATTAAATCATATTCAAACTTGGTATGTTCTTGGAGGATGATCTGGTGAAGTGTGTGTTCATAGGTTGAGTTGTATTATGATTTCCGCTGCATAATACCTGGCAAAACTCAAACTCTGATGTAATTTCCCCTCATGTGGATGAAAGGCTGCTGTATTCAAGATTTCATCATAATCTACTGAAGATGTCAAAGTGTATATGAAGACCTTGAAGACTTTCAAGTAGGGTTTGTTCCAAGGAGGTGGAACTAATGTTCTATGTGATGTTAGAACATGTTGTTCAACAAGTACGCAGCTACTGGTTGAAGAGCAAATGTTTTAGGTGTCAAACAAAGGGATACTTTTGTTTGGAACCTACTCCTGACCTGGAAGAGGAGACATCTATTTGTGCTAAGTTGACAAGGGTAGGGTCAATTGTGTGTATGCTCAAGAAGGTCAGTTTTAGAAGTCTGATCTCTAGAAGTGGAGCTGGTTGAGATGTGACATTGTGCAATTTCCTGCTGTTTGTCTTATTCCTGTAGATTGATCAGGGTTGGATAGTTGTTCGCTGAAGTACTATGTTGTGTTGAAAGACAAGTCCCCTGGATGTTAGAAGTTAATAATGGGGTAACCTGATTGCTATTTCATTTAAGAGGATTGGGACCATGAATCTTGTTATTCAAACACCACTCTCAGAAGTGGCAGTTCTTCCAAGGAGTGAGAATATGAAGATTCAGAGGTTGGTTGAGGTAGTATGCTCTGGCAATGCATATCTACTATTGACTGGTGTTGTTTTTTCACTAGTACTTATGGTCAGCTGGAGTCTGATTGGTGTGATTGGAGTATGTATAGGTATAACTCATAGAGTTAGTTGCCACTGGTAGGGATGGTGTATGTCATGTTGAGACATTTGTGTACAATACCTGGATATTGGTGTGGAGTTTCCATGATTGTTAATTTGAGGGGGAGTTTTGGTTAACCTCCTCACATTTGGTCAGCCTAGGGTCTGGTTGGCTGTTGACCTGTGTCACATGGGTTCTGGATGTTGTGTGACACATTTGCAAGGAAGGATTCATCTCTCTCATTCCTAAGGGTGAATCTAATCTGGAAAGATTCTCAAAGCGGTTGAGGTGCTTGCAAGCAGAAGATGTTGACACAAGAAGAGTATTTTCAAAGTGTTCTTATGGTGGGAGTATCTGAAAGGATAATTGGGAAAGGATTTAAGATCAATGTCTACTTGTGCCAAGTACAAGTATTTAATTGATTATCCTTGGAGCTCAAGATAACTGATGTTCTTAAAGATGTTGGAACATCTCTTCTTCAAGACCCTGTGCAGAATCACAGGAAGGATAGTACATTGGTTTATGATCTATCACTTTGGTGGCAGCAAAAGCATATGATCTCTGAAAAGGTTTCCTGGCAAGAAACATGTTCAGCCTTGGTGTGTACAAGAAGAAGAAGACATCATAGTCTTGATGGTGGTTACTTGGATCAGTTTACTTCTGATCTAGGTAAGGAAGTGCATTGGCTAATGCACACTGTGGAGTTAAGAACAAGTGGCAACATTCTTGACATCATGGAAACAACCTTGCTTTAGGAAGTGGAATCCTTGGTATAGCTGAAGGGTTAGTTTCTAACTGGTCCTTCTGAAGACTCATGCATCAGAGTGTCTGATGTCTTTGGAGAAGAAGCAGGGATTCATCAAGGTGTGAGCTTGGATGACTTAACTGCAAACCTGCAAGATGGAGGTTGTTTACTCAAACTTGGTTCCACAATCAAGTCTGTGAGAGCGTTGAACTCTTGTTCTGTGTAGGGAGGAAGTTCTTTCAAGTGGCAGAAGAAGGAGCTGAATTCAACAGCTAGATGTTAAAACACAATGTTGTGACATTTGGTTCAACATCAGAATCTTAGTTGGTGAAGTAGCACATCAACTTAAGATAGAAGGGTCTATAGAGTTGTAGATTGGGTACTTCAAAAATATCGTTATCATTGCAGTTCTTTGGAGTTGCTGGATGAAGAAGATGTTACATGTTCATGTCTTAGAGAATCTAAGTTTTGTTTAACATGTAGCTTGAAGTTCAAGTCTCACTTGGAAGGTCAGAATATCTTTGGGAGAAGTCTGATAAACGTGGAGAGGTCAATAAGTGGCATTTGACTTTTTCATATGAGGATTCATGAAGGAGGTAATCAACCAGTGGCATTTGGTCTATCTCAGAACTAAGTTCGAAGAATCAAGATAATCAACATATGGCAGCTGATTATTCTTGAGGAAAGTCTGAGACAAATTACTTTTGAGCAGAAAAGTAGTAAGTTGAAGACAAAAGGAGGTGTTTTCTATTCATCTCTTGGAGCTTGTGGTAGGAGTTCTGAGCTATCTATGGAAGATTATCTCTTGTAATGGGATGAGAATGTATATGTCGCAATTTGTGTCTGGTTTCTTTTGGATCAAGATGGTGACTCAGTGATATCTGAAGATTATCAGATGGTGTTCTTTGTTATGTTGTGAAGGATGTCCTAACTTATGTTAGAACATTTTGTGAAGTGGTTTTCTGTTCGGGTTAGAAGAGAGATTGACACAGAGTGTGGATGTGTTCAGCCAAGAGGGTTGAACAGAGGGTGTGCTCTTGAAGACATGAAGATGCGTCCTATGTTTTCCATTCATCAAGTGGTCTGGGTTCTCTTTGAATCAGGAAGTATGTGGAGGTTCAACTTTGGGGTGTTGGATATGTTCTTGTGTGATCTCCAAGTTTCAAGAGGAGAGTTGGTTGTTCATGACAGGGGGAGTTCTGTCTTTGCGCTGCAAGTAATCATCAAGCTTGTGGTCTATGAGTTCTCAGATAACAAGGTATGGCACCTTGTTAGTTATTGGGATGATGTTGTGTGTGTCAAGGCTGAGTGAGAAGAAGAATGTCTGACCGGATGTCATGACATTGCCTTGGACAATATTGTTATTTCCTTCTGAAACTTACAGCCATAAGGAAATATGGATCTGGTGTGTCTCATTATGATATATTAGAATGAGCCTGTGTGTTACAGTTGTGTGGTACAGGTGCTGGAGTTACTGTTATTTGATGTATGCACAGATTTAGGGGGAGGAAGAGTACCCTTGTGCATTTGTGTGTCTTACTAGTTGCATCCTTAACTAGTAATTCTATTTTTGTTGCACAGATTTAGGGGGAGGAGAAGTACCCTTGTGCATGTGTGTATTACTAGTAACTATAAAGCTAGTAATTGTGTTGCTTCTGCTGATGTTTAAACTACTGTTATGTTGTTTAACTACTGATAGTTTACCTTGTGAACAAAAAGGAAAGATATATGTTTTAGCCAAAATTTGCCAAAGGGGGAGCAATTTTGGTAAAACAAAGAGTGTTCACAAGATGTTATGTGTGATGTCTTAACATAAGATATCATATGTACCTGCTAGAGTTCAAAAACATGTTCATGCAGTATTTGTCTCAGAATGTCATACACAAGGTCATGGCATCTGATATGATATGTAACTGCTGGAGTTCAAGAACATGTTCATGCAGAAGTGTTTCAAGAAGTCATACACAAAGTCATGGCATCTGATATGATTGTACCTGCTGGAAGTTAATAAAGGAATTATGGAATTATGCAGGAATTTTCCAGGATGTCAGACCCAATGTCATGACATCCTGTTCACAGAACATTCTGTGTGAATGTCTGGTGTTTTGTGATTGCACACTTAATGGCAATCTGTGTTTGATTGAAGATCTGATTTGTGGCTGAAATTCGTCACTCTAAAGCTGTGAAGCAAGAGTGTGTGTCTACTTGATCAAAGTTGTGAAGTAAAATCAAGTGGGTGTAGTCTTGATCAAAGTTGTAAAGCAAGATCAAGAGTGTGTATTCTTGATTGAAACTGTGAAGTAAAATCAAGTGTGTGTTTCTGAAATTTGCTTGTAACTTTATTGTTGTTGGTCTGTCATATTAAGTGTTGCTTTGGCAACATTTTTGACAAAAAGGGGGAGTAACAAATGTACCCTAGGACAACAGATTTCTGTGAAGATGAAGGTCCTCTAAAACAAGAGGTTATGGTGTTGTTTGCTATCTTCTATGTGCTGCTGCTGTGTGAAGTTTATCTTCGGTGATTTGTGTATTAGCTAACTTGATTCTCTGCTTGGATGTGTGCTTTCCTCTCCTTTGAACTCTGTTGTGATGCCAAGGTGTTTTAGCCAAAAATTTGCCAAAGGGGGAGTTTGTAGATGTTTTGATTGGCTGCATTTTGTGTTAAAACAGTTATTGTACTTAGATGTCTTGACTGATGTCATGACATGCTTAAGTAGTATGCTGCAGGATTAGTTAATACAGGATTTACTGAATGTCAAACTGGACGTTATGACATTCATCCCTGAGAGAAGATACTGAATTATAGATTAATCAGTTTTTCTGTTGTAGTTCAGTATTTAGTTCAGGCTGATTTTCTGTTATGTTATGATAGTCATTCATGACAGCATTCTCTGAATGTCAAACTGAATGTTATGACATTCATTCCTGACAGGCCAGTTAGTTTTTCTGTTATTTATCTCAGGCTGATTTTCAGGAAACTAACAGCAGGCTGATTTTCTGTTCTGTTATGACAGTCATTCAATACAGGACTTACTGAATGTCAAACTGGATGTTATGACATTCATCCCTGACAGCAGATACTGAACTATAGGCTAGTTGGTTTTTCTGTTATGGTTCAGTATTTATTTCAGGTTGTTTTTCAGGAGAATAACAGACCTAGCACACAACCTATTGTCTGGATGTCAAACTGCATGTTATGACATTCATTCCTGACAACAGATACTGACTTATAGGCCAGTTAGTTTTTCTGGTATAGTTTAGTATTTATTACAGATCAGTATTTCTTTCAGACTGGTTTTCAGGAGAATAACAGAGTTGGCATATGGCCTATGTTCTGGACGTCAAACTGAATGTTGTGACATTCATTCCTGACAGCATATGCTAAAGTGTAGGCTAGTAAGTTTTTCTGTTTCAGTATTTATCTCAGGCTGTTTTTCAGGAATCTAACAGCTGTGCTAAAATCCAGGAAATTAACAGAAGAGCTAAATTCAAGAGCCCTAACAAATAGCCTATTTGTTAGCACCCTAATATGTGGAAATTAGGTTAACTTGCCTAACCTTAATTTTAGGAAATACAAGTACAAGGCCCAAATCCAGTTGGGTGTTTAGGTTATAAATAGCAGATTATAACCTAGGTTTTGGAAGCCTCAAATAATGAAAAATTAGGGGTGTGTGTGAGAAAAACCTCCCAACCTGTGGGAAGGTTATCATGTGTTTCTCAGTGCTCGGAGGCATGAGATTATTTGTAACTCAAAGCCTGTAGGTAAGAGTTTGTTATGGTCTTGAACGAAGCTGTGAAGCAAGTTCAAGTTTTTTAGCATTACATTATATTTGTAGTGCTAGGAATGGAAACTGGAGGTTTCTATCTAGGAATTCCTAGGTATAAATTGCATTGGGTAGGGATTAAGTGAAGAGTTGTAAACGGGGGAGTTTAACTCTGAATTAATACTGCTGATAGTGGATCTTCTTCCTGGCTTGGTATGCCCTCAGAGTAGGTGATGTTGCACCGAACTGGGTTAACAATTACTTGTGTTTTTACCCTCTGCACGTTATAATTCTGTCTGATATAAAATAAGGTCAACCTGTAATGCTGTAACAGGTGATGTTCAAATCAATGTTGAGACATCATGCTGATAACTGTGCAGGCTCAACAGAAGTAAGTGCTATGGTTGATTTTTGCTGTGTCTTTGTACTAGATGGACAAAATTGGGCGTTCTTCCATTCTATGGTGATATAGTAGCAGATGTCGTGACATCTGTGAATGTGTGCATATCAGTACTGGGTTTTAATTTGTATAACTGTCTTGTTGTATTAGTAACAATGTTGGATCAAATGTCATTACTTGGAGTAGAACATCTGAACTCTGACTACACCAGAATTTCAGTTAGGATGAACATATCAATGATATACTTCCTAGGGAAACGTGAAAACAAATCTGCTGGGGAGAAACAAGGTTACTCTTGCCTGGTATTGGGTGAGAAGTAACAAACTGCCAACTAAAGAGAATACTACCAGTTACTGGGTAATAAACTCTCAAGGGACCAAAAATATCTATATAGGCAAGATCTAGAAAGAAACGGTCACTCAAGACTCAACCCAGTGAGGACATAACTCAAGGGGAGTGGTTCCATCCAGATAATCAACTTGGGAGGAAGCTGAATTAATCATCCACAAGAAAATAGCTCAGTGGGGAAAAGAGAAAGTTTAAAGTCTTTCTGCTTAAAAAGCTGACACTCTACAATTGAAGGAGGACATACACCAAACTTGTATGGGGATAAAGTACCACCATAACGGAGACTCAAAATCATAAGTATGATGATGCAATAATGAAATTATATGAGTGTATATGTACATGTATGTATGATGATTGTGCTGACAAAATAATCGCAAAGGATACAAAGATGTCACAAATTTGAATCATCAACACAATTCTCGGCCAATCCATAAAAGAGGGAAACAATTGCTGGAGAAAAAAGAGAGATCATCATCCTAAAAGCTCGACCCTAGCTGGGGAAAGAGGAGATCTGCTGAGGAAAAGTATTATCAGGTCTGCGGGGAATTTTAGGTCAACACTATATCAAATGGGAGACAACCCTGCAGGGGACCAAACACAGATAAATGCTCAAAAACCAGGAGGAAACTCTGACTGGGAGAGAATCTGACGACGACTGGTGAGGAAACTAAAGTTCTTCCGGAATCATGCAAA
Organism: Lathyrus oleraceus; assembly: GCF_024323335.1. Classification (NCBI taxonomy): domain Eukaryota; kingdom Viridiplantae; phylum Streptophyta; class Magnoliopsida; order Fabales; family Fabaceae; genus Lathyrus; species Lathyrus oleraceus. The sequence continues at coordinate 166,449,118 of NC_066581.1, read as the reverse complement.
CTGCTGTAACGAAATGTCTGATCTTTGCTGGAGACCAAATATAAATTTGGCTAGGGAATAATCAACTAACCCACCTATAAATAACTGTTTGGAGAAATCAACAAACACCAAGTGCTTTACAATGCTGTCAGGGGATGAAAGAGACATCGCGCCCACTGCTTGGGGAGAACCAATAATGTTCCACATTTAGGGCTTACTACTTTTGAACCGCTATTGATATTCCTCTTAAATGAAATCGATCGCTTAAGATTCATGCTTTTATAGGTTTAAGAAAACATGATTTTGATTAAAAAGTTTAATTTCAAAAATGATCATAATAAAATTTAAAACTATTTGGTTGAATTAAATAAGAGTAGAAGCAATTGGATAAAAGCTAAACTTTATTTAATAGAATGGTAGTCTGTAAATGACAAGACTCCATAGATTTTTACAAAGTTGAAAATGGTAATTTACATGGAAAAGGGTTACATTGAATACAATGATCACTAATCTTTCTACCAACTCTTGATATCCACTGTGCTCTTGACTGCTATTGGGGATCAAAATCAAAACCGACCATTGTACTCAAGAATTTCTTCAAGATTGAAGATCAGCATGATGCAGTTACTTGCCATAATCCCTAATTTTTGCATAAATTGCCCCAAGTTGGGGTACTCAATTTATCGGAATAATTCTTCTGTTTTATGTCTCTAATTTTTTCCTGGATCGTCCTCTCAGGTTTTCAATACACCGAGACGCTCATTTTTTCCTAAGCCGCCATTTCGGGTTTTCAACTTAGCGAGTTATTCTTTTATCTTTTTTAGGCGAAGTATTTCTTGACTGTATCAACATATGGGCCTTCATAATTAGGAGTCCATTTTTCCCTAGATTCTGGTTTGAAAGATAAAATCTTCTTGAGCACAAAGTCACCTTCTTTGAGTATGCGAGTTTTGACCTTCTTATCAAATGTCTTCTTTATTCTCTACTGATATAACAGACCATGACACATGGCAGTTAACCTTTTCTCTTCAATTAAGTTCAACTGATCAAACCTGGTTTGACACCATTCAGCTTCAGTCAACTTGGCTTCCATGAGCATACACAATGATGGGATCTCAACCTCTACGGGGAGCACAACTTCCATACCATAAACAAGAGAAAAAGGGGTTTCCCCTGTTGAAGTGTGGATGGATGTACGATACCCGTGCAAAGCAAATAGGAGCATCTCATGCCAATCCTTGTACGTTACAACCATCTTCTGAATAATTTTCTTGATGTTTTTATTTGCAGCTTAAACAACCCCATCCATCTTAGGTATGTAGGGAGAAGAATTATGATGTGCAATCTTGAAGTCTTTGCAAAGAGTTTCCACCATATTATTACTCAAGTTCAATCCATTATCAGTAATGATCTTACTTGGCACACCATAGCGGCATATAATTTGATTTTTGATAAACCGCATAACAACTTGCTTGGTTACATTCACATATGATGCCACTTCAACCCATTTTATGAAGTAGTCAATAGCCACCAAAATGAAGCGATGTTCGTTCGAAGCTTTGGGCTCGATCATGCCAATCATATCGATTCCCCACATGGAGAAGGGCCATGGGGAGGAAATGACGTTTAACAGTGTTGGAGGAACATGAATCTTATCTACATATATTTGACACTTATGGCATTTCTTCATAAACTAGCAACAATCAGATTCCATTGTCAGCCAATAGTAACATGCTCACAACATCTTCTTCGCCATTGCATGTCCATTGGAATGAGTACCAAAGGAACCTTCATGGACTTCAGTCATCAATAGGTATACTTCGTGTCTATCCACACATATGAGCAAAACCATATCGAAGTTTCTCTTGTACAAAACATCACCATTCAGGTAAAAATTGCAGGCTAATCTTCTCAAAGTCTTCTTATCTTTCAAAGATGCCCCAGCCGGGTAAATCTGACTTTGGAGGAAACACCTGATGTCATAATACCACGATTTTTCGTCTTTGATCTCTTCAACAACAAACACACGAGCTTGCTGTAGCGGGGTATTCTTTACCTTTAGATTTATTGTCTAAATCAAAAGTAAACCATACAAGTCGAGTCGCCACCACACTTCTATTTATCCAAAGGAATGGTTAGAAAACGAACAAAAACCGAGAAGTTTTATCGAATCAAAAACTAATAAAAATGTCAGAGATCTGGGTAAGGGGTTGGTTATGCAATGGGAAGGTTTTAAGCACCAAAAACATCCTAGGTACTCCTAGGGAGCCCTTTTCACACTTGTTGTAAGGTAGGTATTTTTGTGAAAATTTGTTTGTGCAAACATGATTGGGGAGGTGAGAAGAGAATATACAAGTTATTTACAATTTTGTGTTTGAATGGATAAACCCATTGCCTACGTACCATCTTAAAAAGATTAGGATCAAAAACTCGTAGTTCGGGGTAAAAAATTTCAAAAAAGAAGTTGGTGAATTGATTGGTCCAAAAGCCTTAAGGTCTTTTGTTATCCAAGGGAGAAAACTCAACCTAAAACCACAAATCCACAATGTGAGGATAGCTTCAACATGCTAGTGAGGGGTTAACCCTATAATAAGCATGGAAGACTCATTGTCCATCACTAAGGATATAGGCGAGTATTATATCAAACTCAAGGATAACTCAAACCTAATAGCTAATGGTTATGAAAAGTTTTAATAAGAAAGTTGCCATTGAAACCATAAATCATTTGAATGAGTATATTTACCAATGAAAAGTATTCACAAAATATGGTAAAAGTTGACTTAAAGATTCAATTCAAAATAAGTGTTTATGAAAAGAAAGTTTGAAAATCAAAAGCATAATGCTTAGGTTTCTAATGTTTGAAAACAAATGTTAATGTTTGCACAAAAGTTTTGGCTTGGGTTAGATGGGAGGGAAGAAGAAGAATGGCTTAGTCCTAATCATACAAGAGATGAAGGAGAATAAATAAGACTACAAATGGAGTTCCCTTCTTGAGATCATATTGATGATCCAAGTAGCTCCCATCCTTTGGAATAAGTAGGCAAATAAGTGTATACTCAAGCAATCAATCAATCAAGCAAGCTCTTAGAAATCCTCCAATGGCTCTTAGATCTCTCTCTTTAGAAGCTCATGACAATGGTTCTTCACTTAGGCTCAATGTTGGAATCCCTAGCACAAGAACACACACATCAACAAGTTCTATAAAGCAAACAAAGAATAGACAAGAAGGAGTTTAGAGAATAGGTCCTTTCAATTCCTCTTCAACATTAAGCATTCTAAAGACAGGAGGCCTAGTTGCTCTTTGACTTTTATAGCACTCTAAAGGCCTAAGGCCTAGTTGCTCTTTGACTCCATTTTTGCATAGGGAATGTCCTAAAGTCTAAGTCCTTTTATCCATTTGCAATTGGTTCACAACAATCAAAACAAAACACAAGCACAATAGTATATACACAATTATGTGCTCAAGTGAGAAAAAAGACAAATTGCATTAACATAAACATGTGCTCAAATGAGCAAAGGGCAAAAGCAAATGAATAATATGTACAAGAATAGTAAATTGCATAAATGTAAATTGCAAGAATTAAATGTTAATGGTTAATGGTTAGTAATAGTGTGCCATAAGGCAATTTAGCGCTATGTTAAGCAATCGTAAGTGGACTAATGTAGTAGTCACACCTATCTGAGGCCGGTCAATAAAAATATAGGCAACAATACAAGTTAGAGATCTTGATTAGTGAATCAAGCTCCTACAACTTGCCATGCCAAAAGAAGATGAGAAATGATCTTGTATTGATTTAGGTTCTTTGCTTGATTAGGAAGCAACATATCCTTAATGCAAAGCCATTCACTTGATCTATGATCAAGATGAATTAGATTTGAATCAAGGAAGGTTAAACCTTCCATGTATCAAGGCTAACCACCAATCTTTAACTCATTGATCAAAAAAAGAAAAAGAAGAAGAAGAAGATGAATAAGAAAATGCATTAAAGGGAAATCAAATGAGGTAACCAACATACATTGACCAAAGATATATGAAATCAAGGTCAAACATTAGTAAACAGAAGCAAAATGAAGATTAGGAGTCAAGAAACAAATAAAATATTTTTGGTATTTTTCAAAATTAAAATAATACTTGAATTAAAATAAACAATTAAAGGTCAAACTTCAAATTCACTTCAAATCAACTTTGAAAAGTCCAAGTGAATCATCCTAAGTTCAAGAAGGTCAAACAAAGTTTGACAAAAAATTTCAGCATTTTTAGAAACCAGAAACTATTTTTAATCAATTAAAAATGCATTAAAATAACCTAATTGAATTAAAATCTCAAATAAATCTCAAATCAATTAATAAATTGATGAGAATATTTTGCATAGATCCATCATCATTCAAAGAGGTTGGGAAAATATTTTTTGTATTTTTTGAATATCAAAAACTATTTAAAATGAATTAAAAATAACCGGAAAAGAGAAAATTCATAAAAAATATCAAATGATAAAATAAAAAATATTAAAAATCATTTTTAGAAACTATAAATTAAAAGAAGAAAAATGAAAATGGTCTCACATTTTTTGGATCAATAATGAGTGAGATATGATTTTTTGAAATGAAATAGAATAAAAGGAATAAACTAAAAATGAAATTAGAAATTAAAAATGCTGAAAAACGTGAGGTGTTGGATTGAGCTCATTAATTAAGTTGGCGCATCATGTGGATCACAGCGCCCGCCTACCAAACACGTTAGTCAAACGAGTCACATGTAACATTAAAAAAAGTCATAACATGTAAGGGTTCAGATTGGATCTGGAAACAAGATCGTGTGGCCACGATTTAATCTGGAAATCAGACGGTGGTGTACACCACTGTCTTCTCCGGCAAGACCTCCGGCGCCGGTGGAAGTTGCAGAGATTAAAGCTTCACCATATGAGGCGATCTATACAGGAATGGAAAGCTGGGGTGATGTACATCACCCCTGTGCCATCTATTTTTTGCTCTAGGCTTCCATGGAGAGAGGAATCAGAGCTTGAAAAAAATGGTGTTCAACTAAAACATGATGGAATTTTAAAATTCAAAGCACAAAACAATTGCCTCTGATGAGAGGACTTCAGACAACCCAACAAATGCAAGAAATAAGCTATGTACAATGAGTTTCGAAGAAAATAAGTTTGGATGTAAACCTCTAAAATGAAGAGCTTGAGAGCATGATTCTTTGATGCTTTTGCTTGCAGTGTAGTCTAGTGATGAAGATGAGCAAGGTTTAGGAACTATAGATCTAGAAAATCAATCAGGGCAATTGAAATTCAGATCTGAAAAATTTGAAAGAAAGAGTGAGTTCCTTTGAGTGAGGTTATGGAGAGATTCTTGCAGTATAACAGGTTCCCTTAGGTTGCGAAATTATGAAGCCTTGGACCCTTATTTATAGCAAATGGTAGTTGCATACATGAGCAATGCATGTGCATGGATGGAAAGGGCCTCCATGCATGGACCTGTACAGGCGCGTGGAGGGCCTAATTCCACTTGGTTTGTCAAGCTGAGATCATAATATGATGGAATGGTCGTGCAAAATGGATGTAATCAGCTCATGCTATGTGTTTTCAATGAGTCTCCAAAAATGCACCAAATTGTTCTTCTCTTCGAAAATGGAATTTCCAAAAATGAAACATAGCTTTCTGGGTAATGGTTGGAAAGCTCTTGGCATGAGGATCAATTGTTATGTTGACCAAAACTTCATTTTAAATTGAGAAATTGGTTAAAATTGATCATGAAGTGTAAGGTGCAAAACATGTGTATGTGAAAATTTCAAAAATGGCCAAACTTCAAGCCCTTATGTTTCAATGATGCAAGTTCCAAATGACAAAACCTTAAACATCAAAGTTGTAGATCTCTTCAAGAAAATCAATTTGGACTTAAATTTGTCACCATTTGAATTTTTTATGAAAGCGTTATGGGCACTTGAAGTTGGACTTTTTCACATTTCAATGCCTTTGGTCCAAAGTGACCTATAATATTTTGTATTATCACATGTATTTATTTTAGGATTATGAAAATTTTCTCAACATAACAAATGAAGTAGACATCTTAAAATTTCCAATGCATTTGATCCCACCTAAAAATCATTAAAAATGAATGAGTTATGTTCTTGGGAAGTTGACCCAAAATTAGGGTTTCAGTCAAAATGACCTATAATGTTTTGAAATGGATGATGACCTTCCAAGATTCAAATCAATTTTGAATGAACATTAAAGTTGTTCATATGGTTCTTAATAACTTGTTTTCTCTTGGGGTCATCTCCATTTGATAAACACATTAAAAGTTAGGTCTCAGTGTATTTCAAAATAATTAGATGAATTGATTAACCAACTTTTCAAGTCCATACCTCAAATCTTGATGAATTAATGATTGAGGACACTCATATAAGCTCAAATATGCATAAAATGATGAATGAAAGAACTTCCCTTGATTGTATTTTATCATGAGTTAAGGTTGCTTCATGAGCAAGGCACAGTTGATGAACTGATGAATTAGGGTTTCCTTGGAAAATAAGCCTCAAGCACTTTGGTTTGCTTTGATCAAAATGATGAATTGAGATACTTGGGAGGCATATTTCATGGATAAGAGCTTGGGAACCATTTTAATGCTTGCTTTCATCTTCACCTAGCCATATCAATGAGCATAGGGGCCTTTATGAGCCTTGGATCTTGTGACTGCTCAAGCTACAAACAAAATATGTTAGTGACATATTTTTGTGCTTTTGGTTAGTAGCAATAATATACAATTCAAGCATGCTTGGTGATCTCAAACCAACTCACAAGTGTTCCCAACCAAAGGTTAGGAGTCAAGATGCTATAATCCTTGAGGCAAGATGCAAATGCAATGTTATGATGCCATGAGGGATCTTAGGGTCAAAATTGGGGTCTTACAGATACCCCTATTTAAGGTCATTCTAGACGGATATATGAAGGTTAAAATCTTCGTCTCGACGAGGTAGAATGGGCTTAAATAATAACAAAGAGACAAATTTTGGTCCCTAAGAGGCCTCATGATGCAAATGTATGTATGCAAAAGTAACACTCTGTGGGGATATATGTCCACAAAGGGAAAAAGAAATCAGGAGAAACTGATAATCCATACGAGTAATACACTCATAAATGGGACAGAGACTCTGGGAACTCACTGGGGAGTAAACGGATAAAAATGCGTGAGCAGGTCACGACTTAGAACTTGTTGAGAGAAACGAGAGGGAATCCACGAAAATAAATCAATGGAGAGACTCGAGCTGACTCAAAGATGCGTGTATTGGGAAATATGCCAATACAGCAAAACTATCCATAAAGGATACCTTGGATAAAAATCCGGACTCAGTTGGGGAAAAATCCACCAAAGGGACTCAAGCAGGGAATGTCCACAAAGAAATCAGCTGAGGAAACAACAAATGAGGTATTGCCGGTTACTGGGTAATAAGCTCAAGGATACATGTGATCAAAACACCGGTACAAGGGTGAGAGAACAACATTCTCGGGGAGAAAGAATATCTAAGACCAGTATAATGGTGAGAGATATCAACCATCCAAAAATTTGAGGAAGACCTAAGAAGGTATATTTCAACTCAGAAGAATCTGACTCCACAGGGGACAAAAGTCATAATAGGGAGCAGAAAGGAAGGAACACCAGGGATACCGGTTACTGGGCATATAATAGGTGACCAATCAAGGATGAATTGGGGAATATTTCCAAGACACTCATCATCCGAAAGGAGAGCTAGAAAAGCAAACTCGATTGATGATGTTACTAAGGTGACCCGTAGTGGTCGAGTGTTTGGGCCGGTGTTCCCAAAGGATAAAGAAGAATCAGTTGTGAGTAAGAAAGTGGAAGTTCCTGTTGAAGACCCATCAACATGAAACCCAATGATGATGATGAGGTACTTCGGTTAATTAAAAGAAGCGAGTTTAATGTGGTAGAACAACTGCTCCAAACCCCCTTAAAGATCTCAGTGTTGTCTCTGCTCGTGAATTCCGAAGCGCACAAAGAAGCACTGCAGATATTTCTAGAGCAAGCTTTTGTAGAACATGAAGTTACAGTGGATCACTTCGATCATATTGTGGCTAACATCACTTCTTGCAATAATCTTAGCTTCTGTGATGAAGAACTCCCTGAGGAGGGAAGAAATCATAATTTGGCTTTGCACATCTCGATGAATTGCAAAGAGGATGTTTTGTCAAATGTGCTTGTTGACACCGGTTTGTCATTAAATGTGCTTCCGAAGTCAACTTTGTCGAAGCTATCTTACCAAGGAGCGCATATGAGGTATAGTGGTGTAATTGTCAAAGCTTTTGATGGTTCGCGCAAAACGGTTATTGGGGAAGTGGACCTTCTAGTTAAAATAGGTCTGAGTGATTTTCAAATTACTTTTCAAGTAATGGATATCCACCCGGCCTACAGTTGCTTGTTGGGAAGGCCATGGATCCATGAGGCAGGAGCAATTACCTCAACTTTGCACCAGAAGCTCAAATTTGTGAAGAATGGCAAGCTAGTGATTGTTGGTGGAGAGAAGGCACCGTTGGTTATCCACTTATCATATTTCTGTTATGTTGAAGCTGAGGATGAGGTTGGAACTCCGTTCCAAGCCTTATCTATTACTGCTGAAAAGAGAGTTGGGGCACCTATGTTCTCATTGAAAGATGCTAAGAAGATTGTGGAAGAAGGCAATGTCGATCAGTGGGGGCGCATGGTAGAGGTCTCCGACAATAAAGGCAGAATCGGTTTAGGATTCCTGAAAGGTTCATCAACTGCAAGGACTAAAGATATGCAACTTAGCTTCCGTAGCGAAGGGTTCATTCATGGCAATGAACAACACTTAGTTGTTGTGCTAGAGGATGACGAAGAGGAAGACTGCACCAATTTTGTGACGTATGGAAAGGCTTGCAACAATTGGACTGCTGTTGATATTCCTGTTATTTTGCATCAATCTAAGTAATTGCATTTATATGTTTTAAAATCCTTCTCCTATGCCTAAGGGAGAAGTGAATATTGTTTAGGCATTTTCAAATTGATCATCAATAAAATTAATTATATTCATCCATATCTATGATGTTTTTTTTACTTTTTGCTTTATTCTGAAAATGGTAATCACAAAAAAAAAACAATATAATTGTCCATCTGCATAATATTTGGTCACAAATTCACTTCTCTAAAATCAAAATATCAAATCATTATGCAGGTTGGTTTCTAACCCCATTGAATACAATGATTCTTCTCCTTCTCCAAATTTTGAATTCCCTGTGTTTGAGGCCGAGGAGGAAAGTGATGTAGAAGTAAGTGATGAATTATCTCGTCTTCTTGAGCAAGATGAAAATACCATTCAGCCGTTCGAAGAGCAAGTCGAGTTAGTCAATTTGGGTTCCGAGGATGATGTAAAGGAAGTCAAGATTGGGTCTCGACTGTGTCCAGAAGTCAAGAAGGGGTTGATTGATCTTCTTCAAGAGTATTCAGATGTGTTTGCTTGGTCCTATCAAGACATACCTGGGTTGGATTCTAAGATTGTGGAGCATAGATTGCCGTTGAAGCCAGAATGCCTGCCAGTCAAGCAAAAGTTGAGAAGAACGCATCCTGATATGGCTGTGAAGATCAAAGAGGATATGAAGAAGCAGATTGATGTCAGTTTCCTTGTAACCGCTGAGTATCCGCAATGGGTGGCCAATATTGTGCCTGTGCCGAAGAAAGATGGAAAGGTCCGCATGTGTGTTGACTATAGAGATTTGAATAAAGTTAGTCCGAAAGATGATTTCCCTCTACCACACATTGATATGTTGGTAGACAATACTACTAAATTCAAAGTCTTTTTGTTTATGGATGGATTTTTCGGATATAATCAGATCAAGATGGCACCCAAAGATATGGAGAAAACCACATTCATTACACCTTGGGGAACATTCTGTTATAGAGTGATGCCTTTCGGTTTAAAGAATGCTGGTGCGACTTACTAGAGAGTAATGACTATTATTTTCATGATATGATGCATAAAGAGATTGAAGTTTATATCGATGACATGATTGCTAAATCTATTATTAAAGAGGAACATGTTGAGCATTTGTTGAAGCTATTCCAGTGTTTGAGGAAATATAAACTCCGCTTGAATCCCAATAAGTGTACGTTCGGTGTTCGTTCTCGTAAGTTGTAGGGCTTTATTGTCAGCGAGAAGGGTATTGAAGTTAATCCTACCAAGGTCAAAGCAATACAAGAGATGCCTGCGCCCAAAACTCAGAAGCAAGTCAGAGGTTTTCTTGGACGCTTGAATTATATTTCCATATTCATTTCCCACATGACTGCCACATGTGCGCCTATATTCAAGCTTCTTCGGAAAATCAGTCTTGTGTTTGGACCGAAGATTGCCTGAAAGCTTTTAACAGTATCAAGGAATATTTGCTTGAACCTCCGATTTTGTCTCCACCTGTTGAAAGAAGATCGTTGATCATGTATCTGATTATGCTTAATGAGAGTATGGGTTGTGTTCTTGGTCAGTAAGATGAGACTGGAAAGAAAGAATTTGCAATCTACTACCATAGTAAGAAGTGCACCGACTGTGAGACTCGGTATTCTATGCTTGAGAAAACTTGTTGCGCATTGGCTTGGGTTGCTAAGCGTCTGCGTCAGTATATGTTGAATCATACCACTTGGTTGATATCCAAAATGGGTCCAATCAAGTATATATTCTAGAAGCCTGCTTTAACTGGGAGGATTTCCCGTTGGCAGATGTTGTTATCGGAGTATGATATCGAATACCGATCTCAGAAAGCAATCAAAGGTAGTATCCTGGCTGACCATTTGGCTCACCAACCGATTGAAGATTATCAGTCAGTACAATATGACTTTTCTGATGAAGAGATTTTGTACATGAAAATGAAAGATTGTGATGAACCATTGCTTGAAGAAGGGCCAAAACCTGGTTCCCGTTAGGGCATGGTATTTGATGGAGCTGTTAATCAATATGGAAATGGCATTGGGGCAGTGATTATTACTCCTCAAGGCACGCATCTACCATTTACAGCTAAATTGACTTTCAAGTGTACAAACAACATGGCAGAATATGAAGCTTGCATTATGGGGCTTGAAGAGGCCATGAATCTCAGAATCAAGTATTTAGATGTCTTCGGAGATTCGACTTTGGTTGTGAATCAGATCAAAGGTGAGTGGGAGACGAATCAACCCGATTTAATACCATATAGAGGTTACTCGAGGAGGATTTCAAATTTCTTTACAAAGGTTGAGTTTCATCATATCCCTCGAGATGAAAAACGGATGGCAGATGCTCTTGCAACATTGTCATCAATGATTGTAGTGAAGTATTGGAATGAAGTTCCCAATTTGTCTGTGATGCGTCTTGATAGGCCAACTCATGTGTTTGTTGTTGAAGAGATTAAAGACGAGAAGCCATGGTATTACGACATCAAATGTTTCCTCCAAAGTCAGATTTACCCGCTTGGGGCATCTTTGAAAGATAAGAAGACTTTGAGAAGATTAGCTGGCAATTTCTACTTGAATGGTGATATATTATACAAGAGAAACTTCGACATGGTTTTGCTCAGATGCATCGATAGACACGAAGCAGACTTGCTGATGACCGAAGTGCACGAAGGTTCCTTTGGTACTCATTCTAATGGATATGCAATGGCGAAGAAAATGTTGCGAGCAGGTTACTATTGGCTGACAATGGAATCTGACTATTGCAAATTTGTGAAGAAGTGCCACAAGTGTCAAATTTATACTAATAAGATTCATGTTCCTCCGACACTATTGAATGTTATCTCTTCCCCATAGCCCTTCTCCATGTGGGAAATTGATGTGATTGGGATGATTAAGCCCAAAGCTTCGAATGGACATCATTTCATTTTGGTGGCAATTGACTACTTCACAAAATGGGTCGAAGCGGCATCATATGCAAATGTGACCAAGCAAGTTGTTGTGAGGTTTATCAAGAATCATATTATATGTCATTATGGTCTGCCAAGTAAGATCATTACTGATAATGGATCAAACTTGAATAATAATATGGTGGTAGCTCTTTGCAAAGACTTCAAGATTGCACATCATAATTCTTCTCCCTACAGACCCAAGATGAATGGGGTTGTTGAAGCTGCGGATAAGAACATCAAGAAGATCATTCAGAAGATGGTTGTCACATACAAGGATTGGTATGAGATGCTCCCATTTGCTTTGCATGGGTATCATAAATCCATCCTCACTTCAACAGGGGAAACCCTTTTTTCTCTTGTATATGGTATGGAAGCAGTGCTACCCGTAGAGGTTGAGATTCCTTCATTACGTGTGCTTATGGAAGCCAAGTTAACTGAGGCTGAATGGTGTCAGACCAGGTATGATCAGCTGAATTTGATTGAAGAAAAGAGATTGACTGCCATGTGTCATGGTCAGTTATATCATCAAAGGATGAAGAAAGCATTTGATAAGAAGGTCAGACCTCGTGTGTTCAGAGAAGGTGAACTTGTACTCAAGAAGATTTTATCGTTCAAACCAGATTCTAGAGGAAAATGGACTCCTAATTATGAAGGCCCATATGTTATTAAGAGAGCCTTTTCAGGCGGTGCATTGATACTTACAACTATGGATGGTGAAGAGTTCACTCGTTCTATGAACGTAGATGCATTCAAGAAATACTTCGCCTAAAAAAAAAGAAAAGAACAACTCGCTAAGTTGAAAACCCGAAAGGGAGGCTTAGGCAAAAATGAGCGTCTGGGTGGATTGAAAACCCGAAAGGGCGATCCAGGAAAAAATTAGAGACATAAAAACAGAAAAATTTCCCGATAAGTTGAATACCCCACCATGGGGAAACTTATGCAAAAATTAGGGATTATGGCAAGTAACTTCATTCTGCTGATCTTCAGTGTTTTGAAAACTTGATTGAGCACAAGGGTTGACATCGATTGATCACCCCGACAGCGGTCAAGAGCACAACGGATATAAAGAGTTGGTAGAAGGATTAAGGATCATTTGTATTCAATGTAACCCTTTTTCATGTAAATTACCATTTTCAGCTTTGTAAAAATCTATGGAGTCTTGTCATTTACAGACTACCATTCTATCAAATAAAGTTGCGCTTTTATCCAATTGTTCCTACTCTTATTTGTAGCGGGGTATTCGTTACCATTAGAGATATTGACTAAATCCAAGGTAAATCATACAAAGTCGAGTCGCCACCGCACTTCTATTTATCCAAAGGAATGGTTAGAAAGCGAACAAAAACCTAATAGTTTGAACAAAAACTAGTAAAAGAAACAGAGATCTGGGTAAGGGGGTTGGTTATGTAATGCGAAGGTGTTAGGCACCCAAAACATCCTAGGTACTCCTAGGGAGCCCTTTTCATACTTGTTGCAAAGGTTGTTTGTTTTTGTGAAAATTTGTTTGTGCAAACATGATTGAAGAGATGAGAAGAGAATATACAAATTATTTACATTTTGTGTTTGGATGGATGAACCCATTGCCTACGTACCATCTTATAAAAAGATTAGGATCAAAACCTCGTAGTTCGGGGTAAAAATCTCAAAAAAACAAATTGGTGAATTGATTGGTCCAAAAGCCTTAAAGTCTTTTGTTATCAAAGGGAGAAAACTCAACCAAACCACAAATCTACCATGTGAGGATAGCTTCAACATGCTAGTGAGGGGTTAACCCTATAATAAGCATGGAAGACTCATTGTCCATCACTAAGGATATAGGTGAGTATTACATCTACCACAAAGATAACTCCAACCTAATAGCTAAAGGTTATGGAAAATTTGATTAAGAAGTGGCCATTGGAACCACAAAAAGAAATTTGAATGGGTTATATTTTCCAATTAGAAGTATGTACAAAATAGTCAAGGTTGACTTAAAGATTCAATTCAAAATAAGTATTGTGAAAAGAAAGTTTGAAAATCAAAAGCATAAGGCTTAGGTTTCTAATGTTTGAAAACAATAGTTAAATGTTTGCACAAAAAGTTTTGGCTTGGGTTAGAGTGGAGAGAAGAAGAAGAATGGCTAAGTCCTAAGCAAAACAAAAAGGTGAGAGATAAGAAATGAAATCACACTAGGAGTTCCTCTCTTGAGATCATATTGATGATCCAAGTAGCTCCCATCCTTTGGAATAAGCAACCACAAAGCATAAGCAATCAAATAAGTCTCACAAGAGATCCTCAATGTATCTTGTATCTTCCACTTGGATGCACATGGCAATGGTCCTCCAATCAAGCTCAAATGGAAACTCCTATCACAAAAGCACACACATCAAATATTCCATGAAGTAAAATAAGAATGGACAAGAGTGAGTTTAGAGATTTGGTTCTTCTAACCCATCTTCATCATTAAGATCCTTTTACTCCAATTTTGCATAAGGAAGGTCCTAGAGTCTAAGTCCAATTCTCCATTTTCTTTGCATAGGGAAAGTCCTAGAAACTAAGTCCATTTCTTTGCATTTGGTCCACAACAATCAAAACAAAAACACAAGCACAATAATATATACACAATTATGTGCTCAAGTGAGCAAAAGGCAAATGACATTAACATAAACATGTGCTCAAGTGAGCAAAGAGAAAAGCAAATGGATAATATGTGCAAGAATAGTAAATTGCATAAAAGTAAATTGCATAAAGTAAATGTTAATTGTCAGTAGTTAGTGTTAGTAGTTAGTGTGCCATAAGGCAAATTTAGCGCTATGTTAAGCAATCGTAATTGGACTTATGTAGAAGTCACAACTATCTGAGGCCGGTCAATAATAATGTAGGCAACAAACACAAGTTAGGAGTCTTGATTAGTGAACCAAGTCCCAACAACTTGCCATGCCAAAAAGAAAATGAGAATTGATCTTGTATTGGTTTAAGCCTTTTGCATGATTTAGAAGACAACCTATCCTTAATGCAAAGTCATTCACTTGATCAATTGATCAAGATGAATTAGATTTGAATCAAGGAAGATTAAATCTCCCTAACCAATGCTAACTTATCAACCTTTAACTCATTGATCAAGAAGAAAAGAAGTAGAAGAAGAAGAAGGAGAAGATGGATAAGAGAAATGGAAATGGCAAAATTAAAGTGCATTAAATGAAATACAATGTACCAATCTTCATATGTTGACCAATAACATTGAAAGTCAAGGTCAAACAGACAAAAACAGAAGTGAGATGAAGATTGGGAGTCAAGAAATGAATAAATTATTTTTGGCATTTTTTAATATTTAATTAAACTTGAATTAAAAATGAAATGCAAAGGTCAAACTTCAAAATTACTTCAAATCAACCTTGAAAGGTCCAAGTAATTTATCCTAAGTTCAACAAGGTCAAACAAAGTTTGACAATTTTTTTTAGCATTTTTAAAAGTCAGAAACTATTTTTAACCAATTAAAAATGAATAAAAATAACCTAATTGAATTAAAATCTCAAATAAATCTCAAATCAATTTAAAAATTGATGAGAATATTTTTCATAGATCCATCATTATTCAAATAGGTTAGGAAAATATTTTTGTATTTTTTGAATATCAAAAACTATTTAAAATGAATTAAAAATAACCAGAAAAGAGAAAATTCATGAAAAATATCAAATGTCAAAATGAAAAAATATTAAAAATCAGAAATAGAAACTAGAAATTATTTGGGAAATAATGCAATTGGTCCCATAATTTTTGGATTAAAAATGAAAGAGATATTGATTTTTGAAATAAAAGGAATTAAAGAAAATAAATATCAGAAAATAAAAATGCAAAAAAACATGGAGCGTTAGATCTGAGCTCATTAATTGAGCTGGCAGATCACACGCTCCAGAGATGCGCGCCTACCATGTGCCTTGGTCAAATGAAGCGTAGGATGTATTTAAAAAGGTCATAACATTGAACGCATGGGATCGAATCTGGAAACACCATCACACGGTCCAGATTAAATCTGGCAATGAGGCAGCCACCGGAGCCACCGTCTTCTCCGGTGAGCATGCAGTTTCCGGCAAGATTTACAGAGATTCAAACCTTAACCAAATCGTGCGATCTATACATCATTAGAAAGCTGGGATGATGTACATCATCCCTATACCATCCATTTTCATTCTAGATTTCTATGGTTTGAGAAATCAGAAGTTAAAAAATCTGGTGTTCATCATGAACTCAATGAATTTCAGAAATTAAAAGCATAAACATGGTGCCTCTATTGAGAGGACTTCAGCCAACACAAGATCCAAGCAAATAGGTCCATGGATGATGAGAATCGAAGAAAATACCAATTGGAGTGTAAGCTTGAGTTCTGGTACTTTGAGCATGATGCCTTGCTTGCTTTGCTAAACCAGAAGTTCAATGAGATGAATGATGAAGGCTTAGAAGCTTAAGATCCAAGAATTCAACCAGATGAAGTTGAATTTTGGATCTGAAAAAATTGAAGAAAATGCAATTGCTTCTTTAGTGATGGCTATGGAAAGAATTCTGCAGCATTTCAGGTTGAATTAGGCGTGTGAAATGAAGTCTTTATTTATAGAGGAAGTGGCAAGGAGAGTGTGAAATGATCCGTGTGCATGGCATGTGAAGCTTCATTGCATGGGCTTGCATGATCATGCACAAGGCCCAAAAACAATGCCAAATGAATTCTGAGCATCAGCCAAATGGAATTGGACGTGTGACTTTGCAAGGCAATTGCTTATGCACCAAGTTTTCAAGTGAACTCCTCATTTGTACCTAAACAATCATCTCTTCGAAAGTACCATTTAGAAAATCCAAACATAGGCATATGGGTAATGGTTGGAAAGGTATTTGTATAAGGAACAAATGTTATGATGGACAAAAACTCATTTGAAGTGTGGAAATTTATGAAATTTGAGTTTAAAGTGCAAGGTGCAAGATATGTCAAGGCAAGGTTTCTAAAATTGGCCAACTTTCAAGCCCTTCTATTTTGATGATGCAAGCCTCAAATGAAAAAACCTCCAACATCCAAGTTGTAGATCTTTTCAAGATAATCAAAATTGACTCAAATTTGGCATCATTTGGATTTTTTTATGAAAGAGTTATGGGCACTTGAAGTTGGACTTTTTTGACTTTCAATGCATTTGGTCAAAAAGGACCTATAATGTCTTGCATTATCACATGTATTTCCTTTGATATTTTGAAATTTTGTTCAACATAACATTTTAAGTAGACATCTTAAGGTTTCCAATGCATTTGATCCCACCTCAAAATAATAAAAAATGAATGAGTTATGTCCTTGGGAAGTTGACCCACAATTAGGGTTTCGGTCAAAATGACCTATAATGTATTGGAATGGAAGATGGCCTTCCAAGATTAAAATCAATTTTTGATGAACATGAAAGTTGTTCATATTGTCCTTAAGAACATTCTTGCTTTGTAACCATCTCCATTTGACCAACACATAAAACGTTAGGTCTCAGTGCATTTCAAAATAGTCAAATGAATTGACTGATCAACTTCTCAAGTACATGCCTCATATCTTGATGAATTGATGATTGAGGACACTCAAATAAGTTCAAATATTCATGGAATGATGAGTTAAAGAACTTCCTTTGATTGTATTTGATCATGGGCTGAGGTTGCTTCATGAGCAAGGCATTGTGATGCACAGATGACTTAGGGTTTTTCTGAAGAACAAACCTTAAACCCTTTGTCTTGCTTTGATCAAAATGATGCATTGAGGTACTAGGGAGACATATTTGATGGATGAGAGCTTTAGGAACCATTGACATGCTTGCTATCATCTCCTCTTGACCATGTCTTTGTACTAATGATCTCCTTGAAGCTTTGGACCTTGTGATTGCTCAAGCTACAAAACAAAAGATGTTAGTGACATATTTTTTTGCTTTTGGTTAGTAAAAAAAAAGAGAAAAAGCAATGATATACAATTCAAGCATGCTTGGTGATCTCAAACCACTCACAAGAGATCCCACCCAAAGGCAAAGGGAACCAAGATGCTAATGATCCTTGAGGCTATGCAAATGCAATGTTATGATGTCGTGAAGGATCTTAGGGCCAAAATTGGGGTCTTACATTATTTATTTAAGCCAATAGTTTAAATTTTATTATGATCGTTTTTTGAAATTTTAAAATTTTTAAAGTTTTTTTATTTCTTAAAACATATAAAAGCAAGGACTTTCCAAGGCAATTAAAAGAAATATTAACAGCATTCCGATGGAAACAAGTCCTTGAGTGCGAAACATCAGAGGTTCCCCTAGACGATTGTGTTGATTCAGTTCCTCGGCGGAATTTTTGATTCCCCAGTAGAGCTTAGTTCCTTTTTCTTAGCTGAGTTGGTTGATTTAGGTACCCTTTGACTTGTCTCCCTCGACAGAGTTTCTGCCTTCCCCAGTGGAGTTTGGTTTCCTTCAGCAGAAGTAGTTGATCTCCCCAGTATATCGCATTGGTTTCCCCGCCAATCGCCATTCGACTTGCTCCCTAGTCTGAGTTTCCTCCTGGTCCTGAGTAGTTTTTTTTCCTTGTAGGGTTGTCTCCCATGTTTATGGTGTTGACCTAAAATTCCCCACAGGTTCAGTGATATTTCTCTCTCCTCAGCAGATCTCCTCCTTCCCTAGTTAGGGTTGAGCCTTTTTGGATTGTTGATCTCTCTGTTCTCCGGCGGTTGTCTCCATATTTTGTGGATTGACCAGGGATTGTACCGATGATTCAATTTCTTTGTGATACCTTTGTATCCTTTGTGATCGTTCTTGTCAGCATAATCATCATATACATATACATTCATATAATTTCATATTTGCATATTCACATATCTGATTAAGTTATTGGTTTGAGGTTTTCATTCCCTGTATGTCGGTACTTTATCCCCATACAAATTTTGGTGTCTGTCCTCCCTCAATTGTAGAGCGTCATTCCCTTAGGCAGAAAGACTTTAACCTTTCTCCTCTTCCCCACTGAGTTTGTTTCCTCGTGGATGATTATTACTTCAGTTTCCTCCCCAGTTGGTTATCTGGATGGAACCACTCCCCTTGAGTTATGTCCTCATTGGGTTGAGTCTTGATTGGCTGTTTCTTTCTAGCTCCTACCTGGATAGATACTTTGAGTTCCCTAAGAGTCTATTGACCAGTAACTGGTAATATTCTTCTTAGTTTGCAGTTTGTTACTTCTTGCCCAATACCCGACAAAAGTGTCCCAGCAGTAGAGTCCCTAGTGGATTTGATTCCCTAGGAAGTATATCCTTGATATGATCACCCTAAATGGTGACAGATATCTTTTCCTCCCCTGCTTGAGTCTATCCTTGATATGTTCATCCTAACCGATGACGGATATTCTCTTTTTGGTATTCTACCCAGTAAAAAGGTAGTTGTAATCCCTATTCTTGTTTCCCAGAGAGTTAATCCTTGATATATTCATCCTAACCGATGACGGGTTTCCTTCTCTTTGCGGTCTTCTACCTAGTAACTGGTAGTTGTAAACCCTGCCTTTGTTCCCCCCGCAGAGTTGATCCTTGATAGTTGTAAAACCTGCCTTTGTTCCCCCCGCAGAGTTAATCCTTGATATGTTCACTTTAACCAGTGACGGATTCTCTCTCTTGGTATTCTATCCAGTAACTGATAGATGTAATTCCTATTTTATCTCCTCGCAGAGTCTATCCTTAATATGTTCATCTTAACCGGTGACGAATTTTCTCTTTGGCGGTATTCTATCCAGGATTCGATAGATGTAATTCCTACTTTTTGTTCAGTTGGTTTATCCTTGATATGTTCATCTTAACTGATGACGGGTATCCTCCTTGACAACCCCAGGAAAGTTTATCCTTGATATGTTCATCCTAACCGATGACAGATTTTCTTCCCTGTTGAGTTTATCCTTGATATGTTCATCTTAACCGATGGAAGATACTCTCGCCCTTGGTCTTCTGCCCAGTAACTGGTAGTTGAATATCCTATTTTCTGCAGTTTTCCCCAGCAAGGTTATTCTTACCCAGTAATCAGTAATGAATTTCCTTCTGTTATTTCCCAGCGAGTCATCCTTGATATGTTCATCCTAATTGGTAACAGATGTTCTCTCTGTCAGATCTTTATTATCTCCTTACCCAGTAATAGGTAGTTGATGGTAGATTTCTGCTCCTCTTGTGTTGAAGTTTATTTCTCCCCAATTGAGTTGAGTGCGCATTTCCTTAGTGAAATCGCTTTTCCCTGCATGATTCAAGTATTTCAATTTTATCCTGACTTACTCGTATTCCCTGCGGATGTTGTTAGCTCCCCGGCTGAGTCTTTTCCATGTTTGCATGGAATCCCTCGAGTCCCCCAGTAGTTTTGAGTCGTAGCCTGGCCTGCGCATAACTCGTTTCTCCCCAGAGTCTCTATTTCCCCAGTGAGTTTTCCTTACGGAATGCATTATACTCCTGTGGACCTTCGGTCTCTCTAATTTCTTTTCCTTTGTGGCAATATTTCCCCACAAAGAATGTACTGTTGCATTCATAACATATGCATCATGAGGTCTCTTAGGGACCAAAATTTGTTTCTATATGTTGTTATTTAAGCCCATTCTACTGAGTCAACATGAAGATTTTTAGCTTCGCCTCCTCAATTAGAATATCCTTAAATAGGGGCAGCTGTAAGACCCCAATTTTGGCCCTAAGATACCTCATGCAATTTCATCATAAGCATTAGCATTTGGATCATACCTTGGCATCCTCCTTACCCCTCCTTCATTGAGTTTGTTTTGGAAGAGATCACCAAGCACTTTATGATTTTATCATACTTGTATTTTATCATTTTACTAACCAAAATACCAAAAATATGTCGTTGCATTTGCCTAACTCTTTTGTAGGTAGGGCATGATCTCCATTGATCTATCAAGTTAATATCTAGGGTTTGAGACCCTCATGACAAAGAGCACAACCATGGATTGATCCAAGAATGGTTATGAGCATCATATATGAGTCCCAATGATTTCTACATGATATATTGATCAAGTTTTCTTCAAGAGTTTGAGGGTGATTTTCCTTGGAAACCTTAGTTTGACTGGGTATCTTGAGTAACTTCTCCAACAAGCTATCTCACCAATTGATCAAAATTCTCAAGGGACACTTCAAAATTCATCATATTATGCATATATGATCCACCATGAGCCTAGAAAGTCAATAGAATTGAATATTAGCAAATTGGTTGATGGTGGTTGGCCATATGAACTCATCTGATCAAAATTGGGTCTCCCTAGACTCTATATCCTACAATTTTCACCATATGAAAATGATTCCAAGAGAAACGTTACTCTAAATGACATTACAAACAACTTTCATGTTGATACCTAGATCTAGTTTTGCTTGGAAAATCATTTCCTATGTTGAAACATTATAGGTCATTTTGTCTAAACCCTAATTTGAAAGTCAACTTCCCAAGGCCATAACATGCTCAATTTTTATGAGATGAATGATTTCGAAGTTTCACAATCAAATTAAAGATGTCTACTTCAACTTTTATGTTTGGAGTGAGAGCTAATTCAACTTTTATGAGCATGTGATATGAGGCTACATTATAGGTCACTTTTGACCTATACCATTGAACAAGTGAATTTTTCCAAAATTCAAAAATGCATAACTCTATCATTTCAAATCCAAATTACATGAAATTTGTTACTATTTTGAAGGTCTTTTAAATATCTACAACTTTTATGAATACATGTTTCTCATTTGAAGCTCACATAAAAAGTTAAGCAAGGTGGAATATTGAGATATATGACTTGACACTTAGAAAAAATTTCAACATGTTAAAATTTCCAAACTTCCACCTCAAAATTCATCATGATACAAGCTTCAATTGGAAAAGTGTTTAACATGAAAGTTGTTCCTCTTGATCTAACCTTTCCAAAAAGTCCAAGTTCATCCATTTTGGACAAGAATTACTAGGGCTGCACATGGCATGAACATGGTATCATCATTTGGCAAAGATCAAACTTCAAATCTTCACACACACTTGCCTTGCAATCCAAGTTGATTTCATACTCTCTTACACTCATTTGTGGACCTAAAGCAATGATCTCATGGGCCTGTACACGCCCATGCACCCATGCATCATCAATTGCCAATTTTGAAAAGTGATTTGGAATGTGCAAATATCATGAGCTGCAACTATAAATAGAGACCTCTAGCATCAGAATTGAACACACATTCGCGCCAGCTTTGATGAGGATAATCCTGAGAATTTCATCTTGAAATTGAGTTTGAATCTCACTATTTTAAGATTCAAAACTCCAGGGATCCAATACTTTTTGAGCATTTCATTCTACTTCTGCAAGCATTTTGAGTGAGATCAAGCACGAGCCAAGGCAAGAGCAGTTGAATCCAGACCTAAATTGAAGGTATTTTCCAGAAAATTTCATCTCTTCGATTATCTCTCAATCTTTCTCAATTATCTTGATTCTTTGGTTGTCTGAAGTCCTACCAATGTAGGCAAGAAGATTGAGTTGCTTAGAGGTCAAATCGAAGCAACTCAGTTGACACACCTCAAAATTCAACTCCTCATATCTTTCTATAGGTGAGGAGTTAGTTAAAATTGAGGTTATATTCGTGATCTACACCATTTTTCCTTTCAGACCATGTCCTCCTTTTTCATTTATGATGTGGTGATGAATGGAGCAGTCCGGCCAAGGTCGCCTGAGAAGACGACCGGCACTTTGTGTAACACCCCAAAATTTGCCCTCCTCATTCATGCATTCATTTAGCATTTCATATTGCATTTTATCATGTCAATCAGAATTACATCCAAAAAAAAAATTAATAAAAAAAATTAATAATAAAAAAAAATTTAAATTTTTTTTAAAAAAAAACGAAAAAAAATATTAAAAAAAAAAACGAAAAATTAAAAAAAAAACGAAAAAATAAAATAAAATAAAATAAAATAAATAAATAAAATAAATAAATAAATAAATATATATAAAGAAAAATATATATATATACATAATAGAAAAAACTTGGACTTGGACCTCTCTCATTTGAGCCCACAAAGCCATGAAAATCAGGTTATAAAAGAGAGAGATCAGACAGAAAAAGGAAGAGAAGCAAAATACTCTGAGGTTTCCTTGAAACAAAACCCTTGACAAAACCTGGAGAGAAACCTGACAGAGAACTCAGAGCAACCCCCAGGCAGCTCTGAAAAATTCAATCTGACTCACACACTTTCATCTCAAGCAAACCCTAATATTGCCTTGCAAACCCAGTCGTGCCATTTGATTTCAACCGGTCTCTCCCATCAGGTTTGCCTCATTCCCATAATTTTATGCTCTTAATTTGGATCATCTGAATGTATGAGGTATGATGGATGAATTTCATTATGTTTTTGCCCACAGGTTTAATTATGCATGAATGGGTGAAACCTATGACTTGAATGTCTAATCACATGATTTCTGAAATGTATGCCACAGGGTTTGAGGTTTCTGAAATGTATGCCACAGGGTTTGAGGTTTCTGAAACCATACTGTTATCCATGAAAAAAATGCTTATCGTGTTTCCCTAACCCTTTTGTTGAGTTTTTGTGAGGGCTCACAGACTCTTGCAGAGATGGTTTGCGTGGTTTTCCCACTTTATTTGTGGGATACCCCCTGGAGGTTCATTCCGATTACCTGTACTGACTCACCTTTCTTTGATGGCATTAACTTGGGAGATCCCTGGGTTTCTTACTCCTTTAATTGTTGTTACCTCGGATCTTCATCCGTGTGGTACTTTTACCTCTTTTCCGCATTTTATCGCTTTCTTAGCTGGAAGACCTCGATAGGAGGCATTTGTTTTCTTTTGTTTATTTACTTCTGAGCCCCTTGTTGGCACGTTTACTTTATACATGTTTGTTTTGTATGTGTTCGTATCCCCACAGGTAGCGCGGTTCCTTCGTCAAGGACTGCCTTTTTGCATGAGCATCCCAAACACTAAAACCCAAAGCAACACGTTAACTCCTTCTACTACAGACGAGTAAGTCTCCAAAGGTCGAGCATCCGGTAGATTGGTAGTGACGTCGTTCGTCCAAAACCCAATCCATAACCCCGTAGTTAGCCGAACTACGGCTTGCTCTGATTCTCATTCCAGATGAGATACGTAGGCATAAGACGCGATGTCTTAGCGAGCACATCCCTCCAACCCATAGGTCAGCCGAGCTACGAAGACTCTGATTCTCATATTCAGATGAGATACGTATGCAGTGGATGCGACATCCGCGCGAGTCATTTTCATTTAACCCTTTTTTTTTGGTAAACAGCATAAGAAAAATCACACCCTTTAGACAAGAACTACAAAAGTGGATCCCGTAGAGTACTACAGATGCGTAGGGGTGCTAATACCTTCCCTTCGCATAACCGACTCCCGAACCCAAGATTTGGTTGCGAGACCCCGTCTTGTCCTTTCCTTTTTCAGGTTTACTTCGAGCGTTTCCTTTCCCTCCTTTGGGATGAATAACGCACGGTGGCGACTCTTCTGTCATTTTCTTTCGCCGGTTGTTTTTTCGCGCACTGTATTTTTCAGGCTGCGACAGCTGGCGACTCTGTTGGGGACTGAAAGAAGTTGACCTCTTGCTGGTCCATCTTTCCTAAGCGAGTCCCTCCTAGCTTTTGTGAATTTCTTGTTTATTAGGTGTTCATGCTTTTGTACATTTATTTGCTTACCTGCTTGCATGCATCTGTTGTATCTGTTGGATCTGTTTGTTTGTTTGTTGGGATGGGATGTTCTATGAGAGATAAGCCCATTACCCAGGCTTGAGTGTACACACAGGTTTTAGAGTGGATAATCATGAGGCTTGCGTGGCGTTTTGCTACGTTAAGTCGTTCGTGAAGAACCACACCCAGATGAGGTTTCTTTTGGATATATTATGTCTTACGGGTGTTCCGTAACGGCAGGATGTTCCTCTAGAAATCGTCGACTCTAGTGACCATTTCCCGAGAACTCAGTCGAGGCCTCTCCTCCGAGACGTGATTATGTTAGCTCTGGTGGGTGCATTCTCGCTGCTCAATCCGAGGACCCCGAGACTGGGAACTTGCTTTAGGATGTCCTGTTGAGGGGAGTCAGTGGAGGTCTTTTGTCCTGTAATAATACCAAACCTTCAGTGGTAAACTTATTATTCGCGACTGAAGGGCTGAAGTTGACGAACTTCTGTTCTTAGAACTTACCAGTGAAGGGCGGGCTAAATTCAGGAAACCTTAACCTCCAACCAACCCGGTTTTCTGGAGCAGAGTTTTGGTCTTGTATTATATTCCTCAGTGAATTTCTCTCCAGATGTTCAAGCGAATCCATCAATTCTGATTGACATGCCTTTGCATTGCATAACATCATCTGCATATTTGCATCCAACATCTCATGCTTATTCATTTGCAGGGTATTCCCTTTCAAAACGGGGGTATCTTAAAACTGAACAAGCAGTGCATCGCATACCATGCATATTAACCCTTGTCTGTTTTGCAGGTGTCACCGCAGTGTCTAATGTTTGTTCCCTGTATCATGCAGTTATTGGTCCCAAGCGAGTCCACAGGTACCCGACAAAGGAAAATCGTCCACAGCTAGCGATGGACCAAGTACAGAAAGAGCTGGCTGATATGCGTGAAAGGATGGATCAGTTCATGACATTGATGACTGGTATGGCAGAAGGCCAGGAAAAGCTGAGGGAATTGGTTGAGCAACCGAGACCCGACCCGGAGGTGGAGATACCAAATGCTGAGGGAAACCCTGGTAACCCTGGGAACGCTGATAACCCTATGAACACTGGTAACGCGGGTAACGCAAATGCTGATGGAAACCCGGGTAATGTTGGCAACACAGGGAATGTTGGAAATGGTATTGGCGGAAGGTACAATGTGAATCAAGGAATTCGGATTAACGGGCGCCCCGTTACTGAAGATTGTCAGTATGATCAATTTTCTTTGCACGACGAGGCCCTCGAGACCACTCGCCGTATGGATGAGCTTGCTGAGAAGCTCAAATCTTTGGAGTCTCAAAATTCCTTAGGCTTTGATGTCACAAATCTTGGTCTGGTTCAGGGAGTAAGGATTCCTCACAAGTTCAAACCCCCTACTTTTGAGAAATACAACGGGGCTTCTTGCCCACGCACTCATCTCCAATCTTATCTAGGAAGGTTGAGAGCTCACACGGAAGATGAAAAGCTGTGGATGTACTATTTTGAAGACAGTCTAACTGGAGCTTCTCGTGAATGGTATTCTCATTTGTCTAGTACTACCATCAAGAGCTGGAAAGACTTGGCAGAGGCTTTTGTCAAGCAATATCAATACAACTTGGACATGGCTCCAAATCGGACCTTGTTGCAAGGTATGTCTCAGATTGCCAAGGAAACCTTTAGAGAGTATGCTCAGCGTTGGAGACAGATTGCTGCGTCCGTCCAACCCCCTATGTCTGAAAGGGAGATGGTGGACATGTTCATGAACACTCTTCAAGGCAATTATATTAAGAGATTGGCTGCTTGCCCGTCAATAAGCTTTGCAGAGATAGTAATTGCTGGAGAAAGAATCGAGAGTCTGTTGAAGATGGGCCGAATTCAAGACAATAGTGCTTCCAACTCATCAGGTCCCAAGGGACCGTTTGCTGGTAACAGTCAGCGAAGAAAAGAAGGCGAGGCAAGCGTTGTGTATGCTGGCAGAGGCAGGGGTAGAGGACGCCCTAATTATTATCAAGATCAAGTGGCCGTAGTCACTATTCCAACACCTGTTCCTCAACCGCAATATCATCCGCAACAACAACCCAGGTACAACAATAAACAACAAGGAGGTAATCCGGGTCAGCAGAGAAACTATCAACAACGTCCAAGGCAGACGGACCGGGTCATCGAGCCAATCCCAATGCCTTATTCAGTATTACTTCCCAAGTTGATTGACATGAATCTGGTTACGTTGAGAACTCTGGCCCCGCCAATCAATCCCAATAATTTGCCTAGAGGTTATGATGTCAACGCCAGATGTGCTTTTCACTCCAACACACCTGGCCATACTACAGATAATTGCAAGGCTCTCCAGTTAAAGGTACAGGATTTGAGAGATGCCCAGGCTATCAATTTTGCTCCGGTGCCTAATGTTATCCAGAACCCGATGCCGGCTCACGGCGGGCAGAGGATTAATGCTGTTGATAGTGGGGAAACTTTGAATTTGGTTTCTGATGTGACTAAGGTGAAGACTTCGCTATCGGTGGTTAAAGACCGACTTCTGAAAGGAAAGATTTTCCCGGGCTGTGGGGAAGAATGCAGAAATTGTCAAGCTGCCGAAAACGGATGTGACAGTTTGAGAAGGGGTATTCAGCAACTGATAGATGAAGGTTGTCTTCAGTTCGATCAGGCCCGTCCAGTGAAGAATGATGTATCGACGGTGACGTTTTATTTCACTTCTGAAGAAATATATGTTCCCGAGAGACTCGCTCCGACAACAATATATTTCCCAGAAAGTACAGAACCAGCAGCGGTGAACATCGAAAGTTCAACACCAGTTGCAATTTACTCTGACAGCCCTCAACCGACTTTGGTTGGTCTGATCACCATCACAATACCAGGACCCGTTCCGTATGAGAAAGACAGTGCTATCCCGTGGCACTATGGGGCTGATATCTACTGCCAGTGGCAGAAAGTTAACGAAGAAGACATTGACATTGGTAGCTCCGCTGTAGACAATGTTGGAGGGGTTGGTGGCTTCACTCGCAGTGGACGCCTATTTGCACCATCAACATTACGCGCGAATACTGAAGCCGAGGCAGCTGCCAAGGCTAAAGGGAAACAGATGGCCGCTGAAGAGGTTACTACTGAGGAAGATCCTCCTAAGACCGCATTCGAGAAGGAAGTGGATGAGTTTATGAGGATTATCAAGAAAAGTGACTACAAGGTAGTCGACCAGCTAAATCAGACACCCTCAAAGATCTCCATTCTCTCACTATTGTTGTGCTCTGAGGCGCACAGAGCAGCCTTGTTGAAAGTACTGAATATGGCCTATGTTCCACCGCAGATAACTGTTAACCAGCTGGAGTCAGTAGATTCCAATGTAAACGCTAGCCGGGGGCTAGGTTTCACCGATAATGACCTGACATCTGAGGGGAGGAATCACAACAAAGCCTTGCATATCACAATGGAGTGCAAAGGGGTGATGCTTTCCCATGTTTTGGTTGATACAGGCTCTTCTCTGAATGTTCTTCCAAAGAAAGCCTTAATGAAGTTGGATTGCGATGACACCACCCTGAGGCCGAGTAATTTAGTTGTAAGGGCTTTTGATGGCTCTAAGAGAGTTGTCTTTGGCGAAGTTGAGTTGCCAGTTAAGATTGGACCGCAGGTATTCAAGAGTACCTTTTATGTGATGGATATCCAGCCTGCCTATAGCTGTCTGCTAGGTCGGCCTTGGATTCATGTTGTCGGTGCTGTAACTTCTACCCTCCACCAGAAGCTCAAATATGAACTAGAAGGTCAGGTCGTCGCTGTCTGTGGTGAAGAGGATATTTTTGTTAGCCACCTGTCTACATTTAAGTATGTAGAGATGGACGGCGAGATGCACGAGATGCTGTGTCAGGGCTTCGAAGCCATAAACATCAATGAGGTCGCGCCCGAAGCTGTCTTTTCACCTGAGTTTGAGAAGGTCGGGACTTCTATCTCTTCATACAAGCAAGCTGTCGAAGTGGTTAAAGCTGGTAATGCCCAAGGTTGGGGAAAATTTGTAGAGCCAGTCATCAATGAAGACAAGTTTGGATTGGGGTATGCTCAGGGATCTCAGAAGAATGAAACCGGTACTCTCTCCAGCGGGGGTTTGGTTTCTCCCTACATCGTCAATGTTGCAGATGAAGACAAGGCTGACAGCGACTGTGACTTAGATAGCTGGATTCACCCGTGTGTCCCGGGAGAAAAGCTCGACAATTGGTCGTCTGAAAAAACCGTCTGGGTTACTCTACTGAAAGAGTGATTTTTATTGTTTTCCTTTATTACATACATAATAAAGTCTTACACTTTGCCCAAGGTGTAACGGCTCATTTGTAGGGCCATCCATTTAGTTACATTTCGCAATTATTTTTATCATCAATAAAGGACGGCTTTTGCAAACAATTTTGTGTTCTCTTTCTTTCAGTTTTTTCTACTTTTACAAAAAAATGACAATGTTTCTTTTTTCGTTTTTTCTTTCTTTCCAAAGAAAATCTTTATTCTAAGGTAAAGCATGATCCTCCATCATGCAGAGCTGACCACCCGGATCTCACTGCTAACGACACTGCTATGGCCAAGTATGACTTCGACAATCCTATCTATCAAGCCGAAGAAGGGGCTGAGGAAGATTGTGAATTGCCTGAAGAGTTAGCCAGATTGTTGAAACAGGAGGACCGAGCTATTACACCTTATCAGGAGGTGATTGAGACCGTCAACATTGGTACCGCAGACGACAAGAAAGAGATCAAGATCGGGGCAAGTCTATAGGCCGAGAGGAAAGACCGTTGATCATGTACTTGACTGTGTTAGAAAGGTCAATGGGTTGTGTGCTCGGTCAGCATGACGAGTCAGGTCGAAAAGAGCATGCAATATACTACCTTAGCAAAAGTTTACCGACTGTGAACAAAGATACTCATTGCTCGAGAAAACTTGCCGCGCTTTGGCATGGGCTGCTCGCCGACTAAGACAGTATATGTTGACTCACACGACTCTATTGATATCAAAAATGGATCCAGTCAAGTATATTTTTGAAAAGCCAGCACTTACCGGAAAGGTTACTAGGTGACAAATGATACTGACAGAGTATGACATCCAATATACTTCACAAAAAGCCATCAAGGGAAGTGTCTTGTCAGACTATCTTGCAGAGCAACCGATTGATGATTACCAACCTATGAGGTTTGACTTTCCTGATGAGGACATCATGTTTCTCAAATCGAAAGATTGAGAGGAACCACTCCCGGAGGAGGGGCCTGACCCTGAATCCAAATGGGTTATGATGTTTGATGGGGCGGTCTACGTCAATGGTCGCGGAGTTGGTGTAGTGTTGATCACACCGGAAGGGGGTTCATATGCCATTTGGTGCCAGAATAACTTTTCCCTGCACCAACAATGAAGCCGAATACGAAGCTTGTATCCTAAGACTTGAGGAAACCGTCAATATACATATTAAAACCCTGGATGTATACGGGGATTCAGCTTTGGTCATCAATCAAACCAACGGGAAATGGTATACACCTCAGCCTCATCTGGCTCCTTACAGAGACTACACGAGAAGATTGTTGACTTTCTTTTGAAGAAAACCAATTTGCTGATGCTTTGTTTACCTTGTCTTCGATGATTAAGGTGCTATGCTGGAACTACGTACCCAGAATTGACGTATCTCGGTCAAAGACGAATGAAGAAAGCATTTGGTGAATTGGTACTCAAAAGATTTCTTCCTCCCAACACAGATCACATGGGCAAATGGACACCGAACTATGAGGGTCCGTACGTGGTTAAAAGGATTTTCTATGGCGGAGCTTTGATGCTAACAACCATGGATGGCGAAGGATTCCCGTCCCCTATTAACTCAGACGCAGTTAAAAAAAATAATACTTCGCATAAAATAGACCCGCTGGACGATAAAAAGAATAGTCCAGGCAAAAAAAGGGCACCCCGACGAACCAAAAAAAAGAGAATAAAGAGGTTCGGGAAAAAATTAGGGATATAAAAAAAGAGTACACCCGGTGAGTCGAAAACCCAAAAGGGCGGCTCAGGCAAAAGTGGGTATCCCGGTGGATTGAAAACCCGAAAAAAAGGGCGATCCAGGCAAAAGTTAGGGAATAAGCGAATGACTGTGACCTGAGTTCATCAGTGTTATATCACCATTTCATTCAATCCGACAATCTTAGAAGGTTAAAGATCGACTAATCATCCACTTCAGAAAGCAAGATGAGCAAAGCGTCTTGAGGACATACGAGCCATAGCAGAGTCGAAACTCGGTGGGACCCCGTATCCCCATTGTCATTAGGATAGTTCTCTTTTTACAGCAATCACCTCTTTTCAGGGATCAACTTCCTGATACCCTCGCCTATTCCTGGCACAAATTTTCTCCCCAGTAAGAGTCGAATAATTCAGTTAAAGAGCCTCTTTATTTTTCATTTATCAGTTTGTTTGCAAAAAAGTCCGAATTTTTGATAAAACATATTGCATATGAACATAATGGTGGCTTTTGTAGATGATTTGCACAGGAAAACATTTAAAATTGCTTTGAATGTGCTTAATCCCGGACAGGGAATTCAAACCGAGTAATTCCCCCGAGGCATACGTGTATTTTTGGTTGCAGGTCACATAAACCGGATGCCAAGTCATGAATCCCCATCCCCAAGCGGTTGACAAAGTCTCTCCTTAGCAGAGCATGTTCCCCAACAGAGTTGACAGTATCCAGACTATATATCCCCAGCGGAGTTGACAGTGTCAGACTGTATCTCCCTAGCAACAGCGGAGTGGTTGCATAACCAACAGATGAGAGGGTGGTGTTCCCAGTGTTCATCTCATTCCCCAGCAGATTATTTTTAACAGATTTGTTAATCCCCAGCTTGAGGGCGATTAGCAAGTTCATATCCCCAGCAAAGGTCGTTTCCTACGACATTTCCCCAGGAAGTGTTTTCCCCACAGACTCTCCTCACAGAGCCTCGCCGAACAAAGTTTCCATAGTTGATATTCCCCCCGCAAGGTCAACTTTTCAAGCAGCCAATTTATTTTTCGTGGCTCATTGGTCCCGACAGACGGATCATTCCCCACAGAGCATTCAAGGATTGATACAGCGATCTGTTCCCTATCGGAGTTTTCTTCCCCAAGCAGATTTCTTTTTACACCATGCATAACATTTGCATTTGCATGCATATCATATCAAGCATACACATAAGCTGATAAACAGGTTCTTCCAAGCAGACTGAAGAATTACTTTACAACCAAGGTCATGAGATCCAGCCAGAGGATCAAGCGTGAGTGATCCAGCCTTAGGGTCATTTCGAAGATTCAGCCTGAGAATCATTTTCCAGTGATCGAGCCTGAGGGTCATTTCGAAGATTCAGCCTGAGAGTCGTTTTCCAGTGATCCAGCCTGAGGGTCATTTCGAAGATTCAGCCTGAGAATCGTTTTCCAGTGATCTGGCCTAAGGTTCATTTTGAAGATTCAGCCTGAGAATCGTGCTCCAATGATCCAGCCTGAGGGGCATTTCGAAGATTCAGCCTGAGAATCGTGTTCCGGTGTTCCACCCTGAGGGTCATTTCGAAGATTCAGCCTGAGAATCGTGTTCCAGTAAGCCAGCCTAAGGCTCAATTTGAAGATTCCCCAGTGAAGTCACCTACAAGCTTTATTTCCCCAGCAAGCCCAATTGAGGAGTCGTTACAACATGTTCTAGCCCGAAGAATATGTACGAAGCCCAAAAGTGGAATATTCTCGAAGCTGCATATCTAATATGAAGGTTGGGTGTAGATTTCAAAAGAGGGTCAACCAGCGCATGCCTCAGATGCGGGATCCTAATGATGGGAATTTATCATCAAAACAATCCAGATCTAGCCAGAAGATCGAAGTAGATTCAGCCAGAGAATCGAAACAAAGAAGATCTAGCCAAAAGATTGAAAATCACAACAATTCAGATCTAGCCAGAAGATCGAAGTAGATTCAGCCAGAGAATCAAAGGAAATAGATTCAGCCAGAGAATCGAAACAAAGGAGATCTAGCCAGAAGATCAAAATCGTATCCAGCCCGAGGATCGAAATTAATATCCAACCAGAGGACTAAATTGAGTATAGGTTCAGCTAGAGGATCGAAACTCCAGATTAAGCCAGAAGACTGATTCAGATCCAGCCAGAGGATCGGAAGAAAAATAAACAGCGCGGTGTATTTCCGCGTTTTAGTGGTGTTCTCGGAGCGCAAATTTTCGGTCTGTCTTTGGTATTCAATCACAACTCACCCCGTTTGTCTGATAAGCTATTCGTTTTCATCCTACTCGGGTTAGCTGATGATTGAATAGGGGCAGCTGTAACACCCCAAAATTTGCCCTCCTCATTAATGCATTCATTTAGCATTTCATATTGCATTTCATCATGTCAATCAGAATTAGATCCAAAAAAAAAATAAAAAATAAAAAACGAAAAATAAAAAAATAAAATAAATAAATAAATAAATAAATAATAATAATAATAAAAAAATAAAATATAATAGAAAAAAACTTGGACTTGGACCTCTCTCATTTGAGCCCACAAAGCCATGAAAATCAGGTTATAAAAGAGGGAGATCAGACAAAAAAAGGAAGAGAAGCAAAATACTCTGAGGTTTCCTTGAAACAAAACCCTTGACAAAACCTGGAGAGAAACCTGACAAAGAACTCAGAGCAACCCCCAGGCAGCTTTGAAAAATTCAATCTGACTCACACACTTTCATCTCAAGCAAACCCTAATATTTCCTTGCAAACCCAGCCGTGCCATTTGATTTCAACCGGTCTCTCCCATCAGGTTTGCCTCATTCCCATAATTTTATGCTCTTAATTTGGATCATCTGAATGTATGAGGTATGATGGATGGATTTCATTATGTTTTTGCCCACGGGTTTAATTATGCATGAATGGGTGAAACCTATGCCTTGAATGTTTAATCACATGATTTCTGAAATGTATGCCACAAGGTTTGAGGTTTCTGAAACCATACTGTTATCCATGAAAAAAATGCTTATCGTGTTTCACTAACCCTTTTGTTGAGTTTTTGTGAGGGCTCACAGACTCTTGCAGAGATGGTTTGCGTGGTTTTCCCACTTTATTTGTGGGATACCCCCTGGAGGTTCATTCCGATTACCTGTACTGACTCACCTTTCTTTGATGGCATTAGCTTGGGAGATCCCTAGGTTTCTTACTCCTTTAATTGCTGTTACCTCGGATCTTCATCCGTGTGGTACTTTTACCTTTTTTCCGCATTTTATCGCTTTCTTAGCTGGAAGACCTCGATATGAGGCATTTGTTTTCTTTTGTTTATTTACTTCTGAGCCCCTTGTTGGCACGTTTACTTTATACATGTTTGTTTTGTATGTGTTCGTATCCCCACAGGTAGCGCGGTTCCTTCGTCAAGGACTGCCTTTTTGCATGAGCATCCCAAACCCTAAAACCCAAAGCAACGCGTTAACTCCTTCTACTACAGGCGAGTAAGTCTCCAAAGGTCGAGCATCCAGTAGATTGCGTAGTGACGTCGTTCGTCCAAAACCCAATCCATAACCCCGTAGTTAGCCGAACTACGGCTTGCTCTGATTCTCATTCCAGATGAGATACGTAGGCATAAGACGCGATGTCTTAGCGAGCACATCCCCCCAACCCATAGGTCAGCCGAGCTACGAAGACTCTGATTCTCATATTCAGATGAGATACGTATGCAGTGGATGCGACATCCGCGCGAGTCATTTTCATTTAACCTTTTTTTTTTGTAAACAGCACAAGATAAAC
Organism: Lathyrus oleraceus; assembly: GCF_024323335.1. Lineage (NCBI taxonomy): Eukaryota > Viridiplantae > Streptophyta > Magnoliopsida > Fabales > Fabaceae > Lathyrus > Lathyrus oleraceus. The sequence goes on along the minus strand of NC_066581.1, from coordinate 166,414,787 downwards.
TCACACCCTTTAGACAAGAACTACAAAAGTGGATCCCGTAGAGTACTACGGATGCGTAGAGGTGCTAATACCTTCCCTTCGCATAACCGACTCCCGAACCCAAGATTTGGTTGCGAGACCCCGTCTTGTCCTTTCCTTTTTCAGGTTTACTTCGAGCGTTTTCTTTCCCTCCTTTGGGATGAATAACGCACGGTGGCGACTCTTCTGTCATTTTCTTTCGCCGGTTGTTTTTTCGTGCACTGTATTTTTCAGGCTGCGACACTTTACTCCGGCAATGATGTGGCACAGTCCTGAGCCATCAGATTGGTTCAAATTGTTTTAATCAGGAATGTTGCTTGTGATGACCAAGTGTGGGGCGCGCTGACTAGCGTGTACCATGGAACGCGCGTTTCTCACCACTTGATCTGCCACCTCAGTTAATGAGGCAGATCAAGTGGTCCACGTTTTTTTTTTATTTTCTGATTTTAATTTTTAGTCCTATGACTTTCATTAATTCATATTAATTTTACTATTGATCCAAAAAATATGAGAGTTTCACCAAAAAATTTCAAATATTTTCCTCTTTCAGATTCTGAATTAAAATTATTTTTTGGATCATTATTAATATTTTTCATGATTTAATTGATTTTTAATTTGTTTTTAATTGTTTAAAAATACTTTTATGTCCTTAAAAATTCTGAAAATTTTTCTCCAAGGTCCTTTGACCTTGTTTGACCTATGATAAATCTCATGGCCATTTATTTGGTGTTTTGATGAGGTTTTAGGAATTTGACAAACCATATTTAATTTAAATGTATTATTTTAGTATTTTTAATTGGAATAAATGCCAAATAATTTTGTTGACCAATTGTGATGACTTGTTGGTGTTTGACTCTGGTTGTTGGGCCTTGGTCAAGGTTGATTTAACTTTGTCAAATTAATATCATTGGATTTAGGGGATTGATGGAATGTACATTCCATCTCCCAAAATGAATGGATGATATTTATTTGGTAAAAGTCCTTCTTTGACCAATTTGAGTTTTCATCTATTCCCCTCCCTCTTCATCTCATTCCCCTTCTTTATGCATTCATCTCATTTGGCTTATGATATCTCAAAGTCCTAAAGCTAGCTGATTGAAAAATTAACATGAGTATGGATGAGATTAAGCCACACCTTTTGCATATTCTTTTTGTGTGTGGTATGTTTCATGAGCATAGTCCATTATATTATGTCTCTAACAGGTATTAACACCAAAATTCTATTGCCCGGCCTCAAATAGTTGTGACTTTTACATAAGTCCAATTACGATTCCTTAACATAGCGCTAAATTTGTGACATAAAAGGCATAACATTCTAGTTAGTGACAATGTAAGTCTCATCTCTTTCATGGTATTGTGGGGAAAGTTGGCCTTTTTTCCTTCCTTTGGAAGATGTCTTGGTTCAAGGATTCATGCTTGTGATAAGTGGGTTGAGTGTTCACCAAAGAATGTCTAAGAATGAAAAGCAAAAACAAAACAATACTAACTTCTAACCTATTAACTACTAACTTTTAATTTCAAGCCCTTTACTTTAATGTCATTTAATTCTAGCTTTTATACATTTGCCATTGTTCATATCACTCTAATTGTTTATGTTAATGCAATTTTCACTTTGTCCACTTGGACCATATTGTGTGATATACTTTTTTTGTGTATACTTTTGCTGGTTTGTGTGGTCTTAGACCATTAATGTACATGATAACAACAAAAACCCTAAAAAAACTATTGTGTGGAATATTGGCTTGATCTGGGACAAATGGACATAGAATCTAGGCAACATTCATATGCTAAAGGACATGGTCATTTCCAACTTATTGTGAAACCAAGTGCCTGCAATTTGAGACATCATTCAAGATCTCTCTAAGTTCATCTGCAACATGATCATTGTGAAACTATTATTTTGAACATGTGACTTGTGAAATTCATCTGTTACATGGGCTACCTTGAAGAAGATCATGGAATGGATAAGCTTGGATGTGGCCATCTTTATTTGATGCCTTGCTCTTCAAGATAATATAATTTTGCATTTGTGTGTTGCTTGATTCTAAAAGTCCAAGGGAATTCTGGGTTTCTATTGGCACTCTTGTCTATTGGATTGCTACCCATTTGGTCAGATCCTTTCAACCCTAAACTTTTAATTTTGTACATAGGATTAGTCTCTTCATCTTCTCCCCATTTCTTTAATTTCAAAATATCTCCCTCTTTTTTTCAAAACCTTCTTTGATTGAACTTATTTTGTTCTAAACTTTGACCACTTTGTAAAAAGATAGAAACTTTGGCCTTATGCCATTGCATTTTCAAAATTCTTTTCTTAAATCAAACTTGTAAATAGACTTAACTATACTTGACTTAAACTTTCAAAAATCCAAAAATAACTAACTCATTCAAACCATTTTTAGGCCTTTGTGCCTTTCAAACTTAATTTTTGTTAAAAGCAATGCATCCACTTTGAAATTTGTATCACGAACTACGAGGTTTTGATCCCTCATTTTTATGTTGGTACATAAGCACAAGACCAAAGGTCTTGCCAAACACAAAAATATAATTAATTGAAATTCGGGTATCAGATATGAGATGTCGAAGGTAATGTCACGACACTAATATCTGAATAATGCAAAGAGAAAGAATAGTAATGCAATAGACAAAATCAATTGTTTACCCAGTTCGGTCCAACTCACCTACATCTGGGGGCTACCAAGCCAGGAAGGAAATTCACTAAAATATAATTAGTTCAAAAACTCTCTGTACACTTCAACAAGTTACAGTCTTTCTCACCTAATCTCTACCCGTGCAATTTCTACCTAAGCACTCTTAGATATGAGAATCCACTCACTTCCCTACAATCACATGTGATTTTAAACAACAATCCCTTGTGAAAAGAAAACACTTTTCAATTACACACACTTGATCTTCAATCAAGTAGACACACACTTGATCTTCAACCAAGTAGACACACACTTGATCTTGCTTAACAGCTTTGATCAAGTAGACACACACTCTTGCTTAAAAGCTTAGAGTGACAAATTACAACCCACAAATCAGACCAATTCAATCATCTATGGATGAATTGAATGGCTTACAAGTCTCACGACTAAACATGACACAAACCCTTATATTCTCTCAATATTTCGCTCAGTATTGGTTGAATGTAAAATTAGGTTTTCCAAGTCCCTTTTTATAGAAGCTTTCAGCCGGGCTTGGACATCTTGAAAACCCTAAACTATTTTCCAATTAAATCTTCTCATGACAGCTGGTTAGATCTCCTTGGAAAATAAGTAAATCAGGTTGTAATCAATGATTCAATGCGCCTGCAAATCAAATCTTCAATCATACATAGATTGCCATTAAATGTGCAATCACAAAACACACAACATTCACCCTGAATGTTCTGTGTACAGGATGTCATGACATCGGGTCTGACATCCTGGAACAATCCTGCATAAATCCATAATTCATTTATAATTTCCAGCAGATACAAACATATCAGATGCCATGACATTGTGTATGACATTCTGAAATAATCCTGCATAATTATGTTTTTAAACTCCAGCAGGTACATAGATATCTTATGTTAAGACATCACAAACAACATCTTGTGAACACTCTTTGTTTTACCAAAATTGTTGCCAACACTTAGAACCAACAAACTCCCCCTTTGGCAAATTTTGGCTAAAACATATATCTGACCATTTTGTTCACAAGGAAAAACACATCAACAGTTAAACAGCATAACAGCAGTTTAAGCAGCAGCAAAAGCAAACACAATTACTAGCTAAGCTACTAGTAATACACACATGCACAATGGTACTTCTTCTCCCCTTAAATCTGTACAACACAAACAAAATTACTAGTTATAGAGGCAACTAGTAAAACACACAAATGCACAAGGGTTCTTCTTCTCCCCCTAAATCTATGCTACACAAAAACATCTCCTTTAATAATAACAGCACCTGTCACCACGACACCTGTAACAGTCAGAATATCATTCTGACATCTGCTTCAACATCACTTGTGCACCATATCATCCACCTATGCACCACATCAGACATCTCCTTTGACATCTGTAAACAGAGCAGCATTCTGTCTTATAACAAACACATCTTCTTCAATAATAGTTGTTCAGGTTCATCTGTTCAGCTACACCAGCACATACATCTCCACACAACTCCACATATTTAACTGCTCCACATAAACACTTCTCCCCCTTTTTAGTCAAAATTGACCAAAGGTGACCAATTAGACAAAATAAATGTCAATTAGCCTAGCAGAGAATGTCACAACAGATGTTATAACATTAAAAATGTTAAAACATAATTGTTAGGAGATACAAACCATCATTATACGCAGCTGTGATAGCTGAGATAATGAGAAATCCATGGAACTCATTAAGAGCCCAAATATTACATAAAGGCATCAGTAAGGACTGCCACAAATTACATATTTCAACAGAAAAAAACAACAGTAAAACATCAAATTTTTCAGCATCCAAAATAGCCAAAACAGCAGAGGGACCAGTCTTCACAACAACACTCAGAACAGCCAACCCAACCCAGTCTTCAGATCAGGGGAAGCATTACCACTTAATCTGAGGAAGAGGCATCATCTTCACCTTCAGAATCAGAGTTGCCACTAGATTGAGCATTGGACCTCTCACTTGAGGTATTGGCATCTGAATCCTTGGTCTCACCAGCCTTCTCCATTTCTTCCTTCTCTAAGCTACCAATAAGAACCTCCAAAGCCTCTTTTCTTGCCTTGGCAACCCTAATACCATTATCCAGCTCCTTACAAGTTTCCTTTAATTGATCAATCAAGCTACCTTGAGAGGCAGACTCCTTTCTTGTAGATGTCATGACAACATCATTGACATGGCTTCCTTCAAACAACTTGTAATGAATGGATAGTGGAGGCTTTCTTCTGCCTGCAATGTCACTTGTGTTGAGAATGCCTGGTTGCTGGCTTAAGGTAATTCCACACATGATGGATGGAAAGGCAATGGGCAGCTTCACTGCATTTGTGGAGGCATGTCTGACAATTTGATCAAACATAAACCTTCCAAAGTCAAAGTTTATCCTGGTGCCAATAGCATAAATGATTCTTCCAAGACCAATGGAGATGGTTGAGATATGATTAGTAGGCACTCAGTTGGCTGAACCAATCTTATGTAAGATGGCATATTTGACAGTTAGCTTGCCAGCTGATAGGTGATTCCTACTAGGCCATTCCTTAACTTGGCCAGCAGTAATAGTCCTACAGACTTCATTGTTTGTAGCCTCTAAATCCACTCCTCCATCAATTCCTCTCCCTAGGAACTTTTTGATTATGGTTGGGGAGAATCTCACACATATACCTCTTACAAAAACTTTGCAAAATTCCCTGCTACTCTTCTCAGAAATATCCTCAGGGATATTCACAACAAACTCTTTTACTAATCCTTCATAACATTGGGGCAGAGAAACCACAATCTTCATCAGTCCAGCAGCCTTAATCAATTCCATGACTTCCTTCACCTCTACAACCTCCTTTCCCAGCTCCCTTTCCACAACAACCCTCCTTTGAATGACAACTTCCATTTGGCAGCACCATCTTCTAAATGAAAAGAGATGTTATCTAAGTGCACAGTTGCAGCTTTGCCTGGAGACTTCTTGGCAGTCTGTCTTTTAGCAGGGGAGATGTCTGGGACATCGTCTTCAACATCATCATCAGAGTCAGAACTCTCTCTGATCTTCCTCTTCTTAACCTCAACCTTACTCCAAGATTTGGAGGGTCCTACACCAGCAACCTTTTTCACTCTTCTTGCTGTCTCATTTCATCCACAGTCTTCCCTTTTCTGGTCCTCAGTTTCTTTGCTACACTTGGTTTCACAAGATGGACCAAGGTGTCATCTTCTTCCTCAGAAATTTCTTCCTCCAGATCAATAATATTCTCAGCAGTTTCATGAGACATATTTGCTGGTTTCTTGCTAGGTATGGTTTTACCTAGAGAACATAATCCCTCAGCATCCACTTTCTTCTCTAATATAGATGAATCATCATCTTTCTCAGCTTGGGGTTCCACCTCAGGAGAGGGGTCCCTTCTAGACAGAGGGGTAGAAACACCCTTGACTGCTTGCCCTTCATTTAGGATCCTAGTAACTAGGTTCCTAATGGTACGATCAATAAAGTGCATGTCATCTTTATGAGGAGATTTTTCAAGAATGTTACCTTGCTTACTTCCAGCCATGGAAGAAGGGCCTGGGGCAAAGGTTTGCTGAGAAGTTGGATGAAGATGGAAATGGATGTGTTTAGGTAGCGTGTGGAAATGGCATAGATACTAGTTCCAATACTAGGTAATGATTCATCATTAATGTGGCTCTCTCTTTTAAGTGGGCAGACAATATTTTTATTACCTTTTCAACTCCATATTAATTGCCATAACTTCACAATAATCCAAATCCCCAATTTCCCTCTTACATATTGAGGTTGATTATCATCCAAAACCCTTGCACATTTGTCAGCTAATTGCATTTCATGCTTTAGAGCTATGAATTTGTCTTTCATAAATTATCTAATGGAGTGATGACATAAATTAATGTGCCTGGTTATAAGACCCCAATTTTGACCCTAAGATCCCTCATGGCATCATAACATTGCATTTGCATTGCCTCAAGGATCTTTAGCATCTTGGTTCCCTTTGCCTTTGGGTGGGACTCCTTGTGATTGGTTTGAGATCACCAAGCATGCTTGATTTATACATCATTGTTTCTCTTACTTTTGTTTACTAACCAAAAGCACAAAAATGTGTCACTAACATCTTTTGTTTGAAGCTTGAGTATCATCCAAGACACTTTGTGGGTTCTATTTAGATGATCAGTCAACACAAGGGAATGGCTTGAGATACTTCCAACAGGTTCAAATGGGGTCTATTCGTCAGTCAAAACGTTAATCTTGAAGGAGCAAAAGTTTGTTCATGAGCTGTCATGCTCGCTAGGCGAGCAGAATGGGTCGCCTAGCGAGTCCTAAGAAAAGCCACCAGAATCACCTATGCTCAGAGGAATTTCTTTAACTGTCATGCTCGCTAGGCGAAGCCCACGTGTTTAAAAAAAACAAAAAAACGAAGAAAAAAAAAACGAAAACGAAAAAAACAAATAAATAAATAAAATATAATAGAAAAAATTTGGACTTGGGCCTCTCTCATTTGAGCCAACAGGTCAACAAAATTCAGGTTATAAATTCAGAGTTTCAGTGAAACAAAAGGCCATTCTATTCCTATTATCCTGGCAGGAAAAAGATAGTGAGAGAAGAGCTAACAGAGTTCAGAGCAACCTCCAGAGACTGAAGGGAACTCATCGGCAAAGAACCAATTCCCTTTCATATAAACCCTCGGATTGCTTTGCAAACCCAACCGGGCAATTCAATTTCATTCGATCTCTCCAGTTAGGTTTGCCTTATTTCTATTACTTTATGCTTTTAATTTGAATGCTCTAAATGTATGAGGTATTATGGGTGAATTTGATACCCTTTTGATGCATGTGTTTGACAAGAGGTTTAGACCTCCTACCCTTGGTTGCTTTTTGTGAGCTTTTTGTGAATTTTAATGGCATGATTCATGTGGTTACATTTTGATTTGGGGGCAACTCTTGATTACCCTATCTTGTTTCTCTAACGTGTTTGTTGAGTTTTATTTTGTGAGGACTCACATACTCTTGCCGGGATAGCTTGCTTAGTGTTCCACTTTATTTGTGGGATACCACCTGGAGGTTTATTCCGATTACCTGTACTGACTCGCTTTCTTTGATGGTGTTTAGCTTGGAAGAGTCTTTGGGTTTCTTATTTATCTAATTGTTGTTACTTCGGATCTTTATCCGTACGGTAGATCTCTCGATCCCTTTACTTTTCCCGCATGTTACCGATTTCTTAGGTTTCATATAGCCTCTCGTGGCATGTCATTTAAGGTAGCGCGGTTCGTTCATCTAGGACTGCCTTTTTGCATGAGCATCCCTAAAACCCCTAACTCATTGATTTTTCTTCTCCTAAGAACACGTTATCTCCTTCTACTACAGGCGAGTAAGTCTCCAAAGGTCGAGCATCCGGTAGATGGCAAAGTAACGTCGTTCACCCAAAAACACAACCCTTACCCCATAGGTGGTCGAACTACGTTTTGCTCTGATTTTTATCCCAGATGAGATACGTAGGCATAAGGCGCGATTTCTTAGCGAGCACACTCCTCTTTAACCCATAGGTAGCCGAGTTACGAAGACTCTGATTTTCAGATTCATATGAGATACATATGCAGTGGATGCGACGTCCGTGCGTGTCATTTTCTTTTGACCCTTCTTTTAGTAAGTAGTACATTAGATGAACATACACGCTTTTCTCATCCCTTCAATCATGTTTGCACAAATAAATTTTCAAAAAAAAAAAAACAACCTTTGCAACAAATGTGAAAAGGGCTCCCTAGGAGTACCTAGGATGCTTTGGGTGCCTAATACCTTCCCATTGCATAACCAACCCCCTTACCCAGATCTCTGACATTTTTACTAGTTTTTTATTCGATAAAACTTTTAGGTTTTTATTCGCTTTCTAACCATTCCTTTGGATAAATAGAAGTGCGGTGGCGACTCGACTTGTATGATTTACCTTGGATTTAGTCAATATCTCTAATGGTAACGAATACCCCGCTACAGAAAAGTGGCGACTCTGCTGGGGACGTGTATTTGCCTAGTGGGTTTTGCCGACTTTTCATGCTTGTTGTATTGTATTTGTTTTGTGACATATTTTTGTGCAATTTGGGATTACTGTATTGTATGTAATGATTGATTTGATTGAATATTAATTCCTTGTGGGCTTGGTGATATTTGTGAGATGAGTTCTATACCCGAACTCGAGTGCACTTAGGATAGGAGAATGGCATAGTCTTGTCGACTTGTGTGGAGTTATTCATTAGCAAGTTGACTTGCAAGTTCATTCACTTGGTGGAGGTCATGTTGGGATCAATAATGTCACACAAGTAGTTGTGGTTAGACATTAATCTTTCTAATATAGACCTTAGAAGCCAAGGACCTTAGTTTACCAAGCCCATCTTGGCCTATTCTTAGGATGTAGTGCGAAAGTCGTTCAAGTGTAAGATTTGATACGATTGTTACGCGATACTACACTCATAAGAGTCTCTCTTGAGAATATTTTTGGAATACGAGTAGTCGTTTATCCGACAATATCCGAAAGATGGGATGGTGACTATGGGAACCTCTTGTAGAACATGTTTGGCAGGTTTAAACCCTAGTACACTCCCTTTTGGGTGGTTCTTAACCTAAACTCCATGCTCGTGACTCGCAACAAACCCTTGATTCGTGGTTGATCCGTTCATGAATCCTTAATATCAATGGAACTTGGGTGTTGATAAGGTGTAAACCATAATCCACCAAAATGGATGATTGATATTAAGGATAACATGATCCATCCCATGACCTTTGTTTGGTGTGCTTTGCTTGATCCTTGAGTGTGATTGTTGCATTCATGCATTCATGCACCCATTTGCATTCATATCATAAAAATAATGAGAAAATTTTCAAGGAACTTAAGAGGTCTATTTGCAAAATTTACAAAGAAGTACAGCTTCAGGCAACCAGATTTGAAAGAGTTAAGGAATCTGACATCCTATGTATTAGATCCTTTGGGTTTCAAGGCTCGTTTTGGGAAGCTTCTTCCTCTTTTTACTACTCAGGTGGATGAAGGATTGGTGAGTGTATTGGTGCAGTTTTATGATCCCTTGTACCGTTGCTTCACGTTTCCGGATTTCCAGCTTTTGCCTACCCTTGAGGAGTATTCTTACCTTGTGGGTATACCTATTCTAGACCAGTTGCCGTTCAGTGGCTTGGAGAGTATTCCTACTTCTCAAGAGATAGGTGACGTTACACATAGATGAATCTCTGGTTGGTGCTCATATGACTACCAAAGGTGGAATTCAAGGTCTCCCTTCTGAGTTCCTCGTTGCTCAAGCTACTATATACGGGAAGGCCATGAGTGAGGACGCCTTTGAGGCCATATTTGTATTTCTCATCTATGGGCTAGTGTTATTCCCCAACATCGACAAGTTTGTGGATGTGAACGCTATTAGGATTTTCTCTACTCTTAATCCCGTTCCGACTTTGTTGGGCGATACCTACTTCTCTTTGCATATGAGGAATACAGAGGGTGGTGGCGCCATTGTGTGTTGTTTGCCTCTGTTGTATAAGTGGTTTATATCTCACTTACCTCAAACGGTCGCTTTCAAGGAGAACAAGGAATGTCTACGGTGGTCCACGAGACTTATGTCTCTCACTAATGATGATATCTCTTGGTATAACCATGTGTATGATGGTGTGCGGATTATTGACTCTTGTGGCGAACTCTCCAATGTACCTCTTCTTGGTACATGTGGTGGGATTAACTACAATCCTGTTTTGGCACGTCGGCAACTTGGATTCCCCTTAAAGGATAAAACCAATAACATTCTGTTAGAGGTTGTACTCTTTCAGGATGGTAAAGATCCCCAAGGCTTGAAAGCTATGATGGTCCGCGCTTGGCGCAAGATTCATAGGAAAGGAAGGAAAGAGTTGGGTCCTAAGAATTGCATCGCTTTGGAGCCTTACATTGTTTGGGTTAGGAAGAGAGCGTCTGAGTATCTCATGCCTTACGAGTATCCGAGACCTACACCTATGATTATGGTTGGGCCTTCAACCCTCCCTAATCAAGGAGTAGAGGAGTTGAGAGACGAAGACCGTTCACGTGCCTGGATCCGTGAATGTGAAGAGTTGCTTCAGCAGATTAAGGAGAAGGATGTGTTGATTGAGTTTCTTGAGCATCAGGTTATCTATGACCCTGATGATGTATGGACTTTTCTACTTCCTTAATCTTCTAAGTTCTGGAAGAGGAGGTATGATCGACTCGCCAAAGAGAAGGCCGATATGGAGGCAGCCTACGAGAGGGAGGTGAAGAGGCTTCGTGCATCTTATCTTCCTGTGTCCCGAGCTTTAGATGATTGTTTCTAGGGATCCATAAGACGATTATTTTCCTTTTCTCTTCTATATGATTGACGATGCTGCACTTCTTTTCCCTTATATTATTTGATGAGATATTTCCATATGTGATAAAATGCTTAATATTTCCAGAATTTGCAAATAAAACTCTAAAGTTCCTTTGAAATAAAAAACAAATCATATGCACAAACATTGCATGCATCATATGCATAAGCAGGTTTTGTTTCCGATCCCTTGCTCTGTGGTCTAACTCTGTGTCCTTCATTTATTTTGAAGACAAGCTGACTCACCGGTACTACACTAGAGCCAATATTTCAAGACTAATGGATCACTTAGAGCAAGAGAACCGTGAGCTGAAAGAGGAAGTGGCCAGATTGACTGCCCTAATGGAGTCACTCATGGCTGCTCAGAGCCAGTCTTCTCCGACACCTTTAACTCCTCCCCAGAGGACAGTTATCTCCGAGATTGTCTCCTCTACTGTGCCCGCTGCCAGTGCATACTTTGTTCCAACAGCCATGCCAATCGGGTTCCCGTGAGGGGTGCCTCCCAATTTCATGCCTGGGGGTCCTGTTCCTACCTTTGCTTCTCTGCCGGCATCTAGCCCGGTCCTTGCCGTTCCTCCTCCTGTCGTGCATACTTTGCCCAGGGTAGACGACACCATTTATCATTCTGAGCCGTCTGAGGGTCCAGATGTTTATGAGAAGATGGATGCTATGAATGATCAATTTCTTGAGCTTCGCAAGGAATTGAAAACTCTTAGAGGGAAGGATCTTTTCGGCAAGTCTGCTGCCGAACTCTGCTTGGTTCCAAATGTGAAGATCCTTGTAAAATTCAAGGTCCCTGATTTTGAAAAGAACAAAGGAAATACTTGTCCTCTCAGCCACCTGGTCATGTATGCCAGGAAGATGTCGAATCAAACCGATAATGACCAACTACTCATCCACTACTTTCAGGACAGTCTGTCCGGTGCCGCTTTGCGTTGGTATATGGGTTTAGACAGTGCGAACATTCGATCCTTCAATGATCTCGGCGAAGCCTTCGTCAAGCAGTACAAGTACAACGTGGATATGGCTCCCGATAGAGATCAATTGAGAGCCATGTCCCAGAAGGATAAAGAAACATTTAAGGAGTACGCCCAGAGGTGGCGAGAGGTGGCAACACAGATCGTGCCTCCGCTAGAAGAGAAAGAGATGACTAAGAACTTTTTGAAGACTTTAAGTTCTTTTTATTATGAACGGATGATTGCTAGCGCTCCTTCTTACTTCACCGAGATGGTGAATATGGGGATGCGTCTAGAAGAAGGGGTCCGTGAAGGACGGTTAACCAGAGAAGAAGGCTCTTCTGCCAAACGTTATGGGGCGTTTGCAAAGAAGAAAGATGGAGAGGCACATGTTGTGATCTCCCATGAGAAACCAAGAAGACCCTCTGTGAGGAGGAAGACTGTGCGTCCCGCCAGTAACCAGCACCAGGTGGCTCATATAGCACCTGTTTTCAGAGACAATCAACAGTATCAGCAACATAGTAACAATCAGTAACCACATCCGCAATATCAGCAACAACAGCACCGACCGCAGCAGCAGGCCTACCAGCCTCGAAATAGTAATCAAACCAGCACGAGTTACTGTCGCATCCGCGAAAAACAACCGGCGGGAAAAACAAACAAACAGAGCCGCCACCGTGCGTTATTTATCCCAAAGGAGGGAAAGGAAACGCTCGAAGTAAACCTGGAAAGGGAATGGTCTTACGACCGGAGATGCAAGGATCGGGAGTCGGTTACGCAAGGGGAAGGTATTAGCACCCCTCACGTCCGTCGTACTCGACGGGATCCACGCTCAAAAGAAAAGGATAAGGTTGCTGAATAATTGCTCAAAGAATACACACACACTGGAATAAAACACGGATGGAAAGAAAGGGGAACGGGCTCGCTAGGATATCGCATCCTATGCCTACGTATCTCATCTGGAATGAGAATCAGAGCTACCGTAGTTCGGCTCACGCACGCCGAAACAATACACACACAGGAAACCGACTGCCAATCGCTGGACTTATGTCAGACTCCACACAAACAGGCAAACATGGAAACCGAATGCCAATCGCTGGACTTACATCAGACTCCGAACCAACAAACACACACAGGAAACCAACTGCCAATCGCTGGACTTACGTCAGACTCCAAGAAAACAAGATGTTAACCGGACGCTGAGTCGTCAAAAAGCAACAAAAAAGTTGAACAAACAAGCTAACAGGAAGTCTGGAACTCGAGCCTGCTAGCTGTCAAGCAAACACACACAAAAAGAAAAAGGGTGCCCGGAGAGATCTCGCACGATCTCCTGCCTACGTACCTCATCTGGTATGAGGATCAGGGCGACGTAGTTCCCCTTAACAGGGGAGAAACTTCTAACCTAACCAGAGACTGGGAAATGACAAAGTAGAAGGGAGACTGACTCGAGCCTAATAGTTATCATACAAATCCACCATGGTCCTAGGTTGAGGTTTCTATCTAACTTGTACAGGCAGCATGTAACACCCTTCTAAATACCCCAAATTATTATAATTAAAATACACATATATTCATCAGAGTAATTATGCCCCGAAGGGTGTCACACAATCATTTCACTACATTCATCAAATATCCTGTCATGCTCATTTATTTAAATCAAAATAAGGTCTTTTGCATAATTCGCAGCGGAATCAAATTCAACATCAAAGTAAAACATGTAACACTATACATGTAAATCATCCAACAACCAATATCAAATTAATTAAAACATTCCCTCCCGATGTTACATCTATCAGAGCATGACCCATAAGAAACTACTCTAGACTCCAAGCATTAGCTTCTACTCAACTCATTTCTCGTTACCTGAAAAATAGGCGTAAGGGTGAGTTCCTCAATCAATATAATAAGCATTATAGAACAATATGTAATGCCAAGTAATTAACACATTAATTCACCCTAATCAGACTACGCAGTCAGCAACAACAATATTCGTTCAAATATCATACTCAACAGTAGATTCTCAACCATATTCAACATCAATAACACAACACACAATACACATATAATACTGGAATACATCCATTCATATTATATGCCATACATTCATTATGCAATGGGACTCTATGCATGCGGTACCGACTATTTGTGAACATATAGTTCAACCTCACCGTCCAAATCCAGGCACGGCTACCAAGCTCACTAGTCCCACTCATTTGAGACATAGTGACTCACTCACTAATTCCTCACCATGGGAATTAGCTACCACCCCAAATGGGCCATGAAATGCACGCTAATCACCTAGCATGCAAACATCAACAACAACAATCAAATGATATACTCACTAATTCCTCACCATGGGAATTAGCTACCACCCCAAATGGGCCACAACATGCATGCTAATCACCTAGCAATGCAACATCAACAATAATCAAGAATAGACACATGCTCACACTCTAAGCCATAATACAGTCTATTCACAAACGTATACATTCACACCATCATGTATACCATCACACATTATCAACATAATTAATCACAAAAGCACATCATATCATGCCACCTAATCAACCACAGTATTAGCCCGCTCTACTAATACCTATACCACTCAAAACAACGGGAAATGATCCCTACAACATCATATCTCAGCTAAGTACATCACTCAGCCTAAACAGTCAAAAACTGCATAACAGCAGCACAGGAAATCACAATCCTGTCCATACGCGTATTGCCTATGCCCATACGCGTATTGCCCAAATCCTGACCAAGCCATACGCGTATTGCCCACTTCCATACGCGTATGCTACGCGTACCAACTTCTCATACGCGTACCAACAGAGACAATTTTTACGTTAAAAACATCATCTTCCTCATCCATACGCGTATTGCCTAGCGCCATACGCGTACCAGCCATCTCATACGCGTATTGCCTAGTGCCATACGCGTATGACCAGAAACCAGCATTCTCAGATCTGCAAATGGCTTTTCTGCTACGAGTTCTATTCGATCTAACCTTCCACGGTTCAATTCTTACACAAAATCACTCCTATCGTCTTATACACTTCATATCCTGTTCAATCTCACAAAATCCTAACACTATTCCATCTAATTTCTACGGATTTGCTTCGATTTATCATCCTATTCCATTCATCAATCATTTTCACAAATTCATCATGCATCAATCAAATCAGAGATACAACCAATGGTTATCACTACCCAGTACATATTATCATATAATACCCTTTAACCGATGATAAACCCCCCTTACCTGAGTTAATCCGGCAGTCTCTGAGCTCCAAGTTTTCCTTTCCTTCAACCTTCGTTCTTTTGCTTTTTGCCCTTTCTGCCTCTTTTCCCTTTTCACGTGAAATTAACCTTTTTCCAAAAATTGGGACTTTTTATTATTCCAACTTATATACTCCAATAATATTATTCCACTAAATAATTATCCCAATAATTATTATTCCAAAATAATAATAATAATTCAAATATTCTAATTAAATTAATAAACATATTATTAATTTAATTTAAATAAATACTTATTATTATCGGGGTGTTACAACTCTCCCCCACTAAAAGAGTTTTCGTCCTCGAAAACATACCTCAAACGAACAACTCCGGATAAGACTCCTTCATTTGGCTCTCAAGTTCCCAAGTCACATTGCCACCTGCTGGTCCTCCCCAAGCTACCTTCACCAAGGCAATCTCTTTACCCCGCAACTGCTTCAACTCTCGATCCTCAATCCTCATAGGTGATGTTTCAACAGTCAGGTTATCTCTCACCTGTACATCATCTACTTGGACAACATGCGACGGATCATGAATGTATCTCCTCAACTGAGACACATGAAAAACATCATGCAAATTCGCAAGCGACGGCGGTAAAGCGATACGATAGGCTACCTCTCCTATCCTCTCCAAAATCTGATAAGGACCAATAAATCGAGGTGTCAACTTCTTCGACTTCAAAGCTCGACCAACACCAGTTATCGGAGTAACACGAAGAAACACATGATCTCCCTCTTGGAACTCAAGTGACTTCCTCCTCTTATCATGATAACTCTTCTGACGACTCTGAGCAATTCTCATCTTCTCCTGAATCATCTTAATCTTTTCCGTAGTTTGTTGAACAATCTCCGGTCCAACCACAGCACTCTCACCGGACTCATACCAACATAAAGGTGTCCGACATCTCCTACCATACAAAGCTTCAAACGGTGCCATACCAATACTCGAATGAAAACTATTGTTGTAGGTAAACTCAATCAAAGGCAAATAACAATCCCAAGCACCTCCTTTTTCCAAAACACAAGCTCTCAAAAGATCTTCTAATGACTGAATCGTCCTCTCAGTCTGACCATCAGTCTGCGGATGATATGCAGAACTCAATCTCAGCTTAGTTCCCAAAGCTCTCTGCAAACCTTCCCAAAATTTCGATGTAAATCTAGGATCTCTGTCCGAAACAATACTCGACGGAATACCATGCAAACTTACAATCTTCTCAATATACAACTCGGCTAATCTCTCTAACGGATAATCCATTCTGATCGGAATGAAATGAGCCGACTTTGTCAATCTGTCAACAATCACCCAAATGGCTTCAAAATTCTTATTTGTCCTCGGCAAACCAGAAACAAAATCCATACTGATACTATCCCACTTCCACTCTGGAATAGCCAACGGTTGCATTAGCCCAGACGGCTTCTGATGCTCAATCTTCGACTTCTGACAAGTCAAACAGGAATACACAAAACTTGCAATTTCTCTTTTCATTCCCGGCCACCAAAATAATCTTTTCAAATCATGATACATCTTCGTAGCTCCAGGATGAATACTCAAGCCACTACGATGTCCTTCCTCCAGGATACTCTTCTTAAGCTCAGTAACATCCGGAATACACACCCGATCACCAAATCTCAAAACACCATTCTCATCAACTCGGAATTCACCACCCTGACCTTGATTCACTAAAGTCAACTTATCCACCAAAAGCATATCAGATTTCTGACCCTCTCTGATCTCATCCAAAATACCACTTGTTAACTTCAACATTCCCAATTTAACACTATTGTGAGTACTCTCACACACCAAACTCAAGTCTCTAAACTGCTCAATTAAATCCAACTCTTTAACCATTAACATAGACATATGTAAGGATTTCCGACTCAACGCATCAGCCACTACATTTGCTTTACCCGGATGATAATTCAAACCAAAATCATAATCCTTCAGAAACTCTAACCATCTCCTCTGTCTCATATTCAGCTCTTTCTGATCAAACAAATACTTCAAACTTTTATGGTCACTGAAAACTTCAAATCTTGATCCATACAAATAATGCCTCCACAACTTCAAAACAAATACCACAGCTGCCAACTCTAAATCATGTGTCGGATAGTTCCTCTCATGAACCCTTAGCTGTCTCGAAGCATAAGCTATAACCTGCTTATTCTGCATCAACACACCACCTAAACCCAACAATGAAGCATCACAATAAACCTCGAATAGTTCCGACGAACTCGGTAATATCAGAATAGGAGCAGTAGTTAACCTTCTCTTTAACTCTTGGAAACCTTCTTCACATTTTGAATCCCAAACAAACGCTTGCCCCTTTCTAGTCAACATTGTCAACGGTAACGCCAACTTAGAGAATCCCTCAATAAACTTCCTATAGTAACCTGCCAGTCCAAGAAAACTTCTTATTTCAGAAACTGACTTCGGAGCTTCCCACTTAGATACCGCTTCTATCTTAGAAGGATCAACAGCAACACCACCTCTTGAAATCACATGCCCAAGAAAACTAACTTCTTCTAACCAAAATTCACACTTAGACAGTTTAGCAAATAACTTCTTTTCTCGGAGAACTTCTAAAACCACTCTCAAATGCTCAACATGCTCTTCTTCAGATTTCGAATACACCAAAATGTCATCAATAAATACCACAACAAACTGATCTAGGTACGGATGGAAAATCCTATTCATATACTCCATAAATACTCCAGGCGCATTAGTCACACCAAAAGGCATTACAGAATACTCATAATGTCCATACCTCGTTCTGAAAGCAGTCTTCTGAATATCCTCAGTTTTCACACGTATCTGATGATACCCAGATCTCAAGTCTATTTTGCTGAACACACTAGCACCAACCAATTGATCCATCAAATCATCAATCCTCGGTAAAGGATACCGATTCTTGATCGTCACTTTATTCAGTTGCCTGTAGTCCACACACAACCTCATAGTACCTTCTTTCTTCTTAACCAACAACACTGGTGCACCCCACGGTGACACACTCGGACGAATGAATTTCTTATCCAACAGATCTTCCAATTGACTCTTCAATTCAGCTAGCTCAACAGCAGACATACGATAAGGAGCCATCGATATCGGTCTAGTACCAGGTACCAAATCAATTGAGAACTCAACTTCACGCTCTGGCGGCAATTCGTTCACTTCTTCCGGAAACACATCAGGAAAATCACACACCACAGCTAGATCGCCAATCACCAGTTTATCTTTAGCCTCCAAAGTCGCTAACAGCATAAACAACTCTGCCCCATCTGCTACTTCCTCATTCACCTGCCTCGCTGAAAGGAACAAACTCTTTCCTTCCTCAATCTCAGGGAATATCACTGTCTTATCAAAACAGTTGATATAGACTCGGTTAAACACCAACCAGTTCATACCCAGAATAACATCAACCTGTACCAGTGGAAGACACACAAGGTCTATCCCAAAGTCTCTACCAAAAATACTCAAGGGACAACTTAGACAAACTGAAGTAGTAGTTACTGAACCCTTCGCAGGAGTATCAATCACCATACTTCCCAACATCTCAGATATCTCTAACTTAAGCCTCACAGCACAATCCACAGATATAAAGGAATGAGTCGCACCTGTGTCAATAATAGCTACAAGAGGAAAGCCATTAATATAACACGTACCTCGGATCAAACGATCATCTGCAGAAGTCTCAGAACCCGATAAAGCAAAAACCTTGCCTCCTGACTGATTCTCTTTCTTCAGCTTAGGACATTGTGGACTGATATGACCCAACTCTCCACAGTTGAAACAAGTCACAGTCTTCAACCGGCAATCTGCAGCCAAATGACCACCTTTTCCACATTTGAAACACTTCTTCTCATTACTGGTACACTCATGGATACGATGTCCAGCTTGACCACATCTGTAACACTTGGCAGGAGCACTAGAGTCTCCCCCACTAGGCCTCTTCATCCCACTCTGCCTCTGAAAACCTTTGCCAGCTGCATACGGTTTTCCACGATCAATCTGATTCTTGCCTTTCCTATCAACTCTCTGCTGATAGCTCTCAGCTCTGGCCTTGGAATCCTGTTCAAAAATCCTGCAACAGTCAACCAAATCAGAAAACACTCTAATCCTCTGATATCCAATCGCCTGCTTGATCTCGGGACGCAACCCGTTCTCAAACTTCACACACTTGGAAAATTCCCCAGCAGCCTCAGCATAGGGAGTATAATACTTAGACAACTCTGTGAACTTAGCAGCATACTCCGTAACAGACCGGTTACCCTGCTTCAATTCCAAGAACTCTATCTCTTTCTTTCCTCTGACATCTTCGGGAAAATACTTCCTCAGAAATCTCTCTCTGAACACAGCCCAAGAAATCTCAGCATCTCCAGCAGCTTCCAACTCAGTGCGGGTAGCAACCCACCAATCATCAGCTTCTTCTGACAGCATATGTGTACCGAACCTGACCTTCTGGTTATCAGCACACTCAGTTACTCTGAAGATCCTCTCTATCTCCTTCAACCACTTCTGAGCACCATCTGGATCGTATGCTCCTTTGAACATTGGAGGATTGTTCTTCTGGAACTCACTCAGTTGACGAGCAGCTCCCATCCCCACAACATTCGGATTTCCTCCAAGTACTCCAGCTAGCATACCCAGAGCCTCAGCAATCGCAGCATCATCTCTACCTCTTCCAGCCATCTCTATTCTGAAAACCCAAACAAGCTAAACAATAAGTACTGATAGGGTTACACAACACCTATCCCGTACAGGGGAAACAGAATAACTACGACTCGACACGACCGACTATGCTCTGATACCACTAATGTAACACCCTTCTAAATACCCCAAATTATTATAATTAAAATACACATATATTCATCAGAGTAATTATGCCCCGAAGGGTGTCACACAATCATTTCACTACATTCATCAAATATCCTGTCATGCTCATTTATTTAAATCAAAATAAGGTCTTTTGCATAATTCGCAGCGGAATCAAATTCAACATCAAAGTAAAACATGTAACACTATACATGTAAATCATCCAACAACCAATATCAAATTAATTAAAACATTCCCTCCCGATGTTACATCTATCAGAGCATGACCCATAAGAAACTACTCTAGACTCCAAGCATTAGCTTCTACTCAACTCATTTCTCGTTACCTGAAAAATAGGCGTAAGGGTGAGTTCCTCAATCAATATAATAAGCATTATAGAACAATATGTAATGCCAAGTAATTAACACATTAATTCACCCTAATTAGACTACGCAGTCAGCAACAACAATATTCGTTCAAATATCATACTCAACAGTAGATTCTCAACCATATTCAACATCAATAACACAACACACAATACACATATAATACTGGAATACATCCATTCATATTATATGCCATACATTCATTATGCAATGGGACTCTATGCATGCGGTACCGACTATTTGTGAACATATAGTTCAACCTCACCGTCCAAATCCAGGCACGGCTACCAAGCTCACTAGTCCCACTCATTTGAGACATAGTGACTCACTCACTAATTCCTCACCATGGGAATTAGCTACCACCCGAAATGGGCCATGAAATGCACGCTAATCACCTAGCATGCAAACATCAACAACAACAATCAAATGATATACTCACTAATTCCTCACCATGGGAATTAGCTACCACCCCAAATGGGCCACAACATGCATGCTAATCACCTAGCAATGCAACATCAACAATAATCAAGAATAGACACATGCTCACACTCTAAGCCATAATACAGTCTATTCACAAACGTATACATTCACACCATCATGTATACCATCACACATTATCAACATAATTAATCACAAAAGCACATCATATCATGCCACCTAATCAACCACAGTATTAGCCCGCTCTACTAATACCTATACCACTCAAAACAACGGGAAATGATCCCTACAACATCATATCTCAGCTAAGTACATCACTCAGCCTAAACAGTCAAAAACTGCATAACAGCAGCACAG
This sequence comes from Lathyrus oleraceus, assembly GCF_024323335.1. Classification (NCBI taxonomy): domain Eukaryota; kingdom Viridiplantae; phylum Streptophyta; class Magnoliopsida; order Fabales; family Fabaceae; genus Lathyrus; species Lathyrus oleraceus. The sequence continues at coordinate 166,393,501 of NC_066581.1, read as the reverse complement.
GAAATCACAATCCTGTCCATACGCGTATTGCCTATGCCCATACGCGTATTGCCCAAATCCTGACCAAGCCATACGCGTATTGCCCACTTCCATACGCGTATGCTACGCGTACCAACTTCTCATACGCGTACCAACAGAGACAATTTTTACGTTAAAAACATCATCTTCCTCATCCATACGCGTATTGCCTAGCGCCATACGCGTACCAGCCATCTCATACGCGTATTGCCTAGTGCCATACGCGTATGACCAGAAACCAGCATTCTCAGATCTGCAAATGGCTTTTCTGCTACGAGTTCTATTCGATCTAACCTTCCACGGTTCAATTCTTACACAAAATCACTCCTATCGTCTTATACACTTCATATCCTGTTCAATCTCACAAAATCCTAACACTATTCCATCTAATTTCTACGGATTTGCTTCGATTTATCATCCTATTCCATTCATCAATCATTTTCACAAATTCATCATGCATCAATCAAATCAGAGATACAACCAATGGTTATCACTACCCAGTACATATTATCATATAATACCCTTTAACCGATGATAAACCCCCCTTACCTGAGTTAATCCGGCAGTCTCTGAGCTCCAAGCTTTCCTTTCCTTCAACCTTCGTTCTTTTGCTTTTTGCCCTTTCTGCCTCTTTTCCCTTTTCACGTGAAATTAACCTTTTTCCAAAAATTGGGACTTTTTATTATTCCAACTTATATACTCCAATAATATTATTCCACTAAATAATTATCCCAATAATTATTATTCCAAAATAATAATAATAATTCAAATATTCTAATTAAATTAATAAACATATTATTAATTTCATTAAAATAAATACTTATTATTATCGGGGTGTTACACAGCAAGCTATCCTAAACAGCACAGTCAAACAATCACAAGCACAATAAACAATCACACACACTATATGCAATCAATTGGGCTCATACAAGGTTAGGTTGTGAAACACAAGCCAACTGGAATCGGGTGTAGTTAGCTCTTAACCCTAACATTGAGAGTTAGGGTGAAGCAGGTGAAATGGGAAGTGAGGGTAAGACCTCACAGCTCTTATCCCTGGCCTGGGAGAGCTTCAGACAAATGAAAGTGTGGGAGTTCAGAAAGTTGGAACTCTTCTCCATATATGACTGACACAACAAAGATCTTGGGTTAATATCCACAGTGCATCAACACAAGGTGTGAGCAAAGTGGATGACACACTGAATAGCAGGAGGTGGATTACACATCTCTTTTATCTGCCAATTGCCTCATAAGAGGACTTTTCCTGCTTGGCACAAAAATAAACAAACACAAGCATTGCCTCTTAAGGAGGGCTTCAGACAGGTGCCTGCCCACATAACAGGACGGGTCTTCCAGACTACATGAAGTTAGAGAATTATACCTCAGTGGTTAAGCAACCAAGCAAAGCAAAGTTCAAAGTGAACTTAAAGCAACTAATGTACCTGTGGAAACATCAGACAAATCAGTACAAAGTTCAAACAATCAAACAACAGTCCATCACACAATCAGACAGATAAGGCATTAAGCAACAATGTGCAAGCCACAAGCCAATGGGCACAACACAAATAACTTGGCATCAACCTACAAAACAACTCAAGGTTAGTCAACATTTAGAGCAAACATCAATGCTCAAGTGAGGAAGCATCATCAACTATGGACTTGGATGTGTAAACCTGAAATCAAAGCTCAATTGTGAGTCACAAACAACTAGGTCAAGGCCTAGGGTCAAAGATGGAGAAAAAATTCAAAACAGAACATGAAATTTGACATGAATCATCCTCATTCAATCAAGAACACATTCCAAAAGGTCCCATATCAATATCATTAACCAAAAGCATTTCATGAATCAAACATGGCAAGGTATGCAAATTGTGACCACATTGTGACATCAGAAGCAATAAATGCACATTAAATCAAAAATGATTCAAATAATCTTGGCAAAATTCATGAGTAAACAGGACATACAACATGATCATCACACAAAAAATTAGAGGCATTGGTCATCATTAGGCATGGAAATCACATAGCATAAGTCAAGACAAGCACAACAAGCACATGTGTGACACAAATTGTCACACCAAGTTAGCATAGGCATAAAATAGAAATGGTAATTGGTAAAAACCTCAAACCAAAGCCAAAACAGCATTCAACATGTCTAGAAATAGTGTGCAAAATTTCACAAGCATTGGATAAGGAACAAGAATTTCACAATCAAATGAAGTTCAAGGCAAATCAAAAGCTCAAATGTGACCATCCAGAAAGAAAAATCTCAATTAAATCACAAATGATCCCAAAAATTCCAACAAAAATCATGAACAATCACAACATCCATAGCATGCATCATACAAAAAATCAAGGCAATTGGATATCATTTGGCATGGCAAACATATCAATCAAGTTGAACATCACAAGGTGTGACACAAATTGTCACACCTAACTTAGCACATTCATAAAACAGCAATGGCACATGATAAAAATACCAAATCAACACCATAATTTCAAGCAATGAGTCTAGTTATAGCATGAAAAATTTCATAAGCATTGAATCAAAAACCAGCATTTCACAAATGATATGGCATGGCAAGGTCAAGCAAGCATTCATGCCCAAGTCTCCTAGTACCAAAAAATATTCAGCCATGCACAATTTATGGAAAAATGATCAAAAAATACTAGACAGAAAATGCAACATAATGCAAAAAACCTGGCAATTTTTGGATCAATATTTAATTTGATATGAATTTTTAAAGGTGAAGAAAAAATAAAAAAATGATGAAGCAAGCATATAGAAATGAATGGAGGGAAATAGAAAAGATAGCATGGCATTTGAATAATGGCTGCAGTGGGGAATCGAACCCGGAGCCAATTTGAATATGCAAGGCGCCAAGCAAGTGAAACGCAGCATTTCACTTATGTGCTGGCAGCCAAAGGCACGTCCAAAACAATGGACCAATCAGAGCGCTGCATGGCAATCAGCATGCACCAATCATATGCGAGCCCTAGGGAAACACATTCAGCAACAGATTTTCGTGGCAATGAGAATCAAAAAACCGTTGCCAAAACTGGACATCATCTTCTTCACGCGCGAAGCTCATGAACAGTGGATCATCCTCATGAACCAAGAACAAATTTTCCAGAATGGAAATCAAGTACACCAATGTGTAGATCCTTCATCCTAGGTCACGAATATACGCATGGCTAAGTCTAATTCAACACACACAAGGAGAATCGAAGCAATTTATCGTTTGCACATGACACTTTAAACAACCATAACTCAATCAATATTGCATGAAATCCAATGGTTTAAAGCTCAGAATACTCAGCATCAAAAGATCAACAACAATAGCATAATAATTTCAAGAATCAGAGAGATCGATTTGTAACCTATCTGAAGTGCAGAACTGGAATTCTTCGAGCTACAGGCCTTGTGATGCTTCCAACCTCTTCTATGATGCTTGTACAAGTGTTTGAAGAAGAAAACTCGGCTCAATTATGCACGATCTCACCAAATTCTGAATTCACCATAGTTGCTTCAAGCTTCGAATATGCTTCAAAACATCACCAATTCCTATGGATCTATGTGCAAGTTGATCAATAACACTTCAGGAACAAGTATCAAGCAATGGCAATGGCTTCAATGTGAAGAAATTGGAAGAAAATTTTGAGAGAAAATTTTGGAGTTCTAGATCTAGATCTGAAATTATGAGTGTTAAACTGAAAAACAGTTATGGATTAGGCTTATATATGTTCTACTAATCATGCCTTAATCAAGTTTAGCCAAATGTTAAGTGAATTAGCAAGAATGTGGTGTATATGCAAATTTGGTATTTCACCTCTATGCATGGTGTGCATGGTGAACAGTGCACAGGTTTGTGTTCATTTTCACTCAAAAAAACATTTTGGAGCTATTGGCAATGATAGAATGTTCAAATAATGCACCAATTTTAAATTTTAAAATTTCCCTCCAAAAAACAAGTGAAATGGCAAATGCTCATATGATGATATTTCATGTCATGTAATTCAAGATTTGGAAACTATAGGTCAAAATAAGAATGTACAAAAAAGAGCCATTCAATTTGGAGTTTTGGTTTGAAAGTTATGCTCATTTGAAGTTCAAGTACACTTTGTCATGTTTTGATCATATCTCCTTAACCACACATGAGAAATCCATAATCTTGGACTTTTTAGAAATGGGAGAGAAAGATCTACAACTTTCATGTTCAACAAAATTTCATTTGAAGCTTTCTTGATGATGTAATCTTGAGTTGAAAACCTTTCCATTTTTGGCAAATTCAAATTATAGGTCACTTTCTATTTTTGGAAAGTTTTGTCCTGACTTTAAATTCTTCAAAGTTGATGTTTGAAATGTCAAATGAGACTTGTTTGAACATGAATGAAGTATCTCTAACCACTTCCCACCCCCAAATCCAATAGTTGACTTGGCAGTTGACTTTGGTGGTTGACAGATGACTTGGTCATGCACAGATGATTTTGAGCCTCAACCTCTTGATGAAATGGCTCCAACATGAAACCCTAGCTTATACAAGCTCAACAAAATCATATGATGATCTCCATCTCATTAAAGACCTCATCTCCTTGAAAATCCCTGATTGGCATAATGCAACTGATTAGGGTTGACCAGAGGTCAAAACCCTAATCCCAAGGAACCTGATCAGAAATAATGAATCATGATGATGATGATGTACCATTTCAACCCAGATAATACCCAACCTCCTTGAGGAACCAAAAACCCTAATTGAAGCACCAACCTCAGATGATTGGTGATCAATTCATGAAACCCTTAAGCTTGCATCTCTTAACCTCTCTATCTTCTGAGCAAGACTTAGGAGGATGACTTGCTCAATGTTTCCACATGATATGCAATATGCAAATGCCTAATGTCCTAAAAATGAAATGCAATATGCTAAGCTAGTCCCAAGAGAGGAGGGCAAATTTTGAGGTGTTACAGTTACGAGAGGAAAAGGGTCACCTTCGATCCTATTCCTATGACGTACGCAGAGTTATATCCCTCTTTGATAGAAAGGAAACTTATTACTCCGAGAGACCTACCAGCTATACCTGTTAACCCCCAATGGTGGTATAAGCCTGAGTTACATTGTGTTTACCATTCTGGTGCTCTCGGCCATGACGTGGAGAATTGTTACCCTTTGAAGACCAAGGTTCAAGACCTTGTGAGGTGTGGTATTCTATGTTTTGAGGACGTAGGCCCTAATGTGAAGAAGAACTCATTGTCCGAACATGGGAAATCTGTCAACATGGTCCAGGGTTGCCCTGGAAAATACAAGGTCAAATATGTCAGTCATATTCAACAGTCTCTGGTCCAGATGCATTGTTTGTTGTGTGACTACAGTCATTATGAGCATGACCATGATAGATGCTGAGTCTGCTCTGTTAACCGATTTGGTTGTTGCCAGGTGCGCAAGGATGTTCAGGAAATGCTGGACGAAGGAGTCATTGAGATCCTTCAAAACAGGAATGTTGATGAAAATGAGCCTGAGGTCAACGTGATTTCCCCAATGTTCCGGATACCCGAGCCTGTTATCATCAAGTACAATGGTAGCAAGCAAAAGGCTTCTCCCGCTCTGATCATTAAGCCTGCTGGTCCTATGCCTTACTCTTCTGAAAAGGCAGTTCCCTATCGCTACAACGCCGTAGCAGTAGAGAATGGGAAATAGGTGTCCTTGCCCTCTTCTTATGTTGTGAATATTGCCGATGTTAGTGGTTTGACCTGTAGTGGGCGTGTATTTTCAGCACCGCCGAAGCCTCAAATTAATGTTGATTTTGTTGAACGCCCGATCGGGAACGCTTTGAATTCTCTGAATCCGGCACTTGCTGTTAAGCCCTCCTCCGTACTGAAAACTCCTACTTCTGTTGGCCCGAGTGGCAATGTGAAAGAAGACTCTGATGAGATGCTGAGACTCATCAAAAGGAGCGAGTACAATGTTGTAGACCAACTTCTACAAATGCCATCCAAAATATCTGTGTTATCCTTACTCTTAAATTCAGAACCACACCGAGAGGCTCTGCAGAAGGTGTTGGATGTGGCATATGTAGATCACGATGTCACTTTGGAGCAATTCGATAGCATTTTTGCAAACATTACTGCTTGCAACAACCTGAGCTTTTGTGACTCTGATCTCCCTGAGGAGGGAAGAGACCACAACTTGGCTTTACACATATCTATGAATTGCAAAGACGACGCCATGTCCAATGTACTGGTGGACACTGGGTCATCATTGAACGTATTGCCAAAGTCCACTCTCTCAAAACTATCATATCAAGGGCCTCCCATGAGGCAAAGTGGAGTAGTTGTAATGGCTTTCGATGGGTCTCGTAAGACTGTGATTGGGGAAGTTGATCTCCCAATCAAGATTGGACCAAGTGATTTTCAGATTACCTTCCAGGTTATGGACATTCACCCATCGTATAGTTGTCTCTTAGGTAGACCATGGATTCACGAGGCAGGCGTCGTGACATCCACCCTACACCAGAAATTGAAATTCGTGAAAGACAAGAAACTGGTAGTGGTAGGGGGAGAAAGGGCTCTCCTGGTTAACCATTTGTCTTCCTTCTCTTATATAGATACTGAGGTTGAAATTGGAACTCCTTTCCAAGCATTATCTATTGCTGAGCCTTTTAAGAAGAGAACTCCTTCATTTGCTTCCTGCAAAGATGCAAAGTTGGCCATTGAGCGTGGTGCAACCACTGGTTTAGGAAAAATGATTGAGTTGTAAGACAACGAGTCCCGGGCTGGCATAGGTTTTTCTTCTAGTACTTTCAACAAGCAAGGGTTATTCAAGAGTGGAGGTTTCATCCACACCGGTCTAGATGAGGAGGCTGCTGCCGTTTTAGAAGAAGATACAAAGGATTCTGGCAATTTCATCATCCCTGGTGGGGTCTGCAACAATTGGGTCGCTGTGGATATTCCAACAGTTGTCCATAAGTCAACGTAATGATCACTTTGTTTAAAAACCCTTCTCCCATGCCAAAAGGAGGAGTGATGACATTGATGGCGCATAAACACAATGATATTTTCATTCAATAAATTCATGTTAAATGTTTGTTTTTCCATTTATTTTCCCTTTTCGCTTTTGCATGAAGTTGGTGATCACATAAAACCTCAAAATGGAATAAAATCAATCTTTTCATCTGCATAATGATTTGCGTTGTTTGAATTCAAAATCTTTTCATATCCAAAATCATTATGCAGGTTGATTTCTAAACCCATTGAACATAATGACCCAACACCATCTCCCAATTTTGAATTCCCTGTATTTGAGGCAGAGGAAGATGATGTTGAAGAGATTCCTGATGAGATCACCCGGCTACTTGATCATGAAGAGAAGATCATTCAGCCGCATCTTGAGAATCTGGAAACAGTCAACTTGGGGTCTGAAGATTGTGTGCGAGAGGTAAAGATTGGGGCACTTCTGGAAGAATCTATTAAGAAGGGGTTAATTGAATTGCTACGAGAATACATTGACGTCTTTTTCTGGTCATATGAAGACATGCCTGGTCTAGATACTGATATTGTGCAACATTTCCTACCTTTAAAGCCTGAGTGCGTGCCTGTGAAGCAGAAACTCAAAAGAACTCATCCAGATATGGCAGTGAAGATCAAAGAGGAAGTTCAGAAGCAAATTGATGCGGGGTTTCTGGTGACTTCTACATATCCTCAATCGGTGGCTAATATTATGCCTGTGCCTCAGAAAGATGGAAAAGTCCGGATGTGTGTGGACTATAGAGACTTGAATAAAGCTAGTCCGAAAGATGATTTCCCTCTACCACATATTGATATGTTGGTAGACAATACAGCTAAATTTAAAGTCTTCTCATTTATGGATGGATTTTCAAGATATAATCAGATTAAAATGGCACCCGAGGATATGGAGAAGACAACATTCATCACACCTTGGGAACATTCTGTTATCGAGTGATGCCCTTCGGTTTGAAGAACGCCGGAGCCACGTATCAACGAGCTATGACCATCTTGTTTCATGATATGATGCACAAGGAGATTGAGGTATATGTTGACGATATGATTGCAAAGTCAAAAACGGAAGTTGAACATGTAAAACACTTATTGAAGCTTTTTCAGCGTTTGAGGAAGTACAAACTCCGTCTGAATCCCAACAAGTGTACATTTGGAGTCCGTTCTGGCAAGTTATTGGGCTTCAGAGTCGTTATGACCAGCTGAATTTGATAGAAGAAAAGAGATTGACTGCCATGTGCCACGGTCAGTTATATCAGCAAAGAATGAAGAAAGCTTTTGATAAGAAGGTCAAGCCTCGTGTGTTCCGAGAAGGTGACCTTGTGCTCAAGAAAGTCTTGTCTTTCGCGCCCGATTCCAGGGGCAAGTGGACTCCAAACTATGAGGGTCTGTATGTTGTTAAGAGAGCCTTTTCAGGCGGTGCTTTGATACTTACAACTATGGATGGGGAGGATTTCAATCGTCCTGTGAATTCAGATGCAGTCAAGAAATACTTCGCCTAAAAAAATAAAAACAGAATAGCTCGCTAAGTTGAAAACCCGAAAGGGCGGCTTAGGAAAAAATGAGCGTCTCAGTGGATTGAAAACCCGAAAGGGCGATCCAGGCAAAATTTAGAGACATGAAAAATGAATATAGGTATCCCACTAGATTGAGTACCTCATCCTAGGGCAATCTAGGCAAAAATAAGGGATTTGGCAAGTAACTGCATCCTGACAAGACTTTGTTCTACAACTGTCGTCCGTCAAAGATCCTTGCTCATTATCAGCCAAAGCTTCAAATACATCAGATTCAGAATTGGTGGAGAAATGGTCATTATGTTCAATGTAGCCCTTTTCCAATATATATCATCAATTTCAAATTTGTAAAGATCTATGGAGTCTTGCCATTCGCAGACTACCATTCTATTAAATAAATTTGAGCCTTTTATCCAATTATTGGCACTCTTTTCTATTTCTATTCAACAAATGTTTTGCATGTTTTGATTAAGAAAATATCATTGTTTTAAACAATCAAATTTTTTATAATTTGTTTTTAAACAAAGTGAACATTCACAATGACGAAAGGATACTTAGGAGATCCTCAGTGCTCTCCCAAGGGTGGTACGATCCCTAACAGGGTAAGATTTTTTGTCCATATTCCTGGCATGACTATATCTCCTCCCTCCGAAACCTTTTGTGGTTTATCCTACCAAGTGGATTGCTTGTTGAGAGTTACCTCTCTTCCCTTCAGCAGAGTAGCAATCTTTCTTCCTCAGCAGCTTGGATCTCTTTGGGCAAGAGCGGTATTTGGTGGTTGATCCCGATAAATCCTTTATCTCCTCGGATAGATTCCCCAGTAGAGTTGTTGGTGTGGTGGACCTTGTCTGTGATAACTCTCGTCCCCAGCTGGAATGATTGATGATTCATCCCTTGCAGAGTTCTTTGCTTCCTGGTATCTCTGATCCCCAGCAGATTGGATACTCCCCGGTGAACTTGGCTTTCTCTCTTGAGATGTAGTACCGGGTGGTTGATTCCTGGACCTGGTTGTGTTAGATATGTCTGTCTGTCAGCATACATCATACATAAACCACACATATACATGCATAATTATAACATTCAGATATTCATGTTGCATTCTTTGCCATATATCGTTGTTTGTTGTCTCCTGCTAATTGGTTATATATTTCCCCAAGCAGATGTGTGTGTCTGATCTCTCCATATAGAGTCAGCTCCATAGGCAAAAAGTGTCTATCCTTTCTTCCATATTCCCCACCGGGTTATATCCTCGTGGATGTTGATTGTTTTTGTTCCTTCCCAACACATATATTGGGATGGGTTTCCCCATTGAGTTATATCCTCACCGGAACAAGTCTTGATTTTGTGTGCCTATCTAGTTTGATCCTAGATCGGTCTCTTGAGACTTTTTTCCTGTTTCCCCGTGGTAAATGAATAATTGCTCAATAATTAGTAATTATTATCCCCGGCAGAGTCTGTGTTTCTCTACCCTCATACCGGTAGTTGTAAATCCTATTTCTTCCCTTTTTGCAGAGTAACTATTTTTGCTCATCTTTAATTGGTGACAGTTATCTTCATCTAATATTCGGTGATGATATCCCCTCATCTGCTTGGATAATTGCCCTGATTACGCAATTTATCCCCAGCGGGTCATCTCACGTCTACCTTGTTGTTGTTGGTAACGATTGTTTCTCCCCTGAATTGGTCATCATTATATACCTAGTTTCGGTATCCCGATGCCTTTACTTTTCGGTTGATTTATCCTTTATTAACCCAGTAAGCGGTTGTGGATAATCGTCCATGCGAGCATATTATCTACGTTCTGACGGTAATAGATAGTATATCTCATGCACTCTTGGGGTCTGAAGCCTTTTGTTCTTCCCCAGTTGAGTAAGACTCGTATTCCCTTTGTGGAGTCGAATATCCATCCTGTAATCGAGTTTGCTTGTAGCCCTCTTTTGGATGATGAGTGTTTTGGGAATATTCCCCAATTCACGCATTGGTTGGTCACCTATTATATGCCCAGTAACTGGTATCCCTGGTGTTCCTTCCTCTCTGCTCCCTGTTATGACTTTTTGTCCCCTGTGGAGTCAGAATCCCTGAGTTGAAGTATACCTTTTAGGTTTTCCTCAGACGTTTTGAAGTTTTGATATCTCTCACCCTTATGCCGGTCTTGGATATTCATCTCTTCCTGAGCATGTTGTATCTCTCACCCTCATACCTGGCGTTCAGATCACATGTCTCCTTGAGCTTATTACCCAGTAACCGGTAATACCTCGTCCCGCTGCTTCCCTAGGAGAGTCTTGTGGACATCCCCAGCGAAGTCCCTTAGTGGATTGTTTTCATCCGGATTTTATCCGAAGTATCCGTTGTGGATAGTTTTTTGCTGTATTGGCATATTCCCCAATACATGCATCTTCGAGTCAGCTTGAGTCTTTCCATTAGATCTTTTCCCTTTGGAATTCTGTTCCCCACGCTTTGAGTCGTGACCTGCTCGCGCATTTTTATCCCTTGTATATCCCCAGGAGAGTCCCCAGGGTCTTGGTCCCATGGAGTGAATTGCTCATATGGATTATCAATGGCTTCTGATTTCTTTGCTTTTATGGACACATATCTCCACAGAGTGCTATCGTTTTTCATACCTACATTTGCATCATGAGGTCTCTTAGGGACCAAAATTCGTCTCTTTGCTATTATTTAAGCCCATTCTACCCCGTCGAGACGAAGATTTTAACCTTCACTTCTCCGACTAGAATGACCTTAAATAGGGGCATTTATAAGACCCCAATTTTGACCCTAAGATCCCTCATGGCATCATAACATTGCATTTGCATTGCCTCAAGGATCTTTAGCATCTTGGTTCCCTTTGCCTTTGGGTGGGACTCCTTGTGATTGGTTTGAGATCACCAAGTATGCTTGAATTATACATCATTGTTTCTCTTACTTTTGTTTACTAACCAAAAGCACAAAAATATGTCACTAACATCTTCTGTTTGAAGCTTGAGTATCATCCAAGACACATTGTGGGTTCTATTTAGATGATCAGTCAACACAAGGGAATGGCTTGAGATACTTCCAACAGGTTCAAATGGGGTCTATTCGTCAGTCAAAACGTTAATCTTGAAGGAGCAAAAGTTTATTCATGAGCTGTCATGCTCGCTAGGCGAGCAGAATGGGTCGCCTAGCGAGTCCCAAGAAAAGCCACCAGAATCACCTACGCTCAGAGGAATTTCTTGAACTGTCATGCTCGCTAGGCGAAGCCCACGTGTTTAAAAAAAAAGAAAAACGAAAAAACGAAGAAAAAAAAACAAAAAACAAAAAAAATTAATAAATAGATAAATAAAATATAACAGAAAAAAATTTGGACTTGGGCCTCTCTCATTTGAGCCCACAGGTCCACAAAAATCCGGTTATAAATTCAGAGTTTCAGTGAAACAAAAGGCCATTCTATTCCTATTATCCTGGTAGGAAAAAGATAGTGAGAGTAGAGCTAACAGAGTTCAGAGCAACCTCTAGAGACTGAAGGGAACTCATCGGTAAAGAACCAATTCCCTCTCATATAAACCCTCGGATTGCTTTGCAAACCCAACTGGGCAATTCAATTTCATTCGATCTCTCCCGTCAGGTTTGCCTTATTTCCATTACTTTATGCTTTTAATTTGAATGCTCTGAATGTATGAGGTATTATGGGTGAATTTGATACCCTTTTGATGCATGTGTTTGATAAGAGGTTTAGGCCTCCTACCCTTGGTTGCTTTTTGTGAGCTTTTTGTGAATTTTAATGGCATGATTCATGTGGTTACATTTTGATTTGGGGGCAACTCTTAATTACCCTATCTTGTTTCTCTAACCTGTTTGTTGAGTTTTGTTTTGTGAGGGATCACATACTCTTGCAGGGATAGCTTGCTTAGTGTTCCACTTTATTTGTGGGATACCACCTGGAGGTTTATTCCGATTACCTGTACTGACTCGCTTTCTTTGATGGTGTTTAGCTTGGAAGAGTCTTTGGGTTTCTTATTTATCTAATTGTTGTTACTTCGGATCTTTATCCGTACGGTAGATCTCTCTATCCCTTTACTTTTCCCGCATGTTACCGATTTCTTAGGTTTCGTATAGCCTCTCGTGGCATGTCATTTAAGATAGCGCGGTTCCTTCATCTAGGACTGCCTTTTTGCATGAGCATCCCTAAAACCCCTAACTCATTGATTTTTCTTCTCCTAAGATCACGTTATCTCCTTCTACTACAGGCGAGTAAGTCTCCAAAGGTCGAGCATCCGGTAGATTGCGTAGTAACGTCGTTCACCCCAAAACACAACCCTTACCCCATAGGTGGTCGAACTACGTTTTGCTCTGATTTTCATCCCAGATGAGATACGTAGGCATAAGACACGATGTCTTAGCGAGCACAGTCCTCTTTAACCCATAGGTAGCCGAGCTACGAAGACTCTGATTCTCAGATTCAGATGAGATACGTATGCAGTGGATGCAACGTCCGTGCGAGTCATTTTATTTTGACCCTTCTTTTAGTAAGTAGTACATTAGATGAACATACACGCTTTTCTCATCCCTTCAATCATGTTTGCACAAATAAATTTTCACAAAAAAACAACAACCTTTGCAACAAATGTGAAAAGGGCTCCCTAGGAGTACCTAGGATGCTTTGGGTGCCTAATACCTTCCCATTGCATAACCAACCCCCTTACCCAGATCTCTGACATTTTTACTAGTTTTTGATTCGATAAAACTTTTAGGTTTTTGTTCGCTTTCTAACCATTCCTTTGGATAAATAGAAGTGCGGTGGCGACTCGACTTGTATGATTTACCTTGGATTTAGTCAATATCTCTAATGGTAACGAATACCCCGCTACACTGGTCCAACTGTGCTGAATAGGATTTTTGGACATAGTTGTAGCATTCAGGTTGTCATACTGCAATGTCATGACATCGTGTGTGACATTGTATGCAATCATCAGTAGTTTCAACTAACCCTGTTGAGAACAGCTACTTCCATCTGCTATATATTCAGCATAAACACTATTTTCATCTTTCAAATGTGCAGGAGCAGGTTTCCTTTCACTCTCCATCCCAATCTTCACAACATTGTTCTTGGCACTTTTGCTTTGAGATAGACACATAGGCCCTTTTATCTGCTTGACTTCTAGCCCAAGTTCAACAAAGCTCTTTCCAACTTCAGACTGTATATGACTAGCAACATGTTCAACCATCTGATCCAACCTCCTATCTATGTGAGCCATCATGAGCTTTTCTCCTTTGGAAGTGATGTTAAGTATGAGTTTCTGGTGTGACATCCTTGTCTGACATTTCCCACAAACTTTCAATTTGGGAGTTTCTCTAGCAGATATACTCATCTTCATCCCTTTCTCTTTGTTGAGGTACATTTTGAGGAGTAACTAATTTGAGAGTTCCATATGTAACAGTTGTCTTTGGTTCTGACTCCTTTCATGATCACTTCATTTCTTTTGTTAGTAATCAGACATTCAGTTTTAATGAAGTTAATATTCAGACCTTGATCACATAGTTGACTGATACTTATTAGATTTGCAGTCAAGCCTTTAACCAGTAGAACGTTGTCAAGTTCAGGAACTCCAGGACAATCCAACTTGCCTATTCCCTTGATTTCACCCTTTGCTCCATCACTAAAGGTTACATAGCTTATGGCATGAGGATGAAGGCCAGTTAGCAGGTCTTTGTTTCCAGTCATGTTACTGGAGCATCCACTATCAAAATACCAATCTTCTTTGGCTGAGACTCTGAGGGGAGTGTGAGCTATTAGACTAGTAACATTATTCTTAGGGACCCATTGCTTCTTGTTGACAGGCCTGTGCTGTTTGATTCTGGGTAGATAGTGAGTCTGATGATGAACAGGGTTAGGATAACCATACAGCTTATAGCAGAAGGGCTTCAGGTGACCAAATTTCCCACAGTAATGGCATCTCCATCTTTGGTGTTTCCCTTTCTGTTGTCTTCTCTTCTGATGTTGTGACATATGATGTGACATCACAGGTTTGCTTTTCCTATGGCTGCACTTAGGTTTGGCTTTAAGTTTGCAACCAGTGTCACTGCACTCAGGCTTAGATCCATTATATCCAATGCCAGATTTATCTCCTGTTATTTGTCCAGTTTGGAGAATCTTGTATAAGGAGTCAGATCCATTGTTTAACATTCTTACATACGTGGTCATCTCTTCTAGTTTAGAACTCAAGAACATAGCCTCAGTTTTTAACTTGGAGATGGTTTCTACATGCTCTGCCTTCTCATTCTCCAGTTGTACTATCACTTTCTTCTGGCTTTGACTTTCATCTAGCTTGGAATTCAGAAGCACTTCTTCTGTTTTTAATTTGGAGATGGTTTCCAAGTGTTCTACCTTCTCATTCTCAAGTTGAGTAATTACCTTATTCTGGCTTTCAACCTGTTTACATACCTCTGCACTTTTGATACACAACTTTCTATAGGTAGTGGCCAACTCTTCAAAGGTTACTTCATCATCACTTGAGTCTTCATCAAATCCCCATCTTCTAGTCAAGGCAGTCACCAAATTTGCAGACTCTTTTGTTTCACTCTCATCAGACCAAGTAGCAGCAAGACTCATCTTCTGCTTCTTGAGGTAGGTTCCACATTCAGTTCTGATGTGTCCATACCCATCACATTCATAGCATTGTACTTATTTTCCTTCTTTGGGCTTATCATCTACCCTTGTTCTTCTTCCAACATTGTTGGATTTACTGATGTCAGATGAGATGTTCTTGACATTAGCCTTAGATCTTACATCCATCTTTTTCAACAGTCTGTTGAACTGTCTTCCCAGCATTGCTACATCATTTGCCAGATCCTCATTAACATCCTGACTATTTTCCTCCTCTGTGTTTGATATGAAGGCTATGCTTTTGGTTTTCCTTTCAGATCCATCATTCATTCCCATCTCAAATGTTTGAACGGAACCAATTAGCTCATCAACTCTCATGTTGGAGATGTCTTGAGACTCTTCTATGGCTGTCCCTTTCATAGCAAATCTCTTAGAGAGTGACCTGAGTATTTTCCTTACCAGCTTCTCATCTGACATCTTCTCTCCCAGGATTCCTGAGGCATTAGCAATTTCAAGAATGCTCATATGAAATTCATGTATATTTTAATCTTCTTTCATCCTTAAATTTTCAAACTTGGAGGTGAGCAGCTGTAGTCTAGACATTTTAACTCTAGTGGTGCCTTCATGAGTGGTTTTGAGAATGTCCCAAACATCTTTAGCCACCTCACAGTTGTTTACCAACCTGAAGATGTTCTTGTCTACTCCATTGAATATGGCATTCAATGCTTTAGAATTTCCAAGGGCTAGATCATCCTCCTCCTTGGACCATTGTTCTTCAGGCTTTTTGTCAGTTGTGGCTTCTCCTTCCTTAGTAATTACTAGATGTACCCAGCCTGTTAACACAACCTTCCAAGCCTTATTATCCAGAGATTTTAAAAAAGCTACCATTCGAGGTTTCCAATAGTCATAGTTAGATCCATCCAAAACTGGTGGCCTGTGAACAGATCCTCCATCTCTCTCCATTGTACCAGAAAGTATTGTCCCTAGATCTCACCCAGAACCAGAGCAGGATGCCTGCTCTGATACCAATTGAAATTCTGGTATCAGATATGAAATGTCGAAGGTAATGTCACGACACTAATATCTGAATAATGCAAAGAGAAAGAATAGTAATGCAATAGACACAGTCAATTGTTTACCCAGTTCGGTCCAACTCACCTACATCCGGGGGCTACCTAGCCAGGAAGGAAATTCACTAAAATAGAATCAGTTCAAAAACTCTCCGTACACTTCAACAAGTTACAGTATTTCTCACCTAATCTCTACCCGTGCAATTTCTACCTAAGCACTCTTAGATATGAGAACCCACTCACTTCCCTACAATCACACTTGTGATTTTAAACAACAATCCCTTGTGAAAAGAAAACACTTTTCAATTACACACACTTGATCTTCAATCAAGTAGACACACACTTGATCTTCAACCAAGTAGACACACACTTGATCTTGCTTAACAACTTTGATCAAGTAGACACACACTCTTGCTTAAAAGCTTAGAGTGACAAATTATAACCCACAAATCAGATAAATTCAATCATATATGGATGAATTGAATGGATTACAAGTATCATGACTAAACAAGACACAAACCCTTATATTCTCTCAATACTTCGCTCAGTATAGGTTGTGTGTAAAATCAGGTTTTCCAAGTCCCTTTTTATAGAAGCTTTCAGCTGGGCTTGGACATCATGAAAACCCTAAACTATTTTCAAATTAAATCTTCTCATGATAGCTGGTTAGATCTCCTTGGAAAATAAGTAAATCAGGTTGTAATCAATGATTCAATGCGCCTGCAAATTAGATCTTCAATCATACATAGATTGCCATTAAATGCGCAATCAAAAAACACATAACATTCCCCCTGAATGTTCTGTGTACAGGATGTCATGACATCTGGTCTGACATCCTGGAACAATCCTGCATAAATCCATAATTCCATTTATAATTTCCAGCAGGTACAAACATATCAGATGCCATGACATTGTGTATGACATTCTGAAACAATCCTGCATAATTATGTTTTTAAACTCCAGCAAGTACATAGATATCTTATGTTAAGACATCACAAACAACATCTTGTGAACACTCTTTGTTTTACAAAAATTGTTGCCAACACTTAGAACCAACAAATGAATTTTTTTCTCATCCCCCCATTCTATTTGTTTGTAAATATCACTTTGTACCAAATACATATGCACATAAAAAGGGCTCCCTAGGAGTACCTAGGACACTTTGGGTGCTAACACCTTCCCTCTGTGTAACCCACCCCCTTACCTATAATCTCTGACTTTTTATTAGTTTTGATTTGAAAACTTCTTACTTTTGGGTTTTGTTCGTACTTTTTCCCTTTTCCCTTTGAAACAATAAAAGCGCGGTGGCGACTCTTGTTATTTGATTTCTAGCTTATCCATAGCTTGATGATCGTGAATTTACCGCTACAAATACAATCAAATAGTGTATGGTGATCTCTCCCAATACAAACCCAATGAAAGAGGGGTAATGAGGATGCCAAGGTATGATCCCAATGCTAATGCATATGATGAGGTAGCATGAGGGATCTTAGGGTCAAAATTGGGGTCTTACACCAGTAATGAATACACCTCCTAGTGGCCCCCAGAGAGTTAATCCTTGATATGTTTACCCTAACCGGTAATGGATCTCCTCTCTGTCAGATTTTATTATCTCCTTACCAAGTAACCGGTAGTGGATAATATACTTCTGCTCCTCCTGTGTTGAAGTTTATTTCTTCCCCAGTTGAGTTGAGTGCGTATTTCCTTAGTGAAATCGCTTTTCCTGCATGAGTTGAGTATTTCAGTTTTATGTTGATCTACCTGTTTCCCCTGCAGGCGTCCTTTCTTTCTCGGGCTGAGTCTTTCCATTTTCATGGAATTCCTCTAGTCCCCCAGCAGTTTCTAAGTCGTAGCCTGGCCTACGCATAACCTTTTTCCCCAGAATCTTTGTCTCCCCAATGAGTTTTCCTTATGGAATGTAATACGCTCCTATGGACTTTCAGTCTCTCTGATTTCTTTTCCTTTGTGGCAATATTTCCCCACAGAGAGTTTATTTTAGCATTCACATCATATGCATCATGAGGTCTCTTAGGGACCAAAATTTGTTTCTATATGATGTTATTTAAGCCCATTCTACTGAGTCGATACGATGATTTTAACCTTCTCCTCCTCAGTTAGATCGTCCTTAAATAGGGGCAGCTGTAAGACCCCAATTTTGAACCTAAGAACCCTCATGCTATCTCATCATATGCATTAGTATTGGGATCATACCTTGGCATCCTCCTTACCCCTCTTTCATTGGGTTTGTTTTGGGAAAGATCACCAAGCACCATGTGATTGTATCATACTTTGTATTTTTTCCTTTACTAACCAAAATACCAAAAATATGTCTTTGTATTTGTCTAATTCTTATGTAGGTAGGGCATGATCACCATTGATCTATCAAGTTCACATCTAGGGTTTAAGACCCTCATTGCTAAGATCTCAACCAAGAAATGATCCATAATGGTTCTAGTATCATATATGAGTCCCAATGATCTCTACATGTTATCTTGATCAAGATTTCTTCAAGAGTTTGGAGTTGGTTTGCCTTGGAAACCCTAGTTCCTCTAGGTATCTTGAGTAACTTCTTCAACAAGCTTCTTCACCAATTGATCAAATACTTCAAGGGAAACTTCAAATTTCATCATCTTATGCATATATGATCTCCCATGAGTCCAAAGTCAAGAGAGTTGCAAGATAGCAAGTTGGTTGATGGTGGTTGGCCAGATGAATTCATCTGATCAAAACTGGGTCCTCCTAGACCCTATCTCCTACAATTATCATCATACGAAAATGATTCCAAGAGCAAAGTTACTCTAAATGACATTCCAAAAAACTTTCATGTTGAGGTCTAGAGCTAGTTTTTCTTGAAAAGTGATTTTTTATGTTGAAAGATTATAGGTCATTTTGTCTAAACCCTAATTTGAAAGTCAACTTCCCAAGGCCATAACCTGCTCAATTTTTATGAGATGAAAGATTTCCAAGTTGCACAATCAAATTCAATATGTCTAATTCAACTTTTATGCTTGGAGTAAGATCTAAATCAACTTTTATGAGCATGTGATATGAGGATACATTATAGGTCATTTTGGACCAATACCATTGAACAAGTGATTTTCCTCAACTTCAAAAATGCATAACTCATTCATCACAAACCCAAATGATGTCAAATGGGTGACCATTTTGAAGGTTTTTGAAAGGGCTATAACTTTGATGAATAAACGTTTCTCATTTGGAGCTCACATGAAAAGTTAGCCAAGGTGGAATAATTGAACATATGGCTTAACACTTCGAAAATATTTTGACATGTTGAAATTTCCAAACTTCCACCTCAAAATTCAACATGACAAAAGTTCCAAATGGAAAAGTGTTCAACAAAAGACTTGTTCCTCTTGATCTAACATTTCCAAAGAGTCCAAATTTAGTCATTTTAGACAAGGTTTGAGGGGTCTGCGCATGGCTTGAACATGGATGTATTAGTTGGCAAGCATCATGCTTCAAACATCAAAACATTCTTGCCTTGCAATCTAATTCTCATTCAGACTTCATTTCACTTGCATTTGGACCTAATTGAGTTGCTTCATGGGCATGTACATGCCCATGCAAGCGTGCACTTCACATTGCCAATTTTTGAAGCATTTTTAAGTGTGAAACTATTACTTACATTTTGCTATAAATAGAGGTCCATTGCATCAGTTTGAAGGACCTTTGCGCGCCAGCTTTGCCTCCAACCATTGAAACCCTCACAATTCAAAGGAAAACCTGATAAATTTTACTTGAAATTTGAGTTTGAATCTCACTGTTTGGAGATTCAAGAACTCCGGGATCCAAAGCCTTGCACCATTCCTAATCTACTTCTGCAAGCTCCATAAGCAAGATCAAGAATGAATTGAAGCAAAAGAGATCCAGTTTTGCACAACATTGAAGGTATTTTTCCATATTTTTCTTTCCTCCGATTCTCTCAAAATTCTCATCAATTCTCTTGGATCCTTGGTTGTATGAAGTCCTACCAATGTGGGCAAGAATATTGAGTTGCTTTTAGGTCAAATCGAAGCAACTCAGTTCATACACCTCAAAATTCAACTCCATGTATCTCTCAATATACTTGGATTTGGTTAAATTGAGGTTATATTCGTGATCTACGCCATTTTTCCTTTAAAATTATGTCCTCTTTTTTCATTTATGTGATGGTGATGAGTGGACCAGTCTGGCCAAGATCGCCTGAGAAGACGGCGCTTTGCTCCGGCAATGAGGTAGCATGGTCCAGAGCCATCTGATAAATTCAAATCGTTTTAATCTTGAGCGCTCATTGTGAATACCAGACGTGTGGCGCACCGACTCAAGCGTATCATGGAACGCGCATTTTCCACCACTTGATCTACCACCTCAATTAATGAGGGAGATCAAGTGGTCCACGTTTTTCTGATTTAATTGATTTTCATTTTATTCCTTTTGTTTTCATTAATTCATATTAAATTTAACATTGATCCAAAAAATATGAGAGTTTCACCAAAAAAATTTAAATAAAATCCTCTTTCATTTTCTGAATTAAAATTATTTTTTGGATCATTATTAATATTTTTCATGATTTAATTGATTTTGTGAATATTTTTAATTGTTTAAAAATGCTTTTAAGTTTCCAAAAATTCTGAAAAAATTTCTCCAAGGTCCTTTGACCTTGTTTAACCTATGATAAATCTCATGGCCATTTCTTTGGTGTTTTGATGAGGTTTTAGGAATTTGACAAACCATATTTAATTTAATGCATTATTTTTATTATTTTTAATTGACTAAATGCCAAATTAATTGTGTAGAGCCATTTTAATTGACTTTGTGAGTTTGAATTGTGTTGTTAGGCCTTGGTCAAGGTTGATTTGACTTTGTTAGGTTAAGATCATTGGATTTAGGGGATTGATGGAATGTACATTCTATCTACCAAAATGAATGAATGATCTTAACTTGGTAAAAGTCCTCATTTATCCAATTTGTGTTTGATCCATTCCTCTTCCCTCTTCATCTCATTCCCCTTCTTTATGCATTCATGTCATGGACCTATGATATCTCAATATCCTAAGGCTAGTTGATTAGAAAATCAACATAAGTATGGATGAGATTAGGTCCCCCACTTTGCATATTCTTTTTGTATGTGGTATGTTTCATGAGCATAGTTTATCATATTATGTCTCTAACATGCATTAACACCAAAATTCTATTGCTCGGCCTCAAATAGTTGTGACTTTTACATAAGTCCAATTATGATTGCTTAACATAGCGCTAAATTTTGACACAAAAGGTATATCATTCTAATTAGTGAGATTGTAAGTCTCCCCTCTTTCATGGTATTGTATGGAAACTTGGCCTTTTTCTTTCCTTTGGAAGATGTCTTGGTTCAAGGATCCATGCTTGTGATAAGTGGGTTGAGTGTTCTCCAAAGAATGACTTAAACAAAAGCAAAGCAAAAGCAATACTAACTTCTAATTCATTAACAACTAACATTTAATTTCAAGTCATTTAATTTTAATGCACTTTAATTTTTAAGCCTTATTCATTTGCCATTATTCATACCATTCAAATTGTTTATATTAATGTCATTTTCACTTTGTTCACTTGGACCATATTTTGTGATTGTGTATATTGTGATTGTTTGTAATAAGAAAAAAAAATCTAAAAATATGTTGTGTGGACTGTTGGTTTAATCTGAGACTATTGGACTTAGAATTTAGGTAATACTCCCTATGCAAAGGACTTGGCCAATGCCAACTTTCATGAAACCAAGTGCTTGTAAATTGAAACTTCATCTGATATAATAGTGAAGATCCATTTCAGTTCATCTGCAACATGATCATTGTGAAGCTGTTATTTTGAATCTGTGACTTATGCCATCTTGGAAGTCATCTGATACATGGGAAATTTTGAAGAAGATCATGGAGTTTCTAAGCTTGGATGTGGCTATCTTTATTTGATGCCTTGCTCTTCAACTTGCTATTTTTGTATTGATTGATGTTTGATTCTAAAGTCCAAGGGAAATTTGGGTTTCTATGTGATATTCTTGTCTTTTGGATTGCAACCCATTGGTCAGATCTTTTAAACTCTCAACTTTTAAATTTATGTTTAGGATTAGTCTCTTCATCTCCTCCCAATTTCTTTAATTTCAAAATCTCTCCCTCTTTTTAAAATATTCTTTGCTTGTGTCTGTTTTCTAAACTTTGACCTTATTGCAAACTAGAAACTTTGGCCTTATGTCATTGCATTTTTAAAAATCTTTTCTTAATCAAACTTGTAAATAAATTTAACTATACTTGACTTAAAATTTCAAAATCCAAAAAGAACTAACACTCATTCAAACCATCTTAGGCCCTTGTGCCTTTCAAACTTTAATTCTTGTTAAAAGCAATGCATCCACTTTGAAATTGATACCACGAGCTACGAGGTTTTGATCCCTCATTTCTATGATGGTACGTAGGCACAAGCCCGGAGGTCTTGTCAAACACAAAAATATAATTAATGAATTCTTTTCTCATCCCCCCACTCTATTTATTTGCAAACATCATTTTGTACAAAAATACATATGCACACAAAAAAGGGCTCCCTATGAGTACCTAGGACACTTTGGGTGCTAACAACTTCCCTCTATGTAACCAACCCCATTACCTGTAATCTCTGGAAGGGATTCCTGAGTTAACTCTAAATACTCCTGTTAATGAGTTATTAGTGCTTTGTGAGACTATCGTGGACTTCAAAAATCTGAAGGACAATGGTTTTGATTTATCTAAAACATTGGAATTCCAAGGATGAAAGGGTTTCTTTGAAAGGTTATCAGGTCATGTTTATCCAGTGCTTGGGAAGCAGTTCTAGATTCATGTTGTGGCTTCAATGGACACAATCTCTTCCTTCTTCATGAACAGGAAAATTATTGTCACTGAGAAATGTATCGCTGATCTTATTTCTCATGACGGTTGTGGAAAAAAGGTCTACATTATTGAAAATGATGCAAGAAAAGAAGCTATGGTTGCATCTTTCATCTTCAAGGAAGGAACCAAGTTGGATGAAGGAAAAGGTCCAAGCGCTAAAGACCTAACCGATAGACTGAGAGTTTGGTTCAAAATCATTCGGGGATGCATTCATCATTGACCCAATACAAACTCCTTTGACTACATCAACACTATCTAGAAGTATATGTTGTTCTTCTTGGAAAAAGGGTAAATTGGAACTTCCAGCGATTCTGTTCAAATTTATCAGGGATTCCATTAAAGAAACCAGAATGGGAAGTACATCCAAAAAGGGCAGATTCATTCCAAATGGAAGATTAATTTCTTATATTTTGGTTGAAAATGGTCTTATGGATGAACTTATGATCAATGGTTTCACTGATGAATTAGTGAAGGATGTTGGAAAGATCTTCTGAGGGAAGAATCTAAAGAGCATGGTGAAGCTAGCAAAAATATGCCCACCGAATGCATCGCACGCTAGAAGGTATAACATAGTCACCACCGAACTTTATTTATCCCAAAAGAGTGAAGGGAAAACATCGAGAAAACCCAAGGGGAAAAAGAAACACTGAAAAATGGGTAAGGGAATCGGTTATGCAACGGGAAGGTATTAATACCCCTCACATCCATGGTACTCCATGGGAACCGTCCTGAATTCTCTTGCTTGGTTGGGTGTTGTTATCTTCATGTACCTACAAAACAGAAAATGGATTAGAAAAAGAGTGCTCAAGGAGTATTTAGGCCCTCATGCCTACATATTCTCATGGTGCAATGAGAAAGACATAGCCTCGTAGTTCGGAGAACCAGAGAGAGAAAAGGAGATAAGAAAGAAAAAATGCTCGCCAAGGATTCACATCCTCGTGCCTACGTATTCTCATAGTGCAATGAAAAAGTAAGAGCTCCATAGTTTGGATGACAAAGGCTGAGAAAGAGATAATATTGGTGGTGGTGTTTAAACCAAAATAAGAGATGGGGGTTAACCATAAAGGGGTGTCCCAAAAGAAAAGGAATTGCAATGGTGTTTAAACCAACAGAAAGGAAACTTGTCAAAGTAGGAGACTCACATGACAAGGGTATTAACAAAGCACTGAATCTAACATGGTAAGTGTAAGAACCTAATTTTGACCCTAAGATCCCTCATGGCATCATATCATTGCACATTGCATTTGCCTCAAGGATCGTAGCATCTTGGCGTCTAAACCCTAGGGTTGGACTTGTGAGAGTTGGTCTGAGACCACCAAGCATGCTTGAATTGTATATTATTTCTTTTCTTATTTTGTTTACTAACCAAAAGCACAAAAATATGTCACTAACTTTGTTTGTTTTGTAGCTTGAGCAATCATAAGATCCAAGGCTCCTAGGAGACCTTATGCTCATTGATATGGCCAGGTGAAGGTGAAAGCAAGCATGAAAATGGTTCCCAAAGCTCTCATTCATCATATATGCCTCCCAATTATCTCAATTTTTCAATTTGATCAAAGCAAACCAAAGGGCTTGAGGCTTGTTTCCCAAGGAAACCCTAATTCATCTGTGCATTGACTATGTCTTGCTCATGAAGCAACCTCAACCCATGATCAAATATAATCAAGGGAAGTTCTTACATTCATAATTTAATGCATATATGAACTTATTTGAGTGTCCTCAATCATCAATTCATCAAGATTTGAAGTTTGGACTTGAGAAGTTGATCAGTCAATTCATCTAACTATTTCGAAATCCACTGTGACCTAACTTTTGATGTGTTTGTCAAATGATGATTAATCCAAGAGAAACAATGTTCTTAAGAACCATGGGAACAACTTTCATGTTCATCAAAAATTGATTTGAATCTTGGAAGGTCATCATCCATTTCAAAGTATTATAGGTCATTTTGACTGAAACCCTAATTTTGGGTCAACTTCCCAAGGACATAACTCACTCATTTTTCATGATTTTAAGGATGTATCAAATGAATTGGAAATTTTAAGATGTCTACTTCATTTGTTATGTCGAACAAATTTTCATAATCCTAAAAGAAGTACATATGATAATACAAAACATTATAGGTCACTTTGGACCTAAGGCATTGAAATGTGAAAAAGTCCAACTTCAAGTGCCCATAATTTTCTCATAAAAAATCCAAATGATGCAAAATTTAAGTCTAAATTGATTGACTTGAAAAGGTATACAACGTTTATGTTGAAGGTTTTGTCATTTGAGGCTTGCATCACTGAAACAGAAGGGCTTAAAGTTGGTCCATTTTGGAAATTTTCACATGCACGTGTTTTGCACCTTGAACTTTATGACCAATTTTCATTAATTTACCAATTCCAAATGGATTTTTGTTCAACATAACAATTTTTCCTCATGTCAAGACCTTTCCAACCATTACCCACAAGGCCATGTTTCATTTTGGTAAGAGGAATTTTCAAAGAGGAGAAGATTCATGTGCATTTTTAGAAACCATGATGAAACTTCATGCACAATCCAATTCCATCATATCTGCACGTCCATTTCAGCTTAATATGACTTCAGCATGCCAAATCAATTGGATTTGGGCCCTCCATGTGCCTGTACAGGCCCATACATGGAGGCCCTCACTTCATGCACACATGAATTTCCCATGCCTTGCAGCTTGCTTTGCTATAAATACAGGTGCATACCTTCATCATTTTCCGACCTCAAGGCGCCTTATATGCTGCACAACTCAATCCAAACCTCGCTCTAAATGAATTTTGCTCTTTCACTTGAATTTTTCAGATCCAATTTTCAACTTCCTTGGTTGATTATTGGACTCTAATTCCTTAGTCTCACTCTATCTCCATCTCAAGAACACACTGCAATCAAGAGTTGGAAGAGATCGTGCTTCATAGATCTGCATTTCAAAGGTTGATGCTCAAACTTTTTTGATCGAAACTCACTAATTCTTGCTCATTTCTTGTGTTTATTGGCTTGTCTGAAGTCCTCTCATAAGAAGCAATTAAATTGCGTATTTAATTTTGCAAATCCATCAAGTTCAGTTTGAACTCCATTATTTTCCATCTCTGATTTCTCTTCCTATGAGGATCTAGAGTGAAAACCAATGGCACAGGGGTGATGTACATCACCCTAGCTTTCCAATGATATGACGATCGCTTGTTTTGGTTGAGTTTTCCATACCTGCAACTCTGGCCGGAATCCATGTGATCACCGGAGAAAACGGTGGTGTACACCATCGTCCCTTTGCCAGTTTTAATCTGAGTCGTTGATGATGATTTCCAGATTGAATCAGGGCCTTTACTTCTTATGACTTTCATTAATTCATTGTGTTGCTCAGTTGACTTGGACCTATGATGCGCGCGCATTCCATTGCCCTCAGATCTTCCACGTCATTTAATGAAAGGAGATCCAACGCGCCTGATTTATTCTATTTTTTGATTTTTTTTAATTTTCCATTATTTCATTTTATTTTAAAAATTCATAACTCTTTCATTTTAATTCCAAAAAATATGGGACCAATTGCGTTATTTCCCTTTTTAATTCTAGTTTCTAAAAATAATTTTTAATAATTTTTATTTTGTAATTTGATATTTTTTATGAATTTTCTCTTTCCTGGTTATTTTTAATTCATTTTAAATAATTTCCAATATTCAAAAAATACAAAAATATTTTCTTAACCTCTTTGAATGATGATGGATCTATGAAAAATATTCTCACAATTTATTAATTGATTTGAGATTTATTTGAGATTTTAGTTCAATTAGGTTATTTTTTATTCATTTTTAATTGTTAAAAAATAGTTTCTAGTTTCTAAAAATGCTGAAAATTTTTGTCAAACTTTGTTTGACCTTGTTGAACTTAGGATGATCCATTTGGACTTTTCCAAGTTGATTTGAAATGGATTTGAAGTTTGACTTTTAATTGTTTATTTTAATTCAAGTATTATTTTAATTCTCAAAAATACCAAAAATATTTTATTTGTTTCTTGACTTTTAAGTTTCATTTTGCTTCTGTTTACTATTGTTTGACCTTGATTCCATTTTTCTTTGGTCAATGTACTTTGCTTATTTCATTTGAATTCCATTCATGTACATTCTTATTCATCTTATTCTTCTTTTTTTTTCTTTTTTTGATCAATGAGTTAGAGATTGGTGGTTAGCCTTCCTTGATTCAAATCTAATTCATCTTGATCATAGATCAAGTGAATGACTTTGCATTGAGGATAGGTTGCTTCTTGGTAAAGCAAAAAACCTAAATCAATACAAGATCATTCTTCTTTTCTTTTGGCATGGCAAGTTGTAGGAGCTTGGCTTACTAGTCAAGGTCTCTAACTTGTGTTTGTTGCCTATATTTTTATTGACCGGCCTCAGATAGGTGTGACTACTACATTAGTCCACTTACGGTTACTTAACATAGCGCTAAATTGCCTTATGGCACACTAACACTAACTATTGACCATTAACTTTTAATTCAAGTCATTTAATTCTTGCAAATTACTTTAATGCCAATTTAATATTCTTGTACATATAATTCATTTGCTTTTGCCCTTTGCTCACTTGAGCTCATGTTTATGATAATGCAATTTGCCTTTTGCTCACTTGAGCACATTATTGTGTATATACTATTGTGCTTGTGTTTTGTTTTGATTGTTGTGAACCAAATGCAAATGGACAAAGGACTTAGATTCTAGGACCTTACCTAAGCTAATGGAGTTTGAAGAGCAACTAGGCCTCATGCCTTTAGAGTGCTTAAAATGTCAAAGAGAAACTACGCCTCATGCCTTTAGAATGCTTAAAGCTTGAAAATGCAGATTGGAAGGACCAAATTCTAAACTACCTCTTGTCCATTCTTTATTTGTTTTTGTGGAACTTTTTGATTTGTGTGTTTTTGTGCTAGGGATCTTAACTTGAGCCAAATGGAAGAACCATTGTCATGAGCATCCAAAGTGAGAGATACAAAAGCCATTGGAAGATTCCTAGAAGTTTGCTTGATTGTGTGCTTGATTGCTTGGGTTATTTGCTTATTGCTTGCTATTCCAAAGGAAAGGGAACAACTTGGATCATCACTATGATCTCAAGAAGGGAACTCCATTGTGGTTTTATTTCTCTTCCTTCATCTTTGTATGTTTAGGACCTTAGCCATTCTTCTTCTTCCCTCCACTCTAACCCAAGCCAAAACTTTTGTGCAAACATTAACATTTGTTTTCAAAAATTAGAAACCTAAGCATTATGCTTTTGATTTTCCAAACTTCTTTTAATAACACTTACTCTGAATTGATTCCTAAGTCAACTTTGACCATATTTTGTAAATACTTTTCATTGGTAAATACAACTCACTCAATTGTTTTTGTGGTTTCAATGGCCACTTTTGCCAAAGCTTTTCATAAACATTAGCTATTAGGTTTGAGTTATCTTAGTGGATGATATAATACTCACCTGTATCCTTAGTGATGGACAATGAGTCTTCCTTGCTTATTATAGGGTTAACCCCTCACTAGCATGTTGAAGCTATCCTCACATGGTGGATTTGTGGTTTTAGGTTGAGTTTTCTCCCTTTGATAACAAAAGACCTTAAGGCTTTTGGACCAATCAATTCACCAACTTGTTTTGAGATTTTTACCCCGAACTACGAGGTTTTGATCCTAATTTTTTTTAAGATGGTACGTAGGCAATGGGTTTATCCATTCAAACAAAAAATTGTAAATAATTTGTACATTCTTCTCTCATCTCCCCAGTCATGTTTACACAAATAATTTTTCACAAAAAACCAACCTACCTTACAACAATAGTGAAAAGGGCTCCCTAGGAGTACCTAGGATGTTTTGGGTGCTTAAAACCTTCCCATTGCATAACCAACCCCCTTACCCAAATCTCTGACATTTTTATTAGTTTTTGATTTGATAAAACTTCTCGGTTTTTGTTCGCTTTCTAACCTTTCCTTTGGATAAATAGAAGTGCGGTGGCGACTCGAATTGTATGATTTACTTTTAATTTAGTCAATAAATCTAAAGGTAACGAATACCCCGCTACAGAAAAGTGGCGACTCTTCTGGGGAGCGAAATATTTGCCTAGTGGGTTTTGCCTACTTTTCACATTTGTTGTATTGTATGGTTATATTATTTTGTGACATATTTTTATGCAAATTTGGGATTACTGTATTGATTGTAATATATGAATTGCTTGATATATTAATTGCTTGTGTGCTTGGTGGTCTTTGTGAGATGAGTTCTATACCCGAACTTGAGTGCACTTAGGATGGGAGAATGGCATAGTCTTGTTGACTTGTATGGAATTATTCCTTAGCAAGTTGACTTGCAAGCCCATTCACTTGGTGGAGGTTATGTTGGGATCAATAATGTCACACGAGTAGTCGTGGTTAGGCATTACTCTTTCCAATATAGACCTTAGAAGCCAAGGACCTTAGTTTACCAAGCCCATCTTGGCCTATTTTTAGGACGTAGTGCAAAGGTCGTTCAAGTGTAAGATTTGATACGATTGTTATGTGATACTACACTCATAAGAGTCTCTCTTGAGAATATTTTTTGGAATACGAGTAGTCGTTTATCCGATAATATCCGAAAGTTGGGATGATGACTATGGGAACCTCTTGTAGAACATGATTGGCATGTTTAACCCTAGTACACTCCCTTTGGGTTTTTCTTAACCAAGACTCAATGCTTGTGATTTGCAACAAACCCTTAATTCATGATTGATATGTTCTTGTATATCCTTAATATCAATGGAATTTGGGTGTTGATAAGGTGTAAACCATAATCCACCAAAATGGATGATTGATATTAAGGATGACTTGATCCATCCCATGACCTTTGTGTGGTTTGATTTGCTTGATCCTTGAGTGTGATTGTTGCATCCATGCATTCATGCATTCATACACATCCATATCATCAACAATGAGAAAATTTTCAAGGAACTTAAGAGGTCTATTTGAAAATTTTCAGACATGGATAAGCAAAGAAGAAATATGAAGAAGTACAATTTCAGACAACCCGACTTGAAAGAGTTAAGGAGTTTGACATCCTATGTATTAGACCCTTTGGACTTCAAAGCTCGCCATGGGAAGCTTCTGCCTATTCTTGCTACTCAGGTGGATGAAGGTCTGATGAGTGTATTGGTGCAGTTCTATGATCCCTTGTACCGTTGCTTCACATTTCCGGATGTCCAGCTTTTGCCTACACTTGAGGAGTATGCATATCTTGTGGGTATACCTATCTTAGATCAGTTACCGTTCAGTGGCTTTGAGAGAGTTCCTTCTTCCCAATAGATTGATGATCTGTTGCATATAGATGAATCTATTGTGGGTGCTCATATGAATACCAAAGGTGGAATTCAAGGTCTCCCATCTAATTTCCTCATTGCTCAAGCTACTATGTTTGGGAAGGCCATAAGTGAGGATGCCTTTGAGGCCATATTTGTACTTCTCATTTATGGGCTAGTGTTATTCCCCAACATCGACAAGTTTGTGGATGTGAATGCTATTAGGATTTTCTCTACTCTTAATCCCGTTCCTACTCTGTTGGGTGACACTTATTTCTCTTTGCATATGAGGAATGCAAAGGGTGGTGGTACCATTGTGTGCTGTTTGCCTCTATTGTACAAGTGGTTTATTTCACACTTCCCACAGACGGTCGCCTTCAAGGAGAACAAAGGATGTCTACGGTGGTCCACGAGACTTATGTCTCTCACTAATGATGATATCTTTTGGTACAACCGTGTATATGATGGTGTGCAGATTATTGACTCTTGTGGTGAATTCTCTAATGTGCCTCTTCTTGGTACATGTGGTGGGATTAACTACAACCTTATTTTAGCACGTCGGCAGCTTGGGTTCCCCTTAAAGGATAAACCTAATAACATTTTGTTAAAAGGTGTGTTCTTTCAAGAGGGTAAAGATCCCCAAAACTTGAAGGGCAGGATGGTTCGCGCTTGGCGCAAGATCCATAAGAAGGGAAGGAAAGAGTTTGGTCCGAAGAATTGTATTGCTTTGGAACCCTATACCTCGTGGGTGAGGAGGAGAGCTTATGAGTACCTTATGCCTTATGACTACCCGAGACCTACACATATGGTTGTGGTTGGGCCTTCAACCCTCCCTGACCAAGGAGTAGAGGAGTTGAGAGGCAAAGACTGTTCACGTGATTAGATCCGTGAACGAGAGGAGCTACTTCAGCAGCTTAGAGATAAGGATGAATTGATAGAGTTTCTTGAGCATCAGGTTATCGACGAGCCTGAGGATGTGGTGACTTCTCTTCTTCCTCAGTCTTCCAAGTTTTGGAAGAGGAAGTATGATCGACTCGCCAAAGAGAAGGCAGCTATGGAGGCAGCCTATGAGAGAGAGGTGAAGAGGCTTCGTGCAACTTATCTTCTGGTCTCGAGAGCTTTGGACGATTGTTTCTAGGGTTCCATAGGATGTTAATTTTCCTTCTCTCTTGTATTGAATTATTTGGTTACCAAGACTGTACTTCTTTGGTGTAAAATTTTTCCAGATATTATTGATATGATATTTCCATATATATCTAAATGATTAATATTTCCAATGTTTGCAAATAGAACTCTAAAGTTCCTATGATTAAAAATAAAATCATATGCACAAGCATTGCATGCATCATGTGCATAAGCAGGTTTTGTTCCAGGGCTTCTTGTTCAGTGGTCTAACTCTGTGTTCTTCATTTATTTTAAAGACAAGCTGACGCACCCGTACTACACCAGAGCCAACTCATCAAGACTAATGGATTACCTAGAACAAGAAAACAAAGAATTGAAGGAGGAAGTGGCAAGATTGACTGCCCTGATGGAGTCTTTCTTGGTCTCCCAAAGCCAGTCGTCTCCAACGCCTTCAACTCCTCCCTAGAGGACAGTCATTTCTGAGATTGCCTCTTCAACAGTGCCTGCTGCCAGTGCCCATTTTGCGCCTACTGCTATGCCAGCCGGGTTTCCCTGGGGGATGCCCGCGAACTTTGTTCCTAAGGGTCTCTCCCCAACGTTTGCTTCTCTATCGGCATCTAGCCCGGTCCTTGTTGTGCCACCTCCGGTCGTGCATACTTTGCCGAGAGTAGATGACACCATTTATCACTCTGAGTCATCTGAGGGCCCAGACGTGTATGAAAAGATGGATGCTATGAACGATCAATTCCTTGAGCTTCGCAAGGAACTCAAAACTCTCAGAGGGCAAGACCTCTTTGGCAAATCTGCAGTTGAGCTTTGCCTTGTTCCTAACGTCAAGATTCCTGTCAAGTTCAAAGTGCCTGACTTTGAAAAGTACAAAGGAAACACTTGCCCGCTCAGCCATTTGGTTATGTATGCACGAAAAATGTCGACTCAGACCGATAATGATCAGCTCCTAATCCATTATTTCCTGGACAGCCTGTCCGGTGCCGCCCTGAAATGGTACATGGGTTTGGACTGCGCGAACATCCGCTCCTTCAACGACCTTGGCGAAGCCTTCGTCAAGCAGTACAAATATAACGTTGATATGGATCCCGATAGGGACCAATTGAGGGCCATGTCCCAGAAGGACAAGGAAACTTTTAAGGAGTACGCCCAGAGGTGGCGAGAATTAGCTGCACAGATTGTGCCTCCGCTAGAAGAGAAAGAGATGACCAAGATCTTTCTGAAGACCTTGAGTTCATTCTATTAAGTGTGGATGATTGCCAGCGCTCCTTCTATCTTCACCGAGATGGTGAACATGGAGATGTGTCTGGAAGAAGGAGTCAGGGAAGGGCGCCTGACTAGAGAAGAAGGCTCTTCTGCCAAACGTTATGGGGCGTTTGCAAAGAAGAAAGATGGTGAGGCACATGATGTGACCTCCCATGTCAAATCTAGAAGACCCTCTGTGAAGAGAAAGACCGTACGTCCCGCCGGTAACCAGCACCAGGTGGCTCATATAGCACCTGTTTTCAGAGAAAATCAACAATATCATCATCATAACCAGAACCAACAATATCAACATCAACAGTATCAGCAACAACAGCACCGTCCTCAACAGCAGGCCTACCAGCCTCGAAATGATAATCAGACCAGTACAAGCTATGATAGGAAGAGGGTCACTTTTGATCCTATCCGATGACCTATGCAGAGCTATATCCTTCTTTAATTGAAAGAAAACTAATCACTCCATGTGACCCACCTGTTATACCTACCAACCCTCAGTGGTGGTATAAGCCTGAGCTTCATTGTGTTTATCATTCCGGCGCTCTCGGACATGATGTGGAGAATTGCTACCCGTTGAAGACCAAGGTTCAAGACCTTGTGAGAAGCGGTATTATGTTTTTCGAGGACGTAGGTCCTAATGTCAAGAGGAACCCATTGCCCGAGCATGGGAAATCTGTTGTCAACATGGTCGAGGGTTGTCCTGGAAAATACAAGGTCCGATATGTCAGCCATATCCGACAATCTTTGGTCGAGATGCACAGACTGTTGTGTGGATACAGTCACTATGAGCATGACCATGACAGTTGCCGTGTTTGCACTGTCAATGAGAGGGGGTGTCGTCAAGTTAGAAAAGACATCCAAGAAATGCTGGATCAAGGTGTGATTGAGATACTTCAAAATCGTGATGAGGATGATGAAGTTAATGTGATATCACCTGCATTCAGGATACCTGAGCCTGTTGTCATCCGATATGATGGAAGCAAGCAGAAGGCTTCTCCTACTCTCATAATTAAGCCAGCTGGCCCTGTGCCATATTCTTTTGACAAAGCTATTCCCTATCGTTATAATGTTGTTGCATTGGAAGATGGGAAGGAGGTGCCCATACCCTCTACTTCTGTTGTTAATATCGCTGATGTCAATGGCCTGACCCGTAGTGGTCGTGTTTTCTCGGCGCCGTCGAAACCCCAGGCTGACACCAGAAGGGTTGATACTGCTGATAGTGTCGTCCGTCCTGTTGGGAATTCTTCCAATTCTCCGAATCCGGCACTTGCTGTTAATAGACCTGTTGCTGCTGTTAGAACTCTTGTCCCTGCTGGCCAGAATGGCTTGATGAAAGAGGAATGTGATGAGATGATGAGGCTCATCAAAAGGAGTGAATACAACATTGTAGATCAGCTTCTACAAACGCCTTCAAAGATATCTGTGCTATCTTTGTTAATGAACTTTGAACCACACCGTGAAGCTCTGCAGAAGGTGTTGGACGTGGCGTATGTAGATCATGATGTCACAATAGAGCAATTTGATAGTATTGTTGCAAACATTACCGCTTGTAACAAATTGAGTTTCTGTGATGCTGATCTCCCCGAGGAGGGAAGGAACCACAATTTGGCACTTCACATCTCCATGAATTGTAAGGATGATGCCATGTCTAATGTGCTGGTAGACGCTGGATCATCACTGAATGTGTTGCCAAAATCCACTCTTACCAGGGGCCTCCCATGAGGCAGAGTGGAGTGGTCGTCAAAGCTTTTAATGGATCCCGCAAGACAGTGATTGGAGAGGTTGAACTCCCAGTCAAGATTGGACCAAGTGATTTCCATATCACTTTTCAGGTCATGGATATCCACCCATCATATAGCTGTTTGTTGGGCAGACCATGGATTCACGAGGCAGGCGCCGTGACATCCACCCTACACCAAAAGTTGAAATTTGTCAAGAACAAAAAGTTGGTGGTGGTAGTGGGAGAGAAGGCTCTCTTGGTAAGCCATTTGTCTTCCTTTTCTTACATTGATACTGAGGATGAGGTTGGAACTCCGTTCCAAGCTTTGTCTATTGCTGAGCCTTCTAAGAAAGGAACTTCTTCATTTGCGTCCTACAATGATGCAAAGTTGGCCATTGAGCATGGCGCAACTACTTGTTTAGGACAAATGATCAAGGTGGAAGACAATAAATCTCGGGCTGGCATAGGGTACTCTTTAGGCACTTTCAACAAGCATGGGCTATTTCAGAATGGTGGTTTCATCCACACGGTTGAAGATCAGGAAGCTACTGCTATTGTGGAAGATGATGCAGAGGAAGATTCTGGTAACTTTGTCATCCCTGGAGGGGTCTGCAATAATTGGGTCGCTGTGGATATTCCAACAGTTGTCCATAAGTCAACGTAATGTTCAATTTTGTCTAAAAACCCTTCTCCCATGCCAAAAGGAGAAGTGATGACATTGTTGGCCCATAAATACAATGATATTCATTCAATAAACTCATGTTAAATGTTTGTTTTTCCAAATTATTTTCACTTTTCTCTTTTTGCATGAAATTGGTGATCACATAAAACCCTAAAAATAAAATAAAATCAATCTTTTCACCTGCATAATGATTTGCCTTGTTTGAATTCTAAAATCTCTTTTATATCCAAAATAATTATGTAGGTTGATCAAACCCATTGAACATAATGATCCAACACCATCTCCCAACTTTGAGTTCCCCGTATTTGAGGCCGAAGAAGATGATATTAAAGAGATTCCTGATGAGATTACCCGTCTGCTCAAGCATGAAGAGAAGATCATTCAGCCACATCTTGAGAAACTGGAGACAGTCAACTTGGGGTCTGAGGATTGTGTTCAAGAAGTGAAGATTGGGGCACTCCTGGAAGAATCCGTGAAGAAGGGGTTGATTGAGATGCTACGAGAATATGTCGACGTCTTTGCCTGGTCATATGAAGACATGCCTGGTCTGGATACTGATATCGTGCAACATTTCCTGCCTTTGAAGCCTGAGTGTGTGCCTATGAAGCAGAAGCTCAGAAGAACTCATCCTGATATGGCAGTGAAGATTAAAGAAGAAGTTCATAAGCAAATTGATGCGGGGTTTCTGGTGACTTCTACATATCCTCAATGGGTGGCCAATATTGTGCCTGTGCCTAAGAAAGATGGAAAAGTCTGAATGTGTGTGGACTATAGAGACTTGAATAAAGCTAGTCTGAAAGATGATTTTCCCCTACCACACATTGATATGTTGGTAAATAATACACCTAAATTCAATGTCTTCTCATTTATGGATGGATTTTCCGGATATAATCAGATCAAAATGGCACCCGAGGATATGGAGAAGACAACATTCATCACACCTTAGGGAACATTCTGTTATCGAGTGATGCCCTTCAACGCGCTATGACTACCCTGTTTTATGATATGATGCACAAGGAGATCGAGGTGTATGTTGACGATATGATTGCAAAATCAAGAAACGGAAGTTGAACATGTAGAGCACTTGTTGAAGCTTTTTCAGCGTTTGAGGAAGTATAAGCTTCGTCTGAATCCTAAGTGTACATTTGGAGTCCGTTCTGGCAAGTTATTGCGCTTCATTGTCAGCGAGAGAGGTATTGAAGTTGATCCTGCCAAGATCAAAGAAATACAAGAGATGCCTGCGCCCAAAACTGAGAAGCAAGTCCGAGGTTTTCTTGGCCGCTTGAATTATATTTCCAGGTTTATATTTCACATGACTGCCACATGTGCGCCAATATTCAAGCTCCTCTGGAAAGATCAGCGTCATGATTGGACTGAGGATTGCCATAAGGCCTTCGACAGTATTAAAGAGTATCTGTCCGAGCCTCCGATTCTGTCTCCGCCTGTGGAAGGGAGACCCTTGATTATGTATCTGACCGTTCTTGAAGACTTTATGGGTTGTGTCCTTGGTCAGCAAGATGAATCAGGGACGAAAGAATATGATATCTACTACCTGAGTAAGAAGTTAACTGATTGTGAGTCTCGATACTCGATGCTTGAGAAAACATGTTGTGCTTTGGCTTGGGCTGCTAAGCGTTTACGCTAGTATATGTTGAATCATACGACTTGGTTGATATCCAAAATGGATCCAATCAAGTATATCTTTGAGAAGCCTGCTTCAACTGGGAGGATTTCCCGTTAGCAGATGCTGTTGTCCGAGTATGATATTGAGTATCGAGCTCAAAAAGCTATTAAAGGTAGTATCTTGGCTGATCACTTGGCACATCAACCAATTGATGATTATCAGTCAGTTCAGTACGACTTCCCAGATGAAGAGATTCTGTATTTGAAAATGAAAGATTGCAATGAGCCTATGCTCGATGAAGGGCCAGAGCCTGGTTCCCGATGGAGCATGGTGTTTGATGGCACTGTAAATCAATATGGAAATGGTATTGGGGCAGTGATTATTACTCCTCAGGGCACACATTTTCCTTTTACAGCAAGGCTAACTTTCAAATGCACGAATAGTATGGCGAAGTATGAGGCCTGTATTATGGGTTTAGAAGAGTGTATTGATCTTAGGATCAAACATCTTGATGTTTATGGTGATTCAGCCCTTGTTGTTAATCAGATTAAGGGTGAACGGGAGACAAATCAGCCTGGCCTCATCCCATACAGAGATTATGCGAGGAGGATTTCAACGTTCTTTACTGAGGTTGACTTTCATCATATTCCTCTAGATGAGAATCGGATGGCAGATGCGCTTGCTACACTGGCTTCAATGATTGTGGTGAAGTTATGGAATTAAGTCCCCAATATTACTGTGATGCGCTTGGATAGACCAACTCATGTATTTGCAGTTGAAGAAGTGAAAGATGATAAGCCATGGTATTATGATATCAAGTGTTTTCTTCAAAGTCATATTTACCCGCCAGGGGCATCTGTTAAAGATAAGAAGACTTTGAGGAGATTGTCTGGCAGTTTCTACCTCAATGGCGATGTGCTTTATAAGAGAAATTTTGATATGGTCTTGCTCAGATGCGTGGATAGACACGAAGCAGACCTGTTGATGACTGAAGTCCATGAGGGTTCATTTGGTAGTCATTCCAATGGACATGCCATGGCAAAGAAGATGTTGAGAGCAGGCTACTATTGGCTGACAATGGAGTCTGACTGCTGCAAATATGTGAAGAAATGCCATAAGTGTCAGATTTATGCGGATAAGATTCATATTCCCCCGACACTTCTGAATGTGATTTCATCACCATGGCCTTTCTCTATGTGGGGAATTGACATGATTGGCATGATAGAACCAAAAACGTCCAACGGTCACAGATTTATTCTCGTAGCAATTGATTACTTCACCAAGTGGGTTGAAGCTGCGTCATATGCAAACGTGACCAGACAGGTGGTTGTGAAGTTTATCAAGAATCAACTCATATGCCGATATGGTGTGCCAGACAAGATCATTACTGATAATGGATCTAACTTGAACAACAAGATGATGAAAGAGTTGTGTAGCGAGTTCAAGATTGCACATCATAATTCTTCTCCTTATAGACCCAAGATGAATGGGGCTGTTGAAGCTGCTAATAAGAACATCAAGAAGATTATCCAGAAGATGGTTGTTACGTACAAAGATTGGCATGAGATGTTTCCATTTTCTTTGCATGGCTATCGTACATCTGTCTACACTTCAACAGGGGCAACCCCTTTCTCCCTTGTTTATGGCATGGAGGTTGTGCTCCCAGTAGAGGTGGAGATCCCATCAATGAGAGTCTTGATGGAAGCCAAGTTGGCTGAGGCTGAATGGGTGCAGAGTCGTTATGACCAGCTCAATTTGATCGAAGAGAAGAGATTGACTGCCATGTGCCATGGTCAGTTATATCAGCAAAGGATGAAGAAAGCCTTTGATAAGAAGGTCAAGCCTTGTGTGTTTCGAGAAGGTGACCTCGTGCTCAAGAAAGTTTTATCTTTCACGCCCGATTCCAGGGGCAAGTAGACTCCAAACTATGAAGGTCCATATGTTGTTAAGAGAGCCTTTTCAGGCGGTGCTTTGATACTTACAACTATGGATGGGGAGGATTTCACTCGTCCTGTAAATTCAGATGCAGTCAAGAAATAATTCGCCTAAAATAAAAACAGAATAGCTCGCTAAGTTGAAAACTCGAAAGGGCTGCTTAGGCAAAAATGAGCGTCTCGGTGGATTGAAAATCCGAAAGGGTGATCCAGGCAAAAGTTAGAGACATAAAAATAAATATATATATCCTGCTAGATTGAATACCTCACCTTTGGGCAATCTAGGCAAAAATTAGGGATTTGGCAAGTAACTGCATCCTGACAAAACTTTGTTCTTCAGCTGTCTTCTATCAAAGAATCGCTCAGTCGTCACCAACTGAAGCTTTAAATACATTGGATTCATAGTTGGTGGAGAAATGATCATTATGTTCAATGTAGCCCTCTTCCAATATATATCACCAATTTCAAGTTTGTAAAGATCCATGGAGTCTTGCCATTTGTAGACTACCATTCCATCAAATAAATTTGAGCCTTTATCTAATTCTTTGCAGTCTTATTAACTTCTATTCAACAAATATTTGCATGTTTTAATTAATAAATATCATTGTTTTAAATAAAATTTTCATAAACTGTTTTTAAACAAAGTGAACATTCACAATGACAAAAAAGGATAATTGGGACATCTTCAGTGCTCTCCCAAGATTAGTATGATCTCCAAAAGGGTAAGACATTTGTTCATATTCCTAGCATACTTGTATCCTCTTCATTATCTTTCAGGTTGCCTCCTCCGCGAGCGTAGAAGAAGGTTAAGCATCACCAAATTCGCCAGAAAGTATGGAGCTTTGGTCCCATTTTATTTGGAGGAGTATCTCTCTAACATCCCACCAAATCCCCAGAGAGTCTGGAGTTTGGTCCCAATCTTCTAGCTCCCCAGTTGAAGCTGGATCTATCATCTGTGTTATCAATTATTTGGTTGTCACCCCTTGTGTGGATTTACCTAAAATCCCTTATAGATTGATAAATTGACATGCTATCTTTTCGAGGAAGTTGGTATTCCCTCATTCAGATTGAAAATCCTCCGCAGAGTGAGCAGGAAATTCCCAGCATGAGTGGAATTCTTAACAAGTTGGTTTGTAACTTATCCCCTGTGGGTTCACCTACATTGATCTCCAGCAGGTTTGCATTTTGATCATCCTCAGTGGGGTCGATCCCATTAAACTCCCCAGTACGGTCACCGGCAGGTTATCTCCAGCTGATTGCTTATAGTTTATCCCCGGTTCAGTCCTCAGCAGTGTTTCCCCGGCGGAATTGTCTGATCAGAGCCTGTTTGTGGATTCCCCCTGAGCAGAGCGGGTGATGAAAATGTTTATTTTCTATCCCCAGCGGAGTGGTGTTTCCATTCTCCTCGGCAGAGATTTGTTGATCCAGCAGTACGAGGAAATATGTTGGTTTTGGGAACTTCTGTTTGGTGGTTATTCCCCACAGAATTTCATTTCTCTCCTTGATAATTTCCCTAGTAGAATTGCTTCTACGGTGGATCTTATCCGTGTCTAGCTTCCCAGCTAAGACTTTGCCTGATTTCAGTTTGGCGTTGGAACTTCTGAGGAAGATGTGTTGATTCCTTCCCCAACGAAGTGACTGGTTCTCCTCCTCCTTAGCAGAGATATTCCCTGCCGTAATTTGAAGCGAATATTGTTGGATGTGCTTCTGTTTGGTGGTTGTCCCCCGCAGAATTCTACATCACTTCCTGATAAGATCCCCAAGTGGTTTCTTCTCTGACTAATCTTATCACTTGTTCTCTGCATACTGTTGGAAGATCCCCAGCTCTGGTGATTGTGATCCCTTGCTTATTCCCGACAGTAGTCTCTGATTCTCGGTGATCCTGCTTGGTTCCCTGGCAGTGGTCTTTGTTCCCGGCAGTGACTCTTTTTGATTCTCAGCATTGGTTTTTGTTCCCCTGCAGAGATTAGCATTCCTGGTATCTGTTGCCCCCGTCAGATTGGGAGTTTC
Organism: Lathyrus oleraceus; assembly: GCF_024323335.1. Classification (NCBI taxonomy): domain Eukaryota; kingdom Viridiplantae; phylum Streptophyta; class Magnoliopsida; order Fabales; family Fabaceae; genus Lathyrus; species Lathyrus oleraceus. Next base: position 166,352,746 of record NC_066581.1, on the reverse strand, counting down.
CCCAGTGGGTCTGGCTTTCTCTTTTGAGATGTAGTACTGGATGTCTGTCCATTGATTCCTGGACCTGTTTGTGTTAGATATGTCTGTTTGTCAGCATTAATCATACATAAACCACGCATATACATGCATAATTATAACATTCAGATATTCATGTTGCATGCTTTGCCATATATCTTTGTTTGTTTTCTCTTGCTATTTAGTGATATATATTTCCCCAAGCAGATGTTGGAGGTTGATCTCTCCATATAGAGTCAGCCTCATAGGCAGAAAGTGTGTATCCTTTCTTCCATACTCCCCATTGAGTTATGTCCTCGTGGATGATTGTTGTTTCAGTTCCCTCCCAAAATATGTATTGGGATGGAATTACTCCCCTGAGTTATATCCTCATGGGGTTGAGTCTTGTTCATTGTGTCTCTCTAGTTCCTTCCTAGATTGAATCCTCTTGTTTTTCCCTTTGCACTTCCCTGCAGTTCAGATGAACGATTGCTCAATAACCAGTGATTATCCATCTGTTCCCCGGCGAAGCCTGTGGCCTTCTACCCAGTAACCGGTAGTTATAAGTCCTATCTTTGTGGTTTTCTACCTTCATACCGGTAATTGTAAGCCTCATTTTATCCCCTTGCAGAGTTAACCCTTGATTTTGTTCATCCTAACCGATGACGGTTACTCTCTTCTGTGGTTTTCTACCCAGTAGCTGGTAGATGTAATCTCCGCTTTGACGGTTATCTTTATCCAATATTGGGTATTGATATTCCTTCACCTTTTTCGAGTATATCTCCCAGTGACCGGTGATATATCTCTCGGATCATTGCTTTTGTCAATCTATCCCCAGCAAGTCATCTTTCATTTAGCCTTGTTTGGTAATGATCGTTTCTCCCTTTTGATTGGTCATCATTTTAGACCCAGTAGCCAGTATCCCGATGTCCTTTCTTTTCGGTCGATTTATCCTTTATTAACCCAGTAACCGGTTGGGGATAATCTTCCATGCGAGTATGTTATCTACGTTCTGACGGTAATAGATAATATATCTCATGCGCTCTTCAGTTGAAGTCTTTTCTTCCCCAGTCGAGTAAGATTCGTATTTCCTTATGGAATCGAATGTCCATCCTGTAATCGAGTTTGCTTTTTCAGCCCTCCTTTCGGATGATGAGTGTCTTGGAAATATTCCCCGATTTACGCCTGGTTGGTCACCTATTATATGCCCAATAACCGGTATCCCTGGTGTTCCTTCCTTTTTGCTCCCTATTATGACTTTTTTTGTCCCCTGTGGAGTCAGATTTCCTGAGTTGAAATATGCATTTTTTAGGTCTTCCTCAGAGCGTCTGGACAAACAGGATATGATGTTTTAGTTGATATTATCCAAACTTCCTCCGCCTCCTCCTTAGAACCCTTAGCATTTTAAAAAAAAATTATTTTGCTTTAAGTGTTTTTCTGTTTGATTGTATCATTTCTGCCTTTTGGCATGTTTAATGAAAATCATGTTTCTTTCCATTTCCTTTTATTTTATTTGTCTATGTCTTTTTGATAGACGACAAGGGGGGGGGGGCATATCTAAGGGGAAGAATCATTATTTGATTTTGACATACCTAAATTCCTGAATAAGAACCTAAACATTGTTTAATGTTTTCTTCTAACAACTACTTTGAAGAGTAGTTTGTTAACTATTTTGCAGAGGTAAGTTCAAAGGTCAGAATGGTTAAGTTCAAACATCAGAAGCTCTTGTGAAGTTTCAAAGATCAGAATATAAGTTAGTAGTTTCTAAACAAATGGTCTACTATCTGAGTCCGAAAAACTTTCATGCTGATGATTGAGAATCAGATCCAAGCATATGAGCCTTCAAGGAATTAATAACCATGTTTTGAATGTGGAACATTGCATACTTGGAATCAAGCTTTGAAGAATTGGAAAATTCGGCATCAAACTATAAGGAAGTGTAGCTTCCATAGTAATCAGACTTGGCAGCAATCAAGATTTTAAGAAGAATTATTAACCAGGTCCTGAAAGTTCTTCTCAAAGAGTTTTTTTTTCTTCAAAGGTAATCTAGCTCTGAAAAAGAATTTCAAAGAGAACCATAATTCAAGCTTCTGAAGATAACTAGACTCTGAAGCTTCTTCAAAAGAATTCAGTAAGCTTCTGAAGTAAAGTTCATCAGAATGTTGAGGTTAACAAACCAGTGCTCTAGACAACATCAAGTAACTTCTGAAGATAAATCTGATTCTGATTGAAGATCATTATAGTACTTCAAAAAGGTTAATAAGGAAAGTTCTCTTTCATTTTCATTTTATCTTTTTAGGATTATACATCTCAGGGGGGGCTTTGTGCTTCCGTCAGATTTATTCTTCTGTGATTACCTTGTACAAAACTATTCATCAAAATACATGTTTTGTCATCATCAAAAAGGAGGAGAATGTAAGAACAAGATTTGGTTATGCATTTATACCTTGAGTTTTGATGATAACAATGTTGTATTTGTGTGAGAATAATTTTGGTACCCCAATGGTTTGTTATTGTGTAGCTTTAACAGTTAGTTGTGATTCTAAGTATATGATGTGCAACGTTATCATTTTCTGAACGATGAGTTTCAATTCTGTTAGACTATGGCACGGATCTAGAAGGGGGGGTTGAATAGATCCCAATTAAAAAATTGAGTCGGCGCTACCAATTTAAAAGAAAAATTGGTTTTAAAAATTGTTTTAGGTGCGGAAGCGGCCGAGGAAAATTTAGTCTAAAACGAACCGTTATTGGAAAACCGGATATGCGTTAAGCTAATGGATAAGTGATAAATTGAGATACAATTCACTAAACTAATTGTACAATCAATGATATAATTCACTTACTAGCAAGCCTAGTTCCAATGAATCAGAACACCAAATTTAGACTGATGCAAACTTAAGACAACCTTGGCTTAAGCAAATTTACAAACACTTGGTGTGCATAAACACTCCAAGTGATATTTGAGTTGAGTAAGTAATTCAATTTAGCCTAGTACAATGTATTATTGTACTTAGTATTCAAACAGCAGTCTTAATCTCTTACTCAACTTATATCAACGTTTGGTAAAAATTGCTTAAACTAAAATCACTTAAATTTTAAGCTGAAAAACAAATTATGCAGAAAATTAAAGAAGACGCAGATTTGATGAGGCAGTTCCCCCGCCGTCCTCGCTTCGGGGTACGTCTGCCCTCAATTCTAAAAATAGAATTGAGATGTTTAATTAGATATCACCTGTGAGATTTAATCGTTTTTACAAGGATTGCAAAGTATGTAAACAACAGAACTTCCAATGTGTTGAATGATACTTCTTATCCTTGCTCCTTGATTCAAGATGAATCAAGACCTTTGATCGTTGATGCTGGACCTCCGTTTCCTGCCACTCGTTGAGGAACCTTCCGTTCTTCAACCCCTTGGTCCGGCTGATCACGAACACGAACGAATCAAACCCGAATCCTTCACTACACAAACACCGAATCCGCTACTAAACTGATGAAGACGTTCTCTTATCAGTCACCTTCGCTCAGCTGAATGTGAATGAAGCAATTCGTCCAAAAACCCCCAAACACAAACCGGTATTGGAGGATAAAATCCTAATGATTTTATTCAAGAAAGAACCTGCCAAGACTTCAACTCGAACCCGATTCTCCAATCGCAGCTACGAACCTTATCACCTTCAATCTATCACGAATCACATCAAACGTTATTGTGTGCAGTTGATGTATTGTGAACTGTTGAGGATGAAGATGATGAATCTTTGACACCTTTTTCACTCTTTCTTGTTTCCTTGAACACTTGAATACAAATTGACAAATGTTGGTTAATAGAAGTGTTTTGACTTCTATATATATAGTAACTGACAAAACCAAACAAACATAACAGTATTTCAAACAGTTGAAATAACTCAGAAAACTGAGTTTGCGCGTGAGCGGTCGACCATAGGTCGGCGTGCGCTGACCCGTGGGGAATGCGCTGACCCTTATGGTCGACTCAAAGGTTTCATGCGCTGACCCGTGGATAGCATTACTACGCCATGCGCCGACGTGTGGTCGACTCAAGGGGTTTATGCGCTGACCCGTGAGCTATGTGCCGACCCTTATGGTCGACGCAAGGCATTATGCGCTGACCATCTTCAGTTGGGCTGAGCCTTGCGCTGACCCGTGAGCTTTGAGCTGACCCCTATGGTCGACTCAAAGCCTTCAAATCTGCATAAAAACTGTGTTTTGTGATTTTCATGCATTTCGTCATGATCACACTTTGTCCATATGTTTTTAATGATTATAATAGATTTAGACAAACGTAGAAAAGGATATGATGGGTAATGTGTTGCATTTGTTTGTGGACGTGCATGGTGGTCCTTTGTTATCATCGAAACTTGCGATCGTATGTTGTATGACTCTTTGTCTTTACATACTCCCCCTTTTTGATGATGACAACCTGTATAAATCAATCGTAACAAACAACATGCAGTTATTGACACATTTTGCACACTCCCCCTTTCTTTTGTAATCTAAGGCTATCTGCAGAAGGCGACAGTTAGTTGTGGGTATTGTTAGTTGTGGGTATTTTTGTCTGCACATTTCTCCCCCTTTGACAACATCAAAAAGAGAGACAGAGTGATTATTCAAGATAACAACGAAAAACTTCACAGGTAGTAGCAGAGACAGAGAATAATATCACACTTATATCATTTCTTCTCAATAGTCATTAATTAAATGAAGAAAATACATTAGAGAAAGTGCGGTTGCATAAACAGGCAAAACAGAGAAAAACAGGAATGCATTCAAAAGCAACAAGCAACATGTAATATGCAAATGAAGGTCTATTGTCTTAGGTGACGGTGGCCTGGATGGTAGCAGACGCCTGGGTTTCTGCTGGGGTCAGCCAGAGTTGATAGGTAATCAGAAACACCTTCCAGATGCCTGAGACTCCTGTCGACACACCGTTCCAAATCTGCATACCGTCCATTTAGGCTTGTGGAGAGGTTGTCGAGCCGCTCATTTTGGGTTTGAAGTTGACTGTTAATCTGAGCATATCGGTCATCCTGGGCTTGCATGAAGGATTGTTGGGCAAGTTGCATGTTTCACATCATGTCCAACAGCTCTGAAGAATCTGCTTGCTGTGGAGAGGACGGAGGAAATTCTTCCTCAACTTGGTGATACGGCTGGTAAGATTCACGTTGAGTTGTCCAGCCCGTATGTTGCCAATCACCCCAGTTACCCCAGCGTGGAACATCTTCTTCATTTGTATCCGGCTGCTGAACCCAAGCAGAGCCGGAGTAGTCATGAGTGCCAACGGGTGAAGGACTGTCATCTCCACCATTGTAAGCAGCGTCGTGCCTTGCTTCTTCTTCTTCTTCATTTTCCACTTCATCGTCTTGTTCTTCGCTTTCATCACTGTCAACCCTTGGAGGAACATATCCTCTTCTAACAAACTTATACTTTCTCCACTCATTGCACCAAAGATATCCCATCATAGACATGGTTTTTGTGCTAAACTCTTTGTCAGATGAAATAGAGGTGTATGGGAAAGGCGGATGATGAACGTTGGCTGCTGTAAGGACTTCTTGAATGAAGGATCCGTAGGCCAGAGCAGTTCCTCGTCCGGAATCACGTAGATTATACATTCTACTGGTAATGTAGTACGGCCAGTTGATTTTTATCTTATTTTTCAGAATGTAAATCAGATGAACCTCGGCCTGTTCGACTCTGGAGAGACCGCCCTTCTTGGGCCGCAGGATGCGTGAGACAATCCACTGCAGAATCCTTTCTCCGGCGTTCAGCTTGCCGGCAGTGACAGTTCGTGGGAACAAGTCACTGTTCACAAACTCATCAGGATATGGCCGTTTCAACATGTCATTCAATGCACTCTTAAACTCATAGCCATCTATGTGGTGAGAGTCAGTCACCTCAGGTAGAGGATTTTCAGCATCAACCACAGACATGTCAAAATATTTGTTCCAGATATTTGATTTAAGCGATACCTTTGTAGAGCCAACTCTGGAGGAAAGCTTGTGCCCGCGAAAGTTTTCATGCAGACCGGCGTAGAAAACTCGGACAAGGTCTTCACTGTATTTAGTGTTGCACTCCAAGAAGTTTATGAAGCCTTGATGTTGCAGCAGAGACAGGACTTCCGGAAGGTGCATGCGTTCAGCTTCAAGTTTGTAGAACGCATGTTGTTGCACAACACCTCTTTTGCTGAAATCACTGTTAAAGGTTTCAACACGAGTGGGTGGAACGAGTGATACAGCAGATAAGGGAAGAGAAGTGGCGGATGATTCTCGGGTTCTCTTGCCGGAAGGTCTGCGTGATGAGGAAGCCATTTGAGTGGGATTGAAACTAAGTGTTTGGATATAAAGAGAAGGTTTAATAAGGGTTTTGAGAGTGATTCTTCTAGAGAGAGGTTTGTCCCAATTTATAGTGGAAAGGTTAGGGTTTTGGGAAGATGGAAGAACAAAGAATAATAGCCACTAGGTAGATGCAAGTTACAAGGTAGTGGGCAGTTTGAAAGGTAATGGAATGTAAATGCACACTTAATGATGGTTTTTGAATGGGAATGCATGAGAGATGATTTAAATTTTTCTGCAGAAAAACGAAATTTTCGAGCGATGCGTCGACCATACCCCTGTATGCGTCGACGCATACTGTTTGATTTTTGAGAAAATGCAAAAATTATTTAATCATGCGTCGACCATAGCCCTGATGCGGTCGACTCATACAGTTCAAATTTCCATTTTTCACTATTTAGCACATGCAATGACCAGTTTGATGCATAATTAACAGTTCATACAGCAATAAACAACCAAAGAGAGATATCAACTATATATGTATAAACAACATCATTATGAGATAAAGCTATTGTAGTCATGAGATTTTGCAGAGGGAGAGAAAGAGAGGAACAGTATCACCTCAATGCCGGAGTGACTTAGTGAACGGTAGACTTGTGCTTACAACAACATAGATTGGTTAGAGGTACAAGATTAAAGTCTTATATGGAATAAGGTAAAGCAGCAGATTATAGTCCCCGTTCCGAAATATCGAGAATGCTAAGTTCTCGGCGGATATGAAAGAAAGGTTCAGTGGCTAGCGGCTTAGTGAAAATGTCCGCTAGTTGATTTTCAGTATTGACATGTTCAAACACAATGTCACCTTTCTCTACATGATCCCGAAGAAAGTGGTGTCGTATTTCGATATGTTTGGTGCGAGAATGTAGCACAGGATTCTTGGTCAGGTTAATGGCACTTGTATTGTCACAAAAAATGGGAATACGTTCAAGTTTGAGGTTAAAATCCAATAGTTGTTGCTTAATCCATAGGATTTGGGCACAACAACTACCGGCGGCAACGTATTCCGCTTCGGCGGTTGACAAGGCAACAGAAACCTGTTTCTTGCTATGCCAACTGACCAAAGAGTTTGAAAATAAGTGACAGGTGCCACTGGTACTCTTCCTATCCGATTTGCAACTGGCAAAGTCGGAATCGGAAAAACCTACCAAGGAACAATCATTACCTTTGGAATACCACAGTCCATACTTCGGAGTACCGGATAGGTATCGAAGTATTCTTTTGACAGCTTTTAAGTGGGATTCCTTGGGACATGATTGATATCTTGCACACATGCATACGCTAAACATAATATCGGGACGAGAAGCAGTAAGATAAAGGAGTGAACCAATCATACCTCTATACCGTTTTACATCTACTTCCTTACCGTCTTCATCCTTGTTCAAGTTGGTACACGTAGGCATGGGGGTGTCTATGGCCTTAGCTTTTGCCATGTCAAATCTCTTGATAAGGTCCAAACAATACTTTGTCTGGCTCACGAAAGTTCCTTCCTTGAGCTGTTTAATTTGCAGACCGAGAAAGTAGGTGAGTTCCCCCATCATACTCATCTCGAACTCGCCCTGCATAGTGTCAGAAAACTCTCTCACAAGATTCATGTTAGTAGACCCAAAAATGATATCATCTACATAAATTTGCACTAATATCAAGTGCTTTCCTTGACGTTTAATGAAGAGGTTTGTACCAACCTTTCCTCTTGAGTAACCTTGATTGAGTAAGAACTTGCTCAGTCTCTCATACCAAGCTCTAGGAGCTTGTTTGAGGCCATACAAAGCTCTTTTCAGTTTATAAACATGATCAGGATGCTCATGGGATTCGAAACCCGGAGGTTGTGCGACATAAACTTCTTCATTTATGTGACCGTTAAGGAAAGCGCTCTTAACATCCATTTGGAATAGCTTAAAGTCCTTTGCACAAGCGAAGGCAAGGAGAAGGCGTATAGCCTCGAGTCGGGCAACTGGCGCATAAGTTTCCTCATAGTCGATGCCTTCCTCTTGGTTATACCCTTGCGCGACTAAACGCGCCTTATTACGGGTTATTACCCCGTTTTTGTCCAGCTTGTTCCTAAACATCCATCGGGTGCCTATTACTCGATGATCTCGCGGAGGAGGGACAAGGTCCCAAACCTCATTTCTGGTGAACTGATTAAGTTCCTCCTGCATTGATAAAAACCAGTGTTCATCGAGTAGGGCTTCTTTAGGGTTTTTAGGTTCCATATGCGAAACGAAAGCGAAGTGATAACAGAAATTACTTAGCTTAGATCGAGTTGTTACACCCTTTGAGATATCTCCGATAATGTTGTCGATTGGATGGTCTTTGGAAGACTTCCAAACTTGAGGAAGATCATCGTTTGAATGCGGATGAACTACCTAGGTTTCCTCATGGTGTACATCTTTGTCCTCCTCAATTTTGACCATGTCGGGTTGATCAATCCCCGGCTCGCCACCTTTGAGTATGTCTTCGGTAGATGTACCTGCACCATGAAAAACACTACCCTTTCCGACATTTCTCGGATTGGATTCATCAAAAGTGACATGTACAGACTCTTCTACAGTAAGTAATCGCTTGTTGTATATTCTATATGCTTTGCTAGATTGAGAGTATCCGAGGAAGATACCTTCGTCGGCCTTGGAATCGAATTTCCCTAAGTTCTCCTTTCCATTGTTCAATACAAAACATTTGCAACCAAAGACATGTAAGTGATAAACATTTGGCTTTCGCCCTTTCAAAAGTTCATACGGTGTTTTATTTAGAATGGGGCGTATAAGCACCCTATTCAAAACATAACAAGCCGTACTAATGGCGTCGGCCCAAAAATATTTCGGTAAGCCACTTTCGTTGATCATTGTTCTTCCCAATTCTTCCAAAATTCGATTTTTACGCTCCACAACCCCATTTTGTTGAGGAGTACGTGGAGCGGAGAAGTTATGATCAATACCATGGTTACCGCAATATTCTTCAAATAAGTGATTTTCAAACTCACCTCCATGATCGCTTCTAATTGCAGCAATGTTTGTGTTTAGTTTATTTTGGGAAAGCTTAGCAAATCGTTCAAAGGCGGCGAAAGTGTCGCTCTTACTTACTAAGAAAATAGTCCAACAAAATCGAGAAAAGTCGTCCACTATTACGAAACCGTAATGGTTTCCTCCTAGACTTTTAATCCTAGATGGCCCAAATAAATCCATATGGAGAAGCTCGAGAGGTCTCGTTGTTGAAACGATATTTTTGGATTTAAATGAGATCCTCGTTTGCTTCCCTTTTTGACAAGCATCACAAAGGTGATCCTTGGTGAACTTAATTTTGGGGAGACCTAGGACTAGATCTTTTGAGACTACTTTGTTGAGTAAGTCAAAGTTAACATGTGCTAAACGCCTATGCCATAACCATGAATCTTCACTCATTGTTACGAGGCATTTGACACTTGTTAACGATACTTCATTTAAGTCAAGCATATAGACATTGTTCACACGAAGACCATTAAACATACTCTTCTTATCATCAGTGTGTACTTTTTTGCAACAATCTTTTGAAAACGATACATTGTATCCTTTGTCACATAATTGATTGATGCTAAGTAGATTGTGTTTAAGACCTTCGACAAGCAACACATCAGAAATAGTAGTAGAGGAGGGATTACCTACACTACCTTTACCAAGTATTGCTCCACGGTTGTTGTCACCATAAGTTACATATCCCTTCTTCTTAGCCACAAAGTCGATGAAGAGAGATATGTCACCTGACATGTGCCTTGAGCATCCACTATCGAGAAACCATCTTCTCTCGGTAGTCTCGAGGCATTGTACCTGTGACAAGATAATTAACAAGAGAAGGTACCCAATGGCTTATTGGGTCCTGAGTGGTGAGGAACAAAATGGTTGCATTTGGGCATCCATTGATAAATGCCTTTAGGAACCAAAAATCTCCTAAATCTACATTTAGCAATGGAATGGCCTTTCTTGCAACAATAAAGACAAGAGAACTTTTCATTTTGATTACTTTTGCTATCTTCATCCTTTATAACATATTTGTATTTTTGATATGGATTAACCATACTTTTTCGAAAATTAGATTTATCAATAGCAAAAGTAATCTTGGGTTCAAGAGCCTTGTCAAGTTTGGCTTTTAGGTTCCTTACTCCACCTTGCCAAATGTAACAAGTATCACACCCAAAGTTCATCATTCTACTTTTAAGGTCCTCATAACTTGTTTTTGTGCTTTCCACTATAGAAGCCTTAAGTGCCTCAAGTTTCCTTTCGGATTCTTGAATTTTTTGTTCTAAATGAGAAAAAAAATTCTTATTTGAGGCAAGCCTTTCAAAGGCCTCTTTCGCTTCATAGTGTAAAGTGTCAAAAGCAGTTTGCAATTCATGATGAGACATACTAGAGGAATTTTCATATTTAGCATGTCGTACCTGTTTCTTCTTGTTCTTTTGATGAGCAGAGAGACATAGATTTGCATTTTCATCTTCATCACTAGAGCTTTCATCATCGGAGGAGTCGCTATCGCTTTCCCAAGCTATGTATGCCCTCCTTGGCTTTGATGGTTTCTTATGTGATTTGTATGAATCTTTTTCTTTTGTCTTTTTGTTCATCGGACAGTCCGGTTTGTAGTGACCCGGCTTTCCACACTTATAGCACGACCCTCTAGTTGTTTTTCCTTTTGAGTCATCATTTCTAGAGAACCTAGATTGCTTCCGGAAGTTTACTAAGTTCTTCTCGGAATGTTGGATGCCGTTCTTTCTCACGTAACGGTTGTAGCGTTTGACGAACAGCCCCATATCTTCCCTCTTGTCCTCTTCTTCTTCGTCACTCGATGAATAATCACTTTGCTCTTTTGCTTAAGACTTTGAGGAGGAAGTCTTTAGAGCTATTGATTTCTTTTCACTCACCTTGGCTTTGTCTTTATTTTCTTTCCTTTCGTGTTGTTCCAAGCTTAAGAGAACTTGTTCGTGCTCTTGTAGTTTACCGAACAATGTTGTCAAGTCCAATGTGGTAAGATCATTTGCCTCTTTGATGGCGGTCACTTTCGGCTGCCATTCCCTGTTAAGACATCTTAAGATCTTATTAGTAGCAACATCATTGGAAATAGGTTTACCTAGTGAATGTAATCGATTGATTAGATGAGTGAATCTCTTTTGCATGTCGGCAATGGTTTCCCCTTGCTCCATGAAAAAGAGATCAAACTCTTGTGTTAGTGTATTGATTCTAGCCAATTTAACATCGTTCGTCCCCTCATGGGCAATTTGAAGTGAATCCCACATGGCCTTAGCAGTAGGGCAATGGGATACACGATAGTATTCGTCTACACCTAATGAGGAGATTAGGATATTTTTGGCTTTCCAATCATAGTTGTATTTCTTTTCATCATCATCGGTCCATTGTGTTTCGGGCTTAGGCACTATTTCATTATTCTCATTGGTCATGGTTATTTCAATTGGACCATTGAGAATAACATTCCATATTTTTCTATCTATGGAATTTATGTGCACCCGCATACAGTCTTTCCAATAACTATAATTTTCACCATTGAAAACGGGAGCTCTATTGTAAGCCCCTTTAGGTTCGTTAGCCATTTTCTATCAACGTTGTATTTTGAAGCACGGAGTGAACCGGAGCTCCTGATACCACTTGTTAGACTATGGCACGGATCTAGAAGGGGGGGTTGAATAGATCCCAATTAAAAACTTGAGTCGGCGCTACCAATTTAAAAGAAAAATTGGTTTTAAAAATTGTTTTAGGTGCGGAAGCGGCCGAGGAAAATTTAGTCTAAAACGAACCGTTATTGGAAAACCGGATATGCGTTAAGCTAATGGATAAGTGATAAATTGAGATACAATTCACTAAACTAATTGTACAATCAATGATATAATTCACTTACTAGCAAGCTTAGTTCCAATGAATCAGAACACCAAATTTAGACTGATGCAAACTTAAGACAACCTTGGCTTAAGCAAATTTACAAACACTTGGTGTGCATAAACACTCCAAGTGATATTTGAGTTGAGTAAGTAATTCAATTTAGCCTAGTACAATGTATTATTGTACTTAGTATTCAAACAGCAGTCTTAATCTCTTACTCAACTTATATCAACGTTTGGTAAAAATTGCTTAAACTAAAATCACTTAAATTTTAAGCTGAAAAACAAATTATGCAGAAAATTAAAGAAGACGCAGATTTGATGAGGCAGTTCCCCCGCCGTCCTCGCTTAGGGGTACGTCTGCCCTCAATTCTAAAAATAGAATTGAGATGATTAATTAGATATCACCTGTGAGATTTAATCGTTTTTACAAGGATTGCAAAGTATGTAAACAACAGAACTTCCAATGTGTTGAATGATACTTCTTATCCTTGCTCCTTGATTCAAGATGAATCAAGACCTTTGATCGTTGATGCTGGACCTCCGTTTCCTGCCACTCGTTGAGGAACCTTCCGTTCTTCAACCCCTTGGTCCGGCTGATCACGAACACGAACGAATCAAACCCGAATCCTTCACTACACAAACACCGAATCCGCAACTAAACTGATGAAGACGTTCTCTTATCAGTCACCTTCGCTCAGCTGAATGTGAATGAAGCAATTCGTCCAAAAACCCCCAAACACAAACCGGTATTGGAGGATAAAATCCTAATGATTTTATTCAAGAAAGAACCTGCCAAGACTTCAACTCGAACCCGATTCTCCAATCGCAGCTACGAACCTTATCACCTTCAATCTATCACGAATCACATCAAACGTTATTGTGTGCAGTTGATGTATTGTGAACTATTGAGGATGAAGATGATGAATCTTTGACACCTTTTTCACTCTTTCTTGTTTCCTTGAACACTTGAATACAAATTGACAAATGTTGGTTAATAGAAGTGTTTTGACTTCTATATATATAGTAACTGACAAAACCAAACAAACATAACAGTATTTCAAACAGTTGAAATAACTCAGAAAACTGAGTTTGCGCGCGAGCGGTCGACCATAGGTCGGCGTGCGCTGACCCGTGGGGAATGCGCTGACCCTTATGGTCGACTCAAAGGTTTCATGCGCTGACCCGTGGATAGCATTACTATGCCATGCGCCGACGTGTGGTCGACTCAAGGGGTTTATGCGCTGACCCGTGAGCTATGCGCCGACCCTTATGGTCGACGCAAGGCATTATGCGCTGACCATCTTCAGTTGGGCTGAGCCTTGCGCTGACCCGTGAGCTTTGAGCTGACCCCTATGGTCGACTCAAAGCCTTCAAATCTGCATAAAAACTGTGTTTTGTGATTTTCATGCATTTCGTCATGATCACACTTTGTCCATATGTTTTTAATGATTATAATAGATTTAGACAAACGTAGAAAAGGATATGATGGGTAATGTGTTGCATTTGTTTGTGGACGTGCATGATGGTCCTTTGTTATCATCGAAACTTGCGATCGTATGTTGTCTGACTCTTTGTCTTTACATTTCCACTTTTATGCCAGTCTTAAGACATTCTGAAAGATGTTCAATGTTGTCGATGCAATGATCTTTCTGCTTCTGTGTTGATTCACTTTTGAGAAGCTTCTAAGGAGACGATATGTTGTTGTTGCAACGTTCTCTCAGTTTATGCTTCTGGACGTGACTCTGATTACTAAGCTTCTGAAGAATGGCAAGCTTCTGAAGTTATGTTACTTATCTGAAGATTCTGAAGATCTCAAGCCATACGTTAAGGTTATCAATGTTATGATTGTAGATTCTGAAGACTCTAAAGATTCTGAAGATATTGAAGATCTCAAGCCAGACTACTGACGTTGTCAAGATTCTGACTGAAGATTCTGAAGTTTCTGAATCCTTCATCAAATTTCATCAGAAGCCAATGAACTTGAAGATAAGATAAAATGGGCATGTGATCAAATAATACATCTTACAAATCAAATATCATTTTCACTACCTGATTTCATGGGCAAGGACAATGCTATACATCACATCTGTCATTGAATTTATGGGCGGATGACAATATGCAGTATCACTCCTTTCACCATCCAATAGTGTACAACCTCTCTGTTTGGTTTTCCCATTTTGCCCTCAAACGGTCTTCTTCTTATGCTATATAAGTGAGACTTGGATACTTAAAGAAATATGTCGGTGCTACAACATTTTGACAAGTCTGTTTCTTTGTGAAAAACTATAAATTTTTGTACACCGTTTTTCTTTATGTAATTATTTATCATTTGTGTAAAATATGCTTGTATAGAAGCCACTTGTAACACACAAAATATTATTCAAACTGTTTGTTTGCTTCCTTAAGGAGACTAGGGTATAGTCGGATCCTTGAGAAGACAAAGAAGGTTATTCTTTATGGTTATTGTAATCTGTTGATTATGGTGGATTAAGTCCTTGTGTATAAGGCGAAATCACCTTGGCGGGTGGACTGGAGTAGACTTGAGTTTCAAGCGAACCAGGATAAAAATACTTGTGTTTGTATCCCTTTGTTATTAACATTTAAGTGATGTTCTTGAGTTGGTAAAAAGATTTTGTTTTGTAAAACCCAATTCAACCCCCCCCCCCTTTCTTGTGTTTTTCATACCTTCAGTCTTTGTTTGGAGTCATGTGCCATGTCCAACCTGAATCCATAATCCACAATTTACTTGAGTCGCCATTTGAGACCACAAGAATATCAGATGAGTCGAAATCATCTTGAACAATGGCTACGTTGCCATTATCCTTACCTCCATGATCTTTCAGGCATTCAGGGGACACTTTTCTTGTATGACCCTTATTCTTACAGTGATAACATCAAATACCAGATGCATTACCACTATAAGATTTCTACTAACTTTTATCCTTCTTCTTACCGAACTTGCCATCTGTCTTTTTGAATTTCGCCTTAACCGACAGACCTTTACCAGTCGAAGATGACATGTGCTCATTTCGTTTGTTCAAATCCTTAGAGTACAAGACTGATTGAACTTCTTCAAAGGTCAGAGACTCTCTTCCATACAAGAGAGTTTCTTTGGAGTGAGCATGTATAGAATCAAGAATCAACTTGCTGAACATATCCAACTGCTCATCCAGAACTTTGTTTTCTCTCATCTTGAATGAATATAGAGCTTGCTTCAAGTAGAGGCGATTGACCAATGATTTGGTTATGTACAAACTTTCGAGTTTCTCCTAAAGACCCTACGCAATCGTCTCCTTCGAAACTTGTCGAAGAACCTTAGCACCAAGGTTCAATAAGATGACGGTATGAGATTTCTCTACCATAGTCATTTTTTCTTTATCCTTTAACGCATCGTGCATGGCTACGACTCTTTTCAACACTTCTAAACAACCCTGCTGAACCAGTAGGACTTTCATCTTCAAGCGCCACAGACCGAAATAGTTTACTCTGGTGAACTTTTCAATCTCATACTTTGTTGACGACATCTTCTCCATCCTCACCACACAAATTTGTTGTGAAAACTGTGTCGGAGTTACAAAGTATACTTGGTTTCTTGATCGGTAAGAAACCCACAAGGGTAGAAAAGAAGAAAATAATAAGAACACAATGAAATTGGTTATAAACTGCTATTCTTTACTTTCTCTTTGAAACGAGATTATAAGTGTTAAAGAATAACAAAATAACATCTCTCACCCTAATTAGGATTTTCCTTATGCAATAACGAGAGACTAATATGTTATTTATAAGAAAACTAACATACTAACTTAATGAGCTTTTACACACAGACTCATTAGACAAGCTTACTTAGAGAACAAGCTAACTTAAACAATTGAGAATAACAAACATGCCAAATTCGACATGCTAATAATCTTAGCATACTTCAACTATAGCAGGTGAATATACTTCGATGATATGCTAAGGTTATGTTGAATTGTCGAATCAAAAAGCTACCCTTCGACCATACTAGAGTTCGGTCCAATATCTTATATATAATATATATATATATATATATATATATATATATATATATATATATATATATAATATATATATATTATATATATATATATATATATATATATATATATATATATATATATATATATATATATATATATATATATGGTTCAGGATCAAATGACACCAAAGTGTCAAACTTAGTAACATATCACCTTCGATAACTCTTTACTGCACATTCGTATAACAAAATTCACTATTGAATTGAAAGCTATTATCATATAGAGCATGTCTATAAAATTAAATATCAATAGGAAATCATTTGACATGTTAACGAGATACATAAAAACTAACGTCTTATAAAATTTCATGAAAATCGTTAGTTTTTTTCTTTCTCTTTAACATATCAAATAATTTTTTATTAATGTAAAATTTTATAGGTGTGCTCTATATGATAATAACTTTCAATCTAACGGTGAATTTTTTTATACGGACAAAGGGTGAAAAATTAACGGATGTGTCATGTATTTAAGTTTGACATTTTGATATCGGTTGTACATATTGGTAGATGTTTCATGTAGGTTTGCATTGGTTTAGAAATGCAATGATTGATGAAAGAATGCATTCTGCAATTCTGAATATTCAAAATTTTCAAAGTAATCGAATACCTTTGCAACAGGATCAATTCATTTTAAATCAATATCCAATAGCTTATGTAATTTTGATATTTGAATGAGTTTAGACTTCGACATTTTAGCACCATGATCAATGTCTATTTCCATCATGTCATCTAAGAATTTAGTGCGTACTTAATCCTTTTGAGATGAATCTTGATACATGATGTTGAAAAACATTAACTATTGATATTATTTTGTCTTCGTCAAAAATTTATCCTCAATGCATATTTTTTTTCACATATGGTGCTTATATTCAATCAGGTTAGGATTCAAAGTGTTTGCTAGTCTAGATCAAAACAGAATTTTTGCTTTGCATAGTCTTCGGTCACCCAAGATTCCCTCTAGAATTCTGGTTTTTAGATGGAGGTTGATCTTAAACAAGATGCCAACAAGAGAATAGATTGTGTTAAGGGGAATAGTCCATAATCATCGTAATAAAATTTGTGTCTTCTACTTTAGAGAGGAAGAATATCTTAACCATTTGTTGTTTTAGTGCCATTTGCCATCAAGATTTAGGATCAAAATCTAGGGTGGCTAGGTAGGGAATGTGACAAGCCAATGGAGAGGCTAGCTCATCTCAAGTTGTTCTCTAGTATCATGAGACATATCTTTTTTAGATGAGACATTTGTAATGTAGGAGAGTTGGTGAATCACATAAAATTAGTTGCTTGGATTTGGCATATCATAGGATTGAAATCCAAAGATTGTCCTAATTATGATAACTGTAGCAAAACTTATTCTATGTTAACTTTTGTAATTGGGAGGAGTATCCCTAACTATTTATTAATCCAATAACTTATAAAAAAAAGTTGAGCAATGAACATATTGTAATTTAAACATCTTTAAGAATCAAAGGAAACATTTTATAAAATATAGATCAAAAGAGCATATATATATATATATATATATATATAATATATATATATATATATATTATATATATATATATATATATATATATATAATATATATATATATATATATATATATATAATATATATATATATATATATATATATATATATATATATATATATATATATATATTTACATTCTTGACCTTAAATATTATCAAAGGAAATATTTGTTTCATGGATTAATTTTTTTTTAAGAATAAGTTTTTCAATGATTGTAAGAAAGAGAATCTTATACACTATATATATATATATATATATATATATATATATATATATATATATATATATATATATATATATTATAAAACGTATTTGGGTAATATCTATTATACTTTTATTATTATTTTTGTAAAATAAAATCATATAAGTAGTTATTTAAATAATTATTTATACTCGCACATTACTTAAGAGATCCACTTGAACTCTCTCTTTACCTTTTGTGTATGGCTTTGGAATTCTTTTTTATATCTGAATTAATAGTGGAACGAGAATCTTGACTTGGTCTTCTGATGCGAGTGGTTGTTTTTTTTTGTTTTTGTTTTAATGGTTTTGATATGTTATTAGTGGGTTTGGGTGGGTTCTAGTTAAATCACTGTTGGGTGGTGTTTGTTGTGCGGGTGTTTTTTGAGCTTTTGTTTTTCCTTCTGTGCATTTGGTAGTTTGGTTTATTTTATTCTTTGATTTTGTTTTATTATTGTTTTTGTTGTATTTAATTGGTTAATGTTGTGCTGGCTTGGTACCTTTTGTGCATATTAACTCTTTAAAATTCTATTGGATTCTCTCGTCCTCTTTATTAATATATTATTTTATTATTAAAAAAACACACACATTATCATAAAAATAAAAGTATGAGAATCTGAAATTTATTTTATTCTTAAAGATATTTTATATTTCACAATTAATTTTTTAACTTTGAAATAAAGATAATAATTTATTTTTTTAACTTCAATATTTATGAAAAGTAAATTTTATAACTATAAAATTACGGTAGTATCTTGTGAAGAAAAAGAAGTGTTGTTTGTTGGATTTTAAAAATAATAAATAAATGAAACCTCATTTTGGATGAGCTATGAGATGTGTTGTTTGGTGCATATATTATCTTTAGTTATATCTTCTTTAAGTGTTGAATCAAATGTTTCTATTTTATATCAATAATGTCTCAACGACAAAAAGTTAAATTGGTTAATTTTTCACTTATTGAAAACAATTAAACACAATAAATTACAATAAATTATTTACATTTTAAAAAGTATAAAAATAAATTTTAAATATTTTTTATTACATTTTTAATAAATTATTATATAATTAATTCAAAAGACCTATTATTTTTATAAGTTTCATCCACCGAAATAATCGTATTTGAGGTTAATACTCAAGTCAATAGTTTATCATATGATAAAAGTAATTTTTTTGGATAGAATATAAACTACAATCCAATGATTAAATATCACTTCTTCTTTGATACATATAACACATTATGATGTTGATTACTTCTTGACCATTTATTCTTTGAAATCCAAACCCTAAATCAACGGAAGTCAAGCAAGGTTTAGAAGACACATGTAAATCTTCAAATATAAAAATATAACTATACACACGTCATAGGCAGGGCGTGAGGCACAAGATTATTCTTAAAGGATTATTACTATCTCTAACCAAAGGAAGAGATGATACAAATGATTGCTAAGGTTAGGGTTTTTGTCTAATGATGGAACTTTTGTTGAGAGAGATAATGTTGGAGAAAGAGTGACGGCTTCATATTCCTCTCTCTTTAGGGCCAATAATTTCATTCATAGCTCTTCAAAGAAGTGTGTCTTTTAAGCCTTAATTGTCCTAATATAGTTATTTTATTTCTATAAGTTATATATTATGGAGTTAGCTATTTCTTTTAACAAATTTAGTACTAGAATCTTACAAACCACCAATAATATGAAGTAATACTAACCTTGTTTTTTTATTCATAATACAACTAATAGTCGTTTCAATTTTTTAAGAAATTTTGTGTAAAAAATAACTTAATTTTAGTTAATTATTGAATTTCTTTAAAAAAATTATTTATCATAAATTAGACGTGAAATATATTTTTAAAAATATTTTTTTATCACTGTTTAATTATGGAAAAGTGTAAAATTAAATTTTATATATTAGAACATTTTGTACACTTTCAAAGACAATTTACCTGCAATACAATATTGTTTTTGAATCAAACCCTAGATAATATTAATCTTTTGACAAATTTCTTTAGTGTAATTTTTTATAGCATTATTTTTTTAAGTGGGTCCAGATATTTTCGAATGGACCCATAAACAGTGTTGAATAAATCAGAGCCAGGTCAGCACATGAAGGTGAGCCATACATACGTGGCAAATTCTCACTTTCATGTGAGATATCATTTCTCTAAGGGGTCCGCAAATAGTATTAGTATGTTATTTCATCAATGACTAGTAGAACATTTAAAGAACTAATAATTTCAACTTTATGATACAAAGAAACAACTAATTTCAAACTACTATCCTTACATTTATACTACTAGATATCGTTGCCGACTTCTTTGTTTATATATATATATATATATATATATATATATATATATATATATATATATATTATATATATATATATATATATATATATATATTATATATATATATATATATATATATATATATATATTCTTTTTATTCAGGTATTTTAATATTAAAATTCATTTTAGTTCGTTAAATATTTATATTGATTCTTTAAATTATTCCTTTTTATTTTATTAGTGATAGCAAAATTAAAACCAAAAAAACAGAGAAAATACAAACATTGAAAAATATTTTAAAAAGTCATATAATTTTTTATAAAAATAATAATTTAAAAAAATTAGAATAAAAAAACAAAACTAAAATTAAAAAAATATTGAAAAAAATAAGGAAAATCCCAAAATAATTTTCATACAAGGATAAATTAAAATTCACTAAATTATAGGGATAAAGTGTATTTAACCCATTTTATTATTATTAAAGCAAAATATAATTGAATTCTGTAAATATGAAATTATTGTATAAATTACTTATTTATTATAATATAAGAAATTCAATGTAAATTTTATATATAATGACCATTAGAGATACTTTTACATTTAGTAATTTTAAATCTGATCTCCTATCTAAAATCGAATACAAAATGATCTATCTTATATCCTTCATCCGGTACATTGAAAATTCATGGAGTAAAAAGTCATGTCCTTGAACTTTCCCTCATACTCAACCACTTCCAAACGAAGTTGTTGAATTGAGATCCAAACTATTGGAGAAAGTACTTTTTCAAGAATATTTCCTTGAAATACTTCTATTCCTTCGAGATAATTTGAGTGGCCAATATAAGCCGAGACGTCGATACAACACCTCACTACTAACTACTAAGATTTGTAGCATACGAATGGCAAAACTACATTTTCTTCATCACCAATTTTTAATATATATATATATATATATATATATATATATATATATATATATATATATATATATATATATATATATATATATATATATATATATATATATATATATAAAATAAATTTTGAGGGAGAATTTGACAAATTGATGTAGTTGACCTAGTGGAAAAGAGGAAGACTATAGTTGTTGATTCAAAACCCACTAAGACAATTTTTTTCCTCCTTTTATAACATTTTAATATCCAATTTTTTTTATAAAAATAAAATTGAGTGAAATTTTTATTAAATAGTTTTAACACATCTGGCAATCTTATAAATTTTTTGCATCTTAAATATAACGACTCTTCGAGGTCTCTTTGCAAAGTATCTTTCACATGAACTTTCTTAAAACATTTACTCAAATCTCACGAATCATACCTTCTAGAGTATCGTTCATAAATTCATCTCTTTAACTCTATGTGTCTGATAACACCGAAACACACCGCATATTTGGCCCGACTTGCACATGTTTTATTATCGTTTTGCTTTCATTTTTAGTATTATGTTGGTATTTTTTCTGGATTTCAGGTACTTAACCATGTGAGAGCCGTACTCGAAGAAACGAGGCAAATCAGATGAAAAACAGAGAAAAAGACGTGTTTTGCACTCACAGCGTCCAGCATGTCATTCACCATGGAGGTAGCAATGATGTTGCTGACGTGTCTCATGACCCAACGGTCACAAAGACCAAGTCTCTGCATTTTGTGAAGGTGGTGTTCTCCACAAGGGGTATGGCGGTCGCCATCCCCTATAAACACGAAGCCGTCAAAGTGGTTCAAGCATTACTCCCCACTTCCCCTTTTTTTCTCTCACACGATACCAACAACTATGACTTGGTTTCCAAGGCTTTATAGCACTACAAATAGTGGTTGAAACTCACTTTTGAGGACATCCAAACTTAGTACAACATAAGCCATATATTTATATTTTTTAGAGGTTTAATTCTTCACATCAGAAGATTGTTGCATTGTTGTTGTTATTGAGTTTGTAACACTTTATTTTAATCTTGCCAACATTACTTTCCCATTCAAGTTTTCCTTCAATTTATTCCTGTATCAGATTCAAGACTCAGTTTGGATCATGTTCTTACTATTATCAGTATTATTTATTTATTTTGTTTATTGACTTTGCATGCTTGTTATTTTCTTGTTTTACTTTAATTGTTATCTTTTTGCCTTACTTTAATTGTTATTTTCTTGTCTTACTTTTATTTTGAAGCTTAGTTTATTTCATTGAACATTCGTAATTTTAATTGAATTTGTAAATGATAATGAAAATAATAAATAGTAAATTCTGTTTTCTCTTTGTGCTAACTAACTTTAGGGGTTAGTTAGAGGTTGTTGAGAGGAGTTAGTTAGGATCTAACTACTTGTCTTAGCTATATATAGTAGTCCTCTCTATTGTAACAATTGAGATTGAGAATTACATTTCATCTTTGATCACATACAACTTCTCTTCAAGCTTTTCCTTTCTTTTTGGTTATGGAGTTTCAGCTCATTGTTGTATGTTCACATGGTATCACAAGCATGTGATTCTGCTTTCCGCTGCGATTTTTCTCAATCTTCTTCTTTCGATCCAACTTTTCTGCAGCCTCTGCAACTTTGTTGTTTCTCATCATGTCATCTTCAAGCTCTAATAGCAGCGATCATGGTGAATCTGCCTCAAGAAACAACAATAAAGGTTATCAAAATGATATCCTAAACCCTTATTTCATGCATCCCAATGAAAATCCTTCTTTGATTCTGGTTACACCATTACTTTCCAATAACAATTATCACTCTTGGTCGCGCTCCATGGCCATGGCTCTTCGTTCTAAGAACAAATTGCATTTCATCAATGGTGTTTTACCACGACCTTCTGATCTTGATCCAAATTCCATAGCTTGGGATATATGTAACACCATGATCATGTCTTGGATCAAGAATACTGTAGAAGTTGAAATTGCTCAAAGTATTCTTTGGATGGAGAATGCTGCTGATATGTGGAATGAGCTCAAGGAGCATTTTTATCAAGGCGATGTTTTTAGAATTTTTGATATCCAAGAAGAAATCTGCACATTGAAACAAGGTGATGCTTCTGTTTCTTCATATTACACAAAACTGAAGATTTTATGGCAAGAACTAGATAATTTTAGACCTATTCCTGCATGTGACTGTGATACTACTTGTCTTGCCATTACCAAGATTCGTGCTTACAAAGCTAGTGATCAAGTAATTCGTTTCTTGAAAGGGCTGAATGATCAATACTCTGCTATTAGGTCACAAATAATGCTTATGGATCCTCTCCCTAGCATTTTCAAAGTATATTCCTTGCTTGTTCAACAAGAAAGACAAGCTAATCTTCCCATTGATGAGTCCAAGATTTTGGTCACTCCATCTTCTGATCAGCATCAGAATAATCGTGATACTCAGTCTAAATCATATTCCAATATGCGTGGTAGAGACAGCACTAGAGGAGGCAGATCTTCTGGTGGCAGGGGCAAAAATAATCGTGTTTGCACACATTGTGGCATGTCTAATCACACCATTGATACTTATTTTAAAAAACATGGTTATCCTCCTCATTGGAAGCATGAAGGTGCAATCAATCAATGCAATACTGTATCTGATAGACCTGAAAACACATCAGGATCTGATATTGAAGCAAGTGCACCAGCATCTCATGGTTTGGATTTTACACCAGAGCAGCATCAAGCATTGCTAGCCTTACTTCAAGGCTCATCATACTTGCAATCTCATACCACTAACCAGTTAACCTCTCAAACTAATCTTGGATCAGGTACTATCTGCACTATCCCAAATTCCTTTCATGCTGCATCATTCATATTAGATACAGGAGCAACTTATCATGTTTGTTTTACTCGTGAATATTTTCAGTGTCTTAAGAAAATTAAGCCCATTACCCTCAAACTCCCAAATGGCAGTCTTGTTACCACTAATCTTTCAGGCACTATTCAGTTTAACAGCAACTTTTACATCACTGATGTTCTTTATTTACCTAATTTTGCTTTTAATCTCATTTCTGTCACAAAATTAACCAAATTACTCAATTGTCAACTTGTTTTTAATGATAATTCATGTACTGTACAGGACAAGTTTTCTCTGAAGATGATTGGCACAAATGAGTTACATGGTGGATTATATCTCTTGACCTCTCCTTCAGTTACATTACCTAAAACACCTCCCATACATTGTATCAATTCTTCTGTTAATAATTCAAATAGTCATTATCCTGAATGTAGCCTATGGCATATCAGATTAGGACATGCTTCTAATTCCAAATTGATTGAACTCAATAAAGATTTTCCTTTCATCAAACCCGTCAATATCAAATTGCCTTGTGATGTATGTTTTTATGCAAAACAGAAAAGAATGCCTTTTTCTCCTAGTTCTCATGCTTCTCAATCCACCTTTGACATATTACATATGGATATTTGGGGTCCATTGGCCATACCATCCATGATGGGCTATAGGTATTTTTTAACTATAGTTGATGATAAGAGTAGATTTACATGGTTGTATCTTATGAGACTAAAATCTGAAACCATTTCTCTTGTCAAGTCTTTTGTAGCATTGGTTAAAACTCAATTCAACTGTCATGTCAAGTGCATTAGATCAGATAATGGCAATGAGTTTTTGATGCCTGATTTTTACAATCAATTAGGTATCATTCACCAAACATCTTGTGTGGCTACACCTTAACAAAATGGTATTGTTGAAAGAAAACATCAACATATCTTGGGCATCACTAGAGCTCTTTTATTTCAAGCTCATTTGCCTCCATTATTTTGGGCTCATGCAGTGAGTTATGCTGAGCATATCATAAATAGACTTCCCACACTTTTCTTAAAACAAAAGTCACCCTACCAAATTCTGTACAACATTTTACCTGACATGACCAACCTGAAAGTTTTTGGTTCTTTGTGCTATGCAGCCACTCTAAAATCCAATAGAAATAAATTAGATTTAAGATCTAGAAAGTGCATTAATCTAGGTCATAAACCTAGTGTGAAAGGACATCTTTTGTTTGATTTGCATATTAAGGAACTGTTTATTTCTAGAGATGTTGTTTTCTTTGAGTCTAATTTTCCATATAAACATAATCTTCCTCTACCTTCATCCTCTTCACACACTACTACACACCTGGATGATTTGTTTGATGATGTGTTTCTGCCTAATTCAGTTCCCAATTCTACATTTAATCATTCAGTTGACAATGGTCATACTGAGAATAATTCTCATTCTATAGATTTCAATTCCAATGAAACCAATCATACTACACATTCTCCTACCAATGAAACCAATCATCTTCCTTCTAGTAACTGTGAGCCCATACCTGTAAGAAGATCACATAGACAAGTTCATCCCCCTAACTATCTAAAAGATTATCATTGTAATCTGCTTCACCATCCTGACTCAACTGTGGCCTCATCTTCATCCACCTGTAAGTATCCTATTTCATCTTCTATTTCCTATGATTCTTTTTCATCTTCTCATAAACATTACATGTTAAACTTGTATGCTAACCCTGAACCTACATCATATGAGCATGCTATTTGTGATGAGAATTGGAGAACTGCTATCAATACTGAATTGCAGGCTCTGGTTAAAACTAAAACATGGGATCTTGTGCCCTTACCTTCAAACAAGAAAGCCATTGGCTGCATGTGGGTTTTTAAAGTAAAAATGCATGTTGATGGTACTATTGAGAGGTACAAGGCACGACTTGTTGCAAAGGGGTTCACTCAAACTGAAGGATTAGATTATACTGACACTTTCAGTCCAGTTGTTAAAATGACCACTGTTAGAGTTTGCTTAGCTGTTGCTGTTGTTCATAAATAGCCTTTGTTCCAACTTGATGTTAACACAACTTTCCTCCATGGTGATCTTAATGAGGAAGTTTACATGAAGCCTCCACCTGGTCTCATTTTGTCTACTCCAAATCTTGTTTGCAAATTACAAAGATCTCTTTATGGTCTGATGCAGGCTAGCAGACAATGGAATACAAAAATCACTGACACCCTTATTGCATCAGGTTATATCCAATCCAAAGCAGATTATTCCCTTTTCACTAAGACTTCCTCTCAAGGTTTCACTATGATTCTGGTTTATGTTGATGATTTAGTAGTTGGAGGCACTGATTCTCATGAAATTTTACA
Organism: Lathyrus oleraceus; assembly: GCF_024323335.1. NCBI lineage: Eukaryota > Viridiplantae > Streptophyta > Magnoliopsida > Fabales > Fabaceae > Lathyrus > Lathyrus oleraceus. The sequence goes on along the minus strand of NC_066581.1, from coordinate 166,326,326 downwards.
AATCAAAACTTGTTTGGATGCTAAATTCAGTATCAAAGACTTGGGAGTTCTCAAATACTTCCTAGGCTTTGAAGTGGCTCGCAACACTCATGGTATTTCTTTATGTCAAAGAAAATACACTCTTGATTTGATTTATGATGCTGGTCTTCTTGGTGCCAAACCTTGTTCCACCCCTATGCAACCTCATCTTCAACTCCACAAAACATATGGCACACCTCTCTCTGATCCTACTCCCTACAGAAGGCTTATCGGTCGTTTATTGTATCTCACACATACCAGACCTAAAATTTCCTATGCTGTCAGCAAACTAAGCCAATTTCTTGCTGCTCCAACAGATAAACATATGTTAGCTGGTCTACATGTTTTGAAGTACCTCAAAAACAGTCCAGGCCAAGGACTCATTTTTCAATCTAATACCTCTTTATGTCTCAAAGGTTTTTCAGATTCAGATTGGGGGGCTTGCCCTGATACACGAAGATCCATTTCTGGTTTTTGTTATTTTCTTGGCACTTCACTCATTAGCTGGAAGAGCAAGAAGCAGCCTGTCATTTCCAGATCTTCATCTGAAGCCGAGTATCGTGCTCTTGCTCAAGCTACTTGTGAAGGGGTTTTGCTTCTCAATATTCTTCATGATTTTCACATCAATCATTCAGTACCTATTGTAACACCCCGATTAAAATAAGAGAATTATTTAATTGAGTTAATAGTATTTTATTAATTTAATTAAATAAAGTTGAATTATTGGATTATTATTATTATAGATATTATTTATTTTAATAATAATTAAATAAATAAAATAATTGGAATATGAAGAGTGGAAGGGTAAAAGTGGAAATTGGATAAAAGAGGCCAAAGTGAGAATTCAGTTTTTCACGTGTTTTGTCTCAGAGTCAGAGAAAGGGGAGAAACGCTGAAGAGAAAGAGAAGGAAGAGGAGGAGGCCAAAGATTGCTCAGAGCTTCCTTCAATCCAAAGAGGTAAGGGGTCTGAACCTTATTAAACAATAATATGCTGAAAATGGTGAAATATTGGATAAACGAAATTGGGATTTTAATCGAAGGGATTCGTAGAAATTATATGCAATGATGTTAGGATTTGGGAAATCGAATAAGGGACTATTAGTATTAGATGATATGAGTGATTTTGTGGAATTTGGACTGTGGAAGGATGAATTTGGATAGATCTCGTAGCAGAGAAAGCCATTGCAGATCTGGAAATCTGGTTTCTGGTCATACGCGTATGGCACTAGGCAATACGCGTATGAGATGGCTGGTACGCGTATGGCACTAGGCAATACGCGTATGGATGAGGAAGATGATGTTTTGAACGTGTTTTGGTCTCTGTTGGTACGCGTAATGGGGGATTGTTACGCGTAGCATACGCGTATGAGACAGGTGATACGCGTATGGGTTGGGCGAGGAAAGGCGTAATACGCGTATGAGAGTGGGCATTACGCGTATGGATTTGGCCAGGCGTGGGCAATACGCGTATGGGCATAGGCAATACGCGTATGGGCAGACTTGTGGTCTTCCTGGGCTGTTGTTGTGCAGTTTTTGGTTGTTTAGGCTGAACGAGGTAACTTAGCTGATGCATGGTATACGAGGGATCATTTCTCGTTGCTTTGAATGGTATAGATATTAGTAGAGCGTGATAATACTGTGTTTGATCGTGTGGCATGATGTGATATGCTTTTGTGATAGAATGTGTTAATGATGATGATAACATGACTATATGATGTTGTTGTTGCTATGTTGATTATGATGCATGTTTGATGTGCATGCATTCATGAAAGGCCGATGCCTAGTGATGAACGGACTGAGTTTCAATGATGTTGTTGACTCCGGGCTTGTTGAGAGGCTTGGTTCCTTGTGGGGAACTCGGATTCTATGGTGATGAATCTGGGAGTAGTGATCCTGTAGTTGGTCACAAAATGGGTATACCGAGTCGTGTTGAGTCATGCATGGGTGTGTGCATTGCATTTGATGTGTTGTGTTGTTGATGTTCATGAGTTTATGGATTATGATGATTATGATGAATTGTGTTGGCATATGTGAATATATTTATGTTTATATTTCTGTCGTTATATTATTATTTAATAATGTAATTCTCACCCCTTCTGCATGTGTTTATGTTCATCTATGATGAGCAATGTGCAGATAAAGTGGAGTAGCTATTGTTGAGGTTCGAAGAATAAGTGTAGAGTTACTCTACAGAGTCGAGTCAAATGCTCTGGTCATGTGACACCGGGGATTATGGGATTCGATAGCTAAATTATTATTATTTACGTTGTTTATGATGACTAATTTGTTGAGATAATGTTGAAACATTTTTATAATATTTATGTTGTTGTCCGCTGCGAAGTTTTAATAAAATAAATAATATGATTTTTATTGTGATGCGATAAGTGTTATGTTTTAAGAAATGTAAACTCTTCTACATGTTGTACTCTGATAATCTAATTAAATATGTCGTTTGGGGTAGAAGGGTGTTACATTAGTGGTATCAGAGCATGGTCAGTCCAGTCGAGTCATAATGTGAGGTTTTCCCTGTTGGTCGATTAGTGTAAATGACACTGTCGATATTTAACGGTTGTGGTTGTGTTGTGCAGAGTATGGCTGGAGAAAATGACCGTGCAATTGCTGAAGCTTTGGCTGCTATGGCGCAGGCTATGCAGGCGCAGCAGAATCCGCCGGTCGACGAGTTCAGGAATTTGGGAAGGTTTCTGAAGAATAACCCTCCTACATTCAAGGGGCGCTATGACCCAGATGGTGCTCAGATTTGGCTGAAGGAAATTGAGAAGATTTTCCGGGTGATGACGTGTACTGAAGCACAGAAGGTGCAGTTTGGTACGCATATGTTATCTGAAGAGGCTGAAAACTGGTGGGATAACACTCGCCAGAGAATTGCAGTACCAGGTGCTGAGATGACTTGGGAAAGGTTCAAGACGGCCTTTCTGGAGAAATATTTTCCTGCTGATGTGCGATGTAAGAAGGAGATGGAATTTCTGAGACTGATGCAGGGTAACATGTCTGTTGCTGATTACGTTTCGAAGTTTGAGGAGCTGGTGCAGTATTGTCCTCATTATAATAATGCTGATGCTGAGGAATCCAAGTGTGTCAAGTTTGAGAACGGGTTGCGTCCCGAGATCAAACAAGGCATTGGTTACCAGGAGATTCGTAGGTTTCCTACACATGTTAACAAGTGCAGGATATTTGATGAAGATAGCAAGGCTAGGACTGCTCACTACAAGAGTCTTAGTGAGAAGAAGAATAAGGATCGTGGTAGTCCTTATGCATCTCCGAATGGTAAAGGTAAGCAGAAAGTGGTAGATGAGAAGAAGCCAAGTGGGGGAGGATCTCCCATAGCTGGTAAATGTTTCAAGTGTGGCGAGCCAGGCCACCGTGCTGATAGCTGTACCAAGAAAGTGCTGAGATGTTTCCGATGCGGTCAGACTGGTCATAGAGTTACTGAATGTAAGGATGCTGGTCCGACATGTTTTAATTGTGGCGAGAAAGGCCATATCAGTTCGCAGTGCTCGAAACCGAAGAAGGCGGCTACTGCAGCTCATACTACTGGTAGGGTGTTTGCCCTGAGTGGGGCTGAAGCTCCTAAAGAAGATAATCTGATTAAAGGTACTTGCTTGATTAATAATGTTGAATTGCTTGCCATTGTTGATACTGGTGCTACTCATTCGTTTATTTCGTATGAGTGTGCGACCAGGATTGGTGTGATTATGTCGTCCCTAGGCGGAAGTATGGTGATAGATACTCCTGCTAATGGTTCTGTGAAAACTTCTGTTGTCTGTCGAGGTTGTCATTTGACGATCTTTGAGAGAGAGTTCGTGGTTGATTTGGTGTGCTTGCCCTTGCACCAAATTGATATTATTCTGGGAATGAATTGGCTAGAATTCTATGGCGTGTTTATCAACTGCTATAGGAAGACGGTGCGGTTTTCTGAAGTTGGTGAGAATGATGAGGCAAGATTTCTATCTGCTAGGCAGGTGGGGGAATTTGTGAAAGATGAAGCTCAGATATTCGCTTTATTTGCGTCTCTGCAAACGGATAAGAAAGTGGTGAGTGTAGGTTTGCCTGTTGTCTGTGAATTTCAGGATGTGTTTCCGGAGGATGTAAGTGAATTACCTCCAGAACGTGAAGTCGAATTTGCCATTGACTTAGTACCAGGTACGAGTCCGGTGTCGATGTCTCCTTATAGAATGTCGGCAACTGAATTAGTTGAATTGAAGAAGCAACTTGAAGAATTGCTTGAGAAGAAGTTCGTGCGTCCAAGTGTTTCTCCTTGGGGTGCACCAGTATTGTTAGTGAAGAAGAAAGAAGGTACGATGAGGTTGTGTGTCGATTATCGGCAGTTGAATAAGGTGACTATCAAGAATCGGTATCCATTGCCGAGGATTGATGATTTGATGGACCAGTTGGTTGGAGCGCATGTTTTCAGTAAGATTGATTTGCGGTCGGGTTATCATCAGATCCGAGTGAAGTCAGATGATATTGCGAAGACTGCTTTCCGTACGAGGTATGGTCATTATGAATACACTGTGATGCCGTTCGGTGTGTCTAATGCTCCAGGTGTGTTTATGGAATATATGAATCGTATATTTCATCCGTACCTTGATAATTTTGTTGTGGTGTTCATAGATGATATATTGATATATTCTAAGACGGAAGAAGAGCATGCAGGACATCTGAGAATTGTTTTGCAGGTGTTAAGAGAAAAGAAACTATATGCAAAGTTATCTAAATGTGAGTTCTGGTTGAAGGAAGTGAGTTTCCTTGGCCATGTGATTTCGAGTGGTGGGATTTCTGTTGATCCTGCTAAAGTTGTTGCTGTATTACAGTGGGAGACTCCGAAGTCTGCTACTGAGGTACGCAGTTTTCTGGGGTTAGCTGGTTATTATCGCAGATTTATTGAGGGCTTCTCTAAGTTGGCATTGCCGTTGACGCAGTTGACTAAGAAGGGTCAAGTGTATGTGTGGGATACAGCTTGTGAAGCGAGTTTTGTTGAGTTGAAGAGGCGGTTGACCAGTGCTCCAGTGTTGATCTTGCCTAATCCTGGTGAGTCCTTCGTTGTTTATTGTGATGCTTCTTTGATGGGTCTTGGTGGTGTCTTGATGCAGAACGGTAAAGTTGTAGCTTATGTGTCTAGACAGTTGAAAGTTCATGAGAGGAATTATCCTACGCATGATCTAGAACTTGCAGCTGTTGTATTTGTGTTGAAAATGTGGAGACATTATCTGTATGGTTCCAGGTTCGAAGTGTTCAGTGATCACAAGAGTCTGAAGTATCTGTTTGATCAGAAAGAGTTAAATATGAGGCAGAGAAGGTGGTTAGAATTACTGAAGGATTTTGACTTTGAATTGAGTTATCATCCCGGTAAGGCTAATGTAGTTGCAGATGCGCTGAGTAGAAAGTCTCTACATATGTCTATGATGATGGTTCGGGAGCTCGAGTTAATTGAACAGTTCCGTGATATGAGTTTGGGTTGTGAAGTTTCCGCTGATAGTGTAAAGTTGGGTATGCTGAAGTTGACTAGTGGAATTCTAGAAGATATTCGGAATGGTCAGCAAGTTGATGTCGCTCTAGTTGATCATATTACTATGGTTAACCAGGGTAGTGGTGGTAATTTTGAGATTGATGAGAATGGCATCCTGCGATTTAAAGGTAGAGTTTGTGTTCCTGAGGTGTCTGAATTGAAAAAGAGTATTCTTGAAGAGGGCCATAGGAGTGGATTGAGCATCCATCCAGGTGCAACTAAAATGTATCAAGATTTGAAGAAGTTGTTTTGGTGGGCTGGTATGAAAAGAGATGTTGCTAAGTTTGTGTATGCCTGTTTGACTTGTCAGAAGTCAAAGATTGAACATCAGAAACCGACAGGTATGATGCAACCTTTGAAGATTCCTGAATGGAAGTGGGATAGCATTTCCATGGATTTTGTGACGGGATTGCCGAGGACGGTGAAAGGTAATGATTCTATTTGGGTGATTGTGGATCGGTTGACTAAGTCGGCGCATTTCTTGCCGATGAAGATTAATCACTCTTTAGAGAAGTTGGCAGAGTTGTATATCGAGGAGATAGTGAGGCTGCATGGTATTCCATCCAGTATTGTGTCTGATAGAGATCTCAGATTTACTTCTAGATTTTGGGAAAGTTTGCAGAAAGCGTTGGGGACTAAGTTGAGGTTGAGTTCAGCTTATCATCCTCAGACTGATGGTCAGACCGAAAGAACTATCCAATCCTTGGAGGATTTGTTGAGAGCTTGTGTGTTGGAACAGAGTGGTTCTTGGGATAGTTATTTGCCGTTGGTGGAGTTTACTTATAATAATAGTTTCCATGCTAGTATCGGTATGGCTCCATATGAAGCATTGTATGGTAGGAGGTGTAGAACTCCATTGTGTTGGTATGAATCAGGTGAGAGTGTTGTACTCGGACCTGAGATTGTGCAGCAGACGACTGAAAGGGTTAAGATGATTCAGGAGAAAATGAAGATTTCTCAGAGTCGTCAGAAGAGTTATCATGATAACAGGAGAAAGGCACTTGAGTTCCAAGAGGGAGATCATGTGTTCTTAAGAGTTACTCCGACGACGGGTGTGGGTAGAGCTTTAAAGTCTAAAAAGCTTACTCCGAGGTTTGTGGGTCCGTATCAGATTTTGAAGAGGGTTGGGGAAGTGGCGTATCGGATAGCTTTACCGCCGTCGCTTTCTAATCTGCATGATTGAGTTAATAGTATTTTATTAATTTAATTAAATAAAGTTGAATTATTGGATTATTATTATTATAGATATTATTTATTTTAATAATAATTAAATAAATAAAATAATTGGAATATGAAGAGTGGAAGGGTAAAAGTGGAAATTGGATAAAAGAGGCCAAAGTGAGAATTCAGTTTTTCACGTGTTTTGTCTCAGAGTCAGAGAAAGGGGAGAAACGCTGAAGAGAAAGAGAAGGAAGAGGAGGAGGCCAAAGATTGCTCAGAGCTTCCTTCAATCCAAAGAGGTAAGGGGTCTGAACCTTATTAAACAATAATATGCTGAAAATGGTGAAATATTGGATAAACGAAATTGGGATTTTAATCGAAGGGATTCGTAGAAATTATATGCAATGATGTTAGGATTTGGGAAATCGAATAAGGGACTATTAGTATTAGATGATATGAGTGATTTTGTGTGGAATTTGGACTGTGGAAGGATGAATTTGGATAGATCTCGTAGCAGAGAAAGCCATTGCAGATCTGGAAATCTGGTTTCTGGTCATACGCGTATGGCACTAGGCAATACGCGTATGAGATGGCTGGTACGCGTATGGCACTAGGCAATACGCGTATGGATGAGGAAGATGATGTTTTGAACGTGTTTTGGTCTCTGTTGGTACGCGTAATGGGGGATTGTTACGCGTAGCATACGCGTATGAGACAGGTGATACGCGTATGGGTTGGGCGAGGAAAGGCGTAATACGCGTATGAGAGTGGGCATTACGCGTATGGATTTGGCCAGGCGTGGGCAATACGCGTATGGGCATAGGCAATACGCGTATGGGCAGACTTGTGGTCTTCCTGGGCTGTTGTTGTGCAGTTTTTGGTTGTTTAGGCTGAACGAGGTAACTTAGCTGATGCATGGTATACGAGGGATCATTTCTCGTTGCTTTGAATGGTATAGATATTAGTAGAGCGTGATAATACTGTGTTTGATCGTGTGGCATGATGTGATATGCTTTTGTGATAGAATGTGTTAATGATGATGATAACATGACTATATGATGTTGTTGTTGCTATGTTGATTATGATGCATGTTTGATGTGCATGCATTCATGAAAGGCCGATGCCTAGTGATGAACGGACTGAGTTCCAATGATGTTGTTGACTCCGGGCTTGTTGAGAGGCTTGGTTCCTTGTGGGGAACTCGGATTCTATGGTGATGAATCTGGGAGTAGTGATCCTGTAGTTGGTCACAAAATGGGTATACCGAGTCGTGTTGAGTCATGCATGGGTGTGTGCATTGCATTTGATGTGTTGTGTTGTTGATGTTCATGAGTTTATGGATTATGATGATTATGATGAATTGTGTTGGCATATGTGAAATATATTTATGTTTATATTTCTGTCGTTATATTATTATTTAATAATGTAATTCTCACCCCTTCTGCATGTGTTTATGTTCATCTATGATGAGCAATGTGCAGATAAAGTGGAGTAGCTATTGTTGAGGTTCGAAGAATAAGTGTAGAGTTACTCTACAGAGTCGAGTCAAATGCTCTGGTCATGTGACACCGGGGATTATGGGATTCGATAGCTAAATTATTATTATTTACGTTGTTTATGATGACTAATTTGTTGAGATAATGTTGAAACATTTTTATAATATTTATGTTGTTGTCCGCTGCGAAGTTTTAATAAAATAAATAATATGATTTTTATTGTGATGCGATAAGTGTTATGTTTTAAGAAATGTAAACTCTTCTACATGTTGTACTCTGATAATCTAATTAAATATGTCGTTTGGGGTAGAAGGGTGTTACACCTATCATCCTTTACTGTGATAACAAATCTGCCATGCATATAGCTGCAAATCCTGTGTTTCATGAGCGCACAAAACACATAGAGATCGACTATCATGTTGTACGTGAGAAAGTACTAGTTGGAGTTGTTCATCTCATGCCTGTCACTTCTAAGGAGCAGGTTGCGGATATTTTTACCAAGTCTCTTCAACCTGGTCCTTTCAATACTTTGCAATCCAAGCTTGGAATGATTGACATTCATTCCAGCTTGAGGGGGGCTGTAAATGATAATGAAAATAATAAACAGTAAATTCTGTTTTCTCTTTGTGCTAACTAACTTTAGGGGTTAGTTAGAGGTTGTTGAGAGGAGTTAGTTAGGATCTAACTACTTGTCTTAGCTATATATAGTAGTCCTCTCTATTGTAACAATTGAGATTGAGAATTACATTTCATCTTTGATCACATACAACTTCTCTTCAAGCTTTTCCTTTCTTTTTGGTTATGGAGTTTCAACTCATTGTTGTATGTTCATAGAATCGCCTGATATGTTTAATTCTAATTTTCAATTCACCACTTTATTGTTTACTATGACCATGTCCAACTATACTACTAGTGTTAGAATGTGAGGATCATCGATTCGACGATACTCAGTCTATTATTTCTTTAAGATTACTATCGGGGCTGTTTTGGTTTTTATTTCAATTTTTTGGAAATTAAATTGATCGGTTACTATAAGAGTAGAATCGTAGATACGTCGGGTAAGATCGAAAGTCGTTCGGTACTTAAGATAAAAAATATAAGTTTTTTATTAATAAACACCGCGAGAGCACTTTGTTAATTAATTAGGAGAATTTGATATTTCTAGAAAGTTATTTTGAAAATATTTTCGGACGCGTTTATAAGTTTAGAATCTGGTTATCCGAGCGAAAACGGGGAACCTTTTAAAGTTAAATTTTCCATCCAAAACCATTTTTCAACTAAGTAACAAAATCTAATTTCTAAAAAGGTTTTCATTACTTTAACACAAAACGCATTGAGCCATATTCCAGTATTACATTTCTGAATTCATTCAAGTCTATTATTTTTACTTTATTGTTCCTATTCTAATTCTTTTACGATCGCGTTAGATAAACACCGTAGCAATAGAAAATGATAGACTGACCATTAGGTGTCTATGGGTTTGACAATCTTTTATATTACTCTGATACACTCTGTATACTTGTGGAAAATATCCATCAGTCACATAGATTTTTTTGTCACATCACCATGTCATACCCATTTCGTGTAATTTTGAATAATTTTATCACAAACTAAAAGATTGAATATAACATCCCTTGGATGTTTAGCGTATTTTTTAAAATTTTAAAAGGACATCAAAAAATCTCATTATGATTAGGAAGATTTTTTTTCTACGAATTCATGAAATTAAATCAGTCAATCATCATACTATTTACTTAATCTATTTACTCTCATCCAATTACAATTCATAATCACATACATCTTTGAAAGTAAAATAAAAATGAACATTTAAAAAAAAACACCAATAACAATAAACAACAAAAATTACAAATACCTACAAACAATACTACATTATACCCTAAGTCTCAAAAACCGTTACAATAACAGTAACAACAACGACGACGACAACAACAACAACAATAACAACGACAACAACAACAACAACTACTACTTGTCATACCCCAATTTTGTCCGGATATTTTAAATTCATCCAATACATGTCCACTTGTCAAGTTTTTCATTTGTATCCATATGCATTTTTTATCATCAAATAAAGTCACCATAACCATGCATATATGCATTATAATAAAAAAGTCAACATAAAGTCAACATTTTATATGTTGAATAAATTTACTAAATTTTCATTTTTTAATATGCATTAAAAAAGAGAGGATAAATTCATGATCATTTGATTTATAATCAAAATATCCATTTAAATTTAATTAATCATTTTCATGCATCATAAAACAAAAAGCAATGCTTCTAGAAGATCCAAAATATCTCTCATTTATTACATCATTATTTCATGCATATATTACATAATTATTCACTATTTAATTAAATAAGCTTATAGAAGACACTCACGCTATTTGCATAATTCTTAAAACACCCGTTAACATAATTCTAGAGCTTATAAATAAACCCCATTTCATTCACAAATGAGACCAACAATCATTCACAAAAACTAAGACAATACTCTTTTCATTTTCTTTCAAGTCATTTCTTTCTTTTTATTGAATATGTAGGATCTTACGCTTGTTTTTTATTTAATTCTATTATATTTTTATTTTTTCTTTATTTATTTAGTACCTTAATAATCACAATTTTGTATGAAAACTCAATTGATTTCAAAATCAAGAGTTTAAAGTGTTCTTAAACCTCCATGAACAAAAATGGTCAAATGTAAATTGATGTTTGTTTTACATAAATAATGTACCCAATAACTTCTCAACATCACCCCGTTCACGAATTCATAGTTCGTTTGTCATGAGGATGGATAAAATGATCAAATCAAGCAAATATATGTTGCTGTATTTTGTTGATTTTTGAATTTTTTTTGTTATTTATTTTATGATTTTGAATATTTCATTGTGCTCGTGAGATCAAATAGATAAATTTTCATTATTTATTTGTTTAATTTCATAAAAAATTGAGAAAATTATGATGGTTTTACATTATTGTTGTAACCATTTTCTTCCATTTTTGTTGCTACTGGAATATGGGGTTGGGGAAGATGAAGTCTCCCCACACCCCTTGATTTCTCAGTACACCCCTGTGGACCCCTCTCCTTTGGGCCTAGAGTATTTTTTTAGCTACACCCCAAAATTTTCAACTTGTTTTTGTCTTTTGTCTTTTTTTTCTTCTTATTATTGCTTTATATATTTATTTTTGTTCTTTCTTTTATTTCCTTTAGTTTTTTTTAATTCTTTCACCTCTTGTGTTGATAGTGTGACCTCATTTTTATTATTTATTTTACCTTTTTTATTGCTTTATTTTTTAGTTTATTTCATTGTATTTTTAGTTGATGCATAATTGTTAATCCAAAAAGACAAAATGACTATTAAAATTAACCTTTCAAAAATACTAAAATCAAAGGTGCTTGATCAACATCAAGTACATTTTTCAAAATCATTTCCAAATCCCTTTCGTTTCAAGTTCAAATTAAAACTTCGGTTTATATCGAGTATTTTATCCAAATTAAAATAAGATACTTAATTATCCTTAAAACACCATTTCATTTAGAGATGAAAAGGGGAATGGTCTCGAGCCTTCAATTCATCTCCTAAATTGTTTGGCTATGAGTTCCATTACTCGACTATTCAAACAATTGTCATCTCTTAAACATTCCTAATCCTATCAAATCCAAATCATTTTTACAATAACTTAGACGAAAAAGGAGGTGGTCTAGAGACGTCTATTCCCTTCCCCAAATACTTGGATACAAGTTACCTTAATCAACCATTCGAGTATCCACTGTCCATTCAAAATACGCTAACACCATATAAATCCTTTCGCAATTAAGGATGAACAGGAAGACGCTCTAGAGCATTCCTTTCATCTCCTCGATTGTTTAGATATGAGTTCCCATCAAACCTATCTTTTTCTCGCCCCCGTGCAATTGAAGCCAATCAAACTTATCTTTTCTCGCCCCATGCAATCGAAACCTTTTCACAAATAGACATAGTTTAGTCCTTTCTAACGCGTATACAAATTAACACTTCAGCCTCTCATGCGCGAGCATACTGCTAAGTGTTTAAACTTCTAGAATGCAATATCCCTTATACCGTAAAATAAACAAACGCTAAGTCTCCCATCCACAAGCAAACAAGCCAATGTTTAGCAGTTAGAATGAGACCTAAACATTCGTCCATTAAAATCAATCAACCAACACTCTTGGCTACCAAGAACTACGTAGCTTTGAGTTCTCCATCGCACCTAGAGATATGTAGGAGAGAGATTCACGTCTCATCAAGTACTATAATAAAAAACACCAAAAATATCTTGTCTTTCCAAACTATAAAGCATTTAATTCCTATTGTACCTGAGGATACGTAGGAGCAAGACTCACAATCTTGTCAAGCACCTTAATAAAAAAAAATTGCGATCCCTTTCTTTTTCTTTTCTTTTTTAATCATTTTATCATTCGAAGAAAACAATTGACATATGCTAATATTCAATCGCAAATTTAACTAAGAGGTTTCCATTGAATACAATGGACGTGGGGGGTGCTAATAATTTCCCTTTGCATAATCGACTCCCGAACCCTGAATTTGGTTGTGACGATCATCTACTTTATTTTAAGGGTTTTATCGATATTTTCCATTTCCTTCATTGGAATAAATAAAGTTCAGTGGAGACTCTGTTCGATACGAAGATTTTAACCTTCATCTCCTTAGATAGAACGTCCTTAAATAGGGGCAGCTGTAAGACCCCAATTTGGACCCTAAGATCCCTCATGCTATCTGTCATACCCAAAAATTTGCCCATTAATATTTCAAGACATTTTGCAAGGCATTCCGACTCATATATAACACTGATCTTGAAGAAACAAAGGCCCAGCTCACGGATGGCCCAATCCAGAAAATGGCCCAAACTGGCCTGTTCGCTACGCGCTCGCCTAGCGAAGCTGACAGACAACAAAAATTTCGGGCTTCATTCTGAGCCCAAAAAAAAAAAAAAAAAACGAGAAACAAAAAAAAAAAAAAAAAAAAGAATTTTTTTTTTAATTAATTAATTAATTAATTAATTAATTAAATAATTAAAATAAATAAATAAATAAAATATAACAAAATTATTTTGGACTTGGGTCTCCCTCATTCCAAGCCCATTACCCACGAAATTAGTCTATAAATACTGAAGTTTCAGTAGGGGAGTGACACTTGGAGTTACACTGGGAGATTCACTGGGGAAAAAAAAGAGGAGGAGAACAGAGAAGAACGAATAGAAGTTTTGGCATAGGAACCCTGCCTACCCGGAGAATTCAGAGTAAAGAAACCCTGAAGGCAGCCCATCTGCACCGAAGCCATCGCCGTCCAATTCCCGCTGCCTAATTTATTCCGATACTACAAGTGGTCAATCCCTTCAACCTTGAATTGGCAAACAGGTTTGCGTATCTCTATTGTTTATACTTTCAATTGGCCATATCTACATATATAATGGATCATGATTAAATATTGATATATAATTTGCTTTCGTATGGGAATTTAAATATGCCTGAATACCCTGAATGTTTGATCATGTTATTCCTGTGATAAAATGCCATAAAATTCAAAGTTCCTAACGTGGGGTTGTTTTCAAATTCAAAATCCGTGGCCGCTCGCTAGCACCTCGCTAGGCGAGCCTGGGGCGAATATTCGCCTGGCCTTCGCTAGGCGAGGCAGAGGCGAACGAGACAGTAGCTGACTTTTCTATTCTGTTTTTTTTTTATGTTTTATCATAGCCATGCATTATTCATCCTATCCTATTTATTATTGTGATATTTCTCCGGTGTAATCTTCGATTGCACCCTGATTTGGTGTTCTGACATGTTTCTTTTTTTGAGTTTCGTAAAGGTTCACATATCCCAGGAAAAGGTTATTGGCTAGGTATTCCACTTTATTTGTGGGATACCCTTGTGGAGTTTCACCCTAAATTAATTTTTTAATGTATTAATTTCTAATGTATTAATTTTTTAATATATTATTTTTAATAATTTTAATGTGGAGTTTCATCCTAATTATATAATTAATTGTAAAACTTTGTCTTTGAATAAGTGATCTTGGACCTCTCTTTGTTGCCTTACGATTACGATATTACGGTCATGTCCCGCGAACGTGGGGATACCCTTAGCAAAGACCCTTCGGTTAAATCATCATAAAATAAATTATAGTCCCTCGGATGTTGCCTTCGAATATACAACTTTGTCCCTCGATGACCCTCCGATGTTGCCTACGGTTAAAAGATGATAGTCCCTTCGAATGCTAAGGTATCCTCGTAACTGTTGCCTTCAATGACCAATCGATGACCCTACGATGACCCTTTTACATCCAAAGGATAAAAATACTTATTTCTCAATAATAAGGACAGTTTTACCCTCATAAGGATAGGAAATACTCATAAAGACCTTGGGTAGGTATAACTCTTAATTGCTGGCTCACAACCTAAAACATTTTTTCACACCTCACACCTTTCAAAATACCTTCAGAAAATCACCACTTGGTATACATTCATACTAGAATCATTACCGAGTTATATTTTTCTAAACAATTTTCAAAACTAAACGAGATAATCACTTTGTATACATTCATACAAGAATCATTGCAAAGTTAAATTCTCTTTCCAAAAACAATTTTCCAAACAATTCACAAACACTTTTTTTCAGACAAAAATAATATAAGTGATCGAGTAATTAAGAGCCCATGGATAACCATGGATACAAAGGGTGCTAACACCTTCCCTTTGTATAATGTACCTCCCGAACCCAAAAATCTAAATTAAGGTCTTTCCTGTTCTTTTCCACCTTTCCTTATTGGATAAAAGAAAAGTCGGTGGCGACTCTTGCTAACCGCGACATTGCGATAAAAAACACAAAAAGTCCAGTTCACCGTATGACAGAACTGGCGACTCCACTGGGGACCCTAAATATTTAAAAAGAGAGGTTACCTTAAAAACAAGATCACTTATTCAATTTGTCTGATTTATTTTTAAGGGATTGCTTGGGTATGTTATGCTTGAGTGAAAGATCCTACACCCGGATCTAGTGTACCTTAGGTAAGTAGAAAGAGATCATCGCGACTGTCCGGCGTATACTGGAATGGTCAAAATGATGGCTACGGTTAATGTGGCACTTTGGATGTCCTGATGTTCCTCATGTTAGTTGAGGAAATATGTGGCATTCGCGTGGTGTCATAAAAGCATTAACCAGACCTTTAGAACCCTAATTGACTCATCCTGGCCATTAGAAAGTAGTGAGATAACTGGCTTCGGTTCCGACTGGAGTTGGTTGAGACTCGATACTACACTCTTTGAGATTGGACTTTAGGGAAGCTTCGGTCAACCACTTGGTGTTGCACTGAAGTGGACTTAAGGAAAGGTCAATGATTTGAGATCCTTCTAGAACCCGGTTACTATTCTAAGACAGGTTGAACCAACCAAACTTCAGTGGGGAGGGTATTTACCTATGGAACTCACGCAAGCCTTAAAACCTAGGAATGATTGTTGTGTGACTTGCTTGTGCTTGTTATTTATCTAACAACATGACATCATAACAACATAACATCATAACATCATGGCATTGTACTAACCATTTCAAGGATTTAGGGATTTAACTCTGCTAAAAAAAAACAGAAAAAACAAAAACAAAAGCAAAAACAAAAGAGAAAAGAAAAAAAAAGCTCTTTTTGTTAGTTTATGCAAAGTTAAATCCCGAAAGTCCTTGAAAACATTTCATACATTGCATTGCATCGCATAACAGGTATTCTAAAGGATCAGTGTTCTCACGATTTTCCTATCAAACAGATTCCAGCAGATTCAAACAGATTGAACAATGACTCTCGAACAAACTGTCAAAGATCTCCAGGCCCAGAATGCTCAATTCCAGGAAATGATGCTGAGCTTATCTAAGGGGCAGGAAGAACTGAAAGCTCTTTTGATGGAGAAGAAGAAGGACCAGAAACCTGTGGGTTACATCAACCCGGGGAGAAGGCTTAAGGGACAGGTTACAGGAGTCAAGATTAGAATTCCGAAGGATTCAGAAGAAGAGACCGAGAATGATTCGGAAGATGAGAATCCTAATCTCGTCAATTCTGAGGACGACGATGAAGATTATGAACATGAACAGTACTCTCCGAAGGATGATAAGTACAAGTTGCTGGAAGAACGTATGCTAGCTATGGAGGGGCAGAAAGTGCCCGGTCTGGATTTCGAAAACTTGGGTCTGGTCTCTGATGTGGTCATTCCCCGCAAATTCAAGGTTCCCATTTTCACTAAGTATGATGGTGCCTCTTGTCCTCAGATGCATCTAAGGGCTTATGTGAGAAAGATTCAGCCGCACACTACTGATAAGAAACTGTGGATCCATTTCTTCCAAGAGATTTGTCTGGCACACAGTTAGAGTGGTATTATCAGCTTGAGAGCTCTAACATCCGCACATGGACTGATTTAGCAACAGCTTTCTACAAGCACTACCAGTATAATTCTGAGTTAGCGCCTACTCGGCTACAGGTACAAAATATGACTATGGGCTCTAAAGAAAGTTTCAAAGAATATGCTCAAAAGTGGAGAGATTTGGCTGGCAGAGTCAAACCCCCTATGACTGATCGAGAGTTAGTGGACATGTTCATGGGTACACTGACTGGCCCATTCTACAGCCATCTACTGGGAAGTTCCTCGTCAGGTTTCACTGAACTTATCTTGACAGGTGAACGGGTTGAAAGCGGCATTCGAAGTGGAAAGATACAGGCAGCTACTTCTGCAAGCATCAAAAAGTCCTATCAGGGAAAGAATGAATCAAATGCTGTGTACAGTGAGAGGAAGCATAACAAGAAGAATCGTGACCATACTGTTGGGGCAGTTACAATTGCCGCACCGCCATCTCAGAACTTCCAACACAGACAAGACAGATCGAGAAGACAGTTTACCAAGATCAATATGACTTTAACCCAAGCACTGCAGAGTATGTTAAAGGCCAATTTGATTACCCTCAGAGGCCCTCCTGCAAATCCCAACACTACTTCTCCTCGTTATAATCCCAACGCCAGGTGTGCCTATCACTCCGATAGCCCCGGGCATGATACGAATGATTGCTGGTTGTTGAAGAACAAGATTCAGGATATGATCGACGCTGGAGAAATTGAATTTGATCCTCCGGCGACCCCCAATGTCATCACAGCACCTATGCCTAATCATGACCAGAATGTTAATGTTGTGGACGACAATTCTCACGTTACTGACGTTGCTGATTTAGCATCTCCTCTCCTGATCGTTAAGAAGAATTTATTGCAAGCTGGTTTATTTCCAGGTTGTGCTGAAGATTGCGATCTCTGTGTACTCCGACCCAATGATTGTTTGAAGTTGAAGAACGACATTCAACGGCTGATGGATGATCGTACAATTCTATTTGAAAGGGTTCCTAAGGTGGACAACTCTATTGAAGAGGTATCTGTGATTGCTAGGTCCAAAGCTCCAGTGAAGATTACCGCTACTAGAGTGCCTGTGAAGATTACCGCTGAGCCCAAAGTGGCTCCCCTGATTATTACCGCACCTGGCCCCGTGCCATATTCCTCCAGCAAAGCTATTCCGTGGAACTATGGAGGCGACGTTTACATCCATGGCATAAAGCAAGTTGGTAGTTCTGCTAATCCTAATGATATTGTGGGGACTAGTAAAGTTACTCGAAGTGGAAGGATCTACTCCCCAGAAATCTCACCTCCCGCTCCCGAAATTCGAGGAAAAAGACCAGTCAATCCTCCTCAGTCAGAGACATCGGTCGAAGTTACTTCTGAAGATGTTGCCAAACAGGAAATGGAAGAGATGCTGAAAATCATCCGTAAGAGCGATTTTGATGTAGTGGAACAATTGGGGCATACTCCGTCTAAAATCTCAATGTTGTCCTTGTTATTATCCTCTGAATCCCATGCCAATGCATTGATGAAATTCTTGAAGACCGCTCATGTGCCTCAAGAAACATCCGTCGATCAATTCGAACATTATGTTGCTAATTTGACTGTTGACAATGGCCTAGGCTTTTCCGATGCTGACCTGACGCCAGCAGGAAAGAATCACAATAAAGCTCTGCATATCTCCATCGAGTGTGAGGGGATCACCCTGGCTCACGTGTTGATCGACAACGGCTCTTCCTTGAATGTGCTCCCGAAAGCTGTACTCGATAAATTTGACTACAAAGGCATTGAACTGAAACCTAGTGATGTTGTGGTGCGTGCTTACGATGGTGCGAAGAGTGTTGTCTATGGTGAAGTGGTTCTCCCTATCAAGATAGGACCTCAAGTCTTCAGCACTACCTTTCACGTGATGGACATTCGTCCCGCCTACTCCTGCTTGTTGGGGCGCCCTTGGATCCATGGGGCAGGTGCGGTAGCTTCGTCGCTTCATCAAAAGCTGAAGTATCCAATAGCAGGCATGGTTGTCACTGTATGTGGAGAAGAAGAGTATATTGTCAGTAGTGTGCAAGCCTTCAAATACGTCGAGATGGATGGTGAATTCTTTGAGACTCCTTCTCAGTCATTTGAAGTGGTTCCTCCACCCAGTCCTGTCCTTAAGCCAACTCCCCTTGTGCCCAAGGTTGTTCGTGCTCCCCCTGTCATGATCTCTCTGAAAGATGCTCAAGCCGCGATTGAAAATGGTGATCGTGCTGGTTGGGGTCAACTGATCAATGTACCGTACAAGTCTGATAAAGCTGGCCTGGGGTTTAACTCTGGAAAGATAGTCAAAAATCAGATTAATGCTATGGAAGATGCTGATAGTGATTGCGACTTGGATAGCTGGATTTTCCCAACAATTGGTGACGGACTCAACAATTGGAAGACTGAAGACATTATCCCGATTTCCTTTAGTCAGGAGTAATTGTTATTGCTATTTTAGTATTTCAAAAGCATTATGTCTATACCCGGGGCATAATAGCTAATTTTAAGGGTTTGTCATTTCATAAGCATATTCATATTCAATAAATCAATGGACTTTTTGCATTCAAATATTGCGCTCTTTATCTTTCCTGTCATTTTTCAAACAAGCTATGTTTCTTGCACACACTCACGTAACAATTTGCCGATCCATATCCACTCTGGATCCTGTTGGTAATGACTCTGCTACTGTTCATTATGACTTTGAAAATCCGATCTACCACGCCGAGGATGGAAGCGAGGAAGATTGTGAAGTCCCTGGAGAACTTGCCCGACTACTGCAAGAAGAAAAGACTATACAGCCGCATGAGGAATCAATTGAAATTGTAAATCTGGGTACTGAAATAAACAAGAAAGAGGTCAGAGGTTTCTTGGGGCACTCGAATTACATTGCCCGATTCATTCCACACTTGACTGCTACCTGCAAACCCATCTTCAAATTACTGAGACAAAATCAAGAGATGGTATGGAATGATGAATGCCAAGAAGCTTATGACAAAATCAGGAAATATCGCCAAGAACCTCCAGTTCCGATGCCACCAGTTGAAGGAAGACCTTTAATTACGTATTTGACCGTGTTAGAAAATTCAATGAGGTGTGTTGGGGCAACATGACGAGTCTGGTCGAAAAGAGCATGCCATATACTGCCTTAGCAAAAGGTACCGACTGTGAAACAAGATACTCACAGCCCGAGAAAGCTTGCTGTGCTTTGGCCTGGGCTGCTCGCCGACTAAGACAGTATATGTTGAATCATACCACCTTATTGACTTCTAAGATGGATTCTATCAAATACCTATTTGAGAAACCTGCTGTCTCCTGAAAGAGTTATCACTGACAATGGTACTAATTTGAACAACAAGATGATTACTGAACTCTGCACGCAGTTCAAAATAAAACACCATAACTCTTCTCCGTACCGGCCAAAGATGAACGGCGCCGTGGGGACTGCTAACAATATCAAGAAGGTCATGCAAGAAATGACAGTAACATACAAAGACTGGCATGAGATGTTACCCTTTACTCTTTACGGTTATCGCACTTCAGTGCGCACTACGACAGGGGCAACTCCGTTCTCTTTAGTCTATGGAATGGAAGCCATCTTACTAGTGGAAGTTCAGATTCCCTCTCTAAGAATCATGAAAGAGGCGGGCTTAGATGAAGATGAATGGATTCAGACTCGACTCGATCAGATAAATCTGATTGATGAGAAGAGACTTGCGGCTGTTTGTCATGGGCAGATATATCAGAAATGCATGACCCAGGCATTTAACAAAAGAGTTAAGAGACAGGTGTACCAACTTGGCGACTTGGTGATCAAGCGTATCATTCTACCACAAGGTGATCCCAGAGGCAAATGGACTCCCACATACGAAGGGCCATTTGTAGTTAAGAAGGTATTCTCAGGTGGAGCCATGATACTCGCTACTATGGATGGTGAAGACTTCCCACATCCCGTGAACGCGGACATAGTTAAAAAATACTACGCATAAAAGAGACCCGCTAGATCGACGTATCTAGGCAAAAGTAAGGGCATCCCGGCGAACCAAAAGGGTTCAGGCAAAAATTAGGGATATATAAAAAAAATGTACACCCGGCAAGTCGAAAACCTGAAAAGGCGGCTTGGGCAAAAAAGGGTATCCTGGTGGACTGAAAACCTGAAAAGGCGGTCCAGGCAAAAATTAGGGATTAAAGCGTATGACTATGTCCCGTTCTTAGTCAACTTCATCCAAGTTCAAGGGACTGAACAAGCCAATCACTTCCATCCGACAGCAGGGATGAGATGCTTGAAGACATAATGACAGTAGTAGACTTAAAATCAATAGGACTTCTTCCACATAGCTTTCTCTTTGTTTTCGACAATTTCCTCTTACTAGGATTTCTGTCTCCTTGTACACAAATTGCCTGTTTATAGGCCTTCTTTCAAAATCAATACAACCTTCTTTCAAAAGATGCTTTTGTTTTTCTTTTTCTGTTTTGTTTGCGTAAACGTCCATTGATTTAATTTGAATTAATATATGCATTTGAATATGACCAATGTTTACCAAAATACATGCATAGAATAGCAATAGCAATTACTACAAGACTTCAGGATCGAGGATAAGGTCTAACCATGCTTCCAATGAATCCGCTACCAATTCTCTTCCCCAGCAAGCCTATTTTTCCCAGAAGAAATTGGCAGTATTCCCCGGCACAGCCAGCTATTCCCCAACAGAGGTCGGCATCGCCAGACAGGCTGATCATCTCATCCATCTCCAGCCCGACTCTGCTGAATATTTCCACCATCAGACAGAAATCAAGCATCCCCAGCCGAGAAAGGGTCATCGTTACAAATATCTCCAATCAGTAGATGGGGATTTATTTTCCCCAGTAGAGTCCCCAAGCAGAACTTCTCATACGCATAACTCATTCATTACATCATTTCACAGCATACGCATGCATACAACATTCGCATTTATTTTAGCATAACACGAAACATCTCATACATCACGACATAGCATGAAGCTAACCTTTCTTTGCAGGTTATTTATCCTCCTGATATAGTCAAAGTAGAAGGTTCATTCAGACAGACACCTTTATCAATCACATTCAAGATTCAGATACATATTTCAAATACAGTTCATGGGAACATTCATTCTGACAACACTTCGATATCCTCCTAACGATGGCATCTCTAAGCCCATCCCAGACATTTATTGCAAGTACAACATATACAGGTTATCAGATACAGCCTAACGTACGGTTCATTCTGATTCAGCCCAACATATGACTTCTTCAGCAACTCCAATGCGGTCTAACGTACGACCCATTTGGACCTTCAAATCCTCAGATGCTGCCTAGCGTACGGTACATTCAGGGGTGTAGTCTAGCGTACGACTACTTTCTTTTTCAGATGCAGCCTAACGGACGGCTCATTCTACAACTCGGATACGATCTAACGTACGATCCATTCTGAACTTCAACAACCCCAACGCGGTCTAACGTACGACCCGTTTGGATCTTACAACCCTCAGATGCTACCTAACGTACGGTACATTTCTGAAGTGTAGTCTGGCGTACGACTACCGCTTTCATCATCAGATGCGGCCTAACAGACGACTCATTCTGCGACGGTCTAACGTACGACCCGTTCGGATGTCCATCCCCTCAGATGCTACCTAACATACGGTACATTTCTGAAGTGTAGTCTAACGTACGACTACCCCTTTCATCATCAGATCCTACCTAACATACGGTACATTTCTGAAGTGTAGTCTAACGTACGACTACCCCTTTCGTCATCAGATTCAGCCTAACGTACGGCTCATTCTGCAACTCAGATACGATCTAGTGTATGGTCCATTCTGATCCTTTATCCCCAACAGCATATGACACACTCCGACTCCCCAGCGAAGTCGGCAGCCTAATGGATGACTCATTATACGGTCTAACGTACGACCCAGTGTGGCACCCATGTCTTCAAATTGGCCTAATATACGGCACGATCTGAAGCTTTCGTCATCAAACCTCCCGGATGGCATCTTTAAGCCCATCTCCATCAAGACCAACTGTCGATTCTCAAGTGCAAATTTTTGGGGCATTCTGGTGTTCAATAATCTTCCACCTCCAGACCACGAATGGCGTATACACCATTCTAACTCTCTCGGTCCAAGAATATTGAACAGGGGCAGCTGTCATACCCCAAAATTTGCCCATTATATTTCAAGACATTTTGCAAGGCATTCCGACTCATATATAACACTGATCTTGAAGAAACAAAGGCCCAGCTCACGGATGGCCCAATCCAGAAAATGGCCCAAACTGGCCTGTTCGCTACGCGCTCGCCTAGCGAAGCTGACAGACAACAAAAATTTCGGGCTTCATTCTGAGCCCAAAAAAAAAAAAAAAAAAAAAAAAAAAACGAAAAAAAAAAAAAAAAAAAGAGAATTTTTTTTTAATTAATTAATTAATTAATTAATTAATTAATTAATTAATTAATTAATAATTAAAATAAATAAATAAATAAATATAACAAATTATTTTGGACTTGGGTCTCCCTCATTCCAAGCCCATTACCCACGAAATTAGTCTATAAATACTGAAGTTTCAGTAGGGGAGTGACACTTGGAGTTACACTGGGAGATTCACTGGGGAAAAAAAGAGGAGGAGAATAGAGAAGAACGAATAGAAGTTTTGGCATAGGAACCCTGCCTACCCGGAGAATTCAGAGTAAAGAAACCCTGAAGGCAGCCCATCTGCACCGAAGCCATCGCCGTCCAATTCCCGCTGCCTAACTTATTCCGATACTACAAGTGGTCAATCCCTTCAACCTTGAATTGGCAAACAGGTTTGCGTATCTCTATTGTTTATACTTTCAATTGGCCATATCTACATATATAATGCATCATGATTAAATGTTGATATATAATTTGCTTTCGTATGGGAATTTAAATATGCCTGAATACCCTGAATGTTTGATCATGTTATTCCTGTGATAAAATGCCATAAAATTCAAAGTTCCTAACGTGGGGCTGTTTTCAAATTCAAAATCCGTGGCCGCTCGCTAGCACCTCGCTAGGCGAGCCTGGGGCGAATATTCGCCTGGCCTTCGCTAGGCGAGGCAGAGGCGAACAAGACAGTAGCTGACTTTTCTATTCTGTTTTTTTTATGTTTTATCATAGCCATGCATTATTCATCCTATCCTATTTATTGTTGTGATATTTCTCCGGTGTAATCTTCGATTGCACCCTGATTTGGTGTTCTGACATGTTTCTTTTTTTGAGTTTCGTAAAGGTTCACATATCCCAGGAAAAGGTTATTGGCTAGGTATTCCGCTTTATTTGTGGGATACCCTTGTGGAGTTTCACCCTAAATTAATTTTTTAATGTATTAATTTCTAATGTATTAATTTTTTAATATATTATTTTTAATAATTTTAATGTGGAGTTTCATCCTAATTATATAATTAATTGTAAAACTTTGCCTTTGAATAAGTGATCTTGGACCTCTCTTTGTTGCCTTACGATTACGATATTACGGTCATGTCCCGCGAACGTGGGGATACCCTTAGCAAAGACCCTTCGGTTAAATCATCATAAAATAAATTATAGTCCCTCGGATGTTGCCTTCGAATATACAACTTTGTCCCTCGATGACCCTCCGATGTTGCCTACGGTTAAAAGATGATAGTCCCTTCGAATGCTAAGGTATCCTCGTAACTGTTGCCTTCAATGACCAATCGATGACCCTACGATGACCCTTTTACATCCAAAGGATAAAACTACTTATTTCTCAATAATAAGGACAGTTTTACCCTCATAAGGATAGGAAATACTCATAAAGACCTTGGGTCGGTATAACTCTTAATTGCTGGCTCACAACCTAAAACATTTTTTCACACCTCACACCTTTCAAAATACCTTCAGAAAATCACCACTTGGTATACATTCATACTAGAATCATTACCGAGTTATATTTTTCTAAACAATTTTCAAAACTAAACGAGATAATCACTTTGTATACATTCATACAAGAATCATTGCAAAGTTAAATTCTCTTTCCAAAAACAACTTTCCAAACAATTCACAAACACTTTTTTTCAGACAAAAATAATATAAGTGATCGAGCAATTAAGAGCCCATGGATAACCATGGATACAAAGGGTGCTAACACCTTCCCTTTGTATAATGTACCTCCCGAACCCAAAAATCTAAATTAAGGTCTTTCCTGTTCTTTTCCACCTTTCCTTATTGGATAAAAGAAAAGTCGGTGGCGACTCTTGCTAACCGCGACATTGCGATAAAAAACACAAAAAGTCCAGTTCACCGTATGACACTATCTCATCATATGCATTAGCATTGGGATCACACCTTGGCATCCTCCTTACCCCTCACTCATTGGGTTTTCATTGGGAGAGATCACCAAGCACCATGTGATTGTATCATACTTTGTATTTCATCATTTACTAACCAAAATACCAAAAGTATGTCTTTGCTATTATCTAATTCTTTTGTCGGTAGGGCATGATCACCTTTGATCTATCAAACTCACATCTAGGGTTTAAGACCCTCATTGCCAAAATCTCAATCAAGAAATCGTCTACAATGGCTTTAGACATCATATATAGATCTCCATCAGCTTCACATGTTATTTTGATCATCAAATCATCAAGAGTTTGGAGTTGGCTTGCCTTGGAAACCCTAGTTCATCTGGGTATCTTATGTAACTTCTTCACCAAGCTTCTTCAACAATCGATAAAAAATTTCAAGGGATACTTAAAATTTCATCATCTTATGCATATATTATCTCCCATGAGTCCCAAGAGTCAAGAGAATTGCAAGTTAGCCAGTTGGTTGGTGGTGGTTGACTAGCAGAATTCATCTGATCCTGGGGTCTCCTAGACACCATCTCCTACAATTTTTATCATATGAAAATTATTCCAAGAGAAACATTGCTCTAAATGACATTCCAAACAACTTTCATGTTTAGGTCTAGAGCTAGTTTTGCTTGGAAAGTTATTTTTTATGGTGAAATATTATAGGTCATTTTGTCTAAACCCTAATTTGGAATTCAACTTCCCAAGGCCATAACTTTCTCAATTTTTATGAGATGAAAGATTTCCAAGTTTAAAAATCAAATTCAAGGTGTCTACTTCAACTTTGATGTTTGGAGGAAGAGCTAATTAAACTTTTATGAGCATGTGATATGAGGATACATTATAGGTCATTTTGAACCAATTCCATTGAACAAGTGATTTTCCCCAACTTCAAAAATGCACAACTCCTTCATATAAAATCCAAATGATGTCAAATGTTTGACCATTTTTAAGGACTTTGAAATATCTATAACTTTGATGAAGATACTTTTCTCATTTAAAGCTCACATACAAAGTTAGCCAATGTGGAATAAGTGAACATATGGCTTGACACTTAGAAATATTTTTGATATGTTAAAATTTCCAAACTTCCACCTCAAAGTACATCATGTTACAAGCTTCAAATGGAAAAGTGTTCAACATAATAGTTGTTCCTAATGATCTAACCTTTCCAGAAAGTCCAATTTCATCCATTTTGGACAAGATTTGAATGGTCTGTGCATGGCTTGAACATTGCATCATCATTTGGCAAAATCAAAACTTCAAACAACTATGTACAGTTGCCTTGCATTCCAAGTTGATTTCAGACCTCTTCACACTTGATTATGGACCTAAGAGAGTGACTTCATGGGCCTGTACACGCCCATGCAAGCATGCATCATTCATTGCCAATTTTAGAAGCAACTTTGAAGGTGCAAATAACATGTGCTACAACTATAAATAGAGATCCTTGGCATCAGAAATAAGGATCCCTTCGCCCCAGCTTTGCTCCAAGACCCCAAACCCTTCCATTTGAAAGGATAATCCTGAGAATTTTCTTTAAAATTAGAGTTTGAATCTCCCTATTTTGAGATTAAAAACTCTAGGGATCCAAAGCCTTTGGTTGATTCTAGTCTACTTCTGCAAGCTTCCTGAGTGAGATCAAGCAAGAATCAAAGCAAGAGCAATCGAATTTTGAACTGCATTGAAGGTATTTTCTAGAATTTTTTCGATTCTCACTTAATTCTCCATAATTCTCTTGGTTCCTTGGTTGTCTGAAGTCCTACCAATGTAGGCAACAAGATTGAGTTTCTTTGAGGTCAAATTAAAGCAACTCAGATCATGTACCTCAAATTTCAACTCCATGTATCTTTCAATATACTTGGAGTTAGGATGAATTGAGGCCAGATTCGTGATCAGTGCCATTTTTACTTTAAAATCATGTCCTTATTTTTTATTTTAGTGATGGTGATGAGTGGACCAATCCGGCAAGGCTCGCTGGAGAAGGTGATCGGAGTTTTGCTCCGGTGGTGAGCTGGCATGGTCCAGAGCCACATGATCTGTTTGAATTGTTTTAATCACGAGCGTTGGTTTTGAATACCTTGTTTGTGGCGCGCTGACTCAAGTCCATGGTGGAACGCGTGTTTGGATCCACTTGATCTGCCACCTCAATTAATGAGGGAGATCAAATGGTCTACGTTTTTTCTGATTATTTGAATTTCATTTTATTT
The DNA here is from genome assembly GCF_024323335.1 of Lathyrus oleraceus. Lineage (NCBI taxonomy): Eukaryota > Viridiplantae > Streptophyta > Magnoliopsida > Fabales > Fabaceae > Lathyrus > Lathyrus oleraceus. Next base: position 166,299,128 of record NC_066581.1, on the reverse strand, counting down.
GTCCTATTTTCATTAATTCATATTAATTTTAATATTGATCCAAAAAATATGAGAGTTTCACCAAAAAAATTTAAATAAATTCCTCTTTCAGTTTCTAAATTAAAATTATTTTTTTGGATAATTATTAATATTTTTCATGATTTAATTGATTTTGTGACTATTTTTAATTGTTTAAAAATAGTTTAAGTTTCCAAAAATTATGAATTTTTTTCTCCAAGGTCCTTTGACCTTGTTTGACCTATGATAAATCTCATGCCCATTTCTTTGGTGTGTTGATGAGTTTATAGGAAATTGACCAACCATTATTTAATTTAATGCATATTTTGATTATTTTTAATTGTTTAAATGCCAAATAAATTGTGTTGAGCTATTTTAATTGACTTGTTGAGTTTGACTTGTGTTGTTGGGCCTTGGTCAAGGTTGATTTGACTTTGTTAGGTTAAGATCATTGGATTTAGGGGATTGATGGAATGTACATTCCATCTCCCAAAATTAATGAATGATCTTAATTTGGTAAAAGTCCTCCTTTGACCAATTTGTGCTTGATTCATTCCCCTACTTCTTCATCTCATTCCCTTTCTTTATTCATTCATGTCATGGACCTATGATATCTCTATATCCTAATGCTAGTTGATTGGAAAATCAACATGAGTATGGATGAGATTAGGTCCACCATTTTGCATATTCTTTTTGTGTGTGGTATGTTTCATGAGCATAGTCCATTATACTATGTCTCTAACATGCATTAACACCAAAATTCTATTGCCCAGACTCAAATAGTTGCGACTTCTACATAAGTCCAATTACGATTGCTTAACATAGAGCTAAATTTATGACACAAAAGGCATAATATTCTAGTAAGTGAGATTGTAAGTCTCCCCTCTTTCATGGTATTGTGTGGAAACTTGGCCTTTTTTCCTTCCTTTGAAAGATGTCTTGGTTCAAGGATCCAATGTTTGTGATAAGTCGGTTGAGTGTTCTCCAAAGAATGACTTAAACAAAACAAAGCAAAAGCAATACTAACTTCTAATCAACTAACAATTAACATTTAATTTCAAGACATTTACTTTTATGCATTTTAATTTTTAACTTTTAATTTATTTGCCATTATTCATACCATTCAATTTGTTTACTTAATGTCATTTTCACTTTGCCCACTTGGGCCATAATTTGTGATATATTGTGTTTGTATATACTTGTTTATTTGTGTGGTCTTTTGACTTTAATGTACATAATAAGAACAAAAAACCCTAAAAAATATCTTGTGCGGACTGTTGGTTTGATCTGAGACTATTGGAATTAGAATTTAGGCAACACTCCCTATGCAAAAGACTTGGCCAATGCCAACTTTCAGAAAACCAATTGCTTGTGAGTAAACATCCATCTGATACAATATTGAAGATCCATTTGAACTCATCTGCTACATGATCATAGTGAAGCTATTATTTTGAACCTATGTTTATCGCCATCTTTGAAGTCATCTGATGCATGGGAAATTTTGAAGAAAGATTATGGAGTCGCTAAGCTTGGATGTGGATATCTTGATTTGATGCCTTGCTCTTCATCTTTCTATTTGTGTATTGATATTGCTTGATTCTAAAGTCCAAGGGATATTTGGGTTTTTATATGACATTCTTGTCTATTGGATTGCAACCCATTGGTCAGATCTTTTCAACTTTCAACTTTAAATTTGTGCTTAGGATTAGTCTCTTCATCTCCTTCCCATTTCTTTAATTTCAAAATCTCTCCCTCCTTTTAAAATCTTCTTTGCTTGTGTTTGTGTTTTCAAAACTTAGACTTTATTGCAAATTAGAAACTTTGGCCTTATGCCATTGCATTTTCAAAAACCTTTTCTCAATCAAACTTGTAAATAAACTTAACTATACTTAACTTAAAATTTCAAAAGCCAAAACGAACTAACACTCATTCAAACCATTTTAGGCCTCTTGTGCCTTTGCTAAACTTAAATTTTGTTAAAAACAATTCACTCACTTTGAAATTTATACCACGAACTACGAGGGTTTGATCCCTCATTTTTATGTAGGTACGTAAGCATAAGTCCAAAGGTCTTGTCAAACACAAAAATTTAATTAATGAATTCTTTCCTCATCCCTCCATTCTATTTATTGCAAACATCATTTTATACAAAAACACATATGCACACAAAAAGGGATCCCTAGGAGTACCTAGGACACTTTGGGTGCTAATACCTTCCCTCTGTGTAACCAACCCCCTACCTGTAATCTCTGGCATTTTATTAGTTTTGATTTGAAAACTTCTTATCTTTTTGGTATTGTTCGTAATTTTCCCTTTTCCCTTTGAAATAATAATAGCGCGGTGGCGACTCTGGTTTTATTAACGTTTAACTTATCCATAGCTTGATGATCATGAATTTACCGCTACAGTGTGAGGTTCTGAGTTCTCTTGGCAAAGCTTGGGCAAGGTGTGTGTGTGATTTCTGAGGCCACGAGCTTGTTTAAATAGGCAAAGGGAATTGATCTTTTCACCACTTGAAATTTTGCTGAAATTGGAAACCAATATGCATGGATGCATGTGCAATGGTTTGGTCCTAAAGAATGATGCAATCCATCTTCAATTCGTGCACAAAGAGTACTGAGGTCATCACATGGAAGCATGCAAAGAGGAGTGATCATTTTAATTCAAATCTTTCCAAAACAAACCCAACAAAGTAATCATGCGCAAGTCCCTCAATCTTGGTCCAAATGAGGTGATCTTGGACTTTTTGGAAAGGTGAGATCAGGGGGAACAACTTTCATGTTAAACACGTTTCCATTTGAAGCTTGGGTCATGATTAATTTTAAGGTGGAAGTTTGGAAAATCAAACATAATTTAATATTTTCTAAGTACCAAGTCAAATGTTCACTCCTTCCACCTTGAATAACTTTGGCTATGAACTTCAAATGGAAACAGTTCCTTCATAAAAGTTGTAGCTATTTCAAACCTCTTCAATTTGGTCACAAATTTGACATGAAGGAGTAATGCATTTTAGAAGTTGAGGAAAATCACTTGTTCAACGGTAATGACCCAAAATGACCTATAATGTTTCCTCTTGGCACATGCATTTGCAAGTTGAATTTGAACTTATTTATAACATAAAAGTTGAAAAGGGCATATTGAATTTGATCATGGAAATTGAATGGCTTTCATCTCATAAGAATTGAGCAAGTTATAGTCCTTGGATGTTGACATCCTAACTAGATTCAGACAAAATGACCTATAATCTTTCACCATAAAAATTGAATTTCCAAACAAAAATAGCTCTTGACTTCAACATTAAAGATGTTTGTAATGTCACAAGGAGTAACTTTACTCTTGGAATCATTTTCATATGACAAAAAATGTAGGAGATATGGTATAGGGAACCCCAATTTTGACCAGTTGACTTTCTTTGGTCAACCACCATGAACCAACTTGCAAACTTGAAATTCTATTGATCTCTTGGACTCATGGAGGATCATATATGCATAAGATGATGTAATATGAAGTATCCCTTGAAATATTTGATCAAATGTTGAAGAAACTTGTTGAGGAAGTCATACAAGATACCTAGATGAATTAGGGCTTTCTAGGCAAACAAGGTTCAAACTCTTGATGTATTCTTGATCAAAATGATATGTGAAAACCAGGGGGACTAATATATGATATCTATAAACAATGTAAACCATCTCTTGATTAGTCTCCTTGCATTAAGGTCCTTAAACCCTAGATATGAGCTTGATGAGGCATTGGTGAATGCACACAGTACCTACAAAAGCAATAAACTATACGTTGACATATTTTTGGTATTTTGGTTAGTAAATAATGAAAAACAAAGCATGATACAATCAAACATGCTTGGTGACCTTTCCCAGTGCAAACCCAATGAATGGGGGGGGGGGGGGGGGGGGTAAGGAGGATGCCGAGGTGTGATCCCAAAGCCAATGCATATGATGAGAGGACATGAGGGATCTTAGGGTCAGAATTGGGGTCTTACACTATGTGGCTTTTGCAACATTGGTTGAATGCCACTTTTGAATATCAGTTGGGTTACCCGATGTCGGAGTGCATCATGCGTTTAAATGAGGACCGACCAATCAAATGAGTAATACTTGCCCTGATGACATGCTAAGAAACCCCCAACAATCACCTTTTCATGAAATACCTTAACATGTTCATCGAGGCTGAAAAATTTGCTCCAGGTATGGCTCCATTCGTGGATCGAAGCTTTGGCTAAAAATGGTTTAAGAATCCTTTCCCAGGTGACTCTCCTCAAGCTGTAGTGCAATTAAGTGTTATGTGGAGGGAATTTTTGAGCCCCATGCTACTATCCATTAGGATCGAAGCCGGGTCGAAGGGGTATGGCTTCATGATTTACCAACCCAATTTGGTGTCACATTCGACTGACATAAAGCTTGCACGCATTTCCATAAATCCACTCAACACCTTGAACTACCCCTGTTTAAGTTCCAACAATCTTTTTTGACAACCGTCGATTTCGATGAACAGTGGGCTGACTACCAACGTCAACAATTTTCTAGTGATCTCTTTCTTCAACATATGATTGATGCCTTTTCCACCCTCACTGGAGAAATGCTGCCTCTACCACTGTCTACTGATTCTCCCGACGCAACACTCCAAATTACCAACGCTGACGAAGCCCCAACAAAAAAGGTAACCATTTATTCTCTAACCTTTCCTTTCTTTATAGAGAGCAAAAATAACCATTTTTTCTCTGTTGTTAGGGTCAAAAAAGGGTTCCAACAACTGAACCAACCCTTGAAAAACCTTCCAAAAGGCAAAAGGTGTCATCGACTCCGAAGCTGAAGGTACTTAGTGTCAGTGTTTCATGAGGCTTTATCTTTTAACAATTTCGTTACCCTTTCACTTGTCTTCTAACTCAGGTTCCTGAAGAGGTCCCTTTGGTCGATAATGAAGATTCCGTTGGCAGTGTGCATTCACACATTTTTCCAACATCGAAGGTGCCACCGGTGACTCCACCAACTCCAACACAAAAAAAGAAAGTCCAAGCTAAGAAACCCCCTTCAAGGGTCTCTCTTTAGACCACGAAGCCCGTAGTTACAGATTATCTTAGTGAAGTTTATTCCCCTCATGGTCCAGAAAGAAGTCCTCATGTCTCTCCACCATACGTGGCTTCTCAAGTATTTGTCTCTCTTTGTTTTACCAACTCACGAACTTACTCTCCGACGTGGGTTCTGACTTCTTGATTCTAGGAACATGTGACCGATTTGACTCCAGCTGAGCTCGTAGTTGAAGCAAGGGTCGACAATCAAGCAGTGGATGCTTTCTTGAGTCCTCAAAGACAATACGAGTTTCAAAGCGTTTCGCCTGAGGCTAAACAACATCTCATTGCACAATAAAATCAATCCTCTCCGATTATTGTTGGCAAAGGAATCTCTACCAGTACTTTGACTCCGAAATAGGTTCTGCCTATGAAGCAACCGAATCCGGCAGAAGCTTTGAGGAAGTTGCAGCAACTTCGTCATGTTTCTACTGAGACCCAACCTTCTTCTTCGACTATTGCACCTTTTTCAGGGATAGACGCCATTGTCACACTCAAACTTCAACAACTAAAAGATCATCTGTTTGAGCATGAATTCTTAACTGTCCTCGAAGAAGAAGAAGGTCTAGCATACAACATCTTTAAGCTTCTCGACGAACTTTCCCTTCATGAGCTTTCTGCCCCGGTTGTCAAATACTTGATTGAGTTTGAAGCTTTCTTCACCCAATTGGTCAAGGATATTGCCCTACGTCGAAATGCTTATTTTCAGATCAAGACCAAGATCAACGAGATAAGGCTTGAGTGGGATTTCAGTAAAGCGTGTGAGAAGAAACTCAATGACTTTGAGGCCAAGAGACAAGAGCGTCTCAACCAACAACAAGCCTTCGATCAGCAAATTTCGGACTATCAAGCTCAAATAGTCGAACTTAACAAGAAGATTGCTGAAGTATAAGCACAAAAAGCTTCTTTAGATACGACCGAACCTCTTCCTACTCAAGATGTCATCGACCATGAAGTTCTGAAAGGGATTTCACATGGCGAAAATGCCCTTAAGATTGAGGCCAGTATTAAGCAACTGCGGGGGAAGCAAATCCTTCTTGACAATCTAATCGGTTATGAGGCAACCTTTTTTGAGGATTTTAAATCTAGATTTCTCGCTTGACTTTTCTTTTTGTAGCGACCCTTGTAAGGTCGGTTAACCACTTTGTATGCCATCTTGGATTTTTTAAAACAATTTAATGAATATTTTCACTATGTTTGGATTTGAATCTCTTGTAGCATAGGTTTATATATTTTTCAAATATTTCCCATTTACCCTTAAGATCCTTTGATCCATGCCTAGTTCCTAAATTTCGTAGGCATTGTTCGTAAATGTTCAGAATATTTGAAATGGTCCCTCCCATTTTGGAGACCATTTTCCTAAGGTTCAATCTCTTCGATCCATAGGTAGAATTACTTTCCAAACATAATCATTTACTGCAAAGGTTTTCGTTTTAACCCTTCTGTTGTACACTCTGGCCACACGCGCCTTTTGTCATATCAATACATCCATTGCGGCCAACCTCTCTTCGCCTAAATCAACCAGTTGGTCGAACATCAATTCCCAATACTGTTCCAAATGGATATTATTCCGGAGTTGCAACCTGACTGATTGTAGACAGATCTCTGCTGGTAACACAACATCGTGCCCAAATGCCAAACAAAAAGGCGTCGAGTTCGTCGCCTCTTTTGAGGATGTTCGATAAGCCCACACAATTTGGTCTAGTGTCCTGTGCCAATTCTTAGGTTTTTTGGAAATGTGTTTTTTGATTAAACGAATTATCACTTTGTTGGCTTCCTGGACTTGACCATTTCCTTGGGCGTAATAAGGTGTAGAAGTTACCAACTTGAAGCCTGTTTCGACGGAAAATTCTTGCATCTTTTGTCCCACAAAAATTGAACTTTGATCTGTGTTAATGGTTTCGGGAATGCCAAACCTATATACGATGTGTTATTGAATGAATTCGATCATAGCCTCTTGATCCACTTTTACCAAAGGGATAGCTTCTATCCATTTTGTAAAGTAGTCTATTCCGACCAGGACAAACTTTTGTTGTTTCGATGAGGCCGGTCAAATTTCACTGATGACATCTAACGTCCACCTCTGAAAAGGCCAAGGCTTGATAATTGGCACCCTTTAGAAAACTCGATACAATCTTTTAACATACTAGGCCAATAAACGCCTTACCGGAATAGCATCCATTTCATCTTATGATCTTCTTGGTGTGCCCCACAGGCTCCACTGTGTACTTCAGATATGGCCAAGTAAGCTTCTGTATTTCCAAGACACTTGAGAAATATTCCTTCTGGAGTTTTCTTCAACATCTCATTTCCCAGGCCTACATAACTTAAAGCCATGTACTTGATTTTCTTGTCAGTGTTTCCGACTGGATTTTACAAGTACTCTATGATTGGTCTTCTCCAATCTGACTGTGACAAATTTTCAATGGAAAAAACTTCATTTCTTGCAAAAATTTCAAAATTTGTGAGACATTCATCGCAGCTGAAACTGCTGTTGGAGTCCCTTGCCCCCTAGTTTTTGGGATTGCCATATTAGGTGACGGAGGGACGTTTGACACCATAGTTTCCTCTATATCAATAAAATCCTTGAGTTTGGCTTTCGATAACTTGTACCTAGAGGCGATTTATGCTAATTCGTTGGCTTATTGGTTCTCCATCATTGGCACATGCGTAATGATGCCAACCTCGAAGCATTCCAATAGTTGTGTCGCCATTGCGAAATGCATCAACATATTTTCTTTAATGAACTTGTATTATCGTGTGATTTGTATAATCCCCAATTCCGAGTCTCCCTTAACCTCTACTTTCTTGGCTCCTGAATTTGTCAGAATTTTAAGACTAGTTATTAGGGCTTCGGATTTTGCTTCGTTATTGGAAGATTTTCCGTTGACTTTACATTTGAACTTCGTCGGAATGTCTTGTGGGGATAATATTAATACCCAAACTCATGTTCCATTCTTGTGGCTTGACCTGTCTAAATATAACTTCCAATGGTTCGTGTCAACCATGTTTACTGAAGGTTTGACTATGGCATGATGCACGATAAAATCTGCTACTATCTGGCCCTTCATAGCCCTCAAAGGCTTATAAATTAAAGAAATTTTTGTTAATGCTAGCGCCCATTTCCCAATTCAACTATGCAGAATGGCTATGGACTACATATGTTTAATAACATCACAATGATATGAAACATAAACATCAACTAGTTTTATATATTGCTTTAATTTCATACATGAGAAGTACAGTCATAGGCACAGTTTTTCAATTAGACTGTACCTAGTTTCAACATCTATCAAAACTAGATTGAGGTAGTATATGGGTCTTTCGACACCAATGACATCCTCTTGATCTAACATACTTCCTATTGTCGTATCGGACGCAGCAATATACAAACTCATATTCTTATTCCTACTGAGAGGTAACGAAATTGGAGGCATTGTAAGGTACTCTTTGATGGCATCGAAAGCCTCCTGCTGCTCTTGTCCCTAGTGAAAATCACTCTCCTTGGTCGTGAGGAGTGGCTAAAAAATCTTCGTCTTGCCACTTAGATTCGATATGAATCTTCTCAAGAAGTTTATCTTCTGCAACAAATTTTGGAGTTGTTTCTTTGTCAATGGAGCCATGAGGTCCAAAATTGATTTTGTGTTATTTTGGTTGATCTCGATGCCTTTCTTGTGTACCACGAAACCTAAGAAGTCTCTTGCATGTACACCAAAATCACATTTTAATGGATTCATTTTCAATCCATATTTTATCATTCTCTCAAATGAGTGTCGAAGGTGATCATTTTTAGATGACGATTTTATCACCGTATCATCAATGTATACTTGCATAATTTTTTCAATGAAATCGTGGAATATGGCATCTATGGCTCTTTGATAGGTTGCTCCTGCATTTTTTAGACCAAACGACATCACAACCCATTCATATGTCCCCAAAGCTCCAATACATTGAAACATCATCTTGGGGACATCATCTTCTGCTATAAGAATTTAATTATAGCCAGAATAGCCATTAAGCATACTCAAATATTCGAAGCCTGCGAATAATCGACTAGCATCTCCTCCATTGGAATCAAATACTCATCTTTTGGAGTAGCATTATTTAAATATCTAAAATCTATACAAACTCTAAGAGTTCCATTTTTCTTAATAATCGATACTATATTAGCTAGCCATTCAACATACCTTGCAGTTCTGATGAACCGACTTTTGAGAAGTCTTTCGATCTCCTGCTTAATCTTTATAATGACCTCTGGAGCAAAGCATCTAGGATGTTTCTTTGGCCTTTTCCCAAGTTGAATAGGCAATCGATGCTCCACCATACTTCGATCTAAACTAGACATTTAGCCGTATTTTCAAGCGAAACAGTCTCTGTATTCTATCAATACTTCAATCAGTTTAACCTTTATCTTTGACCCAACTTTAGTACTTATATATGTTGGTCTTTTTGTGACTCCGCCTCCTAAATCAATTCTTCGAGTGGGTCTTGTGCTTTCATTTTCTACAACTCATTCAATGGGTTTTTCTCAAACCCCAAAATCTCATTGTCATAGATGCAATCAAGCCTCTGGCTTTCTGAAGCTGTTGTTTGGTCTTGTCGACCATCTTCTCCCTCTTTGGCTTTGAGAGCCAAGTTCTGAAGTCTCTCCCCTTCTAGGGCTGACTTTCTTTTGCTTTCAGCCAAATAGGCCAAAATTTGAGCAAAACATTCTAACTCAGCAATCATCTTCATCAACTACGGTCCACCCCATGGATGGAATTTCCATTTCTGGATCCATTTCTTCTTCGGCATCCCATATGGATATGTGTTCGGGATCAAGGTTCAACACGCGACCGGTGTTGACTGAAGTATAAGACCCTAATTCATCATTACAAGGTGCAATGTTGGCCAAATACTGGTAGAAAGATTTCTTCGTGCCCTTGGCCTCATCAACCCTGTAATAACTTTGGTAAGCTTCGATGTTTTCCATGATGTTGAAGGTACTGCACATATTCCATGGATCCATTCTCGTCCAAGGAGTAAGTTAAAATTTTCTCTTGAATTTATTACCATAAAAAGCGTTGAGCATGTGGTCATGCCAACGACTAGATTGACCTGGAGAACACCAAATATATTACTGGTTTTTCCTTCGTAGTTGGATAGAACTATATTATGCTGTTGGAGATCATCGTCACACTTCCCCATATTCTTGAATAAGGTATAAGGCATTAAGTCAGAGGCTACACCCCCGCCCACAAATACCTTGATCACTGCTATTCCATCGACCTTCGCCCTTATGAATAAAGGCTTCAGATGGTACACCATCCCTGGGCTAGGTCTTTCGAATATGTCTTTTTCCTCCTCGACCACGCCAATATTCATAACAATAGAATATTGGTTTTCCTCCAACAGTTTCATCTGGAATAAAGTCTTCCTCTATTTCAGAAACTTCTTATACCATATCATATTTTGCAGGCAATACTTTTGATGTCGCAGGTAACGATGAAATCATCACCATATGTGTCATCATTCGTATCATCATACATGTCCTTGTTGAACTCTTCATCGGAATGGGGAGAATATTCCGGTTCCCCTTCATTTGATCGAGGGGAGTATTGAAACTCCTCCTCATTCGTTTTAAGTGCGTCCTTTGGCTCTCTCTCTTTCTCAACCTGAGGCAAACATTTCATACATTGGTAAGATTCCACCCCTTTCTTCCCTATAGGATCAACAATCATGGCCATTGTTTGATTAGCCACGATCTTTCCTTTTTCTGTCCACACTCCTTTGGGGAATTGCCTCTTTTGTCCAGAGGTTTTGACAGGCTTCAACTGCAAAATCAGAGCCTCTTTCCTAACTTTTTTGTTCCACTGGTAACGCCTCCATTGTGTTCTGGTCATTGGGATTTTTCCTTTGTAGTCGGGAGAAACTACATACCCCCTTGCTTCGACCTTCTTTTCTGGCATCATTGTTTTCTTTTCTAAATCTAGCACTCTCCACTTTGGCCTCTTGCCCCCTTCTGGTTCACCGATTCCACCCACTTCTCCTGTGGGATATCTGATGGAGGAAGGAAATTATTTGGTCGAGGCTGCTGAAACTGCCTCCTGTATTCTTCGTTTTGACGTGGTGCTCCATGCTTGTCGAACACGAATCTAGGGACGACAAACGTCTCCTCTTTCGATGCCTTCTTCTTGTCTGCTTGCAATCTTTCAGCGGCTTTCTCGTCGAACATAGCGCTACACCTCAGACATAGTATCGCGTTTGACCCACTTACTTTACATTTCTATTGGAAATCTGTTAGGTTTTCTCCTGCTTGGGGATAAGTTGATTCAATCCGTCTTCAGCTCCTTTGTCGAAACCATCAGTAGTTTCGACCATTAGTACTTCAAAATATTCAGCTAAAAACACAACATCCAAGGACTCCATGAGACCATCAGTAGTCTCCACCATCATACGTTCAAGAGGTTCAGAGTACAAGGCTTCTTCAACCTTCAAAGGATCAGAGTCCACTTGCATATTTAGCCTTTCGCCAAATTGAAGCCTTCCTTCTTTCAATGCCTTCTGCACTAAGTCCCTGAAAAGAACACATTGATATGTTTTATGACCAAGAAAGTTATGAAACTTACAGAATCCCCTTTTCTTTTTCTGTTCTAGAGGGTGGGTCCTTTAAACCCTGAGGAACAATGATTTGACCATCTTTAACCAATAAGTCTACTATCTCATCGCACTTAGATACATCAAACGTGTAAGTCATTGCAATGTATTTATCATTTTTTCTACTTCGATGGGATTTTTCACATTCGATGGTTTTAAAACATTACACGTGTAAGGAGGTCCATGATTGAGTTCAGCCACGTTGACCTCACTTTCGTCGACATACTTTTCATCCTCAAAAGAGTACTCCTCGACTGTGATATACGACACTTTCTCTTATGGTATCGACCTGTTTTGGTCTTTTCAAGTTTCAGGCGTTCGATGTGTCAAACTATGTCATCTAGTTACGCCATATCCCTCAGATATTGAGCATCCAATTTCTTTCTAATAGAATAACTCAATCCGCATGCGGCTATCTCGACTAACTCGTGCTTAGAGACTTGAGTAAAGAATCTAGCCTTCAATAGTCTAAACCTGTTTAGGTACTGATCAACTGACTCAGCAGTCTTTCGTTTGACAGTGGCTAGTTCTTTCAGACTTATTTTCAACTGCCCCATGTAAAACTATTCATGGAACAATCTCTCTAATTGCATTGTAAACCATGTGAACACATTTTTTGTAAGAGAACTTGGAAAGTATTTCAACTTTGAATCCTCATTATTTGTTATGTCTCCAACTTCGTTTTGAAATCTGGCAACATGTTCGACGATAGATTCTTCGGCATCTCCGGCGAACTTGGTGAATTTTGGAACCTTCCACCCCATAGGCAATTCTGTTTGTAAAACAAAATCTGGTAAAGACAAAGAGTTTTTCGTCCTGAGTTTATTCCACTTCTCACTATGATCTGCTCGACAATAGCTTCTAGGTTTGGTTCCCCAGCCGTTGCCTCTTGTCTAATCTTCCTAACCACATGATCGGGATCCTGGTTCCTATTAACTAAAATAACGGGAGGCCTTCGAACCACCCTAGGAATTTCTTTGAGTTCCTGATATTCTTGTTCGACCATTTCGTCTGCCATCTCCTCTTGTCGGACAGGGGTTTCTGGTCGAGGCGGAGGTGGGGGATTCTGACAAACTTGCGCTCTAGCAGCCCCTAGGCACACCATTAGGAATGGAACGGGAAAAATCACTATTCATGCACGAATTTGAGAGCTTGCAAGGAATGACTATGGAGAACTAATTTCCCAAGAATCAATTCACTGTAATCGGATGCCACTTTGAGGTTCTTTTATAATTTTCCATTAATCTGTTCCTTTGAATTATATCTATAATCACAACTACTTGCTTAATTTAATTGTTTTTACATGATAGAATTCTTTAATTTGATTGTTGTCTGCTTTTGAATCAATTTCGTGATTAGTGTATCTTTTGCATTATCGCGTTCGATCATATTGCGTTTGCTTAATTCACAATAGTTTTAATCCGTTTGCTTTACTCGGAATTCAGGGGCATACTTCGTATAATTGTTATTGCGCTTGTCAGTAGCTTTTGTAATCGAATAGGATCAGACTCGTTTAGGGAATTGGAATTTTATAGGGATCAATGATAAGTCGGAAGATGATATAGTGGGTTGATTCGTTTCAGCTTATTCAAATAATCACTTTTCTTAATCACTTATTTTCTGCATTTTTGTAATTGAACACCAAATCAACCCCCCCATTCGATTACGTTTAATTATTACAAACAAGAATCCTTGAGACGATATCCGAGTTTAATTGTCGCTGTATTACATTTTTACAAAATTACTCGTTTTGATCCGCGCGCGACAGCGGATCAAATTGGCGCCGTTGCCGGGGATTCTTGTTTCTTTTAATCGTTTTTAGAGTCATAGGTTGAGTGTCTAAGCGTATAGGTCCTAGTTTCCCCACAGTTTCGTCCAACTTGCGTTCGGGTGTTTTTGCGGTTTAGGAAAAAACTCTGTTTTTAGGAAAATCGTGTCAGATTATTCCGATTTTTTGTCGATTTATTAGGAAAAAAATCAAGGATCAAAAGCCTCTATTTAGGAACTAAATAGTGGACGACACCCTAAAAAATCAAAATTCCTTATTTTTCTATTTTTTATGATTTTTTTTCTGTTTTGATAGTTTTATAAAATTCCGAAAAAATTCTCAAAAATTTTAAATGACGTTATTAGATTAATTTCGGTGTTAGTTTATTTTTCTAAATTTATTTTAATCGTTTTCCTTCATTGTGTTTGTTTTTGACAATGGCTGATAATAGAACCTTAAGGCAATTAGCTGCTCCTGATGTGAATTACAATGGTTTGTGTATTGAATATGATACTGCTGCTGTTCCTTTTGAATTAAAATCGGGTTTAATACACTTGTTGCCAAAGTTTAGTGGTCTTGCAGGTGAAGATCCACATAGACATCTCAAAGAATTTCAGGTTGTGTGCTCTACACCGTTGAGGCCTGAAGGAATAACTGAAGACCATATCAAACTTCGAGCTTTTCCTTTTTCATTGCAGGGTGCAGCAAAGGATTGGATTTATTATCTCGAGCCAAACTCAATTGCAAGTTGGACTGCCCTGAAAAAAGTGTTCCTAGAGAGATACTTTCCTGCCTCCAGGGCTGCCTCAATAAGAAAGGAGATTTGTGGTATTAGACAAGGTAATGAGTCGTTGACCGAGTATTGGGAGAGATTCAAGCACTTGGTATCTAGCTGCCCTTAACACCAGATCACAGAGCAACTACTCATCCAGTACTTTTATGAGGGGTTGTTACCGATGGACAGGAATATTCTTGATGCTGCTAGTGGTGGAGCACTAGTCGATAAAACTCCAGCTTCTGCCAAAGCACTTATTGAAAATATGTCTCTTAATTCTCATCAGTTCACTACTAGAGATAATTCTGTTCACAACAAAGGCGTGAGTCAAATTCAAGTTTCTTCCAACAAGGCTTTAGAGACCAGAATTGACGAACTCACCACCTTAGTCAAACAACTGGCAGTAGCAAAACCTCAAACAGCAACTGTGTGTGGCATTTGTACTTCTCCTGAGCACCCGACCGATACTTGTCCTATTCTGAGAGACGAGTCCATTACTGAGTTGCCACAAGCTTATGCAGCCAACCTTTACAATCAAAACAGGTACAACAACACTCCTGACCTGTCCACCAACAAATACTATCCCAATTGGAGGAACCATCCCAACCTTCGATATGGAAACCCGCAAACCAGCCAACAACAGAACTCACCTCAAGTGGCTGCCCCAGCACCTTCCGGACCATCCTTGGAGGATCTTGTTAAGCAAATGGCCGTGAACAACCTCCAATTCCAACAAAGGACCGATGCTAGCATTCAGACCTTGAACACACAGATGGGACAACTTGCTACTCAAATAAATAACATGCAAGCTCAAGGTTCGAACTAACTTCCAGCCCAGACAGTTTTCAATCCGAATGGTCCTAATGCTAATGTGAGCGCAATTTCTTTGAGATCCGGAAAACTTACAGAACCAGCCCCTGAAAAAAATAAAAAAATCATTGAGGTAACTTCTGAACTTTCTCCTTCTGAACCTCACTCAGCTGAACTTTCTTCTCCTTCTTCTATTGTGGTTGAAACTGAAAAAATTAAAGAAAAGGAGTATGTGACACTAGTCCCTTTTCCACATAGAGTTCTGAAAAATAAAAGAATTGAGGAGGGAGACAAAGAAAGAGAGATATTGGATGTTTTTCGAAAGGTTGCGGTAAACATTCCGCTACTTGATGTTATTAAGCAGATTCCTAAGTATGTAAAGTTTCTGAAAGATTTGTGTACCAACAAGAGGAGGATTAAGGGAAGCGAAAAAGTAAACTTAGGACGAAATATTTCTGCCTTTATTCAGCCCAAACAATCATCCAAACAGATTGTAGGCGAGCAAAATGTTTTAGCCCTCACTACTCAGGTTCTGCCACAAAAGCAGAAGGATCCGGGAACATTTGTTATTCCTTGTACCATCGGGGATAGTAAATTTGAGAATTGCATGCTTGATTTGGGAGCGGGCATTAATGTTATGCCTACTTCTGTTTATAATAACCTTTGTCTTGGTCCTTTGCAGCATACAGGTTTAATCATTCAATTGGCAAACAGGAGCAACGCTCGACCCGCCGACGAAGTCGAAGATGTTCTTGTTCAAGTTAACGATTTGATTTTTCCTGCAGATTTCTATATTCTAGACATGGAAGGAGAAACCAAGGCAAGCGGAGCTCCCATCATTTTAGGCAGACCGTTCATGAAAACGGCGAAGACAAAAATTGATGTTGACGATGGAACCATGTCCATGGAATTTGGTGACATTGTCGCAAAATTTAACATTTTTGATGCCATGAAACACCATGTGGAGGAGCATTCCGTTTTTCATATTGAGCTGATTTCTGAATTAGTTGATGACTCTAGTTCTGAACTATTTGCGCTTGATTTTCCATCTCTCTCTGGTTTTGATGATATTTATTCATGTTCTGATTGTACTGACACTAACGTTTGTGTTGTCTATGCTGAGATTGATGCTGTCTTACAGGCTGATACATTTCCGACAGGTGAAGTTGTTACCAATAAACTTGTTTTTACAGTTGATGCTCTTGCATTCCCGGCTGCCCCAAGCACTCCATCCACCGAGCAGCCCCCGTCCTTAGAGCTAAAAGAGCTCCCTGAGAACCTGAAATATGCTTACTTGGAGAGTAATGAGAAACTCCCTGTTATTATCTCTTCTAACCTTGATTTCGATCAAGAAAATAAGCTTTTGCAGATTTTAAGGAAGCATAAAAAGGCATTTGGTTGGACATTGGCTAACATTCCAAGTCATATCACCTTCACGTGTCCATTTGACACTTTTACTTTTAGAAGATTCTTTGATCCTGGAATAAAAGGCGAAGATACTAATAAAAATTTCAAGTTCAATGGACATTACCCAAAGCTATTCCATGACAACCCCACTTTGGAAGAAGAAAATGTAGAATATATCTCTTTGGAAAAGGCTGCTTATGTGATCACCTATCCTCCTTGACTACTCGGGTGTGTTCTTTCCTCTCTCTTCTCTCTCTTATTTTATGTTTGTTTCTTTCATTGAGGACAATGCATATTTTAAGTGTGGGGGAGGGAATACTTTAGTTTCTTTGTTTTTGTTCTTTGTTTTGTTTTGTTTTTGTTTTCTTTCTAAAAAAATTGCATCTTCTTGAAAGTTTTAGGCTATAGATTACTTTGAGTCGAGTTTGCGGAGACTTGAGAAAAATTCACAAGATCGGTATTGTTTTAACACCGTAAGTCTCCTACATATGGAAATTGAGTTGAATTTTTATTATGTTTTAGCCTTAAATTCTCATTCTCTGACAGCTCTTGAGTAGTTTATTTCAGCAGTCAGCACCATCTCACACACACTCTACGCAGGGAAGCCGATGAATATAAGTGAGTGTTCCGAAAAAGAAAAAAAAGAGAAAAAAATAAAGGAATGCACCTTCTAAGTTTGGTGACCCTCACCCGGTCACTTAACCCAACGGTTGTAGAACCTTCAAAAAAAAAGTTTTTGACTCGTTGTTATTTGGTTCAGCGGTTTCTGGTGCTGAACTTGGTAGGGCGAATTACGGTCCGATCCCCCGCAACTACAAGTGAGTAAGCAAAGGGTTATGCCACTTAAGTACCAGAACCCCGTGCAGAAAAGGATCAGAGTCACTAACCGGTCGCCTTGCTATGAGTGTGTGGAGATAACGGGCTTAATGTGATTGCGCCTGAATGAAAAAGAGCAAAAGAAGGATGAGTAAGTTAGGCTTTAGTATAATAATATGATTCGAGTTGATTTGTGTATTCAGGAGGTTTATGTCTGCATAACTGTGGATTAGTGTTCTTACAATATCCTTAGTGTGCAAGATTAGTACCTATCAATGCAAAGTTAACCGAAGATGACTTGTAGCCTAGGATGAGTAACTGATGATGTATTTGTGCTTTCTTTGTTTTGTTTTTCGTTTTGCTCGGAGTGCAAAAGTTCAAGTGTGGGAGAATTTGATCAGTGCATTTTGATGCACGTTCTTCCATGTTTGTACTTAAGCATTTCTTTGGTTTGCTTTACTTATTTTTATGTTTTAATGTGTTTTTACAATTTATTTTATTTTTGCACTTATTTGTTTTTTGCATTATATTTTCAGTATTAGCAGCTTTCACGAGAAAAATCATATCTTGAGCTACGAGATCAAGTGGCTCACGTTTTTTTATATTTTCATAGTTTTGTTTTAATCCTTTTATTTTCATTAATTCATATTAATTTTAATATTGATCCAAAAAATATGAGTTTCACCAAAAAATTCAAATAATTTCCTCTTTCATATTCTGAATTAAAATTATTTTTTGGATCATTATTAATATTTTTCGTGATTTAATTGATTTTGTGATTATTTTTAATTGTTTAAAAATACTTTTAAGTCTTTAAAAATTCTGAAATTTTGTATCCAAGGTCCTTTAACCTTGTTTGACCTATGATAAATCTCATGGCCATTTCTTTGGTGTTTTGATGAGGTTTTAGGAATTTGACAAACCATATTTAATTTAAATGTCGTATTTTAGTATTTTTTAATTTGAATAAATGCCAAATAATTTTTGTTGACCAATTTTAATGACTTGTTTGAGTTTGACTCTTATTGTTGGGCCTTGGTCAAGGTTGATTTGACTTTGTCAAGTTAATATCATTGGATTTAGGGGATTGATGGAATGTACATTCCATCTTCCAAAATGAATGGATGATATTAATTTGGTAAAAGTCCTCCTTTGACCGATTTGAGTTTTGATCCATTCCTCTCCCTGTTCATCTCATTCCCCTTCTTTATGCATCTATTTCATTTGGCCTATTATATCTCAAAGTCCTAAGGCTAGTTGATTGAAAAATCAACATAAGTATGGATGAGATTAGGCCTCCTCTTTTGCATATTCTTTTTGTGTGTGGTATGTTTCATGAGCATAGTCCATTATACTATGTCTCTAACATGCATTAACACCAAAATTCTATTGCCCAGTCTCAAATAGTTTTGACTTCTACATAAGTCCAATTACGATTGCTTAACATAGCGCTAAATTTGTGACACAAAAAGTATAGCATTCTAGTTAGTGAGATTTTAAGTCTCCCCTCTTTCATGGTATTGTGTGGAAACTTGGCCTTTTTTCCTTCCTTTGGAAAATGTCTTGGCTCAAGGATCCATGCTTGTGACAAGTGGGTTGAGTGTTCTCCAAAAAATGTCTTAAAATGAAAAGAAAAAGCAAAACAATACTAACTTCTAACTCATTAACAACTAACTCTTTCAAGCCATTTACTTTAATGTCATTTAATTTTAGCTTTTATTCATTTTCCATTATTCATAACATTCTAATTGTTTATGTTAATGCAATTTTCACTTTGTCCACTTGGACCATATTGTGTGATATATCTTGTTAGTGTATACTTTGCTTGTTTGTGTGGTCTTTGACCATTAATGTACATAATAACAACAAAAACCCAAAAAACATTTGCGTGGACTGTTGGCTTGATCTTGGACAAATGAACTTAGAACTTAGGCAACATTCCTATGCTAAAGGACTTGGCCAATGCCAACTTTCTGTGAAACCAAGTGCTTGCAATTTGAAACATCATATGATACATCATTCAAGATCCCTCTGAGTTCATCTGCAACATAATCATTGTGAAGCTGTTATTTTGAACTTGTGACTTGTGGAATTCATCTGTTATATGGGCTAATATGAAGAAGATCATGGAGTGGCTAAAGCTTGGATGTGGCTATCTTTATTTGATGCCTTTGCTCTTCAAGATAATATAATTGTGCATTTGTGTGTTGCTTGATTCTAAATGTTCAAGGGAATTTTGGGTTTCTATTGACATTCTTGTCTATTGGATTGCCACCCATTTGGTCAGATCTTTTCAACCCTTAACTTTTAATTTCGTGCATAGGATTAATCTCTTCTTCTTCTCCCCATTTCTTTAATTTCAAAATCTCTCCCTCCCTTTTCAAAATCTTCTTTGATTAAACTTATTTTGTTCTAAACTTTGACCACTTTGCAGAAAGATAGAAGCTTTGGCCTTGTGCCATTGCATTTTCAAACATCTTTTCTTAAATCAAATTTGTAAATAAACTTAATTTTACTTGACTTAAACTTTCAAAAAAACAAAAAAAGAACTAACTCATTCAAACTATTTTTTGGCTTTTGTGCCTTTCAAACTTAATTTTTGTTAAAAGCAATGCATCCACTTTGAAATTTGTATTACGAACTACGAGGTTTTGATCCCTCATTTTTATGTTGGTACGTAGGCACAAGTCTGAAGGTCTTCTCAAACACAAAAGCATAATTAATGAATTCATTTCTCATCCCCCCATTCTATTTGTTTGTAAACATCATTTTTGTACCAAATACATATGCACACAAAAAGGGCTCCCTAGGAGTACCTAGGACACTTTGGGTGCTAACACATTCCCTCTGTGTAACCACCCTCTTTACCTGTAATCTCTGGCATTTTATTAGTTTTGATTTGAAAACTTCTTACTTCTGGGTTTTGTTCGTACTTTTACCCTATTCCCTTGGAAACAATAAAAGCGTGGTGGCGACTCTTGTTATTTGATGTCTATGTTATCCATAGCTTGATGATCATGAATTTACCGCTACACAATCCAAAACCCGAGGATCAACCAAATTGGCTTGCCAAAGGTCCTAAACCTTGGTAGTATGAGAATGGCGATGATGATGTTTCACTGAATGTCTAACTGATATTATGCATACTTTCCATAAACTCAGATGGCATTCCTAATGTTTTATGGATGGGGACTGTAAAACTGGGCATATATTGCCCAAAAGTTCCCATCATATTCGGCGTCGGTATTTGAGGATGATGCAATGTTAGAATTGGCCCACTATATGCAGTCGAAACCACAGGTATATCGCCGAAACCAACATCGGTTGTTTGTGACGCGACTGTGTCTCCCGCCGAAGGCATTTCTTCGTGTGGTCGTGGTGACACCATCTTTCCACTACGTAGTTGCATATACTGAACACAATAAGACCCACCAGGTGTGCCAATTTGTTTACGCAACAATCTCTATCCTTCCTATAGAGGTTTACTTGTAGGACCAACTACAAAGTCCTAAACCGATGCGTGTTAAGTATATGGTGGTTTTGTTGGTAAAGTGTTTGGAATACTTGAACAATAAGTAAAATGCTTTGTAAACTAGAAATGCACTAAAAGTAAGGAAAGATAAAAGACAAGATACAAATGTAAATGAACGAAGCAAATGAAAATAACCTGACAAGTTAAACGACTTGAAAATAGAGGTGGAAGCAAAAGTACATTTTTGTAGGAAGCTAACTTTTTTCTCTCTAACGCTTCATACTTCAAGTGTATTCCTATTGCAATCCTAAAAATTCCACCTCTTTGAAATGAAAGTTACATCTACTTAAGTAGTAGTAAGAAATAACTACTACGAGGTTATGGCCCATTCATGATGTGCCATGTGTCGGAGCCTATCACCCACGTTACTGGTAATTTCCCACTCTCTGTTTCCCACGATCAATTCCTTCCATGATAAGCTGACTTTCAATTTCGACCGACTCGCCTCCTTTGTCGATCCAACTCTCTTGGTTTTCCCTTCGTCGATCTTGCTTCCGACCTCCCATTGGTCTACCTGGCTTCATGCTTTTCAGGTTGAAATTTTCCAGCTAACAGGTGCCCAATGTCAAGATCCCTGTCAAATTCAAGGTCCATGATAGTCACTTGACTATGTATTGCGGGAATATGGCTACTCACATTGATGATGATAAGTTATTCTTCCAAGAGAGTTTGACTGTTGCAACTTTAAAGTGGTATATGGGGTTGGACATTGCTCATATTAGTTCTTTTAATGACCTTGTAGAGGCATTTGTACGTCATTACAAGTATATTTTGGACATCTCTCTTGATTGTGATTAGCTTCGTTCCATGTAACAGAAGGATAAGGAATCATTCAAAGAATACGCTCAGAGATGGCGTGAAGTTGTTGCTCAGATTAACCCTCCGATGAAGGAAAAGGAGATGACAAATATGTTTCTTAAAACATTGATTTCTTTCTATTATGAGAGGATAGTTTCTAGCGCTCTAAATGATTTCACTGAAATGGTTAGTATGGGAGTCAGATTGTAAGAAGGTGTCAGAGAGGGTCGTTTGACAAAAGAAGCACGTTCATCAAGTGGAACGAAGAAGTATGGCAATAGTTTCCAGAAAAATAAAGAAGGGGACACTTATGCTATTTCTCAAGGGGGAAGGCAGAGAAAACCCATAAACATAACTAATATTAGAACCAGTCTCAACAACAATATTATCAGCAACCTCATATTGTCGTAGTAACTCTGATGATTAGTCCAACTCCTACTGTTCAGACTTATCAACTGCAGTTTCAATAGAATTAACAGTCTAATCAGATTCAACAAGCCCGTGTTTTCATGAAGAGTCAGTTTGATCCTATCCTTGAGACTTATACAAAATTGTAATCAACTTTGTTGCGGAATGGGTTGATTAAAACTAGATCTCTGCCAACTGTTCTAAACCCACTTCCATGGTAATATATACCTGAAGCTCATTGTACTTTTCATCAGGGAGCACCGATGCATGATTTTGAAACCTATTTCTCGTTGAAAGCATAATTTCAGAAGCTCGTCAATAATGGTTTGTTTAAGTTCTAAGATGTCGGACCTAATGTGCAAGTTAATCCTCTACTAGAACATGGTGGACCTTCGGTAAACATGATAGATGTTTGTCTAGAAGAGTACTTGATTTCTGATGTTAATTTGGTGAATGCTCATTTGGCTGCTATGCATGCCAATTTATGCAAGGCTGGTTTGTTTGGAGATGACCATACAGACTTCCAATTGTGTGAACAGAATCCTTAAGGATGCGCGTTAGTGAAGAAATATATTCAGGGCTTGATGGACCATGGCCTTTTATAGGTCAATACTAAGAGTAAATAGGATAAATTAGTTGTTATTGTTCCTCAGTTTGATATTCCGAAGCCTTTGGAAATCACTTACTAGAGCAAGGAAGGTGATGTGACTCCCTTGATAATTTATTTGCCTGGACCGATTCCGTATGAATCCGACAAAGTTGTTCCCTGGAGGTATAAAGCTACTGAGTTGGAAGATGGTAAGAAGATAATGATTGAAGTATCTCAATATATCGAGAATATAGAAGATGTTAATGGTATCACTAGGAGTGGTCTTATGTTTGCTCCAGCACCTCTCCAAAAGGACGATTCTGTGTAAGCAAGTAATAAAGTGCATGGTAAAGATCCTATTGTGGTTAATCAAGAATCTGTAGTCGTTGGCCCATATAATGAACCTAAGAAGAATGATGATGCCAAATAATTACTAAGGTTAATCATAAGAAGTGATTACAAGGTGGTAGATTGACTCATCCAGGCCCCGTCAAAAGTATTGGTGTTGTCTTTATTGCTGAACTCTGAGGATCATCAGAAATATTTGATGAAGGTGTTAGAGCACGCGTATGTGGAGCCTGATATGAAAATGGATCATTTAATGGTGTAGTGGTAAATATCACGACCAATAATGTCTTGAGTTTCAGTGATGAAGAGAGAGGGTAGGAAATACAATTATGCTTTTCATATATCTATAAGGTGACGATATGACTCCTTGTCCAATGTCTTAGTTGATACAGGTTATTCGCTTAATGTTATGCCAAAAGCAACTTTGTCTAAGTTGTCTTATTAAGGTTCTCCTATGAAGCACAATGGGGTGATAGTCAAAGGTTTTGATGGTTCTAAAAGGACAATAATTTGTTGAAATATGCATAATAGATAATGAAGAGCGGTCAAGAAGAAGGTTGGGGACAAATTGTTGAGCTTCCCGAGAATAAGAACATAGTTGGTTTAGGGTTCTCACTCTATACAACTAGAAGAGCATTGAAGCATGAAGCTGTTACCAAACCTATCCAAGAGGTGTTCCATAGTGTTGGTTTCATTCACCTTGTAGATCAAAATGTTGCTGCCATAAGTGAAGGAGATTAAAATCTAGAATGGCCTTTCTTTGTGACGCATGGAGAGATTAGTCAAAATTGGACTACTGTGGATGTTCCTAGTGTCGTTCATTTTTCAAAGTAATTCCTTTCACTAAGTGACATTGTCTGGGCGCTCTTTGTTCCAATTTTTCAGATCATTAATAAAATAAGTTTTGTTATCCAATGTGTTTTTTCGTTTTGCAATTTTTCAAGAAAATGGTAACTAAAAAACCTGTTAAAAAACAATTTTAGTTTTTGTATATCACTTTCAAATTTGTCTGTTTTCTAAAGCAAAACATAAATCATGTGTAGGTTAATGAACAATAAACCCATTAAAAACAATGACCATGTGTAGTGGTAAATTCATGACCATCAAGCTATGGATAAGCTAGACATCAAATAACAAGAGTCGCCACCGCGCTTTTATTATTTCCAAGGGAAAAGGGAAAAAGTATGAACAAAACCCAGAAGTAAGAAGTTTTCAAATCAAAACTAATAAAATGTCAAAGATTATAGGTAAGGGGGTTGGTTACACAGAGGGAAGGTGTTAGCACCCAAAGTGTCATAGGTACTCTTAGGGAGCCCTTTTTGTGTGCATATGTATTTGGTACAAAAGTGATGTTTACAAACAAATAGAATGGGGGGATGAGAAAATAATTCATTAATTATATTTTTGTGTTTGACTAGACCTTCGGACTTGTGCCAATGTACCAACATAAAAATGAGGGATAAAAACCTCGTAGTTCGTGGTACAATTTTCAAAGTGGATGCATTGCTTTTATAAAAAATTTAGTTTGAAAGGCACAAAGGCCTGGAAATGGTTTGAATGAGTTAGTTCTTTTTGGGTTTTTGAAATTTTAAGTCAAGTATAGTTAAGTTTATTTACAAGTTTGATTTAAGAAAAAAAGTTTGAAAATACAATGGCATAAGGCCAAAGTTTCTATCTTTTTGCAAAGTGGTCAAAGTTTAGAACAAAATTAGTTCAAACAAAGAAAATTTTAAAAGGAGGGAGAGATTTTGAAATTAAAGAAATGGGGAGAAGATGAAGAGACTAATCCTATGTACAAATTAAAAGTTAAGAGTTGAAAAGATCTTACCAATGGGTAGCCATCCAATAGGCAAGAATGCCATATAGAAACCCCAAGTTCCCTTGGACATTTAGAATTAAGCAACACACAAATGCACAATTATATCAATCTTGAAGAGAAAAGGCATCAAATAAATATAGCCACATCCAAGCTTTAATCACTCCATGATCTTCTTCAAATTAGCCCATATAACAGATGAATTCCACAAGTCACAAGTTCAAAATAGCAACTTCATAATGATCATGTTACAGATGAACTTAGAGGGATCTTGAATGATGTATCAGATGAAGTTTCAAATTGCAAGCACTTGGTTACATAAAAGTTGGCATTGGCCAAGTCCTTTAGCATAAGAATGTTGCCTAAGTTCTAAGTACATTTGTCCAAGATCAAACCAACAATCCACACAAACGTTTTTTTAGGGTTTTTGTTGTTATTATGTACATTAATGGACAAAGACCACACAAACAAGCAAAGTACACAAACAAGATATATCACACAATATGGTCCAGATGGACAAAGTGAAAATTGCATTAACATAAACAATTAGAATGGTATGAATAATGGAAAATGCATAAAGGCTAAAATTAAATGACATTAAAGTAAATGGCTTGAAATTGAGAGTTAGTTGTTAATGAGTTAGAAGTTAGTATTGTTTTGCTTTTGATTTTTATTTTTTAAGTCATTCTTTGGAGAACACTCAACCCACTTATCACAAGCATGGATCCTTGAACCAAGACATCTTCCAAAGGAAGGAAAAAAGGCCTAGTTTTCACACAATACCATGAAAGAGGGGAGACTTACAATCTCACTAACTAGAATGTATGCCTTTTGTGTCACAAATTTAGCGCTATGGTAAGCAATCGTAATTGGACTTATGTAGAAGTCACAACTATTTGAGGTCGGGCAATAGAATTTTGGTGTTAATGCATGTTAGAGACATAGTATAATGGACTATGCTCATGCAACATACCACACACAAAAAGAATATGCAAAAGAGGTGGCCTAATCTCATCCATACTTATGTTGATTTTTCAATCAACTAGCCTTAGGATTTTGTGATATCATAGACCAAATGAGATCAATGCATAAAGAATGGGAATGAGATGAAGAGTGAGGGGAATGCATCAAAACTCAAATTGGTCAAAGGATAAATTTTACCAAATTAATATCATCCATTCATTTTGGGAGATGGAATGTACATTCCATCAATCCCCTAAATCCAATGATATTAATTTGACAAAGTCAAATCAACCTTGACCAAGGCCCAACAACAAGAATCAAACTCAAACAAGTCATCACAATTGGTCAACATAATTAATTTGCATTTATTTAAATTAAAAAGACTAAAATAATACATTTAAATTAAATATGGTTTGTCAAATTCCTAGAACCTCATCAAAACACGAAATAAATGACCATGAGATTTATCATAGGTCAAACAAGGTCAAAGGACCTTGGAGAAAAAATATCAAAATTTTTAAAGATTTAAAAGTATTTTTAAACAATTAAAAATAATCAAAAAATCAATTAAATCATGAAAAATATTAATAATGATCCAAAAAATAATTTTAATTTAAAATATGAAAGAAGAAATTATATGAAATTTTTTGGTGAAATTCTCATATTTTTTGGTTCAATATTAAAATTAATATTAATTAATGAAAATAAAAGGATTAAAATGAAAATTAGAAAATAGCAAAAAACGTGGACCACTTGATCTCCCTCATTAATTAAGGTGGCAGATCAAGTGGTCCTCAGCGCGCATTCCACAATGGACACTAGTCAATGCGCTGCAGGGATGGTAATCAGAACCAACGCCTGAGATTAAAACATTTGAAAAGGATCCTATGGTTGGAGACGTGCCAACACACGACCGGAGCTGTAGCTCCGGTCTTCTTCTCCAGTGGACCTCACTGGACTAGTCCACCTTCAACCATCACCAAAATAAGAAAGGAGGACATGATCTGAAAGGAAAAATGGCATAAAGCACAAATCTGACCTCAATGTCAACTAACTCCACATATATAGAAAGATATGAGGAGTTGAATTTTGAGGTGTGTCAACTGAGTTGCTTCGATTTGACCTCTAAGAAAATCAATCTTCTTGCCTACATTGGTAGGACTTCAGACAAACAAATATCCAAGAGAATTGAGTAGAATTGAGTAAGAATCGAAGAGATGAAGTTTTCTGAAAATTACCTTCAATGCTATGCAGTTCTTGATGTGGATTGCTCCAAACATGATCTGATCACACTTGAGAAGCTAGCAGGAAGTGATTAGAGAGGTTGCAAGGCTTTGGATCCTGGAGTTCTTGAATCTCCAACAATTGAGATTCAAACTCAAATTTCAAATTGAAATTTCTCAGGTTTTCCTTTAGAATGAGAGGGTTTCAATGGGGGCAAAGCTGGTGCGCAAAGTGTTGTTCAAATTAGCTCAGAGGCCTTCTATTTATAGCCAAAGGGAATGATATTTGCACACTTCAAAAATATGTCCAAAATTGGCAATGTGGATGGCACAAGTGCATGAGCATGTACAGGCCCATGATGCAATGCATTAAGATCCAAAATGATTCCAATTGAGGTCTGAATGAAGCTTGGATGGCAAGGTATTGTAAACTGAAATTTGTGTAATTGATTCTTTCCAATGATACAACCATGTTAAAGCCATGCGTAGACCTAACAAACCTCATCCAAAATGCATGAACTTGGGTTCTTTGGAAAGCTTGGATCAAGGGGAACAAGTTTTATGTTCAACACTTTTTAATTTGGAGCTTGGATCATGGTGAATTTTGAGGTGGAAGTTTGGAAATTTCAACAAGTTGAAATTTTTTCTAAGTGTCAAGCCATATATCTCAATATTCCACCTTGCTTAACTTTTTATGTGAGCGTCAAATGAGAAAAAAGTCTTCATCAAAGTTGTACCTATTTCAAATACCTTCAAAATAGTCACCAATTTCATGTCATTTGGATATGTAATGATAGAGTTATGCATTTTTGAAGTTTGGAAAAATCACTTGTTCAGTGGTATAGGTCAAAAATGACCTATAATGTAACCTCATATCACATGCTCATAAAAGTTGAATTAGCTCTCACTCAAAACATAAAAGTTAAAGTATACATATTTAATTTGATTTTTCAACTTGGAAATCCTTCATCTCATAAAAAATGAGCAAGTTATTGCCTTGGGAATTTGACTTTCAAATTAGGGTTTAGACAAAATGACCTATAATGTTTCAACATAGAAAATGATTTTCCAAGTAAAACTAGATCTAGGTCTCAACATTAAAGTTGTTTGGAATGTCATTTAGAGTAACTTTTAGCTTGGAATCATTTTCATATGGTGAAAATTGTAGGAGATATGGTCTAGGGAGACCCAGTTTTGATCAGATAAATTCATCTGGTCAACCACCATCAACAAACTTGCTAGCCTTCAATTCTTTGGACTTTCTTGGTTCATGGTAGATCATATAGGCATAATATGATGAATTTTGAAGTGTCCCTTGAGAAATTTTATCAATTGGTGAGATAGCTTGTTGGCGAAGTTACTCAAGATACCCAGTCAAACTAGGGTTTCCAAGGTAAATCACCCTCAAACTCTTGAAGAAAACTTGATCAATATAACATGTAGAGGTCAATGGAACTCATATATGATGCTCAAAACCATTCTTGGATCAATTTATGGTTGTGCTCTCTGTCATGAGGGTCTCAAACCCTAGATATGAACTTGATAGATCAATGGAATCATGCCTTACCTACAAAAGAGTTAGGCAAATGCAAAGACATATTTTTTTATTTTGATTAGTAAGATGATGATATACAAGTATGATACAATCACATAGTGCTTGGTGATCTCTCCCAAAACAAATCCAATGAAATAGGGGTAA
The DNA here is from genome assembly GCF_024323335.1 of Lathyrus oleraceus. NCBI lineage: Eukaryota > Viridiplantae > Streptophyta > Magnoliopsida > Fabales > Fabaceae > Lathyrus > Lathyrus oleraceus. The sequence continues at coordinate 166,270,460 of NC_066581.1, read as the reverse complement.
GTAGGATGCCAAGGTATGATCCCAATGCTAATGCTTACGATGAAATTGCATGAGGGATCTTAGGGTCAAAATTGGGGTCTTACAGCTGCCCCTATTTAAGGACATTCTAACTGAGGAGGTGAAGGTTAAAATATTCATGTCGACTCAGTAGAATGGGCTTAGATAACAACATATAAACAAATTTTGGTCCTAAGAGACCTCATGATGCATATGATATGAATGCAAAAGTAAATTCTTTGTGGGGAAATATTGCCACAAAGAAAAGAAATCAGAGACAGAAAGTCCGCAGGAGTATAATGTATTCCGTAAGGAAAACTCATTGGGGAGACAAAGACTCTGGGGGATAAAAGGGGTTATGCGTAGGCCAGGCTACGACTTAAAACTGCTGGGGGACTCGAGGAATTCCATAGAAAATGGAAAGACTCATCCGGGGAAACAAAACGTCTGCAGGGGATATGAGTAAGTCAGGATAAAACTGAAGTACTTGAATCATGCAGGAAAAGCGATTTCACTAAGGAAATGCACACTCAACTCGACTGGGGAAGAAATAAACTTCAACACCGGAGGAGCAGAAATCTATTATCTACTACCTGTTACTGGGTGAGAAGACAATAAAGATCTGACAGAGAGAACACCCGTCACCGATTAAGATGAACATATCAAGGATGACTCGCTGAGGAAATGCCAGGAGGGAGTATTCATTACCGGTTACTGGGTAAGAATAGCCTTGTTGGGGAAAACTGCAGAAAATAGGATTTACAACTACCGGTTACTGGGTAGAAGACCAAGGATGAGAATATTTGTCATCGGTTAGGATAAATATATCAAGGATAGACTCAACAGGGAAGAAAATCCGTCATCGGTTAAGATGAACATATCAAGGATAGACTTGCCTGGGATTGTCAAGGAGGAAATCCGTCATCAGTTAAGATGAACATATCAAGGATAAACCATTTGAATAAAAAGTAGGAATTACATCTATTGAATGCTGGATAGAAGACCGTCAAAGACAAAATTCGTCACCGGTTAGGATGAACATATCAAGGATAGACTCTGTGAGGGGAGAAAATGGGAATTACATCTATCAGTTACTAGATAGAATACCATCGAAGAGAAAATCTGTCATCGGTTAAGATGAACATATCAAGGATAAACCAACTGAACAAAAAGTAGGAATTACATCTATCGAATGTTGGATAGAAGACCATCAAAGAGGAAATCTGTCACCGGTTAGGATGAACATATCAAGGATAGACTCTGTGAGGGGAGAAAATAGGAATTACATCTATCAGTTACTGGATAGAATACCATCGAAGAGAAAATCCGTCATCGGTTATGATAAACATATCAAGGATTAACTCTGTGGGAAAAAGTAGGGTTTACAACTACCGGTTACTGGTTAGAATACCACAAAGAGAAGGAAACCCGTCATCGGTTAGGATGAACATGTCAAGGATTAACTCTCTGGGGAACACAATAGGGATTGCAACTACCGTTTTACTAGGTAGAATACCAAAGATAAGAATATCCGTCATCGGTTAGGATGAACATATCAAGGATAGACTCAGGCAGGGGAGAGAAAGATATCCATCACCGGTTAGGATGAACATATCAAGGATATACTTCCTGGAGAATCAGAAACAAATGAATCCACTAGGAACTCCACTGCTGGGAAAACAAGGGTACTTTTGTCGGGTATTGGGCAAGAAGTAACAAACTGAAAACTAAGAGGAATATTACTAGTTATTGGGTAATAAGCTCTTAGGAGACTCAAAGCATCTATCTAGGTAAGAGCTAGAAAGAAACAGTTAATCAAGACTCAACCCAATGAGGACATAACTCAAGGGGAGTGATTCCATCCAGATAATCAACTGGGAAGGAAACTAAAGTAATAATCATCCACGAGGAAACAACTCAGTGGGGAAGGGGATAAAGGTTAAAGTCTTTCTGCCTAAGGGGATGACACTCTACAATTGAGGGAGGATAGACACCGAACTCGTATGGGGATAAAGTACCTCCACACAGAGAATGAGAATCTCAAGTTGACAAATCAATCAAATAAGATGGTGCCAATATGCAATTATGAAATTATATGAATGTATGTGTATATGTATATATATATATATATATGATGATTATGCTGAGAAAACGATCCCAAAGGATACAAAAGTGTCGCAAAGAATTTGAATCATTGGTACAATCCTCGGTCAATCCACAAAAAGAGGGAGACATCTGCCGGAGAACAAAGAGATCAACAAACCAAAGGCTAAAATCTAGCCGAGGGAGGAGATCTGCTGAGGAGAGGAGAAGTTATCGAGTCTGCAGGGAATTTTAGGTCAGCACCATATCAAATGGGAGACAACCATACAAAAGATAAACACAAAATAGCTGCTCAGAAACCAAGAGGAAACTCTGACTGGGAGCGAGTCAGGTGGCGACTGGTGAGGAAACCAACGCGATCTACTGGGGAAGAACATCTTACTCTGCTGAAGATCAACCTTGCTGAAGAAATACGAACTCCGTTGGGGAACATCGAAACTCTTCCGAGGAAATAACATGCCGCAAGGTACTGAATCAACCAACTCAGCTGGGGAAAAGAATCGGAACTCCGCTAGGGAACAAACACTCCGCAGGGGGACCGAATCAACATAAATAACTAGGGATGTTTCACACTTAAGGACTTACTGCTCTTTGAAGTGCTGTTGATACTTCCTTTTAATTTCTTTGACAAATTCTTGTTTTTATATGTTTTAAGAAGAAAGTGATTTTGATTAAAAAAATTTAAATTTCCAAAATGATCATAATAAAATTTAAACTATTGGCTGAAGTAAATAAGAGTAGAAACAATTGGACAAAAGCTCAACTTTATTTAATGGGATGGTAGTTTGTAAATGACAAGACTCCACAGATTTTTACAAAGTTGAAAATGGTTATTTACATGAAAAAGGGTTACATTGAATACAAATGATCCTTAATCCTTCTACCAGCCCTTGATATCCACTACGCTCTTGACCGCTATTGGGATTATGAATCCATGTCAACCCTTGTGCTCAAAGTTATCCAAAATTTGAAGATCAGCAGAATGCAGTTACTTGCCATAATCCCTAATTTTTGCATAAGTTTCCCCAAGGTGGGGTACTCAACTTATCGGGAAATTCTTTCTGTTTTATGTCTCTAACTTTGGCCTGGATCGCCCTTTCGGGTTTTCAATCCACCGAGACGCTCATTTTTGCCTAAGCCGCCCTTTCGGGTTTTCAACTTAGCGAGCTGTTCTTTTCCTTTTAGGCGAAGTATTTCTTTACTGCATTTGCATTCACAGGACGAGTGAACTCTTCACCATCCATAGTTATAAGAATCAGGGTGCCACCTGAAAAGGCTCCCTTAACAACATATGAGCCTTCATAATTAGGAGTCCATTTTCCCCTAGAATCTATTTTGAACGACACAAGGTCACCACCTTCTTTGAACACACGAGGTTTGACCTTCTTATCAAAAGCTTTCTTCATCCTCTGCTGATATAACTGACCATGACACATGGCAGTCAATCTCTTATCTTCAATCAAATTTAACTAGTCAAACCTAGTCTGACACCATTTAGCCTCAGCCAACTTCCATGAGCACATGCAATGAAGGAATCTCACCCTCTACGGGGAGCACTGCTTCCATACCATATACAAGAGAGAAAGGGGTTGCCCCTGTTGAAGTGCGAATGGATGTACGATACCCATGCAAAGCAAATGGGAGCATCTCATGCCAATCCTTATACGTTACAACCATCTTCTGAATAATCTTCTTGATGTTCTTATTTGCAGCTTCAACGGCCCCATTCATCTTAGGTCTGTAGGGAGAAGAATTATGATGTGCAATCTTAAAGTCTTTGCAAAGAGCTTCCACCATATTATTATTCAAGTTTGATCCATTGCCAGTAATGATCCTTCTTGGCACACCATAACGACATATGATATGATTCTTGATAAACCTTACAACAACTTGCTTGGTTACATTTGCATACAATGCCGCTTCAACCCATTTTGTGAAGTAGTTGATTGCCACCAAAATGAAACGATGTCCATTCGACGCTTTGGGCTCAACCATTCCAATCATATCAATTCCCCACATGGAGAAGGGCCATGGGGAAGAAATAACATTCAATAGTGTCGGAGGAACATGAATCTTATCAGCATAAATTTGACACTTGTGGCACTTCTTCACAAATTTGCAACAATTAGATTCCATTGTCAGCCAACAGTAACCTGCTCGTAATATCTTCTTTCCCATTGCATGTCCATTGGAATGGGTACCAAAGGAACCTTCATGCACTTCAGTCATCCACAGGTCTGCTTCGTGTCTATCCATGCATCTGAGCAACACCATGTCGAAGTTTCTCTTGTACATTATATCACCATTCAAGTAGAAATTATCGGCTAATCTTCTCAAAGTCTTCTTATCTTTCAAAGATGCTCCAGACGGGTAAATCTGACTTTGGAGGAAACATTTAATGTCGTAATACCATGGCTTCTCGCCTTTGATTTCTTCAACAACAAACACATGAGTTGGCCTATCCAGACGCATTACAGATAAGTTGGGAACTTCATTCAAAGATTTTACTACAATCATTGAGGACAATGTTGCAAGAGCATCTTGTAGCGGGTTTTTCGTTACCTTTAGGTTTATTGACTAAACCAAAAGTCAACATACAATTCGAGTCGCCACCGTACTTTTATTTGTCCAAAGGTAAGGCTAAAAAGCAAACAAAAGCCAAGTAAGAAGTTTTTCAAATCAAAAACTAATAAAAATGTCAGAGATCTAGGTAAGGGGGTTGGTTATGAAATGGGAAGGTTTTACGCACCCAAAACATCCTTAGTACTCTAAGGGAACGTTTTTTGCAAATATGTGTTATAGGATGGTATTTGTGAAAAGATTTGAGCAAAATATTGGAGGGATGAGAAGAGAATATATTATATTTACAAAATTTGTTGTTTGAATGGATGAACCCATTGCCCACGTACCATCACAAAGGAGGATCAAAACCTCGTAGTTTGTGGTAAAAATTTCAAAGATTGGTGAATTGATTTTAATCAAAAGCCTTAAGGTCTTTTGTTATCAAAGGGAGACAACTCAACCTAAATCAACAATCCACCATGTGAGGAAGGCTTCAACATGCTAGTGAGGGATTAACCCTATAATAAGCATCGAAGGCTTATAATCCAACACTAAGGATGAGGTTAGATTTACATCAACCACTATGATAACTCAAACCTATGACTAATGTTTTTGAAAAGAGTTTAACAAGTGGCAATTGGAACCACAAAACAACTTGAAATGGGTTATATTTACAAGTTAAATTTATTTACAAAATGAGGTCAAAATTGGATTAAAGTTTATTTACAATGAGTATTTATGAAAATGGTTTTGAAAAGTCAAAGGCCTAGGTTTCTAATTTGAAATAAAGTCAAGGTTTTGAAAATTATTTTTGGCTTGGTTAGAGGGAGGAGAAGAGAGAAGGGCTATTCCTAAAGCATACAAAGATAATAGGGGAAAGATAACCCTTGGAGTTCCTTTTCTTGGAGTCATAGAGATGACTCAAGATGCTCATATCCTTTGGATTTAGCACATAAAACAAGCACTCAATAATTTGAATTCAAGCTCCTAGGATCTCCATTTGGCTTGGCTCTTAACCTGGCTACTCATGATAATGGTCCTCTTTTCACAATCTTAAGATGAGGTTCCTATCACACAAAAGCACACATTAAAAAGCTCTCAACATAATAAAGGGAATGGACAAAGAATAAGTTGGAGGAGAAGTCATTTGAGATCAATTTTGAATTTTAGCATTCTAAAGGCATGAGGCCTAGTTGCTCTTCAACATATTTTGCATTCTAAAGGCATGATGCCTAGTTGCTCTTGAACTCCTTTAAGCATGGGTGTATCCTAATTCTAAGTCCTTTCTCCTTTTTGTATTTTTGTTCATATCAAAACAAACACAAACAACACAAAATAGCAATATATGTATATACAATAATGGGCTCAAATGAGTAAAAGAAAAATGACATAAACATAAAATATATGCTCAAGTGAGAAAAATGAAAATCAAGATGAATAATGAGCAAGAAATAAATGACATTAAAAGTAAATGACAAGAATTTAAAAGCTCAAATTAAACTTAGTAGTTAGTAGAGTTATGTTAGCTTGTCATAAGACAATGTAGCACTATGTTAAGCAATCGTAAGTGGACTAATATAATAGTCACACCTATCTGAGGCCGGTCAATAAGAATATAGGCAAAGAACACAAGTTAGAGGTCATGACTAGTAAGCCAAGCTCCATAAACTTGCCATACCAAACAAAAGGGGAAGGGCCTTGTATTGACTTTTGGTTATTTGCTTGACCAAGAAGTAACCTATCTTTGACACAAAATAACTCACTTGATCATGGATCAAGTTGAGCTTGGTTTGGATCAAAGAAGATTAAACTCCTATTTGTCAAGACCAAGCTCAAGACTTTAACTCATTAGCCATTGAGGGAAAGAAAAGGATGAAGATGAAAGGGAGGGGGGAAGAAGTCAACAACCAATCCCAATTGATCAAGGGATAACTCATCCTTGATCAAATTCAATCATCTTTCTAGGTGATGATCCTTAAGGATTCTCAAACCACAAGATCCAATGAATTTGATCAAAGTTGAATCAATTCAACCTTGATCAACACCAAACAGAAGAGGAATGAATATAACAAGTCAAGAAGTCAATAATATTTTTTGGTAATTTTTGAGTTAAAAGAAAATACAAATAAATAAAATAAACAAACAAAGTTGAACCTCAAATTCAATTCAAAACAACTTCAATGAGTCCAATTAAATTCTCACAGGTTCAACATAGTCAAACAAACTTTGACTAATTTTCCCACAAATTTTTAAAATCAGAAAGTAATTAAGACCAATTAAAAAACAACCAAAAATAGCATAATATGAATTAAAATCTCAAATAATCTCAAAACAAACAAGAAATTGTTGAGACTAGTTTTCATTGACTTATCATGATCGATAGATGTTATGAAAATATTTTTTATATTTTTTACAAGTCAGAAAGTATTATAAAATGAATTAAAATCATTAAAAACCAAATAATTCATGAAAAATATCAAATGAAGTCAGAAAAATAATTAAAAATCATAATATGAAACTAGATTTTCCACGAAAAATTTCAAAGTTGGTCTCATATTTTTCTGACTTTATATGAATTTTTAATGAATTATTGAAAATAGAATGAATTAAAAGAAAATAAAAAGAAAAATGAAATAAGCGGAAAAGCTAAGCCACCAGATCCAATTCATTAACTGACGTGGCAATGGTGTATGGTCTGGATCTGAGGATGCACGATACACTCAAGTCAACAGCGAAACATAAGGAATTAAAAAAAATTAAATGGAATGGATGCACGCGATTAGATCGTGAGGGAGAGATCCAAGGGCTGTGGTTAACACACATGGTGGTGGCGGTGGAAACCACCATCTTCTCCGATCAACCAACAGACTCCGCCCAGATTTGCAGGAAAATGAAGCTTATCAAAAATGAAAAACAAAGGCATGGAAATGAAGCTCATGTGATGTAGATCATCAATGTACCATTAGATTCCTCTCATTCTTCATATATTGGGAGAAAGATGAAGGAGAAAATCATGGTGTCCACACGGATTGTTCATGAAATGGCAAATTGAATGCACTAAAGAGTTGCCTCGAGTATGAGGACTTCAGAGAACCACAAAAACACAATAATACTACATTGAATTGTGAGTTTCAGATCTGTAAGACCCTAATTTTGACCCTAAGATCCCTCATGGCATCATGTTATTGCACAAGTGCATTGCCTCAAGGATCATAGCATGTTTGGCTCTTTAACCCTAGGGTTGGGACTTGTTTGAGTGTTGTGAGATCACCAAGCATGCTTATATTGTATGTTATTGTTTTTCTTATTTGAATACTAACAAAAAGCACAAAAATAAGTCACTAACTCTTTTTGTTTTGAAGCTCAAGTGATCATGTGCTCCACAATGCTCTTAGGAGGCTCCTAAGCCCAATGCAATGGCTAGACGAAGATGAAAAAAAGCATGACAATGGTCCACAAAGTTCCTAATCATCATATATGTATCCCAAGTATCTCAATTTACCAATTTGATCAAGATAACCAAAAGGGCTTGAAGATTGTTTCCCAAGGAAACCCTAATTTTACTATGCTTTGATTGTGCCTTGCCCATGAAGCAATCCCAACCTATGATCAAATTTAATCAAGGGAAGTTATTTCATTCATTATTTTATGCATATATGAGCCTATTTGAGGCCCCTCAATCATTTATTCATCAAGATTGGAAGTTTGACCTTGAAAAGTTGACCAGTCAAGTCATCTGACCAAACTGAGGATCAATGAGATATAACTTTTTATGTATTTGTCAAATGAAGATGACCCCAAGAGAAAACCTGTTCCTGCAAATCATATTAACAACTTTAATGTTCATCAAGAATCCATTTGATGCTTGGAAGGTCATCATTCATTTCAAAACATTATAGGTCATTTTGACTGAAACCCTAATTTTGGGTCAACTTACCAAGGGCATAACTTCCTTAATTTTTATGATTTTGGGGTGAGACAAAAGGCATTGGAAATATTGATATGTATAATTCAAATGTTATGTTGGATAAAACTTCATAATCCTAAACGAAATACATGTGATATTGCAAAACATTATAGGTCATATTGGACCTAATTCATTGAATTTGAAAAAGTACCCAACTTCAAATGCCCATAACTTTGTAATAAAAATCCAAATGATGCAAACTTTGAGTCTATATTGACCATGTTGAAAATATTTACAACATTTATGTTGAAGACTTTTTCATTTGAAGCTTGTATCATGAGGACAAAGGGTTTTGATTAAGCTTACTTTTGGTGAAGTTTTTCAAAATGATGTGAACATGTTTTGTACTTGAATTTTCCTAGCCAGTTTTGACCAATTTGCACATGCCAAATGATTTTTTTCCCAACATGACTTTTGTTCCTTATTTCAAGAGCTTTCCAACCATTACTCACATTAATCTTGTGGATTCACCATTTGGGAGATTCGAATTTCTTTTCATTTATGTGCATTTTTGATATTTCATGCTAAAACTTGAATTGCAAGCATTCTTCAGTCCAATGTGCACGACCAAATGCCTTTCACATGAACTCAGCAAGCTTCTTCAGCCATCCATTGGCCTTCCACACGTCCACAAAGGCCCATGCATTCGAATTTCAATTTCCATGCACATGAGCAAAGTGTGATGATCTGATACATTCAACTATAAATAAACACCTCATGAGCTTCATTTCAGAACCTTTTGGAGATCCCATATGCTGTTGCACTGAAACCATAACCCTCGCCAAAGGAATCATCATAATTTTTGAAATTTTCGAGCTTGAAATTCAGCAACATTAGTTGAATTTCAAAGCCAGATTCCTTAGTCAATCATCTGCCATACATCCAGGGATCAAAGAGGAGCAAGAAACTTGAAGGATTCATGGCCAGAAGTTCATCAATTCAAAGGTATAAACTCAAACTTTTTGGATCTGAAACCCTTAATTCAATGTAGTCTTCTTGTGTTTTGGTGTTTCTCTGAAGTCCTCATACTTGAGGCAAGCTTTTGATGCATTCAATTTGCCATTTCATGAAAAATCCATGTGGACACCATGATTTTCTCCTTCATCTCTCTCTCAATATAGGAAGATTGAAAGAAATCCATTGGTACAGTGATGATCTACATCAAACGAGCTTCATTTCCATGTCCTTGTTTTCCATTTTTATTGAGATTTGCTTTCTGCAACTTTTGGCCGGAGTTTGTGTGTCTGGCCGGAGAAGACGGTGGTTTCCACCACCACGACCACCACGTGTGTCACTCATGGCCTTTGGATCTTGCTTCCATGATCTAATCGTGTGCATTCATTTTAATTACTTGTTTTAATGCGCCATGCTTCCCGTTTGACTTGAGTGTAACGTGTATCATCAGATCCAGACCATACACAAGTGCCACGTCAATTAATGAAGTGCATCATATGGCTCAGGCTTTTTCGCTTATTTCATTTTCTTTTTATTTTCTGTTAATTCATTTCATTTTCATTAATTCATTTGAAGTCAGAAAAATATGAGACCAACTCCAACATTTTTCTTGAAAAATCTAGTTTCATATTATGATTTTTAATTATTTTTGTAACTTCATTTGATATTTTTTTATGAATTACTTGGTTTTTAATGATTTTAATTCATTTTAAAATACTTTCTGACTTTTAAAAAATACAAAAATGTTTTCATAGCATCTATGGATCATGATAAGTCAATGAAAAATAGTCTCAACAATTTCTTGTTTGTTTTGAGATTATTTGAGATTTTAATTCATATTATGCTATTTTTGGTTGTTTTTAATTGATTTTAATTACTTTCTGATTTCAAAAATTTGTGAGAAAAATAGTCAAAGTTTGCTTGACTATGTTGAATCTATGAGAATTTAATTGGACTTTTTGAAGTTGCTTTGAATTGAATTTGAGGTTCAACCTTATTTGTTTATTTTTTATTTGTATTTTATTTTAATTCAAAAAATACCAAAAAATATTGTTGACTTCTTGACTTGTTATCTTCATTTCTCTTCTGTTTGGTGTTGATTGAGGTTGAATTGATTCAACTTTGATCAAATTCATTAAATCTTGTGGTTTGAAAGTCCTTAAGGATCATCGCCTAGAAAGATGAATGAATTTGATCAAGGATGAGTTATCCCTTGATCAATTGGGATTATTTGTTGACTTCTTACCCCCTCTCTTTCATCTTCATCCCTTTCTTTCCCTCAATGGACTATGAGTTAAAGTCTTGAGGTTGGTCTTGACAAAATAAGAGTTTAATCTTCTTTGATCCAAACCAAACTCAACTTGATCCATGATCAAGTGAGTTATTTTGTGTCAAAGATAGGTTGCTTCTTGGTCAAGCAAATAACCAAAAGTCAATACAAGGCCCTTCCCCTTTTGTTTGGCATGGAAAGTTTATGGAGCTTGGCTTACTAGTCATGACCTCTAACTTGTGTTCTTTGCCTATACTCTTATTGACCGACCTCAGATAGGTGTGACTACTACATTAGTCCACTTACGATTGCTTAACATAGCGCTACATTGTCTTATGACAAGCTAACATAACTTTGCTAAGTACTAACTTTAATTTGAGCTTTTAATTCTTGTCATTTACTTTTAATGTCATTTATTTCTTGCTCATTATTCTCTTGATTTTCATCTATGCTCACTTGAGCACATATTTTATGTTTATGTCATTTTTCTTTTTGCTCATTTAAGCCCATTATTGTATATAAATTTATTGCTATTTTGTGTTGTTTGTGTGAACCAAAATGCTAAAGGAGAAAGGACTTAGAATTAGGATTTACCCATGCTTAAAGGAGTTCAAGAGCAACAAGGCCTCACGCATTTAGAATGCAAAATTTGTTGAAGAGCAACTAGGCCTCATGCCTTTAGAATGCTAAAATTCAAAGTTGACTTCAAAGGACTTCTCCTCTTAACTTTGTCCATTCCCTTTTTGTGTTATGAACTTTTTGATGTGTGCTTTTTGTGTAATAGGGATCCCATCTTAAAATTGTGAAAAGAGGACCATTGTCATGAGTAGCCAAGTTAAGAGCCAAGCCAAATGGAGATCTTAGGAGCTTAATTAAAACTATTGATTTCTTATTTTGTGTGCTAAATCCAAAGGAAAGGAGCATCTTGAGTCATCTCTATGACTCCAAGAAAAGGAACTCCAAGGGTTATCTTTCCCCTCTTATCTTTGTATGCTTTAGGAATAGCCCTTCTCTCTTCTCCCCTCTCTAACCAAGCCAAAAATCATTTTCAAAACTTTAACTTTATTTCAAATTAGAAACCTAGGCCTTAGGCCTTTGACATTTGAAAACCATTTTCATAAATACTCATTGTAAATAAACTTTAATCCAACTTTGACCTCATTTTTGTAAATAAACTTAACTTGTAAATATAACCCATTTCAAGTTGTTTTGTGGTTCCAATGGCCACTTGTTAAAACCTTTTCAAAAACATTAGTCATAGGTTTGAGGTATCATAGTGGTTGAAGTAAATCTTACCTTATCCTTAGTGTTGGATTATAAGCCTTTCATGCTTATTATAGGGTTAATCCCTCGCTAGCATGTTGAAGCCTTCCTCACATGGTGGATTGTTGGTTTAGGTTGAGTTTTCTCCCTTTGATAACAAAAGACCTTAAGGCTTTTGATTAAAATCAATTCACCAATCTTTGAGATTTTTACCACGAACTACGAGGTTTTGATCCTCCTTTGTGATGGTACGTAGGCAATGGGTTCATCCATTCAAAAAACAAAATTTGTAAATATAATCTATTCTCCTCTCATCCCTCCAATCTTGTGCAAAAATCTTTTCACAAATACCAACCTACAACACATATTTGCAAAAAGGGTTCCCTTAGAGTACTAAGGATGTTTTGGGTGCGTAAAACCTTCCCATTTCATAACCAATCCCCTTACCTAGATCTCTGACATTTTTATTAGTTTTTTATTTGAAAAACTTCTTACTTGACTATTGTTCTCTTTTTAGCCTTTCCTTTGGACAAATAAAAGTGGCGACTCGAATTGTATGTTGACTTTTGGTTTAGTCAATAAACCTAAAGGTAACGAAAACCCCGCTACAAGATCCAAACAATTTGAGCTTATACCTTCAAAATGGTGAGTTTCTGGCCACGAATTCTTCAAGCTTTTTGCTCCTCTTTAATCTCTGAATATAGGGGAGATGATTGGCTAAGGAATCTGGCTTTGAAACTCAACTAATGATGCTGAATTTCAAGCTCGAAAATACTGAAAAATGGTGAATGATTCCTTTGGTGAGGGTTATGGTTTCAGTTCTGCAGCATGTGGGATCTCCAAAAGGTTCAGAAATGAGGGAGAGGAAACCCTTATTTATAGGTGAATGCATCTGAATTCACACTTTGCTCATGTGCATGGGATTTGAAATTTTGAATGCATGGGCCTTTGTGGACGTGTGAGAGGCCCACGAATGGATGAAGGAGCTTTCTGAGATCAAATGGAAAGCATGTGGTCGTGCACATGGAATGGAAAATGCTTGCACTTCAAGCTTTAACATAAAATATCAAGAATGCACACAAATGAAAAGAAATTCGAATCTCCCAAATGGTAGATCCCAATGACTATTGTGAGTAATGGTTGAAAATCTTTTGAAATAAGGAACAAAAGTCGTGTTGGGCAAAAAATCATTTGGCATGGGCAAATTGATCAAAACTGGCTTGGAAAGTTTAACTGTAAAACATGTTCAAATCATTTTGAAAAAGTTAACCAAAAGTAAGCTTGATCAAACCCCTATGTACTCATGATACAAGCTTCAAATTCAATGAATTAGGTCCAAGATGACCTATAATGTTTTGCAATGGAACATGTATTTCCTTTAGGACACTTTTACTTTTAAGTAGACATATCAAGCTTTCAAATGCCTTTGATCCCACCTCAAAATCATAAAAATTGAGAAAGTTGTGCCCTTGGCAAGTTGACCCAAAATTAGAGTTTCATTCAAAATGACCTATAATGTTTTGAAATGAATTATGACCTTAAAAGATTCAAATGGATTTTTTATGAACATGAAAGTTGTTCATATTTTTCTTAGGAACATTTTTTATTTTGGGATCATCTTTATTCGACAAACACATCAAACATTATAGCTCACTGAACCTCAGCTGAGTCAGATGACTTGACTGGTCAACTTTTCAAAGTCAAACTTCCAATCTTGATGAACAAATGATTGAGGGGCATAAAATAGGCTCATATACGCATAAAATGATAAATGAAAGAACTTCCCTTGATCAAATTTGATCAGAGGTTGAGATTGCTTCATGGGCAAGGCTCAGTCAAAGCATAGTGAAATTAGGGTTTCCTTGGGAAATAATCTTCAAGCCCTTTGGGTTATCTTGATCAAATTGGCCAATTGAGGTACTTGGGAGACATATATGACGATTAGGAACTTTGTGTACCATTGTCATGCTTTTTCTCTTCTTCATCTAGCCATTGCATTGGGCTTAGGAGCCTTCAAGGAGCATTGTGGAGCACAAGATCACTTGAGCTTCAAAACAAAAAGAGTTAGTGACATATTTTTGTGCTTTTGGTTAGTAATCAAATAATAAAATCAATAACATACAAGAGATATATCACCGGTTACTGGGTAGTATACTCAAAAAATGAAGGAATATCAATACCGATTACTGGGTAAAGATAACCAACAAAGAGGGGATTACATCTATCGGATACTGGGTAGAAAACCACAAAAATAGGACTTAAAACTACCGTTTACTGGGTAGAAGGCCATAAAATCTGCTGGGGAAAGGATGAACAATTACTAGTTACTGAGCAATTGAACAACTGAACCACGGGGAACTGCAGGGGATAACAAGAAAGGAATCAATCTAGGAACAAACTAGAAAGACACAATCAAACCAGACTCAACCTGATGAGGATATAACTCAAGGGAGTAATTCCATCCCGATACGCAACTGGGGAGGAAACTGAAACAGTAATCATCCACTAGGACATAACTCAGTAGGGAAGAAAAAAGAAAAGATAGACACTTTCTGCCTATGGGGTTGACTCTATATGGAGAGATCAGACACAAACATCTGCTTGGGGAAGAACCTTTCACCAATAGCAGGAGATAACAAGCAAAGATAATATGGAAAAGAATGCATTATGAATATCTGAATGATATGATTATGCATGTATATGCATGATTTGTGTATACTTAATGCTGACAAACAGACATATCTAACACAATCAAGTGCAAGAATCACGAACAGACACTCGACAAACGTCTCGACAAGAAGGGCGAAGCCTACTGGAGAACTCAGCTTGGGAATAACTCGAGAAGGATGTGTAGCGGGGTATTCGTTACCTTATGGTCTATTGACTAAACCAAAAGTAAACATACAATTCGTGTCGCCACCGCAATTTTATTTGTCCAAAGGAAAGGCTAAAAAGCGAACAAAAGCCAAGTAAGAAGTTTTATCAAATAAAAAACTAATAAAAATGTCAGAGATCTGGGTAAGGGGGTTGGTTATGAAATGGGAAGGTTTTACGCACCCAAACATCCTTAGTACTCTAAGGGAGCCTTTTTTTGCAAACATGCGTTGTAGGTTGGTATTTGTGAAAATATGTGCAAAAGATTGGGGGGATGAGAAGAGAATTGATTATATTTACAATTTTGTTGTTTGAATGGATGAACCCATTACCTATGTACCATCACAAAGGTAGGATCAAAACCTCATAGTTCGGGGTAAAAATCACAAAGATTGGTGAATTGATTTGGTCAAAAGCCTTAAGGTCTTTTGTTATCAAAGAGAGAAAACTCAACCTAAACCAACAATCCACCATATGAGGAGAGCTTCAACATACTAGTGAGGGATTAAACCTATAATAAGTATGGAAGACTTATAGTCCAATCACTAAGGATGAGGTGAGGTTTACATCAACCACTATGATAACTCAAACCTATGACTAATGTTTATGAAAAGGTTTTCATAAAGGTGGTCATTGGAACCACAAAAGCAACTTGAAGTGAGTTATATTTACAAGTTAGATTTATTTACAAAATGAAGTCAAAGTTGGATTAAGGTTTATTCACAATGAGTATTAATGAAAAGATTTTGAAAAGTCAAAGGCATAAGGCCCAGGTTTCTAGTTTGAAAACAATGTCAAAGTTTACACAAAAAGAGTTTGGCTTGGGTTAGAGTGGGGATAAGAAGAGAAGGGCTAATCCTAAAGCATACAAAGATAAGAGAGAAGATAAAACCCTTGGAGTTCCTTTTCTTGAAATCATAGAGATGATTCAAAATGCTCCTTTCCTTTGGACTTAGAACACAAACAAGCAATCACACAATATTTGGATTCAAGCTCCTAGGATCTCCATTTGGCTTGTCTCTCTTAACTTGGCTACTCATGACAATGATCCTCTTTTCTATCTCAAGATGGAACCCCTATCACACAAGAGCAAAAATTAAAAAGTTCACAACACAATAAGAGGAATGGACAAAGAAAGAGTTTTGGAAAGAAAGTCCTTTGGAGTCAACTTTTAACATTTAGCATTCTAAAGGCATGAAGCCTAGTTGCTCTTGAACTCCTTTAAGCATAGGTATGTCCTAATTCTAAGTCCTTTCTCCTTTTTGCATTGGGTTCACACAAAACAAAAGCAAAACCAACACAAGACAACAATATATATATATATACAATAATGAGCTCAAATGAGCAAAAGGAAAATGACATAAACATAAAGTATGTGCTCAAGTGAGCAAAGTAATAAGCAATATGAATAAATGAGCAAGAAGTAAAGTGCATTGAAGTAAATTGCAAGAAATTAAATGCTCAAATTAAAGTTAGTAGTTAGTATGGTTATGTATGTTTGTCATAAGACAATTTAGCGCTATGTTAAGCAATCGTAAGTGGACTAATGTAGTAGTCACACCTATCTGAGGTCGGTCAATAAAACTATAGGCAAATAAACACAAGTTAGAGATCATGACTAGTAAGCCAAGCTCCAAAAACTTGCCATGCCAAAAGAAAAGAGGAAAGGCCTTGTATGGACTTTAGTTTTTTTGCTTGACCAAGAAGCAACCTATCTTGGACACAAAGCAACTCACTTGATCTTGGATCAAGTTGAGTTTGATTTGGATCATAGAAAGTTAAACCTCTCATTTGTCAAAGCTAACCATAAGACATTAACTCATTGGCCAAAAAAATAAAAATAAAATGAGATGAAGATGAAATGAACGGAAAGAGAATTCAAGTGTCAAACATAATTGGTCAAAAGTGAATCAAATCATCATCAACCAATGCTAAACAGAAGAGAAATGAAGGTTACAAGTCAACAAGTCAAATATATTTTTTGGTATTTTTTGAATTAAAAATAAATGGAAAATAAAATGGACAAAATATGGTCAAACCTCAAATTTAATTCAAATCAACTTCAACAAGTCCAATTAAATTCTCATAGGTCTAACATGATCAAACAAGCTTTGACTAATTTTTTCAACAATTTTTGAAATAAGAAACTATTTTAAAACAATTAAAAATAATAAAAATAACACAATATGAATTAAAATCTCAAACAAATCTCAAACCAATTAAGAAATTGATGAGACTATTTTTCATTGACTTATCATGATCCATATGTGTTAAGAAAACATTTTTTGATTTTTCAAATATCAGAAAGTATTTTAAAATGAATTAAAACTATTAAAAACCAAATAATTCACAAAAAATATTAAATGAAGTCACAAAAATAATTAAAAAATCAAAATGTGAAACTAGATTTTTTAAGAATTTTTTTGGCATTGGTCTCATATTTTTGTCACTTAAAAAAAATATTTATGAATTTTTGAAAATAAAATGAATTAAATGGAATTAAAACAGAAATAATGAAAATAGAAAATACCAGCGCCATTAGATGGTTCATTAATTGACGTGGCGCTGATCTCATGGTTCAGAGGCGCGGTCACACCATGTACTCAAGTCAAGCGCGCTACTCTTGGAATTAAAATAAGTCAACACGAGCAATGGCCAGGATTATAACATTCCAGCAAGATCTGATGGATCTGAGGCTTCCACGTGGGGATGGTGGTGGAAACCACCATCTTCTCCGGTCAGACAACTAATTCCGGCCACCACACACAGGGATTTAAACTTTAATGAAAATGAAAAAGCAAGGTATCAAAATGAAGCGGAGGTGATGTACATCACCCCTGTAACCATGGATCCTTCTCAATGTTTCTATTTAAAGAGAAACCTAAGCTTGAAGATCATGGTGTTTGATCTGAAATGTCACGATTTATGAAATTAAGACCACCACTGGCCTGCCTCATGCATGAGGACTTCAGAAAACAACAAAAACCAAAGAAATTCACATTGTATAGCAAGATCTAGATCAAGAAAAATTGAGGTTCTACCTCTGAAATGCAGCTTCAAATAGCACGAGTTCTTCAAGCTTTTGATCCAATCTTGCTCTGGAAGTGTAATGATGATGCAAGGCTAAGGAATTATGCTTTGAAATTCAACTAAGGATGTTGAAATTCAAGCTTGAAAATGAAATAGAAAAACAAAAATTCCTCTAGGTGAGGGTTTGGTTTTCAATCCAACAGCGTTTTGGATCTCCTTGTGGTTTATTTTTGAATGAGCACGAGCTTCTATTTATAGCTGGAATGGATGCAAGGTGGTGTTCGGTTCGTGTGCATGAAACTTGGATCCTTCATGCATGGGCCTGTACAGGCGCGTGCAAAGCCCAAGCATAAATGGAAATGCATGCTAAGATCAAATGTAGTTGAATTGGACGTGCACAAGAGGCTGCGCAAGCTTGCATTCCAAGTTATGATGTGAATTGCAAAAATGAGCATAAACATTAAGCTCTTCGAAACTCCCACATGGAAAATCCAAAAATGGTCATGTGAGTAATGGTTGGAAAGCTCTTGAAATAAGGAACAAAATTCATGTTGGACAGAAATTCATTTAGAGTTTGGAAATTTATGAAAACTGGCTGTGAAGTTTAGGGTACAAAACTTGTTTAGGTTTCCCTTTGAAAAATTTGCCAAAAACAAGCAACTTCAAGCCCTTATGTTTCAATGATGTAAGCCTTAAATGGAAAAACCTCCAACATAAAAGTTGTAGATAATTTCAATATTATCAATTTAGACTTAAAGTTTGCATCATTTGCATTTTTCATGAGAAAGGTATGGATGGGCACTTGAAGTTGGGCATTTTTCAAATTCAATGGTTTTGGTCCAAAGTGACCTATAATGTTTTGTATTATCACATGTGTTTATTTTAGGATTATGAAATTTTTTCCAACATAACATTTTAAGTAGACATCTTAAGATTTCCAATGAAATTTTTCTCACCTAAAAATCATAAAAAATAAGGAAGTTAGGTCCTTGGGAAGTTGACCTAAAAATAGGGTTTCAGTCAAAATGACCTATAATGTTTTGAAATGAATTATGACCTTCCAAGTTTCAAATGGATTTTTGATGAACATGAAAGTTGTTCATATGGTTCTTAAGAACATTGTTTCCCTTGGGGTCATCTTCATTTGACAAACACATCACAAGTTGTATCCTAATGATCCTTAGTTTAGTTAGATGACTTGACTGGTCAACTTCTCAAGGCCAAACTTCAAATCTTGATGAATGAATGATTGAGGATACTCACATAGGCTAATATATGCATAAAATGATAAATGAAATACCTTCCCTTGATTAAATTTGATCATGGTTTGAGGTTGTTTCATGAGCAAGGCACAATCAATGTATAGTTTAATTAGGGTTTCCTTGGGAAACCATCCTCAAGCCCTTTGGATTATCTTGATCAAATTGCCAAATAGAGATAATTGGGAGACATATATGATGATTAATATCTTTATGGACCATTTTCACGCTTGCTTTCATCTTCATCTTGCCATTTCATTGAGCTTAGGAGCCTCCTAGGAGCATGGGAGCACATGATCACTTGAGCTTAAAAACAAAAAAGAGTTAGTGACATATTTTTGTGCTTTTGGTTAGTAATCAAAATAAGAAAGGCAATAATATACAATACAATCATGCTTGGTGGTCTCAAACCAACTCACACAAATCCCAACCCTAGGGTTAAGGAGCCAAACATGCTATGATCCTTGAGGCAATGCACTAAGCAATGATATGATCCCATGAAGGATCTTAAGGTCAAAATTAGGATCTTACAGATGCCCCTATTTAAGGTCATTCTAGCCGGAGATATGAAGGTTAAAATCTTCGTCTCGACGAGGTAGAATGGGCTTAAGTAATAACAAAGAGACGAATTTTGGTCCCTAAGAGACCTCATGAAGCAAATGTATGCATGCAAAATAAAATCTTCATGGTGAATAATTTCCACGAAGGAAAAGAAATCAGAATAAACTGAAAAAATCCTATAGGAGTAACACGCTCACTAAGGAGACAGAGACTCTGGGGAAAATAAGGTAAAAATGCGTGAGCAGGTCACGACTTGAGAACTTGCTGGGAGACACGAAGGGATTCCACAAAAATAAATCAATGGAAAGACTCGAGCTGACGCAAAGATGCATGTATTGGGGAATATGCCAATACAGCAAAACTATCCACAAAGGATACTTCGGATAAAAATTCGGACTCATACGGGGATGTCCACAAAGGACCCAACTGAGGAAGAAAACAACGAGATATTACCGGTTACTGGGTAATAAACTCAAAGAGAGGCATGAAGGTGAGAAAAACAAGAAAGGGGGGGTTTGAATTGTTTGGAAAAATAAGCGCTTTTCAAAATGAAAACCACACAAAGATTTTATACTGGTTCGCTTATAACACAAAGCTACTCCAGTCCACCCGGCCAAGGTGATTTCGCCTTCAACAAGGACTTAATCCACTAATCTTGAAAGATTACAAACAACGTCTAAGATAAAAATCTCTTAGCCCTCTCAAGTATACAGACTACACAGAGTCACTTGAGGAAATAAACAAACAATAGATAAAAGATTTATGTAATCTAGAATGCTTCTAAGAAAGCAGATATTACAATAGTAAGAACAAGAGTTTTTTCACGTAATAAGCAAAAGCTTTGTGAAGATCTTAGAGAGCAAGAGTGTTTTTCTTGAGTGTTGATGTTTCAGTATATTTTTGGCTTGTTGGCTAATACTTATCTGCTGAATGTTGATTTGCAGTCCTTTATATATAGAAGTGAGGTAGTAATTGAAACTGGTGGATATTAAAATGAATTTACGCCATCACTTAAATAGCTTCTGCAGGATAACTTTCTCTCCTTGAAATGACTACTTACCACAAGTAGTATCTTCTTTATTGAAATTGGAGATTAACGTCTCTTTCTTAATTAGGAAAACCATTTGCAAATCTTTACTTGACTTTAACGTTACTCTTTCATGATTAGCAATTCCGTGCTCAGAGTATTTGTGTTTCTGGAGAGTCTTGGAATCTTGCTTCTGATGTTTAATCTCTTGTGAGTTCAGATAGTTTCTTCAGATAGCGCTGATAACTTCTGGAGCTTAGAGATAGCGTTGTTCAGAGTCAAAACTTCTAGAGCTACTTCTTGTTCAGATGCTTCTGATACTTGTTGTTTTGCTCAGAGTTAGACTTTCTTGAACTTGTTTTCACTTCAGATGCTTCTGATCATTTGATGATTTGTATCTGATCTGGTTTTGTATCTGATGACATCATCAGATTTCTTCCTTCTTTCTTTAGAACCCTGCACACTTAGAAACTTTTCGTTAGGGTGCCATTTTTGGTTTCATCCTTTGTTATCATCAAAATCAAGGAATCTGTTGTAGAACAATTTTTGTTCTTACAATCTCCCCCTTTTTGATGATGACAAAACAACCTTAATTAGCAGATGAAACATGAATAATATTAGAACAGATAGACAAAAGCTCCCCCTGAGTTAGTGCTAGGGAGTTCAGAAGTTCTTACCAGAGCTTCTAAGTAAAGAGGTTTCTGAAACTTTCTGCAATTTCTTAAGTCCAAGTTAGATCATTTTATTTTAAGAGAATTATGTTGCAGAATGCTTAAGGTATTAGACAATATTTTCATCAGAGCTATTAATGACTTCTCCCCCTTTTTGTCAGAATCAAAAAGACATAGTAAAAAAAATAAGTAAAGAGAAAAAAACTTGAATTCATAGATAGAAGCACAAAGGCAACAGAAGCTAGAAAAACATCAGATTCAGGGAAGCAGAAAATAAATAAATCCTAAGTGCCTAAGGGTTCGGAGGCGGAGGCATTCTCTGAAGCAGCATTGCAAGCATGTTCTGGATGTTGTCGTTGACAGTATCTTGCTTGTCCATTCTGGCCCGGAGTTCATTCTGATCTTGCTTGAGTTCTTTCAGAGTCTGAAGAACCATAGGGATCACAGAAGAGGACTCTCCCAGAGTCAGAGCCTGCTGGACTTCAGCTTCAGCAGCAGCTTGGGCTTCTGCATCTGCCAGAGCTTTAGCTTCAGCTTCCTTTTGCCTTAGGATTTCAGCTTCCTTTGCAAGCCTTTCTTCTTCTAGCCTTCTTGCTTCTTCTGCTTCTCTTGCAATTCTCTCTTCCTCTAGCCTTCTGGCTTCAGCCTCTCTGGCAAGTCTCTCCTGGAGTCTTGCCTCAGCATCTCTGATGTAGCCATTTCTGACTTGTTCAGAGATACTCTTCAGCCTAAAAGACTCAGAGGTCATCCAGCCAATGACTCTGTTCCAGTGTGTCCTTACAGATTTAGGATCATCACTGATTTCAGAGTTAGTGGTCAGAGACTTGACCTTTTGTACTGAAGCTTCTGCTACCTGCATGATGGCTTCCTCAAGGGTAGGTGTAGAAAGTTCAGGTTCAGGTTCTGGTTCAGAGGTATGAGGTGGAGAGTTTGGAGGGCTGAGATTTAAAGTGTGAGGTTCAGATTCTGATTCAGGTTGGGGTTCAGATTCTGCTTCTGGTTGAGGTTCAGATGTTTGGGGTGAAGCCTAAAGAGGGTTTAAATCTAAGGGTTCAGTTTCAGCTTCAGGTGCAGCGGAGATGTTTGGTGGGGTGATATCAGAGGTGTAGGGTTCAGAGGTTTGAGTTTCAGAAGGTATGGTGGTTGTTTGTTGTGGTGGAGGTGAAGTTGCTTCAGATTGTGTTTGTGTTTGTTGTTGTGAAGCAAGTTTATGAGCATAAATTGTGGCTATGGTTGGGGAATCAGGGTCAGGATATTCTGGGTCAGAAGAGATGGAAACATATGGGGGTGATTCTGGTTCTGAGGATGATGACGAGGAAGTGCTTTGGTAGGTTTGTTTAGATTCAGAGGAAGGTATGAATGTACGGGCTACATTTAGAACTGGTGAAGGTTGGGAGGTTCTGGTGGTTGAAGGTGGGATTTCAGAGGTAGTAAAAATAGGTTGTGAAGAGAGAGGGTTAGAAGAAGCCATCAGAGGATTAATGGTAACAGAAGGAACAGACGTACCAGTAGATATATTCAGAGGAGCTGAAGATCTGCTTCCAGAAGCTTCTCCAAGTCTGGCCTTCTTTGCCTGAGATGCTACCTTCTTTTCAGAAAGACCTCTCTTGTATCTGACGAAGTCTTCTTCAGAATCCAGACAGTCATCGAGGCTGAAATCAGAGATGTCAACACCTTCATCCAGCAGACGATTAAGATAGATAGCAACAGCATCTCTGGGTTCATTCTTGAAGAACCTGGCCAGGCCATGAGGCATCTTCCTCTGATCTTTCAAACAATCCCAGGATGTATCCAGAGTTGGTTTGACTTGAATTTTCTTGATAATTCCCATACTCTTGAGATTCCTGGCGTTCAGAGGCTTCCCCACATCTATTGCCAGATCATCCATCAGCTTGGTCTTTTCCAGATGATCTACCAATCCATTCTCAATGAAGACGTCAGATAGCAATCTTCCCAGAGGGATGTAGGATCTGGGCTTCATGTTGTTTCTGGTTTCTCTGACGGAATCTCTCAGATATCTGAAAAGGAGAGCAGGGAGGCAGATCTTTACACCCTTCTGAATGCAGTACAGAATGCATTTCTGGTCTGCATTGATGTAGTCAGAGGAGTTAGAGGCAGGACGGTGGTGAATGGTTCCCAGAATAATCTTCAGCCACACTCTGAGGTTCTGATACAGCTCCTTGTTCTTTGAAGGATTTCCTTCAACGTTGGGTTTGAAGATTGTTGGGTTGATTACTTCAGTGATGCGCTTTGACCTAGGAGGGATGTTGTAAATCCTTTTACCTCCAGCTCTCTCCATGTTCAGCAAGGAGGCAATTGACCCTTCAGTAATAACAATCTTTACTCCCAGAACATATGAGACAATGAAGTGGTCATCTGCATCTGCAAACCTCCAGAACTCCTTGACGAGAAGTGGGTAAATAGGACCATAAAGCCTTTGGAAATAGTTTTCCCACCCTTGTTGACGAAGTTCTCCAGTTAGATCAACGCCATTTCTTCTTAAGTTGTCGAAATCAACTAACGATTCACACAACACGTCCAATCCTTCAAAAGGGGTTGAAAGGTTGATATGGCGTTCACGGTCAAGAACGTGGGGTTCTTTGTAAACAAGGGTGATAGTGACGCCTGTAACCGTTGGTGTTGGAATGCTTGAGGTTTGAGCAGTAGAACTTGATTCCATTTCTTGAGAGAAGTTAAAGACTTGTTGTTGTTGAGCGTCCATGGTGAAGAAGAAGATGAAGATTGATGAAGATGAAGAGCTTTCAGAGAATGCTTGAGAGGTTTAGGGTTTTAGAGTGAGTGAGAGTGATAAGTGTGTGAAATGTGAGAAAAGTGTTTATATACTCTAAGTAAAACACATGCAAAACGACACACATTTCAGCGTTAGCACAAGAATCAAAATAGCACGCTTGGGGGGAAAAATGATTACAGCTAATTAATGAATGTCTAATCCCAACAGTACGCACACTGCTCTAGGAGATTTCAAACGTTCTGACCTTTGATATCTTTTGACAGCTGTCTAGAAGTTCTAGGGTTAGACGCTTAGTGCTCCACGTGTTGATGTATCTGATCTTCAGGAATACCAAAGGATTGGTTTCTGAAGATTTCTAACTCAGATATCTTCTTAACTTGGTAGAAGTATCAGAGTCAGAGGCAGAAGTACATTTGTTTACATCAGAGTCTCATTTTACTTTTTCAGAACCATACTTCATTCAGGGCAATTTTTAATGTTCAGATTTTCTAAGATAAAAAGAAATCTATCTTCAGCTAGAGGCTTAGTAAAGATATCTGCCCATTGATGTTCTGTATAAATAAACTTCAATGTTACTATCCCTTTCTGAACATAGTCTCTGATAAAATGATGTTTTATTTCAATGTGTTTGGCTCTGGAATGTAGAATGGGATTCTTACTTAAACAAATAGCAGCAGTATTATCACAAAAGATAGGAATGCTACTCTCAAAGATTTGTAGATCTTCTAGCTGATGCTTCATCCAGAGCCTCTGAGTTGTGCACAGTGATGCTGAGATGTATTCTGCTTCTGCAGTTGATAGAGCAATTGTTGACTGTCTTTTGCTAGCCCAGGAGATTAGATTGTTTCCCAGAAGCTGGCAATTTCCAGATGTGCTTTTTCATTCTAATCTATCTCCTGCATAATCTGCATCACAGTAACCAGAAAGTCTATACTCTGATGTTTTCTTATACATCAGGCCCAGGTTAGGAGTTCCTTTCAGATACTTAAGAATTCTCTTAACTGCTGTTAAATGAGATTCTCTAGGATCTGATTGGAATCTGGCACATAGACAGACGCTAAAGAGAATATCAGGACGAGTAGCAGTCAGATAGAGAAGAGAGCCTATCATACCTCGATAGAGCTTCTGACAAACCTTGTTGCTTACCTCTTCCTTTTCTAGAATGCAAGTTGGGTGCATGGGAGTTTTTGCAGAGTTGCATTCAGTCATGTCAAACTTCTTCAGAACGTCTTTAATGTACTTGCTTTGATGAACGTACGTGACTTCTGGAGTTTGATTAATTTGAATTCCCAGAAAGAACTTTAGTTCTTGCATTAAGCTCATTTCAAATTCTGCCTGCATTAACTTAGAAAATTCTTGGCAAACAGAGATGTTAGCAGAACCAAAAATAATATCATCAACGTAAATCTGGCATATCATGAGATCATTATTAAGGTTTTTACAGAAGAGTGTAGAATCAACTTTCCCTCTGATAAAATTTTGTTCCAGAAGAAAATTGCTTAAACGTTCATACCAAGCTCTGGGAGCTTGTTTAAGTCCATATAACGATTTTTTAAGTTTAAAAACATGTTCTGGAAAATTTGAATTTTCAAAACCCGGAGGTTGATTGACATACACTTCTTCTGAAATATAACCATTAAGAAATGCACTCTTGACATCCATTTGATATAATTTGATAGAGTGATTAATAGCAAAAGATACAAGAAGACGAATAGATTCTAACCTCGCGACTGGAGCAAAGGTTTCATTATAGTCAATACCTTCTTGTTGACTGTAACCTTGAGCTACCAGTCGAGCTTTGTTTCTGACAACTTCTCCTTTCTCGTTCAGCTTGTTTCTGAAAACCCATCTGGTTCCAATGACATGAGTGCCTCTGGGTTTAGGAACGAGATCCCAGACATCATTCTTAGAGAATTGATCCAATTCTTCTTGCATAGCTGCCACCCAGTCGTTATCCTGAAGTGCTTCATCACAAGACGTAGGCTCAATCAGAGACACTAGTCCCAGAGTAGTATCTTCAGAAGTCCTGAAGGTAGATCTGGTTCTGACAGGTTCGTCATTGTTTCCCAGAATCAAATCTTCAGATACATTGATACGACTTTTGACTTTCTTTGGGATTTCTGGAGATTTAATTTCTTCAGAGTTCTGAGTGACAGTTGCTTCTGGAGTTTTATCAGATTCTACAAGAGTGATTTCCAAATCTGCAAACTTTTCAACTAGCTTTGACTTTTCAGGGTCAAGCTTATCATCAAATCTGACATGAATTGATTCTTCCACAATTTTGGTTTCTATGTTGTATACTCTGTAGCCTTTAGAGTGTTATGAGTATCCTAACATAATACCTTTCTGTGCTTTGGAATCAAACTTGTTCAGATGTTCTTTAGTATTTAATATAAAGCAAGAACATCCAAAAGGATGAAAATATGAAATGTTTGGTTTTCTTCCTTTACACAGTTCATAGGGAGTCTTTTCTAGAATAGGTCTTATAGAGATTCTATTCTGAATGTAACACGCTGTATTTACAGCTTCTGCCCAAAAGTGCTTTGCTACATTAGTTTCATTGATCATGGTTCTGGCCATCTCTTGGAGTGTCCTATTCTTCCTCTCTACAACTCCATTTTGTTGTGGAGTTCTAGGGCAGGAGAAATCATGGGATATTCCATTAGAATCAAATAATTCTTCAAAATCTTTATTTTCAAATTCTCCACCATGATCACTTCTGACTCTAACAATTTTAGAGTCAAATTCTTTTTGCACTTTGGAACAGAAACTGGTGAATACAGAGTGAGACTCACTCTTGTGCTTTAGGAATTTCACCCATGTCCAGCGGCTATAATCATCAACAATTACTAGTCCATACTTCTTTCCATTGACTGATGCTGTTTTCACAGGACCAAATAAGTCAATGTGAAGAAGTTCCAGAGGCTTAGAGGTAGAAATAACATTTTTCTTTTTAAAAGATGTTTTTGAAAATTTTCCTTTCTAACAAGCTTCACACAGAGCATCTGAAGAAAACTTCAGTTTAGGTAGGCCTCTGACTAACTCAAGTTTAGTTAGCTGAGAAAGTTTCCTCATGCTAATGTGGCCCAAGCGTCTATGCCATACCCATTGCTCTTCGTGAACTGACATTAGACATTTAACATTTTGATCTTTTAAATCAGAAAGATTTATTTTGTAAATGTTGTTTTTCCTCTTGCCTGTGAAAAGGACAGAGCCATCGTTCTGATTAATGGCTTTACATGTTTTTTGATTGAAGATTACATCATAACCGTTATCACTTAATTGACTTATGGATAACAAGTTATGCATTAATCCTTCTACATAAAGAACATCAGAAATAGAGGGAAGAGTACCATTACCAATAGTTCCGGAGCCTCTGATCCTTCCTTTCTGATCTCCTCCGAAGCCTACAAATCCAGCGTCTTTAAGTTCCAGACTTTGGAACATAGACTTTCTTCCCGTCATGTGTCGCGAGCATCCAGAGTCCAGGTACCATGACTGGTGTCTGAACTTTGCTGCATAGGATATCTGCAACATAGATAATCTTATCTTTCGGTACCCAGAATCTCTTGGGTCCTTTCAGATTAGTTTTCCCAGAGTTTCTTATAACTTTGGGTTTTCTAGCATTTCTAAATTTTTGTTCTTGTGTGTGTGTGTAATGATATGAAAAGGGAGATTTAAGTTGGTCACTGGTAGAAGTTTTATCTTCCTTAGGATCATACCCAATTCCCCTTTTATTGTTCTGACTTACTCCATAAATCATGGATGCCATAATACTCCTATCTATCCCATTTTTCAGAAATTCTTGAAAGGCTTCTTCATATTGATAAATTATTTTATTTGAAGTTTGTGGTGCTTGAGATAATGCTTCTTCTAGTTCTGAGCTTTTTGTTTTTGCTTCATCTCTTTCTAACATTAAAGATTTGATTGTATCTTCTCGTGATAAAATTGTTATCTCAAGCTCTCTACATTCTTCAAATTTTTCTTTAAGACAGCCTTTGATGTTTTTAAACTTTTGTTTTAATTTCTGATATGAGCTTAGAGTTTCTGACAAGCATGATTCTAAATCAGAACGAGAAAGTTCAGAAAATACCTCTTCAGATTCTTCATCTGAGCTGCTGGATGTGGTAGCCATAAGTGCTACGTTGGCCTGTTCATCAGAGTCAGATTCTGATGATCCAGATTCACTATCATCCCAGGTAGCCATTAATCCTTTCTTTGTTCTGAAGGTATTTTTCTTGAAGCTTTCTTTTCTAGAGTTGTCTTTCTTCAGCTTGGGGCATTCATTTCTGTAATGACCTGTTTCTTTACATTCATAACAGGTAATATCTTTGTTAGCTTTACCTTTTGAAGTTGACTCTGATCGATCCCCTCTGGGTCTTGGTCTTCTGAAGTTGTTGTTCCTCTTTTTCCAGAGTTGCTTGACTCTTCTGGTTAGTAGGGACAACTCTTCTTCATCATCAGAGTCTTCTGGTTCAGAATCGTCAGTGTCTTCAGTTTCTGCCTGGAGAGCTTTGATTCTGTCAGGTTTCCGTCTTTCAGATCTGGACTTTAGCGCTACGGACTTGTTCTTTTTCTGAGGCTCATCCTCCTCTAGTTCTATCTCATGGCTTCTGAGAGAACTAACAAGTTCTTCAAGGCTGATATTGTTCAGATCCTTTGATAGCTTCAGAGCAGTAACCATAGGTCTCCATTTCTTTGGCAGACTTCTGACTATCTTCTTAACATGATTTGCAGTCGTGTATCCTTTGTCTAGCACTTTAAGACCTGCAATAAGAGTTTGAAATCTAGAAAACATAGCCTCTATAGCTTCGTCATCTTCCATTTTGAAGGCTTCATATTTCTGAATAAGCGCCAGAGCCTTCGTCTCCTTAACTTGGGAGTTTCCTTCATGGGTCATCTTCAGAGAGTCAAGTATATCTTTGGCTGTCTCTCTGTTGGTGATCTTTTCATATTCGTTGTATGATATGGCATTTAGAAGTATTGTTCTGGCCTTGTGATGATTTTTGAAGATACGTTTCTGATCTTCTGACATCTTGTTTCTGGGCACTTCAGCTCCATTTTCTAAGACTGGAGGTGTATATCCATTTGTGACTATGTCCCAGAGGTCAGCATCATAACCCAGAAAGAAACTTTCGATTCTATCTTTCCAGTAATCAAATTTCTCTCCATCAAAAACAGGAGGCTTAGCATTGTAAGAATCTCTTTCATTTGAGTGGGCCATTGTTTTTCTCGTACTGGATCTCTCTACACGGTTAAGTGTTTGATTAGAAAATCAATAACAGAGCCGGAGCTCTGATACCAATTGAAGGTGAGAAAAACAAGAAAGGGGGGGTTTGAATTGTTTGGAAAAATAAGCGCTTTTCAAAATGAAAACCACACAAAGATTTTATACTGGTTCGCTTATAACACAAAGCTACTCCAGTCCACCCGGCCAAGGTGATTTCGCCTTCAACAAGGACTTAATCCACTAATCTTGAAAGATTACAAACAACGTCTAAGATAAAAATCTCTTAGCCCTCTCAAGTATACAGACTACACAGAGTCACTTGAGGAAATAAACAAACAATAGATAAAAGATTTATGAAATCTAGAATGCTTCTAAGAAAGCAGATATTACAATAGTAAGAACAAGAGTTTTTTCACGTAATAAGCAAAAGCTTTGTGAAGATCTTAGAGAGCAAGAGTGTTTTTCTTGAGTGTTGATGTTTCAGTATATTTTTGGCTTGTTGGCTAATACTTATCTGCTGAATGTTGATTTGCAGTCCTTTATATATAGAAGTGAGGTAGTAATTGAAAATGGTGGATATTAAAATGAATTTACGCCATCACTTAAATAGCTTCTGCAGGATAACTTTCTCTCCTTGAAATGACTACTTACCACAAGTAGTATCTTCTTTATTGAAATTGGAGATTAACGTCTCTTTCTTAATTAGGAAAACCATTTGCAAATCTTTACTTGACTTTAACGTTACTCTTTCATGATTAGCAATTCCATGCTCAGAGTATTTGTGTTTCTGGAGAGTCTTGGAATCTTGCTTCTGATGTTTAATCTCTTTTGAGTTCAGATAGTTTCTTCAGATAGCGCTGATAACTTCTGGAGCTTAGAGATAGCGTTGTTCAGAGTCAGAACTTCTAGAGCTACTTCTTGTTCAGATGCTTCTGATACTTGTTGTTTTGCTCAGAGTTAGACTTTCTTGAACTTGTTTTCACTTCAGATGCTTCTGATCATTTGATGATTTGTATCTGATCTGGTTTTGTATCTGATGACATCATCAGATTTCTTCCTTCTTTCTTTAGAACCCTGCACACTTAGAAACTTTTCGTTAGGGTGCCATTTTTGGTTTCATCCTTTGTTATCATCAAAATCAAGGAATCTGTTGTAGAACAATTTTTGTTCTTACAAGGCATGTTATCAAAACACCGGTTACTGGGTGAGAGAACAACATGCTCAGGGAGATAAAATATCTAAGACCGGTATAAGGGTGAGAAATATCAATCATCCAAAATATCTGAGGAGGACCTAAAAGGCACATCTCAACTCAGGAAAATATGACTCCACAGGGGACAAAAAAGTCATAATAGGGAGCAGAAGGAATGAACACCATGGATACCGGTTATGGGCATATAATAGGTGACCAACCAGGCGTGAATTGGGAACATATCCAAGACACTCATCATCCGAAATGAGGGCTGAAAAAGAAAACTCGACTTACAGGATGGGCATTCGAATCCACAAGGAAATACGAATCTTACTCAACTGGGGAAGAAAAAGACTTCAACTGAAGAGTGCATGAGATATATTATCTATTATCGTCATAACATAGATAACATACTCGCAGGGTTTTATCTTCACTCTGTTATCCTTGTATGCTTTAGGACTAGCCCTTCTCTTCTTCTCCTCATTCTAACCCAAGCCAAAATCATTTTTCAAGACTTTGACATTTGTTTCAAATTAGAAACCTAGGCCTTAAGCCTTTGACTTTTCAAAACCATTTTCGTCAATACTCATTGTGAATAAATCTTAATCCAACTTTGACTTCATTTTGTAAATAAATCTAACTTGTAAATATAACTCATTTCAAGTTGTTTTTGTGGTTCCAATGGCCACCTTTGTTGAAACCTTTTCATAAACATTAGTCATAAGTTTGAGTTATCATAGTGGTTGATGTGAATCTCACCTTATCCTTAGTGGTTGGATTATAATTCTTCCATGCTTATTATAGGGTTAACCCCTCACTAGTATGTTGAAGCCTTCCTCACATGGTGGATTGTTGGTTTAGGTTGAGTTTTCTCCCTTTGATAACAAAAGACATCAAGGCTTTTGATCAAATCAATTCACCAATCTTTGAGATTTTTACCCCGAACTAGAGGTTTTGATCTTACCTTTGTGATGGTACGTAGGCAATGGGTTCATCCATTCAAAAACAAAACTTGTAAATATAATCTATTCTCTTCTCATCCCTCCAATCTTTTGCACATATTTTCACAAATACCAACCTACAACACATGTTTGCAAAAAGAGGTTCCCTTAGAGTACTAAGGATGTTTTGGGTGCGTAAAACCTTCCCATTTCATAACCAACCCCCTTACCTAGATCTCTGACATTTTTATTAGTTTTTGATTTGATAAAACTTCTTACCTTGGCTTTTGTTCGCTTTTTAGCCTTTCCTTTAGACAAATAAAAGTGTGGTGGCGACTCGAATTGTATGTTTACTTTTGGTTTAGTCAATAAACCTAAAGGTAACGAAAACCCCACTACAAAAAAGTGGCGACTCTGCTGGGGATGAACTGTTCCTAGTGGGTTTAGCCTACTTTTTGCTTGTATGTGTTGTATGTTTATATTTATTGGTGACATGTTTTGTGCAAATTTGGGATGACTATATTGTTTGTAATGTATGAATTGCTTGATATATTAATTGCTTGTATGCTTGGTGGTTTCTTGTGAGATGAGTTTTATACCCGAACTCGAGTGCACTTATGATAGGAGAATGGCATAGTCTTGTTAACTTGTGTGGAGTTATTCCTTAGCAAGTTAACTTGCAAGTTCATTCACTTGGTGGAGGTCTTATTGGGATCAATAATATCACACGAGTAGTCGTGGTTAGGCATTACTCTTTCCAATATAAACCTTAGAAGCCAAGGACCTTAGATACCTAGCCCATCTTGGCCTATTTTAGGACGTAGTGCGAAGGGCGTTCAAGTGTAAGACTTGAGGAGATTGTTACGCGATACTACACTCATAAGAGTCCCTCTTGAGAATATTTTTGGAGAACGAGTAGTCTTTTTATCCGATAATATCCCAAAGATGAGATGATGACTATGGGGACCTTTTTAGAACATGATTGTCAGGTTTTACCCTAGTACACTCCCTTTGGGTGGTTCTTAACCAAGACTCCATGCTCGTGACTTACAACAAACCCTTGATTCGCGGTTGATCTGTTCTCGCATATCCTCAATATCAATGGAACTTGGGTGTTGATAAGGTGTAAACCATAATCCACCAAAATTGATGGTTGATGTTGACGATGACGTGAGCTATCTCGTGACCTTTGTGTGGTGTGACTTAGTTGATCCTTGAGCGTGATTTTTGCATCCATGCATTCATGCACTCATTCGCATCTATATCATCAACAATAAAAAAATTCAAGGAACTTAAGAGGTCTACTTGCAAATTTTCAGACACGGATAAGCAAAGAAGGAATATGAAGATGTACGGTTTCAGACAACCCGACTTGAAAGAGTTAAGGAGTTTGACATCTTATGTATTAAAGCCCTTGGAGTTCAAAGCTCGCCATGGGAAGCTTTTGTCTATTCTTTCTACCAAGGTGGATGAGGGTCTAATAAGTGTGTTGGTACAGTTCTACGATCCTCTGTATCGGTGCTTCACTTTTCCGGATTTCCAGCTTCTGCCTACACTTGAGGAGTATGCCTATCATGTGGGTATACCTATTCTTGATCAGTTTCCGTTCAATGGTTTGGAGAAGATTCCATCTTCTCAAGAGATTGATGATATGCTTCGTGTGGACAGATCTAATATTAGTGCCAATATGACTACCAAAGGTGGAATTCAAGGTCTCCCATCTGATTTTCTGATTGCCAAAGCTACTTTGTTTGGGAAGGCCATGAGTGAGGAAGCTTTTGAATCCATATTTGTACTACTCATCTATGGGCTAGTGTTATTTCTTAACATCGACAACTTCGTGGATGTGAACGCTATTAGGATTTTCTCATCTCTTAATTTTGTTCCGACTCTGTTGGGTGACACTTATTTTTCTTTGCATATGAGGAATGCAAAGGGTGGTGGTTCCATTGTGTTTCTCTTCCTCTGTTGTACAAGTGATTTATTTTGCACCTGCCTCATACGCTCGCCTTCAAGGAGAACAAGGGATGTCTACGGTGGTCCACGAGACTCATGTCTCTCACTAATGATGATATCTCTTGGTACAATCGTGTTTATGATGGCGTTCCGATTATTGATTCTTGTGGTGAGTTCTCCAATGTACCTCTTCTTGGTACGTGTGGTGGAATTAACTACAACCTTGCTTTGGCTCGCCGTCAGCTTGGGTTCCCCTTAAAGGATAAACCTAACAACATTTTGTTGGAAGGATTGTTCTTTCAAGAGGGTAAAGATCCCCAGAACTTGAAGGATAGGATGGTCCGCGCTTGGCACAAAGTTCATAGGAAAGGGAGGAATGAGCTTGGTCCAAAGAATTGCATTGCTTTGGAACCTTACACCTCTTGGGTAAGAAAGACAACTCTTGAGTACTGCATGCCATACGAATATCTGAGACCTACCACTATGGTTATGGTTGGACCTTTAACCCTCCCTAATCAAGTAGTAGAAGAGTTGAGAGATGAAGACCGGTCGCGTGCTTGGGTGCGTTAGCGTGAGGAACTTCTTCAGTAGCTCAAAGATAAGGATGCAGTGATAGAGTTTCTAGAGCATCAGGTCATTGATGAGCCTGCTGATGTAGTTACTTCTCTTCTTCCTCACTCATCTAGGTTTTGGAAGAGGAATTATGATCAGCTCGCTAAGGAGAAGGCCAATATGGAAGCAGCTTATGAGAGAGAGGTGAAGAGGCTTCGTGCAACCTATCTTCCAATCTCGAAGGCTTTGGACGATTGTTTCTAGGGCTCCATAGGATGTTTATTCTCCTTTTCTCTTGTATTGTATTTGGTTACCAAAACTGTATTACTTCTTTGGTGTAAAAAGCTTCCAAATATTATTACTATGAGTATTCCATAAATGTCTTAAAAAAAATTTAATAGTTTCAAATATTTGCAAATAGATCTCTATAAATTTCCTCTAATAAAAACAAACCATATGCACAAACATTGCATGTATCATATGCATAAGCAGATTTTGTCCCAAGCTCTTGATCAGTGGTCTAACTCTTTACTCTTCATTTATTTTGAAGACAAGCTGACGCACTGGTATAATACTAGAGCCAAACATCCGAAGATAATGGAACATCTAGAGCAAGAGAACAGGGACTTGAAGGAAGAGATTGCTAGGTTGGCTTCCATGATGGAGTTAGTTCTGGCCGGACAGAGCCAAGCTTCACCAAATCCTGCAACTCCTCCCGCGAGGACTGTCATATCTGAGGTAGCTACTTCAACTATGTCTGCTGTAACAACCCATTTCGCTCCGACTATGCCATATGAGTTCCCTTGGGGAATGCCTTCTAATTTCATGCTAGAAGGTTTCGCTCCTACTCTCGCTTCTTTGTCGGCATCTAGCCCGGTCCTGTCTCTGCCACCTCCTGTTGTGCACACCCTTCCTCGTGTTGAAGACACCATCTATCATTCTGAGCCGTCTGAGGGTCCGGATGTTTATGAGAAGATGGATGAAATGAAAGATCAATTCCTTGAACTGCGCAAGGAACTGAAGACTTTGAGGGGTAGGAACCTCTTTGGGAAAAGTGTTGCTGAGTTGTGCCTAGTGCTCAACGTGAAGATCCCTGTTAAATTCAAAGTACCTAACTTTGAGAAGTATAAGGGAAATACATGCCCGCTCAGCCATCTTGTGATGTATGCTCGCAAGATGTCAACACAGACTGACAACAACCAACTGCTGATCCACTACTTTTAGGATAGCCTGACAGGTGCTACGCTCCGGTGGTATATTGGGCTGGAGAGTGCGAGCATCCTCTCTTTCAACGATCTAGGTGAGGCCTTCGTTAAGCAATATAAATATAATGTGGATATGGCTCCGGACAGGGACCAGTTAAGGGAAATGTCGCAGAAGGATAAAGAGACCTTCAAGGAGTAGCCCAGAGATGGCGAGAATTGGCAGCTCAGATATTGCCACCCCTGGAAGAGAAGGAGATGACAAAGATCTTCTTGAAGACTTTGAGCTCTTTCTATTATGAAAGAATGATCGCTAGTGCTCCCTCAGACTTCACCGAAATGGTGAATATGGGGATGAGATTAGAAGAGGGGGTCCGTGAATGACGTTTATCTCGAGATGACGGTTCCTCCACAAAGAAGTATGGAGGCTTTGCTAGGAAGAAAGTGGGAGAGACTCATGTTGTGTCCTCTCGTGTCAAAAGAAGGCCCTCTGTAAGGAGGAAGGATGTGCGTCCAGCCATCAACCAACACCAGGTGGCTCATATAGCCCCTGCTTTCAGAGAAGTTCATCAACAACAATAACAACATCGTCAACAACAACAGGCATATCAGCTGTAAGACCCTAATTTTGACCCTAAGATCCCTCATGGCATCATATCATTGCACATTGCATTTGCCTTAAGGATCGTAGCATCTTGGCTCCTTAACCCTTGGGTTGGGACTTGTGTGAGTTGGTTTGAGACCACCAAGCATGCTTGAATTGTATATTATTACTTTTCTTATTTTGTTTACTAACCAAAAGCACAAAAATATGTCACTAACTTGTTTTGTTTTGAAGCTTGAGCAATCATGTGATCCAAGGCTCTTAGGAGGCCCCTATGCTCATTGATAGATGAAGTTGAAAGCAAGCATGACAATGGTTCCCAAAGCTCTCAATCATCATATATGCCTCCCAAGTATCTCAATTTGTCAATTTGATCAAGATAAACCAAAGGGCTTGAGGATTGTTTCCCAAGGAAACCCTAATTCATCTGTGCATTGATTGTGTCTTGCTCATGAAGCAACCTCAACCTATGATCAAATACAATAAAGGGAAGTTCTTTCATTCATCATTTTATGCATATATTAGCTTATTTTAGTATCCTCAATCATCAATTCATCAAGATTTGAGGCATGGACTTGAGAAGTTGATCAATCAATTCATCTGACTATTTTGAAGTACAATGAGACCTAACTTTTAATGTGTTTATCAAATGGAGATGACCCCATGAGAAAACATGTTCTTAAGAATCATATGAACAACTTTCATGTTCATCAAAAATTTATTTGAAGATTGGAAGGTCATCATCCATTTCAAAACATTATAGGTTATTTTGACTGAAACCCTAATTTTGGGTCAACTTCCCAAGAACATAACTCATTCATTTTTCATTATTTTAAGGTGGGATAAAATGAATTAGAAAGTTGAAGATGTATAATTCATTTGGTATGTTGAACAAATTTTCATAATCCTAAAATAAATACATGTGATAATACAAAACATTATAGGTCACTTTGGACCAAAGGCATTGAAATGTGAAAATGTCCAACTTCAAGTGCCCATAACTTTCTCATCAAAAATCCAAATGATGCAAAATTTAAGTCCAAATTGATTATCCTGAAAATTTCTACAACTTGGATGTTGAAGGTTTTGTCATTTGGAGCTTGCATCGTTGAAACAGAAGGGCTTGAAATTGGCCCATTTTGGAAATTTTCGCATACACATGTTTTGCACCTTGCAATTTATGATCAATTTTCATCAATTTCCCAATCCCAAATGAAGTTTTGTTCAACATAACAATTGATCCTCATGTAAAGAGCTTTCCAACCATTACCCATAAGGCCATGTTCTATTTTTGGAAGAGGCATTTTTAAAGAGGATAACATTTTGGTGCATTTTTGGAAACTAGTTGAAAACTCATTGCATAAGCCAATTGCATCATTTCTGCACGTCCATTTCACCTTAATGTGATATCAGCATTCATTTGCAATAGGATTTGGGCCCTCCATGCGCCTGTACAGGCCCATGCATGGAGGCCCTCTTCATTCATGCACACACAATGCTCATGCTATACCATTGCCAATTGCTATAAATAAGAGTGCTAGGCTTCATAATTGAGAAACCTGAAGGCGCCTGTTATGCTGCACAACTCCCTCCATATCCATACCTAAAGAAATTCTCACTTTCTTTTCTAAATTTCAGATCTGAATTTCAATTTCATTGGTTGATTTTCAGACTCAAAATTCCTTGACCTT
Organism: Lathyrus oleraceus; assembly: GCF_024323335.1. Lineage (NCBI taxonomy): Eukaryota > Viridiplantae > Streptophyta > Magnoliopsida > Fabales > Fabaceae > Lathyrus > Lathyrus oleraceus. Next base: position 166,232,802 of record NC_066581.1, on the reverse strand, counting down.
GCTTCATCTTCATCTCTACATCACACTGCAAGCAATAGCTAAGAGGATTTGTGCTTTCTAGATCCACATTTCAGAGGTGGATATTCAAACTTTTCTTCTTCGAAACACCTTGATTATTGTCTGTTTCTTGCATTTATTGGTTTGGGTGAAGTCCTCTCATCAAAGGCAATTAAACTGTACCTTTAATTTTGAAATTCCATTGAGTTCAAGATGAACACCATCATTTTCAACCTCTAATTTCTCTTCCCATGGAGATCTAGTGTGAAAATAAAGGGTACAGGGGTGATGTACATCACCCCAGCTTTCCATTGCTGTATAGATCGCCTCATTTGGTTAGAACTTTTTCTCTGCAACTCTCGCCGAAATCTCTGGTCTCACCGGAGAAGACGGTGGTGTACACCACCGTCCGTTTGCCAGAATGAACCACGGCCATTGGATTTAATTTCCAGATCTAATCTGGACCTTCCATTTTTATGACTTTTTTAATGGCCACCTGTTTCTCATTGACTAGCATGTTTGGTGGACGCGCGCATGTGAATCGTTTGATGCGCCAGCTCAATTAATGAGCCTGAATCGAACGCATCACGTTTTTTCTCATTTTTTATTTTCTGATTTAATTTCCATTTTATTTCTTTTATTTCATTTCATTTCAAAAAATCATATCTCTCTCATTTTAATTCCAAAAAATATGGGACCAATTGTATTATTTCTCTTTTTAATTGTAGTTTCTAAAAATGATTTTTAATATTTTTTATTTTATCATTTGATATTTTTTATGAATTTTCTCTTTTCTGGATATTTTTAATTCATTTTAAATAGTTTTCAATATCCAAAAAATAAAAAAATATTTTCTTAACCACTTTGAATGATGATGGATCTATGAAAAATATTCTCATCAATTTATTAATTGATTTGATATTTATTTAAGATTTTAATTCAATTAGGTTATTTTTATGCATTTTTAATTGATTAAAAATAGTTTCTGGTTTCTAAAAATGCTGAAATTTTTTGTCAAACTTTGTTTGACCTTGTTGAACTTAGGATGATTCATTTGGACTTTTCAAAGTTGATTTGAAATGGATTTGAAGTTTGACCTTTAATTGTTTATTTTAATTCAAGTATTATTTTTATTTCCAAAAATACCAAAATATTTTATTTGTTTCTTGACTTCTAAGTTTCATTTTGCTTCTGTTTACTAATGTTTGACCTTGATTCCATCTATCTGTGGTCAATGTATGTTGATTACTTCATTTGAATTTCCATTAATGTTCATTCTTATTCACCTCCTTCTTCATCTTTTTCTTTTTTGATCAATGAGTTAAAGATTGGTGGTTGGCCTTGATGTATGGCAGGTTTAACCTTCCTTGGTTCAAATCTAATTCATCTTCATCATAGATCAAGTGAATGGCTTTGCATTAAGGATAAGTTGCTTCCTAATCAAGCAAAGAACCTAAATCAATACAAGATCATTTCTCATCTTCTTTTGGCATGGCAAGTTGTAGGAGCTTGATTCATCAATCAAGATCTCTAACTTGTGTTTGTTGCCTATATTCTATTGACCGACCTCTGATAGGTGTGACTACTACATTAGTCCACTTACGATTGCTTAACATAGCGCTAAATTGCCTTATGGCACACTAACACTAACAATTGACCATTAACATTTAATTCTTGCACTTTACATTTATGAAATTTAATATTCTTGTACATATTAATCATTTGCTTTTTCCCTTTGCTCATTTGAGCACATGTTTATGTTAATGCAATTTGCTTTTTGCTCGCTTGAGCATATAATTGTGTATATACTATTGTGCTTGTGTTTTGTTTTGATAGTTGTGAACCAATTGTAAATGGACAAAAGGACTTAGACTTTAGGATATTCCCTATGCAAAAATGGAGTAAAAAAAGGACTTAATGTGGAAGATGAATTGGAAAGACCTAATCTCTAAACTCACTCTTGTCCATTCTTTGCTTGCATTATAGAACTTTTTATGTGTGTGTTCTTGTGCTAGGTATTCTCATTTGAGCCAAATTGAAGAACCATTGTCTTATGCATCTAAAGTGAGAGATACAAGAGCCATTGGAAGATTCCTAAAAGCTTGCTTGATTGATTGATTGCTTGAGTATTTTCCTATTTTGCTTGCTTATTCAAAAGGATGGGAGCTACTTGGATCATCACTATGATCTCAAGAAGGGAACTCCATTTGTGGTCTTATTTCTTTTCCTTTATCTTTGTATGTTTAAGACTTAGCCATTCTTCTTCTTCCCTCCACTCTAACCCAAGCCAAAACTTTTGTGCAAACATTAACATTTGTTTTCAAACATTAGAAACCTAAGCATTATGCTTTTGATTTTCAAACTTTCTTTTCATAACACTTACTTTGAATTGAATCCTTAAGTCAACTTTGACCATATTTTTCAAATACTTCTCATTGGTAAATATAACTCATTCAAATGCTTTGTGGTTTCAATGGCCACTTCTTATCAAAACTTTTCATAACCATTAGCTATTAGGTTTGAGTTATCCTTGAGGTTGATATAATACTCACCTATATCCTTAGTGATGGACAATGAGTCTTCCATGCTTATTATAGGGTTAACCCCTCACTAGCATGTTGAAGCTATCCTCAAATGGTGGATTTGTGGTTTTAGGTTGAGTTTATTCCCTTGGATAACAAAAGACCTTAAGGCTTTTGGACCAATCAATTCACCAACTTGTTTTGAGATTTTTACCCCGAACTACGAGGTTTTGATCCTAATCTTTTTTAAGATGGTACATAGGCAGTGGGTTTATCCATTCAAACACAAATATGTAAATAATTTGTACATTCTCCTCTCATCCCCCCAATCATGTTTGCACAAATAACTTTCAAAAATACCAACCTACCTTACAGCAATTGTGAAAAGGGCTCCATAGGAGTACCTAGGATGTTTTGGGTGCCTAAAACCTTCCAATTTCATAACCAACCCCCTTACCCTGATCTCTGACATTTTTATTAGTTTTTGATTCGATAAAACTTCTCGGTTTTTGTTCGCTTTCTAACCTTTCCTTTGGATAAATAGAAGTGGGGTGGCGACTCGATTTGTATGATTTACTTTTGATTTAGTCAATAAATCTAAAGGTAACGAATACCCCGCTACACCAGCCTCGCAATAATAATAACACCAACACCAACAACTACGAGAGGAAAAGGGTAACTTTTGATCTGATTCTGATGACCTATGCTGAGCTTTATCCTTCCTTGATCGATAGGAAGTTGATAACTCCACGAGACCCTCCTGCTGTACCGACCAACCCTTAGTGGTGGTATAAGCCCGAGCTTCATTATGTGTATCATTTCGGTGCTCCCGAACATGACGTAGAGAACTGTTACCCCTTGAAGACCAAGGTGCAAGACCTTGTGAGAAGTGGGATATTGTTTTTTCAGGACGTAGGTCCAAATGTAAAGAAGAACCCATTGCCCGAGCATGGGAAAGCAACTGTCAATATGGTCCAGGGATGCCCTGGCAAATACAAAGTCCTTTATGTGAATGACATAAGGTAGTCTTTGGTCGAGATGCATAAGCCGTTGTGTGAACACAGCCATTACGAGCATGACCATGATAAGTGCCAGGTGTGCACTATTAATGAGAGAGGATGTCGTCAAGTGAGAAGGGACATCCAGGAGATATTGGATCAAGGGATGATTGAGATACTTCAAAATCGTAATGAGGACAAAGTCGATGTTATCACCCCCGTGTTTAAAATTCCTGAGCCTGTTGTTATCAAGTATGATGGTAGCAAGAAGAAAGTATCGCCAACTCTTGTGATAAAGCCAGCGGCTCCTGTCCCGTATGTATCAGACAAAGTTGTTCCTTACTGATACAACGCAGTCATGATGGAGGATGGAAAGGAGGTGTCGTTGCCCTCAACTTCTATGGTGAGCATTTCAGATGTCAGTGGAGTGACCCGTAGTGGTCGTGTTTTCTCGGCTCAGCGGAAATCCCATGAGGACATCATGAAGAGAACTGCTGTTAATCCTGCCGGTCCCGTGGGGACTTCTTCTTTACATTTTTTTGTTCATGTCGTGAAGGGTGTTGACCCTGTTGCTGTTAAAAATAATAATACTCCTATCCTGGTTGGCCAGTCTGGCATTTTGAAAGAGGATGGTGATGAGATGTTGAGGCTCATCAAGAGGAGTGAATATATTATTATTGATCAGCTGCTACAAACTCCATCAAAGATATCTGTCTTATCTTTGTTGATGAATTCCGAGCCACACCGCGAAGCTTTATAGAGGGTGTTGGATGTGGCATACGTGGACCACGATGTCACAATAGAGCAGTTTGATAGCATTGTTGCAAATATAATCACTTGCAACAATTTGAGTTTCTGTGATGCTGGTCTTCCCGAGGAGGGAAAAGACCACAATTTGGATTTACACATATCTTTGAACTGTAAAGATGATGCCTTGTCCAATGTGTTGGTGGACACAGGGTCATCCCTTAATGTGTTGCCAAAATCCACTCTTGCTAAACTTTCATATCAAGGGCCTCCCATGAGGCAGAGTGGGGTGGTTGTGAAGGCGTTTGATGGATCACGCAAAACTATGATCGGCGAATTAGAACTCCCGATCAAGATTGGACCTAGTGATTTTCAGATCACTTTTTAGGTCATGGACATCCATCCGTCTTATAGCTGTTTGCTTGGAAGACCGTGGATTCACGAGGCAGGCGCCGTGACATCCACCCTGCACCAAAAGTTGAAGTTCGTGAAGAACAAGAAGTTGGTGGTGATAGGGGGAGAGAAGGCTCTCTTGGTCAGTCATTTATCTTCCTTCTCCTATATCGACGCTGAGGATTAGGTTGGGACTCCGTTCCAAGCCTTATCTTTTGTTGAGCCTTCAAGGAAAGGACTTTCTTCATTTGTCTCCTATAATGATGCGAAGTTGGCCATTGAGCATGGTGCAACCACTAGTTTGGGGAAAATGATTAAGTTGGAAGATAACAAGTCCCGATCTGGCATATGGTATTCTTCTGGTGTTTCCAATGATCGTGGGTTGTTCCATATTGGAGGTTTCATCCATACCATTGAAGATCAGGAAGATACTGCCATTGTCGAAGATGATGAAGAGGAAGACCTTGGCAACTTTGTTATACCCGGAAGAATCTGCAATAGTAAGGTCGATGTTGATGTTCCAACAAGTATCCACAAGTCAACGTAATGTGTTCATTTTGTTCAAAAACCCTTCTCCCATGCCAAAAGGAGAAGTGAAGACATTATTGGCATGATTTGATTAATACAATGATATTCATTCAATAATCTCATGTTAAATGTTTGTTTTTTTCAAAATTATTTTTCCTTTTTGCTTTTTGCATGAAATTGGTGATCACCATAAAACCCTAAAAAAGAGAATAAAATCAATTTTTCATCTGCATAATGATTCGCCTTGTTTGAATTCTGAAATCTCTTTTATACTTAAAATCATTATGCAGGTTAATCAAACCCATTGAACATAATGATCCAACACCATCTCCCAACTTTGAGTTTCCTGTATTTAAGGCAGAAGAAGATGATGTTGAAGAGATTCCTGATGAGATTACCCATCTGCTTGAGCACGAGGAGAAGATCATTCAGCCGCATCTTAAGAATCTGGAAACAGTCAACTTGGGGTCTGAAGATTGCATTCGTGAAGTAAAGATTGGGGCACTCCTTGAAGAGTCTGTTAAGAAGGGGTTGATTGAGTTGCTACGAGAATATGTCGACGTCTTTGCCTGGTCGTATGAAGACATGCCTGGTCTGGATACTGATATTGTGCAACATTTCTTGCCGTTGAAGCCTGAGTATGTGCCTGTGAAGCTGAAGCTCAGAAGAACTCATCCTAATATGGAAGTGAATATTAAAGAAGAAGTTTAGAAGCAAATTGATGCGGGGTTTTTGGTGACTTCTACATATCCTCAATGGGTGGCGAATATTGTGCCTGTGCCTAAGAAATATGGAAAAGTCTGAATGTGTGTGGATTACCGTGACTTGAATAAGGCTAGTCCAAAAGATGATTTTCCTCTAACACACATTGATATGTTGGTAGACAATACGGCTAAATTCAATGTCTTTTCATTTATGGACGGATTTTCCGGTTATAATCAGATTAAAATGGCACCCGAGGATATGGAGAAGACAACATTCATCACACCTTGGGGAACATTTTGTTACCGAGTGATACCCTTCAGTTTGAAGAACGCCGGAGCCACGTATCAACGCGCTATGACTACCTTATTTCATGATATGATGCACAAGGAGATTGAGGTGTATGCCGATGATATGATTGCAAAGTCGAAAACGGAAGTTGAATATGTAGAACACTTGTTGAAGCTTTTCCAACGTTTGAGGAAGTATAAACTTCGCCTGAATCCGAACAAGTGTACATTTGGAGTCCGTTCCGGCAAGTTATTGGGCTTTATTGTCAGCGAGATAGGTATTGAAGTTGATCCTGCCAAGGTCAAAGCAATACAAGAGATGCCTGCGCCCAAAGCTGAGAAGCAAGTTTGAGGTTTTCTTGGCCGCTTGAATTACATTTCGAGATTTATATCCCACATGACTGCCACATGTGCGCCTATATTCAAGCTCCTCCAGAAAGATCAGCGTCATGATTGGACCAAGGATTGTCAAAAGGCCTTTGATAGTATCAAAGAGTATTTGTCTGAGCCTCCGATTCTGTCTCCGCCTGTTGAAGGGAGACTGATAACACTGAAATTTACCGTATTTTCGACTCCAATTTCACATGCATTCTAGTTGTTTTATTGTTATTTTGTTGTGTTATTGCTATGTTTTCCTTTGTTTTCAGGTTTTTACTTTAATCGGAGCCCCGATCGAGAAAAGGAGTGAAAAAGAGCTAAAAACCCTAAAATTCAGCATTTTGTACTTGTGGCCTACCCCATGGCTGGCGCCATAGACCCTGCCATGACGTGTCCAAGCTCAACTTCCCTCAACTTCCATGTTCCCCACTACTTCCACTAAGGCGCCTAAGTTTGGCCTTGTGCCGGGCGCCATGGCCTTGTGCCGGGCGCCACAAGAGGAAAGTTTTTCCCTCCCATTTTCAAGTTGAAGGGCATCCTTGTCATTTCCATCTTTTTACTTGCTTATAAATAGAAACTCGAAATCACTTTTACAATCATCCAAACTTAGAGCAGAGGCAAACTCAGAACAACTTTGTTTCACTTAGGCATATATTCAGTATTTTAAAGTGGTAATCGCTTCGCATTTGAGTGTTACCACAATTGTGTAATTGAGTCTGTGATAGAGTCTGTAATCGAGTTTGGAGCACTTTGGAAGGAAGTTAATCCTGCCGCCATTTTCATTTCTCCTTTGCAATTTACTCAACTCTCCGATTGGAGCAGGTTTTTATTACTTGTCTTTATCTTATTTATTTTCCGCACTCGCTTTACTTTATTTATTTTCTCGCACTCGCTTTAAATTGTTTATTTCCTCGCACTCGCTTTACTTTATTTATTTTCTCGCACTCGCTTTAAATTGTTTATTTCCTCGCACTCGCTTTACTTTATTTATTTCCTTGCACTCGCTTTAATTTTATTTATTTCCTCGCACTCGCTTTACTTTTATTTATTTCCTCGCACTCGCTTTAAATTATTTACTTTCCGCACTCGCACTACTTTTATTTACTTTCCGCACTCGCACTACTTTTATTTAAATTAATGCACTTTTACTTTACCATGTGTAACTGAATTTATAAGGTTAGAATGTAAGGATCGTAATCGAACTAATAATCCGTACAATTGTTAGTAGAATCACTTAAGGGCTATTTTAACTTTCAACTTAAGTTTTCCCGCACTTCAATTCCGTTGGGTAAGATCGAAAGTCGTCCAACGTCTATCTAAACTTAATTGTTTTTAACTATTTCAAAAACAGCGAAAGCGCTTTGTTTAGTTCATTAGGAGTTTTTTACTTAAGAAGAAAAGAGATTTTAAAACTATTTTCGGACGCGTTCATAAGCTTAGAGTCTGGTTCGTAAGAAGCTCTTTTGGTTAAGAAATCCAGGTTATAATACTTTTCAACTTAGTCAAGATACTATATTTCTTAAAAATAGGTTTACTACTCTAACACAATGCGCGCCTTTTTATAAGTGGCAATAAGAGGGTTTGATTAGGGGGTACAACTCGGTTCTGAATACGGGAAAGCGACAGTTCCTGTTAAATTAGTTCTTTTTAGAGTAGGAGACATTGCCCATAAGTAGTTCTATTAGCAAGTACTTGGACTATCAATTGATTATGTGAATTACATTCGACCCTGTCTTTATTAATTAATCTTCATTCAATACTTTACTTTTTATTTGCACACTCTAAAAACACATATTTTGATTGCCTTTGATAAACACCATAACAATAGTTAACGATAGATTGACACTTGGTCTCTGTGGATTCGACAATCTTTTATATTACTCTGACGCGTTCATATACTTGCGAAACAACCGCATCAAGTTTTTGGCGCCGTTGTCGGGGACCAATTTCGTCAAATTTCATTTTCCTGTTGTTATATCATTTAGACTTAGGCTATTTCCCGCCGGTCAATGCGAAGAACTCGCAACACCAGAAGTTTAAGCTTAGTATACCCTCTGGCGGAACCTGAACGTTACGCTCGCGCACGTTTATTCTTTCATAGAATTAAGAGAGCTATGGCCGAAGATCAAAACCAAAGACCTCTTAAAGATTTCGCTCAACCATCAAATGAAGAACCTAGTTCTAGTATAGTAAACCCAATCATCCCAACTAATAATTTTAAACTTAAACCATCCCTGTTGCAACTAGTGCAACAGAGACAATTCGTAGGTCTCGCTACTGAGAATCCAAACCAACATTTAAAAATATTTCTTCAATTAGCAGACACTTTTAAAACCAATGGAGCTTCTCCTGAGGAAATACGTTTAAGATTATTTCCTTTTTCCCTCAGAGATAAAGCCCTATCATGGTTAGATTCCCTTCCACCCAATTCCATTACGACTTGGGATAACCTTAGAAGAATATTTGTTGCTAGATATTTTTCCCCCAAGTAAAACCGCCGTTCTTCGAAACCATATAACCAGATTTCTCAAAACCAAGGAGAATCACTGTTCGAAGCTTGGGAGAGATATAAAGAGTTGTTACGAGCATGCCCACATCATGGTTTAGAAAATTGGTTAATCATTCAAACCTTCTATAATGGACTTCACTATAACACAAAGATGACCATCGACGCTGCCGCAGGCGGTGCTCTGATGAACAAACCTTATCCTGAAGCTAGTGCCCTCATCGAAGATATGGCTCAAAACCATCAATCATGGGGAGTCGAACGAGCGACAGTAGAGAAGAAGGAAGCCCAAGGAGGAGTGCATGAACTAAGCTCTATAGACATGATGCAAGCTAAAATGGACGCATTAGCCCTTAAGGTCGAGCATATGTGCATAAACACGAATAGTGTAGCCGCAGTTTCGTCGGATTGTGAGATATGTGGAACCAAAGGACACCAATCTGCAGAATGCAGTCTATTAAACGAAACCCACTCCGAGCAAGTGAATTACACCCAAGAGAACCCATATTCGAATACCTATAACCCTGGATGGAGGAATCACCCGAACTTCTCCTATAAAAACAATAACCCTATTCAAAATAATGCACCTCCGAGACCTAGTTATCAAGCCCCAAGATCAAATCAACCTATGCAACCTGTGCCACCAAAGCCGAGCCTTGAGAAAATTATGGAAAATTTTATCACTGCTCAAACCCAACAAAACAAGGAGTTCATGAACCAAAACATTCATGTTAACGAATTGATTACTCAGTTAGGAACCAAGGTTGACCAAATAGTTACTCATACCAAGATGCTTGAAACCCAGATCTCTCAGGTAGCTTTAAACCAAGCCCCTCAGACGACATCTGGAGGACAATTCCCTGGACAACCTCAACAAAATCCGAGAGGACAAGCCAATGCCATTACCCTACGAAGTGGGAACGCTTATGATGAGCCACCAAACCCTAGATTGAGTGAACCCGAAATTTCTAAGGAATATACCAAATCCCCAGACGAAGTAAAGGAACCAGAGGAATCTGAAAACCAGGAAGGTCAAGAAAAAGGAGAAGAACCTAAAGATAAAACTTACGTACCACCCCCGCCATATAAACCACCTATACCATATCCGCAAAGACTCAAACAAACCCAGATCAATAAACAATATCAAAAATTTATTAAAGTTATAGAAAAACTTCATGTAGAAATCCCTTTCACAGAAGCCATCGCCCAAATACCTTCTTATGCAACGTTTCTCAAAGACATCCTTACCAACAAACGTAGACTTGACGATCTGGAGCCTTTGGAATGTAATGCTATTTCCGAGGACAAACTAGCAAAGAAAGATAAAGATCCTGGAAATTTCTCCATTCCTTGCCTTTTGGGTAATCATGTCATCGAAAAAGCTTTTCTAGACTTAGGAGCTAGTGTGAGCTTAATGCCTTTAGCAGTTTGTGAGAGGTTAAACTTAGGAGAATTACAACCCACTAAGATGTCACTTCAGTTAGCCGATAGATCTGTTAAGTATCCGATAGGAATTTTAGAAGATGTTCCTGTTAGGATAGGTCAGTTATTTATCCCTACTGATTTTGTTGTCATGGACATCAAAGAGGACAATGATATACCAATCCTTTTAGGTAGACCATTCTTATCGACGGCAGGAGCCATAATAGATGTCAAGAAAGGAAAGTTGACATTTGAGGTAGGTGACGAGAAAATAGAATTTATACTTTCGAAATTTCTTATGGCACCTGTGATGGGAGACTCGTGTTATGCCTTAGATATCATTGATGAATGTGTTAGAGAATTAGAACAAAAAGAAATTATAAAAACAATTAAGTTACCATCAACTCTCATAAGGGAAGATGATAACTTTAAGAAACCCTACATCGATGATAACCTTTACGAATGTTTATCCCTTACTCCAGATCCTATGCCATGCCCTAAGAAACCAACGTTAGAACTTAAGGAACTGCCTAAGAACCTGAGATATGAGTTCCTCAATGAAAAGATGAACCGTCCAGTTATAGTCAGTGCTACCTTGAGCCAAGAGGAAACGAACCAACTTTTAGACGTTTTACGAAGATATCCCTCAGCCTTAGGATATAATATCTCTGACCTGAAAGGTATAAGCCCATCCGTATGCATGCATTGGATTTCGCTCAAAGAAGATTCAAAACCCTCCAGAGAACATCAGAGAAGAATAAACCCTATAATGAGTGATGTTGTTAAAAAGGAAGTTCTTAAGTTACTTGAGGCAGGTATAATCTATCAGATCTCGGATAGTAAGTGGGTGAGCCCTGTGCATGTAGTACCTAAAAAGGGAGGCATCACAGTCGTGCAAAACGATAAAGGCGAACATGTAGCAAAACGTTTAGAAGGAGGATGGCGGATGTGTATAGATTATAGAAAATTAAATAAAGCAACTAGGAAGGATCATTTCCCTTTACCATTTATAGACCAAATGTTGGAGCGTCTAGCCAAACACTCTTACTTTTGCTATCTAGATGGATACTCTGGATTCTTCCAAATACCTATCCACCCCGAAGATCAAGAAAAAACTACCTTTACATGCCCTTATGGAACTTTTGCCTACAGACGAATGCCATTCGGCCTCTTTTATGCCCCAGCTACTTTCCAACGCTGCATGATGTCAATCTTTGCAGATTACCTAGATGGTATCATGGAAGTGTTTATGGATGATTTCTCGGTTTGCGGATTTGATTTCCACAATTGTCTTGATAACCTTGAGAAAATCCTGGAGAGATGTGTGGAGGTGAACCTCGTGCTAAACTGGGAAAAATGTCATTTCATTGTAACCGAAGGAATAGTTTTAGGACATATAGTTTCCGAAAAAGGTATAGAGGTAGATAAAGCTAAAATAGAAGTTATAGAAAACCTAAAACCACCAAAAACCATCAGAGAAGTCCGAAGCTTTCTTGGACACACTGGATTCTACCGGCGTTTTATTAAGGACTTCTCCAAAATAACCAAACCTTTAACTGGACTTTTAATGAAAGATGCTGAATTCATTTTCGATGAAAAATGTAATGACGCGTTTAATCTTTTAAAGCAAGCGTTAGTATCTGCACCCATTATGAAACCACCTGATTGGTCAGAACCTTTTGAGATAATGTGCGATGCTAGTGATTATGTAGTTGGAGCCGTTCTAGGACAAAGGAAAGATAAAAAATACATGCCATTTATTATGCCAGTAGAACCCTAGATGCTTCCCAACTTAACTATGCAACAACTGAAAAAGAATTACTCGATGTAGTTTTCGCTATAGACAAATTTAGATCTTATCTAGTAGGAGCAAAAATTACAGTTTACACCGATCATGCTGCCATTCGTTTCCTATTAAGTAAAAAAGGATGCCAAGCCCAGGTTACTCCGATGGATTCTATTACTACAAGAGTTTGATTTAGACATAAGAGATAAAAAAGGCACTGAAAATGTGGTAGCTGATCACCTTTCTAGGCTAGAACATCTAAAACCAGAATTAGTACCCATAAATGTTGATTTCGCCTATGATAGACTGATAGCTATAGTAGAAACCATTGAAGACAATAACCTAAGCCCTCATGAGCACCCCCAAAATTCCTTAGCAATAAGTAACGTACCCTGGTATGCAAACTTCGTTAATTACCTAGCTGCTGATATAGTACCCCCTGATCTTGATTACCACCGCAAGAAGAAATTCTTCCACGATGTGAGAAACTTCTATTGGGACGAACCTCTCCTTTTCAAAAGGGGTAAAGATGGCATTTTTCGCCTTTGCGTTCCAGAAGAAGAGGTAAATAATATTATCGAGCATTGTCATTCTGCACCCTATGGTGGACATGCGAGCACCTCTAAGACATACGCCAAGATTCTTCAAGCTGGCCTATTCTTGCCTACCATGTGGCGTGATGTCTATGCTTGCATTGTCAAGTGTGATAGATGCTAACGCACTGGAAACATTTCAAGGCATGATGAAATGCCTCTAAGAAACATTCAGGAAGTAGAACTCTTTGAAGTATGGGGTATAGATTTCATGGGACCTTTTCCACCATCCTTAGGAAACAGGTATATCTTAGTAGCTGTAGACTATGTGTCTAAGTGGATTGAAGCTATAGCTCACCCACAAACGACACTAGGGTAGTAACCAAACTATTTAAAAACTATTTATTCCCTAGATTTTGAACACCATGTTTAGTCATAAGCGATGGAGGATCACACTTTATATCGAGAATATTTGACAAACTTTTAAGAAAATATGGAGTTAGGAATAGAGTAGCAACACCATACCATCCACAAACTAGTGGCCAAGTAGAAGTATCTAATAGGGAGATAAAACAAATCCTAGAGAAAACTGTTTCTACTTCTAGGAGAGACTGGTCTCAGAAGCTTCAAGAAGCATTATGGGCCTATAGAACGGCTTTCAAAACCCCTATAGGAACTACTCCTTATCAACTAGTTTATGGAAAATCCTGTCACTTACCGTTCGAATTAGAGCATAAGGCCTATTGGGCCATTAAAACTTTGAATTTAAACTATCTAGCCGCTAGAGAAAAGCGTACCCTAGACATTCATAAATTAGAAGAACTTAGGCAATCGGCCTACGAGAATGCCAAAATATATAAAGAGCGAACAAAAGCCTATCACGATAAAAGAATAGTAAAGAAAAACTTCAATATAGGCGATCTTGTTCTCCTTTTTAACTCTAGGTTACGACTCTTCCCTAGAAAGCTACGTTCAAGATGGACTGGTCCTTTCGAAGTATCCAAGATTCTAAGATCCAGAGCCGTGGAAATCAAGAACGATACCTGTAGTCCATTCGTTGTAAATGGACAAAGATTGAAGCTCTACGAAGGAGGAGACATTCCAGCATACTACTCAAGCCACACCCTTATTGATTCACCAATTCCTACTACTACAGGTGTATAAATTCTATTCGTCAAGCTAATGACGTTAAACAAGCGTTGTGTGGGAGGCAACCCATGGTTTTTCTTTCATTTTACTTTTTCACATTTATTTTATTTTATTTTTATTTTATTTTATCATATTTTGCATTGAGACTAAAATTTGAATGGTTTGCATTTTCAGGATCACTTTCTTAACTTTTACAGGATGCAGGATTTCGATGACATGCATGTGGCCTATAGAGATGATGCTCAGAGAGAGCGCTACATCGCTCTGTATCAGCGCCCTATGGCACCCACACGTTATCCTGATCAGCACTGTATGGAGGCACTGGGTATCGAGCCGAGTATCTGATTCCTTAGCCACCAGCTTCACTGGGACGAGTTTGCTAATGACTTGAGTAACACCTACAGGAACCTGGCATTGGAGTTCCTGAGTTCATTCGACTATGACCCATACTCTGGACCAGATGGGTATGCTGCTTTCAAGCTTTTTGGAGTTGAGTACTCTTTCAGCCAGAAAGAGTTCAACGACCTTTTGGGCTTCCAGACCACTCCTGATGTTATCCCGGAGACACCTATGGGATATTTTCTAGGTAAGGAGGTTGAGAAGTTTTAGAGTGATATATCGGGTGGTGGAAACCAGGATCCATCTATGCAGCTGTCTTATGTCATACATAACCCCGCCTTCAGATACTTTCAGATGATATTAGCACATTCCTTCTTGGGAAGGCCGGATGCAGAGACACTACTGAGTGAAGAGGAGATCTTCCTATTATTTTGTGCATCCCAGTCTCGCCCAGTAGCATGTGGGAAATTTTTTATTATACAGTCTCATCGGTATCTCTAGATCTACCGAAGGAGTCATCCATGTTGGCGGAATCATCACGCGGATTGCTGTCGCTTTAGGTTTGTCTCGCAAGCTGTTACATCTTCGGACCTACTGTGGGTACACTACCATGGACATCGACTTCTGTTTGACCAGAGGGTTGATGAAGAGAGCCTCTTTCCACCCATGTCAGTTCCGATTGCTAGTCGACAGCGAGGCTATTCATTATTTCACACTGCCAGATCCTATGATGACCAGTGTGCATGATCCAGCAAATTGGAGTTATGCTCTAGAGGGCCAGGGAGAGACCGTTGAGGAACCGAGATCACCACCCATTGCTGAATACACGCCTACACCACCATATCCTAGGATCACTGTTTTCTCTAATAATCTTTCATTACAGACACTCGACATCCGCACTCAGATTGCTGAGTGTCGTAGAGAGTTCGCAACGCTTAGACAGGAGGTGGCTGACCTCACTTTACAGATGGGAGTGTCCGATCTCACCCATGCTACTGAAGCCGACTGTCTATATCAGGAGATCGCAGAGCTCAAGCAGGAGGTAGCCATGCTCTGTGGATCCTCTCAGGAAGATGACATCCCTACTATATGATCTCACCATTCCATCTTATTTTATCTCTCTTTTATTTTATTTTTCTCGTATTCACATAACTCATTTTATATTATCGCATTTGGAATATTATATAAACTACGTCTATACATTGTTATTTCTAGTTTTATCTATATATGTCTTATGTTTGTTTTATTTGTATTTTAATTTTTCAGTTATTTAATTATTTATTAGTCTAATATTTAATTTTTGTTTCATTTTTATTTTTGTATTTACTTTTATAAAATTATGCAAGTCAAAGATACTAGGAAAATCACAAGACAAATGCTATCCGGACCCCTCAAAGCCAAAAGACAAGAGAAGCCCAAACCAAAGGACCAAAATCCGGCCTAGCCAGATTTTGCCTTGTGGCGCCCGCCATAGACCCTGTGGCGCCCGGCACAGAGTCTGTAAAAGGTCGGGGCAGAACCCCTTTCTTCACCATTTTTGCAACTTACAACCTTCTAAACCCATTTTTTCACCTTGGAAAAACATCCTTGAACCCACAAAAAGCTCATACTTTTCTAACCACCACACCGTACAAATCATTTTTCCGATTTCCATTTTCATTTTCATCCGTCGGATTTCGTAAAAATCCAACCTTTTCACAAACCACTTCATCTTCTTCATCACTTTTCAAGAGCTTTCAAATGGAGTTTAACGGATTCATTCTTCGAGAAGGGGAACCAGGGGATAGACAAAGAAAAATCATTGAACGGTTGCAAAATCGGGAAATCCTCCCGACAAGGTATGTTGATGAAAACTGTCTCTACACTTTAGGTATCTATCATAGCATATTTCATTTATTAGATAATTTAGGTTTGCATAATTTCTTTTCCAACAAATAACCCACCTATGAGCGGTTGACAATTGAATTTTTGAGTTCCTTAATTTATATTGTCAACCCTAACACTGCTAGCACAGTTGGTACTGTCAGATTTAGAATGTTTGTTGTTGAATACGAATTCAGTACCGACGAACTAGCCAGCTTGTTAGGAATCCCTCATGGGGACGGTGCTATTTGTGAGGCCCCTTTGGATTCCGAATGGTCTGTTGAGGTATTTTCCTTCTGGGAGCGTTTATCAAACACTTCCATAAACTCTTTTGAAGGAGTTCTTTCCTCAACTATCCATAACCCGACCATCAGAGTTTTTAGATATCTGTTGGCATGCACTATTTTTGGCCAGGAGAGTCCAAATAAGGTTAACGCTAGAGAGCTTCTATTATTACAAGGAGGCCTCACAAATAGACGTATTAATTCGGTCCCGTTCATGCTTGGTCATATGACTTTAACTTTGAATAAAGCGGGACCGATTTCTTTTGGTGGATTGATTACATCTATTGCTCGGGCGCTTAACCTGAACAATGAGATGGCTACCCTAGACCCCTTACCTCCTCGCACAATTAACCTAAAATTTCTGAGAGACATGAAATTGTGCCGTTTGAGGAGAGAAGGAGGCTATATGCTTATGGTTCATGGTGTAGCCATCCCATCTGTTGTTTTACCGTGCACTAGACGTACAGATGTACGAGATGAAAGGAATTGGACCTACGCTTTAGATGCCCCACCTGTTTTGGGTCCTCTTCCTCCTAACATGCCTGATGAGGCGGGACATGACACTGATGATGAATATGATTGGAGAGAGAGATCTCCCGTACCCCATGTGTCCCTCCATCATCCTTCACCACCACACACCGCACCATCTTCTTCTTCTGCAGGTACCACTCCTGGCTTCTATATTACAAAGGAGATGTGGTGTGACCACATGGCTAGAGAGCAAAGGCATGACGACCTACTCTCTACCATCCAGAAACAAATGGCGGATAACATGCGCTTCATGCAAGAGTCGCAGCGGAGGACAGACAGGTCCTATGACACTGTTCTAGAGTCCCTGCAAACAATCACAGATACACAAGCCCGTCAGTAAAACTACCACCAGAGACACATGGCACTCATTGAAGCCACTCAAAGTTCCATTATGGGTAACCTTCGAGAGGTGAGGACCGCTCAGGATGCCTTGCAGGCGAGGATGGATCAGAGAGACCGTCGTCGTACCCGATCCCGTCGTCCATCTCAGGATGGCGAGGGCACTAGTGGTCAGCAATAGGTTGTCAGGTAACTCTTCCCTTATCTTATTTCGAAACATTGGGGACAATGTTCGATTTAAGTGTGGGAGGAGACTCTATCGTCTTTTCTTTATTACCTTTCTCGTTTTTCCTTTATCGCTTTTTCTTTGCTGTTTTTAGATAGTTTATTTTCTTTTAGTTGTTTATTTTGCTTTTTAGTATAATGCATGAGTCTGACGAGTCACCAAATATAGTATATCTTTCGTACAATTATACCTCCTCATACCTTTAGCCCCACCGAATTTTTTTTGCAAAAGAAAATAGTGTTATTCCGAAAGTTTTCAGGTTTTAAAGACATGTTTTGAGTAAGGATGCGGTGACTTGGGAGAACTTTGCGAAACATCGGTATTATTTTAGCACCATAGACTTCGTAAATATAGGAACCACTCCCGAAACCCCATACACCATGGCCTTAATCATCATTTCCGTATAAGTCCTCAATAGTTTATCTCAGCAGTCAGCTCCGGCCTACGCATCCTCTACGTAGGGGACCGATGCAAATTAGTGAGTGATCTAGAAAAATAAAAAAATTATAGAAAGCAAAAAGGCAACTCCGGTATAGGTGACCCTCACAAAGTCATTTAAACCAAAGAATTGTAAAAATTTGCTACAAAAATAAAAATAAAAAGAAAAAGAAAAAGAAAAAGAAAAACTTCCCCACTGTCAGTTGGTTCAGAGGTATCTGGCACTGAACTCGGTAGGGCGGATTACGATCCGATCCCCCACAACTACAGTTGGGTCCAATAAAAGGGTTTACACATATTTATGTGCCAGAAACCCCATGCTCAGATCATAATCACTAACAGGCCACTCTACTATGAAGCATGTACGGATAACGGGCTTAATGTGATTGCGCCTGAATGAAAAGGACACAAAAAGCGACGAAGAGGCAGGCCTAGGTATTGTGGGATAATATGGGTTGGTTAATATTGGAATGAAGTTTATGTCCGTATATGCGGATCAGTGTCATCATGATACCCTTAGTTCACTCAGTTAGTACCTATCACTGCATTCCGACTTGAACTTAGAATTTTTACCTGAAGCACTCGTTTACACAAATTTTCTTTTATTGAACTTTTTAATGTTTTGCTTGAGGACAAGCAAAGGTTTAAGTGTGGGAGAGTTTGATAATACTGAAATTTACCGTATTTTCGACTCCGATTTCACATGCATTCTAGTTGTTTTATTGTTATTTTGTTGTGTTATTGCTATGTTTTCCTTTGTTTTCAAGTTTTTACTTTAATCGGAGCCCCGATCGAGAAAAGGAGTGAAAAAGAGCTAAAAACCCTAAAATTCAGCATTTAGTACTTGTGGCCTACCCCATGGCTGGCGCCATAGACCCTTCCATGACGTGTCCAAGCTCAACTTCCACGTTCCCCACTACTTCCACTAAGGCGCCTCAGTTTGGCCTTGTGGCGGGAGCCATGGCCTTGTGGCGGGCGCCACAAGAGGAAAGTTTTTCCCTCCCATTTTCAAGTTGAAGGGCATACTTGTCATTTCCATCTTTTTACTTGCTTATAAATAGAAACTCGAAATCACTTTTACAATCATCCAAACTTAGAGCAGAGGTAAACTCAGAGCAACTTTGTTTCACTTAGGCATATATTCAGTATTTTAAAGTGGTAATCGCTTCGCATTGGAGTGTTACCACAATTGTGTAATCGAGTCTGTGATAGAGTGTGTAATTGAGTTTGGAGCACTTTGGAAGGAAGTTAATCCTGTCACCATTTTCATTTCCGCTTTGCAATTTACTCAACCCTCCGATTGGAGCAGGTTTTTATTACTTGTCTTTATCTTATTTATTTTCCGCACTCGCTTTACTTTATTTATTTTCTCGCACTCGCTTTAAATTGTTTATTTCCTCGCACTCGCTTTACTTTATTTATTTTCTCGCACTCGCTTTAAATTGTTTATTTCCTCGCACTCGCTTTACTTTATTTATTTTCTCGCACTCACTTTAAATTGTTTATTTCCTCGCACTCGCTTTACTTTATTTATTTCCTCGCACTCGCTTTACTTTTATTTATTTCCTCTCACTCGCTTTACTTTTATTTATTTCCTCGCACTCGCTTTAAATTATTTACTTTCCGCACCCGCACTACTTTTATTTACTTTCCGCACTCGCACTACTTTTATTTAAATTAATGCACTTTTACTTTACCATGTCTAACTAAATTTATAAGGTTAGAATGTAAGGATCGTAATCGAACCAATAATCCGTACAATTGTTAGTAGAATCACTTAAGGGCTATTTTATCTTTCAACTTAAGTTTTCCCGCACTTCAATTCCGTTGGGTAAGATCGAAAGTCGTCCAACGTCTATCTAAACTTAATTGTTTTTAACTATTTCAAAAACAGCGAAAGCGCTTTGTTTAGTTCATTAGGAGTTTTTAACTTAAGAAGAAAAGAGATTTTAAAACTATTTTCGGACGCATTTATAAGTTTAGAGTCTGGTTCGTAAGAACCTCTTTTGGTTAAGAAATCCAGGTTATAATACTTTTCAACTTAGTCAAGATACTATATTTCTTAAAAATAGGTTTACTACTCTAACGCAACGCGCGCCTTTTTATAAGTGACAATAAGAGGGTTTGATTAGGGGGTACGACTCGGTTCTGAATACGCGAAAGCGACAGTTCCTGTTAAATTAGTTCTTTTTAGAGTAGGAGACATTGCCCATAAATAGTTCTATTAGCAAGTACTTGGATTATCAATTGATTATGTGAATTACAGTCGACCCTGTCTTTATTAATTAATCTTCATTCAATACTTTACTTTTCATTTGCACACTCTAAAAACACCTAATTTGATTGCCTTTGATAAACACCATAACAATAGTTAACGATAGATTGACACTTGGTCTCTGTGGATTCGACAATCTTTTATATTACTCTGACGCGTTCGTATACTTGCGAAACAACCGCATCAGAGACCATTGATTATATACTTGATTGTGCTTGATGATTCCATGGGATGTGTATTGGGTCAGCAAGATGAATTAAGGAAGAAAGAGTATGCAATATACTTCTTGAGTAAGAAGTTTACTGATTGTGAGTCTCGGTACTCAATGCTTGAGAAGACATGTTATACTTTGGCTTGGGCTGCTAAGCGCTTACGCCAGTATATGTTGAATCATACGACTTGGTTGATATCCAAAATGGATTCGATCAAGTATATCTTTGGGAAGCCTACTTTAACTGGGAGAATTGCCTGTTGGCATATGTTGCTGTCTGAGTATGATATTGAGTATCGAGCTCAAAAAGCTATTAAAGGTAGTATCTTGGCCGACCACTTGGTGCATCAACCAATTGAAGATTATCAGTCTGTACAGTACGACTTCCCTGACGAGGAGATTCTGTATTTGAAGATGAAAGATTGTGATGAGCCTACGCTCGATGAAGGACCAGAGCCTGGTTCCTGATGGGGTATGGTGTTCGATGGCGCTGTTAATCAGTATAGAAATGGTATTGGGGCAGTGATTATTACTCCTCAAGGCACACATTTTTCTTTTACGGCGAGGCTAACTTTCAAATGCACAAAAAATATGGCGGAATATGAGGCTTGTATTATGGGTTTGGAAGAATGTATTGATCTTGGGATCAAACATCTTGATGTTTATGGTGATTCAACCCTTGTCGTTAATTAGATTAAGGGTGAATGGGAGATGAATCAGCCTGGCCTCATTCCATACAGAGATTATGCGAGGAGGATTTCAACTTTCTTTACTAAGGTTGAGTTCCATCATATTCCTCGAGACGAGAATCAGATGGCGCATGCTCTCGCTACGCTTGCTTCAATGATTGTTGTCAATTATTGGAATGAAGTTCCCAATATTACTGTGATGCGCTTGGATAGACCAGCTCATGTGTTTGCAGTAGAAGAAGTAAAAGATGATAAGCCTTGGTACTATGATATCAAGTGTTTTCTCCAAAGTCAGACTTACCCGCCTAGGGCATCTGTTAAAGACAAGAAGACTTTGAGGAGATTATCTAGCAGTTTCTACCTTAATGGTAATGTGCTTTACAAGAGGAATTTTGAAATGGTTCTTCTCAGATGCATGGATAAACACGAAGCAGACCTGTTGATGACTGAAGTCCATGAGGGTTCATTTGGTACTCATTCCAATGGACATGCTATGGTTAAAAAGATGTTGAGAGCAGGCTACTATTGGCTAATAATGGAGTCTAACTGCTGCAAGTATGTGAAGAAATGCCACAAGTGTCAGATTTATGCGAATAAGATTCATATTCCCTCGACACTTCTGAATGTTATTTCCTCACCATGGCCTTTATCCATGTGGGGAATTGACATGATTGGCATGGTTGAGCCTAAGGCGTCAAACGGCCACAGTTTTATTCTCGTAGCAATTGATTACTTCACCAACTGGGTTGAAGCGGCATCGTATGCAAATGTGACCAGGCAGGTGGTTGTGAAGTTTATCAAGAATCAACTCATATGCCGATAGGGTGTTCCAGACAAGATCATTACTGATAATGGATCTAACTTGAACAATAAGATGATGAAAGAGCCGTGTAGCGAGTTCAAGATTGCACATCATAATTATTCTCCCTATAGGCCCAAGATGAATGGGGCTGTTGAGGCTGCTAACAAGAACATCAAGAAGATTATTCAGAAGATGGTTGTTACGTACAAAGATTGGCATGAGATGCTGCCATTTGCTTTGCATGGTTATCGTACATCTGTCCGCACTTCAACATGGGCAACCCCTTTTCTCTTGTGTATGGCATGGAGGTTGTGCTCCCCGTGGAGGTTGAGATCCCATCAATGAGAGTCTTGATGGAAGCCAAGTTGACTGAGGTTGAATGGGTTCAGAGTTGTTATGACCAGTTGAATTTGATTGAAGAGAAGAGATTAACTGCCATGTGCCATGGTTAGTTGTATCAGCAAAGGATGAAGAAAGCCTTTGATAAGAAGGTCAAGCCTCGTGTGTTCCGAGAAGGTGACCTCGTGCTCAAGAAAGTCTTATCTTTCGCGCCCGATTCGAGGGCCAAGTGGACTCCAAACTATGAAGGCCCATATGTTGTTAAGAGAGCCTTATCAGGTGGTGCTTTGTTGCTTACAACTATGGATGGGGAGGATTTCACTCGTCCTGTGAATTCAGATGCAGTCAAGAAATACTTCGCCTACAAATAAAAACAGAATAGCTCACTAAGTTGAAAACCCGAAAAGGCGGCTTAGGCAAAAATGAGCGTCTCAGTGGATTGAAAACCCGAAAGGGCGGTCCAGGAAAAAGTTAGAGACATGAAAAAATAATAAATATCCCGCTAGATTGAGTACCTCACCCTGGGGCAATCTAGGAAAAAATTAGGGATTTGGCAAGTAACTGCATCCTGACAAGACTTTTCTCTACAGCTATCATCTATAAAAAATTCTCGCTCAATCATCATCAACCAAAGCGTCAAATACAGTGAATTCAGAGTTGGTGGAGAAACGGTCATTATGTTCAATGTAGCCCTTTTTCCATGAATATCATCAGTTTCAAATTTGTAAAGATCCATGGAGTCTCTCCATTTGCGGACTACCATTCTATTAAATAAATTTGAGCCTTTATCCAATTCTTTGCACTCTTATTTGTTTCTGTTTAACAAATGTTTGCCTGTTTTAACTGATGAATATCATTGTTTTAAACGAATAAAGTTTTTATAAATTGTTTTAAACAAAATGAACATTCACAATGACTGAAAGGATAGTTGAAACTTCTTCAGTGCTCTCCCAAGGATAGTATGATTTCCAAGATGTAATACATTTGGTCATATTCTGGCATGATTATATCCTCTTCATCAGCTTTCATGTTGTCTCCTCAGCAGGAAGTGGTATAGAGCAGTTGGTGGAGGGCTTGTTTCCCTTTTCATCCCCAGAATGACATGTGTTGACGAAGGATTCGCTTCCGATCCCCTCGGCCAAGGCAGTTTCCTTTGAGGGTTACCTACAACTTATCCCCTGCAGGGTTGCCTGACCCGAGTTTGATAATTTGTATCCCCTCCGCGTTTGAATATTTCTCCTAAGTATTGAGAGATGCTGAGGAAGATGTGTTGCTTCTTTCCCCCAACGGAACAAATTGTTCTTTCTCCCCTTAGCAGAGATGTCTCTCCAGCATTTAGAAAGATTTGTTTTAATTGATGGGGGTCTGTTTGGCGTTAGTTCCCCAGTAGAGTTTCTTCTATGACGAGTCTTATTGATTTTCATCCACCCGTTCCCGAGAATTAATGAGAAGGCCCTGGCAGTTGTCAGTTGTAACTTTGCCTATCCCCAGCGGTGGTCAATGTCTTCCGGTATTTGATCATCCCCACCAGAACTGAATTCTCCTGTAGGATTTGCCTTTCTTGCTTGAGATGTTGCGCCAGATGTCCGTTTGTGATTCTTGGACCTGTTTGTGTTAGATATGTCTGTCTGTCAGCATTGATCATACACAAACCATGCATATATGCATAATCATAGCATTCAGATATTCATGATTGCATTCTTTGTCATATATCCTTGCTTATTATCTCCTGCTATTGGCGAAACATTCTTCCCTAAGAAGATGTTAGTGTCTGATCTCTCCATATAGAGTCATCCCGATAGGCAGAAAGTGTTTATCTTTCCTTCTTTATTCCCCACTGATTTATGTCCTCATGGATGATTATTGTTTCAGTTCCCTCCCCAGTTGTGTATTGGGATGGGAATTACTCCCCTGAGTTATATCCTCATCGGATTGAGTCTTGTTTAATTGTTATCTTTCTAGTTTGTTCCTAGATTGACTCCTTTCTTGTTATCCCCTGCAGTTTCTTGTGGTTTAGTTGATCAATTGCTCAGTAACCAATAATTGTTCATCCTTTTCCCCAACGAGCATTGTGACTTTCTACCTAGTAACCGATAGTTGTAAGTCTTATTTCTGTGATTTTCTACCCAGTAATCGGTAGACGTAATCCCCTCTTTGTTGGTTATCTTTACCAAGTAACCGGTATTGATATTCCTACGTTTTTGAGTATACCACCCAGTAACCGGTGATATATCTCCTAGATGATTGCTTTTGTTAGGAAATTTATCCCTTGCGAGTCATCTTCCATTTACCCTTGTTTGGTAATGATTGTTTCTCCTTCTAATTGGTCATCATTTTATACCCAGTAACTGGTATCCCGATGTCTTTTCTTGTCGGTCGATTTATCCTTTATTAACCCAGTAACCGGTTGTGGAAAATCTTCCATGCGAGTATGTTATCTACGTTATGACGGTAATAGATAATATATCTCATGCGCTCTTCAGTCGAAGTCTTCTTCCCCAGTTGAGTAAGATCCGCATTTCCTTGTGGAGTCGAATGCCCATTCTGTAAGTCGAGTTTTCTTTTTTAGCCCTCCTTTCGGATTATGAGTGTCTTGGATATGCTCCCAATTCACGCTTGGTTGGTCACCTATTATATGCCCAGTAATCGATATCCCTGGTGTTTCTTCCTTCTGCTCCCTATTATGACATTTTGTCCCCTGTGGAGTCAGATTTTTCCCTGAGTTGAGATGTGCCTTTTGGGTCCTCCTCAGATGTTTTGGATGATTGATATCTCTTACCCTTATACCGGTCTTAGATATTCTTTCTCCCTGAGCATGTTGTTCTCTCACCCAGTAACTGGTTTTTTGATGACATGTCTCTCTTTGAGTTTATTACCCGGTAGCAGGTAATATCTCGTTTTTTTCCTCAGCTGAGTCCTTTGTGGACATCCCTGTCTGAATCCGGATTTTCATCCGAAGTGTCCTTTATGGATAGTTTTTCTGTATTGGCATATATGATGATTAGGAACTTTGGGAACCATTGTCATGCTTTTTCTCTTCTTCATCTAGCCATTGCATTGGGCTTAGGAGCCTCCTAGGAGCATTGTGGAGCACATGATCACTTGAGCTTCAAAACAAAAAGAGTTAGTGACATATTTTTGTGCTTTTGGTTAGTAATAAAATAAGAAAATCAATAACATACAATACAAGCATGCTTGGTGATCTCAAATCACTCAAACAAGTCCCAACCCTAGGGTCAATGAGCCAAACATGCTATGATCCTTGAGGTAATGCACTTGTGCAATAACATGATGCCATGAGGGATCTTAGGGTCAAAATTAGGGTCTTACACGTCTGCCATCCGGTTTTCATCTCGAGGGATATGATGAATCTCAACCTTTGTAAAGAAAGTTGAAATCCTCCTTGCATAATCTCTATATGGTATTAAACCGGGATGATTCGTCTCCCATTCTCCTTTGATCTGATTCACAACCAAAGTTGAATCTCCAAAGACTTCCAAATACTTGATTCTGAGATACATGGCCTCTTCAAGCCCCATAATGCAAGCTTCATATTCTGCCATGTTGTTTGTATACTTGAAAGTCAATCTAGATGTAAATGGTAGATGCGTGCCTTGAGGAGTATTGATTACTGCCCCAATGCCATTACCATACTAATTAACATCTCCATCAAATACCATGCCCCAACGACAACCAGGTTCTGGCCTTTCTTCAAGCAATGGTTCATCACAATCTTTCATTTTCAAGTACAAAATCTCTTCATCAGGAAAATCATACTGCACTGACTAGTAATCTTCAATTGGTTGGTGAGCCAAATGGTCAGCCAAGATACTACCTTGATCATTTTCTAAGATCGGTATTCAATATCATACTCTAATAACAACATCTGCCAACGGGCAATCCTCCCAGTTAAAGCAGGCTTCTCAAATATAAACTTGATCGGATCCATTTTGGATATCAACCATGTGGTATGATTCAACGTATACTGGCGCAGACGCTTAGTAGCATAAGCCAATGCGCAACAAGTCTTCTCAAGCATAGAATACCGAGTCTCACAGTCGGTGAACTTCTTACTGAGGTAGTAAATTGCAAATTCTTTCTTTCCAGTCTCATCTTGCTGACGAAGAACACAACCCATACTATCTTCAAGCACAGTCAAATACATGATCAATGTTCTTGCTACAACAGGTGGAAACAAAATCGGAGGCTCAAGCAGATATTCTTTGATATTGTCAAAAGCTTTCTGGAAGTCTTCGGTCCAATCACAAGACTGATATTTCTGAAGAAGCTTGAATATAGGCGCACATGTGGCAGTCATGTGGGAAATGAATCCAGAGATATAATTCAAGCAGCCGAGAAAACCTCTGACTTGCTTCTCAGTTTTGGGCGCAGGCATCTCTTGTACTGCTTTGACCTTGGCAGGATCAACTTCAATACCTTTCTCGCTAATAATAAAGCCCAACAACTAACCAGAACGAACACCAAAAGTACACTTATTGGGATTCAAGCGGAGTTTATACTTCCTCAAACGCTGGAATAGCTTCAACAAATGCTCAACATGTTCCTCTTCATCAATTGATTTAGCAATCATGTCATCGACATAAACTTCAATCTCTTTATGCATCATATCATGAAAAAGAGTAGTCATTGCTCTTTGGTAAGTTGCACCAGCATTCTTTAAACCGAAAGGCATCACTCTATAACAGAATGTTCCCCAGGGTGTAATGAATGTGGTCTTCTCCATATCTTCGGGTTCCATCTTGATCTGCTTATATCCGGAAAACCCATCCATAAACAAAAAGAGTTTGAATTTATCAGTATTGTCTACCAACATATCAATGTGTGGCAGAGGGAAATCAACTTTCAGACTGGCTTTATTCAAATCTCTATAGTCAACACACATGCGTACTTTTCCATCTTTCTTCAGCACAAACACAATGTTGGCCATCCATTGCGGATACTCAGCGGTTACCAGGAACACGGTGTCAATCTGCTTTTGTACTTCCTCTTTGATCTTCACAGCCATATCAGGATGCGTTCTTCCTAATTTCTGCTTGACTGGCGGGCATTCTGGCTTCAACGGCAATCTATGCTCAACAATCTCATAATCCAAACCAGGCATGTCTTGATAAGACCAAGCAAACACATCTGAATACTCTCGAAGAAGATCAATCAACCCCTTCTTGACATCAAGACACAAGCGAGACCCAATCTTGACTTCCTTCACATCATCCTCGGAACCCAAGTTAAATAACTCAATCTGCTCTTCAAACGGCTGAATGATCTTTTCATCTTTCTCAAGAAGACGAGATAATTCATCACTCACTTCTACATCACTTTCCTCATCGGCTTCAAACACAGGGAATTCAAAATTTGGAGAAGGAGAAGGATCATTGTATTCAATGGGGTTAGGAACCAACCTGCATAATAATTTGATATTGTTATTTTAGAGAAATGAATTTGTGACCAAATTTTATGCAGATGGATAATTATATTGTTTATTTATGTTTTTTTTTGTGATTACCATTTTCAGAATAATGCAAAAAGTAAAAACAAACATCATAGATGTGGATGAATAGAATTAATTTTATTAATGATCAATTTGGAAATTCCCAAACAATGTTCACTTATCCTTTAGGCATAGGAGAAGGATTTTTAAAAACATATAAAAGCAATTACTTAGATCGATGCAAAATAATAGGAATATCAACAGCAGTCCAATTGTTGCAAGCCTTTCCATGCGTCACAAAATTGGTACAGTCTTCCTCTTTGTCATCCTCTAGCACAGCTGCTAAGTGTTGTTCATTGCAATGAATGAACCCTCCGCTACGTAAGCTAAGTTGCATATCTTCAGACGTTATAGTTGATGAACCTTTCTGGAACCCCAAGTCGGTTCTGTCTTTGTTGTCGGAGACCTATACCATGCACCCCTACTGATCAACGTCGCCTTCTTCTACAATCTTCTTAGCATCTTTCAATGAGGCCATAGGTGCCCCAACTCTCTTTTCACCAGCAATAGATAAGGCTTGGAACGGAGTTCCAACCTCATCCTCAACTTCACCATAAGAGGAAGATGACAGGTGGCTAACCAACAATGCTTTCTCCCACCAATGATCACAAGCTTGCCATTCTTCACAAATTTGAGATTTTGGTGCAAAGTTGAAATAACAACTCCTGCCTCATGAATCCATGGCCTTCCCAACAAGCAACTGTAGGGCGGGTGGATATCCATTACTTAGAAAGTAATCTGAAAATCACTCGGACCTATCTTAACTAGAAGGTCCACTTCACCAATAACCGTTTTACGCGAACCGTCAAAAGCTTTGACAATTACACCGCTATACCTCATAGGCGCTCCTTGGTATGATAGCTTTGACAGAGTTGACTTTGGTAGTAGATTCAGTGACGATCCGATGTCAACAAGCACATTTGACAAAGCATCATCTTTGCAATTCATAGAAATGTGCAAAGCCAGATTACGATTTCTACCCTCCTCAGGGAGTTCTTCATCACAAAAGCTAAGATTATTGCAAGAAGTGATGCTAGCCACGATATGATCGAATTGATCACTATAACATCATGTTCTACAAAATCTTGTTCTAAAACTCTTTGCAGTGTTTCTCTGTGCGCTTCATAATTCATGAGCAGAGACAACACTGAGATTTTTGAGGGGGTTTGGAGCAGCTGCTCCACCAAATTAAACTCACTTCTTTTGATTAACCGAAGTACTTCATCATTATCGTTAACCTTCAAATCTCTTGATTCACCAGACTTATCCTTTGAATCTCCAACTAGATCTACAACAGGCACTTCCACCTTCCTACTCACAACTGATTCTTCCTTATCCTTTGGGAACACCGACCTAAACACTCGACCGCTGCGGGTCACCTTGGTAACATCAGCAATGCTCACCACAGAGCTAGTCGTAGGCAACGGGACCTCTTGACCACCTTTTATCATTGTAGCATTATACTGATATGGTACATCTTTGTCAGATGAATACGGAACTGGGCCTGTTAACCATATAACCAACGACGATACTGATCTATTGCTGACATTGCTACTGTTACTGCTGTTGTACTGAATTACCAATCTCTCTGGCTGCTTGAAAATGGGCACTATGACATTTACATCGTCATCTACATGACTGGATTGAACAATTTGAATCATGCCTTCATCCATCAGTCATTGGATTTCTCTTTTCACAACTTCGCAACCCCTCAGGTTAATACTACAGATAACACAACCGTCATGGTCATGTTCACAATCACTTACCAAGAAAACATCATTATGCATCTGCACCAAGGATCTCCGGATAAAACGCACATAAAAAACCTTAAACTCGCCAAGGCAATCATCCACCATATTCACAGAAGAGTTCCCATGGGCGGGTAATGGATTTGCTTTCACATTCGACGCGCGGTCCTCGAAGGACACCATTCCACTCTTCATCAGCTTCTGAACCTCATACTTGAGCAGATAACAATTCTATATATCATATCCGCGTTCTCCTTGATGAAAAGCACAATGGAGCTCAGGCTTGTACCACTATGGAAGTGGTTCTGGAATTTTCGGCAGGTTTCTTGGTTGGATTAGGTTCTTGAGAACCAAAGACGGGTATAGTTCTGCATAAGACATAGGAATCGGGTTGAAAGAGACCTTCTTCCTCTCGAAGTTTTATTGATGATGATTGTTGGTATTGTTATTGTTGTAGGTGCTTGTTCGTTGTTACAGTTGTTATTATTGACATTGTGGTTGTTGAACTGGTGTTGATTGTTTATTAGAAAACACAGGGGTATCTGAAGATACGTGATGATGATGTTGATGGGATGGTGGATTTCTTCTGATCTAAGGCCTCGTCTGCCTCCCACTGCTTATTGCATTCACTTCATTGTCTTTTTTCTTCCCAAAATTGCTACCATACCTCTTACTCGAAGATGCTTCATCTTTCGACAAACGTCCCTCTCAGACTCCTTCCTCAAGCCTCATCCCCATGTTTACCATTTCGGTAAAGTCATTGGGGGCACTAGCAATCATACGGTCATAATAAAATGAACTCAGAGTTTTCAGGAAGATCTTTGTCATCTCTTTTTCCTCCAAGGGAGAAGTGATCTGAGCAGCCAATTCCCTCCATCTCTACGCATACTCTTTAAATGTCTCCTTATCTTTCTAAGACATAGACCTCACAAAAGCCTCTCACAAGTCATTGAAAGTACGAACGCTTGCACTGTTCAACCCCATATACCAATGGAGCACAGCACCGGTCAGACAATCTTAGAAGTAGTGAAGCAATAGTTGATTGTTGTCGGTCTGAGTAGACATCTTGCGAGCATACATCAATAGATGACTGAGTGGACAAGTGTTCCCTTTATACTTTTCAAAGCCAGGTACTTTGAACTTCACCAAGATCTTCATATTGCGCACTAAACACAACTCAACATCACTCTTTCCAAAAAAGTCCTTAACCCTTAACGTCTTTAATTCCTTGTGCAACTCAAGAAACTGATCTTTCATTTCATCCATTTTCTCGTAAACATCCGGATCCTCAGACAGTTCGGAGTGATAAATGGTGTCCTCTACACGAGGTAAGGTGTGCACAACGGGAGGTGGCACAGACATGACCGAGCTAGATACCGGCATGGAAGCAAAAGTAGGCGCAGAGCCTTCAAAAATGAAGTTGGACGGCATTCCCCACGGGAATCCGGCAGGCATAGTGGGCGCAAAATGAGCGGTAGTAGCAGGAATGGTAGAGGTAGCCACCTCTGAAATAATTGTCCTCTAAGGAGAAGGAGTTGCAGGTGTTGGAGAAGCTTGACTTTGAGCAGCAAGAACTGACTCCATCATGGCAGTCAGGCAGGCGATCTCGTACTTCAGCTCTTTGTTCTTTTGCTCTAGATGTTCTATAATTCTCAGATGATTGGCGCGGGTGTTGTACCGATGAGTCAGCTTGGCTAAAACACAAAAGAAACACCAATGAGACATCTGGCGAAAGAAAAACCTGCTTATGCACATGATGCATGAAATGCAATGCTTGATTATTTATTTTTGTTTTCAAGAAACTTACTATATCATTTGCAAATATATATATATATATATATATATATATATATATATATATATATATATATCAACAATTGCAATAATTTTTATATGACCAAAGGATCCCTAACAACAATGTGAGAAGAACTAGCTGAAGGCGCGTACTTCCTTCAGATGCGATGGATCTCGGTCTCAAAAGAAGCCTTCATCTGAGTCTTCTCGAGGACAAGTTGATCAACAATATTCTTCCAAGCAATGGAAGGCTGAGGCATGCTAGAAGATGAAACCTCTGGCTCTCTCTATCTATTTTTCACTCGGTCTTCAAGTATCTCAATAAGTGCATGTTTGTCCTTACACTCCCACTGCAACTCTTCACGCTTCTTGCTCAAAGCACGAAAACACTCTTCCCACATATCCTTCTCTTGCTTCATCTTGGTGAGTGCATCTTCCAACTCCTCTACATCTTGGGTAGGGAGAGTTAATGGCTCAACCACAACCATAGACATAGGTCTTTCACAAGGATAAGGCATCTTCAACTCCAAAGCTCTCCTCTTCACCCAAAGAGTGTAAGCTTCCAAAGCTACACAATTGCGCGGACCAAGCTCGGATCTTCCTTTCCTATGCACATTATGCCAAGCATGCACACTCTTCTGCTTTAAATGTTGGGTATATTTACCCTCTTGATAGAAATACCTTCTAACAAAGTGTTATTAGGTTTGTCTCTCAAGGGGAACCCAAGTTGACGACGAGCCAAAGCAGGATTGTAGTTAATTCCTCTTTGTGTACCAATGAGAGGCACATTAGAGAATTCACCACAACTATCAACAATCTCTAAACTGCTCAAAAAAGGATCATACCCAACTATATCATCATTAGTGAGAGACATAAGTCTCTGAGACCACCGTAGACATTGTTTGTTCTCCACAAAAGCCGGTGTCTGAGGCAAGTGCGAAATAAACCACTTGTATAGAAGAGGAATAAAACAGACGATAGTTCCACCACCCTTAGATTTCCTTATATGCAAAGAGAAATACATATCACCCTATAGAGTAGGCACAGGAATCCCAATCAAGAAAAGTCTAATGGCGTTAACATCGAAAAAACCGTCAATGTTAGGGAACAAAGCTAATCCATAAATGAGCAACACAAAGATAGCTTCAAAAGCATCCATACTACCGGCTTTAGCAAAAGCGGTAGCTTCCTTGATGAGGAAATTAGATGGCAACCCAAACAATCCTCCTTTCTTCACCCAATGAGCCTCTATCTCAGACTTCTTCAAGTGAAGAACTTCAACAATAAGATGACATCTGGGAATCTCCTCCAATTCACTAAATGGTACCTTGCTAGAAACAGGTATCCCCAAGAGATGGGAATACTCCTCCAACGTAGGCACAAGCTGATAATCAGGAAAAGTGAAGCAACGGTAGAGAGGGTCATGGAACTGCACTAGCACACTCAGGAGTCCTTCAACCACATCAGCAGATAAGATAAAAAAAGCTTCCCATGATGTTGTTTGAAGTCCGAGGGATCTAATACAAAAGATGTTAGCTTCCATAACTCTTTCAAGTCGGGACATCTGAAACTGTACTTCTTAGTGTTCCTTCGTCCACAATCCATGGTCTGAAAATGTTTGCAAATAATACCTCAGTTGCTTGAAATTTTTCGTGCGATGAATGTTATGATGCACATGAATGCATGAATGAAACAATCACAAATAAGAGATCACACACAAGGCAAACAATCAAATGTCAATGGATGAATCAAGTCATTGTTAAGATCAATCATCCATTTTGGTGGATTATGGTTTATACCTTATCAACACCCAAGTTCCATTGATATTGACAAGACTTGATTGGATCAACCAAGAATCAAGGGTTTGTTGTAAGTCACGAGCATGGAGTCTGGGTAAGAACCATCCCAAAGGAGTGAACTAAGGATAAAAACCTGTAGATCGTGTTCTAAAAAGTTCCCAGAGTCTTAATTCCATCTATCGGATATTACAGGTTAAGATGACAGGCTCATCGACCCATAATATTCTCAAGAGAAACTCATCTGAGTGTAGTACCGCGTAACAACTATTATCAAGTCTACACTTGAACAGTCTTTCCACTACGTCCTAAATAGGCTAAGAGGGGTAAATGTTTTACTGTCCTCAGCTTCTCGGACTCAAATTAGAGATAGTAATGCCTAACCACAAATACTTGTGTGACATTTCCAAATCCAAAAGAGTCTCCACTGAGTAGATGGATCTTAAGCCAACTTGTTAAGGACTACTCCACACAAGTCAAACATGAGTATACCATCCTCCTATCTTAATTGCACTGAAGTTCGGGTTAGAACTTATCTCACCACTCAGAGATCACCAAGCACAACAAGCAAATTATATCACATATACATATATACAAACATCACATATATATAATTATACACATAAAAAGTAGGCTAAACCCACTGGAGACTACTCCACAGTAGAGTCGCCACTTAATTTCTGTAGCGGTAAATTCATGATAATCAAGCTATGGATAAGCTAGAGTTCAAATAACAAGAGTCGCCACCGCGCTTTTATTGTTTCCAAGGGAAAAGGGAAAAAGTACGAACAAAACCCAAAAGTAAGAAGTTTTCAAATCAAAACTAATAAAATGTCAGAGATTACAGGTAAGGGAGTTGGTTACACAGAGGAAAGGTGTTAGCACCCAATGTGTCCTAGGTACTCCTAGGGTGCCCTTTTTGTGTGCATATGTATTTTGTGCAAAATGATGTTTACAAACAAATAGAATAGGGGGATGAAAAAATAATTCATTAGTTATATTTTTGTGTTTGGCAAGACCTTCGGTCTTGTGCCTACGTACCAACATAAAAATGAGGGATTAAAACCTCATAGTTCGTGATACAAATTTCAAAGTGGATGAAATTTCTTTTAACAAAAATAAAATTTGGAAGGCACAAAGGCCTAAAAATGGTTTGGATGAGTTAGTTCTTTTTGGCTTTCTGAATGTTTAAGTCAAGTATAGTTAAGTTTATTTACAAGTTTGATTTAAGAAAAGAAGTTTGAAAATACAATGGTATAAGGCCAAAGTTTCTATCTTTTTGCAAAGTGGTCAAAGTTTAGAACAAAATAAGTTCAATCAAAGAAGATTTTGAAAAGGGAGGGAGAGATTTTGAAATTAAAGAAATGAGGAGAATATGAAGAAACTAATCCTATGCACAAAATTAAAAGTTAAGAGTTGAAAAGATCTGACCAAATGGGTAGCAATCGAATAGACAAGAATGTCAATAGAAACCCAGAATTCCCTTGGACATTTAGAATCAAGCAACACAAAAATGCACAATTATATTATCTTGAGGAGCAAAGGCATCAAATAAAGATAGCCACATCCAAGCTTTAGCCATTCCATGATCTTCTTCAAAAATAGCCCATGTAACAGATGAATTTCACAAGTCACGGGTTCAAAATAACAGCTACACAATGATCATTTTGCAGGTGAACTCAGTGGGATCTTGAATGATGTATCAGATGAAGTTTCAAATTGCAAGCACTTGGTTTCTCAATAAGTTGGCATTGGCCAAGTCCTTTAGCATAGGAATGTTGCCTAAGTTCTAAGTCCATTTGTCCAAGATCAAGCCAACAGTCCACACACAAGTTTTTTAGGGTTTTTGTTGTTATTATGTACATTAGTGGTCAAAGACCACACAAACAAGCAAAGTATATACAAACAAGATATATCACACAATATGGTCCAAGTGGACAAAGTGAAAATTGCATTAACATAAACAATTAGAATGATATGAATAATGGAAAATGAATAAAAGCTAGAACTAAATGACATTAAAAGTAAATGGCTTGAAATTAAAAGTTAGTTGTTAATAGGTTAGAAGTTAGTATTGTTTTGCTTTTTCTTTTCATTTTTTAGACATTCTTTGGAGAACACTCAACCCACTTATCACAAGCATGGATCCTTGAGCCAAGACATCTTACAAAGGAAGGAAAAAAAGCCTAGTTTCAACACAATACCATGAAAGAGGGGAGACTTACAATCTCACTAACTAGAATGTTATGCCTTTCATATCACAATTTTAGCGATATGTTAAGCAATCGTAATTGAACTTATGTAGAAGTCACAACTATTTGAGGTCGGGCAATGGAATTTTGGTGTTAATGCATGTTAGAGACATAGTATAATGGACTATGCTCATGAGACATACCACACACAAAAAAGAAATATGCAAAATAAGTGGCCTAATCTCATCCATGCTCATGTTAATCTTTCAATCAACTAGCTTTAGGACTTTGAGATCTCATAAGCCAAATGAGATGGATGCATAAAGAAGGGGAATGAGATGAAGAGGGAGGGGAATGGATCAAAACTCAAATTGATCAAAGGAGGACCTTTACCAAATTAATATCATCCATTCATTTTGGGAGACGGAATGTACATTCCACCAATCCCCTAAATTCAATGATATTAACTTGACAAAGTCAAATCAACCTTGACCAAGGCCCAACAACAAGAGTCAAACTCAAACAAGTCATCACAATTGGTCAACAAAATTATTTGGCATTTATTCAAATTAAAAATACTAAAATAATGCATTTAAATTAAATATGGTTTATCAAATTCCTAAAACCTCATCAAAACACCAAATAAATGGCCATGAGATTTATCATAGGTCAAACAAGGTCAAAGGACCTTGGAGAAAAAAATTCAGAATTTTTAAAGACTTAAAAGTATTTTTAAACAATTAAAAACAAATCAAAATCAAATAAATCATGAAAAATATTAATAATGATCCAAAAAATAATTTTAATTCAGAATATAAAAGAGGAAATTATTTGAAATTTTTTGGTTAAACTCTCATATTTTTTGGATCAATATTAAAATTAATATGAATTAATGAAAATAAAAGGAATAAAAGAAAATCAGAAAATAAGAAAAAAACGTGGACCACTTGATCTCCCTCATTAATTGAGGTGGCAGATCAAGTGGTCCTCAGCACGTTTTCCATCGTGGACTTGAGTCAATGCGCCACATGAATGGTAATCAGAACCAACGCGTGAGATTAGATAATTTAAAATGGATCCTATGGTTGGAGATGTGCCAACACACGGGCGAAGCTGTAGCTCCGGTCTTCTTCTCCGGTCTTCTACATTGGTAGGACTTCAGACTACCAAAGATCCAAGAGAATTGAGTGGAATTGAGAGAGAACCGAAGAGATAAAGTTTTCTGAAAATTACCTTCAATGCTATGCAATTCTTAATGTTGCTGGCTCCAAACACGATCTAATCACACTTGAGAAGCTAGCAGGAAGTGATTAGAGAGGTTGCAAGGCTTTGGATCCTGGAGTTTTTGAATCTCCAACAGTTGAGATTCAAACTCAAATTTCAAGTTGAAATTTATCAGGTTTTCCTTTGGAATGCGAGGGTTTCAATGGGGGGCAAAGCTGGCACGCAAGGTGTGATTCAAATGAGCACATAGAGCATGTATTTATAGCATGAATGAATGATATTTGCACACTTCAAATTTTGTCCAAATTTAGCAATGTTGATGGCACGAGTGCATGGGCATGTGCAGGCCCATCATGCAATGCAAAAAGGTCCAAAATCAATCCAAATGAAGTCTGAATGGAAGCTTGATTGGAAAGGAAAAGTGAACTGAAGTTTTGAAGCTTGATTCTTGCCAAAGATGCAGCTCTGTTAAAGCCATGCGCAGACCTAGCAAACCTCATCCAAAATGCATGAACTTGGGTTCTTTGGAAAGTTGGATCAAGGGGAAAAAGTTTGATGTTCAACACTTTTTCATTTGGAGCTTGGAACATGGAGAATTTGTGGTGGAAGTTTGGAAATTTCAACATGTTGAAAATTTTTCCAAGTGTCA
Source organism: Lathyrus oleraceus (assembly GCF_024323335.1). Lineage (NCBI taxonomy): Eukaryota > Viridiplantae > Streptophyta > Magnoliopsida > Fabales > Fabaceae > Lathyrus > Lathyrus oleraceus. The sequence goes on along the minus strand of NC_066581.1, from coordinate 166,195,603 downwards.
AGCCATATATCTCAATATTCCACCTTGCTTAACTTTTTATGGAGCTTCAAATGAGAAAAGTGTCTTCATAAAAGTTGTAATCTTTCAAATACATTCAAAATGGTCACCAATTTCATGTCATTTGGATTTGGAATGATAGAGTTATGTATTTTTGAAGTTTGGAAAAATCACTTGTTCAATGGTATAGGTCAAAAGTGACCTATAATGTAACCTCATATCACATGCTCATAAAAGTTGAATTAGCTCTCACTCTAAACATCAAAGTTGAATTAGACACCTTGAATTTGATTTTGCAACTTGGAAATCTTTCATATCATAAAAATTGAGCGAGTTATGGTCTTGGGAAGTTGACTTTCAAATTAGGGATTAGACAAAATGACCTATAATGTTTTAACATAGAAAATGATTTTCCAAGCAAAACTAGCTCTATGTCTCAACATGAAAGTTATTTGTAATGTTATTTAGAGTAACGTTGCTCTTGGAATAATTTTCATATGGTGATAATTGTAGGAGATAGGGTCTAGGGAGACCCAGTTTTGATCAGATGAATTCATCTGGCCAACCACCATCAACCAACTTGCTAACCTTCAATTCCTTTGACTTTCTTGGCTCATGGTAGCTAATATATGCATAAGATGGTAAATTTTGAAGTGTCCTTTAAGAAATTTGATCAATTGATGAGATAGCTTAATGGGGAAATTACTCAAGATACCTAGTCAAACTAGGGTTTCCAAGGCAAATCACCATCAAACTCTTGAAGAAAACGTGATCAATATAACATGTAGGAATCAATGGAACTCATATATGATTCTCATAACCATACTTGGATCAATTCATGGTTGTGCTCTTTGTCATGAGGGTCTCAAACCCTAAATATGAACTTGATGAGTCAATGATGATCATGCCCTACCTACAAAAGAGTTAGGCAAATGCAAAGACATATTTTTGTATTTTGGTTAGTAAAATGATAATATACAAGTGTGATACAATCACAAAGTGCTTGGTGATCTCTCCCAAAACAAACCCAATGAAAGAGGGGCAAGGAGGATGCCAGGGTATGATCCCAATGATAATGCTTATGATGAAATTGCATGAGGGATCTTAGGGTCAAAATTGGGGTCTTACAGGTTCCAATGGTGATATCAAGGAAGTCAAGATTGGGTCACAGCTTCGTCCAGAGGTTAAGAAGGGGTTGGTTGAGCTTCTCTGAGAATACTCTAATGTGTTTGTTTGGTCTTATCAAGATATGACAGGTCTTATTACTTGTAGCGGTAAATTCATGACCATTAAGCTATGGATAAACTTAACGTCAATAAACCCAGAGTCGCCACCGCGCTTTTATTGTTTCCAAATGAAAAGGGAAAACTATGAACGAAACCCAAAGATAAGAAGTTTTCAAATCAAAACTAATAAAATGTCAGAGATTACAGGTAAGGGGGTTGGTTACACAGAGGGAAGGTGTTAGCACCCAAAGCGTCCTAGGTACTCCTAGTGAGCCCTCTTTTATATGTGTATGTGTTTTTGGCATAAAAGATGTTTGCAATAAATAAAGTGTGGGGATGAGAAAATAATTCATTAATTATATTTTTGTGTTTGACAAGACCTTCGGACTTATGCCTACGTACCAACATAAAAATGAGGGATCAAAACCTCGTAGTTCGTGGTATCAATTTTAAAATGAGTGGATTGCTTTTAGTAAAAGTTTAAATTTAAAAGAGGCACAAATGGCCTAAAAGAGTTTGAATGAGTGTTAGTTCTTTTTGTGTTTTGAAATTTTAAGTCAAATATGGTTAAGTTCATTTACAAGTTTGATTTAAGAAAAGATTTTTAAAATACAATGGCATAAGGCCAAAGTTTGTGATTTTCAATAAAGTCTAAGATTGGAAATCACAAGCAAAGAAGATTTTGAAAAAGGGGGAGAGATTTTGAAATCTAAGAAGTGGGAGGAGATGAAGAGACTAATCCTAAGCAAAAATTTAAAAGTTAAGAGTTGAAAAGATCTGACCAATGGGATGCAATCCAATAGACAAGAATGTCATATAGAAACCCATTTTTCCTTTGGACTTTAAATCAAGCAATATCAATAAGCAAGTAGCAATATGAAGAGAAAGGCATCAAATAAAAATATCCACATCGAAGCAAGCAACTTCACAGTCTTCTTCTTAATCTTCCCATGTATCAGCTGACATACTCCTTGATTGGGTCAAAATAAGGCATTAGACACAGGTTCAAAGTAATAGTTGCATCAAGACTATGTGGCAGATGAATTCATGTGGATCCTAATACTTGTATCAGATGAAAGCTCAAATCAAAATAACTTGGTCTCAGAAATGTTGGCATTGGCCAAGTCTTTTTGCATAGGGAGTGTTGCCTAATTCTAAGTCCAAAAGCTCATGTCAACCCAACAGTCCACACAAACATTTTTTATGATTCTTGTTGTTTATTAAGTATCCTAAGGTCCTAAGACCACAAACACAAACAAAATATACAAACAAATATATACAATCACAATATATGGCTCAAGTGAGCAAAGTGAAAATGGCATAAACGTAAACAAGTTAAATGATATGTAAATGGAAAATGAAATGGTAAATGGCTTGAATTTAAATTGCATAAATTAAATGACTTAAAAATTAAAAGCAATGATAATAGAAGTTAGTCAAATGTTAGTGATTAGATGTTAGTGGTGTTTTGCTTTTCAATTGATTAAGTCATTCTTTGGAGAACACTCAACCCTCTATTCACAAGTATGGATCCTTGAACCAAGACATCTTCCAAAGGAAGGAAAAAAGTCTAAGTTCAACATAATACCATGAAAGGGGGGAGACTTACAATCTCACTTACTAGAATTCTATGCCTTTGGGTCAAAATTTAGCGCTATGTTAAGCAATCTTAATCAGACTTATGTAGAAGTCACAACTATTTGAGGGCGGGCAATAAATTTTTTGGTGTTAATGCATGTTAGAGATATGGTATAATGAACCATATTCCTAAAACATACCACACACAAAAATAAAATGATCAAAGGATGGACCTAATCTCATCCATACTTGTATTGGTTCATCTAACACAAAGTTATTGATGAACCAATTAGACTTAGGATATTGAGACTTTATTGGTCGGTGGAAGAGATGGGGAAGAATGGGATTGAAGGTGAAGAGGGAGGGGAGATGAGAGAAACACAAATTGGTCATGGGAGGAATTTTATCAAATTCAAATCATTCAATCATTTTTGGAAGATGAAATGTACATTTCATCATTCCCCTAAATCCAATTATTTTAATCCATCAAAAGTCAAATCAACCTTGACCAAGGCCCAAACACATAGTCAAACTTCACAAATCAAAAAAAATGGCTCAACATAATTTCTCCATAATTAATCCATTAAAAATCCAATTAAAATGCATTTAAATTAAATTATGTTTGATCAAAAATCTAAAACCTCTTCAAAACACCGAATAAATGGTCAAGAGATTTATCCTAGGTCAAAGGACCTTAGACAAAAATTTCATAATTTTTAAAAAGTCAGAAGTATTTTTAAACAATTAAAAATATGCACAAAAACAATTAAATCATGAAAATATCAAAATTAATTCAGAAAATAAAAGAGGAAAATATTTGAACTTTTTTGGTGAAAGTCCCATATTTTTTGGATTAAAAATGAAATTAATATGAATTAATTAAAAATAAGGGATTAAATAAAATAAAATAAGGGCCATCTGATCTCCCTCATTAATTGAGGTGGCAAATCAGATGGCCAAGAGCGCGTGTTCCACATGCACAATAGTCAAACATGCTGCATGCATGGTAATTACAATGAACACGTGAGATTAGAAGATGAAACTCAGATCAAATAGTCCTGGACAAGCCAGCACACCACCGGAGCCCCATCTTCTCCGGTGAGAGCCACTGGTCTGGTTTAAGCTCGACTCAAAGGAAAATGAAAAGTGAATATACTAACCTGAAGGAAAAATGCTCAGGAGCACGAATCTGGCCTCAATTTTCTCCAATTCCAAGTGTATAAAAATATACAGGGATTTGAATTTTGAGGATCATGAACTGAGTTGCTTAGATTTGACCTCAAAGCAACTCAATCTTCTTGCCTACGTTGATAGGACTTCAGACAACCAAAAATTAACAAGAATGGTGAAGAATTGAGGAAGAATCGAAGACATGAAATTTCTGGAAATTTACCTTCAATGGAGCTTCAGATTGGCACAATCTTGCTTTCAATTATGCTTGGCCTTGCTTCAGATGCTTGTTGGAAATGAAATGGATCAAGGAAAAGTATGAACTCTTGGAGTTTCAATCTCAAAACAGATGGAGAATTGAAACTTGATTATCAAAGAAAATCTTCAAGATTATCCTTCAATATGGTTTGGGGTTGCAGGTTCAAAGCTTGGGTATGAGGTCCTCATTCTGAGCAAATGAGGGTCTTATTTATAGGCCATGAGATTGATTTCCACACATTTCCAATTTTGGAAAATTTTGAAAATTCTCTTTGCATGCTTGCATGTGCGTGTGCTAGGAACATCAAGTGATGTAATCTGATCCAGAATTCAGTGTAAACCATGCCGAATTCATGTTGAAAGGCCATGCAATTGTGTATGAAAAGTGGAAGTGGAAAACATCCAAATAGTACTTCAACTTACACTCATGTGCAAGTCCTTCATACTTTTCCCAATTGAGATGATCTTCGACTTTTTGGAAATGTGAGATCAAGGGGAACAACTTTCATGTTTAACACTTTTTCATTTGTAGCTTGGATCATGATGAATTTGGAGGGGTAAGTTTGGGAAATCAAACATATTTGAAAATTTTCTAGTCCCAAGTTAACTGTTCACTTCTTCCACCTTGAATAACTTTTTCTATGGACTTCAAATGAACAAGTTTCTTCATCAAAGTTGTAGATATTTCAAACCTCTTCAATGTGGTCACAAATATGACCTCATTTGTATTTGGCATGAAGGAGTTATGCATTTTTGAAGTTGAGGAAAATCACTTGTTCAATGGTATTGGCCCAAAATGACCTATAATTTTTCCTCTTGGCACATGCGTTTTCAAGTTGAATTTGAACCTCCTCCAAACATCAAAATTGAAGTATACATCTTTAATTTCATCATGGAATTTGAATGGATTTCATCTCATCAAAATTGATCAAGTTATGGTCTTTAGAAGTTGACCTCCAACCTAGGGTTCAGACAAAATGACCTATAATCTTTCACCATAAAAATTGACTTTCCAAGCAAAACTAGCTCTAGACTTAAACATGAAAGTTGTTTGGAATGTCATTTTGTGTAACGTTTTTCTTGGAATCATTTTCATATGACACAAATTGTAGGAGATAGGGTCTAGGGAATCCCATTTTTGACTAGTTGACTTTCTCTGATCAACCACCATGAAACATCTTGCTAGCTTGACATTATCTTGACTTTTGAGACTCATGGAGGATAATATATGTGTAGGATGATGTAATGTCAAGTATCCCTTGAAATATTTGATCAATTGTTAAGGAAACTTGTTTAAGAAGTCGCACAAGATACCCAGATGAATTAGGGTTTCCAACGAAAACAAACCCCAAACTCTTGATGATTTCTTGATCAAAATAACATGTGAAGATCATAGGGTTCTATATATGATGCTTAGAGCCAATGTGAACCATTTATTGATTACACTCCTTGCACTGAGGGTCTTAAACCCTAGATATGAGCTTGATGGAGCATAGGTGAGCATACACACTACCTTCAAAAGAAAAAAACTATACATTCACATATTTTTGGTATTTTGGTTAGTAAATAAATAAAAATTAAGTATGATGCAATCAAATATGCTTGGTGATCTCTCCCAATGCAAACCCAATGGATGCGGGGTGAGGAGGATGTCAAGGTGTGATCCCAATGCTAATGTATATGATGAGATAACATGAGGGATATTAGGGTCAAAATTGGGGTCTTACAATACTGATATTGTGGAGCATACATTACCACTAAATCCAGAATGCCCGCCAGTCAAGCAGAAGTTATAAGAACTCATCTTGATATGGCAGTGAAGATCAAGGAAGAAGTGCAGAAGTAGATTGACGCTGGTTTCCTTGTTACCTCCGAGTATCCGTAATGGGTGGCCAATATTGTGCATATTCCTAAGAAGGACGGAAAAGTTCACATGTGTGTTGATTATAGAGATTTGAATAAAGCTAGTCTGAAAGATGATTTTCCTCTGCCTCACATTGATATGTTGGTAGACAATACAACTAAGTTTAATATCTTCTCTTTTATGGATGGATTTTCCGGTTATAATCAGATTAAGATGGCACCCGAAGATATGGAGAAGACCACATTCATTACACCTTGGGGAGCATTCTGTTATCGAGTGATGCCTTTAGGTTTGAAGAATGTTGGTGCAACGTACCAGATAGCCATGACCATTCTTTTCCATGATATGATGCATAAAGGGATTGAGGTCTATGTTGATGATAGGGTTGCCAAATCAAGGACTGAAGATGAGCATGTTGAGCATTTATTGAAGTTATTCCAACGTTTGAGGAAGTATAAACTCCGCTTGAATCCCAATAAGTGTACATTTGGTGTTCGCTCTAGTAAACTGTTGGGATTTATTATTAGTGAGAAGGGTATTGAAGTTGATCCTACCAAGGTCAAAGTAATACAAGAGATTCCTGCGCCCAAAACTGAGAAGAAAGTTAGAGGTTTTCTCGGTCGCTAGAACTATATTTCAAGATTTATATCACATATGAATGCCACATGTGTGCCTATATTCAAGCTCCTCCAGAAATATCAGTCTTGTGATAGGACCGAGGATTGTCAGAAAGCTTTTGACAGTATCAAAGAATATATGCTTGAGCCTCTGATTCTGTCTCCACCTATTGAAGGAAGACCTTTGATCATTTATATGACTATGCTTGAAGAGAGTATGGGCTATGTTCTTGTTCAACAAGACGAACTGGTAAGAAAGAATATACTATTTACTACCTCAATAAGAAGTTTACCAATTGTGAGTCTCAGTATTCTATGCTTGAGAAGACATGTTGTGCTTTGGCTTGACTGTTAAGCATTTGCGCCGGTATATGTTAAATCATACGAGTAGGTTAATATCCAAGATGGATCCAATCAAGTACATATTTGAAAAGCTTGCTTTAACTGGGAGGATTTCCCATTGGCAGATGTTATTATCTAAGTATGATATGGAATATCGAGCTCAAAAAGTGATTAAAGGTAGTATCTTAGCTGAACATTTGGCTCACCAACCTATTGATGATTATCAGTCATTGTAGTTTGATTTCCCTGATGAAGAGATATTATATTTGAAGATGAAAGATTATGATGAATCATTGCTTAAAGGAGGGCCAGAACCTGGTTCCCGTTTGGGTATGGTATTTGATGGAGCTGTTAATTCATATGGTAATGGCATTTGGGCAGTGATTATTACTCCTCAAGGCACTCACTTTCCATTTACAACTAGATTGACCTTCAAATGTATAAATAATATGGCTGACTATGAAGCTTGCATTATGGGGATCGAAGAAGCCATTGATCTTAGAATCAAATCTCTTGACGTCTATGGAGATTCAGCTTTGGTGGTTAATTAGATCAAAGGTGAATAGTCTTAGACTATGGCACAGATCTAGAAGGGGGGGTTGAATAGATCCCAATTAAAATTTGAGTCGGCGCTACCAATTAAAAATTGGTTTTGAAAATTTGTTTTAAGTGCGGAAGCGGCCGAGGAAAATATAGTCTAAAACGAACGGTTATTGGAAAACCGGATATGCGTCTAGCCTATGGATTCGTGATAATGTAGAATAAGAATCACTACACTAGTCACACTATCAATGATTTATTTCACTTGCTAGGATTCCTAGTTCCAATGATTCAAAGAGCAAACCAAACTAGATACACAACTAAGATAATTTTGGTTTAGGCAAATTATCAAACACTTGGTGTGTAAAAATACTCCAAGTGATATTTATGTTGAGTAAGTGATTCCAATTAGTCTAGTACAATATCTTATTGTACTTTGGATTCAAAAATAGAGTTTTAACTTCTTACTCAATTAATATCAAGGTTTGATAAAAGTGCTTATACAAAAATCACTTATTTTTAAGCCAAAGCAAATATGCTGAAAAATAGAGAAGACAAAGGTTTGATGAGGCAGTTCCCCCGTCGTCCTCGCTTCGGGGTACGTCTGCCCTCAATTCTAAAACTAGAATTGAGATTGCTTTAATAGATATCACCTGTTGAGTATAACAGTTTATACAAGGATTGACAAGCAAATATACAACAGAATTCTCAAGATGTTAAATGTTGCTTCCACTCCTTGTTCCTTGATTCAAGGTGAATCAAGTCCTTCGATTGTTGTTGATAGACCTCCGATTCCAGCCCCTTTGTTGAATAACTCTCAGTTCTTCAAACCCTCGGCCCGGCTGATCTCAACTACAACAACTCGAACCCGAAATCTTCTCTTCAATATCACTGAATCCGCTACTAGATTGATGAAGACTTCCTCTTCTCAATCACCTTCGCTCAGCTGAAAATTGATGAAGAATTCGTCCAAAAACCCCCAAAATCAAACCAGTCTTGGAGGACAAAACCCTAAAGGTTTTATTCAAGAAAAAACCTGTCGTAAGCTTCAACCCGAACCGGATTCCCTAATCTCGGCTTCAAACGTTATCACCTTTAACCAATCACAAAGCACTTCAAAAACGGTTGTGTGTAATTGCTGTGTTATGAGATGTTGAAGATGAAGATGAAGAATCTTGGACACCTATTTCACTTTTTCTTGTTCTTTGTACACTTGAATCAATTTGTCAAATGTTGCTTTGATACAAGTAGCTGAACTTCTATTTGTAGTAACAAACCAACCAACCCACTTAACAACTTTTCAAACAAGGTGGGAATTGCTTAAAAACAGTATTTGCGCGCGAATGGTCGACCATAGCAGGTCTATGCGTCGACGCATAGCCTGCAGTTTTGGACAAACTGAAAAACACATCAGTATGCGTCGACCATAGGTCGGCGTGCGCTGACCCGTGGGAAATTGAAAACTTCATGCGCCGACCGTGTGGTCGACTCAAGCCTCTGTGCGCAGACCCGTGACAAACTGCACTATGTTATGCGCCGACCCTGCGGTCGACTCAAACCCTGCAAATCTGCAAAAATTCAGATTTTTGTGGTTTTCATGCATTTTGTCATGACCATATTTTATCCACATATGTTGTATGAAATATAACAGTTTAGATGAACATAGAAAAGGATATGATAGGTGATATGTTGCATTTATTTTGTATGTTGTATGATAGTTTGCCCTTACAAATAGGAGACGAATAAACCCGGTTTGATACCGTATATATATTATGCAAGGAGGATATCAACTTTATTTAGAAAGGTTGAGTTTCATTATATTCCTCTAGATGAAAATCAGATGGCAGATGCTCTTGCAACATTAGCTTCCATGATCATGATGAAGTATTGGAATGAAGTCCCTAATCTGACTGTGATGCGCCTTGATAGGCCAACTTATGTATTTGTTGTTGAATAAGTCAAGGATGATAAACCATGGTATTATGATATCTAATGTTTCCTCCAAAGTCAGATTTACCTGCTTGGGTCATGTTTGAAAGATAAGAAGACTTTGAGAAGATTAGCTGGAAACTTTTACATGTATGGTGATGTGCTTTACAAGAGAAATTTCTATATGGGTTTGCTCAAATGCGTGGATAGACATGAAGCATACCTATTGATGATAGAAGTACATGAAGGTTCCTTTGGTATTCATTCCAACGGATATGCTATGGAAAATAAGATGTTGAGAGCAGGTTACTATTGGCTGACAATGGAATCTGACTGTTGCAAGTTTGTGAAGAAATGCCATAAGTGTCAAATTTATGCGGATAAGATTCATGTTCATATGAAATTGTTGAATGTCATTTCCTCTCCATGGCCCTTCTACATGTGGGGAATTGATATGATTGGTATGATTGATCCCAAAGAATGAAATGGACATGGGTTCATTTGAGCGGCTATCGGTTACTTCAGAAAGTGGGTTGAAGCGGCATCGTATGCAAATGTTACCAAGCAAATTGTTATAAGGTTTATCAAGAATCAGATTATATGCTGATATGGTGTGCCAAGTAAGATCATTACTGATAATGGATCGAACTTGAATAACAATATGGTGGAATCTCTCTACAAAGATTTCAAGATATCACATCATACTTCTTCTCCAGATAGACCCAAGATGAAAAGGGATGTTGAAGCTGCGAACAAGAACATCAAGAAGATTATCCAGAAGATGGTTGTGACGTACAAAGATTGGCATGAGATGCTCCCATTTGCTTTGTATGGGTACCGTATATCCGTCTGCACTTCAACAGAGGCAACCCTTTTCTATCTTCTTTATGGCATGGAAGTTGTGCTCCCCGTAGAGGTTGAGATCCTATCATTGCGTTTGCTGATGGAAGTCAAGTTGACTGAAGTTGAATGGTGGCAGACCAGATATGATCAGTTGAATTTGATTGAAGGGAAGAGATTGACTGTTATGTGTCATGGTCAGTTATATCAACAGAGAATGAAGAAAGCTTTTGATCATAAGGTCAGGCCTTGTGTGTTCCGAGAAGGTGACCTCATGCTCAAGAAGATCTTATCATTCAAACCTGATTCTAGGGGAAAATTGATTTCTAATTATGATGGCCCATATGTTGCTAAGAGAGCTTTCTCAGGCGGTGCATTGATTCTTACAACTATGGATGGTGAAGAGTTCACTCGTCTTGTAAACGTCGATGCAGTCAAGAAATAGTTTGCCTAAAAAAAGAAAAGAACAACTCGCTAAGTGGAAAACACGAAAGGGCGGCTTAGGCAAAAATGAGCGTCTCGGTGGATTAAAAACCCGAAAGGGTGGTCATAGAAAAAGTTAGAGACATAAAATTTAAAATCATCTCGGTAGATTGAGTACCCCGCCTTGGGGAAATCTAGGAAAAAATAAGGGATTATGGCAAGTAACTGCATTCGGCTAGATCTGATAGTTGAAGCAGCGTTGCCCATCATCTGGTTTTGATTCATCATTCTCAACCAAAGATAAAGCATAATGGATTTCAAAGTTGGTAGGGAGAGTAGTGGTCATTGTATTCAATGTATCTATTTTCCATGTAAATTACCATTTTCAAACTTTGTAAAGATCCATGGAGTCCCGCCATTTGCGGACTACCATTCTATTAAATAAAGTTGAGCCTTTATCCAATTATTTGCTATTCTTATTTGCTTCTGTTTAATAAAAAAGTATTTTTATGATGATAATTTTGAAATAAATAAATCAATGAATATACATTTTTCTGAAATAATAAGACATTTACTTTAATAACATTGAGTTCAAAAAGAAATGTCAATAGCAATCTAAGAACGGTTGGTCTTGACGTGTGAAGCATTGTTGTCTTCCCCAAGAAATTTGTTAGGAGATGTTTGCTTCCCCAAACAATTCTCCATTTATCCCTAGCAAAGTTGATGAGTTGTTCTCCTTGGAGTTCATCATCCCTTCCCCAACCGAGGCCTTCGTGGATTTTTCATCCTTGTTTTGCATTGAGATTGTGATTGAACCCTTGATCTCCAATGAAACCTTCATTTTGTTCACGAATCCCTAACACCTTTATTTGGTTATTACAAAACCATGGCAGTGTTTCCCCTTTGCAAGTTTCTGCAGACCGGTTGATATTTTGGTACCTTGGAATTGGTTTATTTCTCAATCTCCAAGAAGAGTCTTGTAACTATTGTTTTCCTCTTGAGGAATTTGTTGTTGATTGCATCCTCGTGTGGTGTTTGATTTGTCCTGGCAGATTTTTATTGCCCAGTGAAGTCCCTACAGAGTTGATTTTTGATTGATGGAATCCCTAGTAAGTCATTTGGTTCCCCACTCGGAGTTTTTTCCTCCTATTGTGACGTGGATTCCTTGCGGAGGTTTCTCTTCTGATGAAAGATCTCCTCATTCAGATAGTGTTTGAGTCTGAACAGTATTGATGTAACCGTCTCCTCTGAGCACTGAGTTTTCAACAGTTTTTGGTCGGATCCATGTTCTTCATGTCTTTCCCCAACTAGAATTTGAGCATTTGGTTTGAATTGTTATATCCCTAATCTTCCTTGAGTATATGGTTGTGTGTTGTTCACAGGGAATTGAATATTTGAAGATAGGATTTATATCCTCATTGTTTTATTTTCATCCCTAGCAGGTTCTCCAATTGGTGTTCCCATCTTGTTAAGATTGGTTGAGTATCTAGTTGTGATGATTTGAAGATTCATATTTCTATCCTTTGTGCTCGTTTGTCACCATAATCATATACATACTCATGCATATACATGCATAAACATAGCATCAAATATTTCATTGTGCATTTTACACATTGACCTTTTTTTTTTATCCCCTGCTTTGGTGATATCATCTCCCCATGCATATTTAGTGTGTTTGTCCTCCCTCAATATAGAGTGTCAGTCCCTTAAGCAGAAATAATTTATCCTTTCTTCTTCCCCACTGAGTTATTTCCTCATGGATGATTATTATTTTTGTTTCCTCCCTAGCTCATTATCTGGATGGAACCACTCCCCTTGAGTTATGTCCTCATTGGGTTGAGTCTTGTTTGACAATTTCTTTCTAGTTCTTACCTAGATAGATCTTTTGGTACCCCAAGAGTTTATTATCCAGTAACTGGTAATATCCTTCTTGATGTTGAGTACTTTACTTGTGTTAGTTTACCTAGTAACCAGTAAAAGGTAATTTACTTCTTCAATTTCTCCAGCGGATTCACTTTCATTTCCCCAACGAGTTTATCCTTGATATGTTCATCTTAACCGGTGATAAATTTTCTCTCTTTGGTCTTCTATCCAGTAACTGGTAGTTGTAAATCCTATTTATTTTGGTAGTATATCCTTGATATGTTCATCTTAACTAGTGACAAATATTCTTCCTTTTGAGTTTATCCTCGATATGTTCACCTTAACCGGTGACATATATTCTCTCTTTGGTCTTCTACCTAGTATCTGGTAGTTGTAAATCCTATTTTGTTTTGGTAGTCTATCCTTGATATGTTCATCTTAATCGGTGATGGATATTCTACCTTCTGAGTTTATCCTTGATATGTTCACCTTAACTAGTAACAAATATTCTTCTTTGGTTTTCTACCCAATGACTGGTAGATGTAAAACCTATTTCTTTGCGAGTTTATCCTTGATATGTTTACCTTAACCGGTAACGGATATTCTTTATGGAAATTCTATCCTTGAGATGTTTACCTTAACCGATAACATATATTCTTCCTTCAGTCTTCTACCCAATAACTGATAGATATAAATCCTATGTTTTTTTTGCGGTCGTTTGTTAAGCCCTTTAGCCGGTAGATGATGATTCTCCCCAGTAGTCTATCCTTAATATGTTTACCTTAACCGATAACAGATATTCTTTCGTTGGTCTTCTTCCCGGTGATAGGTAGTTGTAAATCCTATTGCTTCGTTTTCCCTAGTAGGTTATTCTTACCTAGTGACCGGTAACGAGTATTCCTAATTGTCCCCAGCGAGTCATCCTTGATATATTTACCTCAACTGGTAACGAATGTCCTCTGTCCGAGCATATTATCTCCCTACCCAATAACAGGTGGTGGATAATATATCTCTTTTACTCCTGTGTTGAAGTTGTTCTTCCCCAGTTAAGTCTGGATTCATATTTCTTTGTGAAATCGAATTTCCTTTTGTTCGTTTGGGTATTTCAACTTCATTCTGACTTACACCTTTCCCAAGTGGATGTTTCTTGCTGTGTTGGTTGTTATTCCGATATATGCAGTTTCTTTTTTCCCATTCTGAGTCTTTCCATTGATTTATTTTCATGGAAATCCCCTTGTGTCTCTAGTAGTTTTTTAAGTCGTAACATAGCCTATAGATAACTTTTATCCCTAGAGCCTGTGTCTCCTCAGCGAGTTTTCCTTATAGAATGCATTGTGCTCCTGTGGACTTTCAGTCTCTCTTGAACTATTTTCCTTTATGGCAATATATTCCCCGCAAATATTATTTTTCCATCCATATAATATGCATCATGAGGTATCTTAGGGAACAAAATTTGTTTCTTGTTGTTGTTATTTAAGTCTATTCTACCGCGTTGATATGAATATTTTAACCTTCACATCCCCGGGTAGAATGACCTTAAATAGGGGTAGCTGTAAGACCCCAATTTTTACCCCTAATATCCCTCATGCCATCTTATAAACTTTGCATTAGCATTGGGATCACACCTTGGTATTCTCCTTACCTATCATTCGTTGAATTTTCATTAGGAGAGATCACCAAGAATTTGTGATTGTATCATACCTTATTTTCTTTGTTTAATAACTAAAATATCAAAAATATGTCTAGTGTAGCTTTGTTTCTTTTGTAGGTTGTGTGTATGTCCACATGTGTCTCTCAAGCTCACAACTAGGGTTTGACACCCTCAATGCAAGAGGTCAAGTTAGAAAAGGTTCACATTGGCTCCAAGCATCATATATGGATCCCCATGTTCTTTATTTGACATTTTGATCAACAATTCTTCAAGAGTTTGAAGCTTGTTTGTCAAGGAAGCCTTAATTTATCTAGGTATCTTGTGTGCTTTCCTCAACAAATTTCTTCAAAATTTGGTCAAAGATATCAAAGGATGATTCATTGTGCATCATATTAAGCATATATTATCCTCCATGAGTCTCTAACATAAAAGGAACTTCAAGCTTGCAAGTTGGTTCAAGGAGGTTGACCATAAAAGTCAAATAGTCAAATCTAGGATTCCCTAGACCCTATCTCCTACAATTTGTATCATATGAAAATTATTCCAAGACCCAAGTTACTCTTTATGACTTTACAAACAACTTTCATGTTGGCATCAAAAGCTAATGTTGCTTTTAAAGTCATTTTTTATGGTGAAAGATTATAGGTCATTTTGTCTGTGTCCTAGATAGAAGGTCAACTTCAAAGAACCATAAATTCCTAAAGTTTTATGATATTAATATGATACAAGTTTCATGATCAAATTTAAGATGTATTCTTCAACTTTTCTTCTTTGAGAAATATCAAATTCCAATTGCAAGCACATGTGCCATGAGGAAACATTATAGGTCCATTTGGGTCCTTATCATTGAACAAGCAATTTTCCTCAACTTCTAAAATTTATAACTCCATCATTATAGATCCAAATGGTGTCAAATTTGTGACCAAATTGAATATGTTTTAAAGAGATACAACTTTTAATAAGGAACCAAAGTCATTTGAGCTCATAGCAAAATTTATTCAAGGTGGAAAAAGGGGTCTTTTGACTTTTAACTTAGAAAAATGTCAAGTGTGTTTGATTCCTCCAACTTCAAGGTCAAAATGCATCATGTTACAAGCTTCAAATGGAAAAAGTCCCAACATAAAAGTTGTTCCCCATGATGGTAGCTTTCCAAAGAATCCAAGATCATACTATTTGGATCAAAATTGAAGGGGTTGTGCATAGTTTCTTTGCATGGCTCAATTTGGAAACTTTTGAACTTAAATGTTAAACTACTTTGCATGGTTCCATGTTATGATCTCAACTTCATTTGTGAATGAATTGGAGTGGATTGCATTGATCATTTGGGCCTAAACACATGGCCTTGCACCCATGCACCTTGAATTACTTTTTTTGGCCAAAATTTGAAATGGTATGGAAATGATTTGCATTGCCTCAGATTAAAGGAAAAAGCCTTGCCCATGCTCTGCCCAGCAATTCCATAGCCACCATTGAAATAATACCTTGAAGATTTCATTGAAATCGAGCTTCTAGTTCAAATTTTGTTTTTGAACTAGAACTCCAAGGATTCACATCCATTTTCATTTTAATCATCTCCTGCAAGCAAGAGGAGGCAAGGGCAAGTGGAATTACATCAAGATCGAGCTTCAACACCATAACCCGAAGCTTCAACACTGCAAGCAAGAGGAAGCCTTTTAGGTTTTTGCCCTTTTAAAATATATTTTTATTCATTTAAAAATTAATTTAAATTATTGTAATTGCTTTAATATTTTATTGAGCCATTTTATTGATTTTGTGTTGATTCAACTTCTGTTTTGCCTTGGTCTTGGTTGAATTGGACTTTAATTTGGTCAATACTATTGGATTTAGGGGGTTGATGAAGTTTGAACTTCATCCCTCAAGATGAATGGATAGTATTGATCAAGTGAGGTTCATCCCTTGATCAATTTGGGATCTCTTCATTTCCATATTCTCATCTTCATCTCACTTCTTTCCCAATCCATTCATGGCCAATGATTTATCATAGATCAAAATTCTAGTTGATTCATCAATGACCTTGTGTCAGATGAATCAACATGAGCTTGATTGAGATAGGCTCATCCCCTCTTATTTTTGTGTGTGGTGTGCTTTAGGAGCTTGGTCTTTATACCTTGTCTCTAGCAGGCATTAACACCAATATTATTATTTCCCGACCTCAGATAGTTGTGACTTCTACATAAGTCCAATTATGATTGCTTAACATAGTGCTAAATTTTGTCCCGAAAGCAATAGCATTTTTGTAAGTGAAATTGTAAGTCTCCCATTCCTCACGGTATTGTGTGAAGATTTTGCCTCTTTTCCATTTGTGAGAGCTAGTGGTATACTTGTTGACTTTATCCAAGTTGGAGCCCTTCTCATGAATGATGTCTAGGTTCATATCTTCATGTTTGTGAGTGGATGGTTGAGTGTTCTCCAAAAAGTGACTTAAACAATTTTCTTATTTCACTAACATTCACTAACATCTCTTTAATTGACTTTATTTTAATTCCATTTACCTTAATGCAATTTAAATTCTAGCACTTTATCATTCATTGTCATTTACATTCATGTAATTTTTTTGTGTTTCAGTCATTTTCATTTTACTCACTTGAGCCATATTTTGTGCTTGTATTATATTTGTGCTTGTAATTTTGTTTTGTCTGTGGTCTTAGGACCTTAAAACACTTAATAAAAAACAAAAACCCTAAAAAATATATTGGTGGACTATTGGACCTCTGTCTGTAACTTGAGTTGACCTTATGGACTTAGAGTAGGCAACATCCTTGAGCTATGGAAGAGACTTGGCCAATGCCATTATTTTGAGACCATTTCTTGCCTAGGCCATTCATCTGATATAAGCTAGAGAGACTCCTTTGATTTATCTATTATACTCATTCTTATCTTTGTCTGATTTGTTATTTTGATTTTATTGATATTATTTGATGCTTTCTCTTTGAGTATATTTCAAGGGATATTTCATATGATACATAAGGACATTGAAGATTGCTTGCTTTGGAGTGCTTGCTTGGATGTTTGGTTATCGTTATTTGATACATTCTTCTTATTAATTGCTCAGATGATTATGCTTTGTTGCTTTCTTGACAATCCAAAGGAAATTAGTTTTTATATGACAATATTGTCTTGTGGATGCTTCCCATTGGTTAGATCTTTTCAACTCTAAACTTTTAAATCTTGTCTAGGATAGTCCTTTCCTCTCCTCCTACTTCTCTAATTTCAAAACCTCTCTCTCATTTTAAAACTTTTTTGCTTGTTATTTTCAACTTAGACTTGTTTTAATGAGTAGAACCCTTGGCCTTATGCCATTCATTTTAAAAATATTGTCTTAATCAAACCTGTGAATAAACTTAATCATATTGACCTTATTTTAAAAAAGACAAAAAGAATTAATAACCTCATCTAATCCTTTTGGCCCCTTTGTGCCTTTTTCTTTTAAACTTTTATAGAAGAAACCATTTAGATTTGAGTTATCTTTGGTTGAGATGTAATTCTACCATTCCATGATAGATTGATTGTAAGTATTTCCATTTATTAGGGGCTAGTGGTATACTTGTTGATTGAATCGAAATTGGAGCTCTTCCTCTTAAATGTTGTAAAACCCTCATTATCAGTGGATGTTTGGTTGAGTATTCTCTCATTGATAACAAAAGATCTTTAATCTTTTGTTAAAATCAATCCATCCATCTTTGAAATTTTTACAACGAACTATGAGATTTTGATCAGTCATCTTTATGTTGGTACGTAGGCATAAGATCGAAGGTCTTGTCAAACAAAAATATTATAAATAAATGAATTCTTTTCGCACCCCCTCATTCTAGTTTTTAGCAACCATCTTTTTAACTAAAATGCTTGCACACAAAAAGGGCTCCATAGGAGTACCTAGGACACTTTGGATGCTAATATATTCCCTTTTTGTAACCAACCCCCTTACTTGTAATCTCTGACATTTTATTAATTTTGATTTGAAAACTTCTTATCTTTGAGTTTTGTTCGCACTTTTCCCTTTTCCTTTGGAAACAATAAAAGCGCAGCGACGACTCTTGTTTTATTGATGTTGAGCTAACCAATAGCTCGGTGGTCATGAATTTATCGCTACAGTCACATTACCAAGCTGTTGTCAGGATACTAAGGCATAATAAGGGGACTCTGAGGTATGAAGTTTTGTTCCCTTCTGATGTTAAATCTGATTCAGGGGTGATATCTTATTTAGACTCTGAGTGGTGTGGAGACGGAGTTGACATAAGAAGTACTTCTGGATATATTTCTTCAAATATATGGGAGGTCCCACTTCTTGGTGCTCCAAGAAGCAACTAGTGGTTGCATTGTCAACCCGTGAAGTTGTGTATATTGTAGGTGTTTTATCTATTGTTCAAGCTGTTTGGGTTCTAAACTTGTTGCAGGAATTGAAGATCAATATGAACAAGCCTGTGAGGTTGATGATTGACAACAAATTAGCTATAAGCCTTGTCAAGAATCCGGTGTTGCATGGAAGGAGCAAGTACATTGACACGAAGTTCTAATTTCTGCACAATCAGGTTCAGAATGGAGTGCTTGAAGTTGTTCATTGTAGCATTCAGAAGTAGCTAGCAGATGTACTTACTAAAACAATCAAGATTGAACACTTTATCCACTCGAGGGATGAAATTTGTGTTGTAGATTTTAATCTTGAATGTGGATTAAGGGGTGGTGTTAAAGTGTAATCCAAATTTACATTAATTGCATTTTAGATTAATTTGAATTTCATTTAGAGTAGTTCTGATAGTATAAATGTTGAACCAAATTTCAGTTATAATAGAATCTGATTCATAATTAATTTTAAATTTCGATTGGAAAATTAGTTACAAATTTCTCTCTTTTTTCATCTACTTCATCTTCAATCTTGTTCACCAATATGACTGTCTTTAATTTGATTAGCCTTTGTTCAACAATATAAGCATCGACCAAATATAACTCTACTAACTACTGTAGCGGTGTATTCGTTACCATTGGAGATATTGACTAAATCCAAGGTAAATCATACAAAGTCGAGTCACCACCGCACTTCTATTTATCCAAAGGAAAGGTTAGAAAGTGAACAAAAACCTAAAAGTTTTACAAACAAAACTAGTAAAAGAAACAGAGATCTGGGTAAGGGGGTTGGTTATGCAATGGGAAGGTGTTAGGCACCCAAAGCATCCTAGGGAGCCCTTTTCACGCTTGTTGCAAAGGTTATTGTTTATGAAAATTTTATTTGTGCAAACATGATTGAAGAGATGAGAAAAGAATATACAAGTTATTTACATTTTGTGTTTGGATGGATGAACCCATTGCCTACGTATCCTCTTATAAAAAGATTAGGATCAAAACCTCATAGTTCGGGTAAAAAATTTCAAAACAAATGAGTGGATTGATTGGTCCAAAAGCCTTAAGGTCTTTTGTTATCAAAGGGGGAAAACTCGACCTGAAAAACCACAAGTCCACCATGTGAGGATAGCTTCAACATGCTAGTGAGGGGTTAACCCTATAATATGCATGGAAGACTTATTGTCCAATCACTAAGGACATAGGTGAGTATTACATCTACCACAAAGATAACTCGAACCTAATAGCTAAAGGTTATGAAATTTTTTGATTAAGAAGTGGACATGGAACCACAAAAGAAATTTGAATGGGTTACATTTACCAATTAGGAGTATGTACAAAAATGGTCAAAGTTGACTTAAAGATTCAATTCACAATGAGTGTTATGAAAAGAAAGTTTGAAAATCAAAAGCATAAGGCTTAGGTTTCTAATGTTGAAAACAAAGTCAAATGTTTGCACAAAAAGTTTTTTTGGTTTGGGTTAAGATGGAGAAATGAAGGAAAAGGGTGAGAGGATATGGAATAAAACCACACTAGGAGTTCCTCTCTTGAGATCATAGAGATGATCCAAGTAAGTTCCTTTGGAATAAGCAAGCACAAGGCAAAAGCAAACACACAAGTCTCAAAAGAGATCCTCAATAAAACGGAAATAGAATGCCAATACATGGACTTATATCCGACTCCTAAGAGCAAAACGGAAACAGAATGCCAATACATGGACTTAGATCCGACTCCTAACAACAAAACGGAAACAGAATGCCAATACATGGACTTATATCCGACTCCAAACAACAAAACGGAAACAGAATGCCAATACATGGACTTATATCCGACTCCCAACCATAACAAACAAACATCAAAAGAAAACACATCAAAAGTAAACATGCAAACAATCATCACAGACTATATACATACAAGAGGCTTCAAACCAAGGGTGGGCTTTAGTCAAGAGGGGTCATATCAACCTCGACAAACAAGCCAAACTGTACAAGGGTAGTTTGTAGCTCTTAACCACTAACATTGAAAGTTAGGGTGAAGCTGATCAAAATGGAAATGAGGATGAGACCTCATGCTCTTAACCCTGGCATGGGTGAGCTCATGATAAAGAAAGCGTGGGGATCCAGAAAGTGGGATCCTATTCCACTTGACAGACACTGGACAAAGATCTTGGGTACATGTTCAGATGCATCAACACGTAGTGCGAGCATAATGAACGACTCACTGAATAACGGGGGATTGGCTACTAATCCTTTTTATCAGTCAATTGCCTCAACTCTTGGAGGTCTTATCAAGTAACACATGCCTCATCTTTGAGGTCTTTGGCACAATTTTAAACAAACACAAACAGAGCCTCTTAAGGAGGACTTGCCAGCAAAATGCCTGCCAAAAAGGTGACAGGACTTCCAGACTACATGGAGTAAGAGGATAACTACCTAAGTGGTGTATTAACCACAATCCAAAGCTCAAGTAAGAGCTAAAAGCAAGCAACTAATGTACCTGTACAAAAGCTAAACAGTTAATATTTCAGTCAGAAAACAAACAGACAAACAGTGAATCTTTCCAACAATTACACAACTCAATGAACAATGCTCAAGCACTCAAATGAGCTCAAGCACATCAATTAGAACCTACAAAACAAACAAAAGTTAGAATTCAAATTATTTGCATCTCACAAAGTGAGAACAAATCAACCATCAATGCTAAATGTCCAAACCTGAAACACAAAGCACAATTAGTATATGCACAACACTAGTACAAAGACTAAGTTCAAAATCAAACCAAATGATCAAAACAGAACTCAATCTTCCACATAATGCATATTCAAACATTCAATAAAATGTCCTCAAAAGGACCAACATCAATTCACAAGGCAAGTAGCTCAAATGATCAATGTAAAGCAAAGGAAAGCAAATGTGCACAAAGTGAACTTCCAAATTAGAAAATCCAAATCAAAATAGAAAAGCATGCAATGACTATGAAACTTTTTATGCAAGTTCTTCATGTCATGAACAAACAATGTGCAAAATATCAAATCCAGAAGAGTTCAAATGATAGATGAACAAAAATACACAAATGCAAGGTCAAAAAATGTGACACAAATTGTCACATACATCTTCATGTGTCAAAAACAATGATAGCATATGAGAAAAAATTCAAACCAGTGCTCAAAAATTGTATCATGAGTGAAGATCAAGCATAAAAAAATTGGATCAATTGGCTCAAAGATGAAGATTTCATGAAGCATTGAATGCACATGATCAAATTAACATAAGGTTCAATCAAAAAAATCACAAATGAAAAACCAGACATCCACAAATCATGAAAATAATATCATAAAAAACTAGACATTAAAACAAAACTATGAAAAAAAATTGGAGTTAATTTGGATCATTTTTCTATTTTTAATGATTTTTCAAAGATTAGCAAAATAAATGAAATAATATGGAAAATATGGAGGGAAATAATATTTGAATTAAACTCAGAATAATCACAACCATTGGTTGAGGCGCGCAAAAGCAAATCAACGGTCCATGTTTAAACATCAAAACGCACAACATCATTAATACACTCAGCGTGCCACTCAAGCAGTCAAGCGATACACATGGCAAGTCAAAGCAATGGCAACCAATGGGATTCACACACAAGCAACACAATCAGCCTCCAGCTCAACTAAATGAAACGATGTGTTTCATTAAACGCGCTGGCAGCACACATCAGCGAGTCAAGGCTATCGTGGCACAGTCAAACGATTCATAGCCAACCAAACACACACGTGAGGTACACATGGAAGCCACGCAGGATAAAACCCTAAAAAATACCAGACGCCAGAGCTGTAGCTCCGGTCGTCTTCTCCGGTCAACCAGGCGGTGGCCCCGCCGTACAAATTTGCAGAAATCAATAAATCCTATACCATTCGAATCATCTTTCCATGCACATTCCAAATATGCATTCAATTTAATCTAATACCTCATGGATTTTGCAAATCAAAGACAAACATATTTCAGATCTAAACTTACATTTCATCATACATGCTCAATTTTAATCCAAATCAAAATCTAAACACATCTACATGCTCCACACAACCAGATCTACACAACTATAACAAGAAAATAGCAAAAGGAGAGGATCGATTTGAAGTCACCTTGAACTTGAAGTTTCTGAATTCGTGTGTTCAAGCTTTCAAAAGTTCCAGATCCAATCCTATGCTCTTGCCTTGAAGCTTTATGCACAAAGAATTACTTGAAACCACCTGGATCTAGCTCAATTTTCAACTTCCATCAACATGTGGATGCTCTGCATGAAATCTTGCTCAATTGTCCAAAACAGAGGTTGATTCTTGATCAATGAAGGATGATGATCAAGAATCTTGAAGAATTTTTGGTGTTTGTGTGGAGAAATTGAAGAATCGAAGAGAGAGAAAAATGGAGGGAACTTGAAAATTTGAGATCTGAAAATTCTGTTATTCCCATGATTATGGTTAGGATTTGGCTTTTATATGGTTCACTAATCTCACTGAAATCCAAATTAGACATTGGTTAAACATGATTAGTGAGAATTGGAATATCTTGCAAAATTGCAAATGAGCTCATTATGGCCATGTCCCACGTGTACAGTACCATGCAAAGCTTCAAATCCACTCCAAATTATCCAATGGTCATCATGGAAATGTCATTTTTCTTGTATCATAAGCCAAATTTGAATTATGGAAATTCCCTCCAAAATGAACACATGTGAAATAATGGGCATAGAAGCCTCTCTCATGCATGGCAAGGCTTGTTTTGAGAAGTATCGGTCATGAGGAGTATTTTGCAAAAAGAATGGATCAAATTGGAGCTTTGAATCAAAAGTTATGCCATTTTGAATTCCCATGCACACCTTGTGATCATTTGGCCATAACTTCTCAACCAATCATCATATGAACATGAAATAGGACTTTTTGGAAAGGGCAGACAAAGATCTACAACTTTCATGTTCACCAAAAATCCAGTTGAAGCTTCTTTGATGTTGAAAAGTTAAGTTGAAAGTGGACTAAAAACTTGCCATTTTTGGAAACTTGAAATTATAGGTCACTTTCCATTTTTAGTAACTTTTGCCATGACCTCAAAATCTTCAAGATAGATGTTTAAAAATGACAAATAGACTTCATTTAAACATGAATGAGGTGTTTCAAATCATTTCCCCACCTTATAGCCCTCAGTTGACTGCACAATTGACTTTTTGGTCCTCAGATGACCTTGAAATGCTTTGATGAATTTGAGCCTCTACCACTTGGGGAAATAGCTCTAAAATGGAACTCTAGCTCATGTAAGCTCTTTGTAATGATCATGTTGTCCTTATACCAAGGAAAATATCTCAGCTTTTGCACAAAGGATGCTCTTGAAGTGCTTGACCTGTGATTGCTTAATGCTACAAAACAAAAATGTTAATGACATATTTTTGTGCTTTTGGTTAGTGTATAAAATAAAATAAGCAATGATATACAATTCAAGCATGCCTGGTGATCTCAAATCACTCACAAGGAAACCCCACCCAAAGGGAAAAGAAGCCAAGATGCTCAATGATCCTTGAGACTATGCAATGCAATGCTATGATGCTATGAGGGATCTTAGGGACAAAATTTGGGTCTTACAACTACCACTTTTGTTTTAAAAATTTAAATTATTTTTAAGTGTAAACTACAAAATTTTAATTTATATAGATGATTGTGTGTTTGGTAATTAATTATGATAACCAACTAATAAATTTATGAAATTGAATGTATGTAAAGTTGATAGATTTTGGATATCTTTGGACTTTATGTTCTTACACTAAAAAATAATTTTATCTTAAAAATGCACATGTTCAATTGCATGTTAATTTTGGAGGTTCAATACAATGGCGGCTACATCGACTTGTCAACCTAGTTGCTTTAGCAAATGATTAATGTACTTTTCCCCGCCTCCGCGGTTCCATTATGTTAAATAATATACTAAGATTTTCTAAAGCAATCTAATTAAATTTCTTAATATACATAGACAATCAAGTTGATTAAGATTGATTCAGTTTAATCCAAATCATTATGTTACTGTATTTTGCATGATCATCTAGTTCCTATAAAAATACGATGCTGGCCTTATTATTTCTTAATAAAAATCAATCATATTTCGAAGTCATGCTTATGCTTGTAGAAATCATTTTCTTACGTTTTCAAGCCATCAAAAGAATCTTGGACGTGGTTTCGTTTTGTTTTATTTTATTTTTTCTTGATTTATAATTTGAAATTCCACCAAATTATTAAACAAAAAATGACATAAAGTCTTAGATTATGAGTCACACGAATCATTTATCCATTATAATATTATAGAGCCAGACATCTCATTGCCAAATCATCAATTCGTTTAGATTGAATATGATGATGCATTTCCTAACAATATTATTAAAATAATAAAAAGGACTTGCTCCAATACAAAATGTTGGAAAAATTTATGATAGCCAATGATTCTGAGGTTAGCAATAGTAACTTTTTCATAGACAATGGGCCATAGATAGTGTCTTTGGGAGCAATCTTCGTTTCACCTTCACACACGTACCTCCCTTTCACCATCACTTATAGCATTGAAGGCCAACATAACTATAATGTAGGCAAGACCTATCTTGGTCTTTAATAAGAAGCTCATTAACATATCTCTTATAATCGAACCATACAAATCGATACTCCTAAGAAAATCTTTTAACTTTAAATCATAATTGACAATTATTATTATTAATATCAGACAATAATATCACAAGAGAATCGTATGAGACCAATAGCCTAATGATTGTAATTTATTTATTCATAAAATATTGAATCTGTCATAATTTCACTATATCCTTAAAGTTAGAGCATATTAATTACATATGGCTAACTTGTGTGGCAAACTGTTGGTGTAAGCCCTATAGGCCAATACTTTTGATATTTTTATCGAATTATTTATTAATAATAAAAGTCTTTTTCTTTATTATGTTTGTTTAATAAAGTCCCTAGAATAGCTAGTCTGTTTAATGTATCAAGTATGACTTAATCATGAGATCACATTAAATATAAGGACACTACTCTTAAAGTATCTGTAGTCGAGCCTTATTGTGAAGTGGGATAACATTAAAGCATGAAGACTATCATGTTTATAGATTGATGATCATATCTCATGGATCATGGATAAGGAGTTATCAAGTATTAAACATAGGTATGAATATTAAGAGTAATATTTATACTGGATTGACCCGCTATGAGAATACTATATAGAATGTTATGCAAAGTGTCATAAGTTATTCTCATGGTGATAATGGTGTATACCACCCTTCGACCTGAAACCATTATGGACCCTAGATGTAGAGTCGAGTGCCTTATTGCTGATCAAACGTTGTCCGTAATTGGATGACCATAAAGGCAGTTGATGGGTACTCCACGAAGCATGCTAAGGGACATGAGTGACCTAGATGGAATTTACCCATCCTGCATAACAGGATAAATGTTTATGGGCCCTATATTGAACTGGACAGGGATGACACGGTTTATGCCTTGTGTTCAATATAGACATAAGGGCAAAAAGGTAATTGTGCACATTAGTATTATCACAGAAGGATTTGTCAGATCACATGACATTTTCGTGTCTTGGGTAGCAGTGATGTGTTGCTAGATACCGCTCACTGTTTATTATGTTAAATACGTGATTTAATATAATTGCCAATGCCGCGAAAACCTACAGGGTTACACACAAAAGACGGATTGATGAGAGATAGAGTAACTAAGGAACACCGTAAAGTACGGTGCACTTAAGTGAATTGTAGAACATCGTAAGGTACGGTGTATTTAAGTAGAATACGAAATATGGTAAGGTACCACACGCTTAAGTGAATTTGGCATATTAAAAGATATGGGCCACATACACTTAAGTGGGCTTTTTAGCTTGAAGCCCACACAAGTGGTTCTATAAATAGAACCCTTGTGTAGAAGCATTTAGCAGTTGCAATTTTGTTTCTCTCTCTCTCTCTCTCTCTCTCTCACTCAAAGCCTTCATTCGTACCAGCTAGCACTGAGATTGAAGGAATTCGTTCGTGTAGACTGAGTAGAGGCGTTGTCATCGCTCCGTAGATCTGCATCAAAGGTTACAATCGCCACAAGAGGTAACGATTCTATCACTGATCATGCCCATTCGTAAGGATCATTAAAGGAGAAATTTTAAATTCCACTGCGTTTTGGATCGCCCTTCTCCTTCAGTGGTATCAGAGCCACTTACGAAACCATGCATCTGATAGCTGTTTATTTTCTATATTTTCTGTATTAATACGGTTAAAAGACAAATTGAATCAAAGAATAAACGAGTAATTAAATTGAGATCGATCAAGTTATATATATGATATAAGTAATCCTGATGCAAAATACGGTATATATGATATACTGTTTCTGATTCGTTCATTCAAACACTTCATGGTTGTTTTTCTTTGAGTGATCAATGGTCGTTTGCTTCTTGATCCGACATTAGTATGGTGAAGCAATGACGTATTGATCAATCATACTGAATCAACAATCGAGATGTGTTTGATGGTCTGAAATTGGTGCATTAGGGTTAATGACGGCACAAGGGTTGTGTTGTCAAAGAGTTATGCATTAGGGTTAATGACGGCACAAGGGCTGTGTTGTCAAAGAGATATAAGATTAGGGTTGTGACTGCGCAAGCGTTATGCTTTAAAGTATCAAGTGTTGATGCGGAACACCTGTTCCCGCTGACCGGGCAGCGGACCCCCGGCTAACTCCGCGTAGTGTGATCGATCGCCGAAATTTAATTTGGTTTTAATTAATTAAAAGAATTAAAATTAATAATAATAATGTGTTTATTATTATTGTCTTGTGGTGATCGGTTATGGCCTTAGTTTTCCTTTATTTTGTTTTGGGTTTTAAAATACAACCTGCGTGTCGTGCTTCTCTTTCAATCTCTTAATGTAACTTCTTTTCTCATTTCAGTCCCTCGTATGTAAAACGAGTTTCTTTTATGTAATGTAATGTTATAAAGAAAGAGAAGAATTCAATACCAAAGGAGGACAACCATGAAGATCTTGCTTGAAGAAGCTTAGATCGTTATTAGGTTAGCTTAGGTTCTCTCATTGGCTTGGGAGAACAATTGCGCTAGGGGCCATAACTGTTTCATGATGTATGTATGTTGATGCATGTGAATGTATGTTGATGCATGTGAGAGACGATTTATATGATAAATAAGCCGGTGAGATCAGTATAATTGCATATTCCCTTAAGTTAAATATTAAGTTTATGCTTTCCAAGTTTTAACACTCATCAAGACTAGTATCAAATAATGTAGGTTTCGCCTACGCGAGGTGCATGTTCTATATTAGTAAGGTGCGATGGGATAATTGTAATATCCAATTGTTAAAACAATGGGTCAAACTTAACTAAACAAATTATAATAAGATTATATATGTTTAGAAGCAAGAGTTGGAAATGGTCCATGTGATGGATTGGAATAAGGAGTTATTCACCCAACTAAAATATTCGAGAGTTGTATTAGATACAATTGGAAGGAGTTCCTACCTAAATAACCTAGTTTTGTGTAATCCGCCTACATGGACTTAAAACAAAGTGAAATATGGATCTCGACCAACTAGAAAATCTTCCAATGGGATTTTTCGAATCAAATGGTGAGGGTCATTTGTTTTGAGTAAAATAGTGGGAGCATATTTAATTAAAGGCCTAATTAAATATGTTATTGATACTGATGTTTTCATTATTTTCATGTAGATTACCATGACAACAAACACCTCTAACAACATTTTGCGATCGATCCTTGACAAGGAAAAATTGTCTGGGACAAATTTTCTGGATTGGCACCAAAATCTGAGGATTGTCCTCAAACATGATAGAAAGCTGTATGTCTTGGAGAAACCTGTTCCTGAAGAGAAACCTCCTAGTTTTTCACCTAAGGAAGAAAGAGATGCTTATAAGAAGCATGTCGATGATGCCAATGAAACTGCTTGTCTCATGCTAGCTACCATGAACTCAGAGTTGCAAAAGCAACATGAGACCATGGCAGCGTTCGATATGATCGAACACCTGAAGATGCTCTATCAAGAGCAAGCAAGGCATGAAAGGTTTGAAGTTTCAAAAGCCCTTTTTCAAGGAAAGTTAGCTGAGGGAGCCCTTGTAGGTCCCCATGTGCTCAAGATGATTGGGTATGTGGAAAACCTTGAGAGGTTGGGTTTTCCCCTCGGAAAGGAACTTGCGACTGATTTGATCTTACAATCGTTGCCAGATAGATTCAGTTAATTTGTCCTAAATTTCAATATGAATGATATGGACAAATCTCTTCCTGAACTGCTAGCCATGTTAAGAACTGTTGAGCAGAATCTGAAGTCAAAAGGGAAGTCCATTCTGATGATCGGAAATGGAAAGAGACAGAACAAAAGGCCCACCAAGCAGGGTGATAAAGGGAAAGGTAGGGAAGTTGCCAAACCCAAACCCACTATTGCTGCTTTGAAGCCTAGTGAAGGCATAGCAAAAGAAGGCACCTGCTTCCATTGCGGTAAGACCGGACACTGGAAGAGAAACTGTCCAAAGTACCTGGAAGATAAGAAGAATGAAGTAGAGACTTCAACTTCAGGTATTTTTGTTATTGAAATTAATTTATCTACTTCTGCATCATGGGTATTAGATACTGGATGCGGTTCTCACATTTGTACCAATGTGCAGGGACTAAAAAGGAGTAGAGATTTGGCAAAAGGTGAAGTTGACCTACGAGTTGGCAATGGAGCAAAGGTTGTTGCTTTAGCCGTAGGAACTTATGTATTGACTTTACCTAGTGGTTTAATAATTAAGTTAGAGAACTGTTATTATGTACCTGCAATTAGCAGGAATATTATTTCTGTTTCTTGTTTGGACAAGTTTGGTTTTTCATTTATAATAAAGAATAATTGTTGCTCAATTTATTTGAATGATATATTCTATGCTACTCCACAAATGAACAATGGACTATACATCCTTGATCTTGAAATGCCTATTTATAACATCAATACTAAAAGGATGAAAGCTAATGAGTTAAATCCAACTTACCTTTGGCATTGTAGATTAGGCCACATAAATGAGAAACGCATTTCCAAACTCCATAAAGATGGACTCTTAGACTCTTTTGATTATGAATCATATGAGACATGCAGATCTTGTTTAATCGGAAAGATGACAAAGTCTCCATTCACAGGAAAAGGTGAAAGAGCTAATGATCTTTTGGCCCTCATACATACTGATGTATGTGGACCACTGAACATACCAGCCAGAGGAGGTTTTCAATACTTCATCACATTTACTGATGATTTCAGTAGATATGGTTATGTGTATTTAATGAAACACAAATCAGAGTCCTTTGAAAAGTTCAAGGAATTCAAGAATGAAGTAAAAAACCAACTAAGAAAGAATATTAAAACTCTTCGATCAAATCGAGGTGGTGAGTATTTAAGCCTAGAGTTTGATGACCATCTGAAAGAGTGTGGGATCCTATCCCAACTTACTCCTCCTGGAACACCCCAATGGAATGGTGTATCTGAGAGAAGAAATCGAACCCTGTTAGACATGGTCCGATCCATGATGAGTCACGCCGATCTTCCAAACTCCTTTTGGGGACATGCACTATTGACAGCAACTTACACACTTAACCGTGTCCCGTCCAAAAAGGTTGAGAAGACACCATATGAGATATGGAGTGGTAAGAAACCACATATGTCTTACATGAAGATTTGGGGTTGCGAAGTTTATGTGAAACGACAAATTTCAACTAAGCTTGAGCCCAAATCTGACAAAATGCTTATTTGTGGGGTATCCTAAAGAAACAAGAGGGTATTACTTCTACAATCCTTTTGAGGGCAAAGTGTTTGTCGCTCGAACTGGAGTTTTCCTAGAAAAGGATTTTATTTCCAAAGGAATCAGTGGGAGGAAAGTAGAGCTTGAAGAAACTCAAGAATCACAAAGCATCGATACACCTATGGAGGAATTAGAGCAGGAAACACAAGTAGTTGTGAAAGAGCAACCTGCTCAAGTAAAACAAGACCAGCATAGGTCAAGCAGGATACGTCACCAACCTGAGAGATATGGATATCTCATAACTGATCAAGGTGATGTATTACTCATGGATCAAGATGAGCCTGTGACCTACCAAGAGGCCATAACTGGTCCCGAGTCTGAGAAGTGGCTAGAAGCCATGAAGTCTGAAATGGATTCCATGTACACAAACCAAGTTTGGACCTCGGTAGAGCCTCCTGTAGGAGTTAACCCTATAGGATGCAAGTGGGTCTTCAAAAAGAAGACTGACATGGATGGTAAGGTACATACCTATAAGGCAAGACTGGTGGCAAAAGGATATAAACAAATTCATGGGGTTGACTATGATGAAACCTTTTCACCAGTTGCAATGCTTAAATCTGTTCGGATTTTACTTGCTATCGCTGCATATCATGATTATGAAATATGGCAGATGGATGTCAAAACTGCTTTCCTTAATGGAATCTTCTTGAGGATGTGTACATGACACAGCCTGAAGGATTTGACATACCAGAAGAAGCCCAAAAGATATGTAAGTTACAAAGATCAATCTATGGATTGAAGCAAGCTTCCAGAAGTTGGAATCTTCATTTTGATGAAACGTTAAAACAATATGGATTCATCAAGAACGAAGATGAGCCTTGTGTCTACAAGAAGGTTAGTGGGAGCATGATCGTTTTCCTAGTATTCTATGTAGATGACATATTACTCATTGGAAACGATGTCCCTACCCTGCAACAAGTAAAGTCTTGGTTGGGGAAATGCTTTTCTATGAAGGACCTAGGTGAAGCAGCCTATATATTAGGAATCAAAATCTATAGAGATAGGTCACAAAAACTGCTTGGCCTAAGTCAGAGTACGTACATAGACAAAGTGCTGAGACGCTTTAATATGCATGATTCTAAGAAAGGATTCATACCTATGCAACATGGCCTGTGTCTAGCAAAAACACAATCCCCTTCAACTAAGGAAGAAAGGGGTCGCATGAATAAGATTCCATATGCATCTACAATAGGATCTATCATGTATGCCATGTTATGTACTTGACCAGATGTCTCGTATGCTTTTAGTGCAACGAGTAGGTACCAATCTGATCCTGGTGAATCTCATTAGGTAGCAGTCAAGAATATCCTTAAGTATTTGAGAAGGACTAAGGACTCATTCTTGATATATGGAGGTCAGGAAGAGTTAGCTGTAATTGGATACACCAATGCTAGCTTCCAGACAGATAAGGATGACTTTAGATCGCAATCTGGTTATGTGTTTTGCTTAAATGGTGGCGCTGTGAGCTGGAAAAGTTCAAAGTAAGATACCGTTGCTGATTCTACAACCGAGGCCGAGTATATTGCTGCCTCAAGTGCAACAAAGGAAGCTGTTTGGATCAAAAAGTTCATTAGTAAACTTGGCATAGTTCCTAGCATTGTGGATCCCATTGGTCTCTATTGTGATAATAATGGTGCTATCACACAAGCTAAGGAGCCTAGATCTCACCAACGATCCAAACATATACTTAGGCGTTATCAGCTCATTTGAGAGATAATAGATAGAGGAGATATGAAAATATGCAGAGTACCTACACTTGACAATATTGTTGACCCACTGACAAAGCCTGTTGCGCAACAAAAGCATGATGGCCATAATAGATCTATGGGCATTAGGGGAATGCCTGATTGGCTCTAGTGCTAGTGGGAGATTGTTGGTGTAAGCCCTAGAGGCCAATACTTTTGGTACTTGTATCGAATTATTTATTAATAATAAAAAGGCTTTTTCTTTATTATGTTTGTTTAATAAAGTCCCTAGAATACTTAGTCTGTTTAATGTATCAAGTATGACTTAATCATGAGATCACATTAAACATAAGGATAATATTCTTAAAGTATTTGTAGTCGAGCTTTATTGTGAAGTGGGATAACATTAAAGCATGAAGACTATTATGTTTATAGACTGATGATCACATCTCATGGATCATGAATAAGGAGTTATCAAGTCTTAAACATAGGTATGAATATTAAGAGTAATATTTATACTGAATTGACCCGCTATGAGAATACTATGTAGAATGTTATGGAAAGTGTCGTAAGTTATTCTCATGGTGGTAATGGTGTATACCACCCTTCGACCTAAAACCACTATGGACCCTAGATGTAGAGTCGAGTGCCTTATTGCTGATCAAACATTGTCCGTAATTGGATGACCATAAAGACAGTTGATGGATACTCCACGAAGCATGCTAAGGGACATGAGTGACCTAGATGGAATTTGCCCATCATGCGTAACAGGTGTAGCGGGGTATTCGTTACCATTAGTGATATTGACTAAATCCAAGGTAAACCATACAAGTCGAGTCGCCACCGCACTTCTATTTATCCAAAGGAATGGTTAGAAAGCGAACAAAAACCTAAAAGTTTTATCGAATCAAAAACTAGTAAAAATGTCAGAGATCTGGGTAAGGTGGTTGGTTATGCAATGGGAAGGTTTTAAGCATCCAAAACATCCTAGGTACTCCTAGGGAGCCCTTTTCATATTTTTTGTAAGGTTGGTATTTTGTGAAAATTTTGTCTGTGCAAACATGATTGAAGAGATGAGAAGAGAATATACAAGTTATTTACATTTTGTGTTTGGATGGATAAACCTATTGCCTACGTACCATCTTAAAGAAGATTAGGATCAAAACCTCGTAGTTCGGGGTAAAAATTTCAAAATGAGTTGGTGAATTGATTGGTCCAAAAGCCTTAAGGTCTTTTGTTATCCAAGGGAGAAAACTCAACCTAAAACCACAAATCCACCATGTCAGGATAGCTTCAACATGCTAGTGAGGGGTTAACCCTATAATAAGCATGGAAGACTCATTGTCCATCACTAAGGATATCGGTGAGTATTATATCTACCTCAAGGATAACTCAAACCTAATAGCTAAAGGTTATGAAAAGTTTTGATTAAAGAAGTGGCCATTGAAACCACAAAAGTATTTGAATGGGTTATATTTACCAATGAAAAGTATTTACAAAATATGGTCAAAGTTGATTTCAGAGTTCAATTCAAAATAAGTATTATGAAAAGAAAGTTTGAAAATCAAAAGCATAAGGCTTAGGTTTCTAATGTTGGAAAAGAAGTGTTAAATGTTTGCACAAAAGTTTTGGCTTGGGTTAGAGTGGAGGGAAGAAGAAGAATGGCTAAAGTCCTAATCATACAAGAGATGAGGGATAAGAAACAAGACCACAAATGGAGTTCCTCTCTTGAGATCATATTGATGATCCAAGTAGCTCCCATCCTTTGGAATATGCAAGCAAAATAAGTGTAAGCTCAAGCAATCAACATAATCAAACAGGCTCTTAGGAGATCCCCAATGTATCTTGTATCTTTCACTTGGGATGAACATGGCAATGATTCTTCAAGTTGAGTTCTCATAGGATCCCCTAGCACAAAAGCACACACACATCAAAGAGTCTTATGAAGTAAATCAGGAATGGACAAGAGTGAGTTTAGAGGTTTGGTCCTTCTAATCCATCTTCAACATTAAGGTCCTTTTACTCCAATTTTGCATAGGGAATGTCCTAGAAACTAAGTCCATTTGTCCATTTCTTTGCATTTATTCCACAATAATCAAAACAAAACACAAGCACAATAACATATATACACAATTATGTGCTCAAGTGAGCAAAAGACAAATTGCATTAACATAAACATGTGCTCAAGTGAGCAAACGGAAAAGCAAATGAATAATATGTACAAGAATAGTAAATTGCATAAAAGTAAAAAGCAGGAATTAAATGTTAATGGTTAATAGTTAGTGTTAGTAGTTAGTGTGCCATAAGGCAAATTTAGCGCTATGTTAAGCAATCGTAATTGGACTTATGTAGAAGTCACAACTATCTGAGGCCGGTCAATAATAATGTAGGCAACAACACAAGTTAGAGGTCTTGATTAGTGAATCAAACTCCAACAACTTGCCATGCCAAAAAGAAGATGAGAAATGATCTTGTATTGATTTAGGTCCTTTGCATGATTTAGTAAGCAATTTATCCTTAATGCAAAGCCATTCACTTGATCCATGATCAAGATGAATTAGATTTGAATCAAGGAAGATTAAACCTCCCTAATCAATGCTAACCACCAACCTTTAACTCATTGATCAAAAAAAGAAAAAGAAGAAGGAGAAGAAGAAGATAAAGAATTAAAGTGCATTAAGTGAAATCATATGTATTAATCAACAAGCATTGACCAAAGATAGAGGAGATCAAGGTCAAACAATAGAAAACAAAAGCAAAATGAAGATTAGAAGTCAAGAAACAAGTCAAATATTTTTGGCATTTTTAATATTTAAAATAAAACTTGAATTAAAATAATAAAGAAAGGTCAAACTTCAAATTCACTTTAAATCAACTTTGAAAAGTCCAAGTGAATTATCCCAAGTTCAACAAGTTCAAACAAAGTTTGACAAAAAATTTCAGCATTTTTAGAAGTCAGAAACTATTTTAAATCAATTAAAAATGCATAAAAATAACCTAATTGAATTAAAATCTCAAATAAATCTCAAATCAATTAATAAATTGATGAGAATATTTTTTATAGATCTATCATCATTCAAAGAGGTTGGAAAAATATTTTTGTATTTTTTGAATATCAAAAACTATTTAAAATGAATTAAAAATGACCAGAAAAGAGAAAATTACTAAAATAGAAAATGATAAAATAAAGAATATTAAAAATCATTTTTAGAAACTAGAAATTAAAAGAGAAATAATGCAATTGGTCCCATAATTTTTGGACCAATAATGAGAGGGATATGAATTTTAGAAAATGAAATGGAATTAAAAAATAGAATGGAAATTAAAATCAGAATTTAAAAATAAGGAAAAACGTGAGGCATTGGATCAGGATCATTAATTGAGCTGGCACATCAAACGTTCATTAAGCGCGCGTCCACCAAAGTCCAGGGTCAACTGAATAACACAAATATTAAAAGAAAGTCATAACATCCAATGTATCTGATTAGATTTGGAAGCATGATCCAACGGCCCACATTAAAACTGGCAAACAGACGGTGGCCAGCGCCACCGTCTTCTCCGGCTAGCTCCGACGGAGATCAGAAATTGCAGAGAAATAAATGTGCATGAAAAAGTGTGATCCAGGTACCAAACGAAAGGTGGAGTGATGTACATCACTCCTGTGCCACTCAATTCCACTCTAGATCTCTAGATTGAGAGAAATAAGAGATGAAAGTTTTGTGGTGTTCAAGTGAACTTGCTTGATTTCAACAATTCAAAGCTCATAATGATTGCCTCTATGAAGAGGACTTCAGACAACACAATAATAACAAGAAACAAGCAATGTATAATGAGATTCGAAGAAATCAAAATATGAAGTAAACCTCTGAAATGGAGAGTTTGAGCGCATCATTTCTTGATGCTTAAGCTTGCAGTATGATCTATGGATGAAGGAGAAGAAGGTTAAGGAACTTTAGATCTGAAATTTCAATCGAGGAAATCAAAATTCAGTTCTGAAATTTGAGAGAAAATTGAGATTGTTCCTTTGGTGTGGGTGTGGGATTTCAGTTGCATAGCATGTAGGGCGCCTTATGGTTGAAGAAATGAGAGGCTAAGCACTCCTATATATAGCAAATGGCAATGTAGAAGCATGAACAAAGCATTGCATGGGAGAAGAGGGCCTCAATGCATGGGCCTGTACAGGCGCATGGATGACCCAATTCTGATTGGAATGGCAAGCTTATATCATAATTAGATGGAATGGACGTGCAAATATGATTGCAAATGAGTGTGAATGGAGTTTTCAAATGGTTTCTAAAATCGCACATAATTCTTCATCTTTTCGAAAATGATGCTTCCAAAATCCAAATGCAACCTTATGAGTAATGGTTGGAAAGCTTGTTGTATAAGGAACAAATATCATGTTGATCAAAACTTCATTTGGGCCTTGGAAAATAATGAAATTTGAGCTTGAAGTGTAGGGTGCAAAACATGCATGTGCGAAATTTCCAAATTTGGCCAATGTTCAAGCCCTTCTGTCTCAATGATGCAAGCTCCAAATGACAAAATCTTCAACATGAAAGTTGTATATCATTTCAAGAAAATAAATTTGGACTTAAATTTTGCATCATTTGGATTTTTGATGAAGAATTTATGGGCACTTGAAGTTGTCAAATTTTGCATCATTTGGAATGGATGATGACCTTCCAAGCGTCAAATAAAATTTTGATGAACACTAAATTTGTTCATATGGTTCTTAATAACATATTTTCTCTTTGTGTCATCTCCATTTGACAAACACATAAAACGTTAGGTCTCAGTGCATTTCCAAATAGTCAAATGAATTGACTGATCAACTTCTCAAGTCCAAAACTCATATCTTGATGAATTGATGATTGAGGACACTCAAATAAGTTCAAATATGCATGAAATGATGAGTTAAAGAACTTCCCTTGATTGTATTTGACCATGGGTTGAGGTTGCTTCATGAGCAAGGCACAATTGATGAACAGATGAATTAGGGTTTCCTTGGGAAACAAGCCTCAAACCCCTTGACTTGATTTGATCAAAATGATGAATTGAGATACTTGGGAGGCATATTTTATGGATGAGAGATTTGGGAACCATTACCATGCTTGCTTTCATCTTCTCTTGACCATATCAATGCACATAGGGTCTTCTAGAAGCCTTTAGACCTTGTGACTGCTCAAGCTATAAACAAAAGAGGTTAGTGACATATTTTTGTGCTTTTGAGTTAATAAAAATGAGAAAATCAATGATATACAATTCAAGCATGCTTGGTTATCTCAAACCACTCACAAGATATCCCAACCCAAACGCAAAGGGAACCAAGATGCTTATGATCCTTGAGTCTATGCAAATGCAATGTAATGATGCCATGAGGGATCTTAGGGTCAAAATTATGGTCTTACAACAGGATAAATGTCTATGGGCCCAATATTGAACTGGACAAGGATGATACGGTCTATGCCTTGTGTTCAATATAGACATAAGGGCAAAAGGGTAATTGTGCACATTAGTATTATCATAGAAGGATTTGTCAGATCACATGATATTTTTGTGTCTTGGGTAGCAGTGATGTGTTGCTAGATACCGCTCACTGTTTATTATGTTAAATACGTGATTTAATATAATTGCCAATGCCGCGAAAACCTACAGGGTCACACACAAAGGACGGATTGATGAGAGATAGAGTAACTAAGGAACACCGTAAAGTACAGTGCACTTAAGTGAATTGTAGAACATCGTAAGGTACGGTGTACTTAAGTAGAATACAAAATATGGTAAGGTACCACGCGCTTAAGTGAATTTGGCATATTATAAGATATGGGTCACGCTCCTAAGATCCCTCATGCAATTTCATCATAAGCATTAGCATTAGGATCATACCTTGTCATCCTCCTTACCACTCTTTCATTGGGTTTTTTTTGGGAAAGATCACCAAGCACTATGTGATTGCATCATACTTGTATATCATCATCTTACTAATCAAAATACAAAAATATCTCTTTGCATTTGCCTAACTCTTTTGTAGGTAAGGCATGATTCCATTGATCTATCAAGTTCATATATAGGGTTTGAGACCCTCATGACAGAGAGCACAACCATGACTTGATCCAAGAATGGTTTTGAGCATTATATATGAGTTTCATTGACCTCTACATGTTATATTGATCAAGCTTTCTTCAAGAGTTTGAGGGTGATTTGCCTTGGAAACCCTAGTTTAACTGGATATCTTGAGTAACTTCTCCAACAAGCTATCTCACCAATTGATCAAATTTCTCAGGGTACACTTAAAAATTCGTCATATTATTCATATATGATCTACCATGAACCAAGAAAGTCCAAAGAATTGAAGGCTAGCAAGTTGGTTGATGGTGGTTAACCAAATGAATTTATCTGATCAAAACTAGGTCTCCCTGGACCCTATCTCCTACAATTTTCACCATATGAAAATGATTCCAAGAGTAAAGTTACTCTAAATGACATTCCAAAAAACTTTCATGTTGAGACCTATATCTAGTTTTGCTTGGAAAATTATTTTCTATGTTGAAACAATATAGGTCATATTGTCTAAACCCTAATTTGAAAGTCAATTTCCCAAGGCCATAACTTGCTCATTTTTTATGAGATGAAAGATTTCAAAGTTTCAAAATCAAATTAAAGGTGTCTAATTCAACTTTGATGTTTGGAGTGAGAGCTAATTCAACTTTTATGAGCATGTGATATGAGGTTACATTATAGGTCATTTTTGACCTATACCATTGAACAAGTGATTTTTCCAAATTCAAAAATGCATAACTCTATCATTCTAAATCCAAATGACATGAAATTGGTGACCATTTTGAATGTCTTTGAAATGGATACAACTTTGATGAAGACACCTTTCTCATTTGAAGCTCACATAAAAAGTTAAGTAAGGTGGAATATTGAGGTATATGGCTTGACACTTAGAAATTTTTTCAACATGTTGAAATTTCCAAACTTCCACCTCAAAATTCACCATGATCCAACCTCAAAATGAAAACGTGTTTAACATCAAACTTGTTCCCCTTGATCCAAGCTTTCCAAAGAACCCAAGTTCATGTATTTTGGATGAGGTTTGCTAGGTCCGCGCATGGCTTTAACAGGGTTGCGTCATTGAAAAGAATCAATTGCACAAATTTCAGTTTACAATGCATTGCCATCCAAGCTTCATTCAGACCTCAATTGGAATCATTTTGGACCTTAATATATAGTATCATGTGCCTGTACATGCCCATGCACTTGTGCCATCCACATTGCCAATTTTGGACAGATTTTTGAAGTGTGCAAATATCATTCCCTTTGGCTATAAATAGAAGGCCTCAGAGCTCATTTGAACAACACTTTGTGTTCTAGCTTTTCCCCCCATTGAAACCTTCTCATTCTAAAGGAAAACCTGAGAAATTTCAATTTGAAATTTGAGTTTGAATCTCAACTGTTGGAGATTCAAGAACTCCAGGATCCAAAGCCTTGCAACCTCTCTAATCACTTCCTACTAGCTTCTCAAGTGTGATCAGATCGTGTTTGGAGCAAGCCACATCAAGAACTGCATATCATTGAAGGTAATTTTCAGAAAACTTCATCTCTTTGATTCTCAATTAATTCTACTAAATTCTCTTGGATATTTGGTTGTCTGAAGTCCTACCAATGTAGGCAAGAAGATTGAGTTGCTTAGAGGTCAAATTGAAGCAACTCAATTGACACACCTCAAAATTAAAATCCTCATATCTTTCTATATATGCGGAGTTAGTTGAAATTGAGGTCAAATTCGTGCTCTACGCCATTTTTTATTTCAGATCATGTCCTCCTTTTTTATTTTGGTGATGGTTGAAGGTGGATTAGTCCGGTGAGGTCCACCGGAGAAGAAGACCGGAGCTACAGCTCCGGCCATATGTTGGCACGTCTCCAACCATAGGATCCTTTTCAAATGTTTTAATCTCATGCATTGGTTCTGATTACCATCCCTGCAGCGCATTGACCAGTGTCCATTGTGGAACGCGCGCCGAGGACTACTTGATCTGCCACCTCAATTAATGAGGGAGATCAAGTGGCCCACATTTTTTTTTCTATTTTCTAATTTTCATTTTAATCCTTTTAATTTCATTAATTCATATTAATTTTAATATTGATCCAAAAAATATGAGAGTTTCACCAAAAAATTTCAAAAAAATTCCTCTTTCTAATTTTGAATTAAAATTATTTTTTGGATCATTATTAATATTTTTCCAGATTTAATTGATTTTATGATTATTTTTAATTGTTTAAAAATACTTTTAAGTCTTTAAAAATTCTGAAATTTTTTCTCCAAGGTCCTTTGACCTTGTTTGACCTATGATATATCTCATGGCCATTTCTTTGGGGTTTTGATGAGGTTTTAGGAATTTCACAAACCATATTGAATTTAAATGTATTATTTTAGTCATTTTAATTTGAATAAATGCCAATTAATTATGTTGACCAATTGTGATGACTTGTTTGAGTTTGATTCTTGTTGTTGGGCCTTGGTCAAGGTTAATTTGACTTTGTCAAATTAATATCATTGGATTTAGGGGATTGATGGAATGTACATTCAATCTCCCAAAATGAATGAATGATATTAATTTGGTAAAAGTCCTCCTTTGACCAATTTGAGTTTTGATCCATTCCCCTCCCTCTTCATCTCATTCTCATTCTTTATGCATTCATCTCATTTGGTCTATGATATCTCAAAATCCTAGGGCTATTTGATTGAAAAATCAACATAAGTATGAATGAGATTAGGCCATCTTTTTTGCATATTCTTTTTGTGTGTGGTATGTTTCATGAGCATAGTTCATTATACTATGCTCTAACATGCATTAGCACCAAAATTCTATTGCCCGAGCTCAAATAGTTATGACTTCTACATAAGTCCAATTACGATTGCTTAACATAACGCTAAATTTGTGACACAAAAGGCATAACATTCTAGTAAGTGAGATTGTAAGTCTCCCCTCTTTCATGGTATTATGTGGAAACTTGGCGTTTTTTCCTTCCTTTGGAAGATGTCTTGGTTCAAGGATCCATGCTTGTGATAAGTGGGTTGAGTGTTCTCCAAAGAATGACTTAAAAATGAAAAGCAAAAGAAAAACAATACTAACTTCCAACTCATTAACAACTAACTCTTAATTTTAAGCCATTTACTTTAATGTCATTTAATTTTAGCCTTTATGCATTTGCCATTATTCATACCACTCTAATTGTTTATGTTTATGCAATTTTCACTTTGTCCATCTGGACCATATTGTGTGATATATCTTGTTTGTGTACTTTGCTTCTTTGTGTGGTCTTTGACCATTACTGCACATAATAACAACAAAAACCCTAAAAAAATTGTGTGGACTGCTGGTTTGATCTTGGACAGATGGGCTTAGAACTTAGGCAACATTCCCATGCTAAAGGACTTGGCCAATGCCAACTTTTGCGTAACCAAGTGCTTGCAATTTGAAACTTCATCTGATACATCATTCAAGATCCCTCTGAGTTCATCTGCAACATGATCATTGTGAAGTTGTTATTTTGAACTTGTGACTTGTGGAATTCATCTGTTATATGGGCTAATTTGAAGAAGATCATGGAGTGGCTAAAGCTTGGATGTGGCTATCTTTATTTGATGCCTTTGCTCTTCAAGATTGATATAATTGTGCATTTGTGTGTTGCTTAATTCTAAATGTCTAAGGGAATTTGGGGTTTCTATATGGCATTCTTTCCTATTGGATTGCTACCCATCAGTCAGATCTTTTCAACTCTTAACTTTTAATTTGTACATAGGATTAGTCTCTTCATCTTCTCCACATTTATTTAATTTCAAAATCTCTCCCTCCTTTTAAAATTTTCTTTGTTTGAACTAATTTTGTTCTAAACTTTGACCACTTTGCAAAAAAGATAGAAACTTTGGCCTTATGCCATTGCATTTTTAAACTTCTTTTCTTAAATAAAACTTGTAAATAAACTTAACTATACCTGACTTAAACTCTTAAAAAGCCTAAAATAACTAACTCATTCAAACCATTTTTAGGCCTTTGTGCCTTACTAATTTAATTTTTGTTAAAAGCAATTGCATCCACTT
This sequence comes from Lathyrus oleraceus, assembly GCF_024323335.1. Classification (NCBI taxonomy): domain Eukaryota; kingdom Viridiplantae; phylum Streptophyta; class Magnoliopsida; order Fabales; family Fabaceae; genus Lathyrus; species Lathyrus oleraceus. Next base: position 166,153,275 of record NC_066581.1, on the reverse strand, counting down.
CGAAATTTGTATCACGAACTTTGAGGTTTTGACCCCTCATTTTTATGTTGGTACGTAGGCATAAGACCAAAGGTCTTGCCAAACACAAAAATATAACTAATGAATTCTTTTCCCATCCCCCCATTCTATTTGTTTGTAAACATCATTTTGTACAAAATACATATGCACACAAAAAGGGCTCCCTAGGAGTACCTAGGACACTTTGGGTGCTAACACCTTCCCTCCATGTAACCAACCCCCTTACCTATAATCTCTGACATTTTATTAGTTTTGATTTTAAAACTTCTTACTTTTGGATTTTGTTTGTACTTTTTCCCTTTTCCCTTGGAAACAATAAAAGCGCAGTGGCGACTCTTGTTATTTGATCTCTAGCTTATCCATAGCTTGATGATCGTGAATTTACCGCTACATAAATTAAGTGGCGACTCTGTTGGGGAGTAGTCTCCAGTGGGTTTAGCCTACTTTTTGTGTGTATAAATTTTTCATATATGTTTGTATATATGTATGTGTGATATAATCTGCTTGTTGTGCTTGGTGATATCTGAGTGGTGAGATAAGTTCTAACCCGAACTTGAGTGCAATTAAGATAAGAGGATGGTATAGTCATGTTCGACTTGTGTGGAGCAGTCCTTAACAAGTTATCTTGAGATCCATATGCTCAATGGAGACTCTTTTGAATTTGGAAATGTCACACAAGTATTTATGGTTAGGCATTACTATCTCTAATTTGGGTCTGAGAAGCTGGGGATCGTAGAACATTTACCCCTCTTAGCCTATTTAGGATATAGTGCGAAGACTGTTCAAGTGTAGACTTAATAATAGTTGTTACGCGATACTACACTCAGGCGAGATTCTCTTGAGAATATTATGGGTCGATGAGTCAGTCATCTTAACCTGTAATATCCGATAGATGGAATTAAGACTCTGGGAACTTTTTAGAACATGATCTATAGGTTTTTATCCTTAGTTCACTCCTTTGGGATGGTTCTTACCCAGACTCCATGCTCGTGACTTACAACAAACCCTTGATTCTTGGTTGATCCAATCAAGTCTTGTCAATATCAATGGAACTTGGGTGTTGATAAGGTGTAAACCATAAATCCACCAAAATGGATGATTGATCTTGACAATGACTTGATTCATCCCTTGGACTTTGTTTGTTTGCCTTGTGTGGGAACCCTTATTTGTGATTGTTGCATTCATGCATTCATGCGCATCATAACAATCATCACATGAAAATTTCAAGGAACTGAGATATTATTTGCAAATATTTTCAGACAATGGATTATGGACGAAGGAACACTAAGAAGTACAATTTCAGATATCCCGACGTGAAAGAGTTAAGGAAGATGGCATCTTTTATATTATATCCCTTGGACTTCAAACAACATCATGAGAAGCTACTGTATGTCTTGTCTACTGATGTGGTTGAAGGACTCTTGAGTGTGCTAGTGCAGTTCTATGATCCTCTCTACCGTTGCTTCACTTTTCCTGATTATCAGCTTGTGCCTACGTTGGAGGAGTATGCCCATCTATTGGGAGTACCTATTTCTAGTAGGGTTCCTTTTAGTGGATTGGAGTAAATTCCCCGATCTAATCTTATTGATGAAGCTCTTTAGTTGAAGAAGTCTGAGATAGAGGCTCATTGGGTGAAGAAAGGGGGATTGTTTGGGTTTCCATCTGATTTCCTCATCAAGGAAGCTACTGCTTTTGCTCAAGCCGGTAGTATGGACGCGTTTGAAGCTATCTTTGTGTTGCTCATCTATGGATTAGCTTTGTTCCCTAACATTGACGGTTTTGTTGATGTTAACGCCACTAGACTTTTCTTGATAGGGAATCTTGTGCCTACTCTATTGGGTGATTGTCGCAACCTGAAAAATACAGTGTGCGAAAAAACAACCGGCGAAAGAGAATGACAGGAGAGTCGCCACCGTGCGTTATTCATCCCAAAGGAGGGAAAGGAAACGCTCGAAGTAAACCTGAAAAAAGGAAAGGACAAGACGGTCTCGCAACCAAATCTTGGGTTCGGGAGTCGGTTATGCGAAGGGAAGGTATTAGCACCCCTACGCATCCGTAGTACTCTACGGGATCCACTTTTGTAGTTTTTATCTAAAGGGTGCGGGTTTACCTAATGTGTTTATTTACTAAAAAGGTTAAGAGAAATGACTCGCGCGGATGTCGCATCCGCTACATACGTATCTCATCTGAATATGAGAATCAGAGTCTTCGTAGCTCGGCTGACCTATGGGTTGGGGGGATGTGTGCTCGCTAAGACATCGCGTCTTATGCCTACGTATCTCATCTGGAATGAGAATCAGAGCAAGCCGTAGTTCGGCTAACTACGGGGTTATGGATTGGGTTTTGGACGAACGACGTCACTACGCAATCTACCGGATGCTCGACCTTTGGAGACTTACTCGCCTGTAGTAGAAGGAGTAAACGTGTTGCTTTGGGTTTTAGGGTTTGGGATGCTCGAGGGCAAACAGGCAGTCCTTGACGAAGGAACCGCGCTACATGTGGGGATATGAATACAAAACACAAAACATGTATCTCAAAGTAAAATGCCACCAAGGGGCCCAAACATTGCCTCCTATCGAGGTCTTCCAGCTAAGAAAGCGATAAAGTACGAGAAAAGGAAAAAATTACCACACGGATAAAGATCCGAAGCTATAACAGTTAAAGGAGCAAGAAACCCTGAAATCTCTCCAGCTGGACCGTCAAAGGAAATCAGTCAACACGAATAATCAGAATAAAACTCCAGGGGGGTATCCCACAAATAAAGTGGGAAACCACGCGAGTGTCTCTGCAAAAGCCATGTGAGCCCTCACAAAACTCGACAAAGGGTTAGAGCAACAGGATGAAATCAAGAGAAAACAATGCCATGGCAACGCAAAGACAGGTTAGAGAAACAAAATAGGGTAACCCAGAGTTGCCCCTAAATCAAAATGTAACCACATGAATAATTCCATCAAAATTCACAAAAGGCTCACAAAAAAGGTATCAAATTCACCCATAATACCTCATACATTTAGAGCATTCAAATTAAAGGCATAAAGATGATGTATATAGGGAAAACCTGATTGGAGAGCTTGATTGAAATTGAGTTGCACCCGTGAGGTTTACAAGTTGAGTTCCCTTCAGGGTTTGGAGGCTGCTCTGAGTTCTCTGTCAGGTCTTCTCTCACTATCTTTTTCCTCAGGGTTTTGTTCCAAGGAAATCTCAGAGTGTTTTGTTTCTCCTCAAAATCCCCTTTTGTTCTGTCTTCTTTCTCTCACTATCTTTTTCCAGTGAATCTCCTAGTGTAACTCCAAGTGTAACTCCAAATGTGTTTTCCTCTACTGAAACTTCAGTATTTATAGACTGATTTTCGTGGGTAGTGGGCTCAAATGAGGGAGACCCAAGTCCAAAATAATTTGTTATATTTTATTTATTTATTTTATTTATTTATTTAATTAATTAATTAATTAATTAATTAATTAAATAATTTTTTTTGTTTTTTTTTGTTTTTTTTTGTTTTTTTCAGGAAAAATGAAGGGTAAATTTTGGGGTATTACAGCTGCCCCTATTCAATCAACTGGAGACCCGGAAAGAAGATGGCAGCTGCTTTCGTGCTTTCGAGGTATTAAGGGATTGAATACAATAAAAGCCCAAAAATTTGCACTGAAATGAAGTGAAGTAACAATGTCTGTCAGAATCGGCAAAGAGGTGGTCTTGAAAGAAGAATCCGTCTGGTACGGTGAGAGTCAGTCTGAATATCGAAAAAGAATGTTAAACTGGATACCAAAATAAATGGTAACACAGAAATAACCATGGCCTGAATGCCGCTCAGCAGTCTGAATACTGGAAAGGATTTCGATCTGAACATCGGAAAATTGGCCTGAATGCCACAAGTCGCATCGACCTGAACGTCGGAAACTTCTTCGATCTGAACATCGGAAAGACTTGGCCTGAATGCCACTTCGATCTGAATATCGGAAAATTGGCCTGAATGCCACAAGCTGCATCGACCTGAACGTCGGAAACTTCTTCGATCTGAACATCGGAACACTAGCCTGAATGCCACTTCGGTCTGGATACCGGAAAACTGGCCTGAATGCCACTTCGGTCTGGATACCGGAAAACTGGCCTGAATGCCACAAGTTGCATTGACCTGAACGTCGGAAACTTCTTCGATCTGAATATCGGAAAATTGGCCTGAATGCCACTTCGGTCTGGATACCGGAAAACTGGCCTGAATGCCATAAGTTGCATCGACCTGAACGTCGGAAACTTCTTCGATCTGAACATCGGAAAACTTTATGCCTGTCAGCATTGGCAGAAATAGGGAATGATAATAGAGGCGGCGCATGGGCCAATGACACTTGCTAGGGATAACAAAGGTAAGTCATGAACAATCTTCAGTCTGAGTACTGGAAACAACTTCTAGCTTATCACTTGGGATACCGAGAATGTTTTATGCTTACATGCGTATGTTTGAATTTTTCAATGGCGTAATGCTCCATGAAAATGGAAATGCTACGCGATTTGGAAGGATGCAATGCAATATGATTCTACATGCAGGGATGCGAAATGCTGGGTAGAATGCCAAGCCGAGGCAAGGGGATCTGCTGGGGAAATGATTACCATCCTTTGGGCTCTGGCCAGGCTGCTGGAGATACACACCACAATGAACTCTGTGGGGAGATGACTAGCCATGCGGTGTTCTGGCCATACCGAGACTCTGATCGGGGAAAGAATGGCATTGGAAGCCTGCTGTTGAGGAAAGCTACAATGGTTCTGGCAACCACGATTTGCGAGATATGACTCAGCAGGGGGAGCAAACACTGATACGGTACCGAGGTTCTACTTCAAGGAAAGAAACCATGGATCTGGCATTGGGATTATCGATCTGGCATCGAACTCTAAGGAGCAGCCACTTCTGCTGGGAAGATAAAGTCTGGCACTGTCAACCCCGTTGGGGATATGTAGTCTGGTACTATCAACTCTACTGGGGAGTGTATGTCCTGAAACAACCGCTTGGGGAAGTACGGTGGTGAGAAACTGCTGGGGATTGAAGAGTCCAACGCTCTGATCAGCTCTGCAGGGATAAGACACCGAATTTGTCTGTTGGTGACTTCACTGGGGAAGATATTCACGATCATCTGCAGGGAATTTTAAGGAAATGCCCCGAGGGTATCTGTTCTGAATAGACGATCCAAAGCACTTAAAATTTACAGCAATCTTAAATGTTTATTAAGCATGTACCTGTAAAGCCATTATGTGTCATGATGCAATGTTTATCAAAAATTCGGACGTCATTTTTGCGAACAAAACAGTAAAATGAAAATGAAAACAGAGATATACTGAATAACATGATTTTATTGATTGAATGGCCTCTGAATAGGCATTTACATTAAGAAGCAATCCCTGGAAAGAGGTAATCGCACAATAAATAAAAAACAGAAATTAATCTAATGGCAATGTGAAATGGATTTCTATTGGGTTCCAATTCTGCTATGACTTGCCCGTCTTCAAGATCCTCCAGATGATCAGCTTTCTGAAGGAGTGATTGGACTGTTTCCTATCCTTCAAAAATTTCCAGTCATTGGCACGAGATGAGATTCAGAACTACTCAGAACGCAGTCATTCGCTTAATCCCTAACTTTTGACTGGATCGCCCTTTTCGGATTTTCGATCCACCGGGATACACATTTTTGCCTAAGTTGCCTTTTCAGGTTTTCAACTTACCGGGTGTACAATCTTTTTTTATTTTTTGTCCCTAATTTTTTCCCGAACCCTTTCATTTTCTTGGTTCGCCGGGACGCCCATTTTTGCCTGGACTACTCTTTTTTACTGTCCAGCGGGTCTATTTTATGCGAAGTATTTTTTAACTGCGTCTGAGTTCACAGGGGAAGTGAAGTTTTCACCATCCATAGTTGCAAGCATTAAAGCCCCACCATCAAAAACCTTGGTGACAATATACGGTCCATCATAGTTAGGAGTCCACTTGCCCCTGTGATCTGTCTGAGGAGGAAGGATCCTTTTCAACACTAAATATCCGACTTGGAAACAACGAGGACGCACCTTCTGATCAAATGCTCTCTTCATCCGACTCTGATACAACTGCCCATGACAAATGGCTGCCATTCGCTTCTCTTCGATAAGACTCAACTCATTGAACCTTGTCCGAATCCATTCAGCTTCATCTAACTTGACATCCAACATGACTCTTAGAGAAGGAATCTCCACTTCAACAGGTAGGGCTGCTTCCATACCATACACCAGGGAGTAAGGGGTTGCCCCGGTTGATGTACGTACTGAAGTACGGTACCCACGCAAGGCGAAGGGTAGCATCTCATGCCAATCTCTGTACGTGACGACCATCTTCTGCACAATCTTCTTTATGTTCTTATTTGCCGCCTCAACAGCGCCGTTCATCTTAGGGCGGTAAGGGGAAGAATTGTGATGCTGAATGTTGAAGTTCTGGCACAACTCCTTCATCATTTTGTTGTTGAGATTAGAACCATTATCAGTAATGATTCTTTCGGGAATCCCATAGTGACAAATGATTTCTTTCTTGATGAAACGGGCAACCACATGTCTGGTGACATTCGCGAACGACGCTGCCTCGACCCACTTGGTGAAATAGTCGATGGCAACAAGGATGAAGCGATGCCCATTGGAAGCAGTCGGCTCAATCTTTCCAATCATGTCAATGCCCCACATGGCAAACGGCCACGGCGAAGACATCACATTCAGAGGATTCGGCGGTACATGCACCTTATCAGCATAAATCTGGCATTTATGACACTTCCGAGAATACTTGAAACAATCTGATTCCATGGTCATCCAATAATAACCCGCTCTCAACAATTTCTTAGCCATTGCATGTCCGCCGGCATGAGTACCGAAGGAACCTTCATGAACTTCCTGCATTAACATGTCCGCCTCGTGTCTGTCCACACATCTGAGCAAAACCATGTCGAAGTTCCTCTTATACAACACATCGTCTTTGTTCAAGAAGAAACTGCTTGCCAATCTTCTCAAAGTCTTTCTGTCATTGTTGGATGCCCCTGCAGGGTACTCTTGATTCTTCAGAAAGCACTTGATATCGTGATACCAGGGCTTGTCATCGACTACCAGTTCAGCGGCAAACACGTACGCGGCCCTGTCAAGGCGCATCACATCGATCCTGGGAGCATGGTTCCAACGAATTACCTTGATCATGGAGGATATAGTAGCAAGTGCGTCTGCCATCTGGTTCTCATCACGAGGTATATGATACAATTTTACTGTTGTGAAGAAAGTCAACAGTATTCTCGTGTAGTCTCTGTAGGGGACCAGAGTGGGCTGGAGAGTATTCCAATCACCATTCACTTGATTGATCACCAGAGCTGAATATCCGAAGATGTCCAAAGTCTTGATTCTCAGATCAATGGCTTGCTCAATACCCAAGATACAGGCCTCGTACTCAGCTTTATTATTTGTGCACTCAAAAGTCAAACGAGCGGTGAAAGGCATGTGGGCACCCTTCGGAGTAGTAATGACAGCGCCAATTCCACTACCTCTAGCATTGACAGCCCCATCAAACAAAAAAGTCCACTTTTCGTTTGGATCAGGTCCCTCCTCAACAACTGGCTCTTCACAGTCTTTCATCTTGAGGAACATGATGTCTTCATCAGGGAATTCAAACTTCATTGGCTCATAATCATCAATCGGTTGCTCGGCAAGGTAGTCTGACAGAATACTCCCTTTGATGGCCTTTTGTGACGTATACTGGATATCATACTCTGTTAAAATCATCTGCCAACGGGCAACACGTCCGGTGAGAGCCGGCTTCTCAAAGATGTACTTCACTGGATCCATCTTAGAAATCAACAAGGTAGTATGGTTCAACATATACTGTCTCAGTCGGCGAGCAGCCCAGGCCAAAGCCCAGCAAGTTTTCTCAAGCTGCGAATATTTGACTTCACAGTCGGTAAACTTTTTGCTAAGGTAGTATATGGCATGCTCTTTTCGACCAGACTCATCATGCTGTCCCAATACACACCCCATCGAGTTCTCAATCACTGATAGGTACATTATCAGAGGTCTCCCAGGAACTGGAGGTATAAGGATTGGAGGTTGATCGCTCGACTGGGTGAGTCGAGAATGGGATACAAACTGCAAGTGCACAGTTCTATCGCGTAGTTTTAAAAGATATCGATCCCACAGGGACTTATGAATCGATATACCGTTATCTAAGGTTACTACGTAAATCTAAGGTGAAAATGTTTGATTGTTTGGGGAAAAGCTAAGATCTAAACTAATATCTAGATTAAATATCAATAAAACGGATATCGGTATGTAGTTCGTCAAAACTAGGGAATCAAGTGTTTGTCGGTTTCTTGGTTTTAAAATGAATCGTTTCGGTTAACTTTATTGGTTAAAGGTTCTATCTCAAACTCTCGCTCTGTTGAATAAACCATGATTTTATATTAATGTTGCTGTCACTTATAATTAAGTCAAAAACCATATTTTGAAAACAATAAAGTTGCAGAAACTCTTTTTAAGAAAATACTGACCGTTTTAAACACCCTTATCTCAAACTCTCGCTCTGTTGACTTAGGTTATATAATTAAATCCAAATGCTTAACTCTCGTCCTCACATTCAATCTTTAAAAATACTTTTTGGAAAAGGTCAGAATTTAATTAACTCTAAAACTTGCTCTCGCCCTGATCTAGAATTAATGCCTAACTTACACTGTCCAGTTAAAATCTCAAACTCTCGCTCTATTGATTTTAACTTCTTTATGTCTTTTACTTTTGTAAAAAATCTTGTTATTAAACCTGTAAGTTGAAACCGTAAAAAGATTGATTTTGATTTTAAGTTTAAATAGACCGACTCAGTCTTGATCCCTTATTCTGCTTACTTTACATACTGATACCTAGGCAAATTAGCCAGACATGCTAAATAAATAAGAATTTATATCATGCATAAACAGACTCATTCCAGGCAGGCAATATGAATAAACAATAGAATAAAACATTAAAATTAAATAACAATTAAAGAACCTGAATGCGTAATACAATGGTCTTGAACACTCCACCACAAGCCGGTAGGATTTGTTCTTGGATTCTTCAATTAGACAGTAAATTAAATCAAGGAAATAAAACTGGAATATAACGTAAGGTTAAATCCGGTATAAAGTTGCACAATAGTTTCCGGTGTAGAAACTATTATGCGAAAAATATCTAAAAGCTAAAACTGGAAAGGTAAATTTGCAAGGGAAAAAGAATGTAAAGCTTGCAAAAGAAATAAATAAAATAAACAATGCTAAGTTGCTGGAAAGGAAGAAAAATAAGCAAAGGCGTGAAAAGAAAATTTGGCAGAGCTTCGGCAAACTGAGCGTGCAAAAACTGAGAGTTTTTTAGGTTTGTGAGATGGCTATTTATAATAGCCTTGGTAACTGCATTCCGTTTCCCACGAGTCTTCAGCATGGCTAAATACACGGCGTGGGCATAGGACACGAACTCTCTCAACGTTCTTCTTCAATTCTTCTGAGAGCGTGACTTGCGCCAAAAAGCTAGTGGAATGGTGTGACGCTCGTCACACCATGTGTGACGCTCGTCACAGGGATGCTTCTAGTGTGACGCTCGTCACAACCCTTGTGACGCCCGTCACAGGCACAACGTGCGCTTTCTTTGGGCTGGGCTTGGTCTTTGATATTTGTTTCCTTTTGACTCCTTTCTACACCTCCTTTTCTTCCCTTTTTCACTTTTGCTTCAAAATGGGTACCTGATGTAAATAGAAAAGAAATACTGCATAATATCTGATAAAATGGGATAAATTAAAGTAAATGATAATATAATCTAATTGAATTAAGTCTTCAAATGTGATATAATTTCATGTTATCAAACTCCCCCATACTTAAATCTTTGCTTGTCCTCAAGCAAAATTCAGTATAGAACTTGTTAAAAGTTTTAGCCAGATGAAATTTCAAAGCACACATCAATTCGTACTAGGTTGCAAATGGATTTTTGTTTAGGAGGACTCGAGTTTAATCTTGACATCAACAACTACCGTTACAACTTAGATAACCCTACTTTATGCCAATCAGTTCAAGTACCTTGTGATAGCTATCCTGGTTCCTTTAGTCTTATTTCACCCGCTTTCATTCTAGCGAAATCACATTAAGCCCTTTATCCTTTCGCGCACATAGTGGAGTAACCGGTTAGTGATTATGATCCGCTTTTAGCTAGAAGTTCTGGTACATAAGTCGGATAGCTTCATTATTCAGTCCATTGCAAATTGCGGGGGATCGAACCGTAGTCCGCCCTACCGAGTTCAGTACCAGATTCCTACTGAACCAACTCATAATGGGTCTTTCGTATTGTGCTTTTGCATGATCTGCAACCTTTAGATTAAATGATCTGGTAAGGATCACCTAATTTAATTAGTGCATTTCTTGATATATTTATATATCTTAGGTTACTTTGGGGATCATTCACTTATATTCATCGGCTCTCCACGTAGTTTGCTATTAAGATGGTGCTGACTTCTGTATAAACTACTTGGGGTTGCCATAGAACTAAAAGTTCAAGGAATCGGTATAATAGGTACTTATCCTGCTTTAACATATTGAGGTTCTCAGAGCGTTGTTATGGTAATGATTTTGTTTTGATTTCACTCAAATTTTTTTAAGTAAGCAACCTTTATACTTATTGGGTGTGTTAAAAATTTTTTTGTTATGGCTCAAGAAAATTGAGGGGAATAGATAATAAGAATTTTTCACATTCGGACTTGACTTAAAATAAATATATATTATAATAATTTTTTTTTTTTTTTTTTTTTTTATAGGGAAAAAAAAGGGAAATAACGATGAAAAGGGAAAATAACATACTTGAAAAAAGGTAATAGGAAGAATATTGTTTCCCCCCCATACTTAAACTAAACATTGTCCTCAATGTTTTAAGGGAAAGAAATACAAAATGGAAATGAAAAGAAAAAGGAAATATAACTAAGGCTGCCTACCGCCTCTGGTTCTTGGACCTGGTGATCTTTGACGTATGTCTAAGTTGTCGAACCTGCTGAACAATTCAGTAAACCGCTGGTCGGTTATGGCATTCCGAGCATCCTGTTGCTGTTGCATTTGACGCATCATCTGCATCATCTCTGCATTCTGTGTCTGCATACCATCGATAGCATCCATAATGTCGTCGTTGGTCGCAGGCCTTCTTCGTCGACGACGTTGGGAGGATGGGCCGGCTGCATTACGGGAATGGTTGAGCGGGACTGATTGTTGTGTTGGCGGATGGTCACCTTGTTCCATTTCTTCAAACTCATCAGTTTGTTGGTTTGTTTGTGAAGGCTCGGTGGTTTCAGGAGCGCTAAGATCGTAGAGGTGGCGGTCGGGGTTTGTGACATCAGTTAGGGTGGTATTGGGTAGCACAACACTCGGGACTGCTTGGTTGTTCACCATAAGATAATAGCCTCCGCCTACTCTGTTTTTAATCAGGCGGCTAGAACGGCAATAGCTGATATCCATAGACAGGGGAGGTAGGGATTCTAAAGTTTGGAGTCTATCCCCTAGGTTCAGGCCAAGTGCTATGGAGGTTATTAATCCACCAATTATAAAGGGTGCCGGCCTCTAGCACATAAGGTGCGGATATGATGAAAGAGAAAAGAGGCGGCGTTTACCTGGGCTTGCGGTTCGAAGACGCACTGGAGGAAAAATAACTCCTTTGAGTTGACCTTACTGTTGTTTGGTCTACCAAAAACTGTGTTTTGCAAGATACGGAGAAAATAACGGATGGTGGGGTTATGGATGTGGGAGAGAAGGAGTTCTTCCCAGTTGTAGGTCTCTATACCGGAAATTTTCTTAAAAATGTCAAAAACGCCAACTGTGTTCCAGTTTAGGTCGGGAGGGATTCTGGGGTAGACTTGGCCTTCTGTGGTAAATTGTAGCATGGTACTCAATTGGTTTTGGGTTAGAGAGTACTCGGTGTTAAACATGCGGAAGGTTGCGGTATCGGTCAGAAATTCACCCTCACCGGCGGGAGTGGTGTAGTCGTAAGAACTGAGGAATTCTAAGGTTAGGGAAGGGTAGGTGGGTTGGTTATGAGTGCAAAGGAAGGTTAAATCGGCTTTACGGAGCATCCACTCGATACTGTGACGGTGTATTCGTCGCTATATGATCTATCGATTAAATCATAAGCAAGGAGATACATTGAAATTTCGAGTCGCCACCGCACTTTTATTTATCCAAAGGACTGGCTAAAAAGCGAACAAAAGCCTAAGAAGTTTTACACGTAGAAAACTAATAAAAAGATCAGAGATTCTGGGTAAGGGGTAAATTACGCAATGGGAAGGTGTTAGGCACCCACTACGTCCTAGGTACTCCTAGGGAGCCCTTTTCACACTTGTTGTATTAAATTGTTATTTGTTATGACATAAAGATTGTGCAAACATGATTGGGATGGTGAGAAAAGAATGTACAATTTTATTGGGTTATTGGGTTTTATTTATTTTTTGTGTTCGAACGGATGAACCCGCTGCCTACGTACCTTCCATCAAAGGTAAGGATCAAAACGCCGTAGTTCGGCTAAAAGATTTCCAAAAGTTGGTGGATTCAGTTTTAAACACAAGCACTGAGGCTTTTCATTATCAATGGGAGAAAACTCGACCAAAAAACAACATCCACCATGCGAGGATAGCTTCGACGTACTAGAGGGGTTAGCCCTGTTTGAAGTACGGAAGTCTTACTGTCGACTCACTAAGGATAGGCAAGATTTACATCAACCTCAATGATAATTGAAGCCTATGGCTAATGCATGAAAAGATTAATGGACAAAGCCAAAACAAGTGAATGAGTGGAGTTACTTGATTGTGATTATGAAAATGGAGTCAAAGTATGATTAAGATTGATTCAAAAGAAGTATTATGAAATGAGTTTGAAAAAAGTCAAGGACTTGAGTCCAGGTTTTTAGTTTGAAAACATGAAGATGTTTGCACAACACTTATGTCAAGTTTGAAAGATAAAGTGTGAAAAGGTTTAGGACATAATGAATGATAAATGGATGAAGGATGGATAGTAAAACTTCTTAGAAGGTTCACTTCTTGAAATCATATAGCAGATGATTCAAGTGTGTCCTTTGGAATAGCAATTAATAATAACAAACAAACAAAGCAAGCAAAAGCGGATATCGGATGCCAATCACTGGTCTTATACCAATCTCCTAAAACAGAATGGGATGTCAGATGCCACTCAATGGTCTTACACTAATCTCCACAGGCAAAGAAATAAAAAGCGGATGCCGGATACCAATAGATGGATTTACACCAGTCTCCTAAAACAGAAATGGATATCAGATGCCACTCAATGGTCTTACACTAATCTCCTCAAAAGAAAACAAAGATGAGAAATGGAAGTCAACTGCCAATCTATCTGGACTTAGGTTAACTCCACAGTATGGTCCTAGGAAATCCAATGCCACATTACAGGGACTTACAATGGATCCTCACATACAAGAACAAAAGCAACAATATGATCACAGGTATGCAAATGCCAACTTACAGGGACTTATAATTGCAACCTCTCATACAAACAGATGAACAAACTATGATCACAGGAAAGCAGATGCCAACTTACAGGGACTTATAACTGCAACCTCACATACAACATCAAACAGATCAAATTATGATCACAGGATAACAGATGCCAACTTACAGGGACTTATAACTGTATCCTCACATACAAATCAAGCAACAGAAGATATGAGTGACCAATGAGGTCTTACACTCTATCCTTCCATATCACAGGAGCAAAGGCCAAAGCAATGGACTTACAATTGTCCTCAATGGGCAAACCACAATAAAAGTCACACAGACAAATGATATGATCATGCACTAATGGCAATTGATGATGATGAATGCATAACATACAGGCAAGCAAGTGCATATGAAGCAATCAAACAATCAATGAATATCAAACAGCACACTCTATAGCCAAACAATGGGGGCTCACACAAGAGGGTTTGACTTTGAAAGTCCACTGTAATGGGTAAGGGTCGCTCTTAACCTGGCCATTGAGAGGCTCAGGTGAAGCAGATGAAAAGGAGATGAGGGGTGCGCCTCATTGCTTCTATCCCTGATCAGGGAGAGCATCAAAGAAAGTGTGGGAGTTCAGAAAGTAGGAACTCTCTCCACATTATTGACTCGATTAGATCTTGGGTATTTATCTCAATGCTGCAACCATGTAATGGGAGCAAAGAGAGGACACACTGAATAGTGGGGGATAGATTGCTTATCCCTACCTTCCACCAATTGCCTTACTTGAAGGACTTTTCCTGCTTAGGACAAATATAAACAAACACAGGCATTGCCTCTTAAGGAGGGCTTCAGACAGTTTGCCCGGTCAAATAACAGACCGGGTCTCCAGACTACATGAAGAAGAAGTATTTATACCTCAAAGCAAATGCTAAATAGCAAAGCAAGCAAGTTCAAAGAACTTAGGCAACTAAAGTACCTGAAAAAGTCAAACTTATTAGCAAACAAGTCAACAGTCAAAATCAAAAGGAAATGAACCAATAGTCAACCACAGAGGGACCAATTGTGCAAGGCACAAAGACTCAAGCATATGAGTCACCTACAAAACAAATGTTAGCACATGATAAACAAACCAACTCAATCAAAATTGAAAGGTCTTTGGGGCATTGGTGCTCAACCTGAAACAGATGAACTCAACATAAGCTTAGAAGACCACTAGGACTAGCCTAGGGTCAAAGATGGAAGAAAAAGTCAAGGCAGCAAGAAAAAGTCAACCCAAACCAAGTTTAAACATTCAAGAAGCATCCTCAATTGGATTCGTAATAAAATCATGCATCAATGTCATTTCATGTGCAAAGGGATGCAAAGCATGGCAAGAGAAGCATACAAAAGTCAACAGCAAAGACTTCATTCAAAAGTCAACTCAAACATTTTCAAAAATCATGAAATAAATCACACTCAATCCTAACATCTAGCATGGTATACATGTAAAATTTCATAGCATTTGGATGAGAGGAAGGCACTCAAGTAAAATCATGAAGTCAAATCAAATTTAAGTAAGCATGGTGAAAGTCAACAAGCATGGGTCAACTTCAAAAAATCATATCAATTTGAAAACAGAAGAGAAATGAATGAGATTAACACCAATGGAAAGCTTGAGATGTCTAGTTATCACATGTGAAATTTCATGGTCATACAATAAGATTTGAGAATTTCACAAAAGATTTGGCAAGGCATAGCACAAAAAGTCAACAAATGACCACATATGGAGGAAAATTCTCAATCAAATGGAAAACAGCAAGATTAATTCCAAGAAAATTCATACACAAACTAGACATGTGATATGTGATTCATGCAAAATTTGAAGTGATTTGGATAAGAGGAAGCATGTGAACAAAAATTGGGAAAATACATGATCATTCATATAGCAACAAATGTAACACATAACTTCAAAAAATCATAACTCTCAATCCACAAATGATAAATGCACAAACTTTATATGGAAATGAAGGTCAATGTGTCTAGTTTCACCACAAAAAATTTCAAAGGCATTGGATATAACATGAGTATTTCACAATTGAAATGGCACAATGTATCATTTATGCACACATGTTGGAAAATCATTTATCATTTAAAATCCCGAACATGGAAAATTAATTAAAATTCACCATAAAATACTAGACTCAATTGTGATCATGATGGAAAAAATTTCATAATTTTTGGATGAAAATTGAATTAAAAAAGAATTGTTTAAGTTGAGTGAAATAATGGATGCAATATGAACAAAAGGCATGGCAAATGGGGTCAACATGGTCAACGCAGTGGCAGTCTTGTAATTCGGAGTTCACTAATTAAAACTCTGCGTTTTGATGGGGGGGAACGAAATGTTCCTATTGGTTCTCAGCCAATGGAACAGTGCACAGCCAAAGGTTCAAATTTTCTGGTTTTCACATAAACCCTTAGGGTTTCTAACAGTATGGCAAGCATTCAACATCAATGTTCAACATTCAAACAACAACTTTCAAATGGAATAGATCAAACAGCCATTGCAAAACAGCATGTCCCTCATGTAATCGATCAAAATAACATCAAATGGACAGCAACAAACTAATCATGGCATTGGCATAGTGGATATCATACAAACATCATATGACAAAACCCAACAAACCAAGTGGAATTTCTGTTTTAGCTGGAAAATAACAAAGTTCAACAGCATAGCAGTAACATTCATCATCTTGTAACCAAACGAAATAAACAACAGCATTCAATACAAATAAACATAACATGAATCAAGGTGGATTTCTGGACATGTTCATGAGGTTCAAAACAACAGCACACATTCATGTTCTTCATGCAAGCATCAACATGAAACAAATTTCGAACAACCATCACAACAGCATAGCATTGACAAATCACATGAGCACGACTCATGCACCAACAGACCAACAGCAAGAAAAAAATTACTGGACAGTTGAGGTTTAACAGCAGCAGGGTTTCTTAAGGGTTTATGCAGCTGGGCATCATGAACATCAACATCATTCGACCAAACAAACAGACAACAGCATGGTATTATCAACATCAGTTTCATGTTTATGGTTCATCAACATTAAACACGTTTCAAGCACAAAACACACAATGTCATGGCCTTAATGAACGACAAGCAACATCAACCAATAACCAAGTATACATTACTCATGTGAAAATCTGGACAAGGAAGTTTTGCAAAACAGCAGTATGATATCATCATCATATTCATGGTTTATTAACAGCATGCCAAACGTACATCAAATAAACCAGTTTCTATCATACAGTCACAACAGCAGGGCATTGGTATCATGTTCAGCCACATCAAACAAAAATGATTCAACCAAACCACACAACATAAGCATGAAAATCTAGGCATATTAAGATAGCAAAACAGCAGCAAGCATATTCAAGCAATCAGCATCATGAACGAAACTAGACCAAGTCTCACACAACAACATCATCATCTCATGATCTTAATCATCGAACAACAATCGAAACAAGCAAATCACACAACAGTACATAAACAGCATGGTTCTATGATTTGAGAAACAACAGCATACAACCATCATCATCATTCAAACAGCAACCAAACAACAGCCTTCAAATGCAATTCATGAGGGTTTTCTAAACTGCAGCAGGATTTAATTAGCATGGCAGTAGTAATGCTCTTCAATGCAAACATGTTATACACAACAAAACCAATACAAACATGAAAGATTTCTAGGCATGAGTTTAAGGTTTGAAAACAACAGCATCAAGTTCATATTCATCATGAAATTTCAACAAAACCAGAAAGTTTAAACAAGCATATCATCAGTATCATCAAGCATCAAACAACAAGAATATAATGTCCAAATTCATTAAATCAACTCCAGCAATGCAAATCGACCAAAAGTTCATTTGTAACAAAAAAAGAAAAGCAGATTTCTCCATCAAGAGAACACCATTTCAAGCAAACTTTACTTCCTCAGAATCAACATAAGATGATCTTTCATGAACATATCATAGCATGGCATATAATGGAAGTCGATTCACTTACTTGTTTTTGAAGAAAATGTGAAACAGTGGTGTATTGATGATTTAAGCTCAAACAGTTGTCAATGATGGTTGGTAGTGATGAAGACTTGAAGGAAATTGACTTAACCAGTTCAAATTCAGCTCGAGCTCACAAATGCCATGGCTGATGCTTTGAGAAAACAGAGCTCCAAGATGAAATCCCAGCTGGTGAAGGAGGCTGTAACAAGGCTCCAAATGATGTTTGGATGATGAAGGATGCAAGGGTTCTTTGATTTCTTTGAATGGTTTCTGCAGAAAATATTGTTTTGCCAAAATGCACAATGAGGGAATGAGAGTATTTTTGGTCGTGTGGCTGTCAAGCTAGGGTTGCAATCAGCAGAGGCAAGGCTTTATGTAGTCTGTTTAAGCTCCTTTAATCAATTGGTAAGCTGGTTTATGCGTAATGATTCAAATTGGCAATTTTGCTAATTGTGTCCACAAGTGAAAAGGAGGTGTGTTTGTGGTCGAGTGGGCTGGGCACAGGCTGTACAGACTATGCAAAATGCTGTTTTGTTGTTTGCTTTTGACTGCTGTACTTGCTTTCATTTATTTGGAGCCAATTGCCAATTTTCAAGTTTTTGCATTTTGGTCAAAATGATGGTGTAATGGTGGTATGGTTATGATTTTAAGCTTGAGGCAAGTCACAAATGATATATGGAACATTTCCCAATTGGCCAAATCAAGAAAAAGTCAAAGAATCAAAAAGTCAAAGTTTGGTCAAACTTTGAATCTAAATGAAAAAGGTCCAAAAATGCCATTTTGATTGGTAGGGTTTTGATGAGTGAAATTTATATTTTTGGAAAGAGGATGAAAAATGTGGTGTGTAGGAAAAAACCCCACCAAATTTGGCCTTATGGTTTGAGAGATATGGCTTGTTGAAGTTCAAAAATTGGTGAAAATGATTTGATCATATCTTGACAACCACACATGGGATTTGAGAGTTCTTGGACTTTTTGAAAATGGGAAGACAAGATCTTCAACTTTCATGTTGGGCAAAAATTCATTTGAAGCTTGTATCATGATGCAAGTTGAGGATCAAGAAGTTTCCATTTTTGGCAGTTGAAATTACAGGTCCACTTTCTATTTCTGGAAAATTTCTGATTTGACTTGATTTTCTTCCATGATGAGGTTGAACATGATAGATGAGGCTTATACAAGCATGAATGAACTCCTTCAGACCAATTCTATCCATCAAATCCTGATTAAATCCTCAGTTGACCAAGTTTGACTTTCTGTTGACTTTTCTAGGGTTTTGGATGACTGATGCATTTCTGATGAATTCCAAACCCTAATTCTTTGAGAACTTGACTTCAAATGATGTCCCAAGATGTATGAACCTTTGATTATTGATCATGGTGCCCAAATTCTGCAAGAATGGCCACCATCCACTGCTTTGACTGATCAATGACTGACTTTGACCTAATTGCTGATGATTGCTTCAACTGCAAGCAACAAGGTTAGACTGACAATATTTTTGTACTTTTTGAATGATAAACACATGAAAGCAAAGATATACAAATGCAAAGTATGCTTGGTGATCAAGAAACAAACCTACAAGGCAATCTACCCACTAGGAGGGAAGCAAAGGCATGCAATGATCCTTGAGGCCATGATATGATATGATATGGGCCATGAGGGATCTTAGGGCCCAAAATTGGGGTCTTACAGATACCTTGGAGTAAGCCTAATTGTTGTAAACAAGTTAAATCGGGGTACCTGGTGGAAGCGACGCCTCGCTGCTGGAAGCGCTCGAATTGCTCTTGCTGATAGTTGTCATCTCCGGATCGGAAGATGATATTTCCGAAATTTTGATTTCCCGCCATTGTGATGAATTTTTGAAGGGATGATTTGGAAAGAAAAAGAAATGTATTTGATATGAGAGAATTGTTTGTGGTGAATGAAGGAAGTTTTGGTAGGTATTTATAGGAGAAGGATTGGAAGGTAGAAAGAAAAAGTGGTTGAAGAGTAATTAAGTGTGGTAAACGAAAAAATGAATGGGGAAGGTAAAAATTAAAGTGTAACGTTCGTCTCCAACGGCTCCCTAACGTTCACATGTCTGAGGGGCGTTACGCTCGTCACAAGGCTGTGACGTTCGTAACAGGCGTTTTGCGTGCCGTTCGTCATGGAGTGTGTGACGCTCGTCACACAGTCCTTTTTGGCAAGGCTTCAGTAGCGCTTCACAGAATTACTTTGGTAGCGTATTTTAATGTTTCATTTTGCTTATGATCATTTTTAGTCTGCAGTTTTAATGTATTGTGCACGCTTACTTGCTTTGTATAATAATAATAGGTAACATCAGTAGAGCATAATAGCCATTGCATAATAAAATTAACTAAACAGCTTCAATAAAAATGATCATAATGTATTACAGTGAAAGAAAACAATGAAATGAAATAGAAATAAACATGAATTCAAATAACATTAATGAAAAATCTAGCCTAAAACTAAATAACTTAGAAAGAAAAATAACTAAATTCCATCTATCTTCGGATCTCTGGCCGGAGGAGCAAAAGAGTTAACATGATGCCGTAACATACGTAACTGACTTGCCGTGCTGCTCATGTATTCTAGGATTTCAAGTCTCAAGCTGTGGAAATCTTCCCTGAGGGCGTCTTGTTCTGACATCAAGGCTTCAATGACGGTTTTAATATCTGTTCCTGGCATATGATATCGGAGATCAGGCATGGCTGATTCTTCGGTCAGGACAGGCTGAGGAGGAGGATCAATATCATAGTAGCCGGAAGGTGTCTGAGGGTCAGATTCAGCAAGAGAGATATGGTCAACATAGTGCTCATAGTCATCACAAATCTCATAATCCTGGATGGATTCAGTGGATCCAGCAGGAGTTGGGGTTTCATTCAGATTATAGAGCCAGTTCCTTTGATTGTGAACACTAGTTCTAGGATCGGGCATGGTGAATAGGCAGAGAATCTGGTTATCAATAATAAGCTCGAACTCATCAGACCCTATGTTTGCTATAAACATAGTGTTGAAGAGGAAAGGTATACTCATAGTAGTAATGCCACAAAAGGGCTAAGGTCAAGCATAGGCTGACGTAATCCAATAGCATTACCTATCATAGTGATCAAACCGCCTATTCTAATGGGTGCTCGCTCATCCTGGATAAGGTGGTCCAAATTAGCTAACATAAAAGTAGCACCGTTTACTGGACGGTTCTGGGAAGCACAAAATATGATGAAGAGTTCATCACGTGAAACTGAAGTACTATTTGGCTTCTTCCCAAATAAAGTGTGGGTCAGGATCTTATGGAAATAGCGAAAAGCCGGGTTATGTATGTTTCCAGAGAGAAACTCATGTTCCTCGGGCTTATCATTTCCAGTCAGCTTACCCCAAAAATGTTCAAGCTCTCTATATTCAAAAAGTTCTTCCTGGCTTACAGTGAATGTATCAAAGGAGGTAGGAAAACCCAAAAGGTTCGTGAAGTCTCTAATATTAAATTGGTACTCCATATTGAACATTCTGAACTGGATAAAACCTCTGCTAATTCCTTTTCCATGGCTAGGTAGATAGATTAATGAACTAAGGAATTCTAGTGTGAGTCTCCGGTAGGTGGTGAAATGTCTCAGGATAGGGGAGGTCTCCCATCCTATCTGATTCAGCAAAAACAGGACACTCTGTCTCAGTCCAAGGGCAGTCATAGCCCAATCATCAGCATATAAACTAGGTAGCATCTCTCTAGCGGCTAGTTCTTCAAACTTTCGTTTCTGAGCCATTCCTCTGAACTTGATACCCATACGATCAGAATGTCCCATCTGGTTAGTGTTAGCTAGAGAAAAGAAACATGAGTTTAAGTCAGGATTTGGCCAAATGCCGAAAGAAGAAAGAATTATTATTATTAATATATATATATATATATATATATATATATATATATATATTATATATATTTTTTTTTTTGAATAAATCAATAATGAATACTAAATAGAAATTAAAAGGAATAATTAAGAGAAAAATAGGGAATTGATAGTAATAATAGAATAATAAAATAACAAATTAATTTGTGGGTTGTCTCCCACTAAGCGCTTTGTTTAAATGTCGCAAGCTCGACAAAGAAACTGTTAAATATAGTCTATGAGTCCTGGGGGCGTTTCGTCTAAGTGTAGAATCTGCGAATCCTCGTTGGTTTCCGCATAGTGATAATGTTTCAGACGTTGCCCGTTTACGGTGAACGGTTCTGTAGATTGTCCTTTTATTTCTACTGCTCCACTGGGAAAGATTTTAGTGATATGAAAAGGTCCTGACCATCTGGATCGTAGTTTTCCCGGGAATAACTTTAGTCTAGAGTTAAATAAAAGTACTGCGTCGCCTTGCTTGAAGATTTTCCTTGATATACGCTTGTCATGCCATTGTTTTGTTCTTTCTTTATAGATTTTGGCATTTTCATAGGCGTCTCTTCTGAGTTCCTCTAATTCGTTTATGTCAAGGATTCTCTTTTCACCGGCGGCTTTATAATTCAAATTTAAATTTCTAATAGCCCAATAGGCTTTATGTTCTAATTCTACCGGGAGGTGACAGGATTTTCCATAAATGAGCTTAAATGGGGTCGTCCCTATGGGAGTTTTATAAGCAGTTCGGTATGCCCATAAAGCTTCTGGTAATTTCAATGACCAATCTTTCCTTGAAGTGGCGACCGTTTTTTCTAGTATTTGCTTGATTTCTCTATTAGATACTTCCACTTGTCCACTGGTTTGAGGGTGGTAAGGTGTTGCTATCCTATGTCTCACTCCATATTTAAGTAGTAGTTTTTCGAGTACCTTGGATATAAAGTGTGATCCACCATCACTGACTACTATTCTTGGGATGCCAAATCTCGGAAATATTATATTTTTAAAGAGTCTAGTTACTACTCGGGTGTCATTTGTTGGAGAAGCTATAGCTTCGATCCATTTTGATACGTAGTCAACTGCCACGAGTATGTATTTGTTACCGAAAGAGGATGGAAAGGGTCCCATGAAGTCTATCCCCCACACGTCAAAAATCTCTACTTCCAAAATACCTTTTGTGGCATCTCGTCACGTCTAGATATGTTTCCCGTGCGTTGACATCTGTCACACTCCTTAATAGCCGCATGTACGTCCTTCCATATAGTTGGCCAATAAAAGCCAGCTTGTAGGATTTTAGAGCAGGTCTTGGATGTACTTGTGTGTCCGCCATAAGGCGCAGAGTGACAGTGTTGGATTATATTTTCTACCTCTTCTTCGGGTATACATCGACGGAAAATACCATCGGGGCCTCTTTTGAAAAGTAAGGGATCATCCCAGTAATAGTGTTTTATGTCGTGGAAGAATCGTTTCTTCTGTTGGTAAGATAAAGTAGGTGGAACTATTCTGGCAGCTAAATAATTGACTAGATCAGCGTACCATGGTATGACAGATATAGCTAAGGTGGTTTCTACTTGCATGTCGGAGTTGTTCTCTTCCAAAGTAGCTATGAGTTTATCATACGAGAAATCATCATTAATGGATGTTCTTTCTGGTTCAAGGTTCTCAAGTCTAGAGAGATGGTCTGCTACTACGTTTTCAGTTCCTTTCTTGTCCTTGATTTCTAAGTCGAATTCTTGCAGTAACAAGATCCATCTTAGGAGTCTAGGTTTAGCATCCTTTTTTGTTGTAAAAGGTACCTGATAGCAGCGTGATCAGTGTAAACTATTATTTTGGCTCCTACCAGGTAAGAACGAAATTTATCTAGCGCAAATACCACTGCTAGGAGTTCTTTCTCGGTTGTGGCATAATTCATCTGTGCTTCATCCAGGGTTCTGCTAGCGTAATATATAACGCGAAGCTTTTTATCCTTTCTTTGTCCTAAAACAGCACCTACAGCATAATCACTGGCATCGCACATTATTTCGAATGGTTCATTCCAGTCTGGTGTCTGCATAATGGGTGCGGAGATCAATGCTTGTTTAAGAGTTTGAAATGCTTTTAAACAGTTATCGTCGAATATGAATTCAGCATCTTTCATCAACAGTCCGGTTAAGGGTTTAGTTATCTTAGAGAAGTCTTTGATGAATCGTCGGTAAAAACCGGCGT
Source organism: Lathyrus oleraceus (assembly GCF_024323335.1). NCBI lineage: Eukaryota > Viridiplantae > Streptophyta > Magnoliopsida > Fabales > Fabaceae > Lathyrus > Lathyrus oleraceus. The sequence continues at coordinate 166,129,635 of NC_066581.1, read as the reverse complement.
GTCCTAAAAAGCTTCGTACTTCTCTCACAGTTCTTGGGGGTTGAAGATTTTCGATTACCTCTATTTTGGCTTTGTCTACTTCAATTCCTCTGTTCGAGATGATGTGTCCTAAAACAATGCCTTCTTGTACCATAAAGTGGCACTTTCCCAATTAAGTACTAAGTTTACTTTTACACATCGTTCCAGAACTCTTTCCAGGTTTTCAAGGCATTCTTCGAAACTTTGTCCGTATACAGAAAAGTCATCCATAAATACTTCCATGATGTTTTCGAGAAAGTCGGCGAATATTGCCATCATGCATCTTTGAAAAGTTGCAGGGGCATTACACAGACCAAACGGCATTCGTCTATAAGCGAAGGTACCAAAAGGGCATGTGAATGTTGTCTTTTCTTGGTCATCAGGGTGAATTGGTATTTGAAAGAAGCCTGAATAACCGTCTAAATAACAGAAATGTGAATGTTTAGCTAATCGTTCTAACATTGGTCAATGAATGGTAAAGGGAAATGATCTTTTCGGGTTGCTTTGTTTAGTTTCCTATAATCAATGCACATTCTCCATCCCGATTCGATTCGTTTAGTTATAGTTTCTCCTTTTTCGTTTTCAATAACGGTTATGCCTCCTTTCTTTGGTACAACGTGTACAGGACTAACCCATTTGCTATCAGATATAGGATATATAATACCTGCTTCTAATAACTTGGTTATTTCTTTCTTTACTACCTCACTTAGGATCGGATTTAGTCTTCTCTGGTGTTCCCTAGAGGTTTTACAGTCTTCTTCTAACATGATGCGGTGCATACAAATAGAAGGGCTTATTCCTTTGAGATCGGTGATGTGGTATCCTAGTGCGGTTGGATATTTTCTTAAGATATGTAGGAGTTTTTCTGTTTCGAGTCTTCCTAGATCTGCATTAACTATCACAGGTCGTTCAAGTTCTAAGTCTAGGAATTCATATCTCAGATTTTTGGGAAGTGTTTTCAAATCAGGGGTTGGTTTGTTAAGACACTGCGTAGGATCCGGTGTTATTGCTAGGCATTGTTTAGATTTGTCCTCTAAAAGATAGTCTGATGATTTGTCTTCTCCTGACTCTGCTTCTTTTATGCATTCATCGATGATATCCATGAAGTAACATGTATCTCTATTGCAGGTGCTTTCAAGAATTGGGAAAGAATGAATTCAATTTTCTCTTCACCTACTTCGAAGGTGAGTCGTCCTCGTTTTACGTCTATGATTGCACCGGCAGTTGCTAAGAATGGTCTTCCTAGTATAATAGGTGTCGTATCATCTTCTCTAATGTCCATAATTGTGAAGTCAGTGGGAATGTAAAACTGACCTATGCGTACGGGAACGTTTTCAAGGATTCCTACAGGATATTTGATGGAACGATCTGCTAATTGCACAGACATTTTGGTCGGTCTTAATTCTCCCATTTCCAGTTTCTTACATATGGATAAAGGCATAACGCTAATTCCGGCTCCTAAATCGCATAAGGCTTTGTCGATGACAAATTTTCCTATGTGACAGGGTATAGAGAAACTACCCGGATCCTTGAGTTTAGGGGGCATGTTTTGGATTATAGCGCTACATTCGGCAAGGAGTGTAACGGTTTCGCTATCCTCAAGTTTCCTCTTATTAGAAAGAATTTCTTTTAAGAATTTAGCATATGAGGGCATCTGCGTGATAGCTTCGGTAAACGGAATTGTAACGTTTAATTGTTTAAGGAGATCAACAAATTTTCTAAATTGGCCTACATCTTTGGTTTTAACAAGCCTTTGAGGGTAAGGTATAGGTGGTTTGTAAGGTGGTGGAGGTACATAAGGTTCCTTCTTTTCTAGGGTTTCCTTATTACTCTCTTCCTTTTCCTTAGGTTCACTTTCCTCAGTAGATTTCTTAGGGTTTTGGTTTTCTATCCTTGGGTCAGACGGTCCTTCCACTTCCGTTCCACTTCTCAATATAATTGCATGAGCTTGGCTTCTCGGATTGGGTTGGGGCTGTCCAGGGAATGTACCAGTTGGTGCAGCAGTAGGTGCTTGTTGTTGAGCTACTTGAGATATTTGCGTTTCTAGCATTTTGTTATGGGTAGCCAGGGCATCTACTTTGCTTGCTAGTTGTTTTAGTTGTTCGCCAGTGTGTATGTTCTGGTTTAAGAAATCTTTATTGGTTTGTTGTTGGGAAGCTATAAAGTTTTCCATCATGATTTCCAAGTTGGATTTTCTAGGGGTATTATTGTTAGGATTCGGTTTCTGATATCCTGGAGATATAGATGGGGCTTGATTTGGAGACTGTCCAGGTGCGTATAAAGCATTATTACTCTTATATGAGAAGTTTGGATGGTTCTTCCAATTTGGGTTATAGGTATTCGAATAGGGGCTTCCTTGAGCATAGTTTACTTGCTCTGTTTGGATTCCAGTCAAGAGTTGACATTCCGCAGGAGTGTGGCCTTGGATTCCACAGACCTCGCAATTCTGAGTTATAGCAACCACGGCTGCTGGAGGCGATACGTTTAAACTTTCAATTTTCTGGACCAAAGCATCCACTTTTGCATTGACGTGATCAAGGTTACTTATCTCGTACATGCCAGTTTTCGGTTGAGGTTTTTCCACATTCGTTCGTTCGGTTCCCCACTGATAGTGGTTTTGGGCCATGCTCTCGATAAGCTGGTAAGCATCAGCGTAAGGTTTGTTCATTAATGCACCACCTGCAGCGGCGTCTATTGTTAACCTTGTATTGTATAAGAGACCATTATAAAATGTGTGAATTACTAACCAGTCTTCCAAACCATGGTGTGGGCAAAGTCTCATCATGTCTTTGTATCTTTCCCATGCTTCGAAAAGAGACTCGTTGTCTTTCTGTTTAAATCCGTTTATCTGGGCTCTTAACATAGCTGTTTTGCTTGGTGGAAAATATCGGGCAAGAAAAACTTTCTTCAACTCGTTCCATGTGGTGACTGAGTTGGAAGGAAGAGATTGAAGCCATCTTCTAGCGCTATCTCTTAATGAGAAAGGAAAAAGACGAAGTCGAATCGCCTCTGAAGTGACACCATTAGCTTTAACAGTATCAGCATATTGAACAAATACGGATAAATGAAGGTTTGGATCTTCGGTAAGATTTCCAGAGAATTGGTTCTGTTGCACAGCCTGCAACAACGAAGGTTTAAGTTCAAAGTTGTTTGCTTCGATTGCGGGCGGAGCAATACTTGAATGTGGTTCATCTTGCGATGGAGCGGCGTAATCTCTAAGAGCACGAGCTGGTTCTGCCATCTCGGTTAAAGAAGGAAAAATGTTTTTGAAATCTGGAAGGTTTATAGGAGGGAGATTGTTTTCAGCACGATATTCCCGAATTCGTCGTAAGACTCGGAGATATAGTTCGATATCGTTGATTCGTAAATAGAGCGGTTCACCTTGAGAGCGAGTGCGTGGCATACAAATCAACGAAAGAAAGAAAATAGAAGAAAAAGAAACCTTAGTCTCTACAGCGTAACGGAAGAGTTACGATATCGATTGAATAAAAGTCCCCGGCAACGGCGCCAAAAACTTGATCGCTCGACTGGGTGAGTCGAGAATGGGATACAAACTGCAAGTGCACAGTTCTATCGCGTAGTTTTAAAAGATATCGATCCCACAGGGACTTATGAATCGATATACCGTTATCTAAGGTTACTACGTAAATCTAAGGTGAAAATGTTTGATTGTTTGGGGAAAAGCTAAGATCTAAACTAATATCTAGATTAAATATCAATAAAACGGATATCGGTATGTAGTTCGTCAAAACTAGGGAATCAAGTCTTTGTTGGTTTCTTGGTTTTAAAATGAATCGTTTCGGTTAACTTTATTGGTTAAAGGTTCTATCTCAAACTCTCGCTCTGTTGAATAAACCATGATTTTATATTAATGTTGCTGTCACTTATAATTAAGTCAAAAACCATATTTTGAAAACAATAAAGTTGCAGAAACTCTTTTTAAGAAAATACTGACCGTTTTAAACACCCTTATCTCAAACTCTCGCTCTGTTGACTTAGGTTATATAATTAAATCCAAATGCTTAACTCTCGTCCTCACATTCAATCTTTAAAAATACTTTTTGGAAAAGGTCAGAATTTAATTAACTCTAAAACTTGCTCTCGCCCTGATCTAGAATTAATGCCTAACTTACACTGTCCAGTTAAAATCTCAAACTCTCGCTCTATTGATTTTAACTTCTTTATGTCTTTTACTTTTGTAAAAAATCTTGTTATTAAACCTGTAAGTTGAAACCGTAAAAAGATTGATTTTGATTTTAAGTTTAAATAGACCGACTCAGTCTTGATCCCTTATTCTGCTTACTTTACATACCGATACCTAGGCAAATTAGCCAGACATGCTAAATAAATAAGAATTTATATCATGCATAAACAGACTCATTCCAGGCAGGCAATATGAATAAACAATAGAATAAAACATTAAAAATTAAATAACAATTAAAGAACCTGAATGCGTAATACAATGGTCTTGAACACTCCACCACAAGCCGGTAGGATTTGTTCTTGGATTCTTCAATTAGACAGTAAATTAAATCAAGGAAATAAAACTGGAATATAACGTAAGGTTAAATCCGGTAGAAAGTTGCACAATAGTTTCCGGTGTAGAAACTATTATGCAAAAAATATCTAAAAGCTAAAACTGGAAAGGTAAATTTGCAAGGGAAAAAGAATGTAAAGCTTGCAAAAGAAATAAATAAAATAAACAATGCTAAGTTGCTGGAAAGGAAGAAAAATAAGCAAAGGCGTGAAAAGAAAATTTGGCAGAGCTTCGGCAAACTGAGCGTGCAAAAACTGAGAGTTTTTTAGGTTTGTGAGATGGCTATTTATAATAGCCTTGGTAACTGCATTCCGTTTCCCACGAGTCTTCAGCATGGCTAAATACACGGCGTGGGCATAGGACACGAACTCTCTCAACGTTCTTCTTCAATTCTTCTGAGAGCGTGACTTGCGCCAAAAAGCTAGTGGAATGGTGTGACGCTCGTCACACCATGTGTGACGCTCGTCACAGGGATGCTTCTAGTGTGACGCTCGTCACAACCCTTGTGACGCCCGTCACAGGCACAACGTGCGCTTTCTTTTGGGCTGGGCTTGGTCTTTGATATTTGTTTCCTTTTTACTCCTTTCTACACCTCCTTTTCTTCCCTTTTTCACTTTTGCTTCAAAATGGGTACCTGATGTAAATAGAAAAGAAATACTGCATAATATCTGATAAAATGGGATAAATCAAAGTAAATGATAATATAATCTAATTGAATTAAGTCTTCAAATGTGATATAATTTCATGTTATCAGAGGTTTCTGCAAATACTCTTTTATCTTCTCAAAAGCCCTTTGACAATCTTCATTCCACCTGATAGTCTGATCTTTCCTCAGCAATTTGAAAATTGGCTCACACGTGGTTGTTAGGTGAGAGATGAACCTTGCAATGTAGTTCAACCTCCCTAAGAAACTACGGACTTGCTTCTCTGTTCTTGGCTCTGGCATTTCCTGTATTGCTTTCACTTTGTCAGGATCCACCTCAATCCCTTTTCCGCTAACAATAAAACCCAGCAATTTTCCCGATCTCACCCCGAAAGTGCACTTGTTCGGATTAAGTCTCAGTTTGAATTTCCTCAAACGCTCAAACAGTTTCTGCAAATTCACCAAATGTTCTTCTTCTGTCTGAGATTTGGCAATCATATCATCCACATAAACCTCGATTTCATGATGAATCATATCATGGAACAGAGTCACCATTGCTCGCTGATATGTTGCTCCGGCATTTTTCAGACCAAACGGCATCACCTTGTAGCAGAAGGTGCCCCATGGGGTTATGAAAGTTGTCTTTTCCATGTCTTATGGTGCCATCTTGATTTGGTTATAGCCAGAAAAGCCATCCATGAAGGAGAATACCGAGAACTGAGCTGTATTATCCACCAAAACGTCGATGTGAGGTAATGGGAAATCATCTTTAGGGCTAGCTCTGTTCAGATCCCGGTAGTCGACACACATCCGTACCTTTCCATCCTTCTTAGGTACTGGGACGATGTTTGCAACCCATGGCGGATAATTGGTGACTGCTAGAAACCCTGTATCCAATTGCTTTTGCACTTCTTCCTTTATCTTGACAGCCATCTCTGGTCTTGTTCTACTGAGCTTCTGCTTGACCGGAGGACAACCTTCTTTGAGAGGCAAGCGGTGTACCACGATGTCTGTGTCCAGCCCGGGCATGTCCTGATAAGACCAGGCGAAGATGTCAACGTATTCTTGCAGCAATTCAATCAGCCCTTTCTTCACATCATCTCCCAAAGCAGCCCCTATCTTGATTTCTCTCTTGGCGTCCTCGGTGCCGAGATTAATCACTTCAACAGACTCTTGATGCGGTTGAATGATTCTTTCTTCCTGTTTTAATAACCTGGTAAGTTCTTCAGGGAGTTCACAGTCTTCATCACCCTCTTCTTCAGCTTGAAAGATTGGATTTTCAAAGTCGAAGCAAGCCATAGCAGAACCGTTATCAATAGGATCCGATGTTGTGCATCTGCATGAGTGATGGTATGTGCTTATGAGTGTGAACAAGAAGTGAAAACTAAACAAAACATTGCCATTTTTTTATTTTGAAAAACTGCAAAAATAGAAAGACAGGGAACGAAATATTTGAATGCAAAAATACGTCCTTTATTTATGATAAAAATGCAAGTGTCACATAGATGGGCCCTACAATGAGTCATTACGCCCTGGGCGGAACGTAAGACTTGGATATGCATGAATAAACAAAGAAAATTACTCTTCAAGAAGAGTGACTTGGATAATCTCTTCAGAAGACCAATTGTTGATGACTTCACCCGGGATCCTTGGACGCACCCAGTTGTCAATGTCACAATCACTATCCCTATCTTCTTTATTGACTACAGAGACTTGACCATACTGAATGATGCCAGCACTGGAGAAAGTGATCGGCCCCTGACGAGTCTGAGGCATTGAAGTACACACATCCGAAACATCGGAATCCATTTCAGTTACATCATGGATTACAGAATCAGTAGGAACAACATCTGCGAATTCATTAGTAGCATCTTCAAACCCTTCTTCCTCAACCCCTTCCGCAGACTCTTTGACAGACAGACCCTTAACCTGGAGGATACCTTTGTCGAGCAAGGCCTGGATACCCTGTTGTAGCTTCAAACAACCTCCGCCCTGAGTAGCACAATCCAAACAACCCTTCCCACAACCGGGGAAAACGTCGGCCTTCAACAAGCATCCTTTGACATCCGACAATGGAGTCTTCAGCTTCAACACATCCTTAATGGACTTGGCTTCTCCCTCTACCAAATTAACGTTCGCACCACCATGCTAGGGCATGGGATTGTTGACGACATTCGGAGCTGGTGCAAGGTCGATGGCCTTTGAATCTATGAGGTCCTGAACTACGTGCTTAAAAGCTTTGCAGTTCTCAATATTGTGGCCAGGTGCCCCAGAGTGGAAGCTACACCTAGCGTTGGCGTCGTAACCCACCGGAAGTCTACCAACAGGAGGAGCCAGAGTGCGCAATTGCACAAGTTGTAGTTGTTGAAGACTAGAAAGCAATTGGGCGTACGACATTGGAAGGGTGTCGAAACGCCGGTCCATCATCCTTTGCCTCTGTTGATAAGCGGGTCTGTTACCCGGTTGTTGCTGCTGTTGATACTGAGCTGGTTGACGTTGTGATTGTTGTTGTTGTAGTGGTGCTGCAGCTGGAATGGTCACCCCTGCGGCAGTACCTGTTATGCAAGACATGCTAATGAATATGCAAATGCAATGACATGTTTATCAATTCCAAAGGTATTCTACCCCCTTGATTCCAGTCTCACATTTGATAAACAGTGTAAAAAAAAGACTAAGCCGTTGATGAGAACCAAGAAAATTCCAACTAGAATCAAGTGGAAGATATAAACCCCACAGAAATGGATAAACATGTGTGAAGGATTATGAATGCAAAATGATGTGATGCAAAATGATGTGAATGCAGTGCAGTGGCATGGGAATCAGGATTACTGTATCTGCTTGAACATCTGTCAGGTTGCACTGTCTGGAGAGAAATTAAGAGTACACCAAACAAAGGTCATGGGATGGATCATGTTATCCTTAATATCAACCACCCATTTTGGCGGATTATGGTTTACACCTTATCAATACCCGAGTTTCATTGATATTAAGGATACCTGATCAGATCAACCATGAATCAAGGGTTTGTCGCAAGTCACGAGCATGGAGTTTAGGTTAAGAACCACCCAAAAGGAGTGTACTAAGGTTTAAACCTGCCAAACATGTTCTACAAAAGGTTCCCATAGTCATAATCCCATCTTTCAGATATTATCAGAGGAACGACTACTCGTATTCCAACAATATTCTCAAGAGAGACTCTTATGAGTGTAGTATCGCGTAACAATCGTATCAAATCTTACACTTGAACGACTTTCGCACTACGTCCTACGAATAGGCCAAGATGGGTTTGGTAAACTAAGGTCCTTGGCTTCTTAGGTCTATATTGGAACAAGTAATGTCTAACCACAACTTACTTATGTGACATTATTGATCTCAACATGACCTCCACCAAGTGAATGAGCTTGCAAGTCAACTCGCTAAGGAATACTCCACACAAGTTGACAGGACTATGCCATTCTCCTATCTTAAGTGCACTTGAGTTCGGGTATATAACTCATCTCACAAAGATCACCAAGCAGCCATAGCCAGCCAACAGATACAACAATGATATGTACACAATGCAATAAGGTAAAACAGGTAAATAAATAACTGTACAAAAGCATGAACACCCAATAGACAAACAAACTACAAAAGCTAGGAGGGACTCGCTTAGGGAAGATGGACCAGCAAGAGGTCAACTTCTTAAAGTCCCCAGCAGAGTAGCCAGCTGTCGCAACCTGAAAAATACAGTGTGCGAAAAAACAACCGGCGAAAGAGAATGACAGGAGAGTCGCCACTGTGCGTTATTCATCCCAAAGGAGGGAAAGGAAACGCTCGAAGTAAACCTGAAAAAAGGAAAGGACAAGACGGTCTCGCAACCAAATCTTGGGTTCGGGAGTCGGTTATGCGAAGGGAAGGTATTAGCACCCCTACGCATTCGTAGTACTCTACGGGATCCACTTTTATAGTTTTTGTCTAAAGGGTGCGGGTTTACCTAATGTGTTTATTTACTAAAAAGGTTAAGAGAAATGACTCGCGCGGATGTCGCATCCGCTGCATACGTATCTCATCTGAATATGAGAATCAGAGTCTTCGTAGCTCGGCTGACCTATGGGTTGGGGGGATGTGTGCTCGCTAAGACATCGCGTCTTATGCCTACGTATCTCATCTGGAATGAGAATCAGAGCAAGCCGTAGTTCGGCTAACTACGGGGTTATGGATTGGGTTTTGGACGAACGACGTCACTACGCAATCTACCGGATGCTCGACCTTTGGAGACTTACTCGCCTGTAGTAGAAGGAGTAAACGTGTTGCTTTGGGTTTTAGGGTTTGGGATGCTCGAGGGCAAACAGGTAGTCCTTGACGAAGGAACCGCGCTACATGTGGGGATATGAATACAAAACACAAAACATGTATCTCAAAGTAAAATGCCACCAAGGGGCCCAAACATTGTCTCCTATCGAGGTCTTCTAGCTAAGAAAGCGATAAAGTACGAGAAAAGGAAAAAATTACCACACGGATAAAGATCCGAAGCTATAACAGTTAAAGGAGCAAGAAACCCTGAAATCTCTCCAGCTGGACCGTCAAAGGAAATCAGTCAACACGAATAATCAGAATAAAACTCCAGGGGGGTATCCCACAAATAAAGTGGGAAACCACGCGAGTGTCTCTGCAAAAGCCATGTGAGCCCTCACAAAACTCGACAAAGGGTTAGAGCAACAGGATGAAATCAAGAGAAAACAATGCCATGGCAACGCAAAGACAGGTTAGAGAAACAAAATAGGGTAACCCAGAGTTGCCCCTAAATCAAAATGTAACCACATGAATAATTCCATCAAAATTCACAAAAGGCTCACAAAAAAGGTATCAAATTCACCCATAATACCTCATACATTTAGAGCATTCAAATTAAAGGCATAAAGATGATGTATATAGGGCAAACCTGATTGGAGAGCTTGATTGAAATTGAGTTGCACCCGTGAGGTTTACAAGTTGAGTTCCCTTCAGGGTTTGGAGGCTGCTCTGAGTTCTCTGTCAGGTCTTCTCTCACTATCTTTTTCCTCAGGGTTTTGTTCCAAGGAAATCTCAGAGTGTTTTGTTTCTCCTCAAAATCCCCCTTTGTTCTGTCTTCTTTCTCTCACTATCTTTTTCCAGTGAATCTCCCAGTGAATCTCCCAGTGTAACTCCAAGTGTGTTTTCCTCTACTGAAACTTCAGTATTTATAGACTGATTTTCGTGGGTAGTGGGCTCAAATGAGGGAGACCCAAGTCCAAAATAATTTATTATATTTTATTTATTTATTTTATTTATTTAATTAATTAATTAATTAATTAATTAATTAAATAATTTTTTTTGTTTTTTTTTGTTTTTTTGTTTTTTTGTTTTTTTTTTTTCAGGAAAAATGAAGGGTAAATTTTAGGGTATTACAGTGATATGTACTTCTCTTTGCATCTAAGGAATTCTAAAGGTGGTGGAACGATTGTATGTTGCATTCCTCTTCTGTACAAGTGGTTAATTCGCACTTGCCTCAGACACCTTCTTTTGTGGAGAACAAACAATGTCTACGGTGGTCTCAGAGAGTTATGTCTCTCACTAATGATGATATAGTTTGGTATGATCCTTCTTTGAGCAGTTTGAATATTATTGATTGTTGTGGTGAATTCTCTAATGTGCCTCTCATTGGTACACAAGGAGGAATCAACTATAACCCTGCTTTGGCTCGTCGTCAACTTGGGTTCCCCTTGAGAGACAAACCTAATAGCACTTTGTTAGAAGGTATTTTCTATCAGGAGGGTAAAGATCCACAACATTTAAAGCAGAAGATTGTGCATGCTTGGCATAATGTGCATAGGAAAGGAATATCCGAGCATGGTTCGTGCAATTGTGTAGCTTTGGAAGCTTATACTCTTTAGGTGAAGAAGAGAGTTTTGGAGTTGAAGATGCCTTATCCTTGTGAAAGACCTATATCTATGGTTGTGGTTAAGCCATTAACTCTCCCTAACCAAGATATAAAGGAGTTGGAAGACGCGCTCACCAAGATGAAGCAAGAGAAAGATATGTAGGAAGAGCGTTTTCGTGCTTTGAGCAAGAAGCATGAGGAGTTGCAGTTGGAGTCTAAGGACAAAGATGCACTTATTGAGCTACTTGAAGACCGAGTGACGAAGAGATAGAGAGAGCCCGAGGTTTCATCATCTAGCATGCCTCAGCCTTCCGTTGCTTGAAAGAAGATTGTTGATCAGCTTGTCCTCGAGAAGACTCAGATGAAGGCTTCTTTCGAGACCGAGATTTGATGCATTCGAAGGAAGTACACGCCTGCAACCAGATCTTCTGAAATTGTTGTTAGGGATCCTTAGGATGACTAGTCTCCTTTTCTCTTCTATTTTTTTTTTTGGTTTCTGAAATTGTACTCAGTGTAATCCTTCCAATTATATAAATGAAAAGAGATTTTTGGTCATATCAAATTGTTGCAATTATTGTTAAGAATATATATATTTGTAAATGATATAGTAAGTTCCTTGAAAATAAAAATAAATAAACAAGCATTGCATTTCATGCATAATTTTCATAAGCAGGTTTCTCTTTCGCTAGATGTCTCATTGGTGTTTCTTATGTGCTTCAGCCAAGCTGGCTCATCGATACAACACTCACGCTAATCATCTGAGAGTCATGGAACACTTGGAGTAAGAGAACAGAGAGTTGAAGAACGATATCACTCGACTGACTACCATGATGGAGTCAGTGCTAGCTGCCCAGAGTCAATCTTCTCCAATGCCCACAACTCCTCCTCCGAGGACTATTATTTCAGAGGTGGCTACCTCTACCATGCCCGATGCTATCGCTCATTTCAAACATACTATGCCCACCGGATTCTCGTGGGGAATGTCGTCTAACTTCATGCCTGAAGGCTTTGCTCCTACCTTTTCTTCCATGACGGCATCTAGCCTAGTCATCTCTGTGCCACCTCCCGTTGTACACACCTTGCCTCGTGTAGAGGATACCATTTATCACTCCGAGCCGTCTAAGGGTCCGGATGTCTACGAGAAAATGGATGAAATGAAAGATCAGTTTCTTGAGCAGCGCAAGTAATTGAAGATATTGAGGGGTAAGGATTTTTTTGGGAAGAGTGCTGCTGAGTTTGTTTAGTGCCCAACGTCAAGATCCCGGTGAAGTTCAAAATGCCTGAATTTGAAAAGTATAAGGGGAATACTTGTCCGCTCAGTCATCTAGTGATGTATGCTCGCAATATGTCTACTCATACCGATAATGATCAACTGTTGATGCATTATTTCCAGGACAGTTTGACCGGTGCTGCGCTCCGTTGGTATATGGGACTGGATAATGCAAGCATTCGCACTTTAAATGACCTGGGAGAGGCTTTTGTCAAGCAGTATAAGTACAACATGGACATGGCGCCTGATAGAGACCAACTAAGGTCTATGTCTCAGAAAGATAAAGAGACATTCAAAGAATATGCATAGAGATGGAGGGAATTGGCTGCCCAGATCACTCCTCCTTTGGAGGAAAAAGAGATGACAAAGATCTTTCTAAAGACCCTCAGTTCATTTTATTATGAACGTATGATTGCTAGTGCCCCCAGTGACTTTACCGAGATGGTAAACATGGGGATGAGGCTTGAGGAAGGATCCCGAGAGGGACGTTTGTCAAAAGATGAGGCATCGAGAAGTAAGAGGTATGGCAGTAGCTTCAACAATAAGAAGGACAATGAAGCGAATGCAATAAGTAGTGGGAGGCAGAGGAGGCCTCAGATCAGAAGGAAGCCAACATCCCGTCAACATCATCATCAAGTATCTTCCGTTATTCCGGTATTTTCTAATCAACAATCAACACCAGTTCAACAATCACAACGTCAACATCAACAACCGCAACAACGAGCAAACACCTACAACAATAACAATACCAACAACAATCATCATCAACAAAACTTTGAGAGGAAGAAGGTCTCTTTCGACCCCGTTTCCTATATCTTATGCAAAATTGTACTCGTCCTTGGTTCTCAAGAACCTGATTCAACCAAGAAACACGCCGCAGATTCCAGAACCACTTCCTTGGTGGTACAAACCTGAGCTCCATTGTGCTTTTCATCAGGGAGCACCCGGACATGATATCGAGAATTGCTATCCACTCAGGTATGAGGTTCAAAAGCTGATGAAGAGTGGGATGGTGTCCTTCGAGGACCGTGCGCCGAATGTGAAAGGAAATCCGTTGCCCGCCCATAAGAACTCTTCTATGAATATGGGGGATGGTTGTCCTGGCGAATTCAAAGTTTTTGATGTGCGTTTTATCCAAAGATCCTTGGTGCAGGTGCATAAGGATGTTTATTTGGTAAGTGATTGTGAGCATGACCATGATGGTTGTGCTGTTTGTAGTGTTAACTCAAGGGGTTGTGAAATTGTGAAAAGGGACATCCAGCGATTGATGGATGAAGGCATGATTCAAATTGTTCAATCCCATCATGTAGATGACCATGTAATTGTCATAGTGCCCATTTTCAAGCAGCCAAAGAGATTGGTAATCCAGTACGACATCAGCAACAGTAACAATGTCAACAATAAATTAGTATCGCCATTGGTAATATGGTTAGCGGGCCCAGTCCCGTATTCATCTAATAAAGTTATTCCGTATCAGTATAATGCTACAATGATAGAGGGTAGTCAAGAGGTTCCGTTGCCTACGACTAGCTCTGTTGTGATCATTGCTGATGTTACCAAGGTGACTCGCATTGGTCGTGTGTTTGGGCCAGTGTTCCCAAAGGATAAGGAAGAATCAGTTGTGAGTAAGAAGGTGGAAGTTCCTGTTGAAGCTCCAGTTGGTGTTTCAAAGGGTAAGTCTGGTGAATCCAGCAATTTGAAAGCTAACAATGATGATGAGGTACTTCAGTTGACCAAAAGGAGTGAGTTTAATGTGGTGGAGCAGCTGCTCCAAACCCCCTCAAAAATTTCAGTATTGTCTCTGCTTATGAATTCTGAAGCGCACAGAGAAGCACTGCAGAGAGTTCTTGAGCAAGCATTTGTGGAACATGATGTTACGGTGGATCAATTCGATCATATTGTAGCTAACATCACTTCCTGCAACAACCTCAGTTTCTGTGATGAAGAACTCCGTAAGGAGGGTAGAAATCATAATTTGGCTTTGCATATCTCTATGAATTGCAAAGGTGATGCTTTGTCGAATGTGCTTGTTGCCACCTGGTCGTCACTGAATATGCTGCCGAAGTCAACTCTGTCAAAGTTATCATATCAAGGAGCACCTATGAGGTATATTGGTGTAATCGTCAAGGCCTTTGACGGTTCGTGCAAGATAGTTATTGGTGAAGTGGACTTTCCAGTTAAGATAGGTCCAAGTGATTTTCAGATTACTGGATATCCACCCGGCCTACAGTTGCTTATTGGGAAGGCCATGGATTCATGAGGCAGGAGCTATTACCTCCACTTTGCACCAGAAGCTCAAATTTATGAAGAATGGCAAGCTAGTGATTATTGGTGGAGAGAAGGCGCTGTTGGTTAGCCATTTGTCATCTTTCTCTTATGTTGAAGCTGAGGATGAGATTGGAACTCCGTTCCGAGCCTTATCTAATGTTGCTGAAAAGAGATTTGGGGCACCTATGTCCTCATTGAAAGATGCTAAGAAGATTGTGGAAGAAGGCAATGTTGATCAGTGGGGGCGCATGGTAGAGGTATCCGACAACAAAGGCAGAACCGGTTTGGGGTTCCAAAAAGGTTCATCAACTGCAAGGACTGAAGATATGTAACTTATCTTCTGTAGAGGAGGGTTCATTCATGGAAATGAATAACACTTAGCTGCTGTGCTAGAGGATGACGAAGAGGAAGACTGCACCAATTTTGTGACGCATGGAAAAGCTTGCAACAATTAGACTGTTGTTGATATTCCTGTTATTTTTCATCGATCTAAGAAATTGCGTTTATATACTTTAAAATCCTTCTCTTATGCCTAAGGGAGAAGTGAACATTATTTGGGGATTTTCAAATTGATCATTAATAAAATTAATTTTATTCATCCACATCTATGATGTTTGTTTTTACTTTTTTGCTCTATTCTGAAAATGGTAATCACAACAAACATAAATAAACAATAGAATTGTCCATCTGCATAATATTTGGTCACAAATTTCACTTCTCTAAAATCAAAATATCAAATCATTATGCAGGTTGGTTTCTAACCCCATTGAATACAATGATCCTTCTCCTTCTCCAAATTTTGAGTTCCCTGTGTTTGAAGCCGAGGAGGAAAGTGATATAGAAGTGAGTGATGAATTATCTCGTTTTCTTGAGCAAGATGAAAAGACCATTCAGCCGTTCGAAGAGCATATTGAGCTAGTAAACTTGGGTTCTGAGGATGATGTGAAGGAAGTCAAGATTGGGTCTCGACTGTGCCTAGATGTCAAGAAGGGGTTGATTGATCTACTTCGAGAGTATTCAGATGTGTTTGCTTGGTCCTATCAAGACATGCCTGGTTTGGATTCTGAGATTGTGGAGCATAGATTTACGTTGAAGCCAGAATGCCTGCCAGTCAAGCAGAAGTCGAGAAGAACGCATCCTGATATGGCTGTGAAAATCAAGGAGGAAGTGCAGAAGCAGAGTGATGTCGGTTTCCTTGTGACCGCTGAGTATCCAGAATGGGTGGCCAATATAGTGCCTGTGCCAAAGAAAGATGGAAAAGTCCGCATGTGTGTAGATTATAGAGATTTGAATAACGCCAGTCTGAAAGATGATTTCCCTCTACCACACATTGATATGTTGGTGTATAATACTGCTAAATTCAAAGTCTTTTCGTTTATGGATGGATTTTCCGGATATAATCAGATCAAGATGGCACCCAAAGATATGGAGAAGACCACATTCATTACAGCTTGGGGAACATTCTATTAAAGAGTGATGCCTTTCGGTCTAAAGAATACTGGGGTGACTTACCAAAGAGTAATGACTACTCATTTTCATGATACGATGCATAAAGAGATTTAAGTTTATGTCGATGACATGATTGCTAAATCAATTGATGAAGAGGAATATGTTGAGCATTTGTCAAAGCTATTCCAGTGTTTGAGGAAGTATAAACTCCGCTTGAATCCCAATAAGTGTACTTTTGGTGTTCGTTCTGGTAAGTTGTTGGGCTTTATTGTTAATGAGAAGGGTATTGAAGTTGATCTTGCCAAGGTCAAAGCAATACAAGAGATGCATGCGCCTAAAACTGAGAAGCAAGTTAGAGGTTTTCTCGGCCGCTTGAATTATATTTCCAGATTCATTTCCCACGTGACTGCCACATGTGCGCCTATATTCAAGATTCTTCGGAAAGATCAGTCTTGTGAGTGGACCAAAGACTGCCAGAAAGCTCTTGACAGTATCAAAGAATATCTGCTTGAGCCTCTGATTTTGTCTCCATTTGTTGAAGGAAGATCGTTGATCATGTATTTGATTGTGCTCGAAGATAGTATGGGTTGTGTCCTTGGTCAGCAAGATGAGACTGGAAAGAAAGAATTTGCAATTTATTACCTCAGTAAGAAGTTCACCTACTGTGAGACTCGGTATTCTATGCTTGAGAAAACTTGTTGCGCATTGGCTTGGGCTGCTAAGCGTCTGCGTCAATATATGTTGAATCATACCACATGGTTGATATCCAAAATGGATCCAATCAAGTATATATTTGAAAAGCCTGCTTTAACTGGGAGAATCTCCCGTTGGAAAATGTTGTTATCAGAGTATGATATCGAATACCGATCTCAGAAAGCGATCAAAGGTAGTATCTTGGCTGACCATTTGGCTGACCAACCAATTGAAGATTGCCAGTCAGTACAATATGATTTTCCTGATGAAGAGATTTTGCACTTGAAAATGAAGGATTGTGATGAACCATTGCTTGAAGAAGGGCCAAAACCTGGTTCCCGTTGGGGCATGGTATTTGATGTAGCTGTTAATCAATATGGAAATGGCATTGGGGCAATGATCATTACTCCTCAAGGCACACATCTATCATTTACAACTAGATTGATTTTCAAGTGTACAAACAACATGGAAGAATATGAAGCTTGCATTATGGGGCTTGAAGAGGCCATGAATCTCAGAATCAAGTATTTAGATGTCTTCGGAGACTCAACTTTGGTTGTGAATCAGATCAAAGGTGAATGGGAGACGAATCAACCCGGTTTAATACCATATAGAGATTATGCAAGGAGGATTTCTACTTTCTTTACAAAGGTTGAGTTTCATCATATTCCTCAAGATGAGAACCGGCTGGCAGATGCTCTTGCAACGTTGGCATCAATGATTGTGGTAAAGTATTGGAATAAAGTTCCCAATTTGTCTATGATGCGTCTTAATAGGCCAGCTCGTGTGTTTGTTGTTGAAGAGATCAAAGATGAAAAGTCGTGGTATTAAGACATCAAATGTTTCCTCCAAAGCCAGGTTTACCCGCCTGAGGCATCTTTGAAAGATAAGAAGACTTTGAGAAGATTAGTCGGTAATTTCTACTTGAATGGTAATATACTGTACAAGAGAAATTTCGACATGTTTTTGCTCAGATGCGTGGATAAACACAAAGCAGACTTATTGATGACCTAAGTGCATGAAGGTTCCTTTGGTACTCATTCCAATGGACATGCAATGGCGAAGAAGATGTTGCGAGTAGGTTACTATTGGCTGACAATGGAATCTGACTGTTCCAAATTTGTGAAGAAATTCCATAAGTGTCAAATATATGCTGATAAGATTCATGTTCCTCCGACACTATTGATTGTTATTTCTTCCCCATGGCCCTTCTCCATGTGGGGAATTGATATGATTGGGATGATTGAGCCCAAAGCTTCGAATGGACATCGTTTCATTTTGGTGGCAATTGACTAATTCATAAAATGGGTTGAAGCGGAATCGTATGCAAATGTAACCAAGCAAGTTGTTGTAAGGTTTATCAAGAATCAAATCATATACCGTTATGGTGTGCCAAGTAAGATCATTACTGAAAATGGATCGAACTTGAATAACAATATGGTGGAAGCTCTTTGCAAAGACTTTAAGATTGCACATCATGATTCTTCTCCCTACAGACCTAAGATGAATGGGGCTGTTGAAGCTGAATATAAGAACATTAAGAAGATTATTCAGAAGATGGTTGTCACAGGATTGGCATGAGATGCTCCCGTTTGCTTTGCATGGGTATCGTACATTCGTCCGTACTTCAACAGGGGCAACCGCTTTCTCTCTTGTATATGGTATGGAAGCAGTGCTCCCCGTAGAGGTTGAGATTCCTTCATTGCGTGTGCTCATGGAAGCCAAGTTGACTGAAGTTGAATGGTGCCAGACTAGGTTTGACTAGTTAAATTTGATTTAAGAGAAGAGATTGACTGCCATGTGTCATGGTCAGTTATATCAACAGATAATGAAGAAAGCTTTTGATAAGAAGGTTAAACCTCATGTGTTTAGAGAAGGTGACCTTGTGCTCAAGAAGATCTTGTCGTTTAAACCAGATTCTAGGGGAAAATGGACTCCCAATTATGAAGGCCCATATGTTATTAAGAGAGCCTTTTCAGGTGGTGCTTTGATTCTTACAACTATGGACGGTGAAGAGTTCACTCGTCCCGTGAACACATATGCATTCAAGAAATACTTCGCCTAAGAAGAAAAGAACAACTCACTAAGTTGAAAACCTGAAAGGGAGGCTTAGGCAAACAAGAGCGTCTCGGTGGATTGAAAACCCGAAAGGGAAGTCCAGGCAAAAGTTAGAGGCATAAAAAACAAAAAATATTTCGCGATAAGTTGAGTACCCCACCTTGGGGAAACTTATGCAAAAATTAGGGATAATGGCAAGTAACTGCAGTCTATTGATCGTCCAATTTTGGAGACTTTTTTAAGTACAAGGGTTAACGTCAATTCATAATCCCAACAGCGGTCAAGAGCAGAGTGGATATCAAGAGTTGGTAGAAGGACTAAGGATCATTTGTATTCAATGTAAACCTTTTCCATGTAAATTACCATTTTCAACTTTGTAAAAATCTATGGAGTCTTGTCATTTACAAACTACCATCCCATTAAATAAAGTTCAGCTTTTATCCAATTGTTTCTACTCTTATTTACTTCAGCCAATAGTTTAAATTTTATTATGATCATTTTGAAAATTTAAAATTTTAATCAAAACCTTTTTCTTAAAGCATATAAAAACAAGAAATTTTCAAAGCAAATTAAAAAATAAGTATCAACAACATTCCAAAAGAGCAGCAAGCCCTTAAGTGCTAAGCATCAGAGGTTCCCCAAGCAGTTGACCCTTCGGGTATCCCTAGTTGTTTATGTTGATCCGGTTCCCCTGCGGAGTGTTTGTTCCCTAGCGGAGTTCCGATTATTTTCCCAGCTAAGTTGGTTGATTCAATACCTTGCGGCATGTTATTTCCCGGCAGTGTTTTTGTATTCCCCAACAGGGTTGATCTTCGGCAGTGTAAGATCTTTCCCCAGTAGATCGCATCGGTTTCCCCACCAGTCGCCATCCGACTCGCTCCCAGTCAGAGTTCCCTCCTGGTTTCTGAGCAGCTATTTGTGTTTATCTTATGTATGGTTGTCTCCCATTTGATATGATGTTGACCTAAAATTCCTGGCATACTCGATAATTTCTCCTCTCCTCAGCAGATCTCCTCCCTCGGCTAGGTTTGGGCCTTTGGGTTGTTGATCTCGCTATTCTCCAGCAGTTGTCTCCCTCTTTTTTTGGATTGACCGAGGATTGTACCGATGATTCAATTTCTTTGCGATACCTTTGTATCCTTTGTGATCGTTTTTTCAACATGATCATCATATATACATATACTGTAAGAACAAAAATAGTTCTACAACAGATTCTAGGATTTTGATGATAACAAAGGATGAAACCAAGAATGGCACTCTAACGAAAAGTTTCTAAGTGTGCAGGACTCTGAACAAGAACAAAGGAATCTGATCGTGTTATCAGATACAGAATCAAATCAGATACATAGTACCAAAAGATCAGAAGCATCTGAAAGAGGAAAACGCGCTCTAGAAGTTCTGACTCTGAGCACAACAGCATAGCAGAATATCAGAAGCTCTAAAGTTCCTCGTGTATCAACGTCGAGGATCTAAAAGAACAGGACTATCAGAAGCTCTGAAGTCACATCTCAAAGATCTCAGATTAACAGAGTAACGTAGACTCTGACAAAGTACTTCCATATCCAGAAAGAGTAATGGCAACCACAACTTCAAAGGGAAAGAAACCATACTTGGAAAGAAGTTATTCAGGAGACAAACTTGTTTTGGCAAGAAACAACAGAAGTTATGGCATTAAACTCTCATCAAGACAAAATATCTGCCATCACTTCAACGGTCCTTTCACCTCTATATAAAGGACGGCAAACCTCATTGAGAGATACACCTGAACGCACAGAAATACTTTACTCTCTCTCTTAGTCTTTCACGAGCTGTTGCTCATACGTGAAAAAATTCTTGTTTGCTCAAATTGCTGTAATATTTGCTTTACCTTAGAAGCACCTTTAGATTACAATTCTTTTTACTTAATTGATTTTGTTCCTCAAGTGACTCTGCGTAGTCTGTATACTTGGGAGGACTAAGAGATCTTTCTCTTAGACGTTGGTTGTATTAATCTTTCAAGATTAGTGGATTAAGTCCTTTTTGAAGGCGAAATCACCTTGGCCGGGTGGACTGGAGTAGCTTTGTGTTATAAGCGAACCAGTATAAACTCCTGTGTCTTCTTATTCTGAAAAATCGCTTATTTTCCAAAAACAATTCAAACCCCCCCTTTATTGTTTTTCTCACCTTCAATTGGTATCAGAGCTTCGGCTTTGTTATTGATTTTCTAATCAAACACTTAACAGTGTAGAGAGATCCAGAACGAGAAAAAC
Organism: Lathyrus oleraceus; assembly: GCF_024323335.1. NCBI lineage: Eukaryota > Viridiplantae > Streptophyta > Magnoliopsida > Fabales > Fabaceae > Lathyrus > Lathyrus oleraceus. The sequence continues at coordinate 166,108,572 of NC_066581.1, read as the reverse complement.
TATGGCCCGCACAAATAAAAGAGACAGTTACAATGCTAAGCCTCCTGTCTTTGATGGAGAGAAATTCGACTACTGGAAAGATAGAATTGAAAGCTTTTTTCTAGGCTATGACGCTGATCTCTGGGACATTGTCACAGATGGATACAAACCTCCTGTAACAGATGCTGGAGTTGAAATTCCCAGAAGTAAGATGTCAGACGATCAGAAGCGAGAATTCAAGAATCATCACAAAGCCAGGACGATACTTCTCAACGCCATATCTTACAACGAGTATGAAAAAATCACAAACAGGGAGACAACTAAAGATATACTCGACTCCCTGAGGATGACTCATGAAGGAAACTCTCAGGTCAAAGAAACTAAGGCTCTGGCTCTAATCCAGAAATATGAAGCCTTCAAAATGGAGGATGACGAAGCCATAGAGATAATGTTCTCTAGATTCCAAACTCTTATTGCAGGTCTCAAAGTTCTAGACAAAGGATACACAACTGCAGACCATGTCAAAAAGATAGTCAGAAGCTTGCCAAAGAAGTGGAGACCCATGGTCACTGCCTTAAAACTTTCAAAGGATCTGAACAACATCAGTCTTGAAGAGCTTGTTAGTTCACTCTGAAGTCATGAGATAGAACTAGAGGAAGATGAGCCTCAGAAGAAGAACAAGTCTGTAGCATTAAAGTCCAGATCTGAAAGACGCAAATCTGACAGAAACAAAGCATTCCAGGCCGAAACAGAAGATGCTGATGACTCTGAACAGGAAGATTCTGATGATGAAGAAGAATTGTCCCTCCTAACCAGAAGAGTTAAACAACTATGGAAAAAGAGGAACAATAACTTCAGGAGATCAAGACCCAGAGGGGATCGATCAAAATCAACCTCAAAAGGTAAAACTAACAAAGATGTTACTTGTTATGAATGTAAAGAAACAGGTCACTACAGGAACGAATGCCCCAAGTTAAAGAAAGACAACTCCAGAAAAGAGAGCTTCAAGAAAAACTCCCTCAGAACCAAGAAGGGATTGATGGCCACCTGGGATGATAGTGAATCTGACGCATCAGAATCTGACTCTGATGAACAGGCCAACGTGGCGTTCATGGCTACCACATCCAGGAACAATTCAGATGAAGAATCTGAATCAGAAGAGGTACTTTCTGAAGTCTCTCGATCTGATCTAGAATCATGCTTGTCTGAAACTCTTAGCTCATATCAGAAACTAAAACAAAAATTTAAAGCAATAAAAGGCTGTCTTGAAGAAAAATTTGAAGAATGTGGGAAACTTGAGATGACAATTCTAGAACTAAAAGATGAAAACATAATTTTAACATCACTAAGAGATGCAGCAAAGAAAAATTGTTTAAAACTAGAAGAAGCGTTATCTCAAGCTCCACAAACTTCAAACACGATAATTTATAAATACGAAAAAGCCTTTCAAAAGTTTCTGAAAAATGGGATAGGAAGGAGTGTAATGGCATCCATGATTTATGGAGTCAGTCAGAACAATAGAAGAGGAATTGGGTATGATCCTAAGGAAGATAAAACTTCTACTAGTGATCAACCTAAATCTCCATTTTCATATCACTATACACACACTCAAGAGCAAAAATTTGATAATGCTAGAAAACCCAAGGTTATAAGAAACTCTGGGAAAACTAATCATAAAGGACCCAAGAGACTCTGGGTACCAAAAGATAAGATTGTTTATGTTGCAGATATCTTATGCAGCAAAATTCAAACACCAGTCATGGTACCTGGACTCTGGATGCTCGCGACACATGACGGGAAGAAAGTCTATGTTCCAAAGCCTGGAACTTAAAGACGCTGGATTCGTAGGGTTCGGAGGAGATCAGAAAGGAAGAATCAGAGGCTCCGGAACTATTGGTAATGGTACTCTTCCCTCTATATCTGATGTCCTTTACGTAGAAGGATTGATGCATAACCTGTTATCCATAAGTCAATTAAGTGATAACGGTTATGATGTAATCTTTAATCAAAAAACATGTAAAGCCATAAATCAAAACAATGGTTCTGTCCTATTCACAAGCAAGAGGAAAAACAATATTTATAAAATTAATCTGTCTGATTTAAAAGAACAAAATGTGAAGTGTTTGATGTCCGTTCACAAAGAGCAATGGGTATGGCATAAACGCTTGGGCCACATTAGCATGAGGAAAATATCTCAGCTAAATAAACTCGAGTTAGTCAGAGGCCTACCTAAACTGAAGTTCTCTTCAGATGCTCTATGTGAAGCATGTCAGAAAGGAAAATTTTCAAAAACATCTTTCAAAAAGAAAACTATTGTTACTACCTCTAAGCCTCTGGAACTTCTTCACATTGATTTATTTGGTCCTGTGAAAACAACATCAGTCAATGGAAAGAAGTATGGACTAGTCATTGTTGTTTATTTCAGTCGTTGGACATGGGTGAAATTCCTAAAGCACAAGAGTGAGTCTCACTCTGTATTCACTAACTTCTGTTCCAAAGTGCAAAAAGAATTTGGCTCTAAAATCGTAAGAGTCAGAAGTGATCATGGTGGGGAATTTGAAAACAATTTTTTTGAGGAATTATTTGACTCTAATGGAATATCCCATGATTTCTCCTGCCCTAGAACTCCACAACAAAATGGAGTTGTAGAGAGGAAGAATATGACACTCTAAGAGATGGCCAGAACTATGATCAATGAAACTAATGTGGCTAAGCACTTTTGGGCAGAAGTTGTAAATACAGCGTGTTACATTCAGAATAGAATCTCCATAAGACCTATTCTGGAAAAGACTCCCTATGAACTGTGTAAAGGAAGAAAACCAAACATTTCATATTTTCATCCTTTTGGATGCTCCTGTTTTATTTTAAATACTAAAGAACATCTGAACAAGTTTGATTCCAAAGCACAGAAAGGTATTATGTTAGGATACTCAGAACGCTCTAAAGGCTACAGAGTATACAATACAGAAACCAAAATTGTGGAAGAATCAATTCATGTCAGATTTGATGATAAGCTTGACTTTGAAAAGTCAAAGCTAGTTGAGAATTTTGCAGATTTGGAAATCACTCTTGCAGGACCTGACAAAACTCCAGAAGCAACTGCCATTCAAAATCCCGAGGAAAGTAATCTTCCATTAATCCCAAAGAAAGATAAAAGTCGCCTCAACATATCTGAAGAATTGATTCTGGGTAACAAGGACGAACCTGTCAGAACCAGATCTACCTTCAAGACCTCTGAAGAGACTCCTCTGGGACTAGTGTCTCTAATAGAGCCTACATCCTGTGATGAGGCACTTCAAGATAACGACTGGGTTCTAGCCATGCAAGAAGAGCTAGATCAATTCACAAAGAGCGATGTCTGGGATCTTGTTCCTAAGCCCAGAGGCACTCACGTTATCGGAACCAGATGGGTATTCAGAAATAAGCTGAATGAGAAAGGAGAAGTCGTCAGAAACAAAGCTCGACTGGTAGCTCAAGGTTACAATCAACAAGAAGGTATTGACTACAATGAAACCTTTGCTCCAGTCGCCAGGTTAGAATTTATTCGTCTTCTTGTATCTTTCGCTATAAACCATTCTATCAAATTATATCAAATGGATGTCAAGAGCGCATTCCTTAATGGTTATATATCAGAAGAAGTGTATGTCAACCAACCTCAAGGCTTTGAAAATCCAAATTATCCAGAACATGTTTTTAAACTTAAAAAATCTTTATATGGACTTAAACAAGCTCCCAGAGCTTGGTATGAACGTTTAAGTAATTTTCTTCTGAAACATAATTTTATCAGAGGGAAAGTTGACTCCACACTCTTCTGTAAAAACGTTAACAACGATCTCATGATATGCCAGATATACGTTGATGATATCATTTTTGGTTCAGCTAACGCCTTTGTTTGTCAAGAATTCTCAGAGTTAATGCAGGCAGAATTTGAAATGAGCTTAATGCAAGAACTAAAGTTCTTTCTAGGAATTCAAATTAACCAAACTTCAGAAGTCACATACGTTCATCAAAGCAAATACATAAAAGATGTTCTGAAGAAATTTGACATGGCTGAATGAAACCCTGCAAAGACTCCCATGCATCCAACATGCATTCTTGAAAAGGAAGAAGTCAGTAAAAAGGTTTGTCAGAAGCTCTATCGTAGTATGATAGGCTCCCTTCTCTATCTGACTGCTACTCGACCTAATATTCTCTTCAGTGTTTGTCTCTGTGCTAGATTCCAATCAGATCCTAGAGAAACTCACTTAACTGCAGTTAAGAGAATTCTCAAATATCTGAAAGGAACTCCTAACCTGGGCCTGATGTATGAGAAAACATCAGAGTATAGACTTTCTGGTTATTGTGATGCAGATTACGCAGGAGATAGATTGGAACGAAAAAAGCACATCTGGAAATTGTCAGCTCTTGGGAAACAATCTGATATCCTGGGCAAGCAAAAGGCAATCAACTATCGCCCTGTCCACAGCAGAAGCAGAATACATCTCAGCATCACTGTGCACTACTCAGATGCTCTGGATGAAGAATCAGTTAGAAGATTTGCAAATCTTCGAGAGTAACATTCATATCTTTTGTGATAATACTGCTGCCATTTGATTAAGTAAGAATCCCATTTTTCACTCCAGAGCTAAGCACATTGAAATAAAACATCATTTTATCAGAGACTATGTTCAGAAAGGGATAGTCACATTGAAGTTCATTGATACAGATCATCAATGGGCAGATATCTTCACTAAACCCTTAGCTGAAGATAGATTCCTCTTTATCTTAGAAAATCTGAACATTCAAAACTGCCCTGAATAAAATGTGCCTCTGAGGTGGTTAAATGAGACTCTGACATAAACAAATGGATTTTGCCTCTGACTCTGATACTTCTTCCCAGTTAGAAGTTATCTGAGTTGGAAATCTCCAGGAACCAATCGTTTGGTATTCCTGAAGATCAGATAAATCAAAACACGTGGAGTGACTTGCGTCTAACTTTGGAACTTCTAGACAGCTGTCCAGCAGTAATCAAAGAACAGACTCTTGAGATCTCCTCGAGCAGTGTGCAAACTGTTGGGATTACACATCATTTATGAGCCATAATCATTTCTCCCCCTAAACGTGCTAACTTGGTTTTTGTGTTAAAAACTCTGATTTGCGTGTCGTTTTGCATGCGTTTTTTTTGGGTATTTAAACACTCTCTTCTCACTTTGCACACATTTCACTCTCACTCACTCTTTAAACCTCAGTTCTCTCAAGGCATTTCTGCAAGCAGTTCATCTTCATCCCAGTTCTTCATCAACACCATGGATACTCAACAGCAATCTGTGTTCAACTACTTTCAGCAAATGGATTCTAGCAACCCAGTTCAAAGCACAAGCAACCCTACTCCATCAATTACAGGCGTAGTTACAACACCAGTATACAAGGAGCCTCACATTCATCTTGCAACGCCCTTTGACAAACTGGAAGTGTTGTGTGAATCCTTAGTGGATTTTGAAAACATGAGAAGAAATGGCGTAGACCTCACTGAAGAACTTCGCAAACAAGGTTGGGGAAACTATTTTCAACGCCTCTACGGTCCAGTCTACCCAAATCTCATTAAAGAATTCTGGAGATTTGCTGATGCTGACGATCACTTCATCGTCTCCTACGTTCTGGGAGTAAAGATGGTGATAACTGAAAAATCCATCGCTGCTCTTCTAAACATGGAGAAAGATGGAGGAAGAAGAATTTACAACATCAATCCCAGGGCGAAATACATTTCTCATGAAATCAACCCAACAATCTTCAAACAACACGTAGAAGGGAACCCCTCAAAGAACAAGGAACTACTCCAGAACCTCCGGGTTTGGCTCAAAATCATTTTGGGTACAATCCATCATCGCCCATCGTCAAATTCATCAGATTACATCAATACAAATCAGAAATGCATTATGTATTGCATTCATAAAGGTCTGAAGCTTTGCCTCCCTGCACTTCTCTTCAAATACCTCAGAGATTCTGTACGAGAAACCAGAAATCACATGAAGCCCATAACTTACATTCCTCTGGGAAGTCTCATCTCAGATGTTCTGATAGAAAGTGGTCTCGTGGACCATCTGGTGGAGTTCAGGCTCATGGACGACATGGCAATAGACACTAGAAAGCCTCTGAACTCCAGGAATCTGAAGAGCATGGGGATTCTGGAAAAGGTCAATGTTAGACCTACTCTGGACACCTCTTGGGAAGCCTTAAAAGATCAGAGGAAAATTCCCCATGGTCTATATTTGTTCTCCAAGGAAGAACCCAAAGAGGCAATCTTGCACTATCTCCAACGTCTGAAGGATGAAGGAGTGGATATCTCAGAATTCAGGTTGAGCGAACTTCCAGATAAAGCTCCCAACTTCGTAAGACATAAAAGAGGTCCCTCTGAGAAGACATCACAGGCAAAGAAAGCGAAGCTAGGAGATTCCTCTGGATCAAGACCTCCAGCACCTCTGCATGAGTCTTCTGGTAAGTCTGCCTCTCCTGCTCCTTCTGTACAACAACTTGCTTCTTCTATCCCTCTACCAACACCTCTATACACCCCATCTGAAACCCCTCCTTCAACGACCAGAACATCTCAACCACTCCCAAAATTTAACCTCGCCAATACCTCCTTACCCATATCTGAAGCTGAACAAATGAATGAAACCACCTCCTCATCTTCAGCCCCAGAATCACCTCCTTACTGTATCATCTCTTCTGACACAGAATTCTCTGACCCCACTTCTCCCACTCTAGCCCAACTTCAGACTCAAAACCTTACCTCACAACAACCACAACAACCTCCACCTGAACCTGAAGTCACCTCACCACCCACAAAACAACCAACCGTCACTCCATCGGACGTTCAACCCTCTGACCCCAACGCCTCTGACCTTACCCCTCCAAACACTTCCGCTGAACCTCAAACTCTCAACCTAAGCCCTCCCACTTCCTCACCTCTACCATCTGAACCTGACCACTCCCTGCCAACCCTAGAAGAGGCAATTATGCTGTTTGTAGAAGCATCAATGGAAAAGGTTAAGTCCCTGTCCACAAACTCTGGCATCATTGATGATCCTTCCTCTGTTAGGACACACTGGAACAGAGTCATTGGCTGGATGACCTCTGAGGCCTTTAAGCTGAAGAATCTCTCTGAGCAAGTCAAAAACGACTTTATCAGAGACGCTGAGGCAAGACTACAGGAGCGCTTAGGCAGAGAATCTGAGGAAGAAGCCAGAAGGGAAGCAGAAGAAAGAGCAAGACAAGAAGAACTTCAAAGGGTAAGGGAAGCTGAAGCCAAAGCTCTAGCTGATGCTGCCGCTGCTGCTGAAGCTGAAGCAAAAGCTGCTGCTGAAGCTGAAGCTAAAGCCGCCGAAGAACAGAATGCTCTGACTCAGGGGGAGTCCTCTACATTTGCCCCTCTGGTTCTCAAAACCCTTGAGGAGCTTCAGAAAGAGCAGAAGGAAGTCCGAGCCAGATTGGATCAACAGGACATAGTCAACGCCAACATCTAGAATCTGCTGACCCAACTGCTTCAGAGGATGCCTCCTCCTCCAAACCCTTAGGCACCTAGGATTTTTCTTGTTTTTCTTGTTGCTTTATGTTTTGTCTATGATGTTTTTCTCTTATCTGGATATATATATATATTTTCTTCCTGCTTATTTTTTTAAGTCTTTTTGATTCTGACAAAAAGGGGGAGAAATCAAACAGCTCTGATGAAAAATTGTCTAAATCCTTAAGTACTCTGTAAACATACTATTCAATAAAAATCTATCTAACACTCTTTGACTTAGAAAAATTGCAGAAAGGTATCTAGAAACTTCATTGCTTGGAAGCTCTGGTAAGAACTTCTGAACTCCCTAAGCCTATCTCAAGGGGAGCTCACTTCTATCTGATCTAATAAACTCTTATATCTGAATGTTTCATCTGCCTTTTGAGTTTGTTTTGTCATCATCAAAAAGGGGGAGATTGTAAGAACAAAAATAGTTCTACAACAGATTCCAGGATTTTGATGATAACAAAGGATGAAACCAAGAATGGCACTCTAACGAAAAGTTTCTAAGTGTGCAGGACTCTGAACAAGAACAAAGGAATCTGATCGTGTTATCAGATACAGATCAAATCAGATACATAGTACCAAAAGATCAGAAGCATCTGAAAGAGGAAAACGCGCTCTATAAGTTCTGACTCTAAGCACAACAGCATAGCAGAATATCAGAAGCTCTAAAGTTCCTCGTGAATCAACGCCGAGGATCTAAAAGAACAGGACTATCAGAAGCTCTGAAGTCACATCTCAAAGATCTCAGATTAACAGAGTAACGTAGACTCTGACAAAGTACTTCCATATCCAGAAAGAGTAATGGCAACCACAACTTCAAAGGGAAAGAAACCATACTTGGAAAGAAGTTATTCAGGAGACAAACTTGTTTTGGCAAGAAACAACAGAAGTTATGGCATTAAACTCTCATCAAGACAAAATATCTGCCATCACTTCAACGGTCCTTTCACCTCTATATAAAGGACGGCAAACCTCATTGAGAGATACACCTGAACGCACAGAAATACTTTACTCTCTCTCTTAGTCTTTCACGAGTTGTTGCTCATACGTGAAACAATTCTTGTTTGCTCAAATTGCTGTAATATTTGCTTTACCTTAGAAGCACCTTTAGATTACAATTCTTTTTACTTAATTGATTTTGTTCCTCAAGTGACTCTGCGTAGTCTGTATACTTGGGAGGACTAAGAGATCTTTCTCTTAGACGTTGGTTGTACTAATCTTTCAAGATTAGTGGATTAAGTCCTTTTTGGACTGGAGTAGCTTTGTGTTATAAGCGAACCAGTATAAACTCCTGTGTGTTCTTATTCTGAAAAATCGCTTATTTTCCAAAAACAATTCAAACCCCCCGTTTCTTATTTTTCTAACCTTCATATACATATATATATACATTCATATAATATTATAATTGCATATTTGCATATTTGATTAAATTGTCGATTTGAGATTCTTATTCTCTGTATGGCGGTACTTTATCCCCATACAAATATCGGTGTCTGTCCTCCCTCAATTGTAGAGCATCAGCCCCTTAGGCAGAAAGACTTTAACCTTTCTCCTTTCCCCACTGAGTTTGTTTCCTCGTGGATGATTATTATTCCAGTTTCCTTTCCAGTTGTTTATCTGGATAGAATCACTCCTCTTGAGTTATATCCTCATCGGGTTGAGTCTTGATTGACTGTTTCTGTCTAGCTCTTACCTAGATAGATGCTTCGAGTCTTCTAAGAGTTTATTTCCCAATAACTGGTAATATTCTTCTTAGTTTGCAGTTTGTTACTTCTTTCCCAATACCCGGCAAAAGTACCCTTGTTTTTTCTCCTCAGTAGAATCCCCAGTGGATCTATTCCTCAAAAAGTATATCCTTGATATGTTCACCCTAACTGGTGACAAATATCTTTCTTTCCCCAGAGTTTATCCTTGATATGTTCATCCTAACCGATGACGGATACTCTCACCTTTGGTATTCTACCTAGTAAAAAGGTAGTTGTAATCCCCTATTTTGTTCCCCAGAGAGTTAATCCTTGATATGTTCATCCTAACCGATGACGAGTTTCCTTCTCTTTGCGGTATTCTACCCAGTAACCAGTAGTTATAAATCCTACTTTTTGTCCCATTCGCAGAGTTAATCTTTGATATGTTCATCTCAACCGGTGACAGATTTTCTCTTTGTTGGTCTGCTACCGAGTAACCGGTAGTTGTAAACCCTACTTTCTCCCGCAGAGTCTATCCTTGATATGTTCATCTTAACCGGTGACAGATTTTCTCTTTGGTGGTAGTCTATCCAGTAACCGATAGATGTAACTCCTATTTTGCTCCCCTCTCAGAGTCTATCCTTGATATGTTCATCTTAACCGGTGACGGATTTTCTCTTTGATTGGTCTTCTATTCAGCATTCAATAGATGTAATTCCTACTTTTTGTTCAGTTGGTTTATCCTTGATATGTTCATCTTAACCTATGATGGGTATCCTCCTTGACATTTCCCAGGCAAGTCTATCCTTGAAATGTTCATCTTAACTGATGAAGGATTTTCTTCCCTGTTGAGTTTATCCTTGATATGATCATCTTAACCGATGACGGATACTCTCACCTTTGGTCTTCTACCCAGTAACTGGTAGTTGTAAATCCTATTTTTTCTGCAGTTTTCCCCAGCAAGGCTATTCTTACCCAGTAACCAGTAATGAATACTCCCTTCTGTGGGTTCTCAGCGAGTCATCCTTGATATGTTCATCCTAACCGATGACGGATGTCCTCTCTGTCAGATCTTTATTATCTCCTTACCCAGTAACAGGTAGTAGATAATAGATTTTTGCTCCTCCTGTGTTGAAGTTTATTTCTTCCCCAATCGAGTTGAGTGCGTATTTCCTTAGTAAAATCGCTTTTCCTGCATGATTCAAGTACTTCAGTTTTATCCTGACTTACTTGTATCCCCTGCAGAGGTTGTTGTTTCCCCGGCTGAGTCTTTCCATTTCTATATGGAATTCCTTGAGTCCCCCAATAGTTTTAAGTCGTAGCCTGGCCTACGCATAACTGCTTTCTCCCCCTAGAGTCTCTGTCTCCCCAGTGAGTCTTCCTTACGGAATATGTTATACTCATTTGGATTTTTGGTCTCTCTGATTTTCGTTTCCTTTGTGGCAATATTTCCCCACATAGTATTAACTTTTGCATTCATACCATTTGCATCATGAGGTCTCTTAGGGACTAAAAATTTGTTTCTATATGTTGTTATTTAAGCCCATTATACTGAGTTGACATGAAGATTTAAACTTCGCCTCCTCAGTTAGAATGTCCTTAAATAGGGGCAGCTGTAAGACCCCAATTTTGACCCTAAGATCCCTCATGCAATTTCATCATAAGCATTAGCATTGGGATCATACCTTGGCATCCTCCTTGCCCCTCTTTCATTGGGTTTGTTTTGGGAGAGATCACCAAGCACTTTGTGATTGTATCACACTTGTATATTATCATTTTTTACTAACCAAAATACAAGAATATGTCTTTGCATTTGCCTAACTCTTTTGTAGGTAGGGCATGATCATCATTTACTCATCAAGTTCATATCTAGGGTTTGAGACCCTCATGACAAAGAGCGCAACCATGAATTGATCCAAGAATGGTTATGAGCATCATATATGAGTTCCATTGATTCCTACATGTTATATTGATCAAGTTTTCTTCAAGAGTTTGAGGGTGATTTGCCTTGGAAACCCTAGTTTGACTGGGTATCTTGAGTAACTTCTCCAACAAGTAACCTTATCAATTGATCAAATTTCTCAAGGGACACTTCAAAATTCACCATCTTATGCATATATGAGCTACCATGAGCCAAGTAAGTCAAAGGAATTGAAGTTTAGCAAGTTGGTTGATGGTGGTTGGCCAGATGAATTCATCTGATCAAAACTGGGTCTCCCTAGACCCTATCTCCTACAATTTTCACCATATGAAAATTATTCCAAGAGCAACGTTACTTTAAATGACATTCCAAGCAACTTTCATGTTGAGACCTAGATCTAGTTTTGCTTGGAAAGTAATTTTCTATGTTGAAACATTATAGGTCGATTTGTCTAAACCCTAATTTGAAAGTCAACTTCCCAAGGCCATAACTTGCTCAATTTTTAATAGATAAAAGATTTCCAAGTTTAAAAATTAAATTCAAGGTGTAGAATTCAACTTTGATGTTTAGAGTGAGAGCTAATTCAACATTTATGAGCATGTGATATGACGTTACATTATGAGTCACTTTTGACCTATACCATTGAACAAGTGATTTTCCCCAACTTCAAAAATGAATAACTCTATGATTCTAAATCCAAATGACATGAAATTTGTGAACATTTTGAATGTCTTTGAAATATATACAACTTTGATGAAGACACTTTTCTCATTTGAAGCTCACATAAAGAGTTAAGGAAGGTGGAATATTGAGATATATGGCTTGACACTTAGAAAAATTTTCAACATGTTGAAATTTCCAAACTTCCACATAAAAATTCTCCATTTTCCAAGCTCCAAATGAAAAAGTGTTGAACATCAAACTTGTTCCCCTTGATCCAAGCTTTCCAAAGAACCCAAGTTCGTTCATTTTTGATGAGGTTTGCTAGGTCTATGCATGGATTTAACAGAGCTACATCTTTGGCAAGAATCAAGCTTCAAAACTTCAGTTCACTTTGCCTTGCCAATCAAGCTTCCATTCAGACTTCATTTGGATTTATTTTGGACCTTTTTGAATTGCATCATGGGCCTGCACATTCCCATGCACTCGTGCCATCAACATTGCTAAATTTGGACAAAATTTGAAGTGTGAAAATATCATTCATCCATGCTATAAATACATGCTCTCTGTGCTCATTTGAATCACGCGTTACGCGCCAGCTTTGCCACCCATTGAAACCCTCTCATTCCAAAGGAAAACCTGATAAATTTCAACTTGAAATTTGAGTTTGAAACTCAACTGTTGGAGATTCAAAAACTCCAGTATCCAAAGCCTTGCAACCTCTCTAATCACTTCTTGCTAGCTTCTCAAGTGTGATCAGATCGTGTTTGGAGCAAGCAACATCAAGAACTGCATAACATTGAAGGTAATTTTCAGAAAACTTCATCTCTTTGATTCTCTCTCAATTCCACTCAATTCTTTTAGATCTTTGGTTGTCTGAAGTCCTACCAATATAGGCAAGAAGATTGAGTTGCTTATAGGTAAAATCGAAGTAACTCAGTTGACACACCTTAAAATTCAACTCCTCATATCTTTCTATATATATGAAGTTAGTTAAAATTAAGGTCAGATTTGTGCTCTATGCCATTTTTTCTTTCAGATCATGTCCTCCTTTTTTATTTTGGTGATGGTTTAAGGTGGACCAGTCCGGTGAGGTCCACCAGAGAAGAAGACCGGAGCTACAACTCCGGCCGTGTGTTGGCAAGTCTCCAACCATAGGATCCATTTAAAACGATCTAATCTCACGCATTAGTTCTGATTACCATTCCTGTGGCGCATTGACTCAAGTCCACTATGGAAAGCGCGTTGAGGACCACTTGATTTGCCACCTCAATTAATGAGGGAGATCAAGTGGTCCACATTTTTTTGTTATTTTCTGATTTTCTTTTATTCCTTTTATTTTCATTAATTCATATTAATTTTAATATTGATCCAAAAAATATGAGTGTTTCACCAAAATATTTCAAATAATTTCCTCTTTCATATTCTGAATTAAAATTATTTTTTGGATCATTATTATAATTTTTCATGATTTAATTGATTTTGAATTTGTTTTTAATTGTTTAAAAATACTTTTAAGTCATTAAAAATTTTGAAATTTTTTCTCCAAGGTCCTTTGACCTTGTTTGACCTATGATAAATCTCATGGCCATTTATTTGGTGTTTTGATGAGGTTTTAGAAATTTGATAAACCATATTTAATTTAAATGCCTTATTTTAGTATTTTTAATTTGAATAAATGTCAAATAATTTTGTTGACGAATTGTGATGAGTTGTTTGAGTTTGACTCTTGTTGTTGGGCCTTGATCAAGGTTGATTTGAATTTGTCAAGTTAATATCATTGGATTTAGGGGATTGATGGAATATACATTCCATCTCCCAAAATGAATGAATGATATTAATTTGGAAAAAGTCCTCCTTTGAACAATTTGAGTTTTGATCCATTCCCCTCCCTCTTCATCTCATTCCCCTTCTTTAGGCATCCATCTCATTTGGCCTATGAGATCTCAAAGTCCTAAAGCTTGTTGATTGAAAGATTAACATGAGCATGGATGAGATTAGGCCACTTCTTTTGCATATTTTTTTTTGTGTGTGGTATGTTTCATGAGAATAGTACATTATACTATGTCTCTAACATGCATTAACACCAAAATTCTATTGCCCGACCTCAAATAGTTGTGACTTCTACATAAGTCCAATTACGATTGCTTAACATAACGCTAAATTTGTGACATAAAAGGCATAACATTCTAGTTAGTGAGATTGTAAGTCTCCCCTCTTTCATGGTATTGTGTGGAAACTTGGCCTTTTTTCCTTCCTTTGGAAGATGTCTTGGCTCAAGGATCCATGCTTGTGATAAGTGGGTTGAGTGTTCTCCAAAGAATGTCTAAAAAATGAAAAGAAAAAGCAAAACAATACAAACTTCTAACCTATTAACAACTAACTTTTAATTTCAAGCCATTTACTTTTAATGTCATTTAATTCTAACTTTTATTCATTTGCCATTGTTCATATCATTCTAATTGTTTTTGTTAATGCAATTTTCACTTTGTCCACTTGGACCATATTGTGTAATATATCTTGTTTGTATATACTTTGCTTGTTTGTGTGGTCTTTGACCATTCATGTACATAATAACAACAAAAACCCTAAAAAACTTGTGTGCGGACTATTGGCTTGATCTTGGACAAATGGACTTAGAACTTAGGCAACATTCCTATGCTAAAGGACTTGGCCAATGCCAACTTATTGAGAAACCAAGTGCTTGCAATTTGAAACTTCATCTGATACATCATTCAAGATCCCTCTGAGCTCACGTGCAACATGATCATTGTGTAGCTATTATTTTGAACCTGTGACTTGTGAAATTCATCTGTTACATGGGCTATTTTTGAAGAAGATCATGGAATGGCTAAAGCTTGGATGTGGCTATCTTTATTTGATGCCATTGCTCTTCAAGATAATATAATTGTACATTTGTGTGTTGCTTGATTCTAAATGTCCAAGGGAATTATGGGTTTCTATTGACATTCTTGTTCGTTGGATTGCTACCCATTTGGTCAGATCTTTTCAACTCTCAACTTTTAATTTTGTGCATAGGATTAGTCTCTTCATCTTCTCCCCATTTCTTTAATTTCAAAATATCTCCTTCCCTTTTCAAAATCTTCTTTGATTAAACTTATTTTGTTCTAAACTTTGACCACTTTGCAAAAAGATAGAAACGTTGGCCTTATGCCATTATATTTTCAAACTTATTTTCCTAAATCAAACTTGTAAATAAACTTAACTATACTTGACTTTAACTTTCAAAAAGCCAAAAAGATCTAACTCATTCAAACCATTTTTAGGCCTTTGTGCCTTCCAAGTTTAATTTTTGTTAAAAGCAATTGCATCCACTTTGAAATTTGTATTACAAACTACGAGGTTTTGATCCCTCATTTTTATGTTGGTACGTAGGCACAAGACCGAAGGTCTTGCCAAACACAAAAATATAACTAATGAATTCTTTTCTCATCCCTCCCATTCTATTTGTTTGTAAACATCATTTTGTACAAAATACATATGCACACAAAAAGGGCTCCCTAGGAGTACCTAGAACACTTTGGGTGCTAACACCTTGCCTCTATGTAACCAACCCCCTTACCTGTAATCTCTGACATTTTATTAGTTTTGATTTGAAAACTTCTTACGTTTGGGTTTTGTTCGTGCTTTTTCCCTTTTCCCTTGGAAACAATAAAAGTGTGATGGTGACTCTTGTTATTTGATCTCTAGCTTATCCATAGGTTGATGATCATGAATTTACCGCTACAGAACCCAAGTTGACCAACTCATTCTACTCTTCAAACGGATGAATGGTTCTTTCCTCGTGCTCAAGCAAACGGGATAACTCGTCCGAAATGTCTTCATTATCATTCTCTTTCTCAGCTTCAAACACATGGAAATTAAAGTTTTGAGAGGGAGTAGGATCATTATTTTCAATGGGTTTGAGAAGCAACCTACATAATGATTTGATATTTTGATTTTAGAAATATGAAGTGCAAATAAATATTATGCAGATATGGGAAAAATTATTGCTTATTTATGTTTTTTTGTGATTACCATTTTCAGAAAAAGCAAAAAGTAAAAACAACATAAATATGGATGAATAAAATTGCATTTTATTGATGATAATTTGAAAATGGCCAACAATGTTTCACTTCTCCCTTAGGCATAGGAGAAGGATTTTTCTATAAACAATAATACATATTACTTTGAGCAATGTATAATGACAGGAACATCAACAACAACCTAATCGTTGCAAGTTTATCCATGTGTCACAAAGTTGGCGATGTCTCATTCATCTTCGTCTTCAATGATCGCAGTTGAGTGTTGTTCTTCTTTATGAATGACCCTCCATTGTGGAAAACTTGTTGCATATTCTTGACATCGCCTTTGAACGGCCCTTGCTGAAATCCTAGACTATCCATGTTCTTGTTCTCAACGACTTCTACGACACGGCCCCACTTGTCTGTGCCACCATCCTGAACAAATTCTTGTGCATCTTTCAGAGAAGGCATGGGTGCCCCAGTCTTCTGAGTCTCATCAGCTACTGACAAAGCTTGGAACGGACTTCCAATCTCTTCTTCAACTTCAACATAGGTGAAGGACAATAAATGATTTACTAACAGTGCTTTCTCTCCTCCAACGATAACCAGCTTGCCATTTTTGACAAATTTGAAATTCTGATGTAGCGTTGATGTGACAAAACGATCCTCATGAATCCACGGGCTTCCCAATAAATAATTGTAGTCCGGGTGAATATCCTTTACTTGAAAAGTAATTTGAAAATCACTCTGACCAATCTTAACTGGGAGATCCAATTCTCCAATGACAGTTTTACAAGAACCATCGAACACTTTCACAACCAGACCATTCTACCTCATGGGTGCTCCCTGATGAGATAACCTTGCCATAGTAGATTTAGTTAGAACATTCAAAGACAGGCTTGTATCTACCAAAAGATTGGACATATAATATTCTTTACAATTCCTGGATATATTGAGGGCCAAGTTATGATTTCTTCCTTCCTCTGGAAGCTCTTCATCACAAAAACTCAAATTGTTGCATGAAGTGATATTGACAACGATATGATCAAACTGATCCACTGTAACATCATGTTCCACATATGCTTGCTCAAGCACCTTATGCAATGCCTCTCGGTGTGCCTCAGAATTCATCAACAATGATAAGATATAGATCTTGGATGGCGTTTGGAGTACTTTCTCCACAACAATGAACTCACTCTTCTTAATCAATCGGAGAACCTCATCATCATCATCCTTAACCTTTAACCCATTGGATTCACCAGACTGGAAAATTATAGTGTTAACAGGATTAACGAAAGGAACATCCTCCTTCTTACCAATCACAATATCCTACACAACCTTCGTGGATACTAGGCCAGATACACGACCGTTACGGGTCATCTTAACAACATCAGTAATGTTCACTACTGAACTTGCTGCGGGAAGAGGAACCTTTTGCCGATTTTCAGTCATAGTAGCATTATATTTGTAACGTACAACTTTATCGAATGTATATGAGACTGAGCCCACTAACAGTATTACCAACGGTGATACCGATCTATTATCTCTTTTACTTTTGTCAAACCAGATTACTACTCGCTCAGGAGTCTTGAACACTAGAACAATAACATTCACATCATTACCCATATCTCTTTCTTGATTTATCTGAATAACACCTTCATCCATCAACTTCTGAATGTCCCTTTTCATAATTATACATCCTCGAGGATTAACATTGCATATAACACAACCATCATGATCATGTTCACAATCACTAATCAAACATAAAGTTCTATGCATATCCACCAAAGACCTTTGGATACGACGAACATCAAACACTCTGAACTTACCAGGACAACCATCTACCTTATTCACAGAAGAATTTCCATTAGTGGGCAATGGATTACTCAAAGGACACCATCCCACTTTTGATCAATTTCTGGACTTCATACTTCAATGGATAACAATTCTTGATGTCATGGCTAAGTGCCCCTTGATGAAAATCAAAATGCAGACCGGGCATGTACCATCATGGGAGAGGCTCAAGTATGTGGAGGATTCCTCGGATGAATCAAATTCTTGAAGAAAAAAGAAGGATATAATTCGGCATAAGTCATCGGAATAGGATCAAAAGTGACCTTCTTCTTTTTAAAATTATTATGTTGATTATTGTTGTAGTTGTGATTGTTGTGGGCACGTTGTTGTTTTCGTTGTTAATCTGGTGTGTAGTGATAAATTTGTGATCATCAAGCTATAGATAAGCAAGACATCAAATAACACGAGTCGCCACCGCGCTCTTATTGTTTCCAAGGGAAAAGGGAAAAGTACGAACAAAACCCAAAAATAAGAAGTTTTCAAATCAAAACTAATAAAATGTCAGAGATTACAGGTAAGGGGGTTGGTTACACAAAGGGAAGGTGTTAGCACCAAAAGTGTCCTAGGTACTCCTAGGGAGCCCTTTCTTGTATGCATATGTATTTTGTACTAAGTGATGTTTACAAACAAATAGAACGGGGGGATGAGAAAAGAATTTATTAATTATATTTTTGTGTTTGCAAGACCTTCGAACTTGTGCCTACGTACCAACGTAAAAACGAGGGATTAAAACCTCGTAGTTCGTGATACAAATTTCAAAGTGGGTGCATTGCTTTTAGAAAAAGTTAGGTTTAAAAGGCACAAAGGCCTAAAAATGGTTTGAATGAGTTAATTATTTTTAGCTTTTGAAAATTTTAAGTCAAGTATAGTTAAGTATATTTACAAGTTTGATTTAAGAAAAGAAGTTTTGAAATGCAATGGCATAAGACCAAAGTTTCTAATTTGCAAAGAGTCTAAGTTAAAAAAAGACAAACACAAGCAAAAAATTTTTTTTTAAAAGGAGGGAGAGATTTTGAAATTAAAGAGATTGGGAGGAGATGAAGATACTAATCCTAAGCATAAATTTAAAAGTTAAGAGTTGAAAATATTTGACCAATGGGCTGCAATCCAATAGGCAAGAATGCCATATAGAAACCTAAATTCCCTTGAACATTAAAATCAAGCAACAAACAATGCATAACATATTAACTTGAAGAGCAAGGCATCAAATAAAGATAGCCACATCCAAGCTTTAGCCACTCCATAATCTTCTTCGAATTGGCCTATGTAGCAGATGAATTCCACAAGTCACAGGTTCAAAATAACAGCTTCACAATGATCATGTTGTAGATGAACTCAGATGGCTCTTCTATGATGTATTAGATGAAGTTTCAAATTGCAAGCACTTGGTTACATGAAAGTTGGCATTGGCCAAGTCCTTTTGCATAGAGATGCTGTCTAAATTCTAAGTCCAATTGTCCAAGATCAAACCAACAGTCCACACAATAGTTTTTTAGGGTTTTTGTTCTTATTATGTACATTAATGGTCAAAGACCACACAAGCAAACAAAATATGCACAAACAAGATATGTCACACAATATGGTCCAAGTGGACAAAGTGAAAATGGCATTAATATAAACAATTAGAATGGTATGAATAATGGCAAATGAGTAGAGCTTAAAATTAAAGGGCATTAAAAGTAAATGGCTTGAAATTAAATATTAGTTGTTAATGAATTAGAAGTTAGTATTGCTTTTGCTTTTTTTTAAGTCATTCTTTGGAGAACACTCAATCCACTTATCACAAGCATGGATCCTTGAACCAAGACATCTTCCAAAGGAAGGAAAAAAGGCCAAGTTTTCACACAATACCATGAAAGAGGGGAGACTCACAATCTCCCTAACTAAAATGCTATGCCTATTTGTGTCAAAAATTTAGCACTATGTTAACCAATCGTAATTGGACTTATGTAGATGTCACAACTATTTGAGGCCGGGCAATAGAATTTTGGTGTAAATGCATGTTAGAGACATAGTATAATGGACTATTCTCATGAAACATATCACACACAAAAAGAATATACAAAAGAGGTGGTCTAATCTCATTCATACTTATGTTGATTTTTCAATCGACTAGCCTTAGGTCCTTGAGATAATTCATTCATTTTTCAAATTGGACAAAGGAGGACTTTTACCAAATTAAGATAATTCATTAATTTTGGGAGATGGAATATACATCAATCCCTTATATCCAATGATCTTAACCAAGCAAAGTCAAATCAACCTTGACCAAGGCCCAACAACACAAGTCAAACTGATACAAACAATTAAAATGACTCAACATAATTATTTGACATTTATTCAATTTAAAAAATACTAAAAATAATCAATTAAATAAAATATGGTTTGTCAAATTCCTAAAATCTCATCAAAACACCAAATAAATGGCCATGAGATTTATCATAGGTCAAACAAGGTCAAAAAATCACATAAAACAAATTAAATGAAAAATATTTTTAAACAATTAAAAGTATTTTTAAACAATTAAAAAAATTCATAAAATCAATTAAATAATGAAAAATATTAACAATGATCCAAAAAATAATTTTAATTCAAAATATGAAAGATGATTTTATTGATTTTTTTTTGTGAAACTCTCATATTTTTTGGATCAATATAAAAATTAATATGAATTAATGAAAATAAAACAAATTAAATGAAAATCAAATAATCAGAAAAAACGTGGACCACTTGATCTCCCTCATTAATTGAGGTGGCAGATCAAGTGGATGAAAATGCACGCTCCATGGTACACTTGCGTCAGCGCACCACACCAATGGTAATCAGAACCAACGTGTGAGATTAACACATTTCAAATGAGATCAATGATTCAGAAGCTGTCCAACACACCATCGGCCTTGGAATTCTGGTCACCTTCTCAGGCGAGGCTCACCGGACTCGTTTAGTCATCACCATCAAAAAAATGAAAAAGGAGGACATGATCTGAAAGAAAAAATGGCGTAGAGCACGAATCTGACCTCAATTTCAACTAACTCCTAATATATAGAAAGATATGAGGAGTTGAATATTCAGGTGTGTCAATTGAGTTGCTCCGACTTGACCTCAAAGCAACTCAATCTTCTTGCCTACATTGGTAGGACTTCAGACAACCAAAGATCCAAGAGAATTGATGAGAATTTAGTGAGAATCGAAGAGAATAAGATTTCTGAAAATTACCTTCAATGTTGTGCAGAACTGGATCTTGCTTGCTTCAAATTTGACTTCATCACACTCGAGGAGCTTGCAGAAGTGGTTTGGCAATGGAACAAAGCTTTGGATCCTAGAGTTTTTGAATATCCAAACAGTGAGATTCAAACTCAATTTTCAAGTTGAAAATTCTCAAGTTTTTATTTGAATGGTGAGGGTTTCAATTAAGGGGAAAAGCTGGCACGTAAGGTCCCTTTGAGATGAGCTCAAAGGCCTTGTATTTATAGCATTTGGGATTGATAATTGCACACTTGAAAATTTGCTAAATTTGGCGATGTGATGTACAAGCTTGCATAGGCGTGTACAGGCCCATGAAGCAATCCATTTTGATCAAATTGCAACTGTACTGAAGTTCAAATAATGCTTGAATGGCAAGGCAATGTGAAATGGAGTTTTGGACATTTGATTCTTCCACTTGATGCAAACCTGTTAAGACCATGCGTAGTCCTAGAAAACCTCATCCAAAATGCATGAAATATGACTCTTTGGAAAGCTTAGATAAAGGGGAACAACTTTGGTGTTGGCCAATTTTTCATTTGGAACTTGGATCGTGGTGAATTTTGAGGTGGAAGTTTGGAAATTTCAACATGTAGAAAATTTTTCTAAGTGTTAAGTCATTATTCTCAATATTCCACCTTGCTTAACTATTTATGTGAGCTCCAAATGAGAAATGTGTCTTCATAAAAGTTGTATCTATTTCAAATACCTTAAAAATGGTCACCAATTTCATGTCATTTGGATTTAGAATGATAGAGTTATGCATTTTTGAAGTTGGGGAAAATCACTTGTTCAATGGTATAGTGAAAAAAATGACCTATAATGTATCCTCATATCACATGCTCATAAAAGTTGAATTAGCTCTCACTCTAAACATAAAGGTTGAAGTAGACATCTTTAATTTTATTTTTCAACTTGGAAATATTTCATCTCATAAAAATTGAGCAAGTTACGGCCTTGGGAAGTTGACTTTCAAATTAGGGTTTAGACAAAATGACCTATAATGTTTCAACATGTAAAATGACTTTCCAAGAAAAATTAGCTCTAGACTTCAACATGATAGTTGTTTGGAATGTCATTTAGAGTAACGTTTCTCTTGGAATCATTTTCATATGGTGAAAAGTGTAGGAGATAGGGTCTAGAGAGACCCAGTTTTGGTTAGATGAATTCATCTGGCCAACCACCATCAACCAACTTGCTAACTTCCAATTCTCTTGACTTTCTTTGCTCATGGTGGATCATATATGCATAAGATGATGAATTTTGAAATGTCCCTTGAGAAATTTGATCAATTGGTGAGATAGCTTGTTGGAGAAGTTACTTAAGATACCTAGTCAAACTAGGGTTTCCAAGGCAAATCACCTCCAAATTTTTGAAGAATGCTTGATCAATATAACATGTAGAGATCATTGGGACTCATATATGATGCTTTGAGACATTGTGAATCAATCATTGGTTGTGCTCTTAGCTATGAGGGTCTTAAACCATAGATGTGAATTTGATAGATCAATGATGATATGCCCTACCTACAAAAGAGTTAGGAAAATGCAAAGACATATTTATGGTATTTTGGTTAGGAAAGCGATAATATACAAGTATGATACAATCACATAGTGCTTAGTGATGTCTCCCAAAGCAAACCCAATGAAAGAGGGGTAAGGAGGATGCCAAGGTATGATCCCAATGCCAATGCATATGATGAAATTGCATGAGGGATCTTAGGGTCAAAATTGGGATCTTACATGGTGTTTATTGAATTATGGAACTGTTGGTGAATACTGAAATGATAGATGATACTTGATGATGCTGGTGCGATCTGGAATTCTTCCTCACATGAAGTCATTGGGAGCACTAGAAATCATACGCTCGTAATAGAACGAACTCAAAGTTTTAAGGAAGATCTTCGTCATCTCTTTTTCCTCCAATGGGGGACTGATTTGAGCAGCAAGTTCTCTCCACCTCTGCGCGTACTCTTTGAGCGTCTCTTTATCCTTCTAAGACATGGATCGAAATAGATCACAGTCGGGAGCCATATCTATGTTATACTTGTATTTCTTGATGAAGGCCTCGCCTAAGTCATTGAAAGTATGGACATTAGCACTATCTAAACTCATATACCAACGGAGTGTGGCACCGGTCAGACTATCTTGAAAATAGTGGATGAGCAGTTGATCATTATCTGTATGGGTAGACATCTTGCAAGCATATATTACAAGATGATCATTATTTGTAGATGATCAGGAAGAAGGAAGAGAGGAAGAATATCCTCAAGCACCTCCTGAGCAGTTTGTTCCACAGCATCAGGAACACACCCAGCAGGCGGCGGGTTCATCATCCTAGTCAACTGACCAATGGAGCTGGGTACAGACCGAGCTAGGTGACTTGAGGAATGAACAGCAAAGGCAGGACATTGAGCAAGCCCGTCAGGGAGCGATGTTGGATGAGATGAGCAACATGATGCGACAGTTGATGTTGCATTTTCCGCACCCACCTCCTCAGTAGGACCCTGTGAGTTCCCTCCCCCGCGCTTGTTAACAAACATTGTGGACAATGTTGAGTTCAGGTGTGGGGGAGATTTTATATCTTTTATTTGTAATTTATTTTGTGTTATTTTTACTTTTTAATTTTGTATTGAATTTTTCTGTTGAATGTACATGATGCTGCAAGTGTGTGTGTCAAGTCTGTGTTGACAGGTTGGAAAAGTAATGACCATAATTGAGAGTGGATCAAAGATCACACCACTCTCCATGGCTTGTTGTGAAGGATCTCCCTCGAAAGTGACACTGCTAAAAATAAAGATCGGACGCAACGTATACAGCTTAACCGACACGAGTATCCTGCACACTCCGAAGTAAGAAAGCAATTGCACCAAATTAAGAAGCACTGTGGATCCTGTCAAAGCTGAACCAAACCAAGTGAGTCAGAAAAGGCCAAACACATTAATCATCATGAGTGTCATTCAGGTTTGTCTTTATCACTCTGAATTTGCATAGACTCTCTAGGACTGTCACTGCATGATACACACACTGAGGCACATTATTTGTAATTAACCCCGAGCCTTTCTAGCCATCCCGCATTATTATATCCCTCGTTAACCCCCTTTGAGCCTATATCCATTTTTTTTGTTTAAAACACCATGAATGTAACCATTGGCCAAAACACTTCCTCACCCTGTTCAGAGTCATGAAATACATTCCAACTGTGTTGAAAAGCTAAGTTTGGGGTAAAAACCCCAAAAGCTCTCAAAGCCCTAGAAAGTGCAAAACCAAAAGAAAAAGAAAAATTGATGAATCGAGAAAGAGAAAGAAAAATAAAAATCAAATACTCGATGAATCAAAAGAAAGAAGCACGGAAAAGGGCAGTCGGTAAAAATTCAAGAAATAAGAAAAGAAAACCGAGGAAATAAAAGAAACAAACACAGAATATAACATCGACTCTGAACCAAAAGCCCCTTGTTTTCCTCTGTGAATCCATACCCTAACCCAAGCCAAGCTACAATCCAAAAGACCTCAAAAAGTGTGTGTGTTGTGTGTAGGTGATGAGAAAAGAGAGACTATTCCAACTTGTGAGTGATATTGCATACTTCGAATTATGAGTGTAAATAGCTAACCCCGAGAGAATCGGTGAGAATGTGAAATAAGCTGACAGGTGAAATAGTGCTTTAAAATGGAAGTGTGAATGATGACTTACGAGGATGGGTAGGACTTGTGGAAGGAAAAGGGAAGACGTTCGCGAATGATCTCAATAGTGGTGGAAAGCATAAAGAATTCTGGGGAGTGATAATGAAACATTACTTGGGACAAGCAATGAGCTAAGTTTGGGGTTCTGATCAGTCACCATTTATAGTAAGTTTTCATTACTGATCCGATGCAAAACAGAGACATTTGATACACTGTGCAAGCATTTAAGGTACAATTCGATTAGTTTTACTTCCGTTATGTTATTTACGCATTTTTAATCTTTATTATGTTTTACTTTGTTTATCTTGATTTTATGCGTGGGATAGCTGTGTTTTTGTCCGACAGGTCCAGGTAGAAGAACCGGAGAACTCAGAACACGACAGTGCGAGAGACCGGCACGTAAAAGATCAGAAAATCCCGGTACAGGATGCCTGACACGGCCACCCGTGTCACCTGACATACGCCGTGTCAGGGAAAGGGAAACAGAAGAAGAAAAACAGTAGCCTGACACGGCCTCCCGTGTCAGCTGACACGAGTCGTGTCAGGCAGAAACAGCAACCGTGTCATCCTTGCCATGGGCGTGTCAGCTTAAACAGTAGGCTGACACAGGCCGTGTAAGCCCAAGCCCAATATTTCCAATTTTTTCGGGCTTTTCATTCTTCGGGCTTTGTGGAGACATCTTTGGACCTGTCCATCTGCTACTGGGAACTTTCACTATAAAAAGAGGTCTTCTGCCAAAGGAAAAATCATCTTGGAATACAGCAAACCACAGTATTGTGAAACAATCAAGTATTAAAGAGATCAAGGCATTTGGAGAGCTGAAGAGATTCATGAGCGAGAGCGATTGAAAATCAAAGTCATCCAATTACTTATAATGTGTAATTTTTATCTTGAATTTGTTTTAAACAATATGAGTAGCTAAACCCCCCAATGCTAGGGGGGTGTCCCTGATTTAGAATTGTAATGAATTTGAGTTTACATTTGCAGTTATAATATTTTATTTACGGTAACCTTTTGATGTGTTTATTGCTTTCCCTTTCGAACCAATTGAGATTGACCTATGGTTATCACTTAGGCTGGACGACCAGTGATAAGGTTTTCATCAGGTTACTCTGTAGTAGATATCACCTAGGCCTAGGGATACCCTGTATGAACCAGAGCATTCTTGATATTATACAGCTTAACTTCACCGTAATTGGCTATGGACATAGGAATTAGGGTAGATTGATTAAAGGTTTTCTCACCAAGGACTTGGGAGAAAATACCCTTGAGAACTGGTAGTAATTGATATTTGTTTATGCAATAGTAACTCAGAGTTATTACAAGGATAAATCATACACCTTCCCTGGCATTGTTCCTTTTTCTCTATAAACCCTTATTTTCATATTTCTTTATTATTTTCTTTTTACACTCAAAAACCAATTTAATACTTTTTGTTTAATTGAATGATAATTTAAACTCAATACTAACGTGCAGTCCTTGAGATCGACATTCGGGGAATTTCCCCATTATTACTATAAAAGGAAAAATAGTACACTTGCTATTTTCCCGATCAGGATTACTGAGTACGATTTCAGAAACCAAAAATACAAATACAAGAGAAAAGGAAAGTATCATCCCAAGGATCCCTAGCAACTGAATTAGCTGAACTGGCCAAGGGTGTGTACTTCCTTCAAATGTGTATGATCTCTGACTCATAAGCGATCTTCATCTGAGCTTTCTTGATGACGAGCTGATCGACGATGTTCTTCCAAACACCGAAAGGATAAGGAATACTAGAGGAAAATAAATCCTCTGCCTCTCTCTCTCTCTCTCTCTCTCTCTCTCTCTCTCTCTCTCTCTTCACTGCACTATCTTCAAGAATCTCAATGAGTGTATCTTTGGCTTTCAACTCAAGCTGCAACTCCACTTGCTTTCAATTTAAAGCATGGAACCATTCTTCCCAAAGGTCCATCTCTTGCTTCATCTTGGCGAGTGCATCTTCCAACTCCTCTACATCTTGGTTAGGGAGAGTTGATGGCTCATCCACAACCATAGGCATAGGTCTTTCGTAGGCGTATAACATCTTAAGATCCAAATCTTTCTTCTTCACCTAAGTAGTGTTAGCTTCTAAAGCTATACAATTGCACGGACCAAGCTCGACTCTTCCCTTTCTATGAAAATTATGCCAAGAATGCACCATTCTACTCTTCAAATTTTGGGGATCTTTACCCTCTTGATAGAACATACCTTCTAACTGAACGTTATTAGGTTTATCTTCCAAGGGGAACCCAAGCTGACGACGAGCCAAAGTAGGGTTGGAGTTGATTCCTCCTTGTGTACCAATAAGAGGCACATTAGAGAACTCACAAGAACTATTAATAATCTCCAAGCCATCAAATGCAGAATCATACCAAGTAATATCATCATTAGTGAGAAACATAAGTCTCTGAGACCACCGTAGACATTGCTTGTTCTCCAAGAAGACTGGTGTTTCGGGCAAGTGCGAAATAAACCACTTGTACAAAGAGGGATGCAACACACAATGATTCCATCACCCTTAGAATTCCTTAAATGCATAGAGAAATATGTGTCACCCAACAGAGTCAGAACGGGATTCCCAATCAAGAAGATTCTAATGGCGTTAACATCAGCAAAACTGTCAATGTTAGGGAACAATGTTAAACCATAGATGAGCAAGACAAACATGGCTTCAAAAGCGGCCATACTACCAACTTAAGCAAAAGAAGTAGCTCTTCCAATGACAAACTCAGAAGTCAAACCATGAATCCCTTCTTTCGTCGTTATATTAGCATCAATCTCAGACTTCTTCAAATGAATAACATCAACTATAACTTGAGATCTCAGAATCTCCTCTAATCCACTGAAAGGAACCTTGTTAGATACGGGTATACCCAAGAGATAAGCATACTCTTCCAACATGGGAATAAGCTGATAATCAGGAAAAGTGAAGCACCGATAAAGAGGATCATAGAACTGGACCAAGCCACTCAAGAGTCCTTCCACCACTTCGGAAGACAACACAGATAAAAGCTTCCCATGATTATGCTTGAAATCCAAGGGATCTACTACAAAGGATGCTAGCTTCCTTAACTATTTCAAGTCTAGCCATCTGAAACTGTACTTCTTAGTGTTCCTTCTTCCACACTCCATGGTCTGAAAATATGACCTTAGTTCCTTGAAATTTTACTTTCTGTGATGAATTCTATGATGCGCATGTATGCATGAATGCAACAATCACACACAAGGGATCACACATAAGGCAAACACAAACAAAGGTCAGGGGATGGATCAAGTCATCATCAAGAACAATCATCCATTTTGGTGGATTATGGTTTTTACCTTATCAACACCCAAGTTCCATTGATATTTACGATAAATGATCGAATCAACCGAGGATCAAAGGCTTTATTGTGAGTCACGAGCATGGAGTCAGGTTAAGAATCGTCCCAAAGGAGTGTACTAAGGATAAAAACCTATAGATCATGTTCTAAATATTTCCCAGAGTCATGATCCCATCTATCAGATACTATAGGTTAGGATGACTGACTCGTCAACCCATAGTATTCTCAAGAGAAATTCGTCTGAGTGTAGTATCGCGTAATAAATATTATCAAGTCTACACTTCAACAGTCTCCGTACTACGTCCTAAATAGGACAAGTTGGGTTAAATGTTCTATGTTCCTCAACATCTTGGACTCCCAGATCAGAAAAAGTAATGCCTATCCACAACTTACTCGTGTGACATCAATAATTCCAAAGGGGTCTCCACTGAGTAGATGGACCTCAAGCCAATTCGTTAAGGACTACTCCACACAAGTCGAACATGACTATACTATCCTTATATCTTAATTGCACTCAAGTTCGAGTTAGAACTTATCTCACCACACAGAGATCACCAAGCACAATAGACTGAAAGTATCACACGTACAATATATACAAATACACAAAGAACAATAATCAAAAAATATAATGCATACAAAAAATTAGGCTAAACCGACTGAGGACTACTCCCCAGTAGAGTCGCCACTTTCTTTCTATAGAGGTAAATTCATAACAACCAAGCTATTAGGTAGCTCTACGTCAATAAAACAAGAGTCGTCACCGTGCTTGTATTGTTTCCAAAGGAAAGGTAAAATTACAAATAAAACCCAAAGATAAGAAGTTTTCAAATCAAAACTAATAAAATGTCTGAGATTAGATGTAAGCGGGTTGGCTACACAGATGGAAGGTATTAACATCCAAAATGTCCTAGGTACTCCTAGGGAGCCCTTTTTGGTGTGCAAGTGTTTTAGTTAAAAAGATGTTTGCAAAAAAATAGAATGAGGGGGTGTGAAAAGAATTCATTTATTTATAACTTTTGTGTTTGAAAAGAACTTCAGTCTTATGCCTACATACCAAGATAAAGATGAGAGATCAAAACCTCGCAGTTCGTGGTAAAAATTTCAAAGATGGATTGATTGATTTTTAAAAAAGTTTAAAGATCTTTTGTTATAAATGGGAGAATACTCAACCAAACTTCCACCTATAATGAGGGCTTTACAACATTTAAGAGGGAGGGCTCTAACTTGGATTCAATAAATAAGTATATCACTAGTCCCTAATAAATGGAAAGACTTATAATCAATTTATCCTGGAAATGGAGAATTATATCTCAACCAAAGATAACTCAAATCTAAATGCTTTCTTTTGCAAAAGTTTAAAAGGAAAAGGAACAAATAGGCGAAAAGGATTAGACGAGGTTGTTATCTCTTTTTGTCTTTTTGAAAATAAGGTCAATATGATTAAGTTTATTCTCAAGTTTGATTAAGAAAATATTTTGAAAATCAATGGCATAAGGCCATGGTTTCTACTCATTAAAACAAGTCTAAGTTGAAAATAACAAGCAAAGACGTTTTAAAATGAGAGAGAGGTTTTGAAATTAAAGAAGTAGGAGGAGATGAAGGGACTATCCTAGACAAGATTTAAAGGTTTAGAGTTAAAAAGATCTAACCAATGGGAAGCATCCACAAGACAATAATGTCAGATAGAAACCCATTTCCTTTGGATTATCAAGCAAGCAACAAAGCATAATCATCCAAGCAATTAATAAGAAGACCTATGGTATCAAATAAAAATAACCAAACATACAAGCAAGCACTCCAAAGCAAGCAGTCTTCAATGTCTTTGTGTATCAGATGAAATATCCCTTGACACATACTCAAAGAGAAAACATCAAATGATAACAATAAAATCAAAATTACAATTCATAAAAAGATAAGAATGAGTATAATAGATAAATCAAAAAAGTCTCTCTAGCTTGTATCAGATGAATGGCATTGGCCAAGAAATGGTCTCAAAATAATGGTATTGGCCAAGTCTCTTCCATAGCTCAGGGATGTTACCTACTCTAAGTCCATAAGGTCAACTCAAGTCACAAACAGAGGTCCAACAGTCCACCAATATTTTTTTAGGATTTTTGTTTTTTATTCAGTTTTTAAGGTCCTAAAACCATAAACAAAACAAAACCACAAGAAAAAATTTAATACAAGCACAAAATATGGCTCAAGTTAGCAAAATGAAAATGAATGAAACATAAACAAATTGCATGAATGTAAATGACAATGATTGATAAAGTACTAGAATTTAAATTGCATTAAGGTAAATGACATTAAAATAAAGTCAATTAAAGAGATGTTAATGAATGTTAGCGGAAGAAGAAAATTGTTTAAGTCACTTTTTGGAAAACACTCAACCATCCACTCACAAGCATGAAGATGTGAACCTAGACATTATTCATGAGAAGGGCTCAAACTTGGATAAAATCAACAAATATGACACTAGCTCTTAGAAATGGAAAATAGGAAAAATCTTCACCCAATACTATGAGGATAGGGAGACTTACAATCTCATTTACAAAAATACTATTGCTTTTGGGACAAATTTAGTGCTATGTTAAGCAATCGTAATTAGACTTATGTAGAAGTCACAACTAACTGAGGTCGGATAATAATAATATTAGTGTTAATGCATGCTGGAGACAAGTTATAAAGACCAGGCTCCTAAATTATACCACAAAATAACAGGGGATGAACCTATCTCAATCAAGTTCATGTTGATTCATCTGACACAAGGTCATTGATGAATCAACTAGCATTTTGATCTATGAGAAATCATTGGCCATGAATGGATTGGGAAAGAAGTTAGGTAAAGATGAGAAGATGAAAATGAAGAGATCCCAAATTGATCAAGGGATGAACCTCACTTGATCGATATTATCCATTCATCTTGAGGGATGAAGTTAAAACTTCATCAACCCCCTAAATCCAATAGTATTGACAAAATTAAACTCCAATTCAACCAAGACCAAGGCCACACAGAAGTTGAATCAACACAAAGTCAATAAAATGGCTCAACAAAATAATAAAGCAATTAAAATAATTTAAATCAATTTTTAAATGAAGAAAAATACATTTTAAAACGGAAAAAACCTAAAATCCCTTCAAATCACCAAAGAAATGACCAAGGGATTTATCATAGGTCAAACAAGTCAAAAATCACAAAATTCACTAAAAATATCAAACTCAATCCAAAAATTCATTTTAATTCATAAATCAGAAGAAGAAATTATTTGTGAAATTTTGGTGAAAGTCTCATATTTTTTTGATTGAAATTAAAATTATAGTGAATTAAATGAGAGAATTATATTTACAAAAATTAAATTGGAAAATTAATTAAATCAGAAAAACAAGGGACCCGTCCATAGTCAGCGCGCATGTACATGTGGTAATCAGAATTAAGAGACCAGATTAGAATGTGGCAAATGGATCAGATGGCCTGGACTACGCCAGCACACCACCGGAGCCCTAGCTCCAGTCATCTTCTCCAACCACCTCACCGGACTGGTCAAGATCAAAATATCACCAAAATAAATGGATCATACATCAAATCGAAGAGAAAAACATGAGGATTCCAAATATGACCTCCAAATTTTCCAACTCTGATATATAATGAGAAACGTGGAGTTGAAAATTGAGGTTCCAAAACTGAGTTACTTTGATTCAACCTCAAACCAACTCAATATCAATGCCTACATTGGTAGGGCTTCAGGCAACAAAAAATCAAACCAAAGTGTTAAGAAATGAGAGAGAATTAAAGAGTTGAATTTCTAAAAAAATCACCTCCGAGTTACAGTGTTGAAGCTTGTAGCGGGGTATTCGTTACCATTAGAGATATTGACTAAATCCAAGGTAAATCATACAAGTCGAGTCTCCACCTCACGTCTATTTATCCAAAGGAATGGTTAGAAAGCGAACAAAAACCTAAAAGTTTTATCAAATCAAAAACTAGTAAAAATGTCAGAGATCTGGGTAAGGGGGTTGGTTATGCAATGGGAAGGTATTAGGCACCCAAAGCATCCTAGGTACTCCTAGGGAGCCCTTTTCACATTTGTTGCAAAGGTTGTTTTTTTTTTTTAATTTATTTGTGCAAACATGATTGAAGGGATGAGAAAATCGTGTATGTTTATCTAATGTACTACTTACTAAAAGAAGGGTCAAAAGAAAATGACTCGCACGGACGTCGCATCCACTGCATACGTATCTCATCTGAATCTGAGAATTAGAGTCTTCGTAGCTCGGCTACCTATGGGTTAAAGAGGCGTGTGCTCGCTAAGACATCGCGTCTTATGCCTACGTATCTCATCTGGGATGAAAATCAGAGCAAAACGTAGTTCGACCAACTACGGGGTAAGGGTTGAACGACATTACTACGCAATCTACCAGATGCTCGACCTTTGGAGACTTACTTGCCTGTAGTAGAAGGAGTAAACATGTTCTTAGGAGAAGAAAAATCAATGGGTTCATTTGCGTTTTAGGAACGCTCATGCAAAAGGAGTCTTGGACGAAGGAACCTGCATAAAGTAAACATACAAAACATTGCCTCCTATCAAGGTCTTCCAGCTAAGAAAGCGGTAAAAATGCTAAAAGATGTAAAAGGGATTAAGGTCTACCACACGGATAAAGATCCGGAGTAACAGCAATTAGATAAATAAGAAACCCAAAGACTCTTCCAAGCTAGCACCATCAAAGAAAGCGAGTCAGTACAGGTAATCGGAATAGACCTCTAGGTGGTACCCCAAAAATAAAGTGGAACACCAGGCAAGCCATCTCTGCAAGAGTCATATGAGCCCTCACAAAATAAAACTCAACAAACAGGTTAGAGAAACAAGAAAGGGTAATCAAGAGTTGCCCCCAAATCAAAATATAACCACATGAATCATGCCATTAAAATTCACAAAAAGATCACAAAAAGCAACCAAGGGTAGGAGGCCTAAACCTCTTGTCAAACACATGCGTCAAAAGGGTATCAAATTCACCCATAATACCTCATACATTCAGAGGATTAAAATTAAAAGCATAAAGTAATGGGAATCAGGCAAACCTGACTAGAGAGATCGAATGAAATTGAATTGCTCGGTTGGGTTTGCAAAGCACTCTTAGATTTTATGTGAGAGAGAATTTGTTCTTTGCAGATGAGTTCCCCTCAGTCTCTGGAGGTTGCTCTGAACTCTGTTAGCTCTTCTCTCACTATTCTTTTCCCTGTCAGGGTAATAGGAATAGCCTTCCTTTTGTTTCACTTAAACTCTGAATTTATAACCTAATTTTTGTGGACCTGTGGGCTCAAATGAGAGAGGCCCAAGTCCAAAAATTTTTTGTTATATTTTTATTTATTTATTTATTATTATTATTTTATTTTTTTCGTTTTTCGTTTTTTTGAAACACGTGGGCTTCGCCTAGCGAGCATGACAGTTCAAGAAATTCCTCTGAGCGTAGGTGATTCTGGTGGCTTTTCTTGGGACTCGCTAGGCGACCCATTCTGCTCGCCTAGCGAGCGTGACAGCTCATGAACAAACTTTTGCTCCTTCAAGATTAACGTTTTGATTGACGAATAGACCCCATTTGAACCTGTTGGATGTATCTCAAGCCATTCCCTTGTGTTGACTGATCATCTAAATAGAACCCACAAAGTGTCTTGGATGATACTCAAGCTTCAAACAAAAGATGTTAGTGACACATTTTTGTGCTTTTGGTTAGTAAACAAAAGTAAGAGAAACAATGATGTATAATTCAAGCATGCTTGGTGATCTCAAACCAATCACAAGGAGTCCCACCCAAAGGCAAAGGGAACCAAGATGCTAAAGATCCTTGAGGCAATGCAAATGCAATTTTATGATGCCATGAGGGATTTTAGGGTCAAAATTGGGGTCTTACAGATGCCCCTATTTAAGGTCATTCTAGCCGGAGAAGTGAAGGTTAAAATCTTCGTCTCGACGGGGTAGAATGGGCTTAAATAATAACAAAGAGACAAATTTTGGTCCCTAAGAGACCTCATGACCCAAATGTAGGTATGAAAAATGGTAGCACTCTGTGGAGATATGTGTCCACAAAAGCAAAGAAATCAGAAGCCATTGATAATCCAGATGAGCAATTCACTCCATGGGACCAAGACCCTGGGGACTCTCCTGGGGATAGAAAAGGGATAAAAATGCGCGAGCATGTCACGACTCAAAGCGTGGGGAACAGAATTCCAAAGGGAAAAGATCCAATGGAAAGACTCGAGCTGACTCGAAGATGCATGTATTGGGGAATATGCCAATACAGCCAAAAACTATCCACAACGGATACTTCGGATAAAATCCGGATGAAAACGATCCACTAAGGGACTTCGCTGGGGATGTCCACAAGGACACTCCTGGGGAAGCAGCGGGACGAGGTATTATCGGTTACTGGGTAATAAGCTCAAGGAGACATGTGATCTGAATGCCAGGTATGAGAGTGAGAGATACAACATGCTCAGGAAGAGATTAATATCCATGACCGGCATAAGGGTGAGAGATATCAAAACTTCAAAACGTTTGAGGAAAACCTAAAAGGTATACTTCAACTCAGGGATTCTGACTCCACAGGGGACAAAAAGTCATAATAGGGAGCAGGGAGGAAGGAACACCAGGGATACCAGTTACTGGGCATATAATAGGTGACCAACCAAGACGTGAATTGGGGAATATTCCCAAGACACTCATCATCCATAAGAGGGCTAAAAAGCAAACTCGATTATAGGATGGATATTCGACTCCGAAAAGGGGATACGAATCTTACTCGACTGGGGAAGAACAAAAGCTTCGACCGAAGAGTGCATGAGATACATCATCTATTACCGTCAAAACATAGATAATATACTCGCATGGGCGATTATCCACAACCGGTTACTGGGTTAATAAAGGATAAATCGACCGAAAAGAAAAGGCATCGGGATACCGAAACTAGGTATATAATGATGACCAATTCAGGGGAGAAACAATCGTTACCAACAACAACAAGGTAGACGAGAGATGACCCGCTGGGGATAAATTGCGTAATCAGGGCACTTATCTAAGCAGATGAGGGGATATCATCACCGAATATTGGATGAAGATAACTGTCACCAATTAAAGATGAGCAAAAATAGTTACTCTGCAAAAAGGGAAGAAATAGGGTTTACAACTACCGGTATGAGGGTAGAGAAACACAGACTCCGTCGGGGATAATAATTACTAATTATTGAGAAATTATTCATTTACCACGGGGAAACAGGAAAAGAGTCTCAAGAGACCGATCTAGGATCAAACTAGATAGGCACACCAAATCCAGACTTGTCCCGGTGAGGATATAACTCAATGGGGAAAACCATCCCAGTATATGTGTTGGGAAGGAACAAAAACAATCAACATCCACGAGGATATAACCCAGTGGGGAATATGGAAGAAAGGATAGACGCTTTCTGCCTATGGAGTTGACTCTATATCGAGAGATCAGACACACACGTCTGCTCGGGGAAGTATATCACCAAATAGCAGGAGACAACAAACAACGATATATGGCAAAGAATGCAACATGAATATCTGAATGTTATAATTATGCATGAATATGCATGGTTTATGTATGATGTATGCTGACAGACAAACATATCTAACACAACCAGGTTCAGGAATCAACCACCCGGTACTACCTCTCAAGAGAGAAAGCCAAGTTCACCGGGGATTATCCAATCTGCTGGGGATCAGAGATACCAGGAAGCAAAGAACTCTGTAAGGGATGAATCATCAATCATTCCAGTTGGGGACGAGAGTTATCACAGACAAGGTCCACCACACCAACAACTCTACTGAGGAATCTATCTGAGGAGATAAAGGATTTATCGGGATCAACCACCAAATACCGTTCTTGCCCAAAGAGATCCAAGCTGCTGAGGAAGAAAGATTGCTACTCTGTTGAAGGGAAGAGATGTGACTCTCAACAAGCAATCCACTTGGTAGGATAAACCATAAGGGGTTCCGGAGGGAGGAGATACAGTCATGCCAGGAATATGGACAAAAATCTTACCCTGTTGGGGATCGTACCACCCTTGGGAGAGCACTGAGGATCTCCTAAGTATCCTTTTGTCATTGTGAATGTTCACTTTGTTTAAAAATAAATTATAAAAAATTTGATCGTTTAAAACAATGATATTTTCTTAATCAAAACATGCAAAATATTTGTTGAATAGAAACAGATAAGAGTGCCAATAATTGGATAAAAGGCTCAAATTTATTTGATAGAATGGTAGTCTAAGAATGGCAAGACTCAATAGATCTTTACAAATTTGAAATTGGTGATATATATTGGAAAAGGGCTACATTGAACATAATGACCATTTCTCCACCAATTCTGAATCCGATGTATTTGAAGCTTTGGCTGATAATGAGCAAGGATCTCTGACGGACGATAGTTGTAGAACAAAGTCTTGTCAGGATGCAGTTACTTGCCAAATCCCTAATTTTTGCCTAGATTGCCCCAGGATGACGTACTCAATCTAGCGGGATACATATATCATTATTATATATTTTTTGTGTCTCTAACTTTTGCCTGGATCGCCCTTTCGGGTTTTCAATCCACCGAGACGCTCATTTTTGCCTAAGCCGCCCTTTCAGGTTTTCAACTTAGCGAGCTATTCAGTTTTTATTTTTTTAGGCGAAGTATTTCTTGACTGCACCTGAATTCACAGGACGAGTGAAATCCTTCCCATCCATAGTTATAAGTATCAAAGCACCGCCTGAAAAGGCTCTCTTAACAACATATGGACCCTCATAGTTCGGAGTCCCCTTGCCATTGGAATCGGGCGCGAAAGACAAAACTTTCTTGAGCACAAGGTCACCTTCTCGGAACACACGAGGCTTGACCTTCTTATCAAAAGCTTTCTTCATCCTCTGCTGATATAACTGACCGTGGCACATGGCAGTCAATCTCTTCTCCTCTATCAAGTTTAGCTGGTCATAACGACTATGAACCCATTCAACATCAGTCAACTTGGCTTCCATCAAGAGTCTCATTGATGGGATCTCCACCTCTACAGGGAGTACAACCTCCGATCTTGACTTAGCGATCATATCGTCGACATATACCTCAATCTCCTTGTGCATCATATCATGGAACAATGTAGTCATAACTCGTTGATACGTGGCTCCGGCGTTCTTCAAACCGAAGGGCATCACTCGATAACAGAATGTTCCCCAAGGTGTGATGAATGTTGTCTTCTCCATATCCTCGGATGCCATTTTAATCTGATTATATCCAGAAAATCCGTCCATAAATGAGAAGACCTTGAATTTAGCTGTATTATCTACCAACATATCAATATGTGGTAGAGGGAAATCATCTTTCGGACTAGCTTTATTCAAGTCTCTATAGTCCACACACATCCGGACTTTTCCATCTTTCTTAGGCACGGGCACAATATTGGCCACCCATTTAGGATATGTAGAAGTCACCAGAAACCCCACATCAATTTGCTTCTGAACTTCCTCTTTGATCTTCACTGCCATATCAGGATGAGTTCTTCTGAGTTTATGCTTCATAGGCACGCACTCAGGCTTTAAAGGTAGGAAATGTTGCACAATATCAGTATCTAGACCAGGCATGTCTTCATATGACCAGGCAAAGACGTCAACATATTCTCGTAGCAACTTAATCAACACCTTCTTAACAGATTCTTCCAGAAGTGCCCCAATCTTTACCTCTCGCACACAATCTTCAGACCCTAAGTTGATTGTTTCCAGATTCTCAAGATGCGGCTGAATGATCTTCTCTTCATGCTCAAGCAGACGGGTAATCTCGTCAGGAGTCTCTTCAACATCATCTTCCTCTGCCTCAAATACAGGGAATTCAAAATTTGGAGATGGTGTTGGGTCATTATGTTCAATGGGTTTAGAAATCAACCTGCATAATGATTTTGGATATGAAAAGATTTAGAATTCAAACAAGGCAATCATTATGCAGATGAAAAGATTGATTTTATATTTTTTTAGGTTTTATGTGATCACCAATTTCATGCAAAAAGCAAAAAGGGAAAATAATTGGAAAAACAAACATTTAACATGAATTTATTGAATGAAAATATCATTGTATTAATGCGCCATCCTCCTTTTGGCATGGGAGAAAGGTTTTTAAACAAAGTGATCATTACGTTGACTTATGGACAACTGTTGGAATATCCACAGCGACCCAATTGTTGCAGACCCCTCCAGGGATGATGAAATTTCCAGAATCCTTTGTATCTTCTTCTAAAACGGCAACAGCCTCCTCATCTAGACCAGTGTGGATGAAACCTCCACTCTTGAATAACCCTTGCTTGTTGAAAGTACCAGAAGAAAAACCCATGTCAGCCCGAGACTCGTTGTCTTCTAACTCAATCATTTTTCCTAAACCAGTGGTTGCACCACGCTCAATGGCCAGCTTTGCATTTTTGTAGGAAGCAAATGAAGGAGTTCTCTTCTCAA
This sequence comes from Lathyrus oleraceus, assembly GCF_024323335.1. NCBI lineage: Eukaryota > Viridiplantae > Streptophyta > Magnoliopsida > Fabales > Fabaceae > Lathyrus > Lathyrus oleraceus. Next base: position 166,070,145 of record NC_066581.1, on the reverse strand, counting down.
TAGGCTCAGTAATAGATAAAGCTTGGAAAGGAGTTCCAACTTCAACCTCAGCATCTATATAAGAGAAGGAAGACAAATGGCTAACCAGGAGAGCCCTTTCTCCCCCTACTACCACCAGCTTCTTGTTTCTCACGAATTTCAATTTCTGGTGTAGGGTGGATGTCACGACGCCTGCCTCGTGAATCCATGGTCTAAGTGATCCATCAGTCTTGAAATATTGGCTCTAGTGTAGTACCGGTGAGTCAGCTTGTCTTCAAAATAAATGAAGGACACAGAGTTATACCACAGGGCAAGGGACCGGAAACGAAACCTACTTATGTATATGATGCATGCAATGCTTGTGCATATGATTTATTTTTTATTTCAAAGTAACTTTAGAGTTTTATTTGCAAATTTTGGAAATATTAAGCATTTTATCACATACGGAAATATCTCATCAAATAATATCAGGGAAAAGAAGTGCAGCATCGTCAATCATGTACAAGAGAAAAGGAAAATAATCATCCTATGGATCCCTAGAAACAATCATCTAAAGCTCGTGACACAGGAAGATAAGATGCGTGAAGCCTCTTCACCTCCCTCTCGTAGGCTGCCTCCATATCAGCCTTCTCTTTGGCGAGTCGATCATACCTCCTCTTCCAGAACTTAGAAGACTGAGGAAGTAGAGAAGTCCATACATCATTAGGGTCATCAATAACCTGATGCTCAAGAAACTCAATCAACACATCCTTCTCCTTAATCTGCTGAAGCAACTCTTCACGTTCACGGATCCAGGCACGTGAACGGTCTTCGTCTCTCAACTCCTCTACTCCTTGATTAGGGAGGGTTGAAGGCCCAGCCATAATCATAGGTATAGGTCTCGGATACTCGTAAGGAATGAGATACTCAGACGCCCTCTTCCTAACCCAAACAGTGTAAGGCTCCAAAGCGATGCAATTCTTAGGACCAAACTCTTTCCTTCCTTTCCTATGAATCTTACGCCAAGCGCAGATCATTCTAGCTTTCAAGCCTTAGGGATCTTTACCATCCTGAAAGAATACACCCTCTAACAGAATGTTATTGGGTTTATCCTTTAAGGGGAACCCAAGCTGACGACGTGCCAAAACAGGATTGTAGTTAATCCCACCACATGTACCAAGAAGAGGTACATTGGAGAATTCGCCACAAGAGTCAATAATCTGCACACCATCATACACGCGGTTATACCAAGAGATATCATCATTAGTGAGAGACATAAGTCTCGTGGACCACCGTAGACATTCCTTGTTCTCCTTGAAAGCGACCGTCTGAGGTAAGTGAGAAATAAACCACTTATACAACAGAGGCAAACAACACACAATGGCACCACCACCCTTTGCATTCCTCATGTGCAAAGAGAAGTAGGTATCGCCCAACAGAGTCAGAACGGGATTAAGAGTAGAGAAAATCCTAATAACATTCACATCCACAAACTTGTCGATGGTGGGGAACAATACCAATCCATAGATGAGAAGTACAAATATGGCTTCAAAGGCATCCTCACTCATGGCCTTCCCATATATAGTAGCTTGAGCAATGAGGAACTCAGAAGGGAGACCTTGAATTCCACCTTTGTTAGTCATATGAGCACCAACCAGAGATTCATCTATGTGTAACATGTCAGCTATCTCTTGAGAAGTAGGAACCCTTTCCAAGCCACTGAATGGCAACTGATCCAGAACAGGTATACCCACCAGATAAGCATACTCCTCAAGTGTAGCCAAAAGCTGAAAATTCGGAAACGTGAAGCAACTGTACAAAGGATCGTAAAACTGCATCAATACACTCATCAATCCTTCGTCCACCTGAGTAGTCAGAAGAGGAAGAAGCTTCCCAAAATGAGCCTTGAAATCCAAGGGATCTAATACATAAGATGTCAAATTCCTTAACTCTTTCATGTCTGGTTGTTTGAAACTGTACTTCTTTGTATTCCTTCTTTGTCTTTCCATGTCTGAAAATTTTGCAAATAGACCTCTTAAGTTCCTTGAAGATTTTCTTATTATTTTGATGATATGAATGCAAATGGGTGAATGAATGCATGAATGCAACAATCAGACTCAAGGATCAAGCAAAGCACACCAAACAAAGGTCATGGGATGGATCATTATCCTTAATATCAACCATCCATTTTGGTGGATTATGGTTTACACCTTATCAACACCCAAGTTCCATTGATATTAAGGATACCTGAACGGATCAACCATGAATCAAGGGTTTGTTGCAAGTCACGAGCATGGAGTTTAGGTTAAGAACCACCCAAAGGGAGTGTACTAAGGTTTAAACCTGCCAAACATGTTCTACAAAAGGTTCCCATAGTCATCATCCCATCTTTTGGATATTATCGGAGAAACGACTACTCGTATTCCAAAAATATTCTCAAGAGAAACTCTTATGAGTGTAGTATCGCGTAACAATCGTATCAAATCTTACACTTGAACGACTTTCGCACTACATCCTACGAATGGGCCAAAAAGGGTTTGGTAAACTAAGGTCCTTGGCTTCTAAGGTCTATATTGGAAAAAGTAATGTCTAACCACAACTACTTGTGTGACATTATTGATCCCAACATGACCTCCACCAAGTGAATGGGCTTGCAAGTCAACTTGCTAAAGAATAACTCCACACAAGTCAACAAGACTATGCCATTCTCCTATCCTAGGTGCACTCGAGTTTGGGTATAGAACTCATCTCACAAAGATCACCAAGCATACAAGGAATTAATATTCAAACAATTCAATCATTACATACAATACAGTAATCCCAAATTGCACAAAAATATGTCACAAAACAATATACAATACAACAAATATTAAAAGTAGGCAAAACCCACTAGGATAATTATTATCCCCAGTAGAGTCGCCACTTTTCTATAGCGGGGTATTCGTTACCATTAGAGATATTGACTAAATCCAAGGTAAATCATACAAGTCGAGTCGCCACCGCACTTCTATTTATCCAAAGGAATGGTTAGAAAGCAAACAAAAACCTAAAAGTTTATCGAATAAAAAACTAGTAAAAATGTCAGAGATCTGGGTAAGGGGGTTGGTTATGCAATGGGAAGGTATTAGGCACCCAAAGCATCCTAGGTACTCCTAGGGAGCCCTTTTCACATTTGTTGCAAAGGTTGTTGTTTTTTTTTTGAAAATTTATTTGTGCAAACATGATTGAAGGGATGAGAAAAGCGTGTATGTTTATCTAATGTACTACTTACTAAAAGAAGGGTCAAAAGAAAATGACTCGCACGGACGTCGCATCCACTGCATACGTATCTCATCTGAATCTGAGAATCAGAGTGTTCGTAGCTCGGCTACCTATGGGTTAAAGAGGAGTGTGCTCGCTAAGACATCGCGTCTTATGCCTACGTATTTCATCTGGGATGAAAATTAGAGCAAAACGTAGTTTGACCAATTACAGGGTAAGGGTTGAACGACGTTACTACGCAATCTACCGGATGCTCGATCTTTGGAGACTTACTCGCCTGTAGTAAAAGGAGTAAACGTGTTCTTAGGAGAAGAAAAATCAATGGGTTCGTTTGGGTTTTAGGAACGCTCATGCAAAAGGAGTCCTTGACGAAAGAACCTGCATAAAGTAAACACACAAAACATTGCCTCCTATCGAGGTCTTCCAGCTAAGAAAACGGTAAAAATGCTAAAAGATGTAAAAGGGATTAAGGTCTACCACACGGATAAAGATCTGGAGTAACATCAATTAGATAAATAAGAAACCCAAAGACTCTTCCAAGCTAGCACCATCAAAGAAAGCGAGTCAGTACAGGTAATCGGAATAGACCTCCAGGTGGTACCCCATAAATAAAGTGGAACACCAGGCAAGCCATCTCTGCAAGAGTCATATGAGCCCTCACAAAACAAAACTCAACAAACAGGTTAGAGAAACAAGATAGGGTAATCAAAAGTTGCCCCCAAATCAAAATGTAACCACATGAATCATGCCATTAAAATTCACAAAAAGCTCACAAAAAGCAACCAAGGGTAGGAGGCCTAAACCTCTTGTCAAACACATGCATCAAAAGGGTATCAAATTCACCCATAATACCTCATACATTCAGAGCATTCAAATTAAAAGCATAAAGTAATGGGAATAAGGCAAACCTGACTGGAGAGATCGAATGAAATTGAATTGCCCAGTTGGGTTTGCAAAGCACTCTTAGGGTTTATGTGAGAGAGAATTGATTCTTTGCAAATGAGTTCCCTTCAGTCTCTGGAGATTGCTCTGAACTCTATTAGCTTTTCTCTCACTATCTTTTTCCCTGCCAGGGTAATAGGAATAGCCTTCCTTTTGTTTCACTGAAACTCTGAATTTATAACCTGATTTTTGTGGACCTGTGGGCTCAAATGAGAGAGGCCAAAGTCCAAAACTTTTCTGTTATATTTTATTTATTTATTTATTTATTAGTAATCTTACTATTTTTTTTTTTTCGTTTTTTGTTCTTTTTTTTTTTTTTTTTTTTAAACACGTGGGCTTCGCCTAGCGAGCATGACAGTTGAAGAAATTCCTCTGAGCGTAAGTGATTCTGGTGGCTTTTCTTGGGACTCGCTAGGCGATCCATTCTGCTCGCCTAGCGAGCGTGACAGCTCATGAACAAACTTTTGCTGCTTCAAGATTAACGTTTGACTGACGAATAGACCCTATTTGAACCTGTTGGAAGTATCTCAAGCCATTCCCTTGTGTTGACTGATCATCTAAATAGAATCCACAAAGTGTCTTGGATGATACTCAAGCTTCAAACAAAAGATGTTAGTGACACATTTTTGTGCTTTTGGTTAGTAAACAAAAGTAAGAGAAACAATGATGTATAATTCAAGCATGCTTGGTGATCTCAAACCAATCACAAGGAGTCCCACCCAAAGGCAAAGGGAACCAAGATGCTAAAGATCCTTGAGGCAATGCAAATGCAATGTTATGATGCCATGAGGGATTTTAGGGTCAAAATTGGGGTCTTACAAAGCTCAAACTTGATGTAATTTCACTTGGCCTTGCTTTCCCTTGCTTGCAGTAGATGATTAGAATGAAAATGGATGTGAATCCTTGGAGTTCTAGTTCAGAAACATAAGTTGAACTAAGCTCGATTTCAATGAAATCTTCAAGGTATTTTTCAATGGTGACTATGGGATTGCTGGGCAAGGCTTGGGCAAAGGGTTTTTTCCTTTAATTTGAGGCAATGCATCTCAATTTATAGTCAATGCAAATCATTTCCACACCATTTCAAATTTTGGCCAAAAAAAGTAATTCAATGTGCATGGGTGCATGGGCATGTGTTTAGGCCCAAATGGTCAATGCAATCCACTCCAATTCATGCACAAATGATGCTGAGATCATAACATGGAACCATGCAAAGTAGTCTAACATTTGAGTTCAAAAGTTGCAGAATTGGACCATGCCAAAAAACTATGCACAACCCCTTCAATTTTGATCCAAATAGTATGATCTTGGACTCTTTTCAAAGCTGCCATCATGGGGAACAACTTTGATGTTGGGAATTATTCCATTTTAAGCTTGTAACATGATGATTTCCGACCATGAAGTTAGAGGAATCAAACATAATTAAAAAAATTCTAAGCTAAAAGTCAAATGACCCCTTTTTCCACCATGAATAACTTTTTATATAACCTTCAAATGACTTTGGTTCCTTATTTAAAGTTATATCTCTTTAAAATATCTTCAATATGGTCATAAATTTGACACCATTTGGATCTAGAATGAGGGAGTTGTGGATTTTAGAAGTTGACGAAAATTGCTTGTTCAATGATAAGGACCCAAATGGACATATTCTAAGAACCTAATTTTGACCTTAAGATCCCTCATGCTATCTCATCATATGCATTAGCTTTGGGATCACACCTTGGAATCCTCCCTACCCCCTTATTCATCAGGTTTGCATTAGGAGAGATCACCAAGCACATTTGATTTTATCATACTCTATTTTTCTTTGTTTACTAACCAAAATACCAAAAATATGTCTATGTATAGCTTTGTTCCTTTTGTAGGTAGTGTGTGCATCCACCAATGCCTTATCAAGATCACAACTAGGGTTTGAGACCCTCACTGCAAGGAGATCGACCAAGAGATGGTTCACTATGGTTCTATACGTCATATATGGGTCCCCATGGATATCACATATCATTTTGATCAAGAATTCATCAAGAGTTTGAAGCTTGTTTGCCTTCGAATCCCTAATTCATCTGGGTATCTTGTGTGACTTCCTCAGCAAGTTTCTTCATCATTTGATAAAATATTTCAAGGTATACTTCATATCACATCATATTACACATATATGATCCTCCATGAGTCCCAAATTTCAAGAGAATGTCAATTTTGCTAGATGGTTCATGGTGGTTGACCAGATAAAGTCAACTGGTCAAAACTAGGGTTCCCTAGACCCTATCTCCTACACATTTAATCCTATGAAAATGCTTACAAGATAAACTTTACTCCTTATGAAATTCCAAACAACTTTAATGTTTAAGTCAAGATCTAGTTTTGCTTGGAAAGTCATTTTTTATGGTGAAAGATTATATGTCATTTTGTATTAACCCTAGTTAGGAGGTCAACTTACAAGAACCATAACTTATTTAATTTTTATGATATGAAAGCCATTCAAGTTCCATGATCATATTCAAGATGTCCTCTCCAACGTTTAGTTTTGGAAGAAGTTCAAATTCACCTTTCAAATGCACACGCCAAGAGGAAACATTATAGGTCATTTTGGGCCATTACCATTGAACAAGTGATTTTCCTTAACTTCTAAAATGAATAACGCCTTCATGCAAAATCCAAATGAGGTCAAATTTGTTCCCAAATTTAAGAGGTTTGAAAGATCTAAAACTTTGATGAAAGAACGTTTTCCATTTGAAGCCCATAGCAAAAGTTATTCAAGGTAGAAGAAATGAACATTTGACTTGGTACTTAGAAAATTTTCAAATATGTTTGATTTTCCAAAATTCCACCTAAACATTCATCATGATCCAAGCTTCAAATGGAAAAGTGTTCAACATGAAAATTGTTCCCCTTGATCCCACGTTTCTAAAAATTCCAGGATCATCTCATTTGGATAAGAAATGAAGGACTTGCGCATGGTTTCTTTTCAGAGGTTCATTTGGATGGATTTCACATTCACTTTTCAATCTCCTTTGCATGACCATATGACATGATTTCAGCATTTCACATTGGTGATTTTAGACCTGATGGCATCATTTGATGGGCCTATCGCATGCCTATACAAGCATGCAATGAAATTGCTAAATTTGGAAAATTTGGAAAATTTTGGAAGTGTGTGAAAATGAATTGCAATGCCTATAAATACAACCCTCTTGGCTCAGAATTAAGGACTTCATGCCCAAGCTTTGAACCTGCAATCCAAACCTTCATCAATAAAGGATAATCTTAAAGGTTTTCATTTGAAAATCGAGCTTCAAATCTCATTTTGTTTTGAGATTGAAACTCCAAGATTCCAAGCTTTTCTTTGATCCAATTCATCTCCTACAAGCTTCTGAAGCCAAGCCAAGGACAATTGGAGGCAAGGTTGAAGCTCACTCGAAGGTGATTTTCCAGAATTTTCATCTCTTCGATTCTCTCTCAATTCTTAACTATTCTTTGTGATTTTTGGTTGGCTTAATTCCTACCAATGTAGGAAACAAGGTTGAGTTGCTTTGAGGTCAAATCGAAGCAACTCAGTTCATGATCCCTAAAATTCAAATCCCTGTATCTTTTTATATACTTGGAATTGGAGAAAATTGAGGCCAGATTCGTGATCCTGAGCATTTTCTCTTTAAAATAGTGTCATTGTTTTTTATTTTTCATTGAGTTGAAGGTGGACCAGTCCGGTGAGGTCCACCAAGATGACTAGAGCCCTAGCTCTAGTGGTGTGTTGGCGTGTCCAGAACCATTTGATCATAATCTCATGTTTTAATCTTAGTCTCTCCTTTTAATTACCAAGTGTGTGACGCAGTTGACTAAGGTGTTTGTGGAACGTGCGCACTTGGCCATCAGATCTGCCACCTCAATTAATGAGGGAGATCTGATGGCCCTTGTTTTTTTTTGTATTTTATAAATTTCCATTTAATCCACTTATTTTATTTAATCCATAGAAATTTCATTTTTAATCCAAAAAATATGGGACTTTCACCAAAAATCTTTAAATATTTGTATCTTTCATATTCTGAATTAAAATTATTTTTGGATTAATTTTGATATTTTTCATGAATTAAATGTTTTTATGCATACTTTTAATTGTTTAAATATATTTCTGACTTTTCAAAAATCATGAAATTTTTTGTCTAAGGTCCTTTGACCTTGTTTGACCTAGGATAAATCTCTTGGCCATTTATTTGGTGTTTTGAAGAGATTTTAGATTTTGACCAAATTAAATTGTATTTTTATGCATTTTTAAATTGATTTTTAATTGATTAAATGTGTAAAAATTATGTTGAGTCATTTTTAGGGTCTTGTAATGTTTGACTATTTGTTTGGGCCTTGGTCAAGATTGATTTGAATTTGGTTGGATTAAAACCATTGGATTTAGGGGATTGATAAAATGTACATTTCATCTCCCAAAATGAATGAATGGTTTTAGTTTGATAAAATTCCTTGCATGACCAATTTGTGTTTCTCTCATTCCCTTCCCTCATCATCTTCATCCCTCTTTCTTTCTCATTCCTTAATTTGACCAATGAAATCTCTAATGTCTTAAGGCTAATTGGTTCATCAATGACCTTGTGTCAGATGAACCAATACAAGTATGATTGAGATAGGTCCAGTCCTATTGATATTTTCTTTTAGTGTGTGGTATGTTTTAGGAGTTTGGTTCATTATACCAAATCTCTAACATGCATTAACACCTAAGTTTTTGTTCCCCGACCTCATATAGTTGTGACTTCTACATGAGTCCAATTATGATTGCTTAACATAGAGCTAAATTTGACCCTAAAGGCATAACATTCTAGTAATTGAGATTGTAAGTCTCCCATCCTTCATGGTATTGTGTGGAAACTTGAAATTTTTTCCTTCCCATAGAAGATGTCTTGGTTTAAGGATCCATGCTTGTGAATGGATGGTTGAATGTTCTCCAAAGAATGACTTAATCAATTAAAAAACATCTCTAACACTTGACTAACATTTTACTAACTCTTGTTAATGTTGCTTTACTTTCAAGTCATTTACTTTATGCAATTTAAATTTCAGTCATTTACCATTCATTTCCATTTACATTCATTTAACTTGTTTATGTTTATGCCATTTTCACATTGCTAATCTTAGCCATATCTTATGATTGTATATATTGTTTGTGTATTTTGATTGTGTTTGTGGTCTTAGGACCTTAAAACACTTAATAACAACAAAAAACCTTAAAAAATATTCGGTGGACTCTGGCCAATGCCAACATTCTGAGATCAAGTTATTATGAGCCAAGCCTTCATCTGATGCAAGTCTTGGACTCTATTTGAATTCATCTGCTACTATGTCTTTGTGCTAATTATCATTTTGACCTTGTGTCTGATGCTTTGCTTTGAGTTGATCAATGAATAATTCATCTAATACATGAGAAGACAAAGAAGACTGGTAGCTATGGGGTATGCTTGCTTGGATATGGCTATCTTTATTTGATGCCTTGATCTTCATGATGTCTGGATATTTCTAATTGCTTATTAGTTATTGCTTTATTCAAATTCCAAAGGGAAAATGGGTTTTCTATATGACATTCTTGGCTGTTGGATTGCATCCCATTGGTCAGATCTTTTCAACTCTTAACTTTTAATTTTATGCTTAGGGTAGCCTCTTCATCTTCCCCCACTTCTTAAATTTCAAAATCTCTTCCCCTTTTCAAAAACTGTCTTTGATTGTGATTTCAAACTTAGACCTTATTTCAAATAGAAACTTTGCCCTTATACCAATGGGTTTTCAAACTTTTTTTCTTAAATCAAATTTGTAAATAAACTTAATCATATTGAAATAGAACTAACAACTTCTTTCAAAATTTTTGGCCCTCTGTGCCCTTTTTATACAAACTTTTGTTAAAAGCAATTCACCAACTTTGAAATTGTTACCATGAACTACGAGGTTTTGATCCCTCATTTTTATGTTGGTACGTAGGCACAAGTTCGAAGGTCTTGTCAAACACAAAAATATAATCAATAAATTCTTTTCTCGTCCCCAGACTCTATTTTTTCAAACATATTTTATACCAAACACATGTGCACACATAAAAAAGGGTTCCCTAGGAGTACCTAGGACACTTTGGGTGCTAACACCTTCCCTCTGGGTAACCAACCCCCTTACCTGTAATATCTGCATTTTATTAGTTTTGATTTTAAAACTTCTTATCTTTGGGTTTTGTTCGTACTTTTCCCTTTTCCTTTGGAAACAATAAAATCGTGGTGGCGACTCTGGTTTTATTGACGTTAAGCTTATCCATAGCTTGATGGTCATGAATTTACCGCTATAGAAATTAAGTGGCGATTCTGCTGGGGAGTAGTCCTCAGTGGGTTTAGCCTACTTTTTTATGTGTATATATTTGTATATTTGATGTTTGTATATTTGTTTGTGTGATATAATATGTTTACTATACTTGGTTATCTTTGAGTGGTGAGATAAGTTCTAACTTGAACTTGAGTGCAATTAAGATAGGTGGATGGTATAATCATGTTCAACTTGTGTGGAGCAGTCCTTAACAAGTTGGCTTGAGACCCATCTACTCAGTGGAGACCCTTTTGGAGTTACTGATGTCACATAAGTTATTTTTGGTTAGGCATTACTTTCTCTGATTTAGGGTCCGAGAAGCTGAGGACCGTAGAACATTTAACCAAACTTGGCCTATTTATGACGTAGTGCAGAGACTGTTCAGGTGTAGACCTGATAACAATTGTTACGCGATACTACACTCAGAAGAGTCTCTTGAGAATATTATGGGTTGATGAGCCAGTCATCCTAACCTGTAATATCCTATAGATGGAATTAAGACTCTGGGAACTTTTTAGAACATGATCTACAGGTTTTTATCCTTAGTACACTCCTTTGGGATGGTTCTTAACCTGACTCCATGCTCGTGACTCACAATAAACCCTTTGATTCTTGGTTGATCTGATCAAGTCTTGTCAATATCAAAGGAACTTGGGTGTTCTTAAGGTGAAAACCATATTCCATCAAAATGGATGATTGATCTTGATGATAACTTGACCCATCCCTTGACCTTTGTTTGTGTTTGCCTTATGTGTGATCCCTTGTTTTTTATTGTTGCATTCATGCATACATGCGTATCATAACATTCATCACAAAAAAATAAATTTCAAGGAACTGAGGTCTTATTTGCAAATATTTTCAGACCATGGATTATGGAGAAGGAACACTAAGAAGTACAGTTTAAGATGTCCTGATTTGGAAGAGCTAAGGAAGTTATCATCTTTTGTATTAGATCCCTTGAACTTCAAGCAACGCCAAGGGAAGTTGCAGTCTGTGTTATCTGCTAAGGTGGTCGGAGGACTTCTGAGTGTTTTGGTTCAGTTCTATGATTCTCTCTACCGTTGTTTCACTTTTCCTGATTATCAGCCTGTACCTACGCTAGAGGAGTATGCCCACCTCTTTGGAATACCTGTATCTGATAAGGTACCTTTTAATGCATTGGAGGAGATTCCCAAATCTCATATCATAGCTGCAGCTGTTCATCTGAAGAAATCTGAGATTGATGCTCATTTGGTACAGAAAGGAGGTATTCTTGGGTTAACTTCTGAGTTCCTCATTGGTAAAGCTACTGTCTTTGCTCAAGCCGGTAGTATGGATGCTTTTGTAGCCATCTTTGTATTACTCATCTACGGTTTAGATTTCTTCCCTAACATTGACAATTTTGTTGATGTTAACGCCATTAGAATCTTCTTGATTATGAATCTTGTTCCTACTCTGTTCGGTGACATGTATTTTCTTTGCATTGGAGGAATTCTAAAGGTGGTGGGACTATTATGTGTTGTTTTCCTCTTCTGTACAAGTGGTTTATTTTGCACTTGCCTCAGACGCCTGCTTTCTTAGAGAACAAACAATGTCTACGGTGATCTCAGAGACTTATGTCTCTCACTAATGATGATATTGTTTGGTATGACTCTGCATTAAGTATTGTGGGTATTATTGATAGTTATGGTGAATTCTCTAATGTTTCTCTCATTGGTACACAAGGAGGAATCAACTACAAACCTGCTTTGGCTCGTCGTCAACTTGGGTTCCCCTTGAGAGATAAACCTAATAACACTCAGTTAGAAGGTCTTTTCTATCAAGAGGGTAAATATCCCCAACATTTGAAGCAAATAATCATACATGCTTGGCATAACGTGCATAGGAAAGGAAGATCCGAGATTGGTCCGCGCAACTGTGTAGCTTTGGAAGCTTACACTATATGGGTCCGCGCAACTGAAGATGTCGTATGCTTGTGAAAGACCTATGTCTTTGGTTGTGGCTGAGCCATCAAGTCTCCTTAACCAAGATGTAGAGGAGTTGGAAGATGCACTTACCAAGATGAAGCAAGAGAAAGATATATGGGAAGAGTGGTTCCATTCTTTGAGCTAAAAGCATGAAGAGTTGCAACTTATGTCGAAACATAAGGATGCGCTTATTGAGATTCTTGAGGATCGAGCAGTGAAGAGAGATAGAGAGCCAAAGAGTTTACCTTCCTCTAGTATGCCTCACCCTTTTGTTGCTTGGAAGAAGATTATTGATCAGCTTATCCTTGAGAAGGCTCAGATAAGACATCTTTTAAGTTCGAGATTCGACGCATCCGTAGGAAGTACGCGCCCATAGCCAGATCAGCTGATATCGTTGCTAAGGGATCTTTAGGATGATTAGTTTCCTTTTCTCTTGTATTTTTATTTTGGTTTTTGAAATTTTACTCAGTGTAATCCTTCCAAATTTTATGAATAAAAAGATATTTTTATGGTCCATCAAATTGTTACTATTATTTAAATATGTATATTTGCAAATAGGATTTCATATGTTCTTTGAAATAAACAAAAACACAAAAACATTGCATTTCATGCATCATTTGCATAAAAGGTTTTCTTCATTCAGATGTCTTATCGGTTATTCTTCTATGCTTCAGCCAAGTTGACTCACCGATACAACACTCGCATTAATCAACCAAGGATAATGAATCATTTAGAGAAAGAGAACAAAGAGCTGAAGGATGAAACTGCAAGGTTAACGACACTGATGGAGTCTGTCATTGCTGCACATTACCAATCTTCACTAACTCTTGCAACTCCTCCCTAGAGGACTGTTATTTATAGGGTTGCTACCCCAATCCTTCCTGTTGTTGCCAGCCAATCCGGTCCTTCTATGCCTGCTGGGTTCCCTTGGGGGATGCCATCCAACTTTATGTCTGAAGGGTATGCACCCACTTTTGTTTCTATGCCGACATCTAGCCCGGTCATGTCAGTGCCTCCTCCAGTTTTTCATGCTCTGCCTCGTGTTGAGGACACCATCTACCATTCTGAACCATTTGAGGGTCCATACGTGTATGAGAAAATGGACGAGATGAAGGATCAGTTCCTCGAGCTACAAAAAGAGTTGAAGACTTTAAGAGGAAAGGATTTGTTTGGGAAGAGTGCTGATGAGCTCTGCCTGGTGCCTAATGTGAAAATCCCGATAAAGTTCAAGGTCCCTGACTTTGAAAAGTATAAGGGGAACACTTGTTCGCTAAGCCACCTTGTGATGTACGCCAGAAAGATGTTTACTCAAACTGATAATGATCAGTTATCGATTCATTATTTCCAAGACAGTTTAACTGGTGCTGCTTTGAGATGGTATATGGGTATAGACAGTGCAAGTGTCTGTACTTTCAACAACTTAGGTGAGGCCTTTGTCAAGCAGTACAAGTAAAACATTGATATGGCTCCCGATAGAGACCAACTGAGGTTTATATCTCAAAAAGATAAAGAGACATTCAAAGAGTGTGCTCAGAGATGGAGGGAGTTGACTGCCCAAATCAGTCCACCATTAGAAGAGAAAGAGATGACGAAGATCTTCCTGAAGACGATGAGTTCGTTTTACTATGAACGTATGACCGCAAGTGCCCCCAATGACTTTACCAAAATGGTAAATATGGGGATGAGGCTAGAGGAAGGAGTCTGTGAAGAACGTCTGTCTAAGGAAGAAGCATCGTCTAGCAAGAAATATGGTGGGAGTTTCTCCAAGAGGAAGGAGGGAGAAACTAATTCAGTGTCAGTAGGGAGGCATAGGAGGCCTCATGTCAGAAAGACTTATCAACCTCGTCAACATTAACATCAAGTTTCATAAGTGATTCCTGTATTTTCCAACAATTCCAACAATCAATAAATTCTAATTCAGCAACAACAACGTCAACAACAACTGCAACAAAGAACCAACTACAACAACAACAATAATAATCTACAAAGCTTTGAGAGGAAGAAGGTCTCCTTTGACCCTACTCCTATGTCATATGCAAAATTGTACCCGTCTTTGGTTCTCAAGAACCTCATTCAACCCATAAATCCTCCACAAATTCCGGAGCCACTTCCATGGTGGTTCAGACCTGAACTTCGTTGTGCTTTTCACCAGGGATCCCCTGGCCACGACATAGAAAACTACTATCTGTTTATGTAATAAGTGCAAAAACTTGTGAAGAGTGGATGGTGTCTTTTAAGGACAGAGCGCCTAATGTGAAAGCTAATCCATTGCCTACTAATGGTAATACTACTGTCAACATGGAGGACGGATGCCCAGGGAATTTCCGAGTATTCGATGTACGACGTATCCGTAGGTCGTTGGTGGAAATGCATATGACTCTTTGTTTAATCAGTGAATGTGAACATGACCATAATGGTTGTGCGATTTGTAGTGTGAACCGCCATAGGTGTATGGTTATCAAGAGGGATATCCAGAAGATGATGGATGAGAACGTAATCCAGATCCAACAGTCAAGAGATATAGATCATGTGAATGCAATCGTGCTTGTGTCCAAGACCCTTGAGCGGGTAGTTATCCAGTTTGATAGCAACAATAACAACAATGTCAACAAATCGGCAGTTAGTTATACGGTTAGTGGGCCCTATTCCGTATGCATCTGATAAAGCTGTGCCTTATTAGTACAACACCACAATGATAGAAAATGGTAAAGAGGTTTCTCTGCCAGTTGCAGACTCTGTGGTAAATATTACTGATATTGCAAAGGTGACCCGTAGTGGTCGTGTGTTTGGTCCGGTTTTTCCGAAAGAGGTAGAAAATGTTGTAACAAGTAAGAAGGCAGAGATTCCAGTAGCGAATCCGGTTAGTACTTCAGTATGTCAGTCTGGTGAATCCAGAAAACCGAAGGCTAATGATGACGATGAAGTTTTGAAATTGATCAAAACAAGCGAGTTCAATGTTGTGGAGCAGTTGCTCCAAACTCCATAAAAAATCTTTGTGCTGTCACTATTAATGAACTCTGAGGCACATAGGGAGGCACTGTAGAAAGTGCTTGAGCAGGCTTATGTTGAGCATGATGTGACTGTGGATCACTTCGACCATATTATTTCCAATATTAATTCTTACAATAACCAGAGCTTTTGTGGTGAAGAGCTTCCTGAGGAGGGCCGAAATCAGAATTTGGCATTGCATATTTCGAGGAATTGTAAAGAGGATGCTTTGTCCAATATGTTGGTTGATATATGGTCATCTTTGAATGTGCTTACAAAATCAACTCTATCAAGACTTTCTTACCAAGGTGCCCCGATGAGATATAGTGGCGTAATTGTTAAAGCATTTGACGGTTCTCGAAAAACTGTCATTGGTGAAATGGACCTTCTAGTGAAGATAGATTCAAGTGATTTCTATATAACCTTCCAGGTAATGGATATCAACCCGACCTAGAGTTTTCTATTGGGAAAGCCATGGATTCATGAAGCTGGAGCAGTGACGTCTACTCTACACCAAAAGCTAAAATTTATGAAAGAACGACAAGTTTGTCGTTGTTGGTGGAGAGAAGGAACTATTGGTAAGCCATTTGTCATCTTTTTCATATGTTGAAGCCGAGGAGGAGGTTGGGACGCCGTTCCAAGCCTTGTCTATTGCTGAGGAGAAGAAAACTAGGGCACCCACGTCTTCTTTAAAAGATGCACAACAGGCTATTGAGGCTGACAGCATTGATCAGTGGGGCCGTATGGTAAAGATCACCGAAAACAAGAATAGGGCTGGATTAGGATTTCAATCAGGACCATTCAACGTCAAAGCTAAAGATGTGCAACCAAGTTTCCGCAGTGGAGTGTTCATTCATCAGAATGATCAACACTCAACTATTGTGATTGAAGAAAATGATGATGAAGGCGAAGCTTGCACCAACTTTGTGACGCATGGCTAGACTTGCAATAATTGGGTTGTTGTTGATGTCCTTACTGTTATTCATCATTCTAAGTTATTTGTATTTTCTTTTTGAAAGAAAAATCCTTCTCCTATGCCTAAGGGAGAAGTAAAAATTGTTGGGCATTTCTATTATCATCAATAAAATACAATTTTATTCATCCACATCTATGATGTTTTTATTGTTTACTTTTTGCATTTTTCTGAAAATGGTAATCACAAAAAGATATAAATAAATAATAATCTTCCATCTGCATAATATTTGGTCACAATTCACTTCTCTAAAATCAAAATATCAAATCATTATGCAGGTTGGTTCTCAAACCCATTGAATACAATGTTCCTACTCCCTCTCCAAACTTTGATTTCCCTGTGTTTAAAGAGGAGGAAGAGACTGATGATGAAGAAGTATCTTATGAATTATCTCGTTTACTTGAACACGAGGAAAAATCCATTCAGTCGTTCGAAGAGCAGATTGAACTAGTCAACTTGGGTTCCGAAAATGATGTAAAGGAAGTCAATATTGGGTCTCAACTGTGTCTAGAGGCTAAGAAGGGGTTGATTGATCTTCTTCGAGAATATTCAGATGTGTTTGCTTGGTCCTATCAAGACATTCCTGGTTTGGATTCAGAGATTGTGGCGCATAGATTGCAATTGAAGCCAGAATGCCTGTCGGTCAAGCAGAAGTTGAGAAGAACTCATCCTGATATGGCAGTAAAGATCGAAGAGGAAGTGCAGAAGCAGATTGATGTTGGTTTTCTTGTTACGTCCGAATATCCGCAGTGGGTGGCCAATATTGTGCATGTTCCTAAGAAAGATGGAAAAGTATGCATGTGTGTTGATTATAGAGATTTGAACAAAGCTAGTCCATAAGATGATTTGGACGTGTTCTTTTTGCAGGGGACTACTTATGCTGCCATTTGTTGTTTTGGTTGAGCCTTATTTTGTATGGATGTGCGATAGAACTACTAGACAGCTTTTGGATATACAGAACATGTTTTCCACCATGGGTGGATGGGCGTTTTTGTTTAGTATTGGTTAGAACTACTAGACAGCTTTTGGATACAGTGGTCACTGGGTGTTGGTTGCTATGTTTTATTCTCTAAATTGTAGTACTTTGAGAATATGTTGTTGTATATTGTTGATCAAAGAATCATATATTAATGTTGTATATATGGAGGATTAATGTTGTATATAAATGGATTCATGTTGTATATGTCAATGGATTAATGGTGTATAACATTGGATTAAAGGATGAAATCAATATGAATTTTACACTTTTGCAGCATGCGAACAGGTTACCAATTAAATATATATCCACTGTTTTTCAAACAAATTTTTTTAAAATAACTAACACTTTAGAGGGCGCTTTGTCCAGAAAGCGCCCTCTAAACACTTTACATTGACAACTTTAGAGGGCGCTTTTTCCTGAAAGCGCCCTCTAAACACTTTACATTGACAACTTTAGAGGGCGCTTTTTCCTGAAAGCGCCCTCTAAACACTTTACAATGACAACTTTAGAGGGCGCTTCTTCCAGAAAGCGCCCTCTAAACACTTTCCACTGACAACTTTAGAGGGCGCTTTTTCCAGAAAGCACCCTCTAAGGTGTCCCTTTATGGACCACTCCAGAGGGCGTTTTTTTCTTAAAGCGCACTATAATGTGGCCACTTTAGACAGCGCTTTCTCCAGGAGAACAAAGCGCTGTCTTTACCTATGCCAGCGCAAGATTAGAGGGCGCTTAAAAGCGCTGTTATAGGCCAAAATAAGCGCCCTCTTTTCCCTTATTTGGCGTAGTGTAAATTCAAAGTCTTTTCATTTATGGACGGATTTTCCGGTTACAATCAAATCAAGATGGAACCTGAAGATATGGAGAAAACCACATTCATTACACCCTGGGGAACATTATGTTATAGAGTGATGCCTTTCGGTTTGAAGAATGCTGGTGCAACATACCAGAGAGCTATGACCACTTTTTTTCATGATATGATGCATAAAGATATTGAAGTTTATGTTGATGATATGGTTTCCAAATCATGTGATGAAGAAGACCATGTTAAGCATTTATTGAAGTTATTCCAGCGTTTGACGAAGTATAAACTCCGCTTGAACTCCAATAAGTGTACTTTTGGTGTTCGTTCTGGTAAGTTGTTGGGCTTTATTTTCAGCGAGAAGGGCATTGAAGTTGATCATGCCAAGGTCAAAGTAATACAAGATATGCCTGCGCCCAAAACTGAGAAGCAATTCAAAGGTTTTCTCGGCCGCTTGAACTATATCTCAAGATTTATATCACATATGACTGCCACATGTACGCCTATATTCAAGCTTCTTCGGAAAGATCATTCTTGTGATTGAACCAAGGGTGACCATAAAGCTTTTTATAGTATCAAAGAGTATCTGCTTGAGCCTATGATTCTGTCTCCACCTGTTGAAGGAAGACCGTTGATCATGTATTTGACCGTGCTTGATGAGAGTATGGCTTGTGTTCTTGGTCAGCAAGATGAATCTAGAAAGAAAGAATATGCAATTTACTACCTCAGTAAGAAATTCACCGATTATGAGACTCGATATTCTATGCTGGAAAAGACTTGTTGTGCATTGGCTTCGGCTGCTAAGCGTCCGCGCCAGTATATGTTGAATCATACTACTTGGTTGATATCCAAAATGGATCCAATCAAGTACATTTTTAGAAGCATGCCTTAACTTGGAGGATTTCCCGTTGGTAGATGTTATTACCTGAGTATGATATTGAATATCAATCTCAGAAAGCTATTAAAGGTAGTGTCTTGGCTGACCATTTGGCTCACCAACCCATTAAAGATTATCAGTCTGTGCAATATGATTTTCCTGACGAAGAGATTTTGTACCTAAAGATGAGAGATTGTGATGAACCATTGCTTAAAGAAGGGATAGAACATGGTTCCCATTGGGGAATGGAATTTGATGGAGATGTTAGTTCTTATGGTAATGGCATTGGGGCAGTGATTATTACTCCTCAAGGAACTCATTTTTCGTTTACAGCTAGATTGACCTTCATGTGTACAAACAATATGGCTGAGTATGAAGCTTGCATTATAGGGCTTGAAGAGGCCATTGATCTCAGAATCAAATATATTAATGTCTATGGAGATTCGGCTTTGGTTGTGATTCAGATCAAAGGTGAATGGGAGACGAATCAACCCGGTATGATACCATATAGAGATTACGCGAGGAGGATTTCAACTTTCTTTACAAAGGTTGAGTTTCATCATATCCCTCGAGATGAAAACTGGATGGCAGATGCTCTTGCAACATTGGCTTCAATGATTATGGTGAAATTTTGGAATGAAGTTCCTAATTTGACTATAATGCGTCTTGATAGGCCAACTCATGTGTTTACTATTGAAGAAGTTAAAGATGAGAATCCATGGTATTACATACCAAATGTTTCCTCCAAAGCCAGATTTACCCGCCTGAGGCGTCTTTCAAAGATAAGAAGACTTTGAGGAGATTAGCTGGTAACTTCTACCTAAAGGGTGATGGGATTTATAAGAGAAATTTCAATATGGTTCTGTTCAGATGCGTGGATAGACACGAAGCAGACCTGTTGATGACTGAAGTCCATGAAGGTTCCTTTGGTACTCACTACAAAGGACATGCTATGGAAAAGAAGATGTTGAGAGTGGGTTACTATTGGCTGACAATGGAATCTGACTACTGCAAGTTTGTGAAGAAATACCACAAGTGTCAAATTTATGTAGATAAGATTCATGTTCCTCAGACACTGTTGAATTTCATTTCCTCTCCATGGCCCTTCTCCATGTGGGGAATTGATATGGTTGGCATGATTGAGCCCAAAGCTTCAAACGGACATCATTTCATTCTAGTGCCTATTGATTACTTCACAAATTTGGTTGAAGCGGCATCATATGCAAACGTAACCAAGTAAGTTATTGTAAGGTTTATCAAGAATCAGATTATATGTCGTTATGGTGTGCCAAGTAAGATCATTACTGATGATGGATTGAACTTGAACAATAATATGGTGGAAGCTCGTAGGAAATACTTCAAGATTGCACATCATAATTCTTCTCCTTACATACCCAAGATGAATGGGGTTGTTGAAGCTGCAAACAAGAATATCAAGAAGATCATTCAGAAGATGATTGTGACATATAAAGATTGGCATGAGATGCTCCCATTTGATTTAAATGGGTACCATACATCCATCCTCACATCAACAGGGGCAACCCCTTTCTCTCTCGTTTATGGCATGGAAGTTGTGCTCCCAGTAGAGGTTGAGATCCCATCATTGCGTGTCTTGATGGAAGCCAAGTTGACAAAAGTTGAGTGGTGCCAAACCAGATATGATCAGTTGAATTTGATTGAAGAAAAGAGGTTGACTGGCATGTGTTATGGTCAGTTATATCAGCAAAGAAGGTCAGGCCTCGAGTGTTCAGGAAAGGTGACCTTGTGCTCAAGAAGATTTTATCTTTCAAACCAAATACTAGGGGCAAATGGACTCCTACTTATGAAGGCCCATATGTTTTTAAAAGAGCCTTTTCAGGCGGTGCTTTGATTCTTACAACTATGGATGGTGAAGAGTTCACTCGTCCTGTGAATTTAGATGCAGTCAAGAAATACTTCGCCTAAAAAAGGAAAAGAACAGCTCGCTAAATTGAAAACCCGAAAGGGCGGCTTAGGAAAAAATGAGCGTCTCGGTGGATTGATAACCCGAAAGGGCGATTGTAAAACCCCAATTTTGACCCTAAGATCCCTTATGTTATCTCGTCATATGCATTAAGCTTTGGGATCACACTTTGGCATTCTCCTTACCCCTCATTCATTGGGTTTGCATTGAGAGAGATCACCAAGCAAATTTTATTCTATCATACTTTGTTTTTCTATTATTTACTAACCCAAATACCAAAAATATGTCAATGTATAGTTTGTTGCTTTTGTAGGTAGTGTGTGTGCTCACTAGTGACTCACCAAACTCATATCTAGGGTTTGATACCCTCAATGCAAGGAGTTCAATCAAGAAATGATTCACATTGGCTCTAGACATCGTATATGGATCCCCGTGATATTCACATGTCATTTTGAACAAGGAATCATCAAGAGTTTGAAGTTTGTTTACCTTGGAAACGCTAATTCATATGGATGTCTTGTGTGACTTCTTCAACAAGTTTCATCAACATTTGATCAAATATTTCAAGAGATACTTCATATTACATCATCTTATGCATATATGATCCTCCATGAGTCCCAAAAGTCAAGATAATGTCCAGCTAGCAATATGGTTCATGGTGGTTGACCAGAGAAAGTCAACTAGTCAAAACTGGGGTTCCCTAGACCCTATATCCTACAATATATGTCATATGAAAATTATTCTAAGAGAAACGTTACTCAAAGTGACATTCCAAACAATTTTCATGTTGAAGTCAAGAGCTATTTTTGCTTGGAAAGTCATTTTTTATGGTGAAAGATTATAGGTCATTTTGTTTGAACCCTAGTTAGGAGGTCAACTTCCCAAGACCATAATTTTATCAATTTTTATGAGATGAAAGCCATTCAATTTCCATGATCAAATTAAAGGTGTTTACTGAAACTTTGATGTTTGGTGGAAGTTCAAATTCCACTTGCAAATGCATGTTCCAAGAGGAAACATTATAGGTCATTTTGGGCCATTACCATTGAATAAGTTATTTTCTTCAACTTATAAAATGCATAACTCCTTCATGCTAAATCCAAATAAGATCCAATTTGTGACCATATTGAAGATTTTTGAAAGAGATGCAACTTTGATGAAGGAACTTTTTCCATTTGAAGTCCATATCAAAAGTTATTCAAGGTGGAAGAAGTGAACATTTGACTTGGTACTTAGAAACTTTTCAAATATATTTGATTTCCCAAATTTCCACCTCCAAATTCTTCATGATCCAAGCTTGAAATGAAAACGTGTTCAACATGAAAGTTGTTCCCCTTGACCTCACCTTTCGAAAAAGTCCAAAATCGTCCCATTTGGATCAATATTGAAGGACTTTAGCATGGGTGCAATATGAGGTACCATTTGGAAGAATTTCATGATCCAATTCAATTCAATAATGCATGGCTTAATGCAACACTTTCAGCATGACCTATGCATAATTTTGGATCTTTGCAAACGATTGTTTGGGCTTTATGCACGCCCATGCTAGCTCATGAAGAAACTTGCTATTTTTGAACTTTTGGATGAAAGTGTGTAAACAACACATGCATTGACTATAAATAGAGAAACATTGTGATCAGAACAAAAAGAAGACCTTGCCTAAGCTTTGCCAGACCAATCCATACCCTCCATTGCATAGAATATCTGAAGATTTCTTTTGAAATCGAGCTTGAACTTCATATTATGTTTGGAAGTTCAAACTATAGAAATTCACTTTCCTTTTTATCTAAATTGGTTTCTGCAAGCAAGAGAAAGAGAAAGCAAGCAAGTCTAGATTAAGATCAAGTGAATTTGAATCAACTCGAAGGTGATTTTTCAGAAACTTCATCTCTTCGATTCTCTCTCAATTTTTCACCATTCTTTGTGATTTTTGGTTGACTGAAGTCCTACCAATGTAGGAAACAAGACTGAATTTCTTTGAGGTCAAATCGAAGCAACTCAGTTCATGATCCTCAAAATTCAAATCTCTATAACTTTTTATATACTTGGAATTGGAGAAAATTGAGGCCAGATTCGTGATCCTGAGCATTTTCTCTTTGAAATAGGGTCCTTGTTTGTCATTTTCAATTGAAATGAAGTTGGACCAGTCCGGTGGAGGTCACCAGAGAAGATGACTGGAGCCCTAGCTTCGGTGGTGTATTGGCACACCTCCTGGCCATCTGATCATGTTTGGATGTTATAATCTAGGCCATTGCTTTGCATTACCACGCGTACATTAAGTTGACTTGAGTGCATGGTGGAACGCGCGCGTGTGGCCATCAGATATGCCACCTAAATTAATGAGGGAGATCTGATGGCCCTTGTTTTTTCTAATTTTACTTAATTTCTGATTTTATATTTTAATTATCTTATTTTGTTTAATTCATATTAATTTCATTTTTAATCCAAAAAATATGGGACTTTCACCAAAAATCTTTAAATATTGTCCTCTTTCATTTTCTAAATTAAAATTATTTTTTGGATTAATTTTGATATTTTTTAAGAATTAATTGTTTTTGTGCATATTTTTAATTATTTAAAAATACTTCTGACTTTTCAAAAATCATGAATTTTTTTGTCTAAGGTCCTTTGACATTGTTTGACCTAGGATAAATCTGTTGGCCATTTATTTGGTGTTTTGAAGAGATTTTAGGTTTTGACCAAATAAAATTGAATTTAAATGCATTTTTAATTTGATTTTTAATTGATTAATTGTGTAAAAATTATGTTGAGCCATTTTTATTGACTTGTGATGTTTGACTATGTGTTTGGGCCTTGGTCAAGGTTGATTTGAGTTTTGTTGAGTTAAAATCATTGGATTTAGGGGATTGATGAAATGCATATTTCATCTCCCAAAATGAATGAATGATTTTAATTTGATAAAATTCCTCCCATGACCAATTTGTGTTTCTCTCATCTCCCATCCCTCTTCATCTTCAATCTCATTCTTTCCCATCCATTTCATTGACCAATGAAGTATCAAGATCCTAAGGCTAATTGGTTCATCAATAACCTTGTATTAGATGAACCAGTGCAACTATGGATGAGATAGGTCCCTCCTTTGATCTTTTTTCTTTTAGTGTGTGGTATGTTTTAGTAGTTTGATTCATTATACCAAATGTCTAACATGCATTAGCTCCCAAATTTTTATTTCCCCGCCTCAGATAGTTGTGACTTCTACATAAGTCCAATTACGATTGCTTAACATAGAGCTAAATTTGACCCTAAAGGCATAGCATTCTAGTAAGTGAGATTGTAAGTCTCCCATCTTTCATGGTATTGTATGGAAACTTAGCCTTTTTTCCTTCCTTTGGAAGATGTCTTTGTTCAAGGATCCATGCTTGTGAATAGAGGGTTGAGTGTTCTCCAAAGAATGACTTAATCAATTAAAAAGCAAAACTCCATAACATCTGATTAACTTTGACTAACACTAACTATTATTAGCTTTTCTTTACTTTCAAGTCATTTACTTTATGCAATTTAATTTCAAGTCATTTACCATTCATTTCCATTTTTATTTCATTTAACTTGTTTATGTTTATGTCATTTTGACTTTGCTCATTTGAGCCATATCTTGTGATTGTATATATTTGTTTGTGCATTTTGATTTTTTTGTGGTCTTAGGACCTTAAAACACTTAATAAACAACAAAAACCCTAAAAAAATATTTGGTAGACTGTTGATCTTGATTTGATCTTTTGGACTTAGGGTTAGGCAACATTCCCTGTGCAAAAAGGACTTGGCCAATGCCAACATTTTGAAATAAAGTGATTGTAAACATAGCCTTCATCTGATGCAAGCCTTGGGACTCTGTCTGAATTCATTTGTTACTTTGTCTTGGTGCTAATTGTTATTTTGATCTTGTGTCTTATGCTTTCTTTTGAGTTGATCAAAGGAACATTTCATTTGATACGTGAAGATTGTTAGCTATGGGATTTGCTTGCTTGGATGTGGATAACTTTATTTGATTCCTTGATCTTATTGATGTTTGGGTATTGCTAATTTCTTGTTGATTATTGCTTGATTCCAAGTCCAAAGGAAAAGTGAGTTTTCTATATGACATTCTTGTCTGTTGGATTGCATCCCATTAGTCAGATCTTTTCAACTCTTAACTTTTAATTTTATGCTTAGGATTAGTCTCTTCATTTCCTCCCATTTCTTAAATTTCAAACTCTTTCCCCCTTTTAAAAACCTTCTTTGCTTGTAATTTCAAAACTTAGACTTTATTGCAAATTAGAAACTTTGGACTTATGCCATTGCATTTTTAAACTCTTTTCTTAATTAAACTTGTAAATGAACTTAACCATATTGACTCAAAACTTCAAAAGAAAAAAGAACTAACACTCATTCAAACCTTTGGACCTTTTGTGCCTCTTTTAAACTTAAAATTTTGTTTAAAGCAAACCACTCATTTTAAAATTGTTACCACGAACTACGACGTTTTGATCCCTCATTTTTATGTTGGTACTTAGGCACAAGTCCAAAAGTTTTGTCAAACACAAAAATATAATCAATAAATTCTTTTCTCATCCCCACACTCTATTTTTCTCAAACATCATTTCATACCAAAACACATACACACGTAAAACAGGGCTCCCTAGGAGTACCTAGAACACTTTGGGTGCTAACACCTTCCCTCTGTGTAACCAACCCCCTTACCTGTAATCTCTGGCATTTTATTAGTCTTGATTTGAAAACTTCTTATCTTTGGGTTTTGTTCGTACATTTCCCTTTTCCTTTGGAAATAATAAAAGCGTGGTGGCGACTCTGGTTTTATTGACGTTAAGTTTATCCATAGCTTAATGGTCATGAATTTACCGCTATAGAAATTAAATGGCGACTCTGCTGGGAAGTAGTCCTCAGTGGGTTTAGCCTACTTTTTTATATGTATATATTTTTGTATATTTGATGTTTGTATATTTGTTTGTGTGATATAATTTGTCTGTTATGCTTGGTGATCTCTGAGTGGTGAGATAAGTTCTAAACCGAACATGAGTGCAATTAAGATAGGAGGATGGTATAGCCATGTTAAACTTGTGTGGAGTAGTCCTTAACAAGTTGGCTTAAGATCCATCTACTAAGTGGAGACCCTTTTGGAGTTACTAATTTCACACAAGTTATTTGTTAGACATTACTTTCTCTGATTTGGGGTCCGAGAAGCTGAGGACCGTGGAACATTTAACCCAACTTGGCCTATTTAGGACGTAGTGCGGAGACTGTTCAGGTGTAGACTTGATAATAGTTGTTACACGATACTACACTCAGACAAGTTTCTCTTGAGAATATTATGGGTTGATGAGTTAGTCATCCTAACCTATAATATCCGATAGATGGAATTAAGACTCTAGGAACTTTTTAGAACATGATCTACAGGTTTTTATCCTTAGTACACTCATTTGGGATGGTTCTTAACCCAACTACATGCTCATGACTCATAACAAACCCTTTGATTCTTGGTTGATCCGATCAAGTCTTGTCAATATCAATGGTGTTGATAAGGTGAAAACCATAATCCACCAAAATGGATGATTGATCTTGATAATGACTTGATCCATCCCTTGACCTTTGTTTTCCTTGTGTGTGATCCCTTGTTTGTAATTGTTGCATTCATACATTCATGCGCATCATGGCATTCATCACACGAAAGTAAATTTCAAGGAACTGAGGTCTTGTTTCCAAATATTTTTCAGACCATGGATTGTGGACGAAGGAACACTAAGAAGTACAGTTTCAGATGTCCTGATTTGAAAGAGCTAAGGAAGTTGTCATCCTTTGTATTAGATCCCTTGGACTTCAAGCAACGTCATGGAAAGCTTTTATCTGTATTATCTGCTGATGTAGTTGAAGGACTCTTGAGTGTGTTGTGTTCAATTCTATGACCCTCTCTACCGTTGCTTCACTTTTCCTGATTATCAGCTTATGCCTATGTTAGAGGAGTATGCCCATCTCTTGGGAATACCTGTTTCTAACAAGGTTTCTTTTAGTGGATTAGGGGAGATTCCCAGATCTCATATCATAGACGAAGCTCTTCATTTGAAGAAGTCTGAGATTGAAGCCCAGTGGATAAAGAATGGAGGAATGTTTGGTTTGACTTCTGAGTTCCTCATTGGTAAAGCTACCGTCTTTGCTCAAGTTGGTAGTGTGGATGCTTTTGAAGTTATATTTGTGTTTCTCATCTATTGTCTGGCTTTGTTCCCTAACATTGACAGTTTTGTGGATGTTAACGCTATTAGAATCTTATTGATTGGGAATCATGTGCCTATTCTGTTAGGTAATGTGTACTTCTCTTTGCATTTGAGGAATTCTAAAGGTGGTGAGACTATTGTGTGTTGCGTTCCTCTTTTGTACAAGTGGTTTATTTCACACTTGCCTCAGACGCCTGCTTTTTTGGAGAACAAACAATGTCTATGATGGTCCAAGAGACGTATGTCTCTCACTAATGATGATATTGTTTGGTATGATTCTACATTGAGTGGCTTGGATAGTATTGACAGTTGTGGTGAATTCTCTAATGTGCCCCTCATTGGTACACAAGGAGGAATCAACTACAACCCTGTTTTGGCTCGTTGTCAACTTGGGTTCCCCTTGAGAGGCAAACCTAATAACACTCAGTTAGAAGGTCTTTTCTATCAAGAGGGTAAATATTCCCAACATTTGAAGCAAAGAATGATACATGCTTGGCATAACGTGCATAGGAAAGGAATATCCGAGATTGGTCCGTGCAACTGTGTAGCTTTGGAAGCTTACACTACTTGGGTGAAGAAGAGAGCTTTTGAGTTAAATATGTCATATTCTTATGAAAGACTTATGTCTTTGGTTGTGGTTGATCCATTAACTCTCCCTAAGCAAGATGTAGAGGAGTTGGAATATGCACTCATTAAGATGAAGCAAGAGAGAGATATGTGGGAGGAACGGTTCCATGCTTTGAGCCGAAAGCATGAGGAGTTGTAGCTTGAGTCAAAGGAAAAAGATGCGCTTATTGAACTTCTTGAAGACCGAGCAGTGAAGACACAAATAGAGCCAGAGAATCCACCTTCCTCTACTATGCCTAATCCTTCTGTTGCTTGGAAGAAGAATGTTGATCAGATTGTCCAGAAGGCTCAGATAAAGATATCTTTTGAGATCGAGATTCGACGCATCCGAAGGAAGTACGCGCCTACAGCCAGACCATCTGACATTATTTCTAGGGGATCCTTAGGATGATTAGTTTCCTTTTCTTTGTACTTTGGTTTCTGAAATTATACTTAGTGTAATCCTTCACAAATGTCATTAGTAAAAAGAGATTTTATAGTCAATCAAATTGTTATTTCTGTTATTATTTAATGTTTGCAAATAAAGCAGTATATTCCTTGAAATTAAATAAACAAAAACATTGCATTTCATGTATCATTTGCATAACAGGTTTTCTTCCGCCAGATTGTCTTATCGGTTATTCTTCTGTGCTTCAGCCAAGCTGACTCATCGATACAACACTCGTGCTAATCAACCCAAGATCATGGAACATTTGGAACAAGAAAACAGAGAGCTGAATGACGAGATTTCACGGTTGACCTCCATGATGGAGTTTGTTCTTCCTGCGCATAATCAGTCTTCACCAACTCCCGCAACTCCTCCCAAAGGACTGTCATTTATGAGGTTGCTACCTCGATGGTGCCCGTTGCTGCCAGCCAATCCGGTCTGTCTATTCCTGCTGGATTCCCATGGGGAATGCCACCCAACTTCATGCCTGAAGGGTTTGCACCTACCTTTGCTTCTATGCCGGCATCTAGCCTGGTCATGACTGTGCCACCTCCAGCTGTTCATACCTTTCCCTGTGTCGAGGATACCATCTACCACTCTGAGCCATCTGAGGGCCTAGATGTTTATGAGAAGATGGATGAAATGAAGGATCAATTTCGTGAGCTGCGAAAGAAGTTGAAGACTTTGAGACGAAAGGACCTGTTTAGGAAGAGTGATGCTGAGCTCTGCCTGGTACCGAATGTGAAGATCCCGATGAAGTTCGAAGTCCCTGACTTTGAAAAGTATAAGGGAAGTACTTGTCCACTGAGCCATCCTATTATGTACACCAGAAAGATGCCAACTCAAACTGATAATGATCAGTTGCTGATTCACTACTTTCAAGACAGTTTGACTGGTGTTGCTCTGAGATGGTATACGGGGCTAGACAGTTTGAGTGTTCGTACTTTCAACAATTTAAGTGAAGCTTTTGTCAAGCAGTATAAATATAATGTGGATATGGCGCCTGATAGAGACCAGATGAGGTCTATGTCTCAGAAGGATAAGGAGACATTTAAGGAGTATGCTCAGAGGTGGAGGGAACTTGCTGCTCAGATTAATCCCCCATTAGAAGAGAAAGAGATGAAGAAGATCTTCCTGAAGACCCTGATTTCATTTTATTACGAACGTATGACTGCCAGTGCCCCTAGTGACTTTACCGAGATGGTAAACATGGCGATGAGCTTAGAAGAGGGAGTCCGTGAAGGACGTCTGTCTAATGAAGAAGTGTCGTCCAATAAGAAGTACGAAGGTGGTTTTTCCAAGAGAAAGAAGGGAGAAGCCAATTCAGTATCTGTAGGGAGGCAGAGGAGGAGTTATGTCAAAAGAAGTTCTCAACCGCGTCAGCATCAACATCAAGTTTCTTCAGTAATTCCAGTGTTTTCCAATAATCAATCAGTTCTGAATCAATAACAACAACGTCAACAACAATTGCAACAAAGAACCAACAACAACAACAACAATAATCAAGAACAAAGCTTTGAGAGGAAGAAGGTGTCCTTTGACCCTATTCCTATGACATATGCAGAATTGTATCCATCTTTGGTTCTCAAGAACCTACTTCAACCCAGAAATCCACCTCAAATTCCCGAGACACTTCCATGGTGGTTCAAACCTGAACTCCGTTGTGCCTTTCACAAGGGAGCCCTTATCCATGACATTGAGAACTGTTACCCGTTGAAGTAAGAAGTACAAAAGCTCGTGAAGAGTGGAATTATGTCCTTTGAGGACCGTGCGCCTAATGTAAAAGCTGATATATTTCCTGCTCATGGTAATGCCTCAGTCAATATGATGGATGGTTGTCCAGGAAATTTTCGGGTCTTTGATGTACGATGTATCCGTAGGTCTCTGGTAGAGATGCATAGAACATTGTGTTTGATTAGTGATTGTGAGAACGACCACGATGGTTGTGCAATTTGTAGTGTGAACCCTCGTGGGTGTATGATCGTCAAGAAGGATATCCAGAAGTTGATGGACGAGAATCTGATCCAGATTCAATAGTCGAGGGATATAGATGATGTTAATGTGATTGTTCTGGTGTTTAAGACCCCTGAGCAGGTAGTAATTCAATATGATGGCAGCAACAACAACAACATTGATAGATCGGTATCGCCGTTGGTTATACGGTTAGCGGGCCCCGTCCCATATGTATCCGATAAAGTTATACTTTATCAGTTTAATGCCATAATGGTGGAAAATGATCAAGAGGTTCCTTTACCTCTAACAAATTTTATGGTGAACATAGTTGATATTGCAAAGGTGACCCGTAGTGGTCCTGTTTTCGGTCCGGTTATTCCAAAGGAGGTAGAGGATTTTGTAGCCAGTAAGAGGGTGGAAATGCCAGTGGTGAATCCAGTTAGTGCTCCAGTGTGCCAGTCTGGTGAATCCAACAAACTGAAGACTAATAATGATGATGAGGTATTACGGTTGATTAGGAGAAGTGAGTTTAATATGGTGGAACAACTGCTTCAAACTCCGTCAAAGATTTCAGTGTTGTCTTTGTTAATGATTTCTGAAGCACACAGAGAAGTGTTGCATAAGGTGCTAGAGAAAGCCTATGTTGAGCACGATGTTACAGTGGATGAGTTTGACCACATTGTGGATAACATCACTTCTTGTAATAATCTGAGTTTCTGTGATGAAGAACTTCCTGAGGAAGGTAGAAATCACAATTTGGCGCTACATATCTCGATGAATTGTAAAGAGGATGCATTGTCCAATGTGTTGGTTTATACTGGTGCCAAACTTTCTTACCGAGGTGCCCCGATGACGTATAGTGGCGTGATTGTCAAAGCATTTGATGGTTCTCGCAAAACAGTCACTAGTTAAGTGGGCCTTCCAGTTAAGATAGGTCCGAGTGATTTTCATATTACTTTTCAAGTAATGGATATCCACCCGGCCTATAGTTGTTTATTAGGAAGGCCATGGATCCATGAAGCAGGAGTTGTGACATCTACTATGCACCAGAAGCTTAAGTTTGTGAAAAATGGCAAGCTCATCATTGTTAATGGAGAGAAGGTGCTATTGGTGAGCCATCTGTTATCTTTTTATTATGTTGAAGCTGAGGAGGAGGTTGGAACTCCGTTCCAACCCTTGTCTATTGCTGAAGTGAAGAAAACTGGGGCACCCATGTCTTCTTTCAAGGATGCTCAAAAAGCTTTTGAGACCGGGAGCACTGATCAGTGGGGTCGCATGGTAGAGATTGTTGAGAATAAGAATAGGGCTGGATTGGGATTTCAACAAGGGTCATTCAACGTCAAAGCTGAAGATGTATAACCTAGTTTCCACAGTGGATGGTTCATTCATGGTAATGATCAACACTCAGTTGCTGTGATCGAGGAAGATGAAGACGAAGCTTGTACCAACTTTGTGACGTATGGCCAGACTTACAACATTTGGGTTGCTATTGATATTCCTGTTGTTATTCACCGCTCTAAGTAATTTGTCTATCATTTTCAGAAAAATCCTTCTCTTATGCCTAAGGGAGAAGCTTGAACATTGTTAGGCATTTCAATTGTCATCAATGAAATACAATTTTATTCAACCGCATCTATGATGTTTTATTACTTTTTTGCTTTTCTGAAAAATGGTAATCACAAAAAACATAAATAAATAATAATTGTCCATCTGCATAATATTTGGTCACAATTCACTTCTCTAAAATTAAAATATCAAATCATTATGCAGGTTGGTTCCCAAACCCATTAAATACAATGATCTTACTCCCTCTTAAAACTATTATTTCCCTGTGTTTGAGGCTGAGGAAGAGACTGATGATGAAGAAGTATCTGATGAATTATCTCGTTTACTAGAGCACGAGGAAAAAGCCATTCATCCATTTGAAGAGCAGATTGAATTAATCAACTTTGGTTCCGAAGATGATGTGAAGGAAGTCAAGATTGGGTCTCAACTGTGTCCAGAAGCTAAGAAGGGGTTGATTGATCTTCTTCGAGAATATTCAGATGTGTTTGCTTAGTCCTATCAAGACATGCCTGGTTTGGATTCTGAGATTGTGGAGCATAGATTGTCCTTGAAGCTAGAATGCCCGCCAATCAAGCAGAAGTTGAGAAGAACTCATCCTAACATGGCAGTAAAGATCAAAGAAGAAGTGCAGAAACAAATTGATGTTGGTTTTCTTGTTACCGCCGAGTATCCGTAGTCGGTGGCCAATATTGTGCCTATTCAGAAGAAAGATTGAAAAGTCCATATGTGTGTTGATTATAGAGATTTGAACTAACCTAGTCCAAAAGATGATTTCTCTCTACCACACATTGACATGTTGGTAGACAATACAACTAAATTCAAAGTCTTTTCATTTATGGACGGATTTTCCGGTTATAGTCAAATCAAGATGGGACCCGAAGATATGGAGAAGACCATATTCATTACACCCTAGAGAACATTTTGTTATAGAGTGATGCCTTTCGGTTTAAAGAATGTTGGTGCAACATACCAGAGAGCTATGACCACTCTTTTTCATGATATGATGCATAAAGAGATTGAAGTTTATGTAGATGATATGATTGCCAAATCAAGTGATGAAGAAGAACATGTTGAGCATTTGTTGAAGTTATTCCAGCATTTGAGGAATTACAAACTCCACTTGAATCCCAGTAAATGTACTTTTGGTGTTCGTTCTGGTATGTTGTTGGGCTTTATTGTCAGTGAGAAAGGCATTGAAGTTGATCCTGCCAAGGTCAAAGCAATACAAGAAATGCCTGTGCCCAAAACTGAGAAGCAAGTCAGAGGTTGTCTCGGCCGATTGAAATACATCTCAAGATTTATATCGCATATTGTAAGACCCTAATTTTAACCCTAAGATCCCTTATGCAATTTCATCATAAGGATTAGCTTGGGATCATACCTTGGCATCTTCCTAACCCCTCTTGCATTGGGCTTGTTTTGGGAGAGATCACCAAGCACTATGTGATTGTATCATACTTGTATCTTATCATTTTACTAACCAAAATTCCAAAATATGTATTTGCATTTGCCTAACTCTTGTGTAGGTAGGGCATGACCCCCATTGATCTATCGAGTTCATATCTAGGGTTTGAGACCCTCATGACAAAGATCACAACCATGAATTGATCCAAGAGTTGTTATGAGCATCATATATGAGTTCCATTGATTACTACATCTTATATTGATCATGTTTTCTTCAAGAGTTTGGAGGTGATTTGCCTTGGAAACCCTAGTTTGACTAGGTATCTTAAGTAACTTCTCCAACAAGCTATCTCACCAATTGATCAAATTTCTCAAGGGACACTTAAAAATTCCTCATCTTATGCATATATGATCTACCATGAGCCAATAAAGTCAATAGAATTGAAGGTTAGCAAGTTGGTTGATGGTGGTTGGCCAGATGAATTCATCTGATCAAAACTGTGTCTCCCTAGACCCCATCTCCTAAAATTTTCACCATAAGAAAATGATTCCAAGAGAAAAGTTACTCTATATTACATTCCAAACAACTTTCATGTTGAGACCTAGAGCTAGTTTTGCTTGGAAATCATCTTCCACGTTGAAACATTATAGGTCATTTTGCCTAAACCCTAATTTGAAAGTCAACCTCCCAAGCCCATAAATTGCTCATTTTTTATGAGATGAAAGATTTCCAAGTTGAACAATCAAATTCAAGATGTCTACTTCAACTTTTATGTTTGGAGTGAGAGCTAATTCAAATTTTATGAGCATGTGATATGAGGTTACATTATAGGTCATTTTTTACCTATACCATTGAACAAGTGATTTTTCCAAACTTCAAAAATGCATAACTCTATCATTCCAAATCCAAATGACATGAAATTTGTGACCAGTTTGAAGTTCTTTAAACGAGCTACAACTTTGATGAAGACACTTTTCTCATTTGAAGCTCACATAAAAAGTTAAGAAAGGTGGAATATTGAGGTATATGGCTTGACACTTAGAAATTTTTCCACATGTTGAAATTTCCAAACTTCCACCTCAAAATTCTCCGTGTTCCAAACTCCAAATGAAAACGTGTTTAACATCAAACTTGTTCCCCTTGATCCAAGCTTTCTAAAGAACACAAGTTCATGCATTTTGGATGAGGTTTGCTAGGTCTACGCATGGCTTTAACAGGGCTACTTAATTGGAAAGAATCAAACTTCAAAACTTCAGTTCACTTTTCCTTGCCAATGAAGATTCCATTCAGACTTCAATTTGAATCATTTTGGACCTTTTTGCATTGCATCATGGGCCTGTACATGCCCATGCATTCGTGCCATCAACATTGCTAATTTTGCACAGATTTTTAAAATGTGCAAATATCATTCATTCATGCTATAAATACCTGACCTTTGTGCTCATTTGAATCACACTTTGCGCTCCATCTTTCCCCCCATTGTAACCCTCTCATTCTAAAGGAAAACCTGAGAAATTTCAATTTGAAATTTGAGTTTGAATCTCAATTGTTGGAGATTCAAGAACTTCAGGATCCAAAGCCTTGCAACCTCTCTAATCACTTCCTGATAGCTTCTCAAGTGTGATTAAATCGTGTTTGGAGCAAGCCACATCAAGAACTGCACAGCATTGAAGGTAATTTTCAGAAAACTTCATCTCTTCGATTCTCATGAAATTCTACTCAATTCTCTTGGATCTTTGGTTGTCTGAAGTCCTACAAATGTAGGCAAGAAAATTGAGTTGCTTAGAGGTCAAATCGAAGCAACTCAGTTGACACGCCTCAAACTTCAACTCCTCATATCTTTCTATATATGTGGAGTTAGTTAAAATTAAGGTCAGATTCGTGCTCTACACCATTTTTTATTTCAAATCATGTCCTCCTTTTTCATTTTCTTGATGGTGATTAGTGAACTAGTCCGGCTAGGGTCATCGGAGAAGATGACCAACCTTTGGACTCCGGCGATGCGCTGGAAGTGTTCAGAGCCATTGATCTGTTTTAAAATATTTTAATCTCATGCGTCCATTGTGATTACAAAGCCTATGTCGCGTTGACTACACTGCATCATGGAACGCGTGTTCTAGGCCACTTGATCTGCCACCTCAATTAATGAGGGAGATCAAGTGGCTCACGTTTTTTCACATTTTCACATTTTTGTTTTATTCCTTTTATTTTCATTAATTCATATTAATTTTAATATTGATCCAAAAAATATGAGAGTTTCACCAAAAAACTTCAAATAACTTCCTCTTTCATATTCTGAATTAAAATCATTTTTTGGATCATTATTAATATTTTTCATGATTTAATTGATTTTGTGATTATTTTTAATTGTTTGAAAATACTTTTAAGTCTTTAAAAATTCTGAATTTTTTTCCCCAAGGTCCTTTGACCTTGTTTGACCTATGATAAATCTCATGACCATTTATTTGGTGTTTTGATGAGGTTTTAGGAATTTGACAAACCATATTTAATTTAAATGCTTTATTTTAGTATTTTTAATTTGAATAAATGCCAAATAATTGTGTTGACCAGTTGTGATGACTTGTTTGAGTTTGACTCTTGTTATTAAGCCTTGGTCAAGGTTGATTTGACTTTGTAAACTTAATATCATTGGATTTAGGGGATTGATGGAATGTACATTCCATCTCCCAAAATGAATGAATGATATTAATTTGGTAAAATTCCTCCTTTGACCAATTTGAGTTTTGATTCATTCCTCTCCATCTTCATCTCATTCCCCTTCTTTATGCATCCATTTCATTTGGCCTATGATATTTCAAAGTTCTAAGGCTAGTTGTGTGTGGTATGTTTCATGAGCATATTCCATTATACTATGTCTCAAACATGCATTAAAACCAAAATTCTATTCCCAACCTCAAATAGTTGTGACTTCTACATAAGTCCAATTACGATTGCTTAACATAGCACTAAATTTGTGACATAAAAAGGCATAGCATTCTAGTTAGTGAGATTGTAAGTCTCCCCTCTTTCATGGTATTGTGTGTGTAGCGGTAAATTCATGATCATCAAGTTATGGATAAGCTAGAAATCAAATAACAAGAGTCGCCATCGCGCTTTTATTGTTTCCAATGGAAAAGGGAAAAAGTACGAACAAAACCCAAAAGTAAGAAGTTTTCAAATCAAAACTAATAAAA
Source organism: Lathyrus oleraceus (assembly GCF_024323335.1). Taxonomy (NCBI): domain Eukaryota; kingdom Viridiplantae; phylum Streptophyta; class Magnoliopsida; order Fabales; family Fabaceae; genus Lathyrus; species Lathyrus oleraceus. The sequence goes on along the minus strand of NC_066581.1, from coordinate 166,033,757 downwards.
TGTCAGAGATTACAGGTAAGGGGGTTGGTTACACAGAGGGAAGGTATTAGCACCCAAAGTATCCTAGATACTCCTAGGGAGCCCTTTTTGTGCGCATATGTATTTGGTACAAAATGATGTTTACAAACAAATAGAATGTGGGGATGAGAAAAGAACTCATTAATTATATTTTTGTGTTTGGCAAGACCTTTGGTCTTGTGCCTACGTACCAACATAAAAATGAGGGATCAAAACCTCGTAGTTCGTGATACAAATTTCATAGTGGATGCATTGTTTTTAATAAAAATTAAGTTTGAAAGGCACAAAGGCCTAAAAATGCTTTGAATGAGTTAGTTCTTTTTGACCTTTTGAAAGTTTAAGTCTAGTATAGTTAAATTCTTGTCTATCTTTTTTGCAAAAGTGGTCAAAGTTTAGAACAAAATAAGTTCAATCATAGAAGGTTTTGAAAAAGGAGGGAGATATTTTGAAATTAAAGAAATATGGAGAAGATGAAGAGACTAATCCTATGTAAAAAATTAAAAGATTAGAGTTGAAAAGATCTGACCAAATGGGTAGCAATCCAATATACAAGAATGTCAATAGAAACCCAGAATTCCCTTTGACTTTTAGAATCAAGCAACACACAAATGCACAATTATATTATATTGAAGAGCAAGGCATCAAATAAAGATGTCCACATCCAAGCTTATCCATTCCATGATCTTCTTCAAGGTAGCCCATGTAACAGATGAATTCCACAAGTAACAAGTTCAAAATAATAGCTTCACAATGATCATGTTGCAGATGAACTTAGAGAGATCTTGAATGATGTATCAGATGAAGTTTCAAATTGCAAGCACTTGGTTTCTCAATAAGTTGGCATTGGCCAAGTTCTTTAGCATATGAATGTTACCTAAATTCTAAGTCCATTTGTCCAAAATCAAGCCAACAGTCCACACAAAAGTTTTTTTAGGTTTTTTGTTGTTATTATGTACATTAATGGTCAAAGACCACACAATCAAACAAAGTATACACAAACAAAATATATCACACAATATGGTCCAAATGGACAAAGTGAAAATTGCATTAACATAAACAATTAGGATGATATGAACAATGGCAAATGTATAAAAGCTAGAATTAAATGACATTAAAGTAAAGGGCTTGAAATTAAAAGTTATTAGTTAATAGGTTAGAAGTTAGTATTGTTTTGTTTTTTCTTTTAATGCTTAGACATTTTTTAGAGAACACTCAACCCACTTATCACAAGCATGGATCCTTAAACCATGACATCTTCCAAAGGAAGGACAAAAGACCAAGTTTCCATACAATACCATTAAAGAGGGGAGACTTACAATATCACTAACTAGAATGATATGCCTTTTATGTCACAAATTTAGCACTATGTTAAGTAATCGTAATTCGACTTATGTAGAAGTCACAACTATTTGAGGCCGGACAATAGAATTTTGGTGTTAATGCACGTTAGAGACATAGTATTATGAACTATGCTCATGAAACATACCACACACAAAAAGAATATGCAAAAGGTGTGGCCTAATCTCATCCATAATCATGTTAATTTTTCAACCAACTAGCTTTAGGACTTTGAGATATCATAGGCCAAATGAGATGAATGCATAAAGCAGGGGAATAAGATGAAGAGGAAGGGGAATAGATGAAATCTCAAATTGATCAAAAGAGGACTTTGACCAAATTAATATCATTCATCCATTTTGGGAGATGGAATGTACATTCCATCAATCCCTTAAATCCAATGATATTAATTTGACAAAGTGAAATCAACCTTGACCAAGGCCCAACAACAAAAGTCAAACACCAACAAGTCATCACAATTGGTCAACAAAATTATTTGGCATTTATTCCAATTAAAAATACTAAAATAATACATTTAAATTAAATATGGTTTGTCAAATTCCTAAAACCTCATCAAAACACCAAATAAATGGCCATGAGATTTATCAAAGCTCAAACAAGGTCAAAGGACCTTGGAGAAAAAATTTCAGAATTTTTAAGGACTTAAAATATTTTTAAACAATTAAAAACATATCAAAAATCAATTAAATCATGAAAAATATTAATAATGATCCAAAAAATAATTTTAATTCAGAATATGAAAGAGGAAAATATTTGGTGAAACTCTCACATTTTTTGGATCAATATTAAAATTAATATGAATTAATGAAAATCAAAGGAATAAAAAAAACAAAAAAAACGTGGACCACTTGATCTGCCTCATCAATTGTGGTGGCAGATCAAGTGGTGAGAAACACGTGTTCCATGGTACACGCTAGTCAGCGCGCCACACACTTGGTCATCACAAGCAACGTTCATGATTAAAACAATTTGAACCAATCTGATGGCTCAGGACCGCGCCACATCATTGCCGAAGCAAAGTGTCGGTCGTCTTCTCGGGCGACCTTGGCCGGACTGGTCAATTCATCACCACATCAGAAATGGAAAAGGAGGACATGATCTAAAACGAAAAATGGTGTAATCACGAATATCACCTCAATTTTAATTAACTCCTCACATATAGAAAGATATGAGGAGTTGAATTTTGAGGTATGTTAACTGAGTTGCTTCGATTTGACCTCTAAGGAACTCAGTCTTCTTGCCTTAATTGGTAGGACTTCAGACAACCAAAGAATCAAGAGAGTTGAGCATGATTGAGAGAGAATCGAAGAGATGAAATTTTCTGGAAAATACTTTCAATGTAGGTCTAGATTCAACTACTTTTGCCTTGGCTCGTGCTTGATCTCACTCAGAATACATGCAAAAATAGAATGAAATGCACAAAAAGTCTTGGATCCCTGGAGTTTTGAATCTCAAAACAGTGATATTCAAACTCAATATCAAGATGAAGTTCTCAGGATTATCATCTCAAATGGAAGGTTAGGGGTTTAGGATCAAAGCTGGCGCGAATGTGTGTTGAATTCTGATGTTAGAGGTGTCTATTTATAGCTATAACTCATGATATTTGCACCTTCTAAATCACTTTCCAAAATTGGAAATTGATGATGCATGGGTGCATGGGCGTGTACAGGCCCATGAGATCATTGTTTTAGGTCCACAAATGAGTGTAAGAGAGTCTGAAATCAACTTGGATTGCAAGGCAAGTATGTTCATGCCATGCGCAACCCTGGCAATTCTTATCCAAAATGGATGAACTTGGACTTTTTGGAAATGGTAGATCAAGAGGAACAACTTTCATGTTCAACACTTTTCTAATTGAAGCTTGTATCATGATGAATTTTGAGGTGGAAGTTTGGAAATTTCAACATGTTGAAATTTTTTCTAAGTGTCAAGTCATATATCTCAATATTCCACCTTGCTTAACTTTTTATGTGAGCTTCAAATGAGAAAAATGTCTTCATAAAAGTTGTAGCTCTTTCAAATACCTTCAAAATGGTAACAAATGTCATGTCATTTGTATTTGAAATGATAGAGTTATGCATTTTTAAAGTTTGGAAAAATCACTTGTTCAATGGTATAGGTCAAAAGTGACCTATAATGTAGCCTCATATCAAATGCTCGTAAAAGTTGAATTAGCTCTCACTCCAAACATCAAAGTTGAAGTAGATATCTTGAATTTGATTTTGCAACTTGGAAATCTTTCATCTCATAAAAATTGAGCAAGTTATGGACTTGGGAAGCTGACTTTCAAATTAGGGTTTAGACAAAATGACCTATAATGTTTCAACATAGAAAATGATTTTCCAAACAAAACTAGCTCTAGGTATCAACATGAAAGTTGTTTGGAGTGTTATTTATAGTAACGTTTCTCTTGGAATAATTTTCATATGGGGAAAATTGTAGGAGATAGGGTCTAGGGAGACCCAATTTTGATCAGACGAATTCATCTGGCCAACCACCATTTACCAATTTGCTAATCTTCAAATCTCTTGACTTTATAGGCTCATGGTAGATCATATATGCATAATATGATGAATTTTTAAGTTTACCTTGAGAAATTTGATAAATTGGTGAGATAGCTTATTGGAGAAGTTACTCAAGATACCCAATCAAGCTAAGGTTTCCAAGGCAAATCACCCTCAAACTCTTGAAGAAAACTTGATCAATATAACATGTAGAAATAATTGTGACTCATATATGATGCTCATAACCATTCTTATATCAATTCATGGTTGTGCTCTTTGTCATGAGGGTCTCAAACCCTAGATATTAACTTGATTGATCAATGGAGATCATGCCCTACCTACAAAAGAGTTAGGCAAATGCAAAGGCATATTTTTGGTATTTTGGTTAGTAAAATGATAAAGTACAAGTATGATACAATCACAAAGTGCTTGGTGATCTCTCCCAAAACAAACCCCATGAAGGAGGGGTACGGAGGATGCCACGGTATGATCCCAATGCTAATGCTTATGATGAAATTGCATGAGGGATCTTTGGGCCAAAATTGGGGTCTTACAGCTGCACCTATTTAAGGACATTCTAACTGAGGAGGAGAAGGTTAAAATCTTCATGTCGACTCAGTAGAATGGGCTTAAATAACAACATATAGAAACAATAGAAGGAAATAATAAAGATCTGATAGAGAGAACATCTGTCACCGATTAGGATGAACATATCAAGGATGACTCGCTAGGAAACAATAGAAGGAAATTCATTACCGGTTATTGGGTAAGAATAGCCTTGCTGGGGAAAACTGCAGAAAATAGGATTTACAACTACCAGTTACTGGGCAGAAGACCAAGGGTGAGAGTATTCGTCATCGGTTAAGATGAACATATCAAGGATAAACTCAACAGGGAAGAAAATTCGTCATCGGTTAGGATGAACATATCAAGGATAGACTTGCCTGGGGTTATCAAGGAGGATACTCGTCATCGGTTAAGATGAACATATCAAGGATAAACCAACTGAACAAAAAGTAAGAATTACATCTATCGAATGCTGGATAGAATATCGTCAAAGGGAAAATTCGTCATCGGTTAAGATGAACATATCAAGGATAGACTCTACGAGGAGATAAAATAGGAATTACATCTATCAGTTACTGGATAGAATACCAAGAGAGAGAATTCGTCACTAGTTAAAGTGAACATATCAAGGATCAAAACTGCGGGGGGGAACAGAGGCAGGGTTTACAACTACCAGTTATTGGGTAGAAGACCGCAAAGAGAAGGAAACCCGTCATCGGTTAGGATGAACATATCAAGGATTAACTCTGTGGGGGGAACAAAGGCAGGGATTACAACTACCAGTTATTGGGTAGAAGACCGCAAAGAGAAGGAAACCCGTCATCGGTTAGGATGAACATATCAAGGATTAACTCTCTGGGAAACAAGAATAGGGATTACAACTACCTTTTTACTGGTAGAATACCAAAAAGAGAATATCTGTCATCGGTTAGGAGAACATATCAAGGCTAGACTCAAGTAGGGGAGGGAAAGATATCTGTCACCGGTTAGGGTGATCATATAAAGGATATACTTCCTAGGGAATCAGATCCACTAGGGACTCTACTGCTAGGACACTTTTGCCGAGTATTGGGCAAGAAATAACAAACTGAAAACTAAGAAGAATATTACTAGTTACTGGGAAATAGCCTCTTAGGGAATTCAAAGTATCTATCTAGGTAGGAGCTAGAAAGAACTAGTAAAACAAGACTCAACCCAATGAGGACATAACTCAAGGGGAGTGGTTATATCCAGATAACCAACTAGGGAGGAAACTGAAGTAATAATCATCCACGAGGAAACAAACTCAGTGGGGAAGAGGAGAAAGGTTAAAGTCTTTCTGCCTAAGGGGCTAACGCTCTACAATTGAGGGAGGACAAACACTGGAAGTTGTATGGGGATAAAGTACCGCCATACAAAGAATGAAAATCGCAAATCAACAAATCAAACAAATATGATGGTGTCAATATGTAATTATAAATTTATATTAATGTATATATATATATATATATATATATATATATATATATATATATATATATATGATGGTTATGCTGACAAGGACGATCACAAAGGATACAAAGGTGTCGCAAAGAAATTCAATCATCGGTACAATCCCCGGTCAATCCACAAAATATGGAGACAACCACCAGAGAACAGAGAGATCAACAATCTAAAAAGGCGCAACCCTAACTAGGGAAGGAGGAGATCTGCTGAGGAGAGAGAAATATCACTGAACCTGTGGGGAATTTTAGGTCAACACCATAAACATGAAAGACAACCCTACAGAAAAATAAACTACTTAGGAACCAGGAGGAAACTCTGACTAGGGAGCAAGTAGACAGGCGATTGGCGGGGAAACCAATGCGATCTACTGGGGAGATCAACCATTTCTGCTGAAGGAAACCAAACTCCACTAGGGAAGGCAGAAACTCTGTCGAGGGAGAGAAGTCGCAGGGTACCTGAATCAACCAACTCAGCTAAGAAAAAAGGAACGAAGCTCTACTGGGGAATCAAAAATTCCGCCGCGGAACTGAATCAAGACAATCGTCTAGGGATACCCGAAGGGTTAACTACTTGGGGAACCTCTGATGTTTCACACTCAAGGACTTGTTATCCATCGGAATGCTGTTGATATTTCTTTTAATTGCCTTGGAAAGTCCTTGCTTTTATATGTTTTAAGAAAAAAACTTTAAAATTTTTAAATTTTCAAAAAAATGATCATAATAAAATTTAAACTATTGGCTGAAATAAATAAGAATAGAAACAATTGGATAAAAGATCAACTTTATTTGATAGAATGGTAGTCTGTAAATGACAAGACTCCATAGATTTTTACAAAGCTGAAAATGGTAATTTACATGAAAAAGGGTTACATTGAATATAAATGATCCTTAATCCTTCTACCAACTCTTTATATCCACTATGCTCTCGACCGCCGTCGGGGTGATGAATTGATGTGAACCCTTGTGCTCAATCAAGTTTTCAAAACACTGAAGATCAGCAGAATGCAGTTACTTGCCATAATCCCTAACTTTTGCATAAGTTGCCCCAGGGTGGGGTACTCAACTTATCGGGAAATTCTTTCTGTTTTTATGTCTCTAATTTTTGCCTGGATTGCCCTTTCGGATTTTCAATCCACCGAGACGCTCATTTTTTCCTAAGCCGCCCTTTCGGGTTTTCAACTTAGCGAGTTGTTCTTTTCTTTTTTTTAGGCGTAGTATTTCCTGACTACATTTGCGTTCACAAGACGAGTGAACTCTTCACCATCCATAGTTGTAAGTATCAATGCACCGCCTGAAAAGGCTCTCTTAACAATATATGTGTAAGGCCCTAATTTTGGCCCTAAGATCCCTCATGGCATCATGACATTGCATTTGCATAGCCTCAAGGATCTTAAGCATCTTGGTTCCCTTTGCCTTTGGGTTGGGACCTCTTGTGAGTGGTTTGAGATCACCAAGCATCTTTGAATTGTATATCATTGCTTTTCCCATTTTATTTATTAACCAAAAGCACAAAAATATGTCACTAACATTTCTTGTTTGTAGCTTGAGCAATCACAAGGTCTAAAAGCTTCTAGGAGATCCATTCTGTAATGATAAGGTCAAGAGAAGATGAAAGCAAGCATGGAAATGATTCCCAAAGCTATCATCCATCAAATATGCCTCCCTAGTATTTCAATTCATCATTTTGATCAAAGCAAGTCAAGGGGTTTGAGGTTTGTTTCCCAAGGAAACCCTAATTCATCTGATCATCCATAATGCCTTGCTCATGAAGCAACCTCAACCCATGGTCAAATACCATCAAGGGAAGTTCCTTAATTAATCATTCCATGCATATTTGAACTTATTTGAGTGCCCTCAATTATCAATTCATCAAGATATGAGTTGTGGACTTGAGAAGTTGATCAGTCAATTCATCTGTCTATTTTGAAATGCACTGAGACCTACCTTTTTATGTGTTGGTCAAATGGAGAGGATCCCAAGAGAAAAACTGTTCTTAAGGACAATAGGAACAACTTTCATGTTCATCAAAAATCTATTTGAGGCTTGGAAGACCATCATGCATTCCAAGACATTATAGGTCATTTTGACTGAAACCCTAATTTTGGGTCAACTTCCCAAGAACATAACCCACTCATTTTTCATGATTTTGAGGTGGGACCAAATGCATTGGAAATCTTATTGTGTCTACGTCAAGTGTTATGTTGAGAAAAATTTCAAAAAGTCCAACTTCAAGTGCCAAATGCATTGAAATGGAAAAAAGTCCAACTTCAAGTGCCCATAACTTCTTCATTAAAAATCCAAATGATGCCAAATTTAAGTCCAAATTGATTGTATTGAAAAGATATACAACTTTGGTGTTGGAGGTTGTTTCATTTGAAACTTGCATCATCAAAACAGAAGGGCTTGAAGTTGGTTTATTTTGACAAATTTCTCAAAAGCATATTTGGTGCTTTGAACTTCATGGCCTGTTTTCATAAATTTCCACATTCCAAATGAGTTTTTGTTCAACATAACATTTTTTCCTCATGGTAAGACCTTTCCAACCATTACCCACATGCCTATGTTTCAATTTTTCAAGTGGCATTTTCGAAGAGGTGAAGTTTTGTGACCAATTATGCATTTCAATTTAAATTTCCATACACAAGCCAATGCCTTGCAAACTGCACGTCCATTTCAATTTGTTTGATCATCAGCATGCAAATGCAATTGAGTTTGGGCCTTCCACATGATCACATAAGCCCATGCAAGGAGAAATCCATTTGCCATGCACACGAGTAAACTCACTTGCTCAGCCATTTCCAGCTATAAATACATGTGTTAAGCTTCATAATGAACCAACCTAAGGGCGCCTGAAATGCTGCAAGAGTGAATCCTCAACCATACCAAAGGAACTAAGTTCATCTTTCTTCAAAAATTCAGATCTGAAATTCAATTGTATTTGGTTGAATTTTCAGATCTAAAGTTCCTAAACCTTCATCATTTGATCCATTAAAGTTCTATTTTGCAAAAGGAACCAAAGAAAGAGACTCAAATCTTCACAATCCAAAGGTGTGGATCAACTGGTTTTTGCTTCGAATCTCTTTGTTCTTTGATCTATTGGCCTTGATATTGTGTTGTCTAAAGTCCTTTCTATAGAGGCATCATTGCTGTATACTTAATTTTTGAAATTGAGCAAGTTCGTGATGAACACCATCAAGCTTCCATCTCTGATTTCTCTCTTAATAGGAATCTAGAGTGGAAGTGAGTGGTATAGGAGTGATGTGCATCACTTCACCTTTCGAACGGTGCCTAGATCGTCCATTTTAATGAACATTTGCATCTCTGCATTTTTTTAGCTTCGCCGGAGCTCACCAGAGAAGACGGTGGCGCTGGCCACCGTCTCATTGTCAGATTGAATGTGAGCCTTTGGATGCAATTCCCAGATCTAATCTCCACCCTCCAATGATATGACTTATTTTAATTCAGTGTGTGGTTGCATTGACTGAGGAGTTTGGTGCGCGCGCATGCCATGACCATTAGATCCTCCACGTCAATTAATGAGGATCCATCCAACGCTCTCTGATTTTTGCTATTTTTCAATTTTTGATTTTATTTTCTTTATTTCCTTTTATTTCAAAAATTCATATCTCTTTTATTATTGGTCCAAAAAATATGGGACCAATTGCATTATTTCTCTTTTTAATTCTAGTTTCTAAAAATGATTTTTAATATTTTTTATTTTATCATTTGATATTTTTTGTGAATTTTCTCTTTTCTGGTTATTTTAATTCATTTTAAATAGTTTTTTATATTCAAAAAGTACAAAATATTTTCTTAACCTATTTGAATGATGATGGATCTATGAAAAATATTCTCATCAATTTATTAATTGATTTGAGATTTATTTGAGATTTTAATTCAATTTAGGTTATTTTTATTCATTTTTAATTGATAAAAAATAGTTTCTGACTTTTAAAAATGCTGAAATTTTTTGTCAAACTTTATTTGACCTTGTTGAACTTAGGATAACTCACTTGGACTTTTTAAAGTTGATTTGAAGTGAATTTGAAGTTTGACCTTTCTTTAATATTTTAATTCAAGTTTATTTTCAAATATAAAAATGCCACAAATATTTTTGTTCATTTCTTGACTTCCAATCTTCATCCCACTTCTGTTTTTGATAGTTTGACCATGATTCTCAATGTCATTGGTCAACACTTGTGGATTGGTACATTCCATTTTACTTAATGCACTTTATGTTCTTCATTTCCATTATCCATCTCCTTCTTCTTCTTCTTCTTTTCTTTTGATCAATGAGTTAAAGGTTGATAAATTAGCATTGATTAGGGAGGTTTAATCTTCCTTAGTTCAAATCTAATTCATCTTGATCAAATGATCAAGTGAATGGCTTTGCATTAAGGATAGGTTGCTTTTTAAATCATGCAAAAGACTTAAACCCATACAAGATCATTTCTCTTCTTCTTTTTGGCATGGTAAGTTGTTGGAACTTGCTTCACTAATCAAGACTTCTAACCTGTGTTATTGCCTAGATTATTATTGACCGGCCTCAGATAGTTGTGACTTCTACATAAGTCCAATTACGATTCCTTAACATAGAGCTAAATTTGCCTTATGGCACACTAACTACTAACACTAACCATTAACAATTAACATTTACTTTTTGCTCTTTACTTTTATGCAATTTACTATTCTTGTACATATTTTTCATTTTGCTTTCTCCTTTGCTCATTTGAGCACATGTTTATGTTAATGCAATTTGCCTTTTGCTCACTTGAGCACATAATTGTGTATATATTATTGTGCTTATGCCTTTGCTTTGATTGATGTGGACCAAAATGCAAAGAAATGGACAAATGGACTTAGTTTCTAGGACTTTCCCTATGCAAATTGGAGTAAAAGGACTTTAATGATGAAGATGGATTAGAAGGACCAAACCTCTAAACTCACTCTTGTCCATTCTTGATTTGTTTCATAAAACTTTTGATGTGTGTGCTCTTGTGCTAGGGAATCCTATAAGAGCTAAAATTTTAGAACCATTGCCATGTTCATCCAAAGTGGAAGAGACAAGATGCATTGAGGATCTCTTAAGAGACTTGTGTGATTGTTGCTTGAGCTTACTATTATTTTGCTTGCATATTCCAAAGGATGGGACATTTGCGGGAGCTTACTATTATTTTGCTTGCATCAAGAGAGGAACTCCATTTGCGGTCTTGTTTCTTATCCCTTATCCTTTGTATGATTAGGACCTTAGCCATTCTTCTTCTTCCCTCCACTCTAACCCAAGCCAAAACTTTTTGTCCAAACATTTAACACTTCTTTTCAAACATTAGAAACCTAAGCCTTATGCTTTTGATTTTCAAAGTTCCTTTTCTTAAACACTTATTTTGAATTGAATCTCTAAGTCAACTTTGACCATGTTTTGTAAATACACTTCATTGGTAAATATAACCCATTCAAGTTTTTTTTGTGGTTTCAAAGGCCACTTTCTTAAGCAAATTTTTTCATAACCTTTAGCTATTAGTTGAGTTATCCTTGAGGTAGATGTAATACTCACCTATATCCTTAGTGATGGACAATGAGTCTTCCATCCTTATTATAGGGTTAACCCCTCATTAGCATGTTGAAGCTATCCTCACATGGTGGATTTGTGGTTTTAGGTTGAGTTTTCTCCCTTGGATAACAAAAGACCTTACGGCTTTTGGACCAATCAATTCACCAACTCATTTTGAGATTTTTACCCCGAACTACGAGGTTTTGATCCTAATCTTTTAAGATGGTACGTAGGCAATGGGTTCATCCATCCAAACACAAATGTAAATAACTTGTACATTCTCTTCTCATCTCCTCAATCATGTTTGCACAAATAAATTTTCACAAAATACCAACCTTACAACAAGTATGAAAAGGGCTCCCTAGGAGTACCTAGGATGTTTTGGGTGCTTAAAACCTTCCCATTGCATAACCAACCCCCTTACCCAGATCTCTGACATTTTTACTAGTTTTTGATTCGATAAAACTTTTTAGGTTTTTGTTTGCTTTCTAACCATTCCTTTGGATAAATAGAAGTGCGGTGGCGACTCGACTTGTATGGTTTACCTTAGATTTAGTCAATATCTCTAATGGTAACGAATACCCCGCTACAGAAAAGTGGCGACTCTGCTGGGGATATTTGCCTAGTGGGTTTTGCCTACTTTTCATATTTGTTGTATTGTATTGTACATTGTTTTGTGACATATTTTTGTGCAATTTGGGATTACTGTATTGTATGTAATGATTGAATTGCTTGAATATTAATTCCTTGTATGCTTGGTGATCTTTGTGATATGAGTTCTATACCCGAACTCGAGTGCACATAAGATAGGAGAATGGCATAGTCTTGTTGACTTGTGTGGAGTTATTCCTTAGCAAGTTGACTTGCAAGTCCATTCACTTGGTGGAGGTCATGTTGGGATCAATAATGTCACACAAGTAGTTGTGGTTAGACATTACTCTTTCCAATATAGACCTTAGAAGCCAAGGACCTTAGTTTACCAAGCCCATCTTGGCCTATTCTTAGGACGTAGTGCGAAAGTCGTTCAAATGTAAGATTTGATACGACTGTTACGCGATACTACACTCATAAGAGTCTCTCTTGAGAATATTTTTGGAATACGAGTAGTCGTTTATCCGATAATATCCGAAAGATGGGATGATGACTATGGGAACCTCTTGTAGAACATGTTTGGCAGGTTTAAACCCTAGTACACTCCCTTTGGGTGGTTCTTAACCGAAACTCCATGCTCGTGACTTGCAACAAACCCTTGATTCATGGTTGATCTGTTCATGTATCCTTAATATCAATGGAACTTGGGTGTTGATAAGGTGTAAACCATAATCCACCAAAATGGATGATTGATATTAAGGATGACATGATCCATCCCTTGACCTTTGTTTGGTGTGCTTTGCTTGATCCTTGAGTGTGATTGTTGCATTCATGCATTCATGCACCCATTTGCATCCATATCATCAATAATAAGAAAATTTTCAAGGAACTTAAGAGGGCTATTTGCAAAATTTTCAGACATGGAAAGACAAAGAAGGAATACAAAGAAGTACAATTTCAGACAACCCAACTTGAAAGAGTTAAGGAATTTGACATCCTATGTACTAGATCCCTTAGGTTTCAAGGCTCGTTTTGGGAAGCTTCTTTCTCTTTTGACTACTCAAGTGGATGAAGGATTGATGAGTGTATTGGTGCAGTTTTATGATCCCTTGTACCGTTGCTTCACATTTCCGGATTTTTAGCTTTTTCCCACGCTTGAAGAGTATGCCTACCTTGTGGGTATACCTATTCTAGATCAGTTGTCGTTTAGTGGCTTAGAGAGTATTCCTACTTCTCAAGAGATAGAAAACATGTTGCATATAGATAAATCTCTGGTTGGTGCTCATATGACCACCAAAGGTGGAATTCAAGGTCTTCCTTCTGAGTTCCTCATTGCTCAAGCTACCATGTATGGGAAGGTCATGAGTGAGGATTCCTTTGAGGCCATATTTGTACTTCTCATCTATGGGCTGGTATTGTTCCCCAACATCGACAAGTTTGTGGATGTGAACGCTATTAGGATTTTCTCTACTCTTAATCCCGTTCCGACTCTGTTGGGTGACACTTATTTTTCTTTGCATATGAGGAATGCAAAGGGTGGTGGTGCCATTGTGTGTTGTTTGCCTCTGTTGTACAAGTGGTTTATTTCTCACTTATCGCAGATGGTCGCCTTCAAGGAAAACAAAGGATGTCTACGGTGGTCCACGAGGCTTATGTCTCTCACTAATGATGATATCTCTTGGTACAACCGTGTATATGATGGTGTGCAGATTATTGACTCTTGTGGTGAATTCTCCAATGTGGCTCTTCTTGGTACATGTGGTGGGATTAACTACAACCCTATTTTGGCACGTCGTCAGCTTGGGTTCCCCCTAAAGGATAAACCCAATAACATTTTGTTAGAGGATGTGTTCTTTCAGGAGGGTAAAGATCCCCAGGGCCTGAAGAGCAGGATGGTCCACGTTTGGCGCAAGATTCATAGGAAGGGAAGGAAGGAGCTGGGAACGAAGAATTGTATTGCTTTGGAACCTTATACTTCTTGGGTTAGGAGGAGAGCTTCCGAATACCTCATGCCTTACGAGTATCCGAGACCTACACCTTTGGTTATGGCTGGGCCTTCAACCCTCCCTGACCAAGGAGTAGAGGAGTTGAGAGATGAAGATTGTTCACGTGCTTAGATCCGTGAACGAGAAGAGTTGCTTCAGCAAATCAAGGAAAAGGATGCTTTGATAGAGTTCCTCGAGCATTAGGTTATTGATGATCCTAATGATGCATGGACTTCTTTACTTCCTCAGTCTTCCAGGTTTTGGAAGAGGAAGTACGATCGACTCGCCAAGGAGAAGGCAGATATGGAGGCAGCCTATGAGAAAGAGGTGAAGAGGCTTCGTGCATCTTATCTTCCAGTCTCTCGAGCTTTAGATGATTGTTTCTAGGGATCCATAGGATGACCATTTTCCTTCTCTCTTGTATTTTATTACTCATGTTGCACTTCTTTGATGTAAAACCATTTCCCAGATATTATTGACGAAATATTTCCATATTCGATAAATGTTTAATATTTCCAAAATTTGCAAATAAAACTCTAAAGTTCCTCTGATATAAAAACAAATCATATGCACAAGCATTGCATGCATCATGTGCATAAGCAGGTTTTGTTCCCGGCTTCTCGTCCTATGGTCTAACTCTGTGTTCTTCATTTATTTTGAAGACAAGCCGACTCACCGGTACTACACCAGAGCCAACTCATCGAGACCGATGGATCATTTGGAACAAGAGAATCGCGAGCTGAAGGAAGAAGTAGCCAGACTGACTGCCCTAATGGAGTCATTCTTGGCTGCCCAGAGCCAGTCTTCCCCAACACCTGCAACTCCTCCCCAGAGGACGGTCATTTCTGAGATCGTGACATCTACTGTGTCTGCTGCAACAGCCCATTTTGCGCCATCTATGTCGGCCGGGTTCCCATGGGGAATGCCCGCCAATTTTGTGCCAGAGGGTTTTGCTCCTACTCTTGCTTCTTTGTCGGCATCTAGCCCGGTCCTCTCAGTGCCACCTCCAGTTGTGCACACATTACCAAGAGTTGAAGATACCATCTACCATTCTGAACCATCTTAAGGTCCAGACGTTTATGAGAAGATGGATGATATGAAAGACCAATTCCTTGAGCTTCGCAAGGAACTGAAAACTCTGAGGGGGAAATACCTCTTTGGTAAAAGTGTTACTGAGTTATGCCTTGTGCCCAATGTGAAAATCCCTATTAAATTCAAAGTACCTGACTTTGAGAAGTATAAGGGAAATACATGCCCTCTCAGCCATCTTGTGATGAATGCTCGCAAGATGTCGACACAAACTATTAATGACCAATTACTCATCCACTATTTCCAGGACAGTTTGTCCGGTGCCGCTCTCCGGTGGTACATGGGTCTGGAAAGTTCAAAAATCCGCTCTTTCAACGATCTTGGCGAGACCTTTGTCAAGCAATATAAATACAATATGGATATGGCTCCTGATAGGGACCAGTTGAGGGCAATGTCCCAAAAAGAGAAAGAGACCTTCAAAGAATATTCCCAGAGATGGCGCGAGTTGGCAGCTCAGATAGTGCCACCCTTGAGGAGAAGGAGATGACCAAGATCTTTTTGAAGACCTTGAGTTCATTTTACTATGAAAAGATGATAGTCAGTGCTCCCTCAGACTTCACCGAGATGGTGAATATGGGAATGAGACTGGAAGAAGGGGTCCGTGAAGGACGTTTAACTCGAGATGAAGGCTCTTCAGCAAAGAGATATGGAAGCTTTGCAAAGAAGAAGGAGGGAGAGGCACATGCTGTGTCTTCCCATGTCAAGAGAAGACCCTCTTTGAAGAGGAAGATTGCCCACCCAGTCAGCAACCAGCATCAGGTGGCTCACATAGCACCTGTTTTCAGAGAAGCTCAGCATTATCAACAACAACAATCTCAGCAATATCAACAACAAACGCGGCGTCCTCAACAACAGGCCTACCAGCCTCGAAACAATAACAACAATGCCAGCACCAGCTACAAGAGGAAGAGGGCCACCTTTGATCCAATTCCATTGACTTATGCTGAACTCTATCCATCGTTGATTGATAGAAAGTTAATCAATCCACGAGACCCTCCCGATGTACCTGCTAACCCCCAGTGGTGGTACAAGCCTGAGCTTCACTGCGTATATCATTCCGGTGCTCCCGGACATGACGTGGAGAATTGTTATCCCTTGAAGACCAAGGTGCAAGACCTTGTGAGAAGCGGGATTTTATTTTTCGAGGACGTAGGTCCGAACGCGAAGAAGAACCCATTACCCGAGCATGGGAAATCTGTCAATATGGTCCAGGGCTGCCCTGGCAAGTACAAAGTTAAATATGTCAGTCGTTTCCGACAATCGCTGGTTGAGATGCATCGTTTGCTGTGTGACTATAGCCATTATGATCATGACCACGATAGATGTCGAGTTTGTTCTGTCAATCAGAGGGGTTGTCGCCAGGTGTGCAAGGATATTCAGGAAATGCTCGATGAAGGAGTCATTGAGATCCTTCAGAACAGAAATGTTGACGAAGATGTTGTCGAAGTCAACGTAATTTCTCCGGTATTCCGGATACCTGAGCCTGTTGTCATCAAGTATGATGGTAGCAAGCAGAAGGTTTCTCCTGCTCTGACCATCAAGCCAGTCGGCCCTGTACCGTATTCGTCTGAGAAGGCGGTCCCCTATCGCTACAATGTTGTAACAGTGGAAAATGGGAAAGAGGTGCCCTTTCCCTCTTCGTCTGTTGTTAATATTGCTGACGTTAGTGGCTTGACCCGCAACGGTCGTGTTTTTTTGGCTCCGCCGAAGCCTCAAGCTGATACTCGAGGAAGTGTTGATGCTGATTTTGTTGAACGCCCGATTGGAAATGCTGTGAGCACTCCGGATCCGGCACTTGTTGCTAAGCCCTTCTCTACGTTGAGAACTCCTGCTTCTGCTGGCCCGAGTGGCAATGCGAAAGAAGATTGTGATGAGATGTTGAGGCTCATCAAGAGAAGTGAGTACAACGTTGTAGATCAACTTCTGCAAACGCCATCCAAAATATATGTGTTATCATTGCTATTGAATTCAGAACCACAACGAGAAGCTCTGCAGAAGGTGTTGGATGTGGCGTATGTGGATCTCGACGTCATGATAGAACAATTTGACAGTATTGTTGCAAACATCACCGCTTGTAACAACTTAAGTTTTTGTGATGCTGATCTCCCCGAGGAGGGAAGAGACCACAACTTGGCATTACACATATCTATGAGTTGCAAGGATGATTCCATGTCCAATGTGTTGGTGGACACTGGGTCATCATTGAATGTATTGCCAAAGTCCACTCTTACGAAGTTATCTTATCAGGGGCCTCCTAGGAGGCAGAGTGGAGTAGTTGTGAAGGCTTTTGATGGGTCTCGCAAAACTGTGATTGGTGAGGTTGATCTCCCAGTCAAAATCGGACCAAGTGATTCCCAGATTACCTTTCAGGTTATGGACATTCACCCATCGTATAGCTATCTCCTAGGCAGACCATGGATTCACGAGGTTGGCGTCGTGACATCCACCCTACACCAGAAATTAAAGTTTGTGAAAAATAAGAAGCTGGTAGTGGTAGGGGAAAAAAGGCTCTCCTGGTTAGCCATTTGTCTTCCTTCTCTTATATAGATGCTGAGGATGAAGTTGGAACTCCGTTCCAAGCTTTATCTATTGCTGAACCTGTTAAGAAAGGAACTCCTTCATTTGCTTCCTATAAAGATGCGAAGTTGGCCATTGAGCATGGTGCAACTGCTGGTTTAGGGCAAATGAATGAGTTGGAAGACAACAAATCCCGGGTTGGCGTAGGCTATTCTTCTGGGCTCTTCAACAAGCAAGGGCTATTCAAGAGTGGTGGATTTATCCACACTAGTCAGGACGAAGAGGCTGTTGCCATTTCGGAAGAAGAGGAAGAGGATTCTGGCAATTTCATCATCCCCGGAAGGAGCTGCAATAATTGGGTCACTGTTGATATTCCGGCAGTTGTCCATAAGTCAAAGTAATGTTCATTGTGTTTAAAAACCCTTCTCCCATGCCAAAATGAGAAGTGATGACATTGTTAGCGCATAAATACAGTGATATTTTCATTCAATAAATTCATGTTAAATGTTTGTTTTTCCAATTATTTTCCCTTTTCGCTTTTGCATGAAATTGGTGATCACATAAAACCCTAAAAATAAGAATAAAATCAATCTTTTCATCTGCATAATGATTTTCTTTGTTTGAATTCTAAAACTCTTTTATATCCAAAATCATTATGCAGGTTGATCAAACCCATTGAACATAATGATCCAACACCATCTCCCAACTTTGAATTCCCTATATTTGAGGCGGAAGAAGATGATGTTGAAGAGATTCCTGACGAGATTACCCGTTTACTTGAGCATGAAGAGAAGATCATTCAGTCGCATCTTGAGAATCTGGAAATAGTCAACTTGGGGTCTGAAGGTTGTGTGCGAGAAGTAAAGATTGGGGCACTCCTGGAAGAATCCGTTAAGAAAGGGTTGATTGAGTTGCTACGAGAATATGTTGACGTCTTTTCCTGGTCATATGAGGACATGCCTGGTCTAGATACAGATATTGTGCAACATTTCTTGCCTTTGAAGCCTGAGTGTGTGCCTGTGAAGTAGAAGCTCAGAAGAACTCATCCTGATATGGCAGTAAAGATCAAAGAAGAAGTTCAAAAGCAAATTGATGCGGGGTTTCTGGTGACTTCTACATATCCTCATTGGGTGGCCAATATTGTCCTCGTGCCTAAGAAAGATGGAAAAGTCCGAATGTGTGAGGACTATAGAGACTTGAATAAAGCTAGTTCGAAAGATGATTTCCCTCTACCACACATTGATATGTTGGTAGACAATACAGCTAAATTCAATGTCTTCTCATTTATGGATGGACTTTCCGGATATAATCAGATTAAAATGGCACCTGAGGATATGGAGAAGACAACATTCATCACACCTTGGGGAACATTCTGTTATAGAGTGATGCCCTTCGGTTTGAAGAACGTCGGAGCCACATATCAACGAGCTAGGACTACCTTGTTTCATGATATGATACATAAGGAGATCGAGGTATATGTTGATGATATGATTGCAAAGTCGAGAACGGAAGTTGAACATGTAGAGCACTTGTTGAAACTTTTTCAGCGTTTGAGGAAGTATAAGCTTCGTCTGAATCCTAACAAGTGTACATTTGGAGTCCGTTCCGGCAAGTTATTGGGCTTTATCGTTAGTGAGAGAGGTATTGAGGTTGATCCTGCAAAGGTCAAAGCAATACAAGAGATGCCTGCGCCCAAAACTGAGAAACAAGTCCGAGGTTTTCTTGGCCGCTTGAATTATATCTCCAGATACATATCCCACATGACTACCACATGTGCGCCCATATTCAAGCTCCTCCAGAAAGATTAGTCTCATGATTGGACCGAGGATTGCCAAAAAGCCTTTGATAGCATTAAAGAGTATTTGTCTGAACCTCCGATTTTGTCTCCGCCTGTGGAAGGGAGACCATTGTTTATGTATCTGACAGTCCTTGAAGACTCAATGGGTTGTGTCCTTGGTCAGCAAGATGAATCAGGAAAGAAAGAGTATGATATCTACTACCTAAGTAAGAAGTTTACTGATTGTGAGTCTTGATACTTAATGCTTGAGAAGACATGTTGTGCTTTGGCTTGGGCTGCTAAGCGCTTACGCCAGTATATGTTGAATCATACGACTTGGTTGATATCCAAAATGGATCCAATCAAGTATATCTTTGAGAAGCCTGCTTTAACTGGAAGATTATCTTGGCTGACCACTTGGCACATAAACCAATCGAAGATTATCAGTCAGTTCAGTATGACTTCCCAGATGAGGAGATTCTATATTTGAAAATGAAAGATTGCGATGAGCCTACGCTCGATGAAGGGCCAAAACCTGGTTCCAGATGGAGTATGGTGTTTGATGGCGCTGTAAATCAGTATGGAAATGATATTGGGGAAGTAATTATCACTCCTAATGGAACACATTTTCCTTTTACAGCAAGGCTAACTTTCAAATGCACGAATAATATGGCTGAATATGAGGCATGTATTATGGGATTGGAAGAATGTATTGATCTTAGGATCAAGCATCTTGATGTTTATGGTGATTCGGCCCTCGTTGTTAATCAGATCAAGGGTGAATGGGAGACGAATCAGCCTGGCCTCATTCCATATAGGGATTATGCGAGGAGGATTTCAACGTTCTTCACTAAGGTTGACTTCCATCATATTCCTCGAGATGAGAATCAGATGGCAGATGCTTTTGCTACACTTGCTTCGATGATTATGGTCAGACTTTGGAATGAAGTTCCCAATATCACTGTGATACGCTTGGACAGACCAACTCATGTATTTGCAGTAGAGGAGGTACAAGATGATAAGCCATGATATTATGATATCAAGTGTTTTCTTCAGAGCCAGATTTACCCGCCTGGGGAATCTGTGAAAGATAGGAAGACTTTGAGAAGACTATCTGGCAGTTTCTACCTCAATGGCGATGTGCTTTACAAGAGAAATTTTGACATGGTCCTGCTCAGATGCGTGGATAGACACGAAGCAGACTTGTTAATGACTGAGGTCCATGAGTGTTCATTTGGTACTCATTCCAACGGAAATTCCATGGCTAGAAAGATGTTGAGAGCAGGCTACCATTGGCTGACAATAGAGTCTGACTGCTGCAAATATGTGAAGAAATGCCATAAGTGTCAGATTTATGCGAATAAGATTCATATTCCTCCGACACTTCTGAATGTGATTTCATCACCATGGCCTTTCCCTATGTGGGGAATTGACATGATTGGCATGATAAAGCCAAAAGCGTCCAACGGTCACAGATTCATTCTCGTAGAAATCGATTACTTCACCAAATGGGTCGAAGCGGCATCGTATGCGAACGTGACCAGGCAGGTGGTTGTGAAGTTTATCAAGAATCAGCTCATATGTCGGTATGGTGTGCCAGATAAGATCATTACTGATAATGGATCTAACTTAAACAACAAACTGATGAAAGAGCTGTGTAGTGAGTTCAAGATTGCACATCATAATTCTTCCCCTTACAGACCCAAGATGAATGGGACTGTTGAAGCTACTAATAAGAATATCAAGAAAATTATCCAGAAGATGATTGTTACGTACAAAGATTGGCATGAGATGCTGCCATTTGCTTTGCATGGATATCGTACATCTGTCCGCACTTCAACAGGGGCAACCCCTTTCTCTCTTGTTTACGGCATGGAGGTTGTACTCCCAGTAAAGGTGGAGATCCCATCAATGAGAGTCTTGATGAAAGCCAAGTTGACTGATGTTGAATGGGTTTAGAGTCGTTATGACCAGCTGAACTTTATTGAAGAAAAGATTGACCGCCATGTGCCATGGCCAATTATATTAGCAAAGGATGAAGAAAGCCTTTGATAAGAAGGTCAAGCCTCGTGTGTTTCGAGAGGGTGACCTGGTGCTCAAGAAAATCTTGTCTTTCGCGCCCGATTCCAGGGGCAAATGGACTCCAAACTATGAAGGTCCGTATGTTGTCAAGAGAGCCTTTTCAGGCGGGGCTTTGATACTTACAACTATGGATGGGGAGGATTTCACTCGTCCTGTGAATTCAGATGCAGTCAAGAAATACTTCGCCTAAAATAAAAACAGAATAGCTCGCTAAGTTGAAAACCTGAAAGGGCGACTTAGGCAAAAATGAGCGTCTCGGTGGATTGAAAACCCGAAAGGGCGATCCAGGCAAAAGTTAGAGACATAAAAGATAAATATGTATCCCTCTAGATTGAGTACCTCATCCTGGAGCAATCTAGGAAAAAAAAAGGGATCTGGCAAGTAACTGCATCCTAACAAGACATTGTTCTACAAACTGTCATCCGTCAGAGACTCTCGCTCAGTCATCATCAACTGAAGCTTCAAATACATCGGATTCAGAATTGGTGGAGAAATGGTCATTATGTTCAATATAGCCCTTTTCCAAATATATCACCAATTTCAAATTTGTAAAGATCTATGGAGTCTTGCCATTTGCAGACTACCATTCCATCGAATAAATTTGAGCCTTTATCCAATTATTTGCACTCTTATTTGTTTCTACTCAACAAATGTTTTTCATGTTTTAATTGAGAAATATCATTGTTTTTAATTAACTTTTCCATAAACTTGTTTTTAAAACAAAGTGAACATTCACAATGATGAAAGGACACTGGGGATGTCTTCAGTACTCTTCCAAGGATGGTAAGATTCTCGATGGGGTAAGACATTTGTTCATATTCCTGGCATGTTTGTATCCTCTCCCTCCGAAACTTTCTTGTGGCGTCCTCTCCCGAGTAGAAGATATGTAGCTCCCTTTCCTCCTCAGCAGATGAGACCCTGGGTAGGGATAATATTTGGTTGGCCCTTGGAAGCTTCTGGTGGGTGGTTTCTCCACGAAGATCCATCATCCCCTTTGATCATTTCCCCGGCGGAGTGGTTTCCCCCAGCGGAACTTATCTGTGCCATGATCTTGTTCCAGGTTTGAATGGTTGTTTATTCTCCTGCAGAGATCTTTGTTCCTGATCCCCTGGCAGATAAGGTGTTCTCCTTTGAGCCTGGCTTTCTCTCTTGAGATGTAGTACCGGATGTTTACTCAATCGATCGTTGGATTTGTTTGTGTCAGAAATGTCTGTTTGTCAGCATTCATCATACATGAACCATACATACATGCATAGTTTTAAAATTCAGAGATTCATGATGCATCCTTTGCCATATATCTTTGTCTGATATCTTCTGCTAGATGGAAATATTCTCCCAAGCAGATGTCTGTGTCTGATCTCCCCATATAGAGTCAGCTCCATAAGCAGAAAATGTTTATCCTTTCTTCCATATTCACCACCGAGTTATGTCCTCGTGGATGATTGATCCACTGTCGCACGCAGATCAAAACGAGTAGTTTTTCAAAAATGTAGTTTAACGACAAATTGACTCGGATTATCGTTCTCACAAGGATTATTGAATGAATTAACCAATGATAGTAACGATTAATGGGGTTTTGGTTGGTTTAGGATTCAATTAAAATAAATAGATTAAAATAAGTGATTATTGAAATAAGCGGTAGCAACAATTTACTGATTCGGTCTTTTCCTATCATCGACTATCGTAATTCCAACCGCAAATTAACTATTCCTATTCGATTATAATATCAACTGACAAGCGCAATTGATAGTATAAGTTGTATGTTCATATTATCCGAATTAAGCAAACGGGATTAAGTTTCAAGAATTAAGCAAGCATGAATTAAACGGACTCGATAACGAATTAAGCAAACGAAATCGTGACTATAGTTAGGATCACACAATCAATCGGATTAAATCAATATAGCATATGTAAATCGGTTTAAGCAAACAAAATACATATATTAATATTGAAAGGAATAAAAAACCTGAATAAGAATTACTAAAATCTCAAGGTATCGGAACCCGAATACAGCAAATTGTTTGGATCGATTAGTTCTTCATGAGAATTCTTGCCAAAGCTTTCAAGTCTTTCGTCAATAATCGTCCTAATGTTATGCGGCTGCTAGGTATATGGAAAACAAGGAATTTGGTTTACAACCTAACTGGATCGAAAACATAACCCAAGCCCAAAACTAATGACCCAATATTTAAATAAAACTAATGCTGCAACTTCAACGAATTTTCTGGCCCTGCTACAGTCTGATTCAGATCTCAATTTCTGAGCTTAAATTGTAGATCTTTTTCTTAGCTTTCCATCGACTGGTAGCACGTCTCAATCCGATACTCCTAGCTCAAGATATGATTTTTCTCGCGAAAGCTGCTAATGCTGAAAATTAAATACGAAAATTAAATAAGTGCAAAAAATAAAATAAATTATGAAAACACATTAAAACATAAAAATAATCAAAGCAACCCGAAGAAATGCTTAAGTACAAACATGGAAGAACGTGCATCAAAATGCACTGATCAAATTCCCTCACACTTGAACTTTTGCACTCCGAGCAAAATGAAAAACAAAACAAAACATAGACACATCAACGGTTACTCATTCTAGGCTACAAGTCATCTTCGGTTAAGTTTGCATCGATAGGTACTAATCTTGCACACTAAGGATACCGTAGGAACACTAATCCATAATTGTGCATTCATAAACCTCCTAAATACACAAATCAACTCGAATCATGTTATTATGTTAAAGCCTAACTTACTCCTCCTTCTTTTTGCTCTTTTTCATTCAGGCGCAATCACATTAAGCCCGTTATCTCCATACACCCATAGTAAGGCGACCGGTTAGTGGCTCTGATCCTTTTTACACGGGATTCTAGTACTTAAGTGGCATAACCCTTTGCTTACTCAATTGTAGTTGCGGGGGATTGGACCGTAATCCGCCCTACCAAGTTCACCACCAAAAACCGCTGAACCAACTACAAAAGAGTCTTATTTCTAACTTTTTGTGAAGGTTCCACAACCGTTGGGTTAAGTGACCGGGTGAGGGTCACCAAACTTAGAAGGTGCATTCCTTTAATTTTTTCTCTTTTTTTTTGGAACACTCACTTATATTCTTCGGCTTCTCTGCGTAGAGTGTGTGTGAGATGGTGCTGACTGCTGAAATAAACTACTCAAGAGCTGTCAGAGAATGAGAATTTAAGGCTATGTCATAATAAAAATTCAACTCAATTTCCATATGCAGGAGACTTACGGTGTTAAAAAAAATACCGATCTTGTGAATTTTTCTCAAGTCTCCGCAAACTCGACCTCAAATTATTCTATAGCCTAAAACTTTCAACAAAAATGCAATTTTTTTTTAGAAAGAAAACAAAAACAAAACAAAACAAAGAACAAAAACAAATAAAATAAAGTATTCTCTTCCCCACACTTAAAATATGCATTGTCCTCAATGAAAGAAACAAACATAAAATAAGAGAGAGAAGAGAGAGGAAAGAACACACCCGAGTAGTCAAGGAGGATAGATGATCACATAAGCAGACTTTCTCAAAGAGATATATTCTACATTTTCTTCTTCCAAAGTGGGGCTGTCATGGAATAGCTTTGGGTAATGTCCATTGAACTTGAAATTTTTATTAGTATCTTCGCCTTTTATTCCAAGATCAAAGAATCTTCTAAAAGTAAAAGTGTCAAATGGACACGTGAAGGTGATCTGATCTGGAATGTCAGCCAATGTCCAACCAAATGCCTTTTTATGCTTCCTTAAAACCTACAAAAGCTTATTTTCTTGATCGAAATCAAGGTTAGAATAAATTATAGCCGGTAGTTTTTCATTCATCTCTAAATAAGCATATTTCATATTTTCATGAAGTTGCTTCAGCTCGAGGGAAGGTGGTTGCTCAATAGAAGGAATGTTTGGGGCAGCCGGGATGTCAAGAGCTTTATCTACAAGAACAACTTTATTTGCAACCTCATTTGCAGTAAGAATATCAACTTGCAAGGCAGCCTCAATTTCAGTACAAACAGAGCAAATTTTAGTTTCAATACAAATATCACAAGAATAAACATCATCAAAACCAGACAATGATGGAAAATCAGATGCAAACAAATCACTACAAGTATCATCAACAATTTCAGAAATCAAATCTATTTGAAAAACAGAATGTTCTTCCAAGGGTTGTTGGTTTGATCCTTGAGCTTGCTGCATGACATTCACCAAACTGGCAAGCTGCCCAATCTGTGTTTGCAAAGTCTTTAAAGTAGAATCTACTTGTTGTTGAAACTGGAGATTATTTGCAGCCATTTGTTTGACAATATCTTCTAGTGAAAGTCCAGAAGGTGCAGAGCACACAACCTCAAATTCCTTCAGATGCTCATGCGGATCCTCACCTGCAAGACCACTAAACCTTGGAAACAAGTGTATTAAACCAGATTTCCATTTAAAAGGAACCTAAACATCAGAATATTCAATACACAAGTCATTATAATTAACATCAGGAGCAGCGAACTGCCTTAATGTTCTTTGATCATCCATGTAATAAAAAAAAACACAGAAATACCAACTATGTCTGAAATAGACAAAAACAAATAGAAAGAAGAAAAACGATTAAAATAAATTCATAAAAATACAAAAGCACCAAACTTAATCTAATGACGTGAAATAAAAAATTTGAGTTTTTTTTTGGATTTTTTCGACACTATGAAAACAGTAAAAAATTAATTAAAAATAGAAAAACAAGGAATTTGGCAAATTTGACGTCAGAGTCCCTTACTCTTAAGGAGTATTGATCGCACGATTTTTCTGCTTCCAGTAGGCAAAAAACTTATACAATAAAACACAAATTTTCTAAAAACCGGTTTTTTCTGACTCTAGACGCAACTCAGAACGCGAAACTGTAGAAAAATTCGGAAAAATAACAGGAAATTGCAGAACAACAAAACACACAATACTTAAAACTAAACTATTGGCTAATTCGACAAGAATCCCCGGCAACGGCGCCAATTTGATCCGCTGTCGCACGCGGATCAAAACGAGTAGTTTTTCAAAAATGTAGTTTAACGACAAATTGACTCGGATTATCGTTCTCACAAGGATTCTTGAATGAATTAACCAATGATAGTAACGATTAATGGGGTTTTGGTTGGTTTAGGATTCAATTAAAATAAATAGATTAAAATAAGTGATTATTGAAATAAGCTATAGCAACAATTTACTGATTCGGTCTTTGTCTATCATCGACTATCGTAATTCCAACCGCAGATTAACTATTCCTATTCGATTATAATATCAACTGACAAGTGCAATTGATAGTATAAGTTGTATGTTCCTATTATGTGATTTAAGCAAACGTGATTAAGTTTCAAGAATTAAGCAAACATGAATTAAACGGACTCGATAACGAATTAAGCAAACGAAATTGTGACTATAGTTAGGATCACACAATCAATCGGATTAAATCAATATAGCATATGTAAATTGGATTAAGCAAACAAAATATATATATTAATATTGAAAGGAATAAAAAAACTGAATAAGAATTACTAAAATCTCAAGGTATCGAAACCCGAATACAGCAAATTGTTTGGATCGATTAGTTCTTCATGAGAATTTTTGCCAAAGCTTTCAAGTCTTTCGTCAATAATCGTCCTAATGTTATGCGGCTGCTAGGTATATGGAAAACAAGGAATTTGGTTTACAACCCAAATGGATCGAAAACGTAACCCAAGCCCAAAACTAATGACCCAAAATTTAAATAAAACTAATTCTGCAACTTCAAGGAATTTTCTGGCCCTGCTACAGTCTGATTCAGATCTCGATTTCTGAACAAAAGTTGTAGATCTTTTTCTTGGTTTTCCATCGACTGGTAGCACGTCTCAATCCGATACTCCTAGCTCAAGATATGATTTTTTTCTCGCGAAAGCTGCTAATGCTGAAAATTAAATACGAAAATTAAATAAGTGCAAAAAATAAAATAAATTATGAAAACACATTAAAACATAAAAATAATCAAAGCAAACCGAAGAAATTCTTAAGTACAAACATGGAAGAACGCGCATCAAAATGCACTGATCAATGATGTTTGTTTCTGTTTCCTCCCAACACATATATTGGGATGGAACCCCCCTTTGAGTTATATCCTCATAGGGATGAGTCTTGTTTGATTGTGCATCTCTAGTTTGTTCCTAGATTTGGCTTCTAGAGGTTATCCTTTGTTTATCCCCCTTTGGCAGAGTTAACCTTTTGTTCATCCTAACCGATGACGGTTACTTTTCCTCCTACCCAGTATCTGGTAGGTGTAATCCCCTCCTTGACGGTTATTATTATCCAATATTCGGTATTGATAGTCCTTCACCCCTTTTGAGTATATCTCCCGGATCATTGCCTGTGTCAATGTATCCCCAGCGAGTCATCTTTCATCTGCCGTTTGCCGGTAATGATCGTGTCTCCCTTTGATTGGTCATTACTTTTATACCTGGTTTTCGGTATCTCCGATGTCCTTTCTTTTCGGTAGATTTATCCTTTATTAACCCAGTAACCGGTTGAGGATAATCTTCCATGCGAGTATTTTATCTACGTTCAGACAGTAATAGATGATATATCTCATGCACTCTTCCATCAAAGTCCTTGTTCTTCCCCAGTCGAGTAAGATTCGTATCCCCTTTACGGAATCAAATGTCCATCCTGTGGTCGAGTTCGGTTTTAGCCCTCCTTTGGATGATGAGTGACTTGGGAGTATTCCCCAATTCATGCCCTGGTCGGTCACCTATTATATGCCCAGTAACCGTTATCCCTGGTGTTCCTTCCCCTCTGCTCCCTATTATGGCTTTTGGTCCCCCTGTGGAGTCAGTTTTTCCTGAGTTAAAATATACCTTTTTAGGTTTCCCTTAGATGATTTCGGATGTTTGATATCTCTCACCCTTATACCGGTCTTAGATAGTCATTCTCCCCGAGCATGTTGTTCGCTCACCCTTATACCAGTGTTTTGATCACATGTCTCTTTGAGCTTATTACCCAGTAACCGGTAATACCTCATTTTGTTGCTTCCCCAGAGGAATCCTGTTTGGATGTTCCCCAGCGAGATCCTTTAGTGGATTTTCCCCATCTGAGTCCGGAATTTCATCCGAAGTAGCCTTGGTGGATAATTCTGTTGTATTGGCATATTCCCCAATACATGCTCCTTTGAGTCAGCACAGGTCTCTCCATTGATTTATTCTTTTGGGATTCTGCTCCTTAAGCTTTGAGTCGTGCCCTGCTCACACAATTTATCCCCTTTTCTATCCCCATAAGAGTCCCAAAGTCTTTGTCCCATTGAATGTGTCACTCATATGGATTGTTAGTTCCTCCTGATTCCTTTCCCTCTTTGTGGACACATATCTCCACAGAGTATTGAAGGTGAGAAAAACAAGAAAGGGGGGGTTTGAATTGTTTGAAAAATAAGCGCTTTTCAAAAATAAAAATCACACAATGATTTTATACTGGTTCGCTTATAACACAAAGCTACTCCAGTCCACCCGGCCAAGGTGATTTCGCCTTCAACAAGGACTTAATCCACTAATCTTGAAAGATTACAAACAACACCTAAGAGAGAAGAAAATCTCTTAGTCTTCCCAAGTCTACAGACTACACAGAGTCACTTGAGGAAATCAAACAAATAAAAGATACAAGATATGTAATCTAGAGTGCTTCTAGGAAAGCAAGTATTACAAACTTAAGAACAAATTTTTCACTTGATAAGCAAAAGCTTAGTGAAATTCTTTGAGAGCAAAGATGATTTTCTTGAGCGTGAAATAATTCAGTATAGTTTTGGCTAGTTGATTTCTCTTTAGTTACTGAATGTTGATTGCATCTCTATTTATATAAGAGTTGGAGTAGAGTAGAGTCTGGTGGATATTAAACTGAGTTTACTCCATCACTTAAATAGTTTCTGCAGTTTAACTTTTCATCTTTGAAGTGACTACTTACCACAAGTAGTATCTTTTCTCTTGGAAGCGGAGATTAACGTCTCTTTCTCAATTAGGAAATCCAATTGACAATCTTTACTTGTCTTCAACGTTACTTTATCATGATTAGCAAATCTATGATCAGAGTAATTGTGTTTCTGGAGAATCTTGGAATCTTGCTTCTGATGTTGATCTCTTGAGAGTTCAGATGGCGCTGATAACGTTTCTCCAGAATCAGAGCTTCTAGACTTTACTTCATGTTCAGATGCTTCTGATACTTTGCAGTTTTGTCCAGAGTCAGAGTTTCTTGAACGAGATTCCACTTCAGATGCTTCTGATACTTTAGAATTTGTATCTGATCTTGTTGTGCATCTGATGACATCATCAGATTTACTACTTCTTTCTTTAGAACCCTGCACACTTAGAAACTTTTCGTTAGGGTGCCATTTTTGGTTTCATCCTTTGTTATCATCAAAATCAAGGAATCTGTTGTAGAACAATTTTTGTTCTTACAATCTCCCCCTTTTTGATGATGACAAAACAACTTAAAATAGCAGATGAAACATGAAATAAATAAGATCAGATAGACAAAAGCTCCCCCTGAGTTAGTGCTAGGGAGTTCAGAAGTTCTTACCAGAGCTTTCCAAGTAATGAGATATCTGAAAACTTTCTGCAATTTCTTAAATTTAATGTTAGAGCTCAATTTCTTAAATTTAATGTTAGAGCTATTTAATCAGAGCTATTTTTATCAGAGTTATTTCTACAATTGTTGCAGAGTGCTTAAGGTTTTTAGACAATTTTCATCAGAGCTATTTAATGATTTCTCCCCCTTTTTGTCAGAATCAAAAAGACATAGAAAATAAATAATTGAAGAGAAAAACAAAACATTGTATTAAAATATAGCAGAAACGAAAACCAAGAGAACACAAGACATCAGAGTCATCAAAACAAGAAAGCAAAAACAAGAAGGCAAGCAAAACATAAAATCCTAAGTGCCTAAGGGTTCTGAGGCAATTTCTGCAAGATCATGGCAAGCATCTTCTGGATATTCTCATTGACCGTATCTTGCTTGTCCATTCTGTCTCGGAGGATATTCTGATCTTCCTTAAGGTCCTTCAGAGTCTGAAGGATCATGGGAACAGCAGTTGAAGACTCCCCCTGAGTCAGAGCCTGCTGGGCTTCAGCTTCTGCAGCAGCTTGAGCTTCTGCATCTGCCAGAGCCTTAGCTTCAGCTTCTTGTTGCCTTAGGATTTCTGCTTCTTTTGCTAGTCTTTCTTCCTCTAGTCTCTTTGCTTCTTCCTCAGCTTCCTTAGCCAACCTCTCTTCTTCTAGCCTTTTGGCTTCAGCTTCTCTGGCTAATCTCTCCTGGAGTCTTTCCTCAGCATCTCTGATGTAGCCATTTCTGACTTGTTCAGAGACACTCTTCAGCCTATAAGACTCAGAGGTCATCCAACTAATGACTCTGTTCCAGTGTGTCCTAACAGATTTAGGATCATCACTGACTTCAGAGTTGTTAGCCATAGACTTGATCTTCTGGATTGAAACTTCTGCTACCTGCCTGATGGCTTCCTCAAGGGTAGGTATGGTAAGTTCAGGTTCAGGTTCAGGTGAATGAGGTGGAGAGTTTGAAGGGCTAAGATTTAGAGGTTGAGGTTCAGATTCTGCTTCTGGTTGAAGTTCAGAATCTGCTTCTGGTTGAAGACTAGGGGATGAAGCATATAGTGGATTTAGGTCTAATGGGTCAGAGTCTGGTCCAGGTACAGCGGGAATAATTGGTGGAGTGATATTAGAGGTGAAGGGATCAGATGGTTGAGTTTCAGAGGGGAGAGTTGTTGTTTGTTGTGGTGGAAGTGAAGTTTGGAGTGGTGAGGTTACTTCAGATTGTGTTAGAGTTTGTTGTTGAGAGGCAAGTCTGTTGGCATAGAGAGTGGCTATGGTTGGGGATTCAGGATCAGAAAAATCAGGGTCAGAGGAGAGAGAAACATAAGGAGGTGTTTCAGGTTCAGAGGATGAAGAAGAAGAAGAATGGCTTAGGTGAGTTTGTGCAGGTATAGAGGGAGGAATGAAGGTTCTAGCTATGTTTAGAACTGGTGTAGGTTGGGAGGTTCTGGTGATTGAGGGTGGTATTTCAGAGGTAGTGTATAAGGGAGGTGTTGTGAGAGGATGAGAAGAAGCCATCATAGGAACAGAAGTAGCAAGAGGAATAGACATACCAGAAGAAGAAGTTTGCAGAGGAGCAGGAGATTTGGTTCCAGAAGATTCTCCAAGTCTGGCTTTCTTTGCTTTCCTTGCCTCAGCAGCTATCTGTTTCTCAGAGACACCTCTCTTGTATCTGACTAGATCTTCTTCTGAATCCAGACAGTCATCGATGCTGAAATCAGAGACATCAACACCTTCTTCCAGTAGACGATGAAGATAGAGGGCAACAGCGTCTCTGGGCTCATTCTTGAAGAATCTGGCCAGGCCATGAGGCATCTTCCTCTGATCTTTTAGAGATTCCCAGGAAACATCCAGAGTGGGCTTGACTCTAATGTCTTTGATGATTCCCATGCTCTTGAGGTTTTTGGCATTCAGAGGCTTCCCTACATCAATTGCCAGATCATCCATACATCTGGTCTTTTCCAGAGCATCTACCAGTCCATGCTCAATGAAGATGTCAGAGAGCAATCTACCCAGAGGAATGTAGGATCTGGGCTTTATGTTATTCCTGGTTTCTCTGACTGAATCCCTCAGATATCTGAACAGGAGAGTAGGGAGGTTGATCTTGATACCCTTCTGAATGCAGTACAGAATGCATTTCTGGTCTGCATTGATATAATCTGAAGAGTTAGAGGCTGGACGGTGATGGATTGTTCCCAGAATTATCTTCAGCCAAACTCGGAGGTTCTGGTGAAGCTCCTTGTTCTTAGAGGGGTTTCCTTCAACATTAGGTTTGAAGATTGTTGGGTTGATGACTTCAGTGATGCGCTTTGACCTTGGAGGAATGTTGTAAATCCTTTTCCTCCACTTTCCTCCATATTCAGCAAGGAGGCAATTGATGCTTCAGTGATGACAATTTTTACCCCTAGAACAAAAGAGACAATGAATTGGTCATCTGCATCAGCATGTCTCCAGAATTCCTTGACCAGAAGAGGGTAGATTGGACCATAAAGCCTGTCAAAGTAGGTTTCCCATCCTTGTTGACGAAGTTCCCTAGTGAGATCAACGCCATTTCTTCTTAGGTTGTCAAAATCAACCAAGGATTCACACAAAACATCCAAACCTTCAAAGGGAGTTGAAAGGTTTATGTGGCTTTCTCGGTCAAGAATGTGGGGTTCTTGATAAACAGGGGTTATGGTGACGCCTGTAACAGTGGGTGTTTGAGTGTTTGAGGTTTGGGGATTAGAAGCGGATTCCATCTGTTGGGAGAAGTTAAAAACTTCTTGCTGTTGAGCATCCATGAAGAAGATTGATGAAGAAGGTGAAGAACTTGCAGAGAACTTGCAGAGAAGGGTTTAGGGTTTTAGAGTGAGTGAGAGTGATAAGTGTGTGAAATGTGAGAAAAGTGTTTATATACCTAAGTAAAAACGCATGCAAAACGACACACATACCAGCGTTAGCACAAAAACCAAAATAGCACGTTTGGGGGAAAAATGATTACAACTAATAAATGAATGTCTAATCCCACAGTTTGCACACTGCTCGAGGAAAACTCAAACGTCTGCCTTTTTGAATTTCTTGACAGCTGTCTAGAAGTTCTAAGGTTTGACGCTCAGAGCTCCACGTGTTTAATGTATCTGATCTTCAGGAATACCAAGAGATTGGTTTCTGAAGATTTCTAACTCAGATATCTTCTTAACTTGTAGAAGTATCAGAGTCAGAGGCAGAAGTGTATTTGTTTTTATCAGAGTCTTATTTTACATGTTCAGAGCCAATTTTTTTTATTCAGGACAATTTTTAATGTTCAGATTTTCTAATATAAAAAGAAATCTATCTTCAGCTAGAGGCTTAGTAAAGATATCTGCCCATTGATGTTCTGTATCAATGAACTTCAATGTTACTATCCCTTTCTGAACATAGTCTCTGATAAAATGATGTTTTATTTCTATGTGTTTGGCTCTGGAATGTAGAATAGGATTCTTACTTAAACAAATAGCAGCAGTATTATCACAAAAGATAGGAATGTTACTCTCAAATATCTGAAGATCTTCTAGCTGATGCTTCATCCAGAGCATCTGAGTTGTGCACAGTGATGCTGAGATGTATTCTGCTTCTGCAGTTGATAGAGCGATAGTTGACTGTCTTTTGCTAGCCCAGGAGATTAGATTGTTTCCCAGAAGCTGGCAATTCCCAGATGTGCTTTTTCGTTCTATTCTATCTCCTGCATAATCTGCATCACAATAACCCGAGAGTCTATACTCTGATGTTTTCTCATACATCAGGCCCCGGTTAGGAGTTCCTTTCAGATACTTAAGAATTCTCTTAACAGCTGTTAAATGAGATTCTCTAGGATCTGATTGGAATCTGGCACAAAGACATACGCTAAAGAGAATATCAGGACGAGTAGCAGTCAGATAGAGAAGAGAGCCTATCATACCTCGATAGAGCTTCTGACAAACCTTGTTGCTTACCTCTTCCTTCTCCAGAATGCAAGTTGGGTGCATGGGAGTCTTTGCAGAGTTGCATTCAGTCATGTCAAACTTCTTCAGAACGTCTTTAATGTATTTACTTTGATGGACGTACGTGACTTCTGGAGTTTGATTAATTTGAATTCCCAGAAAGAACTTTAGTTCTTGCATTAGACTCATTTCAAATTCTGCCTGCATTAACTTAGAAAATTCTTGGCAAACAGAGATATTAGCAGAACCAAAAATAATATCATCAACATAAATTTGGCATATCATGAGATCATTATTAAGGTTTTTATAGAAGAGTGTAGAATCAACTTTCCCTCTGATAAAATTTGTTCCAGAAGAAAATTGCTTAAGCGTTCATACCAAGCTCTGGGAGCTTGTTTAAGTCCATATAAGGATTTCTTAAGTTTAAAAACATGTTCTGGAAAGTTTGAATTTTCAAAACCTGGAGGTTGATTGACATACACTTCTTCTGAAATATACCCATTAAGAAATGCACTCTTGACATCCATTTGGTATAATTTGATAGAATGATTAATAGCAAAAGATACAAGAAGACGAATAGATTCTAACCTCGCGACTGGAGCAAAGGTTTCATTATAATCAATACCTTCTTGTTGACTATAACCTTGAGCTACCAGTCGAGCTTTGTTTCTGACAACTTCTCCTTTCTCGTTCAGCTTGTTTCTGAAAACCCATCTGGTTCCAATGACATGAGTGCCTCTGGGTTTAGGAACGAGATCCCAGACATCATTCTTGGAGAATTGATCTAACTCTTCTTGCATAGCTGCCACCCAATCGTTATCTTGAAGAGCTTCATCACAGGACGTAGGCTCAATCAGAGACACTAGTCCCAGAGGAATATCTTCAGAAGTTCTGAAGGTAGATCTGGTTCTAACAGGTTCATCTTTGTTTCCCAAAATCAAATCTTCAGATACGTTAATACGACTTTTAACTTTCCTTGGAATTTCTGGAGATTTAATTTCTTCAGAGTCTGGAGTGACAGTTGCTTCTGGAGTTTTCTCAGATTCTACCAGAGTGATCTCTAAATCTGCAAACTTTTCAACTAGCTTTGACTTTTCAGGGTCAAGCTTATCATCAAATCTAACATGAATTGATTCCTCCACAATTTTGGTTTCTGTGTTGTATATTCTATAGCCTTTAGAGCGTTCTGAGTATCCTAACATAATACCTTTCTGTGCTTTGGAATCAAACTTGTTCAGATGTTCTTTAGTATTTAATATAAAACAAATGCATCCAAAAGGATGAAAATATGAAATGTTGGGTTTTCTTCCCTTACACAGTTCATAGGGAGTCTTTTCCAGAATAGGTCTAATAGAGATTCTATTCTGAATGTAACACGCTGTATTTACAGCTTCTGCCTAAAAGTGCTTTGCTACATTTGTTTCATTGATCATGGTTCTGGCCATTTCTTGGAGTGTCCTATTCTCCCTCTCTACAACTCCATTTTGTTGTGGAGTTCTAGGGCAGGAGAAATCATGGGATATTCCATTAGAATCAAATAATTCTTCAAAATCTTTATTTTCAAATTCTCCACCATGATCACTTCTGACTCTAACAATTTTAGAGTCAAATTCTTTTTGCACTTTAGAACAGAAACTGGTGAATACAGAGTGAGACTCACTCTTGTGCTTTAGGAATTTTACCCATGTCCAGCGGCTGTAATCATCAACGATTACTAGTCCATACTTCTTTCCATTGACTGATGCTGTTTTCACAGGACCAAATAAGTCAATGTGAAGAAGCTCCAGAGGCTTAGAGGTGGAAACAACATTTTTCTTTTTAAAAGATGTTTTTGAAAACTTTCCTTTCTGACAAGCTTCACACAAAGCATCTGAAGAAAACTTCAGTTTAGGCAGGCCTCTGACTAACTCAAGTTTAGTTAGCTGAGAAAGTTTTCTCATGCTAATGTGGCCTAAGCGTCTATGCCATACCCATTGCTCTTCGTGAACTGACATTAAACATTTAACATTTTGATCTTTTAAATCAGAAAGATTTATTTTATAAATGTTGTTTTTCCTCTTGCCTGTGAAAAGGACAAAGCCATCGTTCTGACTAATGGCTTTACACGTTTTTTGATTAAAGATTACATCATAACCGTTATCACTTAATTGACTTATGGATAACAAGTTATGCATTAATCCTTCTACATAAAGAACATCAGATATAGAGGGAAGAGTACCATTACCAATAGTTCCGGAGCCTCTGATCCTTCCTTTCTGATCTCCTCCGAAGCCTACAAATCCAGCGTCTTTAAGTTCCAGGCTTTGGAACATAGACTTTATTCCCGTCATATGTCGCGAGCATCCAGAGTCCAGGTACCATGATTGGTGTCTGAACTTTGCTGCATAGGATATCTGCAACATAGATGATCTTATCTTTCGGTACCCAGAATCTCTTGGGTCCTTTCAGATTAGTTTTCCCAGAGTTTCTTACAACTTTGGGTCTTCTAGCATTTTTAAATTTGTGTTCTTGTGTGTGTGTGTAATGATATGAAAAAGGCGATTTAATTTGGTTACTGGTAGAGGTTTTATCTTCCTCAGAATCATACCCAATTCCCCTTTTATTATTCTAACTTATTCCATAAATCATGGATGCCATAATACTCCTATCTATTCCATTCTTCAGAAATTTTTGAAAGGCTTCTTCATATTTATAAATAATTTCATTTGAAGTTTATGGTGCTTGAGACAACGCTTCTTCTAATTCTAAGCTTTTTGTTTTAGCTCCATCTCTTTCTAACGTTAAAGATCTGATAGTATCTTCTTGTGCTAGAATTGTTGTCTCAAGTTTACTACATTCTTCAGATTTTGCTTTAAGAAGGCCTTTAATGCTTTTAACTTTTTGTTTTAATTTCTGAAGAGAGGTAAGAGTTTCTGATAAACATGATTCTAAGTCAGATCTAGAAAGTTCAGAAAATACCTCTTCAGATTCTTCATCTGAGCTACTGGATGTGGTAGCCATAAGTGCTACGTTGGCTTGTTCATCAGAGTCAGATTCTGATGATCCTGATTCACTATCGTCCCAGGTGGCCATTAATCCTTTCTTTGTTCTGAAGGTATTCTTCTTGAAGCTTTCTTTTCTAGGGTTGTCTTTCTTCAGCTTGGGGCATTCATTTCTGTAATGACCTGTTTCTTTACATTCAAAACAGGTAATATCTTTATTAGGTTTACCTTTTAAAGTTGACTCTGATCGATCCCCTCTGGGTCTTGATCTTCTGAAGTTGTTGTTGTTCCTTCTTTTCCAGAGTTGCTTAACTCTTCTGGTTAGTAAGGACAGTTCTTCTTCATCATCAGAGTCTTCAGGTTCGGAGTCGTCAGTATCTGCAGTTTCTGCCTGGAGAGCTTTGGTTCTGTCTGACTTCCGTCTTTCAGGTCTGGACTTCAGCGCCACTGACTTGTTCCTTTTCTGAGGCTCATCCTCCTCTAGTTCTATCTCATGGCTTCTGAGAGAACTAACAAGTTCTTCAAGGCTGATATTGTTCAGATCCTTTGATAACTTTAGAGCAGTAACCATTGGTCTCCATTTCTTTGGCAGACTTCTGACAATCTTCTTAACATGATCTGCAGTCATGTATCCTTTGTCTAGCACTTTAAGACCTGCAATAAGAGTTTGAAATCTGGAAAACATAGCTTCTATAGCTTCGTCATCTTCCATCTTGAAGGCTTCATATTTCTGGATCAGCGCCAGAGCCTTCGTCTCCTTGACTTGGGAGTTTCCTTCATGGGTCATCTTCAGAGAGTCAAGTATATCTTTGGCAGTCTCTCTGTTGGTGATCTTTTCATATTCATTGTATGATATAGCATTTAGAAGTATTGTTCTGGCCTTGTGGTGATTTTTGAAAACACGTTTCTGATCTTCTGACATTTTGCTTCTGGGAACTTCAGCTCCATTTAAGATTGGAGGTTTGTATCCATCTGTGACAATGTCCCAGAGGTCAGCATCATAACCCAGAAAGAAACTTTCGATTCTATCTTTCCAGCAATCAAACTTTTCTCCATCAAAAACAGGAGGCTTGGCATTGTAAGAATCTTTCTCATTTGAGTGGGCCATTGTTTTTCTCGTACTGGATCTCTCTACACGGTTAAGTGTTTGATTAGAAAATCAATAACAGAGCCGGAGCTCTGATACCAATTGAAGGTGAGAAAAACAAGAAAGGGGGGGTTTGAATTGTTTGAAAAATAAGCGCTTTTCAAAAATAAAAATCACACAATGATTTTATACTGGTTCGCTTATAACACAAAGCTACTCCAGTCCACCCGGCCAAGGTGATTTCGCCTTCAACAAGGACTTAATCCACTAATCTTGAAAGATTACAAACAACACCTAAGAGAGAAGAAAATCTCTTAGTCTTCCCAAGTCTACAGACTACACAGAGTCACTTGAGGAAATCAAACAAATAAAAGATACAAGATATGTAATCTAGAGTGCTTCTAGGAAAGCAAGTATTACAAACTTAAGAACAAATTTTTCACTTGATAAGCAAAAGCTTAGTGAAATTCTTTGAGAGCAAAGATGATTTTCTTGAGCGTGAAATAATTCAGTATAGTTTTGGCTAGTTGATTTCTCTTTAGTTACTGAATGTTGATTGCATCTCTATTTATATAAGAGTTGGAGTAGAGTAGAGTCTGGTGGATATTAACTGAGTTTACTCCATCACTTAAATAGCTTCTGCAGTTTAACTTTTCATCTTTGAAGTGACTACTTACCACAAGTAGTATCTTTTCTCTTGGAAGCGGAGATTAACGTCTCTTTCTCAATTAGGAAATCCAATTGACAATCTTTACTTGTCTTCAACGTTACTTTATCATGATTAGCAAATCTATGATCAGAGTAATTGTGTTTCTGGAGAATCTTGGAATCTTGCTTCTGATGTTGATCTCTTGAGAGTTCAGATGGCGCTGATAACGTTTCTCCAGAATCAGAGCTTCTAGACTTTACTTCATGTTCAGATGCTTCTGATACTTTGCAGTTTTGTCCAGAGTCAGAGTTTCTTGAACGAGATTCCACTTCAGATGCTTCTGATACTTTAGAATTTGTATCTGATCTTGTTGTGCATCTGATGACATCATCAGATTTACTACTTCTTTCTTTAGAACCCTGCACACTTAGAAACTTTTCGTTAGGGTGCCATTTTTGGTTTCATCCTTTGTTATCATCAAAATCAAGGAATCTGTTGTAGAACAATTTTTGTTCTTACAAGTATTACGTTTTTGCATGCATACATTGGCATCATGAGGTCTCTTAGGGACCAAAATTCGTCTCTTTATTATTATTTAAGCCCATTCTACCTCATCGAGACGAAGATTTTAACCTTCATTTCTCCGGCTAGAATGACCTTAAATAGGGGCATCTGTAAGGCCCTAATTTTGGCCCTAAGATCCCTCATGGCATCATGACATTGCATTTGCATAGCCTCAAGGATCTTAAGCATCTGGGTTCCCTTTGCCTTTGGGTTGGGACCTCTTGTGAGTGGTTTGAGATCACCAAGCATGTTTGAATTGTATATCATTGCTTTTCCCATTTTATTTATTAACCAAAAGTACGAAAATATGTCAATAACATTTCTTGTTTGTAGCTTGACCAATCACAAGGTCTAAAAGCTTCTAGGAGATCCTTTGTGTAATGATAAGGTCAAGAGAAGATGAAAGCAAGCATGGCAATGATTCCCAAAGCTCTCATCCATCAAATATGCCTCCCTAGTATTTCAATTCATCATTTTGATCAAATCAAGTCAAGGGGTTTGAGGTTTGTTTCCCAAGGAAACCCTAATTCATCTGATCATCCACAATGCCTTGCTCATGAAGCAACCTCAACCCATGGTCAAATACCATCAAGGGAAGTTCCTTAATTCATCATTCGATGCATATTTTAACTTATTTGAGTGCCCTCAATTATCAATTCATCAAGATATGAGTTGTGGACTTGAGAAGTTGATCAGTCAATTCATCTGTCTATTTTGAAATGCACTGAGACCTAAACTTTTATGTGTTGGTCAAATGGAGAGGATCCCAAGAGAAACAATGTTCTTAAGGAAAATAGGAACAATTTTCATGTTCATGAAAAATCTATTTGAGGCTTGGAAGATCATCATCCATTCCAAGACATTATAGGTCATTTTGACTGAAACCCTAATTTTGGGTCAACTTCCCAAGAACATAACCCACTCATTTTTCATGATTTTGAGGTGGGACCAAATGCATTGGAAATCTTATTGTGTCTAATTCAAGTTTTATGTTGAGAAAATTTTCAAAATCTCAAAATAAATACATGTGATAATGCGAAACATTATAGGTCCCTTTGGGCTAAATGCATTGAAATGGAAAAAAGTCCAACTTCAAGTGCCCATAACTTCTTCATTAAAAATCCAAATGATGCCAAATTTAAGTCCAAAATGATTGTCTTGAAAATATATACAACTTTGATGTTGGAGGTTTTTTCATTTAAAACTTGCATCATCAATACAGAAGGGCTTGAAGTTGGTTTATTTTGACAAATTTCTCAAAAGCATATTTAGTGCTTTGAACTTCATGGCCTGTTTTCATAAATTTCCACACTCCAAATGAGTTTTTGTTCAACATAACATTTGTTCCTCATGGTAAGACCTTTCCAACCATTACCCACATGCCTATGTTTCAATTTTTCAAGTGGCATTTTCGAAGAGGTGAAGTTTTGTGACCAATTATTCATTTCATGTTAAATTTCCATACACAAGCCAATGCCTTGCAAACTGCACGTCCATTTCAATGTGTTTGATCATCAGCATGCAAATGCAATTGAGTTTGGGCCTTCCACATGATCACATAAGCCCATGCAAGGAGAAATCCATTTGCCATGCACACGAGTAAACTCACTTGCTCAGCCATTTCCAGCTATAAATACATGTGTTATGCTTCATAATGAACCAACCTAAGGGCGCCTGAAATGCTGCAAGAGTGAATCCTCAACCATACCAAAGGAACTAAGTTCATCTTTCTTCAAAAATTCAGATCTGAAATTCAATTGTATTTGGTTGAATTTTCAGATCTAAAGTTCCTAAACCTTCATCATTTGATCCATTAAAGTTCTATTTTGCAAAAGGAACCAAAGAAAGAGACTCAAATCTTCACAATCCAAAGGTGTGGATCAACTGGTTTTTGCTTCGAATTTCTTTGTTCTTTGATCTATTAGCCTTGATATTGTGTTGTCTGAAGTCCTCTCTATAGAGGCATCATTGTTGTATGCTTAATTTTTGAAATCGAGCAAGTTCATGATGAACACCATCAAGCTTCCATCTCTGATTTCTCTCTTAATAGGAATCTAGAGTGGAAGTGAGTGGTATAGGAGTGATGTGCATCACTTCACCTTTCGAATGGTGCCTAGATCGTCCATTTTAATGAACATTTGCATCTCTGCATCTTTTGTGCTTCGTCGGAGCTCACCGGAGAAGACGGTGGCGCTGACCACCGTCTCATTGCCATATTGAATGTGAGCCTTTGGATGCAATTCCCAGATCTAATCTCCACCCTCCAATGATATGACTTATTTTAATTCAGTGTGTGGTTGCATTGACTGAGGACTTTGGTGCTCGCGTATGCCATGACCATTAGATCCTCCACATTTGCATACTACCATTCCATCGAATAAATTTGAGCCTTTATCCAATTATTTGCACTCTTATTTGTTTCTACTCAACAAATGTTTTGCATGTTTTAATTGAGAAATATCATTGTTTTTAATTAACTTTTTCATAAACTTGTTTTTAAAACAAAGTGAACATTCACAATGATGAAAGGACACTGGGGATGTCTTCAGTACTCTCCCAAGGATGGTAAGATTCTCGACAGGGTAAGACATTTGTTCATATTCCTGGCATGTTTGTATCCTCTCCCTCCGAAACTTTCTTGTGGCGTCCTCTCCCGAGTAGAAGATATGCAGCTCACTTTCCTCCTCAGCAGATGAGACCCTGGGTAGGGATAATATTTGGTTGGCCCTTGGAAGCTTCCGGTGGGTGGTTTCTCCACGAAGATCCATCATCCCCTTTGATCATTTCCCCGGCGGAGTGGTTTCCCCCAGCGGAACTTATCTGTGCCATGATCTTGTTCCCAGTTTGAATGGTTGTTTATTCTCCTGCAGAGATCTTTGTTCCTGATCCCCTGGCAGATATGGTGTTCTCCTTTGAGCCTGGCTTTCTCTCTTGAGATGTAGTACCGGATGTTTACTCAATCGATCATTGGATTTGTTTGTGTTAGAAATGTCTGTTTGTCAGCATTCATCATACATGAACCATACATACATGCATAGTTTTAAAATTCAGAGATTCATGATGCATCCTTTGCCATATATCTTTGTCTGATATCTTCTGCTAGATGGAAATATTCTCCCAAGCAGATGTCTGTGTCTGATCTCCCCGTATAGAGTCAGCTCCATAAGCAGAAAATGTTAATCCTTTCTTCCATATTCCCCACCGAGTTATGTCCTCGTGGGTGATGTTTGTTTCTGTTTCCTCCCAACACATATATTGGGATGGAACCCCCCATTGAGTTATATCCTCATAGGGATGAGTCTTGTTTCATTGGTGCGCGCGCATGCCATGACCATTAGATCTTCCACGTCAATTAATGAGGATCCATCCAACGCTCCTTGATTTTTGCTATTTTTCAATTTCTGATTTTATTTTCTTTATTTCCTTTTATTTCAAAAATTCATATCTCTTTTATTATTGGTCCAAAAAATATGGGACCAATTGTATTATTTCTCTTTTTAATTCTAGTTTCTAAAAATGATTTTTAATATTTTTTATTTTATCATTTGATACTTTTTATGAATTTTCTCTTTTCTGGTTATTTTTAATTCATTTTAAATAGTTTTTGATATTCAAAAAATACAAAAAAAAAATCTTAACCTATTTGAATGATGATGGATCTATGAAAAATATTCTCATCAATTTATTAATTGATTTGAGATTTATTTGAGATTTTAATTCAATTTAGGTTATTTTTATTCATTTTAATTGATAAAAAATAGTTTCTGACTTTTAAAAATGCTGAAATTTTTTGTCAAACTTTGTTTGACCTTGTTGAACTTGGGATAATTCACTTGGTCTTTTTAAAGTTCATTTGAAGTGAACTTGAAGTTTGACCTTTCTTTAATATTTTAATTCAAGTTTATTTTCAAATATAAAAATGCCAAAAATATTTTTGTTCATTTCTTGACTTCCAATCTTCATCCCACTTTTGTTTTTGATAGTTTGACCATGATCCTCAATATCATTGGTCAACACCTGTGAATTGGTACATTCCATTTTACTTAATGCACCTTATGTTCTTCATTTCCATTATCCATCTCCTTCTTCTTCTTCTTCTTCTTTTCTTTTGATCAATGAGTTAAAGGTTGATAAGTTAGCATTGATTAGGGAGGTTTAATCTTCCTTAGTTCAAATCTAATTCATCTTGATCAAATGATCAAGTGAATGGCTTTGCATTAAGGATAGGTTGCTTTTTAAATCATGCAAAAGACTTAAACCAATACAAGATCATTTCTCTTCTTCTTTTTGGCATGGAAAGTTGTTGGAACTTGGTTCACTAATCAAGACTTCTAACTTGTGTTGTTGCCTACATTATTATTGACCGACCTCAGATAGTTGTGACTTCTACATAAGTCCAATTACGATTGCTTAACATAGCTCTAAATTTTCCTTATGGCACACTAACTACTAACACTAACCATTAACAATTAACATTTACTTTTTGCTCTTTACTTTTATGCAATTTACTATTCTTGTACATATTATTCATTTTGCTTTCTCCTTTGCTCATTTGAGCACATGTTTATGTTAATG
Source organism: Lathyrus oleraceus (assembly GCF_024323335.1). NCBI lineage: Eukaryota > Viridiplantae > Streptophyta > Magnoliopsida > Fabales > Fabaceae > Lathyrus > Lathyrus oleraceus. The sequence continues at coordinate 165,989,851 of NC_066581.1, read as the reverse complement.
CAATTTGCCTTTTGCTCACTTGAGCACATAATTGTGTATATATTATTGTGCTTGTGCCTTTGCTTTGATTGATGTGGACCAAAATGAAAAGAAATGGACAAATGGACTTAGTTTCTAGGACTTTCCCTATGCAAATTGGAGTAAAAAGACTTTAATGATGAAGATGGATTAGAAGGACCAAACCTCTAAACTCACTCTTGTCCATTCTTGATTTGTTTCATAAAACTTTTGATGTGTGTGCTCTTGTGCTAGGGAATCCTATAAGAGCTCAAATTGAAGAACCATTGACATGTTCATCCAAAGTGGAAGAGACAAGATGCGTTGAGGATCTCTTAAGAGACTTGTGTGATTGTTGATTGAGCTTACTATTATTTTGCTTGCATATTCCAAAGGATGGGAGCTACTTGGATCATCAATATGATCTCAAGAGAGGAACTCCATTTGTGGTCTTGTTTCTTATCCCTTATCCTTTGTATGATTAGGACCTTAGCCATTCTTCTTCTTCCCTCCACTCTAACCAAAGCCAAAACTTTTTGTCCAAACATTTAACACTTCTTTTCAAACATTAGAAACTTAAGCCTTATGCTTTTGATTTTCAAACTTGCTTTTCTTAAACACTTATTTTGAATTGAATCTCTAAGTCAACTTTGACCATGTTTTGTAAATACTCTTCATTGGTAAATATAACTCATTCATGTTTTTTTTTTGTGGTTTCAAAGGCCACTTTCTTAAGCAAATTTTTTCATAACCTTTAGCTATTAGGTTTGAGTTATCCTTGAGGTAGATGTAATACTCACCTATATCCTTAGTGATGGACAATGAGTCTTCCATGCTTATTATAGGGTTAACCCCTCACTAGCATGTTGAAGCTATCCTCACATGGTGGATTTGTGGTTTTAGGTTGAGTTTTCTCCCTTGGATAACAAAAGACCTTAAGGCTTTTGGACCAATCAATTCACCAACTCATTTTGAGATTTTTACCCCGAACTAAGAGGTTTTGATCCTAATCTTTTAAGATGGTACGTAGGCAATGGGTACATCCATCCAAACACAAATGTAAATAACTTGTACATTCTCTTCTCATCTCCTCAATCATGTTTGCACAAATAAATTTTCACAAAATACCAACCTTACAACAAGTATGAAAAGGGCTCCCTAGGAGTACCTAGGATGTTTTGGGTGCTTAAAACCTTCCCATTGCATAACCAACACCCTTACCCAGATCTCTGACATTTTTACTAGTTTTTGATTCGATAAAACTTTTTAGGTTTTTGTTCGCTTTATAACCATTCCTTTGGATAAATAGAAGTGTGGTGGCGACTCGACTTGTATGGTTTACCTTATATTTAGTCATTATCTCTAATGGTAACGAATACCCCGCTACAATATGAACCTTCATAATTAGGAGTCCATTTTCCTCTAGAATCTGGTTTGAATGATAAAATCTTCTTGAGCACAAGGTCACCTTCTCTGAACACACGAGGTCTGACCTTCTTATTAAAAGCTTTCTTCATCCTTTGCTGATATAATTGACCATGACACATGGCAGTCAATCTGTTTTCTTCAATCAAATTCAGCTGATCATACCTGGCCTGACACCATTCAGCCTCAGTCAACTTGGATTCCATAAGCATACGTAATGAAGGAATCTCAACCTCTACGAGGAGCACTGCTTCCATACCATATACAAGAGAAAAAGGGGTTGCCCCTATTGAAGTGCGGATGGATGTATGATACCCATACAAAGCAAATGGGAGCATCACATGCCAATCCTTATATGTGACAACCATGTTCTGAATGATCTTCTTGATGTTCTTGTTCACAGCTTCAACAACCCCATTCATCTTGGGTCTATAGGGAGAAGAATTATGATGTGCAATCTTGAAGTCTTTGCAAAAATCTTCCACCATATTATTATTCAAGTTCGATCCATTGTCAGCAATGATCTTACTTGGCACACCATAAAGACATATAATTTGATTCTTGATAAACCTCATACTAACTTGCTTGGTCACATTTGCATATGATGCCGCTTCGACCCATTTTGTGAAGTAGTCAATTGCCACCAAAATGAAACGATGTCCATTCGAAGCTTTGGGCTCAATCATCCCAATCACATCAATTTCCCACATGGAGAAGGGCCATGGGGAAGAGATAACATTCAATAGTGTCGGAGGAACATGAATCTTATCAGTATAAATTTGACACTTGTGGAACTTCTTCACAAATTTGCAACAGTCAGATTCCATTGCCAGCCAATAGTAACCTGCTCACAACATTTTCCTCACCATTGCATGTCCATTGGAATGAGTACCAAAGGAACCTTCGTGCACTTCGGTCATCAACAAGTCTGCTTCGTGTGTATCCACGCATCTGAGCAAAACCATGTCGAAGTTTCTCTTGTACAGTATATCACCATTCAAGTAGAAATTGTCGGCTAATCTTCTCAAAGTCTTCTTATCTTTCACAGATGCCCCAGGCGGGTAAATCTGACTTTGGAGGAAACATTTGATGTCATAATACCATGGCTCCTCGTCTTCAATAGCAAACACATGAGCTGGCCTATCAAGACGTATCACAGACAAATTGGGAACTTCATTCCAATACTTCACTATAATCATCGATGCCAATGTTGCAAGAGCATCTGCCATCCAGTTTTCATCTCAAGGGATAATATGAAACTCAACCTTTGTAAAGAAAGTTGAAATCCTCCTCGCGTAATATCTATATGGTATTAAACCGGGTTGATTTGTCTCCCACTCACCTTTGATTTGATTCACAACCAAAGCGGAATCTCCAAAGACATCTAAATACTTGATTCTGAGATTCATGGCCTCTTCAAACCCCATAATGCAAGCTTCATATTCTGACATGTTGTTTGTACACTTGAAAGTCAATCTAGATGTAAATGGTAGATGTGTGCCTTGAGGAGTAATAATCACTGCCCCAATGCCTTTTCCATATTGATTAACAGCTCCATCAAATACCATGCCCCAACGGGAACCAGGTTCTGGCCCTTCTCTAAGCAATGGTTCATCACAATCTTTCATTTTCAAGTACAAAATCTCTTCATCAGGAAAGTCATACTGTACTGACTAATAATCTTCAATCGGTTGGTGAGCCAAATGGTCAGCCAAGATACTACCTTTGATTTCTTTCTGAGATCGGTATTCGATATCATACTCTAATAACAACATCTGCCAACGGGCAATTCTCCTAGTTAAAGCAGGCTTCTCAAAAATATACTTGATTGGATCGATTTTGGATATCAACCATGTGGTATGATTCAACATATATTGGCACAGACGCTTAGCATCCCAAGCCAATGCGCAACAAGTTTTCTCAAGCATGGAATACCGAGTCTCACAGTCGGTGAACTTCTTACTGAGGTAATAGATTGCAAATTCTTTCTTTCCAGTCTCATCATACTGACCAAGAACACAACCTATACTCTCATCAAGCACAGTCAGATACATGATTAACGGTCTTCCTTCAACAGGTGGAGACAAAATTGGAGGTTCAAGCAAATATTCCTTGATAATGTCAAAAGCTTTCTGGAAATCTTCGGTCCAATCACAAGACTGATCTTTCCGAAGAAGCTTGAATATAGGCCCGCATGTGGCCGTCATGTGTGAAATGAATATGGAAATATAATTCAAGCGGCCGAGAAAACCTCTTACTTGCTTCTCAGTTTTAGGCGCAGGCATCTCTTGTATTGCTTTGACCTTGGCAGGATCAACTTCAATACCCTTCTCGCTGACAATAAAGCCCAACAACTTAACAGAAAGAACACCAAAAGTACACTTATTGGGATTCAAGCGGAGTTTATATTTCCTCAAACGCTAGAATAGCTTCAACAAATGCTCAACATGTTCCTCTTCATTAATGGATTTAGCAATCATGTCATCGACATATACTTCAATATCTTTATGCATCATATCATGAAAAAGAGTAGTCATTGCTCTTTGGTAAGTTGCACCAGCATTCTTTAGACCGAAAGGCATCACTCTATAACAGAATGTTCCCCAAGGTGTAATGAATGTGGTCTTATCCATATCTTCGGGTTCCATCTTGATCTGATTATATCTGTAAAATCCATCCATAAACAAAAAGACTTTGAATTTAGAAGTATTTCCTACCAACATATCAACGTGTGGCAGAGGGAAATCATCTTTCGGACTGACTTTATTCAAAAATCTCTATAGTCAACACACATGCGGACCTTTCCATCCTTCATCGGCACAAGCACAATATTGGCCACCCATTACGGATACTCAGCGGTTACAAGGAAATCGGTGTCAATCTACTTTTGCACTTCCTCTTTGATCTTCACAGCCATATCAGGATGCGTTCTTCTCAACTTCTGCTTGACTGGCGGGCATTCTGGCTTCAACGGCAATCTATGCTCCACAATCTCATAATCCAACCCAGGCATGTCTTGATAGGACCAAGCAAACACATCTGAATACTCTCGAAGAAGATTAATCAACCACTTCTTGACTTCTGGACACAACCGAGACCCAATCTTGACTTCCTTCACATCATCCTCGGAACCCAAGTTGACTAACTCAACCTGCTCTTCAAATGGCTGAATGGTTTTCTCATCTTGCTCAAGAAGACAAGATAATTCATCACTTACTTCTACATCACTTTCCTCCTCGGCCTCAAACACAGGGAATTCAAAATTTGGATAAAGAGAAGGATCGTTGTATTCAATAAGGTTAGGAACCAACCTGCATAATGATTTGATATTTTGATTTTAGAGAAGTGAATTTGTGACCAAATGTTATGCAGATGGACAATTATATTTTTTATTTATGTTTTTTGTGATTACCATTTTCAGAATAAAGCAAAAAGTAAAAAACAAACATCATAGATGTGGATGAATATAATTAATTTTATTGATGATCAATTTGAAAATGCCCAAACAATGTTCACTTCTCCCTTAGGCATAGGAGAAGGATTTTAAAACATATAAAAGCAATTACTTAGATTGATGCAAAATAACAAGAATATCAATAGCAGTCCAATTGTTGCAAGCCTTTCCATGCGTCACAAAATTGGTGCAGTCTCCCTCTTCGTCATCTTCTAGCACAGCAGCTAAGTGTTGTTCATTGCCATGAATGAACCCTCCGCTACGGAAGCTAAGTTGCATATCTTCAATCCTTGCAGTTGATGAACCTTTCTGGAACCCCAAACCGGTTCTGCCTTTATTGTCGGAGACCTCTACCATGCGTCCCCACTGATCGACATTGCCTTCTTCCACAATCTTTCAATGAGGACATAGGTGCCCCAACTCTCTTCTCAGCATCAATAGATAAGGCATGGAACGGAGTTCCAACCTCATCCTCATCTTCCACATAAGAGAAATATGATAGGTGGCTAACCAACAATGCCTTCTCTCCACCAACAATCACTAGCTTTCCATTCTTCACAAATTTGAGCTTTTGGTGCAAAGTTGAGGTAACAGCTCCTGCCTCATGGATCCATGGCCTTCCCAACAAGAAATTGTAGGCCCGGTGGATATCCATTACTTGGAAAGTAATTTGAAAATCACTCAGACCTATCTTAGCTGGAAGGTCCACTTCACCAATAACCATTTTGCGCGAACCATCAAAAGCTTTGACAATTATACCGTTATACCTCATAAGCGCTCCTTGGTAAGATAGCTTCGACAAAGTTGACTTCGGAAGCACATTTAGTGACGAACCAGTGTCAACAAGCACATTTGACAAAGCATCCTCTTTGCAATTCATCGAGATGTGCAAAGCCAAATTATGATTTCTTCCCTCCTCAGGGAGTTCTTCATCACAGAAGCTAAGATTATTGTAAGAAGTGATGTTAGCCATAATATGATTGAATTGATCCTGTAAGACCCTAATTTTGACCCTAAGATCCCTCATGGCATCATATCATTTGCTCAATGCATTTCCTCAAGGATCATATCATGTGTGGCTCCTTAACCCTAGGGTTGGGACTTGTGTGGGTGGTTTGAGACCACCAAGCATGCTTGAATTGTATATTATAGATTTTTATTTTGATTACTAACCAAAAGCACAAAAATATGTCACTAACTCTTTGGTTTTGAAGCTCAAGTGATCATGTGCTCCCCTGCTCCTATGAGGCTCCTAAGCTCAATGAAGTGGCTAGATGAAGATGAAAGCAAGCATGAAAATGGTCCACAAAGCTCTTAATCATCATACATGTCTCCCAATTATCTCAATTTGCCAATTTGATCAAGATAACCCAAAGGGCTTGAGGATTGTTTCCCAAGAAAATCCTAATTCAACTGTGCCTTGCTCATGAAACAACCTCAACCTATGATCAAATTCAATCAGGGAAAGTTATTTCATTCATAACTTTATGCATATATGAGCCTATGTGAGTATCCTCAATCATTCATTCATCAAGATATGAAGTTTGGCTTTGAGAAGTTGACCAGTCAAGTCATCTGACTAAATTGAGGATCACTGAGACACAACTTGTGATGTCTTTGTCAAATGAGGATAACCCCAAGAGACAAAATGTTCATAAGAACCATATGAACAACCTTAATGTTCATCAAAAATACATTTGAAACTTGGAAGGTCATCATTCATTTCAAAACATTATAGGTCATTTTGACTGAAACCCTAATTTTGGGTCAACTTCCCAAGGACCTAGCTTCTTTATTTTTTATGATTTTGAGGTGATACCAAATTCATTGGAAATTTTATGATGTATAATTCAAATGTTATGTTGGACAAAATTTCATAATCCTAAAATAAACACATGTGATAATACAAAACATTATAGGTCACTTTGGACCAAAGCCATTGAATTTGAAAAATGTCCAACTTCAAGTGACCATAACTTTCTCATGCAAAACCTAAATGATGCAAACTTAGAGTCTAAATTTATTATCTTGAAAAGATCTACAACTTTTATGTTTGAGGGTTTTCCATTTGAGGCTTTTATCATTAAAACAAAAGGGCTTGAAGTTGCTTTCTTTTGGCAAAAAAATTCAAAGGGAACCTAGACATGTTTTGTACCCAAAACTTCACAGCCAATTTTCATAAATTGCCAAACTCCAAATGAATTTTTCCCAACATGACTTTTGTTCCCTATTCCAAGAGCTTTCCAACCATGACTCACATGACCATTTTTGGATGTTCCATGTGTGAGTTTCGAAGAGCTTAATGTTTATGTTCAATTTTGCATTTCACATCAAAACTTCATGTGCAAGCTTGTGAAGCCTCTTGTGCACGTGTAATTCAACTACATTTGATCTCAGCATGCATTTCCATTCATTCTTGGGCTTTGCACGCGCCTGTACAGGCGCATGCATGAAGGATCCAAGTTTCATGCGCACGAGCCAAACACCACCTTGCATCCATTCCAGCTATAAATAGAAACTCATGCTCATTCAAAAATCAACCTGAAGGAGATCTGAAATGCTGCTGGATTGAAAACCAAACCCTCACCTAAAGGAATTTCAGTTTTCATTTTCAATTTCAAGCTTGAATTTCAACATCATTAGTTGATCTTCAAGTCTTAATTTTTTAGCCTTGCATCATCATTAAACTTCCAGATCAAAATTGGATCAAGAGCTTGGGCATTTCGTGCTGTTTGAAGTTCCATTTCAGAGGTATATCACCAAACTTTTTTGATTAAGATCTTGAAATACAATGTGAATTGCTTGAGTTTTTGTTGTTTTCTGAAGTCCTCAAGCATGAGGCAGGCCAGTGGTGGTCTCAATTTTGTAAATCGTGTTGTTTCAGATCAAACACCATGATATTCAAGCTCTTGTTTCTCTCTAAATAGGAACATTCACTATGCCAAATAAGGGAAAAGAGGGCGCTTTTTTTGGCCTATAATAGCGCTTTAAAGCGCCCTCTAATTTGGCGCTGGCATAGGTAAAGACAGCGCTTTTTTTCCTGGTGAAAGCGCTCTCTAAAGTGGCTCTTTAAGCCCTTTAAGAGCCACTTTAGAGGGAGCTTTTTAAAGAAAGCACCCTCTAAAGTGGAAACTTTTAAGGGTTTAGAGGGCGCTTTTACTGGAAAGCGCCCTCTAAAGTGGAAACTTTTAAGGGTTTAGAGGGCGCTTTTACTGGAAAGCCCCCTCTAAAGTGGAAATTTAAAGGGTTTAGAGGGCGCTTATTTTGGAAAGCGCCCTCTAAAGTGGGTGGTTATTTAAAAAAAAATTTTAAAAAGCGCTATATTTTGTTATTTATTTTAGACAACCTGTTTATTGAAGCAGTACACCTAAAACTGTATAATTTGAAGCCCTTTTTCACACATTGCATTCAACAAGCCTTATATACAACAATCCATACATATACAACAATCCACTGATATATAATCGTTTAACTTCTAAAGATTCTAAATATATATACAACCAATTCATAACTTAAAAAGAAATAAAACTAAGTAGCAAAAGCATCTCTGAGATGTATGTTTTTTTTGCTAGCCGCAGTCTTCTTAGCAACAACCTCTTTTTGTTCAATATCAATAGCATGAACCTAAAATATCATAAAATTAGTTAGGTGAAGTATAAGATCAAGAATTAACATTTTCTATGCATAAATATCATATAATTGTGTTTATACCTTTTTTTTTTATGCAACTGACTCGATTTGCTGTAATAAAAGCCATTTTACCTGTAATAAAGAAAACAATTAAAATCATTTGACCTGTACCTTTTTCACTAAGTTCTCTTTCTTTTCTTGGTTGGAATATGTTCTACATGTCTCTTAACAACACGGACGGTTGGATTGATCCAAATACCCTCATTATGATCATTTCTAATATATGAATCATTTGATATAATATTCTCATCTTGATCATTTCTGGTAAACGATTCAATCTCAACATCAATATCACCTTGATCTCCAGTGTTTTCATCAATTACTTTGTTGGAAAAAAGAACTATAGACCACTTCGTACTTTTCGGATCATTGACATAGAACAGTTGTCTAGCTTGAGAGGCTAGAATAAAAGACTCATCTTTGTATCCCACCCTATTAAGATCCACTTGCAAAAATCCTGACTTATCCATTCGAATGCCGTTATTATTTTCAACCCACTTGCAACCAAATATAGGAATCTGAAACTTCTCATAATCAAACACCCAAATGCGCTCGATAACACCAAAATACGACAGATTTGCAAATTTGGGGTTTAAGTCCTTCACACTTGATATGTGCATTGCTTCAGCTACCACGGTGACACCACTATTCTGCATAGTACTTTTATCATCTTGTTCTTTGGTATAAAATGTGTATCCATTAATCGCGTATGCGCTATAAGAAAAAACATGGAAACTTGGACCATATGTTAAGCATCTCAACCTTTCTGTTATTGAAGCGGGATCTGAATAATACTTTGAATAAATATGATCCTTAAACCAAGGTATAAAACATCGATTGTGCTCTCGTACTATCCAATTTTCATTTCTATTGGGATTTAAACCTCGGAGAACATCCTTGTGAATTTCAACATACGGCTCGACCTCATTCTCATTGTGAAGAACATACAAATGCACTTGATCCCATTCGACCCTTGATACTGCCACGATTTTATTTCCAATTAGATTTTTTCCTTCTTTCTTTTCGACAAGCTGAGACTTGGGGAGTCCGATTGACTGAACATTAGACAAATATTCAGTACAAAACTCAATCGCTTCTTCAACAATGTATCTTTCAACCATACAACCTTTTAGTGCAACCATCATACAAAGGTTTCTCTGCATCACTTACCAACCTCTCAAACATTTCGGGACAATCCTTAAGATCTCCTTCAAGTGCTTCTGCAATCTCTTCAACTCGATCACAATCGTATGTATCTGCGCCACTATAGTTTGAGGCATAGGTCGTACTATCCCCCGGTTCAACATTCTCGTTACTTTTCTCACCATGCAAATTCCAACATGTATAACTTCGATCAATTCCATGCCTCATTAGATGCGATGTCAACTGAACTGCGTCAACCCGTTTCCCATAACAACAACCCAAGCAAGGACATATCATTCTACTGGGGTCTTCGGCGTGCGCAACGGCAAACTTAACGAATTCTGATACCCCATTCTCGTACTCTCTCGACAATCGATTGGAAGACATCCATGTATTATCCATTACTAATTAGAATAAACAAAAAACAATTTCAGAAGAGAAACCAAAAATGGGATGAGACAAAACAATTTCTCTTTATTGAGTTAGTCTCTGTGCAGGGCATTCATGTCTCCAACAACAACCCAAAACCAAAACAATTTTGGTTTATTGAGTTAGTTTCTCAACATTTTCAGATATCTCTGACTTCAGTAGCATGAGAATGTATGAACCATGCATTAAGCATTAGTCGTATGCACTAATTTGTAGCATAGTTATATATCATCATATAGTTTTTACAAAAGATAAACATTGACTAGAAAATATATATGTAGAATTGTATAATGGTCTAACTGAAAGCTAACAGAAGAATAGTCGACTCTAATTTACTCTATCAAATAACATCCATACCAAAACTTCTTAAGTTACTAGCTACGCTATGTATGCTAGAATAAATACACTCATAAGCTGCATAGTGTACCTTTGATTGGTAGAAGGTGTTTTAGATATTGCTGCCTCATTTTTCTACATCGAGAAACAAATGGAACAGTTGGTGAAATTTAACCCATAATGCCTAGTCTCCATTGCTAGCATTGCAACACAATAATTATTGTTGAGAATACTCAATAAATGTATGAACCAAGAAAAATGAAACCAAAAATGAACAATAGCGAACGTCAGAAGAGAAACCAAGTAATATGAAGATTAGAAAAATACCTATGGTGTCAAAATCGAACAGCTAACAACGAATTAATAGGAGGAAACGTCGTAGATCTAACAGAGGTGGAAGGAGAACGCCTTAGAAGTAGCGAAAATCGTAGCAGTGAGAACCCTAACGTGAAAAAGAACGAAAATAACAGAGAGTGAAATAACAAAACGCGCAGTATGTTATAATTTTAATGTTTACTAAAGGGGACCTTAGAGGGCGCTTGTGGAAAAAAAGCGCCCTCTAAAGGGGGCCTAAGAGGGCACTTATGAAAGCGCTCTCTAAGGCTTTCCAAAACCGCTTTATAAACTGGAAATGCACATGGACTTATAGAGCGCTTTTTTAAAAGCGCCCTCTAAGGGTAACCTTAGAGGGCGCTTTCTAAAAAGCGCCCTGTATTGTTGTCCCTCTATCTCCTCCTTATTTTTTCGCTTCACCTTAGAGGGCGCTTTATTACAAAAGCGCCCTCTAAAGTGCGCTGTCTATTCCAGTTGTTCGCTCCTTATTTTTCGCTTCACTTTAGAGTGCGCTTTTGTAATAAAGCGCCCTCTAAGGTGCACTGTCTATTCCAGTTTTTGGCGTAGTGATTGAGAATGATCCATGGTTACATAGGTGATGTACATCAACTCAGCTTCATTTTGATACCTTACTTTTTCATTTTCATTAATGTTGAAATCCCTGCGCGTGGTGGCCGGAATCAGTTGTCTGGCCGGAGAAGATGGTGGTTTCCACCACCATCCACACGTGGGAGCTTCATACCCATCAGATATGGCTGAAACGTTATAATCCTAGCCTTTCAATGTTTTGACTTATTTTAATGCAATGTGTGATACGCTTGACTCACGTATACCATATAACCGCGCCTCTGAACCCTCAAATCATGGCCGTGTCATTTAATGAAATCATCCAAGCGCGCTGGTTTTTTCTCTTTTTCTTATTTCTGTTTTAATTTCATTTAATTCACTTTATTTTTAAAAATTCATAAATATTTTATTCGAAGTCACAAAAATATGAGATCAATGCCAAAAAAAAATTTGAAAAATCTAGTTTCATATTTTGATTTTTAATTATTTTTGTGACTTCATTTAATATTTTTTGTGAGTTATTTGGTTTTTAATAGTTTTTAATTCATTTTAAATACTTTTTGATATTTGAAAAATCCAAAAATATTTTCTTAACACATATGGATCATGATAAGTCAATCAAAACTAGTCTCATCAACTTCTTAATTGATTTGAGATTTATTTGAGATTTTAATTCATTTGTGTTATTTTTCATTGTTTTTAATTTCTTTAAAATAGTTTCTGATTTCAAAAATTATTGAAAAAATTTGTCAAAGCTTGTTTGACCATGATTGACCATATTTTGTTTATTTTATTTTTGCATTTATTTTTAATTCAAAAATACAAAAAATATATGTTTGACTTGTTGACTTGTGATCTTCATTTCTCTTCTGTTTGAGATTGGTTGATGATGATTTGATTCACTTTTGACCAATTGTGTTTGATTTTTGATTTCTCTTTTTACCCATTTCATCTTCATCCCATTTCTTTTTTTTATTTTTGGCCAATGAGTTAAGGTCTTATGGTTGGTCTTGACATATGAGAGGTTTAACCTTCTTTGATCCAAATCAAACTCAACTTGATCCAAGATCAAGTGAGTTGCTTTGTTTCCAAGATAGGTTGCTTCTTGGTCAAGCAAAAAATCTAAAGTCCATACAAGGCCTTTCTCTTTTCTTTTGGCATGGCAAGTTGTAGGAGCTTGGCTTACTAGTCATGATCTCTAACTTGTGTTTATTTGCCTATAGTTTTATTGACCGGCCTCAGATAGGTTTGACTATTACATTAGTCCATTTACGATTGGTTAACATAGCGCTAAATTGCCTTATGACAAACTAACATAACCATACTAACTACTAACTTTAATTAGAGCATTTAATTTCTTGCAATTTACATTAATGCACTTTAATTCTTGCTCATTTATTCATATTGATTTTTCCTTTGCTCACTTGAGCACATATTTTATGTTTATGTCGTTTTCCTTTTGCTCATTTGAGCTCTTTATTGTATATAAATATATTGTTTTCTTGTGGTTGTTTTGTCTTTGTTTGTGTGAACCCAATGCAAAAAAGGAGAAACGACTTAGAATTAGGACTTACCTATGCTTAAAGGAGTTCAAGAGCAACTAGGCCTCATGCCTTTAGAATGCTAAATTTGTTCCAGAGCAACTAGGCCTCATGCCTTTAGAATGCTAAATCTCAAAGTTGACTTCAAAGGACTTCCTTTCCAAAACTCACTCTTTGTCCATTCCTCTTATTGTGTTGTGAACTTTTTGATGTTTGTTCTTGTGTGATAGGGATTCCATCTTGAGATAGTAAGAAGGATCATTGTCATGAGTAGCCAAGTTAAGAGAGACAAGCCAAAAGGAGATCCTAGCAGCTTGAATCTATATTGTGTGATTGCTTGTTGTTTGTTAAGTCCAAAGGAAAGGAGCATCTTGAATCATCTTTATGATTTCAAGAAAAGGATCTCCAAGGGTTTTATCTCTTCTCTTATCTTTGTATGCTTTAGGACTAGACCTTCTCTTTTTCTCCTCACTCTAACCCAAGCCAAACTCTTTTTGTGCAAACTTTGACTTTGTTTCAAATTAGAAACCTACGCCTTATGCCTTTGACTTTTCAAAATATTTTCATTAATACTCATTGTGAATAAATCTTAATCCAACTTTGACTTCATTTTGTAAATAAATATAACTTGTAAATACAACTCACTTCAAGTTGATTTTGTGGTTCCAATAGCCACCTTTGTTAAAAAAATTCATAGACATTAGTCATAGGTTTGAGTTATCATAGTGGTTGATGTAAATCTCACCTCATCCTTATTGGTTGGATTATAAGTCTTCCATGCTTATTATAGGGTTAACCCCTCACGAGCATGTTGAAGCCTTCTTCACATGGTGGATTGTTGGTTTAGGTTGAGTTTTCTCCCTTTGATAACAAAAGACCATAAGGCTTTTGGCAAATCGATTCACCAATCTTTGAGATTTCTACCCCGAACTACGAGGTTTTAATACTATTTTTGTGATGGTACATAGGCAATGGGTTCATACATTCAAACAACAAAGTTGTAAATATAATCTATTCTCTTCTCATCCCTCTAATCTTTTGCACACATATTTTCACAAATACCAATCTACAACACATATTTTCAAAAAGAGGTTCCCTTAGAGTACTAAGGATGTTTTGGATGCGTAAAACCTTCCCATTTCATAACCAACCCCCTTACCTAGATCTCTGACATTTTTATTAGTTTTTGAAATGATAAAACTTCTTACTTGGCTTTTGTTCGCTTTTTAGCCTTTCCTTTGGACAAATAAAAGTGCGGTGGCGACTCGAATTATATGTTTACTTTTGGTTTAGTCAATAAACCATAAGGTAACGAAATCCCCGCTACAGAAAAGTGGCGACTCTGCTGGGGATGAATTGAACTAGTGGGTGTAAGACCCCAATTTTGACCCTAAGATCCCTCATGGCATCATAACATGGCATTTGCATAGCCTCAAGGATCATAAGCATCTTGGTTCCTTTCCCTTGGGTTGTGATCTTCTTGTGAGTTGGTTTGAGATCACCAAGCATGTTTGAATTGAATATTATTACTTTTCTCATTTTTATTTACTAACCAAAAGCACAAAAATATGTCACTAACATCTCTTGTTTGTAGCTTGAGCAGTCACAAGGTCTAAAGCTTCTAGGAGATCCTATGTGCATTGATATGGCCAAGTGAAGATGAAAGCAAGCATGGAAATGGTTCCAAAATCTCTCATCCATCAAATATTCCTCCCAAGTATCTCAATTCACCATTTTGATCAAAGCAAATCAAAGGGTTTGAGGCTTGTTTCCCAAGGAAATCCTAATTCATTTGTTCATCAATTGTGCCTTGCTCATGAAGCAATTTCAACCAATGGTCAAATACAATCAAGGGAAGTTCCTTAATACATCATTTCATGCATATTTGAACTTATATGAGTGCCCTCAATCATTAATTCATCAATATATGAGGTTTGGACTTGAGAAGTTGATCAGTCAATTCATCTGACTATTTGGAAATACACTGAAACCTAACTTTTGATGTGTTTGTCAAATGGAGATGACCCCAAGAGCACAAATGTTCTTAAGGACTATATGAACAACTTTCATCTTCATAAAAAATTGATTTGAATCTTGGAAGTTCATCATCCATTCCAAGACATTATAGGTCATTTTGACTGAAACCCTAATTTTGGGTTAAATTCCCAAGGACATAACTCATTCATTTTTCATGATTTTGAGGTGATATCAAATGAATTGGAAAGATTAAGATGTCTAATTCAAATTTTATATTGAGAAAAATTTCAAAATCTCAAAATAAATACATGTGATAATGCAAAACATTATAGGTCACTTTGGACCAAATGCATTGAAATGTGAAAAAGTCCAACTTCAAATGCCCATAATTTCTTCATCAAAAATCCAAATGATGCAAACTGTAAGTCTAAATTGGTTTCCTTGAAAAGTTATACAACTTTGATGTTGAAGGTTTTGTCATTTGGAGCTTGCATCATTGAGACAGAAGGGCTTGAACTTTGGCCAATTTTGAAAATCTCACATATGCATGTTTTGCACCCTACACTTCATGTCCAATTTTCATAAATTTCCAAGGCCCAAATGGAGTTTTGATCAACATAACAAATGATCCTTATGCAATAAGATTTCCAACCATTACTCACATGACCATTTTTGGATTTTCCATGTGTGAGTTTCGAAGAGCTTAATGTTTATGTTCAATTTTGCATTTCACATCAAAACTTCATGTGCAAGCTTGTGCAGCCTCTTGTGCACGTGTAATTCAACTACATTTGATCTCAGCATGCATTTCCATTCATTCTTGGGCTTTGCACGCGCCTATACAGGCCCATGCATGAACGATCCAAGTTTCATGCGCACGAGCCAAACACCACCTTGCATCCATTCCAGCTATAAATAGAAGCTCATGCTCATTCAAAAATCAACCTGAAGGAGATCTGAAATGCTGCTGGATTGAAAACCAAACCCTCACCTAAAGGAATTTCAGTTTTCATTTTCAATTTCAAGCTGGAATTTGAACATCATTGGTTGATCTTCAAGTCTTAATTCCTTAGCCTTGCATCATCATTAAACTTCCAGATCAAAATTGAATCAAGAGCTTGGGCACTTCGTGCTGTTTGAAGCTCCATTTCAGAGGTATATCACCAAACTTTTTTGATTCAGTTCTTGAAATACAATGTGAATTGCTTGAGTTTTTGCTGTTTTCTGAAGTCCTCAAGCATGAGGCAGGCCAGTGGTGGTCTCAATATTGTAAATCGTGTTGTTTCAGATCAAACACCATGATCTTCATGCTCTTGTTTCCCTCTAAATAGGAACATTGAGAATGATCCATGGTTACAGAGGTGATGTACATCACCTAAGCTTCATTTTGATACCTTGCTTTTTCACTTTCATTAATGTTGAAATCCCTGCGCGTGGTGGCCGGAATCAGTTGTCTAGCCGGAGAAGATGGTGGTTTCCACCACCATCCCCATGTGGGAGCTTCATGCCCATCAGATATGGTTGAAACGTTATAATCCTAGCCTTTCAATGTTTTGACTTATTTTAATGCAATGTGTGATACGCTTGACTCACGTATACCATATAACCGCGCCTCTGAGCCCTCAGATCATGGCCGTGTCATTTAATGAAATCATCCAAGCGCGCTGGTTTTTTCTCTTTTTCTTATTTCTGTTTTAATTTCATTTAATTCACTTTATTTTCAAAAATTCATAAATATTTTATTCGAAGTCACAAAAATATGAGACCAATGCCAAAAAATTTCTTGAAAAATCTACTTTCATATTTTGATTTTTAATTATTTTTGTGATTTCATTTAATATTTTTTGTGAATTATTTGGTTTTTAATAGTTTTTAATTCATTTTAAATACTTTTTGATATTTGAAAAATCCAAAAATATTTTATTAACACATATGGATCATGATAAGTCATTCAAAAATAGTCTCATCAATTTCTTAATTGATTTGAGATTTATTTGAGATTTTAATTCATTTGTGTTATTTTTCATTGTTTTTAATTGCTTTAAAATAGTTTCTGATTTCAAAAATTATTGAAAAAATTTATCAAAGCTTGTTTGACCATGATAGACCTATGAGAATTTAATTGAACTTGTTCAAGTTGATTTGAATTGAATTTGAGGTTTGACCATATTTTGTTTATTTTATTTTTGAATTTATTTTTAATTCAAAAATACAAAAAATATATGTTTGACTTGTTGACTTGTGATCTTCATTTCTCTTCTGTTTGAGATTGGTTGATGATGATTTGATTCACTTTTGACCAATTGTGTTTGATTTTTGATTTCTCTTTTTACCCATTTCATCTTCATCCCATTTCTTTTTTTTATTTTTGGCCAATGAGTTAAGGTCTTATGGTTGGTCTTGACATATGAGAGGTTTAACCTTCTTTGATCCAAATCAAACTCAACTTGATCCAAGATCAAGTGAGTTGCTTTGTGTCCAAGATAGGTTGCTTCTTGGTCAAGCAAAAAATCTAAAGTCCATACAAGGCCTTTCTCTTTTCTTTTGGCATGACAAGTTGTAGGAGCTTGGCTTACTAGTCATGATCTCTAACTTGTGTTTATTTGCCTATAGTTTTATTGACCGGCCTCAGATAGGTTTGACTATTACATTAGTCCATTTACGATTGGTTAACATAGCGCTAAATTGCCTTATGACAAACTAACATAACCATACTAACTACTAACTTTAATTAGAGCATTTAATTTCTTGCAATTTACATTAATGCACTTTAATTCTTGCTCATTTATTCATATTGATTTTTCCTTTGCTCACTTGAGCACATATTTTATGTTTATGTCGTTTTCCTTTTGCTCATTTGAGCTCTTTATTGTATATAAATATAGTGTTTTCTTGTGGTTGTTTTGTCTTTGTTTGTGTGAACCCAATGCAAAAAAGGAGAAACGACTTAGAATTAGGACTTACCTATGCTTAAAGGAGTTCAAGAGCAACTAGGCCTCATGCCTTTAGAATGCTAAATTTGTTCCAGAGCAACTAGGCCTCATGCCTTTAGAATGCTAAATCTCAAAGTTGACTTCAAAGGACTTCCTTTCCAAAACTCACTCTTTGTCCATTCCTCTTATTGTGTTGTGAACTTTTTGATGTTTGTTCTTGTGTGATAGGGATTCCATCTTGAGATAGTAAGAAGGACCATTGTCATGAGTAGCCAAGTTAAGAGAGACAAGCCAAAAGGAGATCCTAGCAGCTTGAATCTATATTGTGTGATTGCTTGTTGTTTGTTAAGTCCAAAGGAAAGGAGCATCTTGAATCATCTTTATGATTTCAAGAAAAGGATCTCCAAGGGTTTTATCTCTTCTCTTATCTTTGTATGCTTTAGGACTAGACCTTCTCTTTTTCTCCTCACTCTAACCCAAGCCAAACTCTTTTTGTGCAAACTTTGACTTTGTTTCAAATTAGAAACCTACGCCTTATGCCTTTGACTTTTCAAAATATTTTCATTAATACTCATTGTGAATAAATCTTAATCCAACTTTGACTTCATTTTGTAAATAAATATAACTTGTAAATACAACTCACTTCAAGTTGATTTTGTGGATCCAATGGCCACCTTTGTTAAAAAATTTCATAGACATTAGTCATAGGTTTGAGTTATCATAGTGGTTGATGTAAATCTCACCTCATCCTTAGTGGTTGGATTATAAGTCTTCCATGCTTATTATAGGGTTAACCCCTCACGAGCATGTTGAAGCCTTCTTCACATGGTGGATTGTTGGTTTAGGTTGAGTTTTCTCCCTTTGATAACAAAAGACCATAAGGCTTTTGGCAAATCGATTCACCAATCTTTGAGATTTCTACCCCGAACTACGAGGTTTTAATACTATTTTTGTGATGGTACGTAGGCAATGGGTTCATCCATTCAAACAAAAAAGTTGTAAATATAATCTATTCTCTTCTCATCCCTCTAATCTTTTGCACACATATTTTCACAAAGACCAATCTACAACACACATTTGCAAAAAGAGGTTCCCTTAGAGTACTAAGGATGTTTTGGATGCGTAAAACCTTCCCATTTCATAACCAACCCCCATACCTAGATCTCTGACATTTTTATTAGTTTTTGAAATGATAAAACTTCTTACTTGGCTTTTGTTCGCTTTTTAGCCTTTCCTTTGGACAAATAAAAGTGCGGTGGCGACTCGAATTATATGTTTACTTTTGGTTTAGTCAATAAACCATAAGGTAACGAAATCCCCGCTACAGAAAAGTGGCGACTCTGCTGGGGATGAATTGAACTAGTGGGTGTAAGACCCCAATTTTGACCCTAAGATCCCTCATGGCATCATAACATGGCATTTGCATAGCCTCAAGGATCATAAGCATCTTGGTTCCTTTCCCTTGGGTTGTGATCTTCTTGTGAGTTGGTTTGAGATCACCAAGCATGTTTGAATTGAATATTATTACTTTTCTCATTTTTATTTACTAACCAAAAGCACAAAAATATGTCACTAACATCTCTTGTTTGTAGCTTGAGCAGTCACAAGGTCTAAAGCTTCTAGGAGATCCTATGTGCATTGATATGGCCAAGTGAAGATGAAAGCAAGCATGGCAATGGTTCCAAAATCTCTCATCCATCAAATATTCCTCCCAAGTATCTCAATTCACCATTTTGATCAAAGCAAATCAAAGGGTTTGAGGCTTGTTTCCCAAGGAAATCCTAATTCATCTGTTCATCAATTGTGCCTTGCTCATGAAGCAATTTCAACCAATGGTCAAATACAATCAAGGGAAGTTCCTTAATACATCATTTCATGCATATTTGAACTTATATGAGTGCCCTCAATCATTAATTCATCAATATATGAGGTTTGGACTTGAGAAGTTGATCAGTCAATTCATCTGACTATTTGGAAATACACTGAAACCTAACTTTTGATGTGTTTGTCAAATGGAGATGACCCCAAGAGCACAAATGTTCTTAAGGACTATATGAACAACTTTCATCTTCATAAAAAATTGATTTGAATCTTGGAAGTTCATCATCCATTCCATGACATTATAGGTCATTTTGACTGAAACCCTAATTTTGGGTTAAATTCCCAAGGACATAACTCATTCATTTTTCATGATTTTGAGGTGATATCAAATGAATTGGAAAGATTAAGATGTCTAATTCAAATTTTATATTGAGAAAAATTTCAAAATCTCAAAATAAATACATGTGATAATGCAAAACATTATAGGTCACTTTGGACTAAATGCATTGAAATGTGAAAAAGTCCAACTTCAAATGCCCATAATTTCTTCATCAAAAATCCAAATGATGCAAACTGTAAGTCCAAATTGGTTGGCTTGAAAATATATACAACTTTGATGTTGAAGGTTTTGTCATTTGGAGCTTGCATCATTGATACAGAAGGGCTTGAACTTTGGCCAATTTTGAAAATCTCACATATGCATGTTTTGCACCCTACACTTCATGTCCAATTTTCATAAATTTCCAAGGCCCAAATGGAGTTTTAATCAACATAACAAATGATCCTTATGCAATAAGATTTCCAACCATTATTCATAAGGTGGTGTTTCTATTTTTAACATGGCATTTTCGAAGGCTTGAATATAATAGTGCATTTTTTGAAAATCATTTAAATTGCCTTGCATGAGCTACTACTACTAAATCTGCACGTGCATTTTGCTTTCATCATGCATCAGCCTTCATTTCCAGTTGGAATTGGGCCCTCCATGCGCCTGTACAGGCCCATGCATGGAGGCCCTTTCCATTCATGCAAACTTTTGATCATGCATTTCAGCTTGCTTCTCCTATAAATACCATGCCTATGCTCTTCATTTCTTCAACCTTAAGGCGCCCCAATTGCTGCTAAACTGAAATCCCAACCATCACTAAAGGAACTAATTCACTTTTCTTCAAAATTTTCAGATCTGAATTTTGATTTCATTGATCAACTTTCAGATCTCAAAGTTCCTAAACCTTTTCTCCTTGATCTATAGTGTCAACTGTAAGCATTAGCATCCAAGGATTGTGACTCAAAGCCTTGCAAATCAAAGGTTTACTTCAACTGTTATTTTCTTCGAATCAGCTTGCATAGTGCTTGATTTTCATTGTTGTGCTTTCAATTTTCAAAAATCATGAAGTTCATATGAACACCACAAATTTTCCACTTCTGATTTCTCTCAATATAGAGATCTAGAATGGATTTGAGTGGTACAGGGGTGATGTACATCACCCTAGCTCTCGATTGATGCCTGGATCGTGCCTTTTGGTTACCTTTTTCATTTCTGCAATTTTGGACATGGCCGAAGAAGACGGTGGCGCTGGCCACCGTCTGGTCTCTAGATTTAATCAGATTCGTCCATTCATGTTTCCAGATTCAATCATGTGCGTCCAATGTTATGACTCATTTAATGGCATGGTGCGCTTCAGTTGACCAAGGCACATGGTAGGCGCGCGCTTCATGACCTCATGATCTGCCAACTCAATTAATGAGCTCAGATCAAACGGTCCACGCTTTTTCCTATTTTTTATTTTTTGATTTTTATTTCTTTTAATTCTTTTAATTCCATTTCTTTTTAAAAATTCATATCTCTCTCATTATTGGTCCAAAAAATATGGGACTAATTTCATTCTTCTCCTTTTAATTTCTACTTTCTAAAAATGATTTTTAATATTTTTTATTTTATCATTTGATATTTTTTAGTAATTTTCTCTTTTCTGGTTATTTTTAATTCATTTAAAATAGTTTTTGATATTCAAAAAATACAAAAATATTTTCCCAACCTTTTTGAATGATGATAGCTATGAAAAATATTCTCATCAATTTATTAATTGATTTGAGATTTATTTGAGATTTTAGTTCAATTAGGTTGTTGATTGATTTAAAATAGTTTCTGACTTCTAAAAATGCTGAAATTTTTTGTCAAACTTTGTTTGACCATGTTAAACTTGGGATAATTCACTTGGACTTTTCAAAGTTGATTTGAAGTGAGTTTGAAGTTTGATCTTTCTTTATTATTTTAATTCAAGTTTTATTTTAATATTAACAAATGCCAAAAATATTTTATTTGTTTCTTGACTTCTAATCTTCATTTTGCTTTTGTTTTCAATTGTTTAACCTTGATCTTCTCTATCTTTGGTCAATGCTTGTTGATTATTTTATTCCATTTCCATTAATGCACTTTAATTCTTCATCTTCTTTTTCTTTTTCTTCTTTTTTCTTTTTGATAAATGAGTTAAACATTGGTGGTTAGCATTGATACATGGAGGTTTAATCTTCCTTGGTTCAAATCTAATTCATCTTGATCATGGATCAAGTGAATGGCTTTGCATTAAGGATAGGTTGCTTCCTAAATCATGCAAAGAACCTAAATCAATACAAGATCATTTCTCATTTTGTTTTTTGGCATGGAAAGTTGTTGGAGTTTGATTCACTAATCAAGACCTCTAACTTGTGTTGTTGCCTACATTATTATTGACCGGCCTCAGATAGTTGTGACTTCTACATATGTCCAATTACGATTGCTTAACATAGCGCTAGATTTGCCTTATGGCACACTAACTCTAACACTAACCATTAACCATTAACATTTACTTCTTGCTCTTTACATTTATGCAATTTACAATTCTTGTACATATTATTCATTTGCTCTTTCCTTTGCTCATTTGAGCACATGTTTATGTTAATGCAATTTGCCTTTTGCTCATTTTAGCACATAATTGTGTATATATTTTTGTGCTTGTGTTTTGTTTTGATTGTTGGACCAAATGCAAAATGGACTTAGTTTCTAGGACATTCCCTATGCAAAATTGGAGTAAAAGAACCTTAATGTTGAAGATGGACTAGAAGGACCAAACCTCTAAACTCAATCTTGTCCATTCTTGATTTGCTTCATGGAACCTTTTGATGTTGTGTGCTTTTGTGCTAGGTGAATCCTATTTGAGCTAAATTGAAGAACCATTGCCATGATCATCCAAATTGAAAGATGCAAGAGACATTGGGGATCTTCTAAGAGCTTGTTTGATTATGTTGATTGCTTGAGCTTACACTTATTTTGCTTGCATATTCCAAAGGATGGGAGCTAATTGGATCATCAATATGATCTCAAGAGAGGAACTCCATTTGTGGTTTTGTTTCTTATCCTTCATCTCTTGTATGTTTAGGATTTATCCATTCTTATTCTTCCCTCCACTCTAACCCAAGCCAAAACTTTTGTGCAAACATTTAACACTTCTTTCTAAACATTAGAAACCTAAGCCTTATGCTTTTAATTTTCAAACCTTCTTTTCATAACACTTATTTTGAATTGAATCTTTAAGTTAACTTTGACCATATTTTGTAAATACTTTTCATTGGTAGATATAACTCATTCAAAGACTTTTGTGGTTTCAATGGCCACTTTCTTAATCAAAACTTTTTCATAACCTTTAGCTATTAGGTTTGAGTTATTCTTTAGGTAGATGTAATACTCACCTATATCCTTAGTGATGGATAATGAGTCATCCATGCTTATTATAGGGTTAACCCCTCCCTAGCATGTTGAAGCTATCCTCACATGGTGGATTTGTGGTATTTAGGTTGAGTTTTCTCCCTTGGATAACAAAAGACCTTAAGGCTTTTGGACCTATCAATTCACCAACTCATTTTAAAATTTTTACCCCAAACTACGAGGTTTTGATCCTAATCTTTTTAAGATGGTACATAGGCAATGGGTTTATCCATCCAAACACAAAATTGTAAATAACTTGTATATTCTTCTCTCATCTCTTCAATCATGTTTGCACAAACAAATTTTCACAAAATACCAACCTTACAACAAGTGTGAAAAGGGCTCCCTAGGAGTACCTAGGATGTTTTGGGTGCTTAAAACCTTCCCATTGCATAACCAGCCCCCTTACCCCGATCTCTAACATTTTTACTAGTTTTTGATTCGATAAAACTTTTAGGTTTTTGTTCGCTTTCTAACCATTCCTTTGGATAAATAGAAGTACGGTGGCGACACGACTTGTATGGCTTACCTTGGATTTAGTCAATATCTCTAATGGTAACGAACACCCCGCTACAGAAAAGTGGCGACTCTGCTGGGGACCATTTGCCTAGTGGGTTTTGCCTACTTTTCATATTTGTTGTATTATTGTGTATATTATTTTGTGACATATTTTAGTGCAATTTGGGATTACTGTATTGTATGTAATGATTGAGTTGCTTGAATATTAATTCCTTGTATGAGAATGACATAGTCTTGGTGATCTTTGTGAGATGAGTTCTATACCCGAACTCGAGTGCACTTAGGATAGGAGAATGACATAGTCTTGTTGACTTGTGTGGAGTTATTCCTTAGCAAGTTGACTTGCAAGCCCATTCACTTGGTGGAGGTCATGTTGGGATCAATAATGTCACATAAGTAGTTGTGGTTAGACATTACTCTTTCCAATATAGACCTTAGAAGCCAAGGACCTTAGTTACCAAGCCCATCTTGGCCTATTTTTAGGACGTAGTGCGAAAGTCGTTCAAGTGTAAGATTTGAAACGATTGTGACGCGATACTACACTCATAAGAGTCTCTCTTGAGAATATTTTTGGAATACGAGTAGTCGTTTATCCGATAATATCCGAAAGATGGGATGATGACTATGGGAACCTCTTGTAGAACATGTTTGGCAGGTTTAAACCCAAGTACACTCCCTTTGGGTGGTTCTTAACCGAGACTCCATGCTCGTGACTTGCAACAAACCCTTGATTCATGGTTGATCTGTTCTTGTGTCCTTAATATCAATGGAACTTGGGTGTTGATAAGTGTAAGACCCCAATTTTGTCCCTAAGATCCCTCAAGGCATCATATCATATCATATCATTGCCTCAAGGATCATTGTGCACCTTGCTTGCCTCCTTGTGGGTGGGTTACCTTTTTGAGAGTGGTTCTTGATCACCAATCATGTTTGGCATATGTATATCATTGCTTTTCATTTGTTCACTAACCAAAAGTACAAAAATATGTCATTTAACCTTGTTACTTGCAGATGAAGCAATCTTAGGTCAAGGCAGTCAATGCATTTCAATGAGCAATAGATGGTGGCCATTCTGAAGAATTTGGGCACCATGATAATTCATAAGAGTTCATATGAGCTATGGTGTTATTTTGAATCAAAATCTCAAGTGGTAGAGGCTTGAATCTCATCAAGGCATTCTTCAGTCAACTGAAGCCCTAGCCAGTCAACTGCAAAGTCAACTGTGATTTTTGGAGGTGGGAAGAGCCTAGAAATACTTCATTCATGTTCAAACAAGTCTCATTTGAAATTTCAAACATCAACATTGAAGAAAATAAAGTCAGGTCAAAACTTTCCAAAAATAGTAAGTGACCTATAATTTGGAATTGCCAAAAATGGAAACGTTTTCTCCTCAAGATTGCATCACCAAAAATGCTTCAAATGAAATTGTGTTGAACATGAAAGTTGTAGATCTTTCTCTCCCATTTCCAAAAAGTCCAAGATCATGAATTTCTCGTTTGTGGTTGAAGAGATATGATCAAAACATGGCCAAGTGTAGTTTGAACTTCAAAAGTGCATAACTTCTCAACCAAATGGCCAAATGGAGTGGTTCTTTTTGCTAAATTCCTCTCTTGAACTCTATTATCCAAATCATGCATTACATTTCATCAATTCTCATCACATGATTACTTGCATTTCACTTGAATTTTTGGAGGGAAAATTTATAATTTGAAATTGGTGCATTATTTGAATGATACACCAATGCATTTAGCTCCAAAATGAAAATTTAAGTGAAAATCAAGCTCAGTCACATGCACTGTTCATTTACCATCTCCATGCAAAGGTGAAAATACCAAAATATGCAAAACACCTCCATTCTCCCTAATTTTTCATTAAGCATTTGTTAATCTTAATTAAGCATGGCTAATTAGGAGTATATAACCTCAAACCCTAACAGAAAATGCTAACCACAATTCACAAAACTCAGATCTAGAATTTTTCTCTCAAATTTCTCTCAAATTTTTCTCTCATTTCTTCAAAGCAATTGCATAATCCTGGTTCAGTTCATCATCTAGCATCATCACTGATCATTATTCAAGCCAGGAACCACTTGAATTCGTGCAAATTTGGAGCTGCTCAAAGTAAGAACAACAATGGTGAAATCTTGAATCTGTGGAATCGTGCATAGCTGAGCTTCGATCTTCCTTCTAATCATCTTCATAAGCATTGTAGAAGAGTTTTCAAGCATCACCAGGCCTCGAATCCAGCTGAATCAAATTCTGTTGCTACAAGAGGTCACAAATTCACTTTCATAATTCTGTTTTTAGTTAACATAATGTGATAGATCTTTGATTGCTGGTTAGTTTAGGCTTTGAATTGTGTGAATCCGTGCCAAATTGAGTGAGAAAGGTTGATTTGAAGTTTGGTTGATAATTATTATTTCATTCGATTCTTGCATGTTATGATGATTTTGGATGAAATGTGTGTTGATTTTTAGTGTATGATGTTAGATCTTTGCAATGCCATGCTTAATTCGTGTTTCTGGAACATTTGGAAATTTCTGGAAAATTGTTGATGAAGATCATGAAGATCTTCATCGTGTTCTTGATTTGCTGCACATTACCTACGGATTTTCCTATAACCTTCATCGCCTTTGCTGCGAATTTTCCTACGTGTTCTTCAGCTTTACCTGCGGATTTGGCTTTTGCATGCATGCACGTGTGGCTAGGGTTTAGGTTAAACGACGGCGTTTAAGCTAGCGCGCGCTTTTCATTTCAAATAAGCGCTCACTTCGATTCCGGGCGAAGGCTTTTCCAATTTTGCCATTTGCATTTTGTTCATGTTATGCTATCCATGTATGCTATTTCATGATTTTTAATTTTTCATTCACTTTGAAAATTCATAACTCCATAAATAATGATCCAAATGACCTGGGAATTTTTGCATTGTTCTCCTCATCATGTCTAGTATTTTTTGGCTATTTTTCCAGAAATTGTGCACGGTTGAAAAATATTTTGGCTTAGGGTTTGTGTATGCATGTGATTTTTGAACCTTGCTTGCCATTTGCTTTGTGAAATGATGCGTATTCATCCAATGATTGTGAAATTTGGTATACTTAAACTAGACAGCTTGCTGGTCATTTTGGTGTTGAGTTTGCATTTTTAGCATTAATGGTTGTTGAGATATGATCTGATTAATGTAGGTGTGACAATGTGTGTCACACCTTTGCTTGCTCAATTTATTGATTTTCTTTGCCATGCCAAATAAATGCCAAATGATGTAATTTTTTTCATGATGCTTCTTCTGGATGTTAGGATTTCTCATGAATTTTTGTGGAATTATTGGATTGATTTTTGATTTGGTTGATATTTTTCTTCCTGGATTGCCATTTGTGAACTTTTGAGTAGTCATGAACTTCAATGATTTGTGAAATGATGGTTGTTTATCCTATGGATGTAAAATTTTGTACATGGTTTCTAGACACTTTAAAGTTTATTTTGGCTTTGGTTTGAGGTCTTTACCACTTTTCATTTCTGTTTTAGGATTGCCTTAAGTTGATGTACCATTTGTGGTCCTATTTGAGCTTGTTTGTGCTTACCTTGACTTGATGAATTTGATTGCCATGCTTATACTTGTCCAAATACCATGACTTTTGGTGTGTTGATCATTTGATGTGTCCTCTTTAGCCATGATTTTTCTTGAGATTTATTGAGCCATTTTGGAATTAATGTGCATTTGTTTATTATGTTGCTTCAATGTGCTTTCAATTTGCATGCCTTGCCTTATTTGATTCATGAAATGAATTTGGTACATGATATTGACATGAGACCTTTTGGATTATGTTCTTAATTGATTGAGCTTGATTCATGTTGAATTTCATGTTCTGTTTTGAATTGTTTCCTTATCTTTGACCCTAGGCTTTGACCTAGTGGTTTGCCTCTCATGTTTGAAGCTTTGTTTCAGGTTACACACTCAAGTTACACAATTGATGATGCCTCATCTTGAGAGCATTTGATATTTGCTTTTGATTACTAATGTGTGTTTTGTAGGTTGATGTTGACTCATTTGAGATTGACTTGTGGTTTATGCCTTTGCTTATTGGTTGACTGTTGATATTAACTGTTGGTTGTTTGTCTGTATAGTATACTGATTTGTTTGATGTTTCCACAGGTACATTAGTTGCTTAACTTCACTTTGAACTTGCTTTTGCTTGGTTTCTTAACCACTTAGGTATAACCTCTCTTCTTCATGTAGTCTGGAAGACCTGGCCTGTTATGTGGCCAGGCACCTGTCTGAAGTCCTCCTTAAGAGGCAATGCTTGTGATTGTTTACTCTTTGTGCCAAGCAGGAAAAGTCCTCATATGAGGCAATTGGTAGATAAAAGAGATTTGTAGTCCATCTCCTACTATTCAGTGTGTCATCCCTTTGCTCACATAGCATGTTGATGCATTGTGGATATTAACCCAAAATCTATAGAGTCATTCTCTTGTGGAGAGAGTTCCAACTTTCTGAACTCCCACACCTTCTATCATTCAAAGCTCTCCCAGGCCAGGGATAAGAGCTATGAGGCACACCCCTCATCTCCATTTCATCTGCTTCACCTTAACTCTCAATGTTAAGGTTAAGAGCACAACTTACCCCATTCCAGTTGATTTTAAAGTCTAACCTTGATTGAGCCTAATTGCTTGTATATAGTGTGTGCTAATTGACTTGTGTGTCTGCTTACTTGATTAATCTGTGCATATCTGCTTGAGTGTGTCTTAGTGCATTTATCATCATCATTTGTATATCATTTCATAAGCTTTGCTTTATAGCATTTTTTGCTTTGTCCATGGAGGAAACAAGCATAAGTCCATTACTTGGCAGTTGTTCCAATGATATGGTGTGAGACTAGTGTAAGTCCATTGATTGGCATCTGGTATCATTGTTTTGTTTTAGGAGATTGGTGTAAATCCATTGATTGGTATCCGGTATCCACCTTTGTTGGTGAGACTAGTATAAGTCCATATATTGGCATCTGGTATCATTTGTTTTGTTTTAGGAGATTGGTGTAAATCCATTGATTGGTATCCGGTATCCACCTTTGTTTGTGAGATTGGTGTAAGTCCATTGATTGGCATCCGGTATCACCTTGCTTTGTTCATTTGCTTATTTGCATTGTTGCCTAATTCCAAAGGACACACTTGAATCATCTCCATATGATTTCAAGAGGTGAACATCTGAGAAGTTTTACACTCCCTCACCCTCCATCCTTCTGTTTCTTCAAACCTTTTTGCACTTGTTGACTTTAAAAAACTTGAAAATACTATTGTGCAAACATTTTCATCTCTTTTCAAACTAGAAACCTAGGCACTATGCCTTTGACTTTTCAAACTTCATTTTCTTAATACTTCTCTTTGAATCAAATTCTAATCATACTTTGACCATATTTTGTGAATACTCATAATCAATTAACTTCACTCATTCAATTGTTTTGTGGCTTTGTCCATTCTTGATAAGTTTTCATGCATTAGCCATAGGTTTGATTTATCCTAGTTGGTTGATGTTAACCTCACCTTGGTCCTTAGTGATCGAACTGTAAGACTTCTGTACTGAAAACAGGGTTAACCCCTCTAGTACGTCGAAGCTTTTCTCACATGGTGGACTTGTTATTTGTATAAGGTTGAGTTTTCTCCCGTGGATAACGAACGACCTTAGGGCTTTTGTTTTAAAATGAACCCACTCATATTTTGGAAATCTTTTAGCCGAACTACGACGTTTTGATCCTTACCTTTCATGGAAGGTACGTAGGCAACGGGTTCATCCGTTCAAACACAAAAATAATAACTTGTATATTCTTTTCTCATCTTCCCAATCATGTTTGCACAATATGTCATAAACAAATAAACTTTATACAACAAGTTGTGAAAAGGGCTCCCTAGGAGTACCTAGGACGTTTTGGGTGCCTAACACCTTCCCATTGCGTAATTTACCCCTTACCCAGACTCTCTGATCTTTTCATTGGTTTTCTATGTGTAAAACTTCTTAGGCTTTTGTTCGCTTTTTAGCCAATCCTTTGGATAAATAAAAGTGCGGTGGCGACTCGATTCTTTGTATGCTTTGCTTTTGGTTTAATCAATAAATCATAAAGTGACGAATACACCGCTACAATAAGGTGCAAACCATAATCCACCAAAATGGATGATTGATATTAAGGATGACATGATCCATCCCATGACCTTTGTTTGGTGTGCTTTGCTTGATCCTTGAGTGTGATTGTTATATCCATGCATTCATGCATCCATATCATCAACAATAAGAAAATTTTCAAGGAACTTAGGAGGTCTATTTGCAAATTTTTAGACATGGAAAGACAAAGAAGGATTACAAAGAAGTACAGTTTCAGACAACCCGACTTGAAAGAGCTAAGGAATTTGACATCCTATGTATTAGATCCCTTGGGTTTCAAGGCTCGTTTTGGGAAGCTTTTATCTGTTCTAACTACTCAAGTGGACGAAGGATTGATAAGTGTATTGGTGCAGTTTTATGATCCCTTGTACCGTTGCTTCACATTTTCGGATTTTAAGCTTTTGCCCACGCTTGAGGAGTATGCTTACCTTATGGGTATACCTATTCTAGAACAGTTGTCGTTCAGTGGCTTAGAGAGTGTTCCTACTTCTCAAGAGATAGTTGATATGTTGCATATAGATGAATCTCTGGTTGGTGCTCATATGACTACCAAAGGTGGAATTCAAGGTCTCCCTTCTGAGTTCCTCATTGCTCAAGCTACTATGTATGGGAAGGCCATGAGTGAGGACGCCTTTCAGGCCATATTTGTACTTCTCATCTATGGGCTAGTGTTATTCCCCAACATCGATAAGTTTATGGATGTGAACTCCATTAGGATTTTCTCTACTCTTAATCCCGTTTCGACTCTGTTGGGTGACACTTACTTTTCTTTTCATATGAGGAATGCAAAGGGTGGTGGTACCATTGTGTGATGTTTGCCTCTGTTGTACAAGTGGTTTATTTCGCACTTGCCACAGACGGTTACCTTCAAGGAAAACAAAGGATGTCTACGGTGGTCCACGAGAATTATGTCTCTCACTAATGATGATATCTTTTGGTACAACCGAGTATATGATGGTGTGCAGATCATCGACTCTTGTGGTGAATTCTCCAATGTGCCTCTTCTTGGTACATGTGGTGGGATTAACTACAACCCTATTTTGGAACGTCGTCAGCTTGGGTTCCCCCTAAAGGATAAACCTAATAACATTCTGTTAGAGGGTATGTTCTTTCAGGAGGGTAAAGATCCCCAAGGCTTGAAGGGCAGGATGGTCCGTGCTTGGCGCAAGATCTATAGGAAGGGAAGGAAGGAGATAGGTCTGAAGAACTGTATCACTTTGGAACCTTATACCTCTTAGGTTAGGAGAAGAGCTTCCGAGTACCTCATGCCTTATGAGTATCTAAGACCTACACCTTTGGTTGTGGTTGGGCCTTCAACCCTCCCTAACCAAGGAGTAGAGGAGTTAAGAGACGAAGACCGTTCACGTGCCTGGATCCGAGAACGAGAGGAGTTGCTTCAGCAGATCAGAGAGAAGGATGCTTTGATAGAGTTCCTTGAGCACCAGGATATAGATGATCCTGATGATGCATTGACTTCGCTACTTCCTCAGTCTTCCAAGTTTTGGAAAAGGAAGTATGATCGACTCGCCAAAGAGAAGGCAGATATGGAGGCAGCCTATGAAAGGGAGGTGAAGAGGCTTCGTGCAGCTTATCTTCCAGTGTCCAGAGCTTTAGATGATTGTTTCAAGGGCTCCATAGGATGTTCATTTTCCTTCTCTCTTGTATTGTATTTGGTTACCAAGACTGTACTCCTTTGGTGTAAAAATATTTTCCAAATATTTTTGATGTGATATTTCCATATGTGATAAATGTTTAGTATTTCCAATATTTGCAAATAAGACTCTAAAGTTCCTCTGATATAAAAATTAAATCATGTGCATTGCATGCATCATGTGCATAAGCAGGTTTTGTTCCAGGCTTCTTGTTTTATGGTCTAACTCTGTGTTCTTCATTTTTTTTGAAGACAAGCTGACTCACCGGTACTCCACCCGAGCCAACGCATCAAGACTAATGGATCATTTGGAGCAAGAGAACCGTGAACTTAAGGAGGAAGTAGCCTGATTGAGTCATTCCTGGCTTCCCAGAGTTAGTCGTCTCCGACACCTTCAACTCCTCCCCAGAGGACAGTCATCTCTGAGATTGCCTCTTCAACCGTGCCTGCGGCCAGCGCCCACTTCGCACCAACAACTATGCCAGCCGGGTTTCCGTGGGGGATGCCTCCCAACTTCATGCCTGATGGTCCTGCAACCACCTTTGCTTCTCTGCCGGCATCTAGCCCGGTCCTTGCCGTTCCTCCTCCTGTCGTGCATACTATGCCCAGAGTAGACGACACCATCTACCATTCTGAGCCGACTGAGGGCCTAGATGTGTATGCAAAGATGGATGCTCTGAATGACCAATTTCTTGAGCTCCACAAGGAATTGAAAACTCTCAGAGGAAAAGACCTTTTCGGCAAGTCTGCTGCTGAACTCTGCTTGGTCCCAAACGTCAAAATCCCTGTAAAGTTCAAGGTACCTGACTTTGAAAAATACAAGGGAAATACTTGCCCTCTCAGCCACCTGGTCATATATGCCAGGAAGATGTCGACTCAGACCGACAATGATCAACTGCTTATTCACTACTTCCAGGACAGTTTGTCTGATGCTGCCCTAAGATGGTATATGGGCTTAAACAGCACGAACATCCGATCCTTCAATGACCTTGGCGAGGCCTTCGTCAAACAATACAAGTATAACATGAATATGGCTCCAGATAGGGATCAATTGAGAGCCATGTCCCAAAAGGACAAGGAAACTTTCAAAGAGTACGCCCAGAGGTGGCGAGAGTTAGCAGCACAGATTGTGCCCCCGCTGGAGGAGAAAGAAATGACCAAGATCTTTCTGAAGACCTTGAGTTCTTTTTATTACGAGTGGATGATTGCCAGTGTTCCTTCTGATTTCACCGAGATGGTGAACATGGGGATGCGCCTGGAAGAAGAAGTCAGGGAAGGGCGCCTGACCATAGAAGATGGCTCTGCTGCCAAACAGTATGGGACGTTTGGAAAGAAGAAAGATGGTGAGGCACATGCTGTGACCTCCCATGCTAAACCTAGAAGACCCTCAGTGAGGAGGAAGATCGTGCGTCCTGCCGGTAACCAGCATCAGGTGGCTCACATAGCACATGTTTTCAGAGATAATCAGCAACATCAGCATCACAACAATAACCAACAACAACAACATCCGCAATATCAACAACAACAGCACCGTCCTCAACAGCAGGCCTACCAACCTCGAAACAATAATCAAGCCAGTACAAGCTATGAGATGAAGAGGGTCATCTTCGATCCTATTCCCATGACCTATGCCGAATTGTATCCCTCTTTGATAGATAGGAAATTGATTACTCCACGAGACCCACCGGCTGTACCTACCAACCCTTAGTGGTGGTATAAGCCCGAGTTACACTGTGTTTATCATTCTGGTGCTCCCGGACATGACGTGGAAAACTGCTACCCACTGAAGACCAAGGTTCAAGACCTTGTGAGATGTGGTATTCTGTGTTTCGAGGACGTAGGTCCTAATATGAAGAAGAACCCATTGCCCGAGCATGGGAAATCCTCTATCAACATGGTCCAAGGCTGCCCTGGTAAATACAAAGTCAAATATATCAGCCATATTCGACAATCTCTGGTCGAGATGCACAGACTGTTGTGTGAGTACAGTCATTACGAGCACGACCACGACAGATGCCGAGTTTGCACTATCAATCAGAGAGGAGGTCGCCGAGTTCGCAAAGACGTTCAAGAAATGTTGGATAAAGGAGTCATTGAGATACTTCAGAATCGAAATGTTGATGAGGATGCTGATGAAATCAATGTAATATCTCCAGTCTTTCTTATCCCTGAGCCTGTTGTCATCAAGTACGATGGTAGCAAGCAAAAGGCTTCTCCTTCTTTGATCATTAAACCAGCTGGCCCTGTGCCATACTCTACTGAGAAGGCGGACCCCTATCGCTACAATGTTGTGGCATTGGAGGATGGGAAGGAGGTGCCCCTGCCCTCTACCTCTGTTGTTAATATTGTCGACGTCAGCGGCCTGACCCATAGCGGTCATGTTTTCTCGGCTCCGTCGAAACCCCAAGCTGATGTCAGAAGGGTCGATGTTGATGATTATGTTGAACGCCCAGTTGGGACTACTGTGAATGCTCTGAATCCGACACTTGTTGCTGCTAAACCTGCCTCTGTTTTGAGGACTCCTGTCTCTATTGGCCAAAATGGCAATGCGAAAGAAGACTGTGATGAGATGCTGAGGCTCATCAAAAGGAGTAAGTACAATGTTGTAGATCAGCTTCTACAGACGCCATCGAAGATCTCTGTATTGTCTTTATTGATGAATTCAGAACCACACCGAGAAGCTCTGCAGAAGGTGTTGGATGTTGCGTATGTGGATCAGGACATCACAATAGAACAATTCGACAGTATTGTTGCAAACATCACCGCTTGTAACAATTTGAGTTTTTGTGATGCTGATCTCCCTGAGGAGGGAAGAGACCATAATTTGGCATTACACATCTCCATGAGCTGTAAGGATGATGCCATGTCCAATATGCTGGTGGATACTGGATCATCGCTGAATGTGTTGCCAAAGTCCACTCTTGCTAAATTGTCATATGAGGGGCCTCCCATGAGGCAGAGTGAAGTAGTGGTTAAAGCTTTCGATGGGTCCCGTAAAACTGTGATTAGAGAGGTTGAACTCCCAGTCAAAATTAGAAAAGTGATTTCCAGATCACCTTCCAGGTCATGGATATTCACCCATCGTATAGCTGTCTGTTGGGCAGACAATGGATTCACGAGGCAGACGCCATGACATCCACCCTACACCAGAAATTAAAGTTTGTCAAAAACAAGAAGTTGGTTGTAGTAGGGGGAGAAAAGGCTCTCCTGGTTAGCCATTTGTCTTCCTTTTCTTACATAGATGTTGAGGATGAAGTTGGAATATCGTTCCAAGCTCTATCTATTGCTGAGCCTACTAAGAAAGGAACTTCTTCATTTGCGTCATATAAAGATGCTAAGTTGGCCATTGAGCATGGTACAACTACTAGATTGAGGCAAATGATTAAGCTGGAAGACAACAAATCTCGGGCTGGCATAGGGTATTCTTCTGGCGCCTTCAATAAGCATGGGTTGTTCAAGAGTGGTGGGTTCATCCACGCTGTTCAAGATGAGGAAGCTGCTGCTATTGTGGAAGAGGATGCAGAGGAAGATTCTGGAAACTTTGTCATCCCTGGAGGGGTCCGCAAAAATTGGGTCGTTGTTGATGTTCCAACAGTTTTCCATAAGTCCAAGTTGATCAAACCCATTGAACATAATGATCCAACACCATCTCCCAACTTTGAGTTCCCTGTATTTGAGGCGGAAGAAGATGATGTTTAAGAGATTCCTGACGAGATTACCCGTCTACTTGAGCACGAAGAGAAGATTATTCAGCCGCAACTTGAGAATCTGGAAACAGTCAACTTGGGGTCAGAAGATTGTGTGCGAAAAGTGAAGATTGGGGCACTCCTGGAAGAATCTGTTAAGAAGGGGTTGATTGAGTTGCTACGAGAATATATCGACGTCTTTGCCTGGTCATATGTGTCGCAACCTGAAAAATACAGTGCGCGAAAAAACAACCGGCGAAAGAAAAAGACAGAAGAGTCGCCACCGTGCGTTATTTATCCCAAAGGAGGGAAAGGAAACGCTCGAAGTAAACCTGAAAAAGGAAAGGACAAGACGGGGTCTCGCAACCAAATCTTGGGTTCGGGAGTCGGTTATGCGAAGGGAAGGTATTAGCACCCCTACGCATCCATAGTACTCTACGGGATCCACTTTTGTGGTTTTTGTCTAAAGGGTATGGGTTTACCTAATGTGTTTATTTACTAAAAAAGCTTAAGAGAAATGACTCGCGAGGATGTCGCATCCACTGCATACGTATCTCATCTGAATATGAGAATCAGAGTCTTCGTAGCTCGGCTGACCTATGGGTTGGGGGATGTGTGCTCGCTAAGACATCGCGTCTTATGCCTACGTATCTCATCTGGAATGAGAATCAGAGCAAGTCGTAGTTCGGCTAACTACGGGGTTGTGGATTGGGTTTTGGACGAACGACGTTACTACGCAATCTACCGGATGCTCGACCTTTGGAGACTTACTCACCTGTAGTAGAAGGAGTAAACATGTTGCTAGGAGAAGAAAAATCAATGAAGGGTTAGGGTTTGGGAACGCTCATGCAAAAGGGTAATGAGGATAAGACCTCATAGCTCTTAACCCTGGACAAAGGAACCTGCATAAAGTTAACACAAAAACATTGCCTCCTATCGAGGTCTTCCAGCTAGGAAAGCAATAAAATGCGGGAAAAATGTAAAAGTACCACACGGATAAAGATCCGAAGTAACAGCAATTAAAGGAACGATAAACCCTGAGATCCTTCCAAGCTAACATCATCAAAGAAAGTGGGTCAGTACAGATAATCGGAATGAACCTCCAGGGGGTATCCCATAAATAAAGTGGGAAACCACGCAAGTTATCCCTGCAAATGTCATGTGAGCCCTCACAAAAAAAAAACTTAACAAACAGGTTAGAGAAACAAAATAGGGTAACCAAGAGTTGCCCCTAAATCAAAATGTAACCACATGAATAATTCCACCAAAATTCACAAAAGGCTCACAAAAAGCAACCAAGGGTAGGAGGCATAAACCTCTTGTCAAACACATGCATCAAAAGGATATCAAATTCACCCATAATACCTCATATATTCAGAAAATTCAAATTGAAGGCATAAAGATGATGGATATAGGGCAAACCTGATTGGAGAGCTTGATTGAAATTGAGTTGCACCCGTGAGGTTTACAAAACAATCTTTAGGGTTTATGTGAGGCAGAGGTGATTCTGTGCAGTTGAGTTCCCTTCAGGGTTTGGAGGCTGCTCTGAACTCTGTTAGTTCTTCTCTCACTATCTTTTTCCTCAGGGTTTTGTTCCAAGGAAACCTCAGAGTATTTTGCTTCTCCCCTTTTCTCAAGTGAAGCCTTGGTATTTATAGGCTGAATTCCATGGCTTTGTGGGCTCAAATGAGAGAGACCCAAGTCCAAAAAAAATTTGTTATATTTTATTTATTTATTTAATTAATTTTATTTATTTATTTATTTTTAACTTTTTTTTTTTAAGTTTCTTGGATCTAATTCTGATTGACATGATGAAATGCAATGTATCTAATGTTAAATGACCTAAAAATGAATGCATGCATGAGGTGTAAAGCGTATGCTTCCAGGAAAAATGAAGGGTAAATTTTGGGGTATTACAGCTGCCCCTATTCAATCAACTGGAGACCCGGAAAGAAGATGGCAGCTGCTTTCGTACTTTCGAGGTATCAAGGGATTGAATACAATAAAAGCCCAAAAATTTGCACTGAAGTGAAATGAAGTGACAATGCCTATCAGAATCGGCAAAAAGGTGGCCTTGAAAGAAGAATCCGTCTGGTACGGTGAGAGTCAGTCTGAATATCGAAAAAGAATGTTAAACTGGATACCAAAATAAATGGTAACACAGAAATAACCATGGCCTGAATGCCGCTCATCAGTCTGAATACTGGAAAGGACTTCGATCTGAACATCGGAAAATTGGCCTGAATGCCACAAGTCGCATCGACCAGAACGTCGGAAACTTCTTCGATCTGAACATCGGAAAGATTTGGCCTGAATGCCACAAGTTGCATCGACCTGAATGTCGGAAACTTCTTCGATCTGTACATCGGAAAATTGGCCTGAATGCCACTTCGGTCTGAATACCAGAAACTGGCCTGAACGCCACTTCGATCTGAATACCGGAAAAACTTCATGCCTGTCAGCATCGGCAGAAATATGGAAAGAAAATAGAGGCGACGCATGGGCCAATGACACTTGCTGGGGATAACCAAGGTGGGTCATGAACAACCTTCAAACTGAGTACTGGAAACAACTTCTAGCTTATCACTTGGGATACCGAGAATGTTTTATGCTTACATGCGTATGTTTGAATCTTTCAATGGCGTAATGCTCCATGAAAATGGAAATGCTACGCGATTTGGAAGGATGCAATGCAATATGATTCTACATGCAGGGATGCGAAATGCTGGGTAGAATGCCAAGCTGAGGCAAGGGGATCTACTGGGGAAATGATCACCATCTTCTGGACCCTGGCAAGGCTGTTGGAGATGCACAGCGCAAAGAATTATGTGGGGAAATGACCCGCCACACGGTGTTCTAGCAATGACGAAATGCCAAGATTCAGACTGGGGAGAGAACGACATTGAACACCTGCTGTTGGGGAAAGCGATAGTGGTTCTGGCAACCACGACCTGCGAGAGATGACTCAGCAGGGGAAGCAAACACTGATACGGTACCGAGGTTCTGCTTCAAGGAAAGAAACCATGGATCTGGCATTGGGATTATCGATCTGGCCTCGAACTCTTAGGAGCAGCCACTTCTGCTAGGAAGATACAGTCTGGCACTGT
The DNA here is from genome assembly GCF_024323335.1 of Lathyrus oleraceus. Classification (NCBI taxonomy): domain Eukaryota; kingdom Viridiplantae; phylum Streptophyta; class Magnoliopsida; order Fabales; family Fabaceae; genus Lathyrus; species Lathyrus oleraceus. Next base: position 165,951,350 of record NC_066581.1, on the reverse strand, counting down.
CAACTCCGCTGGGGATATATAGCCTGGCACTGTCAACTCTACTGGGGAGTGTATGTCCTGAAACAAACGCTTGGGGAAGTACAGTGGTGAGAACCTGCTAGGGATTGAAGAATCCAACACTCTGATCAGCTCTGCAGGGATAAGACACCAGATTCGTCTGTTGGCGACTTCACTGGGGAAGATATTCACGATCATCTGCAGGGGATTTTAAGGAAATGCCCCGAGGGTATCTGTTCTGAATAGACGATCCAAAGCACTTAAAATTTACAACAATTTTAAATGTCTATTAAGCATGTACCTGTAAAGCCCTTATGTGTCATGATGCAATGTTTATCAAAAATTCGGACGTCATTTTTGCAAACAAAACAGTAAAATGAAAATGAAAACAGAGATATACTGAATAACATGATTTTATTGATTGAATGGCCTCTGAATAGGCATTTACATCAGGAAGCAATCCCTGGAAAGAGGTAATCGCACAAAAGATAAAAACAGAAATTAATCTAATGGCAATGTGAAATGGATTTCTATTGGGTTCCAATTCTGCTATGACTTGCCCGTCTTCAAGATCCTCCAGATGATCAGCCTTCTGAAAAGGTGATTGGACTGTTTCCTACCTTTCGAAAATTTCCAGTCATCGACATGAGATGAGATTCAGAACTAACTCAGAACGCAGTCATTCGCTTAATCCCTAACTTTTGCCTGGATCGCCCTTTTCGGGTTTTCAATTCACCGGGATACCCATTTTTGCCTAAGTTGCCTTTTCAGGTTTTCAACTTACCGGGTGTACGATATTTTCATTTTTAATCCCTAATTTTTGCCCGAACCTTTTCATTTTCTTGGTTCGTCGGGATGCCCATTTTTGCCCGGACTATTCTTTTTACTGTCCAGCGGGTCTATTTTATGCGAAGTATTTTTTAACTGCGTCTGAGTTCACAGGGGAAGTGAAGTTTTCACCATCCATAGTTGCAAGCATTAAGGCCCCACCATCAAAAACCTTGGTGACAATATACGGTCCATCATAGTTAGGAGTCCACTTGCCCCTGTGATCTGTCTGAGGAGGAAGGATCCTTTTCAACACTAAATCTCCGACTTGGAAACAACGAGGACGCACTTTCTGATCAAAGGCTCTCTTCATCCGACTCTGATACAACTGCCCATGACAAATGGTTGCCATTCGCTTCTCTTCGATAAGACTCAACTCATTGAACCTTGTCCGAATCCATTCGGCTTCGTCTAACTTGACATCCAACAAGACTCTTAGAGAAGGAATCTCCACTTCAACAGGTAGGACTGCTTCCATACCATACACCAGGGAGTAAGGGGTTGCCCCGGTCGACGTACGTACTGAAGTACGGTACCCATGCAAGGCGAAGGGTAGCATCTCATGCCAATCTCTATACGTGACGACCATCTTCTGCACAATCTTCTTCATGTTCTTATTTGCCGCCTCAACAGCGCCGTTCATCTTAGGGCGGTAAGGGGAAGAATTATGATGCTGAATGTTGAAGTTCTGACACAACTCCTTCATCATTTTGTTGTTGAGATTAGAACCATTATCAGTAATGATTCTTTCGGGAATCCCATAGCGACAAATGATTTCTTTCTTGATGAAACGGGCAACCACATGTCTGGTGACATTCGCGAACGACGCTGCCTCGACCCACTTGGTGAAATAGTCGATGGCAACAAGGATGAAGCGATGCCCATTGGAAGCAGTCTGCTCAATCTTTCCAATCATGTCAATGCCCCACATAGCAAACAGCCACGGCGAAGTCATCACATTCAGAGGATTTGGCAGCACATGCACCTTATCAGCATAAATCTGGCATTTATGACACTTCCGAGCATATTTGAAGCAATCTCACTCCATGGTCATCCAATAATAACCCGCTCTCAACAATTTCTTAGCCATTGCATGTCCGCCGGCATGAGTACCGAAGGAACCTTCATGAACTTCCTGCATTAACATGTCCGCCTCGTGTCTGTCCACGCATCTGAGCAAAACCATGTCGAAGTTCCTCTTATACAGCACATTGTCTTTGTTCAAGAAGAAACTTCCTGCCAATCTTCTCAAAGTCTTTCTGTCGTTGTTGGATACCCCTGCAGGATACTCTTGATTCTTCAGAAAGCACTTGATATCGTGATACCAAGGCTTGTCGTCGACTACCAGTTCAGCAGCAAACACATATGCGGCCCTGTCAAGGCGCATCACGTCGATCCTGGGAGCATGGTTCCAACGAATTACCTTGATCATGGAGGATAGAGTAGCAAGTGCATCTGCCATCTGGTTCTCATCACGAGGTATATGATACAATTTTACTGTTGTGAAGAAAGTCAACAGTCTTCTCGTGTAGTCTCTGTAGGGGACCAGAGTGGGCTGGAGAGTATTTCAATCACCATTCACTTGATTGATCACCAGAGCTGAATCTCCGAAGATGTCCAGAGTCTTGATTCTCAGATCAATGGCTTGCTTAATACCCAAAATATAGGCCTCGTACTCAGCTTCATTATTTGTGCACTCAAAAGTCAAACGAGCGGTGAAAGGCATGTGGGCACCTTTCGGAGTTGTAATGACAGCACCAATTCCACTTCCTCTGGCGTTGACAGCCCCATCAAACAACAAAGCCCACTTTTCGTTTGGATCAGGTCCCTCCTCAACAACTGGCTCTTCACAGTCTTTCATCTTGAGGAACATGATGTCTTCATCAGGGAATTCAAACTTCATCGACTCATAATCATCAATCGGCTGCTCGGCAAGGTAGTCTGACAGAATACTACCTTTGATGGCCTTCTGTGACGTGTACTGAATATCATACTCTGTTAAAATCATTTGCCAACGAGCGACCCTTCCGGTGAGAGCTGGCTTCTCGAATATGTATTTCACTGGATCCATCTTAGAAATCAACAAGGTAGTATGGTTCAACATATACTGCCTCAGTCGGCGAGCAGCCCAGGCCAAAGCACAACAAGTTTTCTCAAGCTGCGAATATTTGATTTCACAGTCGGTAAACTTTTTGCTAAGGTAGTATATGGCATGCTCTTTTCGACCAGACTCGTCATGCTGTCCCAATACACACCCCATCGAGTTCTCAGTCACTGACAGGTACATTATCAGAGGTCTCCCAGGAACTGGAGGTATAAGGATTGGAGGTTTCTGTAGATACTCTTTTATCTTCTCGAAATCCCTTTGACAATCTTCATTCCACCTGATAGCCTGATCTTTCCTCAGCAATTGGAAAATTGGCTCACACGTGGTTGTCAGGTGAGAGATGAACCTTGCAATGTAGTTCAACCTCCCTAAGAAACTACGGACTTGCTTCTCTGTTCTTGGCTCTGGCATTTCCTGTATTGCTTTTACTTTATCGGGATCCACCTCAATCCCTTTTCCGCTAACAATAAAACCCAGCAATTTTCCCGATCTCACCCCGAAAGTGCACTTGTTCGAGTTAAGTCTCAGTTTGAATTTCCTCAAACGCTCAAACAGTTTATGCAAATTCACCAAATGTTCTTCTTCTGTCTGAGATTTGGCAATCATATCGTCCACATAAACCTCGATTTCATGATGAATCATATCATGGAACAGAGTTACCATAGCTCGTTGATATGTTGCTCCGGCATTTTTCAGACCAAACGGCATCACCTTGTAGCAGAAGGTGCCCCATGGGGTTATGAAAGTTGTCTTTTCCATGTCTTCTGGTGCCATCTTGATTTGGTTATAGCCAGAAAAGCCATCCATGAAGGAGAATACCGAGAACTGAGTTGTATTATCCACCAAAACGTCGATGTGAGGTAATGGGAAATCATCTTTAGGGCTAGCTCTGTTCAGATCCCGGTAGTCGACACACATCCGTACCTTTCCATCCTTCTTAGGTACTAGGACGATGTTTGCAACCCATGGCGGATAATTGGTGACTGCTAGAAACCCTGCATCCAACTGCTTTTGCACTTCTTCCTTTATCTTGACAGCCATCTCTGGTCTTGTTCTTCTGAGCTTCTGCTTGACCGGAGGACAACCTTCTTTGAGAGGTAAGCGGTGTACCACGATGTCTGTGTCCAGCCCGGGCATGTCCTGATAAGACCAGGCGAAGATGTCAACGTATTCTTGCAGCAATTCAATCAGCCCTTTCTTCACATTGTCTTCTAAAGCAGCCCCTATCTTGATTTCTCTCTTAGCGTCCTCGGTGCCGAGATTAATCACTTCAACAGACTCTTGATGCGGTTGAATAACCCTTTCCTCTTGTTTTAATAACCTGGTAAGCTCTTCAGGGAGTTCACAGTCTTCATCACCCTCTTCTTCATCTTGAAAGATTGGATTTTCAAAGTCGAAACGAGCCGTAGCAGAAACGTTATCAATAGGATCCGGTGATGTGCATCTGCATGAGTGATGGTATGTGCTTATGAGTGTGAACAAGAAGTGAAAACTAAACAAAACATTGCCATTTTTTTATTTTGAAAAACTGCAAAAATAGAAAGACAGGGAACGAAATATTTGAATGCAAAAATACGTCCTTTATTTATGATAAAAATGCAAGTGTCACATAGATGGGCCCTACAATGAGTCATTACGCCCTGGGCGGAACGTAAGACTTGGATATGCATGAATAAACAAAGAAAATTACTCTTCAAGAAGAGTGATTTGGATAATCTCTTCAGAAGACCAATTGTTGATGACTTCACCCGGGATCCTCGGACGCACCCAGTTGTCAATGTCACAATCACTATCCCCATCTTCTTCGTTGACTGCAGAGACTTGACCATACTGAATGATGCCAGCATTGGAGAAAGTGATCGGCCCCTGAGGTGTTGTAGAAGTCAAAACTGGCTGATACCCAATCCCGAACTTATCTTCTTTCACTGGTAATTCCAACAGACGCCCCCAACCGGGAGCAACACCTGAATCCACCACAGCCCGTGCCTGCTTAAAGGATGAGATAGAGGCACCCGCTTTAACCTCTTTCACAGACTCTTGGACAGACAAATCTTCAACCTGGAGGATACCATTGTCGAGCAAGGCCTGGATACCCTGCTGTAGCTTCAAACAACCTCCACTCTGAGTGGCACAATCCAAACAACCCTTCCCACAACCGGGGAAAACATCGGCCTTCAGCAAGCGTCCTTTGATATCCAACAATGGAGTCTTCAACTTTAACACATCCTTAATGGACTTGGCTTTTCCCTCTATCATGTTAACGTTCGCACCACCATGCTGGGGCATGGGATTGTTAACGACATTCGGAGCCGGTGCAAGGTCGATGGCCTTTGAATCTATGAGGTCCTGAACTACGTGCTTAAAAGCTTTGCAATTCTCAATATTGTGGCCAGGTGCCCCAGAGTGGAAACTACACCTAGCGTTGGCGTCGTAACCCACCGGAAGTCTACCAATAGGAGGAGCCAGAGTGCGTAGTTGCACAAGTTGTAGTTGTTGAAGACTAAAAAGCAACTGAGCGTACGACATTGGAAGGGTGTCGAAACGCCGGTCCATCATCCTTTGCCTCTGTTGATTAGTGGGTCTGTTACCCGGTTGCTGCTGCTGTTGATATTGAGCTGGTTGACGTTGTGATTGTTGTTGTTGTAGTGGCGCTGCAGCTGGAATGGTCACAGCCGCAACATGCGGTTGCTGATGATAATTCTGAAAATTATTCCTCCGGTTATCCCTGTTCTGATAAGTGAAGGTGAGAAAAACAAGAAAGGGGGGGGTTTGAATTGTTTGAAAAATAAGCGCTTTTCCAAAAAGAAAATCACACAATGATTTTATACTGGTTCGCTTATAACACAAAGCTACTCCAGTCCACCCGGCCAAGGTGATTTCGCCTTCAACAAGGACTTAATCCACTAATCTTGAAAGATTACAAACAACACCTAAGAGAGAAGAAAATCTCTTAGTCTTCTCAAGTCTACAGACTACACAGAGTCACTTGAGGAAATCAAACAAATAAAAGATACAAGATATGTAATCTAGAGTGCTTCTAAGAAAGCAAGTATTACAAACTTAAGAACAGATTTTTCACTTAATAAGCAAAAGCTTAGTGAAATTCTTTGAGAGCAAAGATGATTTTCTTGAGCGTGAAATAATTCAGTATAGTTTTGGCTAGTTGATTTCTGCTTACTGAATGTTGATTGCATCTCTATTTATATATGAGTTGAAGTAGAGTTGAATCTGGTGGATATTAAACTGAGTTTACTCCATCACTTAAATAGCTTCTGCAGTTTAACTTTTCATTTTTGAAGTGACTACTTACCACAAGTAGTATCTTCTCTCTTGGAAGTGGAGATCAACGTCTCTTTCTCTGTTTAGGAAATCTATTTGAAAATCTTTACTTGACTTGAACGTTACTTCTTCATGATTAGCAAATCCATAATCAGAGTATTTGTGTTTCTGGAGAATCTTGGAATCTTGCTTCTGATGTTGATCTCTTGAGAGTTCAGATGGCGCTGATAACGTTTCTCCAGAATCAGAGCTTCTAGACTTTACTTCATGTTCAGATGCTTCTGATACTTTGCAGTTTTGTCCAGAGTCAGAGTTTCTTGAACGAGATTCCACTTCAGATGCTTCTGATACTTGAGAATTTGTATCTGATCTTGTTGTGCATCTGATGACATCATCAGATTTATTACTTCTTTCTTTAGAACCCTGCACACTTAGAAACTTTTCGTTAGGGTGCCATTTTTGGTTTCATCCTTTGTTATCATCAAAATCAAGGAATCTGTTGTAGAACAATTTTGTTCTTACAATCTCCCCCTTTTTTATGATGACAAAACAACTTAAAATAGCAGATGAAACATGAAATAAATAAGATCAGATAGACAGAAGCTCCCCCTGAGTTAGTGCTAGGGAGTTCAGAAGTTCTTACCAGAGCTTTCCAAGTAATGAGATTTCTGAAAACTTTCTGCAATTTCTTAAATTTAATGTTAGAGCTATTTAATCAGAGCTATTTTTATCAGAGCTATTTCTACAATTGTTGCAGAGTGCTTAAGGTTTTTAGACAATTTTCATCAGAGCTATTTAATGATTTCTCCCCCTTTTTGTCAGAATCAAAAAGACATAGAAAATAAATAATTGAAGAGAAAAACAAAACATTGTATTAAAATATAGCAGAAACGAAAACCAAGAGAACACAAGACATCAGAGTCAGCAAAACAAGAAAGCAAAAACAAGAAGGCAAGCAAAACATAAAATCCTAAGTGCCTAAGGGTTCTGAGGCAATTTCTGCAAGATCATGGCAAGCATCTTCTGGATGTTCTCATTGACCGTATCTTGCTTGTCCATTCTGTCTCGGAGGATATTCTGATCTTCCTTAAGGTCCTTCAAAGTCTGAAGAATCATGGGAACAGCAGTTGAAGACTCCCCCTGAGTCAGAGCCTGCTGGGCTTCAGCTTCTGCAGCAGCTTGAGCTTCTGCATCTGCCAGAGCCTTAGCTTCAGCTTCTTGTTGCCTTAGGATTTCTGCTTCTTTTGCCAGTCTTTCTTCCTCTAGTCTTTTTGCTTCTTCTTCAGCTTCCTTAGCCAACCTTTCTTCCTCAAGCCTTCTGGCTTCAGCCTCTCTAGCTAATCTCTCCTGGAGTCTTTCCTCAGCATCTCTGATGTAGCCATTTCTAACTTGTTCAGAGACACTCTTCAGCCTATAAGACTCAGAGGTCATCCAACTAATGACTCTGTTCCAGTGTGTCCTAGCAGACTTAGGATCATCACTGACTTCAGAGTTGTTAGCCAGAGACTTGATCTTCTGGATTGAAGCTTCTGCTACCTGCCTGATGGCTTCCTCAAGGGTAGGTATGGTAAGTTCAGGTTCAGGTTCAGGTGAATGAGGTGGAGAGTTTGGAGGGCTAAGATTTAGAGTTTGAGGTTTAGATTCTGCTTCTGGTTGAAGTTCAGAATCTGCTTCTGGTTGAAGACTGGGGGATGAAGCATAAAGAGGATTTAGGTCTAATGGGTCAGAGTCTGGTCCAGGTACAGCGGGAATAATTGGTGGGGTGATATTAGAGGTGTAAGGATCAGATGGTTGAATTTCAGAGGGTAGAGTTGTTGTTTGTTGTGGAGGAAGTGAAGTTTGGAGGGGTGAGGTTACTTCAGATTGTGTTAAAGTTTGTTGTTGAGAGGCAAATCTGTTGGCATAGAGAGTGGCTATGGTTGGGGATTCAGGATCAGAAAAATCAGGGTCAGAAGAGAGGGAAACATGAGGAGGTGATTCAGGTTCAGAGGATGAAGAAGAAGAAGAAGTGCTTAGGTGAGTTTGTGCAGGTTTAGAGGGAGGAATGAAAGTTCTGACTATGTTTAGAACTGGTGTAGGTTGGGAGGTTCTGGTGATTGAGGGTGGGATTTCAGAGGTAGTATATAAGGGAGGTGTTGTGAGAGGATGAGAAGAAGCCATCATAGGTACAGAAGTAGCAAGAGGAATAGACATACCAGAAGAAGAAGTTTGCAAAGGAGCAGGAGATTTGGTTCCAGAAGATTCTCCAAGTCTGGCTTTCTTTGCTTTCCTTGCCTCAGCAGCTATCTGTTTCTCAGAGACACCTCTCTTGTATCTGACTAGATCTTCTACTGAATCCAGACAGTCGTCGAGACTGAAATCAGAAATATCAACACCCTCATCCAGACGATCCTGAAGGTAGATAGCAATGGCACTCTTGGGTTCATTCTTGAAGAACCTGGCAAGACCATGAGGCATCTTCCTCTGATCTTTTAGAGACTCCCAGGATGTATCCAGAGTGGGCTTGACTCTAATCTCTTTGATGATTCCCATGCTTTTGAGGTTTCTGGCATTTAAAGGCTTCCCAGTTTCTATAGCCAGATCATTCATCAGCTTCGCCTTCTCCAGTTGGTCAACCAAACCATGCTCAATGAAGACATCAGAAAGCAACCTTCCCAGAGGGATGTAAGACCTTGGCTTCATATTGTTTCTGGTTTCTTTGACAGAATCCCTCAGATATCTGAAAAGGAGAACAGGGAGGTTGATCTGGATACCCTTCTGAATACAGTATAAAATGCACTTTTGATCAGCATTTATGTAATCAGAGGAGTTGGAGGCTGGGCGATGGTGAATAGTACCCAGAATGATTTTTAGCCACACTCGGAGGTTCTGGTGTAGCTCTTTGTTCTTAGAGGGGTTTCCTTCAACATTTGGTTTGAATATTGTTGGGTTGATAACTTCAGTGATGCGTTTTGACCTAGGAGTAATGTTGTAGATCCTTTTTCCTCCACTTTGCTCCATATTCAACAGGGAAGCAATAGACGCTTCTGTGATAACTATCTTCACTCCCAAAACAAATGAGACAATGAATTGGTCATCTGCATCAGCATGTCTCCAGAACTCTTTGACCAAAAGAGGGTAGATTGGACCATACAACCTTTGAAAATAGTTCTCCCACCCTTGTTGACGTAGTTCTCCAGTTAGATCAACGCCATTTCTTTTTAGGTTGTCAAAATCAACCAAAGATTCACACAAAACATCCGAACCTTCAAAGGGAGTTGAAAGGTTTATGTGGCGTTCTCGGTCAAGAATGTGGGGTTCTTGATAAACAGGGGTTATGGTGACGCCGGTAACAGTAGGAGTTTGAGTGTTTGAGGTTTGGGGATTAGAACTGGATTCCATCTGTTGAGAGAAGTTAAAAACTTCTTGTTGTTGAGCATCCATGAAGAAGAAAAAGATGAAGATTGAAGAACTTGCAGAGAATGCTTTGAGAGAGGGTTTAGGGTTTTAGAGTGAGTGAGAGTGATAAGTGTGAAATGTGAGAGAAAGTGTTTATATACTTTAAGTAAAACACATGCAAAACGACACCTCAGAATGCGTTAGACACAACACTCAAAATAGCACGCTTGGGGGGAAAAATGATTACAGCTAATAAATGAATGTCTAATCCCAACAGTACGCACACTGCTCTAGGAGATTTCAAACGTTCTGACCTTTGATTTCTATTGACAGCTGTCTAGAAGTTCTAGGGTTAGACATTTAATGCTCCACGTGTTGATGTATCTGATCTTCAGGAATACCAAAGGATTGGTTTCTGAAGATTTCTAACTCAGATATCTTCTTAACTTGTAGAAGTATCAGAGTCAGAGGCAGAAGTATATTTGTTTTTATCAGAGTCTCATTTTACATGTTCAGAGCCAAATTTTACTCAGGGCAATTTTTAATGTTCAGATTTTCTAATATAAAAAGAAATCTATCTTCAGCTAGAGGCTTAGTAAATATATCTGCCCATTGATGTTCTGTATCAATGAACTTCAATGTTACTATCCCTTTCTGAACATAGTCTCTGATAAAATGATGTTTTATTTCTATGTGTTTGGCTCTGGAATGTAGAATAGGATTCTTACTTAAACAAATAGCAGCAGTATTATCACAAAAGATAGGAATGTTACTCTCAAATATCTGAAGATCTTCTAGCTGATGCTTCATCCAGAGCATCTGAGTTGTGCACAGTGATGTTGAGATGTATTCTGCTTCTGCAGTTGATAGAGCAATAGTTGACTGTCTTTTGCTAGCCCAGGAGATTAGATTGTTTCCCAGAAGCTGGCAATTTCCAGAAGTACTTTTTCGTTCTATTCTATCTCCTGCGTAGTCTGCATCACAGTAACCAGAAAGTCTATACTCTGATGTTTTCTCGTACATCAGGCCCAGGTTAGGAGTTCCTTTCAGATACTTAAGAATTCTCTTAACAGCTGTTAAATGAGATTCTCTAGGATCTGATTGGAATCTGGCACAAAGACAGACGCTAAAGAGAATATCAGGACGAGTAGCAGTCAGATAGAGAAGAGAGCCTATCATACCTCGATAGAGCTTCTGACAAACCTTGTTGCTTACCTCTTCCTTTTCCAGAATGCAAGTTGGGTGCATGGGAGTCTTTGCAGAGTTGCATTCAGACATGTCAAACTTCTTCAGAACGTCTTTAATGTATTTACTTTGATGGACGTACGTGACTTCTGGAGTTTGATTAATTTGAATTCCCAGAAAGAACTTTAGTTCTTGCATTAGACTCATTTCAAATTCTGCCTGCATTAACTTAGAAAATTCTTGGCAAACAGAGATATTAGCAGAACCAAAAATAATATCATCAACATAAATTTGGCATATCATGAGATCATTATTAAGGTTTTTGCAGAAGAGTGTAGAATCAACTTTCCCTCTGATAAAATTTTGTTCCAGAAGAAAATTGCTTAAGCGTTCATACCAAGCTCTGGGAGCTTGTTTAAGTCCATATAAGGATTTCTTAAGTTTAAAGACATGTTCTGGAAAATTTAAGTTTTCAAAGCCTGGAGGTTGATTGACATACACTTCTTCTGAAATATAACCATTAAGAAATGCACTCTTGACATCCATTTGGTATAATTTGATAGAATAATTAATAGCAAAAGATACAAGAAGACGAATAGATTCTAACCTCGCGACTGGAGCAAAAGTTTCGTTATAATCAATACCTTCTTGTTGACTATAACCTTGAGCTACCAGTCGTGCTTTGTTTCTGACAACTTCTCCTTTCTCGTTCAACTTGTTTCTGAAAACCCATCTGGTTCCAATGACATGAGTGCCTCTGGGTTTAGGAACGAGATCCCAGACATCATTCTTGGAGAATTGATCTAACTCTTCTTGCATAGCTGCCACCCAATCGTTATCTTGAAGAGCTTCATCACAGGACGTAGGCTCAATCAGAGACACTAGTCCCAGAGGAATATCTTCAGAAGTTCTGAAGGTAGATCTGGTTCTAACAGGTTCATCTTTGTTTCCCAAAATCAACTCTTCAGATACGTTAATGCGACTTTTGACTTTCCTCGGAATTTCTGGAGATTTAATTTCTTCAGAGTCTTGAGTGACAGTTGCTTCTGGAGTTTTCTCAGATTCTACCAGAGTGATCTCTAAATCTGCAAACTTTTCAACTAGCTTTGACTTTTCAGGGTCAAGCTTATCATCAAATCTAACATGAATTGATTCCTCCACAATTTTGGTTTCTGTGTTGTATACTCTGTAGCCTTTAGAGCGTTCTGAGTATCCTAACATAATACCTTTCTGTGCTTTGGAATCAAACTTGTTCAGATGTTCTTTAGTATTTAATATAAAGCAAATGCATCCAAAAGGATGAAAATATGAGATGTTGGGTTTTCTTCCCTTACACAGTTCATAGGGAGTCTTTTCTAGAATAGGTCTTATAGAGATTCTATTCTGAATATAACACGCTGTATTTACAGCTTCTGTCCAAAAGTGCTTTGCTACATTGGTTTCATTGATCATGGTTCTGGCCATCTCTTGGAGTGTCCTATTCTTCCTCTCTACAACTCCATTTTGTTGTGGAGTTCTAGGGCAGGAGAAATCATGGGATATTCCATTAGAATCAAATAATTCTTCAAAATCTTTGTTTTCAAATTCTCCACCATGATCACTTCTGACTCTAACAATTTTGGAGTCAAATTCTTTTTGCACTTTAGAACAGAAACTGGTGAATACAGAGTGAGACTCACTCTTGTGCTTTAGGAATTTTACCCATGTCCAGCGGCTGTAATCATCAACGATTACTAGTCCATACTTCTTTCCATTGACTGATGCTGTTTTCACAGGGCCAAATAAGTCAATGTGAAGAAGCTCCAGAGGCTTAGAGGTAGAAACAACATTTTTCTTTTTAAAAGATGTTTTTGAAAACTTTCCTTTCTGACAAGCTTCACACAGAGCATCTGAAGAAAACTTCAGTTTAGGTAAGCCTCTGACTAACTCAAGTTTAGTTAGCTGAGAAAGTTTTCTCATGCTAATGTGGCCTAAGCGTCTATGCCATACCCATTGCTCTTTGTGAACTGACATTAAACATTTAACATTTTGATCTTTTAAATCAGAAAGATTTATTTTATAAATGTTGTTTTTCCTCTTGCCTGTGAAAAGGACAGAGCCATCGTTCTGATTAATGGCTTTACATGTTTTTTGATTAAAGATTACATCATAACCGTTATCACTTAATTGACTTATGGATAACAAGTTATGCATTAATCCTTCTACATAAAGAACATCAGATATAGAGGGAAGAGTACCATTACCAATAGTTCCGGAGCCTCTGATCCTTCCTTTCTGATCTCCTCCGAAGCCTACAAATCCAGCGTCTTTAAGTTCCAAGCTTTGGAACATAGACTTTCTTCCCGTCATATGTCGCGAGCATCCAGAGTCCAGGTACCATGACTGGTGTCTGAACTTTGCTGCATAGGATATCTGCAACATAGATAATCTTATCTTTCGGTACCCAGAATCTCTTGGGTCCTTTTAGATTAGTCTTCCCAGAGTTTCTTATAACTTTGGGTCTTCTAGCATTCTTAAATTTTGTTCTTGTGTGTGTGTGTAATGATATGAAAACGGAGATTTAAGCTGGTTACTGGTAGAGGTTTTATTTTCCTCAGAATCATACCCAATTCCCCTTTTATTATTCTGACTTACTCCATAAATCATGGATGCCATAATACTCCTATCTATCCCATTCTTCAGAAATTGTTGAAAGGCTTCTTCATATTTATAAATAATTTCATTTGAAGTTTGTGGTGCTTGAGACAACGTTTCTTCTAATTCTAAGCTTTTTGTTTTAGCTCCATCTCTTTCTATTGTTAGAGATCTGATAGTATCATCTCGTGCTAGAATTGTTATCTCAAGTCTACTACATACTTCAGATTTTGCTTTAAGAAGGCCTTTAATGTCTTTAACTTTTTGTTTTAATTTCTGAAGAGAGGTAAGAGTTTCTGATAAACATGATTCTAAGTCAGATCTAGAAAGTTCAGAAAATACCTCTTCAGATTCTTCATCTGAGCTGCTGGATGTGGTAGCCATAAGAGCTACGTTGGCCTGTTCATCAGAGTCAGATTCTGATGATTCGGATTCACTATCGTCCCAGGTGGCCATTAATCCCTTCTTTGTTCTGAAGGTATTTTTCTTGAAGCTTTCTTTCTTAGAGTTATCTTTCTTCAGCTTGGGGCATTCATTTCTGTAATGACCTGTTTCTTTACATTCAAAACAGGTAATATCTTTGTTAGATTTACCTTTTGAAGTTGACTCTGATCGATCCCCTCTGGGTCTTGATCTTCTGAAGTTGTTGTTGTTCCTCTTTTTCCAGAGTTGCTTAACTCTTCTGGTTAGTAGGGACAGTTCTTCTTCATCATCAGAGTCTTCAGGTTCAGAGTCATCAGTGTCTGCAGTTTCTGCTTGAAGGGCTTTGGTTCTGTCTGACTTCCGTCTTTCAGGTCTGGACTTCAGCGCCACTGACTTATTCTTTTTCTGAGGCTCATCCTCCTCTAGTTCTATCTCATGGCTTCTGAGAGAACTAACAAGTTCTTCAAGGCTGATATTGTTCAGATCCTTTGATAACTTCAGAGCAGTAACCATTGGTCTCCATTTCTTTGGCAGACTTCTGACAATCTTCTTAACATGATCTGCAGTCGTGTATCCTTTGTCTAGCACTTTAAGACCTGCAATAAGAGTTTGGAATCTGGAAAACATAGCTTCTATAGCTTCGTCATCTTCCATCTTGAAGGCTTCATATTTCTGGATCAGCGCCAGAGCCTTCGTCTCCTTGACTTGGGAATTTCCTTCATGGGTCATCTTCAGAGAGTCAAGTATATCTTTGGCAGTCTCTCTGTTGGTGATCTTTTCATATTCATTGTATGATATAGCATTTAGAAGTATTGTTCTGGCCTTGTGGTGATTTTTGAAAACACGTTTCTGATCTTCTGACATTTTGCTTCTGGGAACTTCAGCTCCATTTAAGACTGGAGGTTTGTATCCATCTGTGACAATGTCCCAGAGGTCAGCATCATAACCCAGAAAGAAACTTTCGATTCTGTCCTTCCAGTAATCAAACTTTTCTCCATCAAAAACAGGAGGTTTAGCATTGTAAGAATCTCTTTCATTTGAGTGAGCCATTTGTTTTTCTCGCACTGGATCTCTCTACACGGTTAAGTGTTTGATTTGAAAATCAATAACAGAGCCGGAGCTCTGATACCAATTGAAGGTGAGAAAAACAAGAAAGGGGGGGTTTGAATTGTTTGAAAAATAAGCGCTTTTCCAAAAAGAAAATCACACAATGATTTTATACTGGTTCGCTTATAACACAAAGCTACTCCAGTCCACCCGGCCAAGGTGATTTCGCCTTCAACAAGGACTTAATCCACTAATCTTGAAAGATTACAAACAACACCTAAGAGAGAAGAAAATCTCTTAGTCTTCTCAAGTCTACAGACTACACAGAGTCACTTGAGGAAATCAAACAAATAAAAGATACAAGATATGTAATCTAGAGTGCTTCTAAGAAAGCAAGTATTACAAACTTAAGAACAGATTTTTCACTTAATAAGCAAAAGCTTAGTGAAATTCTTTGAGAGCAAAGATGATTTTCTTGAGCGTGAAATAATTCAGTATAGTTTTGGCTAGTTGATTTCTGCTTACTGAATGTTGATTGCATCTCTATTTATATATGATTTGAAGTAGAGTTGAATCTGGTGGATATTAAACTGAGTTTACTCCATCACTTAAATAGCTTCTGCAGTTTAACTTTTCATTTTTGAAGTGACTACTTACCACAAGTAGTATCTTCTCTCTTGGAAGTGGAGATCAACGTCTCTTTCTCTGTTTAGGAAGTCTATTTGAAAATCTTTACTTGACTTGAACGTTACTTCTTCATGATTAGCAAATCCATAATCAGAGTATTTGTGTTTCTGGAGAATCTTGGAATCTTGCTTCTGATGTTGATCTCTTGAGAGTTCAGATGGCGCTGATAACGTTTCTCCAGAATCAGAGCTTCTAGACTTTACTTCATGTTCAGATGCTTCTGATACTTTGCAGTTTTGTCCAGAGTCAGAGTTTCTTGAACGAGATTCCACTTCAGATGCTTCTGATACTTGAGAATTTGTATCTGATCTTGTTGTGCATCTGATGACATCATCAGATTTATTACTTCTTTCTTTAGAACCCCGCACACTTAGAAACTTTTCGTTAGGGTGCCATTTTTGGTTTCATCCTTTGTTATCATCAAAATCAAGGAATCTGTTGTAGAACAATTTTGTTCTTACAATAAGAAGATATGGCATTTGCATCCCCTTCTCTCCTCTTCTGTCCCTGAATGAACGACTTCTTCACCCCTGATGAGGATCCACCTCCACTCTGGCTCTGATAGGTCTTTAGGTAATTCTCCACCCTTTCTCCAGTAGAGACCACATCAGCAAAGTTGGAAGCATTGCACCCCACCAGACGCTCCAGATAAGGTCCAGGCAGCGTATTCATGAACATGTTGGCCATTTCCTTTTCCAACATAGGAGGTTGAACACGGGAAGCTGTATCCCTCCAGCGTTGAGCGTATTCCCTGAAGCACTCATTGCTTTTAAGAGACAGATTCTGAAGTTGAGTTCTGTCCGGAGCCATGTCTGCATTATACTGATACTGCTTCACGAAAGCCTCTGCCAAATCCCTCCAGCAACGGATGTGGGCTCTGTCCAGCCTCATATACCATTCTAAGGATGCCCCAGCTAGGCTATCCTGGAAGAAGTACATAAGTAGCTTCTCGTCATCAGAGTATGCAACCATTTTACGGAAATGGGCTTGCACGTGAGTTTTGGGGCAAGAGCTGCCATGGTATTTGTCAAATATCGGGACCTTGAATTTCGGTGGCACTCTCACACCTGGGACCAGCCCCAAGTCAGCAACATCTACTCCCAGAAGATTCTGTCCTTCCACTGCTTTCAACCTCTCTTCCAATCTTCTAAACATGGGGTCCATGCCAAAGTCTTCCTGAAGCAAGGGGAACTGATCATCCTGACCATCCTGAATGGGTTGTTGATCTAGGTTGACATGCGGGATCGGGATAGGCCCCGGTCCATTGGGACCATTAGCCTCTCCAGCTGGAGGATCAGCCAACGTCTCCGGTTGAGTAATAGGGGGATCCCTCTGTACCAACAATCTAAGCTCCTGCTGTCCTTGAGCCACCCTTTGAACCAAATCCATGAATTGATTCATGCGAATCTTCATCTCGGTGAGCTCTGCTTGTACACCTTCCATTGCTCTCTGTTGATTCCTTCGGGTACCGTATCGGTGAATGCCTAAGTCAGCTATCCTGCTGATGGAACACCAAACAATTGAGAACACATTGGCGGTACCTGTTATGCAAGACATGCGGATGACTATGCAAATGCAATGACATGTTTATCAATTCCAAAAGGCATTCTACCCCCTTGATTCCAGTCTCACATTTGATGAACAGTGTAAGAAGAAAACCCTGACTAGAATCAAGAAGAAGATGTAAACCCCCTAGAATAGATAAACATGTGTTGAATGATATGAATGCAAAATGATGATGTAATGCAGTGACATGGGAATGCAGTGATGTGTATCTGCTTGAACATCTGTCAGGTTGCACTGTCTGAAGAGAAACCCACTGAAGAATATAATACAAGATCAAAGCTCGGCTCCAGAAAACTGGGTTGGTTGGAGGTTAAGGTTTCCTGAATTTAGCCCGCCCCTCACTGGTAGGTTCTATGAACAGAAGTTCGTCAACTTCAGCCCTTCAGTCGCGAATAATACGTTTACCACTGAAGGTTTGGCATTATTACGGGATAAAAGACCTCCACTGACTCCCCTCAACAGGACATCCTAAAGCAAGTTCCCAGTCTCGGGGTCCTCGGATTGATCAGCGAGAATGCGCCCACCAGAGCTAACATAATCACGTCTCGGAGGAGAGGCCTCGACTGAGTTCTCGGGAAATAGTCACCAGAGTCGACGATTTCTAAAGGAACATCATGTCGTTACGGAACATCCATAGGACATAATATATCCAAAAGAAACCTCATCTGGGTGTGGTTCTTCACGAACGACTTAACGTAGCAACATGCCACGCAAGCCTCATGATTATCCACTCTAAAACCTGTGTGTGCACTCAAGCCTGGGTAATGGGCTTATCTCTCGTAGAACATCCCATCCCAACAAACAAACAACAGCTCCAACAGATACAGCAGATGAATGCAAGCAAGTAAGTAAATAAATGTACAAAAGCATGAACACCCAATGAACAAGAAATCACAAAAGCTAGGAGGGACTCGCTTAGGGAAGATGGACCAGCAAGAGGTTAACTTCTTGGTCCCCAGCAGAGTCGCCAGCTGTCGCAACCTGAAAAATACAGTGCACGAAAAAACAACCGTCGAAAGAAAAAGACAGAAGAGTCGCCGCCGTGCGTTATTTATCCCAAAGGAGGGAAAGGAAACGCTCGAAGTAAACCTGAAAAAGGAAAGGACAAGACGGGGTCTCGCAACTAAATCTTGGGTTCGGGAGTCGGTTATGCGAAGGGAAGGTATTAGCACACCTACGCATCCATAGTACTCTACGGGATCCATTTTTGTGGTTTTTGTCTAAGGGGTATGGGTTTACCTAATGTGTTTATTTACTAAAAAAGGTTAAGAGAAATGACTCGCGCGGATGTCGCATCCACTGCATACGTATCTCATCTGAATATGAGAATCAGAGTCTTCGTAGCTCGGCTGACCTATGGGTTGGGGGATGTGTGCTCGCTAAGACATCGCGTCTTATGCCTACGTATCTCATCTGGAATGAGAATCAGAGCAAGCCGTAGTTCGGCTAACTACGGGGTTGTGGATTGGGTTTTGGACGAACGACGTTACTACGCAATCTACCGGATGCTCGACCTTTGGAGACTTACTCACATGTAGTAGAAGGAGTAAACGTGTTGCTAGGAGAAGAAAAATCAATGAAGGGTTAGGGTTTGGGAACGCTCATGCAAAAGGGTAATGAGGATAAGACCTCATAGCTCTTAACCCTGGACATAGGAACCTGCATAAAGTAAACACAAAAACATTGCCTCCTATCGAGGTCTTCCAACTAGGAAAGCAGTAAAATGCGGGAAAAATGTAAAAGTACCACACGGATAAAGATCCGAGGTAACAGCAATTAAAGGAACGATAAACCCTGAGATCCTTCCAAGCTAACATCATCAAAGAAAGTGGGTCAGTACAGATAATCGGAATGAACCTCCAGGGGGTATCCCACAAATAAAGTGGGAAACCACGCAAGTTATCCCTGCAAACGTCATGTGAGCCCTCACAAAAAAAAAACTTAACAAACAGGTTAGAGAAACAAAATAGGGTAACCAAGAGTTTCCCCTAAATCAAAATGTAACCATATGAATAATTCCATCAAAATTCACAAAAGGCTCACAAAAAGCAACCAAGGGTAGGAGGCCTAAACCTCTTGTCAAATACATGCATCAAAAGGATATCAAATTCACCCATAATACCTCATATATTCAGAAAATTCAAATTGAAGGCATAAAGATGATGGATATAGGGCAAACCTGATTGGAGAGCTTGATTGAAATTGAGTTGCACCCGTGAGGTTTACAAAACAATCTTTAGGGTTTATGTGAGGCAGAGGTGATTCTGTGCAGTTGAGTTCCCTTCAGGGTTTGGAGGTTGCTCTGAACTCTGTTAGTTCTTCTCTCACTATCTTTTTCCTCAGGGTTTTGTTCCAAGGAAACCTCAGAGTATTTTGCTTCTCCCCTTTTCTCAAGTTAAGCCTTGGTATTTATAAACTGAATTCCATGGCTTTGTGGGCTCAAATGAGAGAGACCCAAGTCCAAAAAAATTTTGTTATATTTTATTTATTTATTTAATTAATTTTATTTATTTATTTATTTTTAACTTTTTTTTTTTTTTAAGTTTCTTGGATCTAATTCTGATTGACATGATGAAATGCAATGTATCTAATGTTAAATGACCTAAAAATGAATGCATGCATGAGGTGTAAAGCGTATGCTTCCAGGAAAAATGAAGGGTAAATTTTGGGGTATTACAATATGGAGACATGCCTGGTCTGGATACTGATATCGTGCAACATTTCTTGCCTTTGAAGCCTGAGTGCGTGCCTATGAAGCAGAAGCTCAGAAGAACTCATCCTGATATGGCAGTGAAGATCAAAGAGGAAGTTCAGAAGCAAATTGATGCGGGGTTCCTGGTGACTTCTACATATCCTCAATGGATGGCCAATATTGTGCCCGTGCCTAAGAAAGATGGAAAAGTCCGAATGTGTGTGGACTATAGAGACTTGAATAAAGCTAGTCCGAAAGATGATTTCCCTCTACCACACATTGATATATTGGTAGATAATACAACTAAATTCAATGTCTTCTCGTTTATGGACGGATTTTCCGGATATAATCAGATCAAGATGGCACCCGAGGATATGGAGAAGACAACATTCATCACACCTTGGGGAACATTCTGTTATCGAGTGATGCCCTTCGGTTTGAAGAACGTCGGAGCCACGTATCAAAGAGCTATGACTACCTTGTTTCATGATATGATGCACAAGGAGATTGAGGTATATGTTGATGATATGACTGCGAAGTCGAGAATGGAATTTGAACATGTAGAGCACTTGTTAAAGCTTTTTCAGCGTTTAAGGAAGTATAAGCTTCGTCTGAATCCTAACAAGTGTACATTTGGAGTCCGTTCCGGTAAGTTATTGGGCTTTATTGTCAGCGAGAGAGGTTTTGAGGTTGATCCCACCAAGGTCAAAGCAATACAAGAGATGCTTGCGCCCAAAACTGAGAAGCAAGTCCGAGGTTTTCTTGGCCGCTTGAATTGTATCTCCAGATTCATATCCCACATGACTGCCACATGTGCGCCGATATTCAAGCTCCTCCGGAAAGATCAGTCTCATGATTGGACCGAGGATTGCCAAAAAGCCTTTGACAGTATCAAAGAGTATTTGTTTGAACCCCGATTCTGTCTCCACCTGTGGAAGGGAGACCATTGATTATGTATCTAACAATTCTTGAAGACTCAATGGGTTGTGTCCTTGGTCAGCAAGATGAATCGGGAAAGAAAGAATATGCCATATACTACTTGAGTAAGAAATTCACCGAGTGTCAGTCTTGATACTCGATGCTTGAGAAAACATGTTGTGCTTTGGCTTAGGCTGCTAAGCGCTTACGCCAGTATATGTTGAATCATACGACTTGGTTGATATCCAAAATGGATCCAATCAAGTATATCTTTGAGAAGACTTCTTTAATTGGGAGGATTTCCCGTTGGCAGATGTTGTTATCTGAGTATGACATTGAGTATCGAGCTCAGAAAGCTATTAAACATAATATCTTGGCTGACCCCTTGGCACATCAACCAAATGAGGATTATCAGTCAGTTTAGTATGACTTCCCAAATGAGGAGATTCTGTATTTGAAAATGAAAGACTGTGATGAGCATACGCTGGATGAAGGGTCAGAGCCTGGTTCTCGTTGGAGCATGGTGTTTGATGGCGCTGTGAATCAATATGGAAATGGTATTGGGGCGGTGATTATTACTCCTCAGGGCACACATTTTCCTTTTACAGCAAGGCTAACTTTCAAATGCACGAATAATATGGCTGAGTATGAGGCCTGTATCATGGGATTGGAAGAATGTATTGATCTTAGGATAAAGCATCTCGATGTTTATGGTGATTCGGCCCTTATTGTTAATCAGATTAAGGGTGAATGGGAGACGAATCAGCCTGGCCTCATCCCATACAGAGATTATGCGAGGAGGATTTCAACGTTCTTTACTGAGGTTGATTTCCATCATATTCCTCGAGATGAGAATCACATGGCAGATGCACTTGCCACACTTGCTTCTATGATTGTGGTTAGACTCTGGAATGAAGTTCCCAATATCACTGTGATGCGCTTGGACAGACCAGCTCATGTATTTGCAGTAGAGGAGGTGCAAGACGATAAGCCATGGTATTATGATATCAAGTGCTTTCTTCAGAGCCAGATTTACCCGCCTGGGGCATCTGTGAAATATAGAAAGACTTTGAGAAGATTATCAGGCAGTTTCTACCTTAATGGAGATGTGCTTTATAAGAGAAACTTTGACAGGGTTCTGCTCAGAGGCATGGATAGACACGAAGCAGACCTGTTAATGACTGAGGTCCATGAGGGTTCATTTGGTACTCATTCCAATGGACATGACATGGCTAGAAAGATGTTGAGAGCAGGCTACTATTGGCTGACAATGGAGTCTGACTGCTGCAAATATGTGAAGAAATGCCACAAGTGTCAGATCTATGCGGATAAGATTCATATTCCCCCGACACTTCTGAATGTGATTTCATCACCATGGCCTTTCTCCATGTGGGGAATTGACATGATTGGCATGATAGAGCCGAAAGCGTCTAACGGTCACAAATTTATTCTCGTAGGAATTGATTACTTCACCAAGTGGGTTGAAGCAGCGTCATATGCAAACGTGACCAGGCAGGTGGTTGTGAAGTTTATCAAGAATCAACTCATATGTCGTTATGGTGTGCCAGACAAGATCATTACTGATAATGGATCTAACCTGAACAACAAGATGATGAAAGAGCTGCGTAGCAAGTTCAAGATTGCACATCATAATTCTTCTCCTTATAGACCCAAGATGAATGGGGTTGTTGAGGTTGCTAATAAGAATATCAAGAAGATTGTCCAGAAGATGGTTGTTACGTACAAAGATTGGCATGAGATGTTGCCATTTGCCTTGCATGGGTATCGTACATCTGTCCGCACTTCAACAGGGGAAACCCCTTTCTCTCTTGTTTACGACATGGAGGTTGTTCTCCCAGTAGAGGTGGAGATCCCATCAATGAGAGTCTTGGTGGAAGCCAAGTTGACCGATGTTGAATGGGTTCATAGTCGTTATGGCCAACTGAATCTGATAGAAGAGAAGAGATTGACTGCCATGTGCCATGGTCAGTTATATCAGCAAAGGATGTAGAAAGCCTTTGATAAGAAGGTCAAGCTTCGTGTGTTCCGAGAAGGTGATCTTGTGCTCAAGAAAGTCTTGTCTTTCACGCCCGATTCCAGGGGCAAGTGGACTCCAAATTATGAAGGTCCATATGTTGTCAAGAGAGCCTTTTCAGGCGGTGCTTTGATACTTACAACTATGGATGGGGAGGATTTCGCTCGTCCTGTGAATTCAGATGCAGTCAAGAAATACTTCGCCTAAAAATAAAAACAGAATAGCTCGCTAAGTTGAAAACTCGAAAGGGCGGCTTAGGCAAAAATGAGCGTCTCGGTGGATTGAAAACCCGAAAGGGCGATCCAGGCAAAAGTTAGAGATATAATTTTTTTTATGTATCCCGCTAGATTGAGTACCTCACCCTGGGGCAATCTAGGCAAAAATTAGGGATTTGGCAAGTAACTGCATCCTGACAAGACTTTGTTCTACAAGCTGTCGTCTGTCAAAGATTCTCACTCAGTCATCGTCAGCTGAAGCTTCAAGTACATCGGATTCAGAGTTGGTAGAGAAATGGTCATTATGTTCAATGTAGCCCTTTTCCAATATATATCACCAATTTCAAATTTGTAAAGATCTATGGAGTCTTGCCATTTGCGGACTACCATTCCATCAAATAAATTTGAGCCTTTATCCAAATCTTTGCACTCTTATTTGTTTCTATTCAACAAATGTTTTGCATGTTTTAATTGAGAAATATCATTGTTTTAAATAAAGTTTTCATAAATTGTTTTTAAACAAAGTGAACATTCACAATGACGAAAGGATACTTGGGACGTCTTCAGGGCTCTCCCAAAGATGGTATGATTCCCAACAGGGTAAAACATTTATTCATATTCCCAGCATGCTTGTATCCTCTTCTTTTTGCCTTTCAGGTTGTTTCCTCAGTTGGCACAGAAGAAAGTTATACTCCCACCAAATCCCAGGAGGTTTGGGAGTTCTGAGTATGATCTCAATCTTCTAGATCCACATTGAGTCTGGATTTAGCATTTGTGTTATCAATTATATGGTTGTCATCCCTTATGTGGATGGACCTAAAATCCCTTATAGATTGATAAATTGAATATGCTAATTTTTCTGAAGGAGTCAGTTTCCCTTCACTTCAAGTAAGAATTTCCCCTCAGAGTAAGCAAGATATCCCTGACATAAGTGGAGTATTCATCAAACTTGGTTTGTAGCTTCTCCTCTGTGGACCAGTCTACTTTGATCTCCAACAATCTTGCTCCTCAACCATCCTCAGCAGGGTTAATCCCACTCTTACTCACCAGTATGGTCACCATCAGGGTATCTCCGGCAGTTGGCTACAGGTAATCCTTGATTCGGTCGTCAGCGGTGTTTTCCTAGTGGAATTGTCTAACTAGAGCCCGTTTGTGGTTTCCTCCCAAGCAGAGTGGTTGTTGAAGATGTTTATCTTTCCTTCAGCGGAGTAATGTCCCTTCCTCCTCAGTAGATGTGATTTCTTCAGTAGTGCAATATCTATGGTGACACTGGAACCTTCTGATTGGTGGTTGTTCCCCATAGAGTTTCATCTTCCCCTCTGATAATTTCCCCAGTAAAGTTGATTCTACGGCGGATTTTATCTGTGTGTTGATCCTGTCCCCGGGTAGAGTGACTGATTCTCCTTACATATAGAGATATTTGTTTCCTGGTATCTCTTGTCCCCATCAGATTGGATGTCCTCCCGTAGGCCTGGCTTTCTCTCTCGAGATGTATTACTGGATGTTTGTCCATTTTTTTTGGACCTGTTTGTGTTAGATATGTCTATTTTGTCAGCATTCATCATACATAAACCACACATATATGCATAATTTTTAACATTCAAATATTCATGTCGCATTATTTGCCATAAATACCTTTGTTTGTTGTCTCCTGCTATTCGGTGATACATATTTCACCAAGCAGATGTTTGTGTCTGATCTCCCCGTGTAGAGTCAGTCCCATAAGCAGAAAGTGTTTATCCTTTCCTCCATATTCCCCACTGAGTTATGTCCTCGTGGATGATTGTTGTTTCTGTTTCCTCCCAACACATATATTGGTATGGAGTTCCCCCTGAGTTACATCCTCATAGGGATGAGTCTTGTTTCATCGTGCCTCTCTAGTTTGTTCCTAGATTGGCTTCTTGCGATTTTCCCTACACTTCCCCGTAATTTAGATGAATGATTGCTCAGTAACCAGTAATTGTCCATCTTTTCCCCGGTGGAGTTTGTGGTCTTCTACCCTCATACCAGTAGTTGTAAACCCTATTTTATCCCCTTGCAGAGTTAACCTTATTTTTGTGCATCCTAACCGATGACGGTTACTCTTCCGTGGTTTTCTACCCAGTATCCGGTAGATGTAATCCCCTCTTCGACGGTTATCTTTATCCAATATTCGGTATTGATATTTGTTTGTTAGTGTTTAGAGTGTCGGGGTTTGTTATCGTCTCCACATGGATTGTGAGATATCGTCGCCGTTCGACAGTTGTTAAGTTCTTAACTCTTAGTAACAATGGGGGTTTTGGTTTTAGGTCACAGTAGCTTGCATAAAAAGTAAGAAATTGCGGTAAAAGTTTTGGTTTTTCTATTTGAGAAAGATTGTCAAAGTTAGGGTTCGACGATCACTTTGCATGCATATGTTCGATCAACAAAACTCATAAACTCCTTTAGATGTTAAATACATTCACAAAGTCCTCCCAATGTGTTTATCTCTAACACACATTGTGGGTTTTCCCATTTTGATCCATTGTTGATCTCTCACACAATCTATCAAAATGACAACTTTTAGGTTTAACTTTATGGTGAACAAAATCATTCATTACTATCTCTAGCTAACAAACAAGATTGGATGAAAACCTAGGTAAAGAGTTGGAAAACATCTCTCGATCATAAACCAACACAAAGAGTTATCAATAAAACAAAGTTTTCACCATATATTCATCATCAAAGAGTTTACAAATGAAGATCATCCCATGTACACACAAAGCTTATGATCATCTACATCTAACCTTGACAAAATGAAGGACTTAGCTACTCATTTTCATGGTAGCTTGTACAACAAGTTTCGGTTGAAGGTTGATCAATATCCGAGTCGAAGAATCGAGATTGGATGGGAATCCACCTTCTTTTTGTGGAATATTGTTAAGAGATGAAGAAATATGAGAAAAATGAGTTTCTAGGTTACAAAAAATATGATCCCAAGAAATGCTGAAAAATATCTAAGTTCTAAAGTTGTGTCCTTTCCAAAAAGTAGCCCCTGCTATAGTACTGGTTCCTGAGCACAATTATAGCATTCAGATATTCATGTTGCATACTTTGCCATATATCTTTTCTTGTTATCTCCTGCTATTGGTGTGAAATGTTCTTCCCCAAGCAGATGTTTGTGTCTGATCTCTCCATTTAGAGTCAGCCTCATAGGCAAAAAGTATCTATCTTTCCTTCTTTATTCCTCATTGAGTTATGTCCTCATGGATGATTATTGTTTCAGTTTCCTCCCCAATTGTGTACCTGGATGGAATTACTCCCCTGAGTTATATCCTCATCGGGTTGAGTCTTGTTTTGTTATGTCACTCTAGTTTGTTCCTAGATTGACTCCTTTCTCGTTATCCCCTGCAGTTCCCTGTGGTTTAGTTGTTCAATTGCTCAGTAACTAGTGATTGCTCATCCTTTTCCCCAGTGGACTCTGTGGCCTTCTACCCAGTAACCGGTGGTTGTAAGTCCTATTTCTTTGGTTTTCTACCCAGTAACCGGTAGATGTAATCCCCTCTTTGTTGGTTATCTTTAGCCAGTAACCGGTATTGATATTCCTTCGTTTTTGAGTATACCACCCATTAACCGGTGATATATCTCTTGGATAATTGCCCTTATCAAGCATTTTTCCCTGCGAGTCATCTTTCATTTTACCCTTGTTTGGTAATGATTGTTTCTCCTTTTGATTGGTCATCATTTTATACCCAATACCCGATATCCCGATGTCGTTTCTTTCCAGTCGATTTAGCCTTTATTAACCTAGTAACCAGTTGTAAATAATCTTCCATGCGAGTATGTTATCTACGTTCTGACGGTAAAAGATAATATATCTCATGCGCTCTCCAGTCGAAGTCTTTTTTTTCCCCGATTGAGTAAGATTCGTATTTCCTTGTGGAATCGAATGCCCATCCTGTAAGTCGAGTTCGCTTTTTTTTAGCCCTCCTTTCGGATGATGAGTGTCTTGGATTTGTTCCCAATTCACACCTGGTTGGTCACCTATTATATGCCCAGTAACCGGTATCCCTGGTGTTCCTTCCCTTTGCTCCCTATTATGACTTTTTGTCCCCTGTGAAGTCAGATTTTCCTGAGTTGAGATGTGCCTTTTGAAGTCCTCCTCAGATGTTTCGGATGATTGATATCTCTCACCCTTATACCGGTCTTAGATACTCTTTCTCCCTGAGCATGTTGATTCCCTCACCCAGTAGCCGGTGTTTTGATAACATGTCTCTCTTTGAGTTTATTACCCAGTAACCGGTAATATCTCGTTGTTTCTTCCTCAGCTGAGTTTGATTTTTAATTATTTTTGTGACTTCATTTAATATTTTTTGTGAATTATTTGGTTTTTAATAGTTTTTAATTCATTTTAAATAGTTTTTGATATTTGAAAAATCCAAAAATATTTTCTTAACACATATGGATCATGATAAGTCAATGAAAAATAGTCTCATCAATTTATTAATTGATTTGAGATTTTAATTCATTTGTGTTATTTTTCATTGTTTTTAATTGTAATAAAATTGTTTCTGATTTCAAAAATTATTTAAAAATTTTGTCAAAGCTTGTTTGACCATGTTAGACCTATGATAATTTAATTGGACTTGTTCAAGTTGATTTGAATTGAATTTGAGGTTTGACCATATTTTGTTTATTTTATTTTTGCATTTATTTTTAATTCAAAAATACAAAAAAAAATATGTTTGACTTATTGACTTGTGATCTTCATTTCTCTTCTGTTTGAGATTGGTTGATGATGATTTGATTCACTTTTGACCAATTGTGTTTGATATTTGATTTCTCTTTTTATCCCTTTCATCTTTATCCCATTTCTTCTTTTATTTTTGGCCAATGAGTTAATTTCTTATGGTTGGTCTTGACATATGAGAGGTTTAACCTTCTTTGATCCAAATCAAACTCAACTTGATCCAAGATCAAGTGAGTTGCTTTGTGTCCAAGATAGGTTACTTCTTGGTCAAGCAAAAAATCTAAAGTCCATACAAGGCCTTTCTCTTTTCTTTTGGCATGGCAAGTTGTAGGAGCTTGGCTTACTAGTCATGATCTCTAACTTGTGTTTATTTTCCTATAGTTTTATTGACTGGCCTCAGATAGGTGTGACTACTACATTAGTCCATTTACGATTGCTTAACATAGCGCTAAATTGTCTTATGAAAAACTAACATAACCATACTAACTACTAACTTTAATTAGAGCATTTAATTTCTTGCAATTTACTTTAATGCACTTTACTTCTTGCTCATTTATTCATATTGCTTTTTCCTTTGCTCACTTGAGCACGTATTTTATGTTTATGTGATTTTCCTTTTGCTCATTTGAGCTCATTATTGTATATAAATATATTGTTGTCTTGTGGTTGTTTTGTCTTTGTTTGTGTGAACCCAATGCAAAAAATGAGAAAGGACTTAGAATTAGGACTTACATGCTTAAAGGAGTTCAAGAGCAACTAGGCCCCATGCCTTTAGAATGCTAAATTTGTTCAAGAGCATCTAGGCCTCATGCCTTTAGAAT
Organism: Lathyrus oleraceus; assembly: GCF_024323335.1. NCBI lineage: Eukaryota > Viridiplantae > Streptophyta > Magnoliopsida > Fabales > Fabaceae > Lathyrus > Lathyrus oleraceus. Next base: position 165,922,830 of record NC_066581.1, on the reverse strand, counting down.
GCTAAATCTCAAAGTTGACTTCAAAGGACTTCCTTTCCAAAACTCACTCTTTGTCCATTCCTCTTATTGTGTTGTGAACTTTTTTATGTTTGTTCTTGTGTGATAGGGATTCCATCTTGAGATAGTAAGAAGGACCATTGTCATGAGTATCCAAGTTAAGAGAGACAAGCCAAAAGGAGATCCTAGGAGCTTGAATCTATATTGTGTGATTTCTTGTTGTTTGCTAAGTCCAAAGGAAAGGAGCATCTTGAATCATCTTTATGATTTCAAGAAAAGGAACTCCAAGGGTTTTATCTCTTCTCTTATCTTTGTATGCTTTAGGACTAGCCCTTCTCTTCTTCTCCTCACTCTAACCCAAGCCAAACTCTTTTTGTGCAAACTTTGACTTTGTTTCAAATTAGAAACCTAGGCCTTATGCCTTTGACTTTTCAAAATATTTTCATTAATACTCATTGTGAATAAATCTTAATCCAACTTTGACTTCATTTTGTAAATAAATCTAACTTGTAAATACAACTCACTTCAAGTTGATTTTGTGGTTCCAATGGCCACCTTTGTTAAAAAAATTCGTAAACATCAGTCATAAGTTTGAGTTATCATAGTGGTTGATGTAAATCTCACCTCATCCTTAGTGGTTGGATTATAAGTCTTCCATGCATATTATAGGGTTAACCCCTCACTAGCATGTTGAAGCCTTCCTCACATGGTGGATTGTTGGTTTAGGTTGAGTTTTCTCCCTTTGATAACAGAAGACCTTAAGGCTTTTGGCAAATCAATTCACCAATCTTTGAGATTTCTACCCCAAACTACGAGGTTTTGATCCTATCTTTGTGATGGTATGTAGGCAATGGGTTTATGCATTCAAACAACAAAATTGTAAATATAATATATGAAGGAGAATTGCGATCCAAAACGCAGCGGAAATTAAAATTTTCTCCTTTAGAGATCCTTACGAATGGTCATGATCAGTGATAGAATATTTACCTCTTATGACGATTGAAACCTTTGGTGCAGATCTCTTGTGACGATCAAAACCTTTGATGCAGATCCACGGAGCGATCACGAACGTTGAACGATGACAACGTCTCTACTCAGTCCACACGAACGGATTCCTTCAATCTCAGTGCTAGCTGGTACGAATGAAGGCTTTGAGTGAGAGAGAAAACGAAATTAATGCAACCGCAATGAATGCTTCTGCACAAGGGTTCTATTTATAGAACCACTTGTGTGGGCTTCAAGCTAAAAGGCCCACTTAAGTGTATTTTGGCCCATATCTTATAATATGCCCAAAATCACTTAAGCCCATGGTACCTTACCATATTTTGTATTCTACTCAAGTACACCGTACCTTATGATGTTCTATAATTCACTTAAGGGCACCGTACCTTACGGTATTCCTTAGTTACTCTATCTCTCATCAATCCGTCCTTTGTGTGTGACCCTGTAGGTTTTCGTGACATTGGCAATTATATTAAATCACGCATTTAACATAATAAACAGTGAGCGGTATCTAGCAACACATCACTGCTACCCAAGACACAAAAATGTCATGTGATCTGACAAATCCTTCTGTGATAATACTTATGTGTATAATTACCCTTTTACCCTTATGTCTATATTGAACACAAGGCATAGACCGTGTCATCCTTGTCCAGTTCAATATTGGGCCCATAGACATTTATCCTATTATGCAGGATGGGCAAATTCCATCTAGGTCACTCATGTCCCTCAGCATGCTTCGTGGAGTACCCATCAACTGTCTTTATGGTTATCCAGTTACGGACAATGTTTGATCAGCAATAAAGCACTCGACTCTACATCTAGGGTCCATAGTGGTTTCAGGTCGAAGAGTGGTATACACCATTATCACCATGAGAATAACTTATGACACTTTGCATAACTTTCTATATAGTATTCTCATAGCGGGTCAATCCGGTATAAATATTACTCTTAACATGCATACCTACGTTTAAGACTTGATAACTCTTTATCCATGATCCATGAGATGTGATCATCAGTCTACAAACATAATAGTCTTAATGCTTTAATGTTATCCCACTTCACACTAAAGCTCGACTACGGATACTTTAAGAATAGTGTCCTTATGTTTAATGTGTTCTCATGATTAAGTCACACTTAATACATTAAACGGACTATCTATTCCAGGGACTTTATTAATCAACCATAATAAAGAAATGCCTTTTATAATTAATAAATAATTCGATACAAGTACCAAAAGGTATTAGCCTCTAGGGCTTACACCAACAATATATTCTCTTCTCATCCCTCCAATCTTTTGCACACATATTTTCACAAATACCAACCTACAACACACATTTGCAAAAAGAGGTTCTCTTAGAGTACTAAGGATGTTTTGGGTGCGTAAAACCTTCCCATTTCATAACCAACACCCTTACCTAGATCTCTGACATTTTTATTAGTTTTTGATTTGATAAAACTTCTTACTTGGCTTTTGTTCGCTTTTTAGCCTTTCCTTTGGATAAATAAAAGTGCGGTGGCGACTCAAATTGTATGTTTACTTTTTGTTTAGTCAATAAACCATAAGGTAACGAAATCCCCGCTACATATCCACTTGGCTAAAGCACAGAAGAAACACCAATCTGACATCTGGCAAAAACCTGCTTATGCAAATGATACATGAGATGCAATGCTTGATTGTTTTCATTTTCAAGGAACTTACTATATCATTTTCAAATATATGTATTTAAATAGCAATTGCAACAATTTTATATGACCAAAAATCTCTTTTTATTTATATAAATTGGAAGGATTATACTGAGTACAATTTTAGAAACCAAATGAAAAATACAAGAGAAAAGGAGACTAGTCATCCTAAGGATCCCTAACAACAATGTCAGAAGATCTAGCTGTAGGCGCGTATTTCCTTCGAATACGACAGATCTCGGTCTTAAAAGAAGCCTTCATCTGAGTCTTCTCGAGGAAAAGCTGGTCAACAATCTTCTTCCAAGCAACAGAAGGCTGAGTCATGCTAGAAGATGAAACATATGGCTCTCTCTGTCTCTTCATCACTCGGTCTTCAAGTAGCTCAATAAGTGCATCTTTGTCCTTAGACTCCAACTGCAACTCTTCATGCTTCTTGCTCAAAGCACGGAAATGCTTTTCCCACATGTCCTTCTCTTGCTTCATCTTGAAAAGTGCGTCTTCCAACTCCTCTACATCTTGGTTAGGGAGAGTTAATAGCTCAACCACAACCATAGACATAGGTCTTTCACAAGGATAAGGCATCTTCAACTCCAAAGCTCTCTTCTTCACCCAAAGATTGTAAGCTTCCAAAGCTACACAATTGCGCAGACCAAGCTCGTATCTTCCTTTCCTATGCACATTATGCCAAGCATGCATAATCTTCTGCTTCAAATGTTGGGGATCTTTACCCTCTTGATAGAAAAGACCTTCTAACAAAGTGTTATTAGGTTTGTCTCTCAAGAAGAACCCAAGTTGACGACAAGCCAAAGCAGGGTTGTAGTTAATTCCTCCTTGTTTACCAATGACATGAACATTAGAGAATTCACCATAACTATCAATAATCTCCAAACTACTCAAAGACGGATCATACCAAACTATATCATCATTAGTGAGAGACATAAGTCTCTGAGACCACCTTAGACATTGTTTGTTCTCCACAAAAGCAGGTGTCTGAGGCAAGTGTGAAATAAACCACTTGTACAAAAGAGGAATGCAACAGAATATCGTTCCCCCACCCTTAGAATTCCTTATATGCAAAGAGAAATACATATCACCCAATAAAGTAAGCACAGGATTCCCAATCAAGAAAAGTCTAATGGCGTTAACATCAACAAAACCGTCAATGTTAGGGAACAAAGCTAATCCATAAATGAGCAACACAAAGATAGCTTCAAAAGCGCCCACACTACCAGCTTGAGCAAAAGCAGTAGCTTCCTTGATGAGGAAATCAGATGATAACCCAAATAACCCTCCTTTCTTTACCCAATGAGCCTCTATCTCAGACTTCTTCAAGTGAAGAGCTTCAGCAATAAGATTAGATCGTGCAATCTCCTCCAATCCACTAAAAGGCACTCTACTAGAAACAGGTATCCCCAAAAGATGAGAATACTCCTCCAAGGTAGGCACAAGCTGAAAATCTGGAAAAGTGAAACAACGGTAGAGAGGATCATAGAACTGCACTAGTACACTCAAGAGTCCTTCAACCACATCAGCAGACAAGATGGACAAAAGTTATCCATGACGTTGCTTGAAGTCCAAGGGATCTAATACAAAAGACGCTAGCTTCCTTAACTCTTTCAACTATGGGCATCTGAAACTGTACTTTTTTGTGTTCCTTCGTCCATAGTCCATGGTCTGAAAATATTTGCAAATAATACCTCAGTTCCTTGAAATTTTCGTGTGATGAATGTTATGATGCGTATGAATGCATGAATGCAACAATCACAAATAAGGGATCACACACAAGGTAAACAAAGTTCAAGGGATGAATCAAGTCATTGTCAAGATCAATCATCCATTTTGAAGGATTATGGTTTACACCTTATCAACACCCAAGTTCCATTGATATTGACAAGACTTGATTGGATCAACCAAGAATCAAGGGTTTATTGCAAGTCACAAGCATGGAGTCTGGGTAAGAACCATCCCAAAGGAGTGAACTAAGGATAAATAACCTGTAGATCATGTTCTAAAAAGTTCCCAGAGTCTTAATTCCATCTATCGGATATTACAGGTTAAGATGACTGACTCATCGACCCATAATATTCTCAAGAGAAACTCGTCTGAGTGTAGTATCGCGTAACAATTGTTATCAAGTCTACACTTTAACAGTTTCCGCACTATGTCCTAAATAGGCCAAGAGTGGGTAAATTTTCTACGGTCCTCAGCTTCTCAGGCCCAAATTAGAGATAGTAATGCATAACCACAAATAGTTGTGTGACATTTCCAAATCCAAAAGAGTCTCCATTGAGCCGATGGATCTCAAGCCAACTTGTTATAGACTACTCCACACAAGTCGAACATGACTATACCACCCTCCTATCTTAATTTCACTCAAGTTCGGGTTAGAACTTATCTCACCACTCAGAGATCACCAAGCACATCAAACAGATTATATCACACATACATATATACAAACATCAAATATATACAAATATATACACACAAAAAGTAGGCTAAACCCACTGGAGACTAATCCCCAACAGATTCGCCACTTAATTTCTGTAGCGGTAAATTCATGATCATCAAGCTATGGATAAGCTAGAAATCAAATAACAAGAGTCGCCACCGCACTTTTATTGTTTCTAAGGTAAAAGGGAAAAAGTACAAACAAAATCTAAAAGTAAGAAGTTTTCAAATCAAAACTAATAAAAAGTCAGAAATTACAGGTAAGGGGTTTGGTTACACAGAGGGAAGGTATTAGCACCCAAAGTGTCCTAGGTACTCCTAGGGAGCCCTTTTTGTGTGCATATGTATTTGGTACAAAAATGATGTTTACAAACAAATAGAATGGGGGGATGAGAAAAGGATTCATTAATTATATTTTTGTGTTTGGCAAGACCTTTGGTCTTATGCCTACGTACCAACATAAAAATGAGGGATCAAAACCTCGTAGTTCGTGATACAAATTTCAAAATGGATGCATTGCTTTTAATAAAAATTAAGTTTGAAAGGCACAAAGGCCTAAAAATGGTTTGAATGAGTTAGCTCTTTTTGACTTTTTGAAAGTTTAACTCAAGTATAGTTAAATTTATTTACAAATTTGATTTAGTAAAAAAGTTTGAAAATGCAAGGGCATAAGGCCAAAGTTTCTATCTTTTTTGCAAATGTGGTCAAAGTTTAGAACAAAATAAGTTCAATCAAAGAAGGTTTTGAAAAAGGAGGGAGAGATTTTGAAATTAAAGAAATGGGGAGAAGATGAAGAGACTAATCCTATGTACAAAATTAAAAGTTTAGAGTTGAAAATATCTGACCAAATGGTTAGCAATCCAATAGACAAGAATGTCAATAGAAACCCAGAATTCCCTTGGACTTTTAGAATCAAGCAACACACAAATGTACAATTATATTATCTTGAAGAGAAAGGCATCAAATAAAGATGGCCACATCAAGACTTATCCATTCCATGATCTTCTTCAAGGTAGCCCATGTAACAGATAAATTCCACAAGTCACAGGTTCAAAATAACAGCTTCACAATGATCATGTTGTAGATGAACTTAGAGAGATCTTGAATGATATATCAGATGAAGTTTTAAATTGCAAGCACTTGGTTTCTCAATAAGTTGGCATTGGCCAAGTTCTTTATCATAGGAATGTTGCCTAAATTCTAAGTCCATTTGTCCAAAATCAAGTCAACAGTCCACACAAAAGTTTTTTAGGGTTTTTGTTGTTATTATGTACATTAATGGTCAAAGAACACACAAACAAACAAAGTATACACAAACAAAATATATCACACAATATTGTCCAAATGGACAAAGTGAAAATTGCATTAACATAAACAATTAGAATGATATGAACAATGGCAAATGTATAAAAGCTAGAATTAAATGACATTAAAGTAAAGGGCTTGAAATTAAAAGTTAGTAGTTAATAGGTTAGAAGTTAGTATTGTTTTGTTTTTGCTTTTCATTCTTAGACATTCTTTGGAGAACACTCAACCCACTTATCACAAGCATGGATCCTTGAACCAAGACATCTTCCAAAGGAAGGAAAAAAGGCCAAGTTTCCACACAATACCATGAAAGAGTGGAGACTTACAATCTCACTAACTAGAATTCTATGCCTTTTATGTCACAAATTTAGCGCTATGTTAAGCAATCGTAATTGGGCTTATGTAGAAGTCACAACTATTTGAGGTCGGACAATAGAATTTTGGTGTTAATGCATGTTAGAGACATAGTATTATGAACTATGCTCATGAAACATACCATACACAAAAAGAATATGCAAAAGGCGTGGCCTAATCTCATCCATACTCATGTTAATTTTTCAATCAACTAGCTTTAGGACTTTGAGATATCATAGGCCAAATGAGATGAATGCATAAAGAAGGGGAATGAGATGAAGAGGGAGGGGAATAGATGAAATCTCAAATTGATCAAAGGAGGACTTTTACCAAATTAATATCATTCATTCATTTTGGGAGATGGAATGTACATTCCATCAATCCCCAAATCCAATGATATTAACTTGACAAAGTCAAATCAACCTTGACCAAGGCCCAACGACAAGAATAAAACACCAACAAGTCATCACAATTGGTCAACAAAATTATTTGGCATTTATTCCAATTTAAAATACTAAAATAATACATTTAAATTAAATATGTTTTGTCAAATTCCTAAAACCTCATCAAAACACCAAATAAATGGCCATGAGATTTATCATAGGTCAAACAAGGTCAAAGGACCTTGGAGAGATTTTTTTAGAATTTTTAAGGACTTAAAAGTATTTTTAAACAATTAAAAACAAATGAAAAATCAATTAAATCATGCATGTCTTCCACAATGTCTCAAGATCATAGAAAACTTGACTCTAATCTAATATGTAACAGTATCAAGTCTCTAATCAACAGTGATGCCTCACTGAAAGTGAAACACACCATCGCTCATATTCGGGAGACATTCAACTACACAATCTCTTACAACAAGGCATGGATTTCAAAGAATAAGGCTATCGCTGCTATTTATGGAAACTGGGAGACTTCATACAACGACCTGCCGCAATGGTTGTTGGTCATGAAAACATTTCTACCAGGTACTATAATAGAACTCGAGACCCTTCCTATATTTTCAAATGAAGGGACTCAAATCAATGGTGCTAGAGTTTTTCACCGCCTTTTTTGGGCTTTCCAACCATGCATCAAGGGTTTTGCATTATGCAAACCGGTGGTTCAAGTAGATGGCACATGGTTATATGGAAAGTACAGGGGAACTTTGTTAATGGCTGTGGCACAAGACGGAAATAGGAACATATTTCCAATAGCTTTTGCATTGGTAGAGGGTGAAACCGGAGAAGCATGGAGTTTTTTCTTGAGAAATCTTAGAATGCATGGGATACCACAACCCAACCTATGTTTGATATCAGATCGACATGAGTCAATAAAGAGTGCCTATAATAACCCGGATAATGGCTGGAAACACCCTCCCTCCTCACACGTCTATTGCATCAGACATATAGCTCAAAATTTCATGAGGGAATTCAGAGACAAGGAACTTCGGAAAAAAATTATTAACATGGGTATCTTCCAAAAAATATCTTTGTTACCATATCTAACATTAACTTCTACATACTAATTTAGTTTTCCTTTTCATTTTCAGGGTATGCATTAAATGAGGCAACATATGAATACTAGAGGTGACAGATACGTAAGGTTAACATAGAAGCGTTAGAATGGGTAAACAATATTCCAAGAGAAAAATGGACGAGATCATTTGATGGAGGGAAACGTTGGGGTCATATGACTACCAACCTCACAGAATCGATGAACTCAGTTTTAAAATCCACACGCAACCTACCTATTACCGCTTTGGTAAAATCAACATATTATCAAATGGGCACACTATATGGGAAAAAAGGACATGATTGGACTAAAATATTGGGTTATGGCCAACTGTTCACTGAAAACTGCATGAAGGGAATTAAGGAGGAAGTAATCAAATCAAATAGCCACACAGTTATGCAATTTGATCGTGAGAGGTTCTGCTTCCTGGTCCAAGAAATTGTTCATCATAGTGACGGCAGACCGACTACCCATTACAACGTCGACCTTCAGAATCTTATGTGCGAGTGTGGAAGATTCCAAACGTTTCATGTCCCTTGCTCACATGTTATTGCAGCGTGTTGAAGAATAAGACAAGACTATTTTGTGCATATAACTGACGTGTTCAAAGTTGTAAACGTATTTAAGATCTACGAGGAAAGTTTCCTCGGGATCCCGACCGAAACAAGTTGGCCACAATATGAAGGTGACACGGTATGCCACAACGACCGCATGCGGAGAAACAAGATAGGTCGCCCAAACAGTTGTCGGATTAGAACTGAAATGGACAACGCTGAAAAAGAAAAAAGGAGGTGTGGTATTTGTCGAGAAATAGGACATATGCGTAGAAAATGTCCAACCAGGCCTGGCCCTTCTACTTAGTTATGTCTGAAGTTTTAGTATATTCAATCTTCATTATATTCCGTGTATTTCCTTTTTCCAACAACAAGTTCTATTAAGAGCGTAACATTATCTTCTACAACACAAGACAGATTACAACATAATAACAACTTCATCTAAAGATAAAAAACTACAACTATTCCAACACGTTATAACAACTAATCACTACATCACCTTTGATCATATTACCATTTTAAACGACAACAGCTAAGACAAGTGGATCTTCAACACCTCGACTAACTTCTCCACTATGCGCAGAAAACATACAAGTAACATCCAGATCATTTTCTACACGATCCCAATAATGCATGTATGTCCCATCTGGGCTAGCATCCGTAAGAGTTATGTAAGGACAATAATATTCAATTTTTGTAACACGTCGAATCGGACCACCCAATTGTCCAAAACTTCCGTTGATGGCAGAAATCAACTGCCTGAACTTCCATTGTGGATTCAAACAAACCCTAATCTGCTTATCTGTTTCAAAGAAAACAATGCAACACACAGACATCATTCACAACTAATATATTCATTTGTCATATGCTTCCAATATTTATAGGATACTTACTGGAAATAAAAAATAATACTAGACTATGGTTTAAGCGGGAAAAGTCTATATCAAAATATTATTTGGGCGGGAAAAAATAAATGTAACATTAAATATTTATACCAAATATTACAAAAAAAGCTATATAATTTCAAAATCTTAATTAATTATTATTAAATATTTTGCTAATAATATGTCACTATTTATTATTTATTTTAATTTTAGAACAATTTAATTTTAGAACAATTTATTTTTAATTATAATTATATACTTATTACAAATATTAATAAATTTATTTTTAATAAATTTATTGTAAGTATCATTAAAAATATTCATTTTTCTTTAAAAAAATTTAAAGTTTTCTTTTTTAAAATTAATTTCGAAATATTATGTCATATTAAATATTTATAAATATTACAAAAAAAATTAAATAATTTCGAAATTTTAATTAATTAATTATTATAAATAATAATTCTTAATTAGTATTATATATTTATTACAAATTATATATAAAAGGTAATATAACTAATTAATATTAAATAATTATGAAAAATATTAGTTAATTTTTTTTTAAAAAAATAATTTTATTTTTAATTAAATATAATATTATAATTAATTTTTTATATTAAAAATTCATTTTAATCATTTAAAATTTTTTCTGAAATTAAAAAATAAAAAAAATAATAATTTAATGCACACTTCATCCCAGATGGCGCACCCCAACTGTACCTCTGGGGGCGTCCGTCATCTAGGATGGAGGACCCTGAATAATAATAATATACTCTCACTACAGGACAAAAAAAGTGGCATATTGAAAAATTGTTTTCAGCAAGTGGCATTTTGAGAATATATTTTCATAGTTGTGGCATGCAGGTCAAATACTCTACCCATGGACCATTTAATTTGGAAAGATATAGTTCATATCTAACTAGGTTGGACAATTTTTAGTTTGTTCACAAATTCCATGGCATTTTCAATTACAGTTCAAAAAATGTTCAGGATGTATTAAATTTTTTTGTTTTTTTTTTCAGAAATACAGTTCAAAAAATTAAAAGGATGTCACGAATATTTGCCAAAGTCTACTCTTCCAGCAAATATTGATTGCTGCATAATCGGATTCAACCTACCATTGTGAGTTTAATCTACATTTCTACTTACAGAGTTATTGCCATCACAATTGTTATGCCATGTTTATAATGTATTTCCTCAAATTTGTTATGCCAAAGATTTGATGTTTCTTATGAAATTTCACACACTCATGTTTCATAACTGACTGTAGCAATATAGTTTTTCAATCACACTATTTTTGTCTGACAAAATCACATACTGAATGTAGCAATATAATTTGAACTTCCACTTGTCTATCGATTTATGACATCGTTTCTATGATAATACTATATGCATTTGTTTTATCATGGATCCAAAATATGCCATATCTGCTAAGAAAGCACGTGCACGAAGATTAACACTAATGAAAGAAAAATAATACAAACGTCCAATCTATTTAGAAGGCCCCTAGATGATATTACACCAGAATATGAACAAATGCTTAAACCACGCCATGGAAGTCTACCTAAAGCACTTGGGATTCCTTCGTTGGCAATGAATCTTACATCAAAAGTTGCAGTGCATTGTCAAGGTACACCACACTACAAAGAAAAGATCAATGATTACTCTCCAAACACACATGTGTACGTTTCTATAGCCAACTCTCATTTTTCAACTTCAATGATTTCAACTACATACATGTAGCTAACATTGATATCATCCAATGTTTTCTAGGTATTCTAACAATTACAAACCAAACAATGTTCAACATACAACATTAACGCCAAAGACACCCATCAATCCTATAATTCACACACTGGAACATGGTTTTCCATTCAACACACCGTCACTTCCTATTTTTACCCCAGCTGCTAGTTTGGACTTTAAGAGTGCAAATGAAGATGATTCAGACTATGACCCTTTCGCAGGTTTCTCTATACTTTTATATGTTTCTCCTTGAAGTATATGTTTCTCAAGTTTGAAATTAGTTTTCTAGCATCTCTCTTTTTAACAAACTTTTGAAGATACTTCATGTGTTACTAATTTAAAATATATACTTTAACTGCTATCATCTAATATTTACAGTTTCAATGCCAATTATAGTCCACATTTGCTTAGAATTAAATTTATGTATTTTATACTTTAACAGTATATTTGAAAGCCGTATATATTGGTGGGTCTTTCATATCTATGTTTTTTTATGTTTGAACAATGTTTAATGCAATGAGAAAAACTTCCTTCCTATAAAACACATATGTAGCTATTCAATCTGAAGATGATAGAAGTGGCTCTAAAGATGCCAATGGTGTCTCGCATATTCCCATGCCTCAACCATCAAAGGGTATTACTACATATATTATCCAACAATGTTATTTATACCTGCTAGCATTTTTATCAACTAACTTATTCTCTTGCTTTTATTCCTAGACTATTACGACATTGACGATCCCTTTATAGAATGTCAATATTGTCGAGCATTGTTGTGGAATCAAGAGAGGATGGGGAAACACAAGCATTCATCTAATCCTAAGTTTTCGTTGTCTTGGGGGAACGGAAAAATTGAAATAACATTTTTAAAAGAACCACCTGACATTTTAGCAAGTCTACTGTTTGATCATGATTCAATACATAGTCGAAAATTTCAATAATAAATCTGAGTCTACACGTGATGTTTTCCTTTACATCTCCTAGAGCCAAATTGGATAACAAGTACAACAACGGTTGTGGACCACCCACAATACGTATTCAAGGTCAAACATGTCATCAAATTGGTAGTTTGTTGCCACATGAAGGTCAACCACCAAAATTTGCACAACTATACATCTATGACACTGAAAATGAAATGAAAAACAGAATGAATGGTCTAAGGTAACTAACTCTATGTTCCATTTTTTTGTCACATTCCAATACCTCATATTGATTACCCTAAGGCCTATTTCTTTTTATGCATAAGTGAAGCTAGCGGAAATATACCCGAACGTATCACACGCTCGAATATACAACAGAGTCGCCATCAAACTTTATTTATTCCAAAAGGAAATGAAAAACATCAATAAAACACGGGGGAAAGAGATATGATGAGTAAGGAAGTCGATTATATAAGGGGAGGGTATTAGCATCCCAAACATCCATGGTACTCCATGGGAACCGTTTTAATTGTTCTCACTCGAATAGGTGTTATATCTAAAGTTACTCGCAAAAGAATGGAGAAAAAGAGAAGAAATAGATAAAGTGCTCAGTGAGGATTAGGGTCCTCATGCCTACGTATCCTCATAGTGCAATGAAGAATTTAGAGTTTCGTAGTTCAAGGAACTAGAGGTGGGAGATGAAAAGAATTATGATAAAGAGTATGGTCTAAACGAAAAGATTGTGTTTTGAACTCCAACAAGAGTGAAAAGATGAACCCGAGAGTAAGGTGACTATTACTAGTACGCGGGCTAGCAGGACTGCCGCTATAGGGTAATGCCGAAAAGACAAAGAAATAGGTGTTTGGGCACAGTCCCAAACATCTCTTGATTCACAAGGTGATGCAAGGAGGAGCACAAAGAGGTAGTGCATTTGGCTCAAATATGACTGATATATCACATGGAGTGAAAGAAGGTAGAGTATGAAGGTATCATGGAGATGAACGGAATGAGGTGACCAAAGTCACAGAATTGGATATTGGTGACAAGTGACTAGAGAAGTATTGTTTGAAATCGAAAGGTCAACGCGTATTGGAATCCATAAGAGAAATGAGATTCATACCATAGAGGGAAACAACTTTAACCGATATGTGGACTAGTAGGACTGTCACTATAAGGTGATTAGCCAAAGAAGAAGGAATTAAGTGTTTGGGTACAGTCCCAAACAACTCTAGGTAGAAATGTGGACTTTATGTTAGGCGTCCTAAAAGGGTGAATATGGAATTCCAAAGAAAGTGTACTTCGATGTCAAAGGAATAATGTGTCACTGGTGAACGATTTATGATCGAAGGTAGATAATGAATAGTGAAAGATATGAATGGTGCCCTAAGGCGGGAGGAGGAATAATTAGAAGTAAGCTCACCAAGGATTCACATCCTCGTGCCTTCGTATTCTCATCGTGCAATGAGAAAGTCAGAGCAATCGTAGTTCAGAATCACGAGAATAGAAAGAGAGACATACAGTGATGAAGAGTATGATTTGTACCAACAAAATGGTATCAAAAAGATATTTGTCCTAGCAACGGGGACTCACAAGACAAATCCAACTTCAGAGGTTAACTGCCATGAAACAAGGAGAGAGATGTATTTGTCTAAGCAACAGGGGGCTCACAAGACAAACACCAATTCAAGGAATGATTGCAGTACTGTAGTACAAGGAATAATGTATCATTGGATGGGGAACCAACAGTTCGAGATCAAATAAGAATAGTATTTTGGATCCAAGAAGGAGATATACTCTGAATCGGAGAGCAAGGTAGGCGTTTACCAGTATGTGGGCTAGTAAGTCCTCCACTGTAGGGTAAAGCCAAAAAGAAAGACTAAATTAAGTGTTTGGGCATTGTCCCAAACAAATCTCGATTTATGAGGTGGACAGTCGTTGAAACGTCCTAAAAGGACAGACAAGGAGTCCAAGGAGAAGTATGATTGATCTCAAAAAGATGGTATAATTGAATGAATGGAGAATGATTGATTGATGAATAGGGTAGATTGATAAATAAGGTAGCTCGTGAAGAAACTGGGTTCTCCTGCCTACGTATCTGTTGAATGTAATTTTAATTGTCGGGTTTTTGTTATCGTCTCCACAGGGATTGTGAGATATCACCGCCTTTCGACAGTTGTTTCAATTCTTAGCTTAAGGTAACAATGGGGTTTTGGTATTTGTCACGGTATCTTGCATAAAAGTGTAATAAAATGAGGTAAAAGTTTTGGTTTGAATATTTGAGAAATATTGCCAAAGTTAGGGTTCGACGATCACTTTGCATGTATATGTTCGATCAACAAAAATTATAAACTCCTTTAGATGATAAACTATTTCACAAAGTCCTCCCAATGTGTTTATCTCTAACACACATTGTGAGTTTTCCCATTTTGATCCATTATTTATCTCTAACACAATCTATCAAAATGACAACTTTTTGGTTCAACCTTATGGTGAAAAAAATCATTCATTACTATCTCTAGCTAACAAACACGATTGGATGAAAACCTAGGTTAAGAGTTGGTAAACATCTCTCGATCATAAACCAACACAAAGAGTTTTCAATAAGAACAAAGTTTTCACCATATATTCACCATTAAAGAGTTTACAAATGAAGATCCTTATATTTACACACAAAGCTAATGATCATCTACATCTAACCTTGACAAAATGAAGGACTTAGCTACTCATTTTCATGGTAGCTTGTTCGACAAGTTTCGGAAGAAGGTTGATCAACATCCGAGTCGAATAATCGAGATTGGATGGGAATCCACCTTCTTTTTGTGAAAGATTGTTAAGAGATGAAGAGAAAAGGTTTCTAGGTCACAAAAGATCCTTAGAGCAATGCTGGAAAATATCTAAAAAAGTACAAAAGTATGGAAGGTAAGGTAAGGTTCCAAAAAGTAGCCCTTGCTACTTATAGAGCTACTATTGAGTTGTCATGCTCGCTAGGCGAGCAGAATGGCTCGCCTAGCGAGCCCCTAAATGAGGCACCTGCGCCCAGAGAAACAACCATTGCCAGACTGTCATGTTCGCTAAGCGAACAAAACCTTCGCTAGGCGAAGGTGTTATACCCCAAAATTTACCCTTCATTTTTCCTGAAAAAAAAAACGAAAAAAAAAAACGAAAAAAAAAAGTTAAAAATAAATAAATAAAATATAACAAATTTTTTTGGACTTGGGTCTCCCTCATTTGAGCCCACTACCCACGAAAATCAGTCTATAAATACTGAAGTTTCAGTAGAGGAAAACACACTTGGAGTTACACTGGGAGATTCACTGGAGAAAGATTTTGAGAGAAGGAAACCTAGGAACTACTCTGCAGCGACCTTCAGGCAGCCCTGAGAAGTTCACTCCGCCTCACATAAACCCTAAAGATTGTTTTGTAAACCTCACGGGTGCAACTCAATTTCAATCAAGCTCTCCAATCAGGTTTGCCATATATCCATCACCTTTATGCCTTTAATTTGAATGCTCTAAATGTATGAGGTATTATGGGTGAATTTGATACCCTTTTGATGCATGTGTTTTACAAGAGGTTTAGGCCTCCTACCCTTTATTGCTTTTTGTGAGCTTTTTGTGAATTTTGATGGAATTATTCATGTGGTTACATTTTGATTTATGGGCAACCTTTGATTACCCTATTTTTTTTGTCTCTAACCTGTTTGTTGAGTTTTTGTGAGGGCTCACATGACTTTTGCAGGGATAACTTGCGTGGTTTTCCACTTTATTTGTGGGATACCCCCTGGAGGTTCATTCTGATTACCTGTACTGACCCACTTTTTTTTTATGATGTTAGCTTGGAAGGATCTCAGGGTTTATCGTTCCTTTAATTGCTGTAACTTCGGATCTTTATCCGTGTGGTAATTTTTTCCTTTTCTCGTACTTTATCGCTTTCTTAGCTGGAAGACCTCGATAGGAGGCAATGTTTGAGCCCCTTGGTGGCATTTTACTTTGAGATACATGTTTTGTGTTTTGTATTCATATCCCCACATGTAGCGCGGTTCCTTCGTCAAGGACTGCCTGTTTGCCCTCGAGCATCCCAAACCCTAAAACCCATAACACACGTTTACTCCTTCTACTACAGGCGAGTAAGTCTCCAAAGGTCGAGCATCCGGTAGATTGCATAGTGACGTCGTTCGTCCAAAACCCAATCCACAACCCCGTAGTTAGCCGAACTACGGCTTGCTCTGATTCTCATTCCAGATGAGATACGTAGGCATAAGACGCGATGTCTTAGCGAGCACACATCCCCCAACCCATAGGTCTGCCGAGCTACGAAGACTCTGATTCCAATATTCAGATGAGATACGTATGCAGTGGATGCGACATCCGCGCGAGTCATTTCTCTTAACCTTTTTAGTAAATAAACACATTAGGTAAACCCATAACCTTTAGACAAAAAAAACCACAAAAGTGGATCCCGTAGAGTACTACGGATGCGTAGGGGTGCTAATACCTTCCCTTCGCATAACTGACTCCCGAACCCAAGATTTGGTTGCGAGACCCCGTCTTGTCCTTTCCTTTTTCAGGTTTACTTCGAGCATTTCCTTTCCCTCCTTTGGGATGAATAACGCACGGTGGCGACTCTTCTGTCTTTTTCTTTCGCCGGTTGTTTTTTTCGCACACTGTATTTTTCAGGTTGCTACAGCTGGCGACTCTGCTGGGGACCAAGAAGTTGACCTCTTGCTGGTCCATCTTCCCTAAGCGAGTCCCTCCTAGCTTGTGTGATTTTCTTGTTTATTGGGTGTTCATGCTTTTGTACATTTATTTACTTACTTGCTTGCATTCATCTGCTGTATCTGTTGGAGCTGTTGTTTGTTTGTTGGGATGGGATGTTCTACGAGAGATAAGCCCATTACCCAGGCTTGAGTGTACACACAGGTTTTAGAGTGGATGATCATGAGGCTTGCGTGGCATGTTGCTACATTAAGTCGTTCGTGAAGAACCACATCCAGACGAGGTTTCTCTTGGATATATTATGTCCTACGGATGTTCCGTAACGACATGATGTTCCTTTAGAAATCGTCGACTCTGGTGACCATTTCCCGAGAACTCAGTCGAGGCCTCTCCTCCGAGACGTGATTATGTTAGCTCTGGTGGGCGCATTCTCGCTGATCAATCCGAGGACCCCGAGACTGGGAATTTGCTTTAGGATGTCCTGTTGAGGGGAGTCAGTGGAGGTTTTTTATCCCGTAATAATGCCAAACCTTCAGTGGTAAACGTATTATTCGCGACTGAAGGGTTGAAGTTGACGAACTTCTGTTCTTAGAACCTACCAGTGAGGGGCGGGCTAAATTCAGGAAACCTTAACCTCCAACCAACCCGGTTTTCTGGAGCAGAGCTTTGATCTTGTATTATATTCCTCAGTGGTTTTCTCTTCAGACAGTGCAACCCGACAGATGTTCAAGCAGATACAGCAATCCTGATTGACATACCACTGCACTGCATTCACATCATCACATCATTTGCATTCATATCATTTAACACATGTTTATCCATTTCAAGGGGGTTTACATCTTCTTCTTGATTCCAGTCGGAGTTTTTCTGGTTCTCTTAAGATGGATATTGGCAGAAAGAGACTTGTCGTCTACAAGTTTCCGGTGGTCTGTCTGGAGCCCATCCAACAGTTGATGCAGTTAATGGATCCTGGTTCTCTAGAAGGATTCCGAGAGGATTACGGTCTGATTCTAAGTTTCGTCACGGTTCTTTCCAAAGATCAACATGACGCCCTATTCACACTGCTACAGTTCTATGACCCTCCATTGAGGTGTTTCACATTCTCGGATTATATCTTGGTCCCTACTCTGGAGGAGATTGCCAGTTTTCTCAGAGTTCCTATCAGGTCACAATTATTGTTCTACAGTTCTGAGTTTCTGGCCGATCTCAGCATGGTTGCTTCAGCCACATATTTGGAGGAATCAGTCTGGAAGGCTAATATGTGTCAGAAGGGAGAAGTTAGTGGTTTTCATCTGAGTTTCTTACTGGGAGAAGCAAAATACTCTGAGGTTTCCTTGTAACAAAACCCTGAGGAAAAAGATAGTGAGAGAAGAACTAACAGAGTTCAGAGCAGCCTCCAAACCCTGAAGGGAACTCAACTGCACAGAATCACTTCTGCCTCACATAAACCCTAAAGATTGTTTTGTAAACCTCACGGGTGCAACTCAATTTCAATCAAGCTCTCCAATCAGCTTGGAGAGATCTCAGGGTTGCTAATCCTTTAATTGCTGTAACTTCGGATCTTTATCCGTGTGGATAGCTGACTCAGGCATTCACCGATACGGTACCCGAAGGAATCAACAGAGAGCGATGGAGAGCCTACAAGCAGAGCTCGCCGAGATGAAGATTCGCATGAATCAATTCATGGATTTGGTTCAAGGGGTGGCTCAAGGATAGCAGGAGCTTAGATTGTTGGTACAGAGGGATCCCCCTATTACTCAACCGGAGACGTTGGCTGATCCTCCAGCTGGAGAGGCTAATGGTCCCAATGGATCGGGGCCTATCCCGATCCCGCATGTCAACCTAGATCAACAACCCATTCAGGATGGTCAGGATGATCAGTTTCCCTTGCTTCAGGAAAGACTTTGGCATGGACCGCATGTTTAGAAGATTGGAAGAGAGGTTGAAAGCAGTGGAAGGACAGAATCTTCTGGAAGTAGATGTTGCTGACTTGGGGCTGGTCCCAGGTGTGAGAGTGCCACCGAAATTCAAGGTCCCGATATTTGACAAATACCATGGCAGCTCTTGCCCCAAAACTCACGTGCAAGCCTATTTCCGTAAAATGGTTACATACTCTGATGACGAGAAGCTACTTATGTACTTCTTCCAGGATAGCCTAGCTGGGGCATCCTTGGAATGGTATATGAGGCTGGACAGAGCCCACATCCGTTGCTGGAGGGATTTGGCAGAGGCTTTCGTGAAGCAGTATCAATATAATGCAGACATGGCTCCGGACAGAACTCAATTTCAGAATCTGTCTCTTAAAAGCAATGAGTGGTTCAGGGAATACGCTCAACGCTGGAGGGATACAGCTTCCCGTGTTCAGCCTCCTATGTTGGAAAAGGAAATGGCCAACATGTTCATGAATACGCTGCCTGGACCTTATCTGGAGCGTCTGGTGGGGTGCAATGCTTCCAACTTTGCTGATGCGGTCTCTACTGGAGAAAGGGTGGAGAATTACCTAAAGACCTATAAGAGCCAGAGTGGAGATGGATCCTCATCAGGGGTGAAGAAGCCGTTCATTCAGGGACAGAAGAGGAGAGAAGGGGATGCAAATGCCATATCTTCTTATCAGAACAGGGATAACCGGAGGAATAATTTTCAGAATTATCATCAGCAACCGTATGTTGCGGCTGTGACCATTCCAGCTGCAGTGCCACTACAACAACAACAATCACAACGTCAACCAGCTCAGTATCAACAGCAGCAGCAACCGGGTAACAGACCCGCTTATCAACAGAGGCAAAGGATGATGGACCGGCGTTTCGACACCCTTCCAATGTCGTACGCTCAGTTGCTTTCTAGTCTTCAACAACTACAACTTGTGCAACTGCGCACTCTGGCTCCTCCTGTTGGTAGACTTCCGATGGGTTACGACGCCAACGCTAGATGCAGCTTCCACTCTGGGGCCCCTGGCCACAATATTGAGAACTGCAAAGCTTTTAAGCACGTAGTTCAGGACCTCATAGATTCAAAGCCCATCGACCTTGCACCGGCTCCGAATGTCGTCAACAATCCCATGCCCCAACATGGTGGAGCCAACGTTAACATGGTTGAAGGAGAAGTCAAATTAGTCTCTGCGGTCAACAAAGAAGATGGGGATAGTGATTGTGACATTGACAACTGGGTACGTCCAAGGATCCCGGGTGAAGTCATCAACAATTGGTCTTCTGAAGAGATTATCCAAGTCACTCTTCTTGAAGAGTAATTTTCTTTGTTTATTCATGCATATCCAAGTCTTACGTTCCGCCCAGGGCGTAATGACTCATTGTAGGGCCCGTCTATGTGACACTTGCATTTTTATCATAAATAAAGGACGTCTTTTTGCATTCAAATATTTCGTTCCCTGTCTTTCTATTTTTGCAGTTTTTCAAAAAAAAAATGGCAATGTTTTGTTTAGTTTCCACTTTTTTTTCACACTCATAAGCACATACCATCACTCATGCAGATGCACATCACCGGATCCTATAGATAACGGTTCTGCTATGGCTCGCTTCGACTTTGAAAATCCAATCTTTCAAGCTGAAGAAGAGGGTGATGAAGACTGTGAACTCCTTGAAGAGCTTACCAGGTTATTAAAACAAGAGGAAAGGGTTATTCAAACGCATCAAGAGTCTGCTGAAGTGATTAATCTCGGCACCGAGGGCGCCAAGAGAGAAATCAAGATAGGGGCTTTAGAAGACAATGTGAAGAAGGGGTTGATTGAATTGCTGTAAGAATATATTGACATCTTCGCCTGGTCTTATCAGGACATGCCTGGGCTGGACACAGACATCGTGGTACACCGCTTGCCTCTCAAAGAAGGTTGTCCTCCGGTCAAGCAGAAGCTTAGAAGAACAAGACCAGAGATGGCTGTCAAGATAAAGAAAGAAGTGCAAAAGCAGTTGGATGCAGGGTTTCTAGCAGTCACCAATTATCCGCCATGGGTTGCAAACATCGTCCCATTACCTAAGAAGGATGGAAAGGTACGGATGTGTGTCGACTACCGGGATCTGAATAGAGCTAGCCCTAAAGATGATTTCCCATTACCTCACATCGACGTTTTGGTGGATAATACAGCTCAGTTCTCAGTATTCTCTTTCATGGATGGCTTTTCTGGCTATAACCAAATCAAGATGGCACCAGAGGACATGGAAAAGACAACTTTCATAACCCCATGGGGCACCTTCTGCTACAAGGTGATGCCGTTTGGTCTGAAAAATGCTGGAGCAACATATCAACGAGCTATGGTGACTCTGTTCCATGATATGATTCATCATGAAATCGAGGTTTATGTGGATGATATGATTGCCAAATCTCAGACAAAAGAAGAACATTTGGTGAATTTGCAGAAACTGTTTGAGCGTTTGAGGAAATTCAAACTGAGACTTAATCCGAACAAGTGCACTTTCGGGGTGAGATCGGGAAAATTGTTGGGTTTTATTGTTAGCGGAAAAGGGATTGAGGTGGATCCCGACAAAGTAAAAGCGATACAGGAAATGCCAGAGCCAAGAACAGAGAAGCAAGTCCGTAGTTTCTTAGGGAGGTTGAACTGCATTGCAAGGTTCATCTCTCACCTAACAACCACGTGTGAGCCAATTTTCAAATTGTTGAGGAAAGATCAGGCTATCAGGTGGAAGGAAGATTGTCAAAGGGCTTTCGAGAAGATAAAAGAGTATCTACAGAAACCTCCAATCCTTATACCTCCAGTTCCTGGGAGACCTCTGATAATGTACCTGTCAGTGATCGAGAACTCGATGGGGTGTGTATTGGGACAGCATGACGAGTCTGGTCGAAAAGAGCATGCCATATACTACCTTAGCAAAAAGTTTACCGACTGTGAAATCAAATATTCGCAGCTTGAGAAAACTTGTTGTGCTTTGGCCTGGGCTGCTCGCCGACTGAGACAGTATATGTTGAACCATACTACCTTGTTGATTTCTAAGATGGATCCAGTGAAGTACATCTTTGAGAAGCCGGCTCTCACCGGACGTGTTGCCCGTTGGCAGATGATTTTAACAGAGTATGATATCCAGTATACATCCCAGAAAGCCATCAAAGGGAGTATTCTGTCAGACTTTCTTGCTCAGCAGCCGATTGATGATTATGAGCCGATGAAGTTTGATTTTCCAGATGAAGACATCATGTTCCTCAAGATGAAAGACTGTGAAGAGCCAGTTGTTGAAGAGGGACCTGATCCAAACGAAAAGTGGACTTTGTTGTTTGATGGGGCTGTCAATGCTAGAGGAAGTGGAATTGGCGCTATCATTATTACTCCGAAAGGTGCCCACATGCCTTTCACCGCTGATTTGACTTTTGAGTGCACAAATAATGAAGCTGAGTACGAGGCCTGTATTTTGGGTATTGAGCAAGCCATTGATCTGAGAATCAAGACTCTGGACATCTTCGGAGATTCAGCTCTGGTGATCAATCAAGTAAATGGTGATTGGAATACTCTCCAACCCACTCTGGTCCCCTACAGAGATTACACGAGAAGACTGTTGACTTTCTTCACAACAGTAAAATTGTATCATATACCTCGTGATGAGAACCAGATGGCAGACGCACTTGCTACTCTATCCTCCATGATCAATGTAATTCGTTGGAACCATGCTCCCAGGATCGATGTGATGCGCCTTGACAGGGCCGCATATGTGTTTGCTGCTGAACTGGTAGTCGATGACAAGCCTTGGTATCACGATATCAAGTGCTTTCTGAAGAATCGAGAGTACCCTGCAGGGGTATCCAACAACGACAGGAAGACTTTGAGAAGATTGGCAGGAAGTTTCTTCTTGAACAAAGACAATGTGTTGTATAAGAGGAACTTCGACATGGTTTTGCTCAGATGCGTGGACAGACACGAGGCGGACATGTTAATGCAGGAGTTCATGAAGGTTCCTTCGGTAATCATGCCGGCGGACATGCAATGGCTAAGAAATTGTTGAGAGCGGGTTATTATTGGATGACCATGGAGTCAGATTGCTTCAAATATGCTCGGAAGTGTCATAAATGCCAGATTTATGCTGATAAGGTACATGTGCCGCCAAATCCTCTGAATGTGATGACTTCTCCGTGGCCGTTTGCTATGTGGGGCATTGACATGATTGGAAAGATTGAGCCGACTGCTTCCAATGGGCATCGCTTCATCCTTGTTGCCATCGACTATTTCACCAAGTGGGTCGAAGCAGCGTCGTTCACGAATGTCACCAGACATGTGGTTGCCCGTTTCATCAAGAAAGAAATCATTTGTCGCTATGGGATTCCCGAAAGAATCATTACTGATAATGGTTCTAATCTCAACAACAAAATGATGAAGGAGTTGTGTCAGAACTTCAACATTCAGCATCACAATTCTTCCCCTTACCGCCCTAAGATGAACGGCGCTGTTGAGGCGGCAAATAAGAACATAAAGAAGATTGTGCAGAAGATGGTCGTCACGTACAGAGATTGGCATGAGATGCTACCTTTCGCCTTGCATGGGTACCGCACTTCAGTACGTACATCGACCGGGGCAACCCCTTACTCCCTTGTGTATGGTATGGAAGCAGTCCTACCTGTCGAAGTGGAGATTCCTTCTCTAAGAGTCCTGTTGGATGTCAAGTTAGACGAAGCCGAATGGATTCGGACAAGGTTCAATGAGTTGAGTACTATCGAAGAGAAGCGAATGGCAGCCATTTGTCATGGGCAGTTGTATCAGAGTCGGATGAAGAGAGCCTTTGATCAGAAAGTGCGTCCTCGTTGTTTCCAAGTCGGAGATTTAGTGTTGAAAAGGATCCTTCCTCCTCAGACAGATCACAGGGGCAAGTGGACTCCTAACTATGATGGACCGTATATTGTCACCAAGGTTTTTGATGGTGGGGCCTTAATGCTTGCAACTATGGATGGTGAAAACTTCACTTCCCCTGTGAACTCAGACGCAGTAAAAAAATACTTCGCATAAAATAGACCCGCTGGACAGTAAAAAGAATAGTCCAGGCAAAAATGGGCATCCCGACGAACCAAGAAAATGAAAAGGTTCGGGCAAAAATTAGGGATTAAAAATGAAAAGATCGTACACCCGGTAAGTTGAAAACCTGAAAAGGCAACTTAGGCAAAAATGGGTATCCCGGTGGATTGAAAACCCGAAAAGGGCGATCCAGGCAAAAGTTAGGGATTAAGCGAATGACTGCATTCTGAGTTAGTTCTGAATCTCATCTCATGTCGATGACTGGAAATTTTCGAAAGGTAGGAAACAATCCAATCACCTTTTCAGAAGGCCGATCATCTGGAGGATCTTGAAGACGAGCAAGTCATAGCAGAATTGGAACCCAATAGAAATCCATTTCACATTGCCATTAGATTAATTTCTGTTTTTATCTTTTGTGCGATTACCTCTTTCCAGGGATTGCTTCCTGATGTAAATGCCTATTCAGAGGCCATTCAATCAATAAAATCATGTTATTCAGTATATCTCTGTTTTCATTTTCATTTTACTGTTTTGTTTGCAAAAATGACGTCCGAATTTTTGATAAACATTGCATCATGACACATAAGGGCTTTACAGGTACATGCTTAATAAACATTTAAAATTGCTGTAAATTTTAAGTGCTTTGGATCGTCTATTCAGAACAGATACCCTCGGGGCATTTCCTTAAAATCCCCTGCAGATGATCGTGAATATCTTCCCCAGTGAAGTCGCCAACAGACGAATCTGGTGTCTTATCCCTACAGAGCTGATCAGAGTGTTGGATTCTTCAATCCCCAGCAGGTTCTCACCACTGTACTACCCCAAGCGGTGGTTTCAGATTATACACTCCCCAGTAGAGTTGACAGTGCCAGACTATTTATCCCCAGCGGAGTTGACAGTGCCAGACTGTATCTTCCCAGCAGAAGTGGCTGCTCCTTAGAGTTCGAGGCCAGATCGATAATCCCAATGCCAGATCCATGGTTTCTTTCCTTGAAGCAGAACCTCGGTACCGTATCAGTGTTTGCTTCCCCTGCTGAGTCATCTCTCGCAGATCGTGGTTGCCAGAACCACTATCGCTTTCCCCAACAGCAGGTGTTCAGTGTCGTTCTCTCCCCAGTCAGAATCTCGGTATTTCGTCATTGCTAGAACACCGTGTGGCGGGTCATTTCCCCACAGAATTCTTTGCGATGTGCGTCTCCAACAGCCTTGCCAGGGTCCAGAAGATGGTGATCATTTCCCCAGCAGATCCCCTTGCCTCAGCTTGGCATTCTACCCAGCATTTCGCATCCCGCATGTAGAATCATATTGCATTGCATCCTCCCAAATCGCGTAGCATTTCCATTTTCATGGAGCATTACGCCATTGAAATATTCAAACATACGCATGTAAGCATAAAACATTCTCGGTATCCCAAGTGATAAGCTAGAAGCTATTTCTAGTACTCAGACTGAAGATTGTTCATGACCCACCTTGGTTATCCCTAGCAAGTGTCATTGGCCCATGCGTCGCCTCTATTTTCTTTCCATATTTCTGCCGATGCTGATAGGCATGAAGTATTTCCGATATTCAGATCGAAGTGGCGTTCAGGCCAATTTCCGATATTCAGATCGAAGTGGCGTTCAGGCCAATTTCCGATATTCAGATCGAAGTGGCGTTCAGGCCAGTTTCTGGTATTCAAATCGAAGTGGCGTTCAGGCCAATTTCCGATATTCAGATCGAAGTGGCGTTCAGGCCAGTTTCTGGTATTCAGACCGAAGTGGCATTCAGGCCAATTTTCCGATGTTCAGATCGAAGAAGTTTCCGACGTTCAGGTCGATGCAACTTGTGGCGTTCAGGCCAGTTTTCCGATGTCCAGATCGAAGAAGTTTTCGACGTTCAGGTCGATGCAACTTGTGGCATTCAGGCCAATTTTCCGATGTTCAGATCGAAGAAGTTTCCGACGTTCAGGTCGATGCAACTTGTGGCATTCAGGCCAGTTTTCCGATGTTCAGATCGAAGAAGTTTCCGACGTTCAGGTCGATGCAACTTGTGGCGTTCAGGCCAGTTTTCTGATGTCCGGATCGAAGAAGTTTCCGACGTTCAGGTCGATGCAACTTGTGGCGTTCAGGCCAATTTTCCGATGTTCAGATCGAAGAAGTTTCCGATGTTCAGGTCGACGCAACTTGTGGCATTCAGGCCAACCTCTCGGTGTTCAGACCGATATTAATAATCTCATATCTCCCGATGTTCAGATCGAAGTCATTTCCAGTATTCAGACTGATGAGCGGCATTCAGGCCATGGTTATTTCTGTGTTACCATTTATTTTGGTATCCAAGTTAACATTCTTTTTCGGTATTCAGACTGACTCTCACCGTACCAGACGGATTCTTCTTTCAAGACCACCTCTTTGCCGATTCTGACAGGCATTGTTACTTCACTTCACTTCAGTGCAAATTTTTGGGCTTTTATTGTATTCAATCCATTGATACCTCGAAAGTACGAAAGCAGCTGCCATCTTCTTTCCGGGTCTCCAGTTGATTGAATAGGGGCAGCTGTAATACCCCAAAATTTACCCTTCATTTTTCCTGGAAAAAAAAACGAAAAAAAAAAAACGAAAAAAAAAAGAGTTAAAAATAAATAAATAAATAAATAAAATATAACAAATTTTTTTGGACTTGGGTCTCCCTCATTTGAGCCCACTACTCACGAAAATCAGTCTATAAATACTGAAGTTTCAGTAGAGGAAAACACACTTGGAGTTACACTGGGAGATTCACTGGAGAAAGATTTTGAGAGAAGGAAACCTAGGAACTACTCTGCAGCGACCTTCAGGCAGCCCTGAGAAGTTCACTCCGCCTCACATAAACCCTAAAGATTGTTTTGTAAACCTCATGGGTGCAACTCAATTTCAATCAAGCTCTCCAATCAGGTTTGCCATATATCCATCACCTTTATGCCTTTAATTTGAATGCTCTAAATGTATGAGGTATTATGGGTGAATTTGATACCCTTTTGATGCATGTGTTTGACAAGAGGTTTAGGCCTCCCACCCTTGATTGCTTTTTGTGAGCTTTTTGTGAATTTTGATGGAATTATTCATGTGGTTACATTTTGATTTAGGGGCAACCTTTGATTACCCTATTTTTTTTGTCTCTAACCTGTTTGTTGAGTTTTTGTGAGGGCTCACATGACTTTTGCAGGGATAACTTGCGTGGTTTTCCACTTTATTTGTGGGATACCCCCTGGAGGTTCATTCTGATTACCTGTACTGACCCACTTTCTTTTGATGATGTTAGCTTGGAAGGATCTCAGGGTTTATCGTTCCTTTAATTGCTGTAACTTCGGATCTTTATCCGTGTGATAATTTTTTCCTTTTCTCGTACTTTATCGCTTTCTTAGCTGGAAGACCTCGATAGGAGGCAATGTTTGAGCCCCTTGGTGGCATTTTACTTTGAGATACATGTTTTGTGTTTTGTATTCATATCCCCACATTGAGCCCCTTCGTCAAATTTCTTGTGTCTTCATTTTCTATTATTTCATGCCTACTTCCTGCACAATAACACACAAATCAAAGGTACCAAGATTGTTTATCATTGTATTACATTTCATCTAAAACAAAGGTGGTTTCGAACACTTTAGCAAGGAAATGGAGTGAAAGATACCCATATTTGATAGCTCAAATAAGCACTTTTGGGTATCTAACAGTATCCTTATAGTGCAATAAAGAAATCAAAGATTTCGTAGTTCAGCCCACTAGGGTTGAAAGGAAGGTGATTAAAGGCAAAAGAATGATTGGACGATTGAATTGAAATGATTAGAATGGAAAGTGAGTAGACTTGACAGTTGTAGGATAATAATCACACTAAATTGTATGAGTAAAGGGGGATACGATAAGCAACGAGCCAAACGTCTTGAACCCAAAGATATCTAGAATGGGTGTAGGAAAGCTCCAGTCTCATTCCTTCTTTACTACTTAAGGCTCATGGCATGCAATTCTCATCATGGAGAAAGAATAATATTTGTTGTTGTTTCTTGTAATGATGAAGAGGGAAAGACTTGACAGTTGATTAATAGGAATCACACTAAAGTCTATGAATAAAGGCGAACACTTTGAATATTTGGGGCCTACGCCCCATACGCAAAGTCACTCTAGAAAAGGATAGGAGAGACTCCGTCTCGTCATTCCCTATTACTTAAGGCTCTTTTCGCATGATACTTATCTTAACTGACAAGTTGCTGGTGAAGAATCTTCATTGTTAATCATTGTGTTGATGTTGCCTTGTATGAAGAAGACTTGGTAGTTTAGTCGATTCGTATTGCACTAAAGTCTATGAATAAGGGCGAACGCTTTGAATATTTGGGGCCTATGCCCCATACGCAAAGTCACTCTAGACGAGGATAGGAGAGACTCCGTCTCGTCATTCCCTGTTACTTAAGGCTCGTTTCATACAATTTAAATCGTATTTACCAAGTGTTGACCTTTGATTTATGTTGTATAATCCGCTGCTTGGTGTGACTGAGGATGCCTTGATTAAAGATCTTAACTTGAGGCTTCGAGCTCCACAATTTAGAATAAAAGTATTATTAAGTGACCAAGGGTCTTTTGGTCACTCAATTTAGACGGTGGGATTATACAAGTTCAAAGGATTTAATTAATCAAATTTGCTTTTGATCAATTTAAATCGAACGGTTTGTAATGATTTAGGAAACTAGGTTAGTCTTAATCTAATGGTTAGAGTTAATCAAACTATCTTAAGGGTACATGTTATGGTTGATTAAAAATCTATATTAAAATCCTAGGGGAGCATGTGAATGTTGATCAAAATCTATGTTAATTCTATTCCTAAGGGAGCATGTGATGATTGTATGGATAAAATGACCAAAATGACCCCTAAAGGGTAAAATGGTATTTTCACGACATGTTCAATTATAAGTACAAATTAAATCTCTAATTAGCATATAATTAGAAAATTTCAAATGGATTAATTCCAAAAAATCCAAAATTAACCTATGTCTAGAAATTAACTACATTCCAAAATTAAAATCTAATTATTTCTAATTTCTATCTAATTAACTACATTGAAATCCAATTAGAAAATCAATACTAAAAACTATTTAATTCCAAGATTCTAGTAAAGGTCTAAATCTAGTTTAACCTAAATTTAATTTCTAAAACAATTAATAACATGGCCAAAACAAATATCAAAAGAAAAAACAATATAAAAATGCAATAAAAGAACAATGGGCCAAAGGGGTATGATTCTGGATTGTGGGTGTAAAGGAGAGTTCAGGCGTTGGGCCTTGGCTGAAAAGCCCATCTAGAAATGGCTTCAGGATGAGGTGTGTGGAATGCAAGTTGGGGTAAGATCTTGACCCATGGCGCATGGGCCTTCAAGGCAAACCCAATGTGAGATGGTTCTGACCCTGGGGGTGTGAATGGAAAACAGGGAGTTTCATTGGGCTAGGATGAGGCAAAGCCCAATTGCAACCAAACTGATTGAAAAATGAAGTCAATGTTTTTTGAATTCTTCAATGATGCGCTCCCCTCTCTGGTCAGTGCTCACTTTCCTGAAATGGAGCTCCTCTGTGGGCCACCGTGCCGACCGTCGCTCCCGGCGGCGGTGGCCACCAAAAGCCAAAATGGAGCCAACAAGATAACCTTCTGAATACACTCTTTCTAAATCCTACCTCAATTTTTACCAAAAGCTCTCCCATGATTCCAACCGGAACAAATTGTATCATGAACCCTAACTACTCAAACTCAAATTAAACTTTGGAAGTGTTGATTAAAAGCCCCTGGGATTGGGGATTTGGTTCCACTCCTCACATTTTACTGTCTATGCACGGAAAATGGAAGAAAATAAAGGATCAAGAACTCACCGTGACCGGAGGTTTCGCCGGAGTCAGGTAAGCTTTTCTATGCCCTCGCTTCTTCTTCTTCTCTCGATACTTCTACTTCTTCTTCTTCTGGATTTAAATTGGATCTTGAGGAGGCTTAAGAACAATATGTTTGAAGCTCTAATGGTGAGCTTTAACTGTTTTGGGAGAATGCGTATAGTGAGGGTGAGGGAAAGGATTCACAAATGGTGAGAGTGCAATGATTGCCAAAGGTGCAGAAATGAGAGAGGTGGTGTTAATTTATAGGGTTTAAGCTTGGATTGATATAGGTTAGGAGTTAGTTATGACTTAGGTTTGGAGTTAGCTTGGGAAACAGTTAGGATGAACTCAGTGATTTCAGTTAGTTAGCTCACTGAGTTAGAGGTTGGTGCAATTCTTAAGTTGGTTAATTGGTTTTTTTGAATGACTAGCTGCAGCAGGTTATTTTGAATGAATTATGTGGAATTGTTGTACTCGATGACCTACTGAAGTGGTAATGTCTTGTTTCAATTGCAGCTTGGTCATTTCCTCTTTGGTTTTTTTGTTAGGTCTGCTGGTTATTTCATGAAGTGTAACTTGAACTTCATATCTTGGTGACATTCTGTTTGATAGAATCAGGTTGAATCTGCTGCAATAACTGCCATGTTCCCCGTTGTACTGTAAGTTGCAGCTACATGGCTTCTTGCTTATGATGACCCTTATTGATATGCATGGCCACTAGTGGATTTTGCTTGTGAAAGTTGCAGGTTGTGTGCAGTTGCAGGTGATGCAAGAGTAGGCCATGTTTGTTGAACATTGGCTCAATAGTTCAGATGAATTGGTTTTCTTATTTTGATGTTGCATCCTTAGATTTGAGCCACAGGTAGCCTGCAGGTGAATAACCTTTACAAGCAAGTCAATGCCTTATTGATGGTGATTACCTGGTATGTGAATAAACTCCATGTTGGCTCATGCTTCTTGTACTGACCATGAGTATGTCCTTTTGGTTGACATACCCTTGTAGACAGTTTTGTTCTCTTTCATTTCCTTTGGTCTTGAGAAAAGGGAAACTTGATGGTTATGTACTGTCCATTATCTTGCAATTTTCCTCATGCTGGTTCCATGATAATTTAGGATGGTGGTATGGAGTTTCAAAGTCTGGTTCACACACTGCAAGATCTTGTTTACAGAAGTTGGTCTGCTCTTTATATTCTACTATCTCACTGCTAACAATGACTGAACCATTTGCATGATGATTATTGTTGTAAGATGCCCATTTAGCTTGCTATGTGTTTAGGTGGTTTGGTGTATCTCATGGGATATCTATCTTTGATTTAACAATGCTTTAGCATGTAACTTGTAGCATTACAACCATGGCCTTATGGTTCTATTTTGATCCTGTCTTGGTTGATGGATTTTTCTAGTAGGTTTGTGGATTCATGACCATCTACCATTCTGATTCTGCTTCAAGTCTTGTATTTTGGTATTCAAGTTGGAAGGCAAGGCTTTTGGGTATTTTGTTTTGGCTTATGGGGTGATGACATCACTGACTTGTAACTAGCTTCACTGCAGGGTGGTCTTAGGTCTAGAATGAGCAAGATATAGGGTTCCAGGCCATGGTGTGGTGAGCTGCAGACCTCATGCTATAGGTGTTTGATGCAGAATTTACAGCAGGTGTGGTTCTGCTTGGACTGATGTGTGCTGCTAGAAACTGAAGGGAACTGTAGGATGCATGTTTGGTGCTGCCTATCATTGGCTTGCTGCATGTTGCAGATGTGTTGCTCTTGTGCAAAATAGTTCCATTGGTATGCAACCTGCTCAAATCCATTTCTGGTTTTGGTTTTGATGCAGCATGGCCTGATTGTTTAAATTGCAGAAATGTTTGGATGCATAAACCATGTTTGCCTAAACCATGCTTGCATATATGATTGTCATGATGATGTTGGCTTGCAAAAGTGTCTCTTGGTTCTGTTACATGACTAGTTATTGGTATGCTTGATAATTTGTAGGCACATTCCATGGCTATTGCAGGATGCTTGTCATATTGAATCCAAGACCAAACCCATGTTTGTTCCCTTATCCAAATGGCCAATGTAAGTATAGTATTTGATCATGACTATGGTGTTTAGTTGTGGTAGATGCGGGTCCTATTTGGCAAGGTGAGAAATTGTTGGCAAGGCAAAAGGTCCAAATAATGGCATGGTGAGCATGAGGTTGTAAATAGGACAAGTTACTTGAAAATAAAGAAACAAAGCAAAATCATATCAAATAATGACTTTTAGATGATGAATCAAGGACAAGTGGGTTAGATTAGGTCTTAGGTGGCCAAAAATGGATGAGTCGACTTTGGTCAAAGTCGACCAAAAAGTCAATTGTTGACCAAAGTCAACACTTGGTCAAAGTTATCAAAATTTGTATTTTTCATGTAATGGACACCTTATTGCTTTGTAATGGAATTTGAAGTTTTTTTTAATGAAATGGATTGGTATTGAATCTTGACATTTTGTATGGAATTGAATCTTGAATATATTGACTTGTGTTTCATGCTCTAATTCCTCCATAGGTGTATCAATGCTTTGTAATTCTTGAATTTCTTCAAGCTCTACTTTCCTCCCACTGATTCCTTTGGAAATAAAATATGTTTCTAGGAAGACTACAGTTCGAGCGACAAACACTTTGCCCTCAGAAGGATTGTAGAAGTAATACCCTATTGTTTCTTTAGAATACCCCACAAATAAGCATTTGTCAGATTTGGGCTCAAGCTTAGTTGAAATTTTCCATTTCACATAAACATCGCAATCCCAAATCTTCATATAAGACATATGTGGTTTCTTACCACTCCATATCTCATATGGTGTCTTCTCAACCTTTTTGGATGGAACACGGTTAAGTGTGTAAGCTGTTGTCAATAGCGCATGTCCCAAAAAGGAGTTTGGAAGATCGACGTGACTAATCATGGATCAGACCATGTCTAACAAGGTTCGATTTCTTCTCTCAGATACACCGTTCCATTGGGGTGTTCCAGGAGGAGTAAGTTGGGATAGAATCCCACATTCTTTCAGATGGTCATCAAACTCTAGGCTTAAATATTCACCAACTCGATCTGATCGAAGAGTATTAATATTCTTACCTAGTTGGTTTTTTACTTCATTCTTGAATTCCTTAAAATTTTCAAAGGACTCTGATTTGTGTTTCATTAAATACACATAACCATATCTACTGAAATCATCAGTAAATGTGATGAAGTACTGAAAACCTCCTCTGGCAGGTATGTTTAGTGGTCCATATACATTAGTATGTATGAGGGCCAAAAGATCATTAGCTCTTTCACCTTTTCCTATGAATGGATACTTTGTCATCTTTCCAATTAAATAAGATTTGCATGTCTCATATGTTTCATAATCAAAAGAGTCCAAGAGTCCATCTTTATGGAGTTTGGAAATGCATTTCTCATTTATGTGGCCTAATCAACAATGCCAAAGGTAAGTTGGATTTAACTCATTAGGTTTCATCCTTTTAGTATTAATGTTATAAATAGGAATTTCAAGATCAAGTGCATATAGTCCATTGTTCATTTGTGCAGTAGCATATAATATATCATTCAAATAAATGGAGCAACAATTGTTCTTTATTATGAATGAAAAACCAAATTTGTCCAAACAAGAAACGGAAATGATATTTTTGCTAATTGCAGGTACATAATAACAGTTCTCTAACTGAATTACTAAACCACTAGGTAAAGTCAATACATAAGTTCCTACGGCTAAAGCAACAACCTTTGCTCCATTGCAACCTCGTAGGTAAACTTCACCTTTTGCTAAATCTCTACTCCTTTTTAGCCCCTACACATTGGTACAAATGTGAGAACCACATCTAGTATCTAATACCCATGATGCAGAAGTAGATAGATTAATTTCAATAACAAAAATACCCGGAGTTGAAGTCTCTACTTCATTCTTCTTATCTTCCAGGTACTTTGGGCAGTTTCTCTTCCAGTGTCTGGTCTTATCGCAATGGAAGCAAGTGCCTTCCTTTTCTATGTCTCCACTAGGCTTCAAAGCATGAGCAGTGGGTTTGGGTTTGACAACTTCCTTGCCTTTCCCTTTAACACCCTTCTTGGTGGGCCTTTAGTTCTGTCTCTTTACATTTCCGATCATCATAATGGACTTTCCTTTTGACTTCAGATTCTGCTCAGCAGTTCTTAACATGCCTAGCAGTTCAGGAAGAGTTTTGTCCATATCATTCATGTTGAAATTAAGGACAAATTGACTGAAGCTATTTGGCAACTATTGCAAGATTAAATCAGTCGCAAGTTCCTTTCCGAGGGAAAAACCCAACCTCTCAAGGTTCTCCATATACCCAATCATCTTGAGCACATATGGACCTATAGAGGCTCCCTCAACTAACTTTCCTTGAAAAAGGGCTTTTGAAACATCAAACCTTTCATGCCTTGCCTTCTCTTGATAGAGCATCTTCAGGTGTCCGATCATATCGAACGCTGCCATGTTCTCATGTTGCTTTTGCAACTCTGAGTTTATGGTATCTAGCATGAGGCAAGCAGTTTCATTGGCATCATTGACATGCTTCTTATAAGCATCTCTTTCTGCCTTAGGTGCAGAACTAGGAGGTTCCTCTTCAGAAACAGGTTTCTCTAAGACATACAGCTTTCTATCATGCTTGAGGATAATCCTTAGATTTCGGTGCCAATCCAGAAAATTTGTCCCAGACAATTTTTCCTTATTAAGGATTGATCGTAAAATGTTGTTAGAGGTGTTTGTTGTCATGGTAATCTACATGAAAAATATGAAAATATAAGTATCACTAAAATAACATATTTAATTAGGCCTTTAATTAAATATGCTCCCACTATTTTACTCAAAACAAATGACCCTCACCATTTGATTCGGAAAATCCCGTTGGAAGATTTTCTAGTGGTTCGAGATCCATATTTCACTTTGTTTTAAGTCCACGTAGGCAGATTACACAAAACCAGGTTATTTAGGTAAGAACTCCTTCCAATTGTATCTAATACAACTCTTGAATATTTTAGTTGGGTGAATAACTCTTTATTCAAATCCATCATATGGATCATTTCCAACTCCTACTTCTAAACGTATATAATATTATTATTATTTTTTTAGTTAAGTTTGATCCATTGTTTTAGAAATTGGATATTATAATCATCCCATCGCACATTACTAATATAGAATATGCACCTCGCGTAGGCAAAACCTACATTATTCGATACTAGTCTTGGTGAGTGCTAAAGCTTGGAAAGCATAAACTTAATATTTAATTTGAGGGAATTTACATTATTTTGATCTCACCGACTTATTTATCATATAAGTCGTCTTTCACATGCATCAATATACATATAAAATGAAACAGTTATGGCCCCTAGCGCAATTGTTCTCCCAAGCCAATGAGAGAACCTAAACTAACCTAATAACGATCTAAGCTTCTCCAAGCAAGATCTTTAAGGTTGTCCTCCTTTGATATTGTATTCTTATCTTTCTTCCTAACATTACATTACATAAAATAAGCTCGCTTTACTTACGAGGGAGTGAGATGAGAAAAGAAGTTACATTAAGAGATTAAAAGAGAGGCATGACACGCAGGTCGGATTCTAAAATCCCAAAAACAAAATAAAGAAAAACTAAGGCTATAATCGATCACCACAAGACAATAATAATAAATACATTATTATTATTATTAATTTAAATTCTATTAATTAAATAAACCAAATTAAATTTCCTCGATTGATCACACTACGCAGAGTTAGTCGGGGGTTCCGTTGCCCGGTCAGCGGACGGGGTTGTAGGGGCAGCACCCCGACGCAAAATTTTAATGAATAATTCATTTGAAATTACCGTCTTTTTTCGCATTAACACTTGGTACTTTAAAGCACAACTCTTGTGCAGTCACAATCCTAATCACATAACTCTTTGATATCATAACCCTTGTACCGTCATAAACCCTAATGCAACAATTTCATACCGTCAAACACACCTCGATTGATAATTCAGTATGATTGATCAGCACATCATTGCTTCACCATACTAATGTCGGATTCCGAAGCAAATAACCATTGATCGCTCAAAGGAAAATAATCATTAGGTGTTTGAATGAACAAAATAGAAACAATATACCATATATACCATATTTTGCATCAGAATTACTTATATCATATATATAAATTGATCGATCTCATTTGTGTAACCTATGACGATCGATGCATCACTACTTCACCATACTAACATCGGATTTCGAAGCATAGTCAACATCAATAATCCAATTCGTACACACATAATGCCAAATTTAATTACTCGTTTATTATTTAATTCATTATGTCTTTTAATCGTATTAATACAGAAAATATAGAAAATAAATGGCTATCAGATGCATGGTTTCATAAGTGGCTCTGATACCACTGAAGGAGAATGGCGATCCAAAACGCAGCGGAAATTAAAATTTTCTCCTTTAGTGATCCTTACGAATGGGCTTGATCAGTGATAGAAATCGTTACATCTTGTGGCGATTGAAACCTTTGATGCGGATCTAAGGAGTGATCACAAACGTTGAATGGTGATAACGCCTCTACTCAGTCCATACAAACGGATTCCTTCAATATCAGTGCTAGCTGCTACAAATGAAGGCTTTGAGTGAGAAAGAGAAAGAGAAACAAAATTTCATCTAATGAAATGCTTCTGCACAAAGGTTCTATTTATAGAACCACTTGTGTGACATGCAAGCTAAAAAAGTCCACTTAAGTGTATGTGGCCCATATCTTATGGTATACCAAAAATCAGTTAAGCGCGTCGTACCTTACGGTGTTCCTTATTTATTCTATCTCTCATCAATCCATCCTTTTTTGTGTGACCCTGTAGGTTTTTGCGACATTGGTAATTTTATTAAATCACATATTTAACATAATAAACAGTGATCAGTATCTAGCAACACATCACTCATATCCAAGGCACGAAAATGTCATGTGATCTGACAAATCCCTTTTTGTGATAATACTTGTGTGTACAATTACCCTTTTTCCCTTATGTCTATATTGAACACAAGGCATAAACCTTGTCATCCTTTTCCAGTTCAATATTGGACCCTTAGACATTTATCCTGTTACGCAGGATGGGCAAATTCCATCTATGTCACTCATGTCCCTAAGCATGCTTCGTGGAGTACCCATCAACTGTCTTTATGATCATCCAGTTACGGATAATGTTTGATCAGTAATAAAGCACTTAACTCTACATCTCGGGTCCTTAATGGTTTCAGGTCGAAGGGTGGTATACACCACTATCACCATAACTTATGACACTTTGCATAACATTCAATATAGTATTCTCATAGCGGGTCAATCCAGTATAAATATTACTCCTAATATTCATACTTATGTTTAATACTTGATAACTCCTTATCCATGATCCATGAGATATGATCATCAGTCTATATACATAATAGTCTTAATGCTTTAATGTTATCCCACTTCACAATAAAGCTCGACTATGGATACTTTAAGAATATTGTCCTTATGTTTAATGGGATCTCATGATTAAGTCACACTTGATATATTAAACGGACTAGCTATTCTAGGAACTTTATTAAACAAACATAATAAAGAAAAAATCTTTTTTTATTATTAATAAATAATTCGATACAAGTACCAAAAGTATTGGCCTCTAGGGCTTACACCAACACATTGATCATGCAATATGATTAAGATAGAAAAAGAGTATAGTTAGTTTCGTTTGCTCCTTCCACAGTAATGTAATACCTCCACCCCTATCTCGGCCCCCACTAATACAATCAACAACTAAGCAACAATCAAAACCACTATTGAACTTACCATTTTGAAATTCTGCATCTTTGAGACGTGTTTCCATCAGAAATACCACATCAGATTTTTCTAAGCGAATGAGCCTAATTAAGGTTGGAACTACATGGGGACTCCCCAACCCCATGTAGTTCCAACTTAATATTTTCATTGAGGAAGGCGGTGTTGGCTCTCCAACACTACCCCTGGTCCTGTAAAAATTGGTTTCATTTGTGTGTCAAGTTTCTTCCTCTTCTTCTGGCTCATTCCACATTCCTCAATACTTCTTTTAGTTACCATAACATCAACTAGTTGTCTTTTACTACTTTCTACCTCCACCAATTTTGTATTATTTTCCTCTACCTTCCTATTGATCTTCCTTCTGGTCCATTTACTTCTCTTGACAATTGATATTTCTGCAGACTTGCCAAGCTTCTTTTTTTTGTATTTGATAACTCTTCTTCTCCCAACGATTCTGCCACTGATTCTATCTCCAGGATGTTACATCGCAATGTTTTTTCCTTTACCTTATCGCCCCCTCTACCTATGGATTACCTTCTTTATCATTCCTTTGTTCCTTATCCACCTCCTCTCCATATTTTTCTTTACCCTTTGTTTCACTTCTTCTTTGGCCTGAAGAGATATTGAATAGATTTTTTCTATAGGTACCTTAACTTGATTATTTTTTTTATGATCCTACATAACCCTAGAAAAATCCTCATACCCTTCCTGAGCCATATCCTAACCCAAAAGAGAGCTCTTATTCATCCAAATCCCCATACCCTTCCTCACTTAGATCCCTCAGTGCTTCGTAGTCCTTCAATTGATGCCCTATCCTTCAACATGGAAAGCAAAAATGTAGTAATCGTTAGTACTTGAAGTGAACCCTTAAGCTCCTATCTTTGAATCTCACTACTGTACCTATTTTTAAAGGTTATTTTAGATCTGTTGTAACATTTATACAGAGGAACCTTCTGTTATGGTGTGCTTCCTTTTTATCCATTTCCTCAAATTTTCCCAGGATCCCTCCTATCTTCCTCCCATTGTTTCAGATCTAAGCATAATGGGCAATTTATAGATTCTAACCCAGAAAAATCCATAATGCATGTTTAGATCTGATGGTTGTTCTTTACCTGATACCCTAGCAAGAACAAGTAGATTTCTACAGAAGCTTCACGACCCGTTTCGAAGCACATTCTTCAAATCTCTCTTTGTAGAGAAACGAAACAAGAAGTGGTTCTTACTTAGCTCTTGTATTTCAACTAAATTCTTTAGTTTCTACACTCATATCATCGTGTTTATGAATGCTCTAGTGTTTAAGTTATTGTCGGTCCAGAGCTACCCTGGTAGAGTTCACTGAAACACTTCCTCGCTGATGATTTCATCCACCGTTGTCGTAACCCCTTCTTCCTCCTCCTAGGGTAATGGAATGTTTTTCCATTTGTCCATAGCTCCCACAAGGCCTAGTGAAGATGAAATCACCAAGAGTAAACAACGAATATAAAACTCACTGGAAGAAAAACAAGAAGAGGACCAAAAAGATTTTTGGGAAAAAACTCAGAAAGATACGAGGAGAAAAATTGTCGCCCAAAACCCTAACAAGGAGTGGGGGAAGTGGGAACATGATAAGTTTCTATAGAGAAGTCAAAATCTCTCTCTAGAAACATGTGGACGACTCCTCAACATTAAAATGAAAAGCTCTTATAGTTATTTGGTTGATTATATGGATTAATACTTTTAAACCATGAAGGAGGTTTATCATTTATAATCACCATTGGATAAAGATGAGGAAAAATACAACGCAAAAAAGATAAATGAGGAGGCAATACCTTTTAGGAGAAATGAGGAAAATATGAGTCATAATGCAAAAAAAAACTTATGTTCTGAAGAAAACGAGTGCAACTAAAGCTCCAAGGTAAAAGGAAACTGTGAAAATGAATGAAACAAAAATTATATAAAATTCAAATCAGATATTGTGCTTAGACGTAAAGGTCTACGACTTGGAAAAAGTAACCTAGGTAACACATGTTTCGTAACTGTGTAGGAATACGAAAAGTAGAAGGAACTTTTAAAATTATCTCAACTACATGGACCTTACATTACTTTGTTTTAAATTGGAGGTTATGATGCAAACCCTCCCTCAATAACTAAAACATTATGCATTAAAACATAGTTTTCAACCGCTGAACTTCCCTAAAATAAAACATTATGTTTTGAGTCAATAAGTTCTTTGATAATCAGCGCATAGGAAGTCAAGATAAAATACCTTGTCATTACATGCCTCATTTTCCTTTTACATGCATAATACTCATAATCATCTCCTTTGACCAAACTTATATTTGGGAGGCTGGTGGACAACATAATTGTATCAAGAACCTTACCCTTAAGGGCCTAATGCATGAGGGGTTGTGGACGAACCTAAGGAATAAGACTAAGGACCTGATCTCAAATAGACATGAGGCTTATTGCCCAACTCAAAAGTCCACAACTTGACACCCGAGAAGAAAATACAATTAGACAACTTATTATAAGATGATATCCCTAACATAAGGATAAAAGATTGACCCCCGACTCTAGATAGGCCTACATACCAATACCATGTCCCACAATTGATTACCCAAGCTCAAATACACATATACAAGAAAACTCTAATATGGTTCCCTAGCACAAAAAAAACAAGCTAGTCTCTACCTCCACACTCTACCCAATACACGAAGAGGTGTTACC
The DNA here is from genome assembly GCF_024323335.1 of Lathyrus oleraceus. Taxonomy (NCBI): domain Eukaryota; kingdom Viridiplantae; phylum Streptophyta; class Magnoliopsida; order Fabales; family Fabaceae; genus Lathyrus; species Lathyrus oleraceus. The sequence goes on along the minus strand of NC_066581.1, from coordinate 165,882,373 downwards.
AATTTCTATATATGATTATCATAGTATTAGAAATCCTAACAAGTTAGAATCAACATCACCACTAGGCATGACAACATAACCCGTACTCGCGGGTATCCACCTGAACCCGCCCCGAAGTTGATGGGAAACACTCTCTTTGACTGGGTTTGGGTTTTGCCCGATTATAAAATATGCGGATGGGTAGGGTATTGAGGACAGTAGCATCCACCATAAACCCTCCCCCACACCACCCTATTTATTTCATTATGTGCATTATCATTTATTTTTGATAATTTAGAATATAAAATATATTGTCAATATTTTGATATTTTGATTTGTATTTATTATTTAAAATATTTGAATGTATGTATGGAATTTTTTTAGATTATTTTATTTTATCATTTGTAATGTAATTTAATTTTGGAAAAAATAAATATTTCTATTAAAAATATTAATTTCACTAAATGAATGGTGACATGGCAGGGATATCCGAACCCGTTTGGGACGATTTGGGATTTTAATTCTTCATCCAAGTTTGGGTTTGGGGTGGGGAACAAGAATTTTTTGGGGATTTTAGTTTCGGTTTAGGGGAGGTAAAAATCGTCCTCGACCCGCCCCGTTGCCATGCCTAATCACCACCCATATAAACATAAGGCTTAACATAAACTCCAATCATTCAATCATAGTGTGAAAGCACACATAATTTTTGTTGGAAATTCACCAATTTCCCCTCGATAATTTCACCACAACTTGATGAAATATGAACCAAATATTGATGAACAAGAATCAATCTTTTTGATTTATAAATCCTCTCATTCTTCACTCTTCACTCGAGTGAATCAACCACACTTTGGTTACAAGATTTCGCTGCACAATTGATAATGAAAAGAAACAAAATTGAATTGGGGAAGAAAAGAAAATTAGGGTTTTCGAGTAAGGATGAAGAAGAAGAAATTTTTGCAAAGTTTTTCTCTGCTCTCAAACTAAGAATTTTATTCTTTGCAACTGCAAGTTCTCACTCTCAAGTTATTACAATGATATGGGTTACTCCTTATTTATAGATTTCGGTTTGCTTGATCCTTAAGCAAATCCCAAACTACCTAATTATGCTAACACTATAAAATTAGACCTAAATCAAAATTCCCGTCGAGGTACACTACTTCGAAGTTTCGACATTTACACAGTTCGACACTTCCTTACTTCTGTCGAGAAACCCACTTCGACACAAGGAATTACAATTCAATACACCACATAATTCATTGTGTCTAAGCTATCTACATTCATCATAGACCTTAACTTCTTAAACACTTCGACTTGCATTCCTTTTGTCATGATGTATACAATCTGATTCTCAATTCTACAGTGTTCCAAGTTTAGCTTCTCATCTGTCACTTGCTCCCGAAGAAAATAAAACCTCATTTCGATGTATTTGCTTCTTCCATGTGCTATCAGATTCTTCGCCAAATTGATAACAAACATGTTATCGATCTTCATGGTAATCTCTGCATGATTCTTTGTCATAATCTCTTCGACCAAATTCACCATCCTTGTTGTTTCACATGCAAAGAGAGAAGCAACTATGTATTCTGCTTCATACGATGACATTGCAACTACTTGTTCTTTTCTTGAACTCCAAGTCACCGGTTCACCATCTAGCATAAACACATAACATGTTGTGGATTTTCTATCCTTAACATCACTACACCAACTTGAGTTGGTGTATCCACTAACTTGCATTCTTTTCTTTCCTCATCTTCCAGAAACAAATGCCATAGTCAAGAGTTCCTTTTAGATACCTTAGTATCCTCTTCGTCACTTCTAGGTGTGATAACTTTGGCTTCTACATGAATCTATTGACTATACCTAAATTATATAATAGATCAAGCCTTGCATGACAAAGGTATTGACATGATCCAATGAGTCTATTATACTGTGTTGGATAAACATCATCTTCATTTGTATCTTTCGACAGTTGCAATCTCGGCTAAGATGGAGTCTAAGTTGGGTTGCAATCTTGCATCTCAAATATCTTGAGTATTTCATCTGCGTATCATCTTTGGTGCATCATTAATCCTCTACTACTCTTGTAAAATTCGATATCAAGGAAATATGAGAGATTTACCAAGTCTGGTATTTCAAACACCTCACTTAGGTCATGTTTGAAATCTTTGATCCCCTTCTTGCAACTTCCTATTATTAACAAGTCATAGACATAGAGACATAGTATAAGGAACTCATTATTTCTTCTTCTTACATATACTCCATGCTCAGTTATGCACTTTACAAATTTCCTTTCCCTTAGGAAAATGTCTATCTTCTTATTCCAGGCTCTTAGAGGCATTCGAATTTTTGTAGTCTCCTCTATCTTTGTTGTCGAGTCACTTCCCTTTACCTTTCTTTTCTCTTGCTGATTGTGCATGCAAAGGCATACCACTCTTCAATTTTCCTGCATCTCTTTCATCCATTCTTTGTTCATGAGATTCAAGTGTCCCTTGAAGCTCTTCCTTTTTCAATGTTGAAAAATCTTTCAACTCTTCTATGACTACTACCACGTGGTCAAATTTTGGAGCCAATGACCTCAAGATCTTTGTGACAACCGATCTTGATGTCAATGCCTCTCCATATACATTGATTTGATTCACCAGGTTTGTAATCCTAGTGAAAAAATCAGTTATGCTTTCATTATCTTTCATTTGAAGCAATTCATACGCTCTTTTGTGAGTTTGTAACCTCACTTTTTTCACCTTTTCTACGCCTCCAAACGATTTTTCAAGAATTTTCCATGATTCTTTCACTGATTCATCATCACTAACCTTTTCGAAATTGTCTGCATCAACCCATTGATGGACCATAAAGAGAATTTATAATCTTTCTTCTTCAATTCTTTATGGACATCCTTTTGTTCATCTGTCGCGTTTAGTGCAAGTGGCATCACTCTCTCCTTCACAAGATCCCAAATATCTTGATAGCAAAAGACAAGCTTTATTTTCTTGCACTAATTCTCGTAATTTCGATTCTTTAGAATTGGGAGACTCGCCGGAAAATGTCAGTTCAGATGATTCATCGTGTTATGCTTCCAAGAATCGCTCAGTCAGTGCTCTAGATACTAGATGTTAGTAATTCGCCAATTTCCCCTTAAGAATTTCACCATAACTTGATGAATTCCGAACCAAATCTTGATGAACAAGAATTAATCTTTCTGATTGATAACTCCTCTTGTTCTTCACTCTTCACTTGAGTGAATCAACCCACATTGGTTGCAATATTTCATTGCACAATTGATAATGAAAAGAAGCAAAATTGAATTGGGCTAGTAAATAAAATTAGGGTTTTCGAGTAAGGAAGAAGAAGAAGAAGAAGAGATTTCTATAGAGTTTCTCTCTGCTCTCAAACTGATAATTTTATTTTTTGCAACTGCAAGTTCTCACTCTCAAGTTATTGCAATGATAAGGGTTACTCCCTATTTATAGATTTGGGTTTGCTTGCTACTCAAAGAAAGCCCAAAACACCTAATTCTACTAACACTACAAAATTAGACCTAAATCGAAATTTCTGTCGAGGTACACTACTTCGACGTTTCGACATTTACACGGTTCGACACTTCCTGTCGAACAACCTGCTTCGACACATATAATTATAATTCAATAATTTTGATCATTGTACAAAGCTGATAGAATCCCTCTACCATCTATCTAGGTCCATCCAATCCAATTTGGACATGAAATCTAGACTCTCACAATAATAATTTGCCATACATCATAAAGGGACAATATAGACCTTTGTGGTTGTTGTTTTACTTTGGAAAATATCAATATAATTATTGAGGTAAATACACATGCACGTGTCAAATAGCATGAACATTCCATGATTAAAATGATTTCCATGATTAAAATAAAATCAAATTAAAATTATTTGTATCCAATAATATTGGAATCCAATTCCAATAATTTGTAAATGTTGTGATTGCTAATACTCTGACAATTAATTGATTATAACCCCCGTTATTTTCAAAAATTGTTGACATTAAGAGTCTAGATCTGTCTGTTTCCTACACATCATCACTTCTAAATAGGAGTTATCATATAACTCTTTCTTCATATGGTTATTACATTCATAACATTATTGTTTTTTCAGTGAAACTAAATCTATCATTAATATAGGGGTGCTGAATTGCACGGTACTACTATGTCTATGTCTTAATCGATTTTGATTTTAAGTCATAACTTAAGGATCACGGATTCTAAGTATCAATATGTGATAGCAACCCTCTTGCTCTTCCTATCTACTTTATTGGGACATAAGGAGAAAATTTTAGTGTGATGGCTAATTTGATTTTTAATTAATACTCCCTCTTTAAGTGTCATTTTTTTACTTTATACACATATTAAAAAAGTTAATCATTATTGTTATTTTTTAAATAATAATTATTGTTTTACCTATAATACTCTTAATTATTTATTACATTCATTTTAATTTTTTCTCTATAATAATTATCTAGAGGTAATTTTGACAAAATTATAATTAATATTTTCTTGAATTTTACAAGTGACAATTAAAAAAAAACAATTTTTTTACGAGAAATGGACACTTAAAAGGAACGGAGGGAGTATACGTTAATAATATATGATTTTATTTTAAGTTAATTTGATTTTAAGTAGGAGTTATCATATATGATTTTTAAACTCTTAGACATGTTATTGCTACGAAATTAAAATATGTTAATAAATTTATTTATATTTTCTCTCAAACTATCCTTTATCTAGTGATCCTAAATAAACTAATAAGTTTTTAATTAATATAACTAATACTACTAACCAACTTGTAATTATATTTAACAAATTCTAACATTATCTAATAAATATTTAATTCTGTATAACATTATCGGAGTTCCAAAATCTAATTCACCTAAACCCTAAAAATATATAAAGATATAACTAATTGTTTATCTTCTATTTTTGTGTCTGTTTGTTTAGATTACAATAACTCTCGAACTTGATTTATATCAATATAAACATAGAGATTTAAAAAAGAAGGCCATGGTAATATAAGTTTGTTTGAGGGTTTGGAATAAGAACGCCATGAGTTCCATTCTCTTCTTTAAGAAAAAAAAACTAAATATTAACTTTAATTATTTAAAAAAACAAAAGTATTGCTATCTCTTGAAATATAAGTCTCATTTATTAAATAAAAATTATCGTTAAATATAAGTCCATTTACAAATCACTAGATGTATTCTTTAGTATTATTTTGTAAAAAACCCTAATTAAGTTTGGCTACCTTTTTATATTAATATTTAACTAACACACTAATTAAATGAAAATTTTATAACATCCATATACAAAATGAAAAAGTCATTTATATGGTTTTCTTGACACTCCATAATAAATTATGAATAATAGGTTAAATTGTGTTCTAATTCTCCTATTTTATTTCATTCATGAAAATAGTTCTCCTATCTCAAATTCAAGTAGCTTTTATCTTACTCTTATATTTTTGCATTTTGACATGTCCCCCTTTTTTTATTGATCTATAATTTATTTTTTATCATTTAAGGTCTACAATGGTTTTCTAGTATATTTCTGACTTCTATTTACAATTAAAATTGATCACATACTCTATTTTTAATGACAGGAAACTTATATATTTTGCTTCTAAAATTTTTACAAAAGTTTCAGTACGATGATTTTCATTATTGACTATTTATATGTCATTTAAAAATTAATTTATTATCAATTTTAAGTGAGAGACCAAAATTATAAGAGAGGCCAAAATTATAAATTTGAAATAGAAAAATCATTTTCACAAATAAAATAAAATAAGAAAATCAAAACTATAATTTAATATATAACTTTTAGGTTGTAATAAAACCTAAATAAATAACTACTCTTTCAACCTCTAACAAACAATTTTTATGTGATTTAAGATAATTATATTTGTATATAAAAACTTATCTTCATAATTAACAGCACTCCTTTGAAGTTATTAAATAAGATGAGAGATAATTTAGTAATCATAATAAACTTTTCAATTAAGGTTAACCAGAATAATTGGAATCAGTAATCATTATCCCTATTCTATATTATTTATATTATTTGTATATATAATTATTTTTCAACGTTTACGATCACTGATAATATACAAGAATTTTATACTATCAGTACATCATATACGTATGACGTTAGCAAAAATTTAACGTTTATTTTAATCAACTATAAAGTAATGTAAATGGATGATGTTGATAAATTGATAATTTAAAATCTTTTACACTAACAATATATATATATATATATATATATATATATATATTATATATATATATATATATATATATATAATATATATATATATATATATATATATATATATTATATATATATATTTCATTACAAGAAATACTAGAACATAAGTTTACATGTGATTTTATAAATGAAGATCGAATCACTATGGACAATATTTATACTATGGAACCAGAATTGATCGGAGATTGGAGGTTGTAATATGTAACGGTGGACTTGAACTTCTGATGCGGTGAGAAAAGGTTTGACATGTAAGGTTAACACTTCAACACTCAAGTGAGTATTTGAATAATATAAGTGAATGACGTTTGAATTTTAATTGTACCTGAAAAATGTCATGTGTTTTTTTTTATAGCAGAGCGATTATAACAACCTGTTATCATTTGGTATAGAATGCGGGGAGCCATTGAATGGATCCTAAATTCATATTTCCTACGTACTAACCCAACGGTGACTTTGTAAATCATTACGTTCTCTGGGCTACAACTGTTAGTCCTTCTGGCTAGCTCAGAAGACCTACCCTTAGCCATTGCATATGATTTGTAATGTGAGGGCTTCGTTGCATTTGTTCTTTCATGATGGCTATAACCTGACTTGAATGGAAAGTCAGGAGGTGACATTGACATTATTGGGAATTTGCGCCTTAAATCTGCCTAATGCTTTAGAAGTATTTACGTAAGTTGTATCATGATGATCTTAGAAAACTGAAGTACTCGATCATTTTCTTGAGACAAGTCATTACATGACCTCTGAGGAGTAAACTGTACAGTTTCTTGAGACCTTACCTTTACTTCTTTTGTCATATGTATTTGCATAACGTACTATTTTCTGTAGCCAAAGGGAAATGGTGTATATCATGAGTTAAAAATCGAAATAGTATGCTTCAACTTATTGGGTTGATCCTGTCATTTCAACAATTGCCTCCATATTTACCCGTGAAGGTAGTCTTGAACGGGTCTTTCTTGACATGGGTCCTTCTTCAGATTGAGGTGTATTAACCCCTAAGGAAGATAATATTATTTGCAATGAGATTGATGAGTGTGCCATTCTTTATATGAGTTCACTTTTTCTATCAAGGATTTTCGCTTACCCTTCAAAAGCTTTGAAATAAAGTTTTTGAACCACCTGAAGATCGCTCATTCGCAACTTAATCCTATGAGTTAGGCGTACATCAAAGTCTTCTAATATTGGTATGATTATCAGAGAGGAAAACCTTATTTATCCATTTTCTTTCATCTTTTTAGAGTACAACATAGTTCAACAAGCCAGGCGCATGGTTATAGCTTGATCATATTGGTGTAGGTTACCCGTTGTTTCAAAGTGTTTTCGGATAGTTTGAAGCATTTCGAGAATCGGTTCTTTTTGGTTGCTCCTATGCACAAAGAGGCTCATGCGATATCATGTACCATAGGAACCGGGCTGGAGAACAGGTGTGCTAGTTTCTTTCATAAGTATTGGAACCAAGGTCATTTTTTGACGGGAATGGATTAAACTTCTATAAGGAAAGTGATATGTCCCTAGAGGAACTATATCTAAAAAAATGGATGACCACCTTTTTTAAAAGAGTTCGATTACACTATGGGCCTCATTCCTCAGGATGAAACCTCAAAGAAACGCTTGAAACGGCTTGTTGAAACCCGCCTCTCGATGTATGCTCGTACCAAGGAAGAGAAAAGGAAATTTTTGTTATTTGTAATGCCCTTATATTTTTGTAATTGTTATATGTATATTTGATGAAGAATGAGGAATTCATCCGCCAAATAAAAATGGGAATTTGATTTTCCCGGCTACTCTTGTTCCTTCAAACACTTAAATGCCAGTCAATGTTACTCCTTCGGCTAGAATGTCAAGGATTTTTCCTCGGCTCTCTTGGATAGAGGAGGCTACCTCGAGGCCTACTAGAGATATTGGTATTATTGGTGATTCCCGGAGGGCGTCGCGTATTCCAGGTCCTTCGACTTATGTATTTTTGGCTACTGTAAGACCCCAATTTTGACCCTAAGATCCCTCTTGCTACCTCATCATATGCATTAGTATTGGGATCATACCTTGACATCTTCTTGACCCCTCATTCATTGGGTTTGTATTGGGAGAGATCACCAAGCACCATGTGATTGTATCGTACCTTGTATCTTATCATTTACTAACCAAAATACCAAAAATATGTCTTTGCATTTGTCTAACTCTTTTGTAGGAAGGGCACATGATCACCTTTGATCTATCAAGTTCATATCTAGGGTTTAAGACCCTCATTGCTAAGAGCACAATGAAGATTGGTCTACAATGGCTTTAGACATCATATATGAGTCCCCATGAGCCTCACATATTATTTTGGTCAAGAATTCATCAAGAGTTTGGAATTGGTTTGCAGTGGAAACCCTTGTTCATCTGGGTATCTTATGTAACTTCTTAACCAAGCTTCTTCAACAATTGATCAAATATTTCAAGGTATGCTTCAAATTTCATCATATTATGCATATATGATCCTCCATGAGTCCTAAAAGTCAAGATAATTGCAAGTTAGCAAGTTGGTTGATGGTGGTTGACAGAAGAAGTCAACTAATAAAAATTGGGGTTCCCTAGACCCTATCTCCTACGATTTTTATGATATGAAAATTATTACAAGATAAAAGTTACTCTAAATGACATTCCAAACAACTTTCATGTTAAGGTCTAGAGCTAGTTTTGCTTGTAAAGTCATTTTTTATGGTGCAAGATTATAGGTCATTTTGTCTAAACCCTAATTTAGAGGTCAACTTCCCAAGGCCATAACTTGCTCAATTTTTAAGATATGAATGATTTAAAAGTTTCATAATTAAATTAACGGTGTCTACTTCAACTTTTATGTTTTGAGTAAGAGCTAATTCAACTTTTATGAGCATGTGATATGAGGATACATTATAGGTCATTTTGGACCAATACCATTGAACAAGTGATTTTCCTCAACTTCAAAAATGCATAACTCCATCATATCAAATCCAAATAAGGTCAAATTTATTACCACTATGAATGGATTGGAAATATCTACAACTTTGATGAAGACACTTTTCTCATTTGAAACTCACACAAAAAGTTAGTCAAGGTGGAATAAATGAACATATGGCTTGACACTAAGAAATTTTTTTGATATTTTAAAATTTCCAACCTTCGACCTCAAAATTCGTCATGATACAAGCGTCAAATCGAAAAGTGTTCAACATGAAAGTTTTTCTTCTTGATCTAACTTTTCCAAAATGTCCAATTTCATCCATTTTGGACAAGATTTGAATGGTCTGCGCATGGCTTGAACATGGCATCATCATTTGGCAAAGATCAAACTTCAAACAGCTGTGTACAATTACCTTGAATTCCAAGTTGATTTCAGACATGTTCACACTCAATTATGGACCAAAAGGAATGACTTCATAGGCCTATGCACCCCCATGCACCCATGCATCACTCATTGCCAATTTTGGAAACTCACTTCAAGGGTGCAAATAACACTTGCTACAACTATAAATAGAGGCCTCTAGGTTCAGAATTGAGGACCCCCTCGTGCCAGCTTTGATCCAAAACCATAAACTCTTCCATTTGAGAGGATAATCCTGAGAATTTTCTTTGAAAATTGAGTTTGAATCTCACTGTTTTTGGATTCAAAACTCTAGGGATCCAAGAACTTCTTTGCATTCTAATCTACTTCTGCAAGCTTCCTGAACAAGATCAAGCACGAGCCAAGGCAAAAGCAATTGACTCCAGACCTGAATTGAAGGTATTTTCCAGAAATTTTCATCTCTTCGATTCTCACTCAATTCTCCATAATTCTATTGGATCCTTGGTTGTCTAAAGTCCTACCGATGTAGGCAACAAGATTGAGTTGCTTTGAGGTCAAATCGAAGCAACTCAGATCATGCACCTCAAATTTCAACTCCTTGTATCTCTCAATATACTTGGAGTTAGGATAAATTGAGGTCATATTCGTGCTCAGTTCCATTTTTACTTCAAAATCGTGTCCTTCTTTTTTATTTTAGTGATGGTTATGATTGGACCAGTCCGACGAGGCTCGCCCGAGAAGGTGACCGGAGATTTGCTCCGGGGGTGAGTTGGCAAGGTCTGGAGCCACATGATCTGTTTAAAATGTTTTAATCACGAGCGTTGGTTTTGATTACCTGTTTTGTGGCGCGCTGACTTAAGTCCACCATGGAGCGCGCGCTTGTGGCCACTTGATCTGCCACCTCAATTAATGAGGGAGATCATGTGGTCCACGTTTTTTCTGATTATTTGATTTTCATTTTATTTGTGTTATTTTCATTAATTCATATTAATTTTAATATTGATCCAAAAAATATGAGAGTATCACCAAAAAAATTTAAATAAATTCCTCTTTCATTTTCTGAATTAAAATTATTTTTTGGATCATTATTAATATTTTTTATGATTTAATTGATTTTGTGAATATTTTTAATTATTTAAAAATAGTTTTAAGTTTCCAATATTAATGAAAAAATTTCTCCAAGGTCCTTTGACCTTGTTTGACCTATGATAAATCTCATAGCCATTTATTTGGTGTTTTGATGAGGTTTTAGGATTTTGACCAACCATAATTTAATTTAATGCATATTTTAATTATTTTTAATTGATTAAATGCCAAATAAGTTGTGTTGAGCCATTTTAATTGACTTGTTGAGTTTGACTTGTGTTGTTGAGCCTTGGTCAAGGTTGATTTAACTTTGTTGAGTTAAGATCATTGGATTTAGGGGATTGATGAAACGTACATTTCATCTCCCAAAATGAATGAATGATCTTAATTTGGTAAAAGTCCTCCTTTGACCAATTTGTGTTGATTCCATTCCCCCTCCCTCTTCATCTCATTCCCCTTCTTTATTCATTCATGTCATGGACCTATGACATCTCTATATCCTAAGTCTAGTTGATTGCAAAATCAACATGAGTATGAATGAGATTAGATCCACTACTTTGCATATTCTTTTTGTGTGTGGTATGTTTCATGAGCATAGTCCATATACTATGTCTCTAACATGTATTAACACCAAAATTCTATTTACCGGCCTCAAATAGTTGTGATTTCTACATAAGTCCAATTACGATTGCTTAACATAACGCTAAATTTGTGACACATGAGACATAGCATTCTAGTAAGTGAGATTGTAAGTCTCCCCTCTTTCATGGTATTATGTGGAAACTTGGCCTTTTTTCCTTCCTTTGGAAGATGTCTTGGTTCAAGGATCCATGCTTGTGATAAGTGGGTTGAGTGTTCTCCAAAGAATGACTTAAACAAAAACAAAGCGAAAACAATATTAACTTCTAATCAACTAACAACTAACATTTAATTTCAAGTCATTTACTCTTATGAACTTTAATTTCAAGCTTTTATTCATTTGTCATTATTCATACCATTCAATTTGTTTACTTTAATGCCATTTTCATTTTGGCCACTTGGACCATAATTTGTGATATATTGTGTTTGTATATGCTTGTTTGTTTGGTGGCCTTTTGACCTTAATATACATAATAAGAACAAAAACTCTAAAAAAATATCATGTGTGGACTGTTTGATTTGATCTTAGACTATTGAACTTAGACTTAGGCAACATCCCCTATGCAAAGGACTTGGCCAATGCCAAATTTCATGAAACCAAGTGCTTGTGAAGTGAACTTTTATCTGATACCATATTGGAGATCCATTTGAGTTCATCTACAACATGATCATATTGAAGCTGTTATTTTGAACCTATGTCTAATGCCATCTTTGAAGTCATCTGATACATGGAATTTGGAAGAAGATCATGGAGTTGCTAAGCTTGGATGTGGCTATCTTTATTTGATACCTTGCTCTTTATCTCTCTATTTTGTGTATTGATATTTCTTGATTCTAAAGTCCAAGGGAAATTTGGGTTTCTATATGATATTCTTGTCTATTGGATTGTCGCCCATTGGTCAGATCTTTTCAACTCTTAACTTTTAAATTTGTGTTTAGGATTAGTCTCTTCGTGTCTCCCCCATTTCTTTAATTTCAAATCTCTCCCTCCTTTCAAAAATATTCTTTTCTTGTGTTTGTTTTCTAAACTTAGACCATTTTGCAAATTAGAAACTTTGGCCTAATGCCATTGCATTTTAAAAACTCCTTTCTTAATCAAATTTGTAAATGAACTTAACTATACTTGACTTAAAATTTCAAAAGCCAAAGAGAACTAACACTCATTCAAACCATTTTTAGGCCTCTTGTTCCTTTGTTAAACTTAAATTTTGTTAAAATCAACTCATTCACTTTGAAATTGATACCACGAACTACGAGGTTTTGTTCCCTCATTTTATGTTGGTACGTAGGCACAAGTCTGAAGGTCTTGTCAAACATAAAAATACAATTAATAAATTCTTTTCTCATCCCCCCACTCTATTTATTGCAAACATCATTTGTACAAAAATACATATGCACACAAGAAAGGGCCCCCTAGGAGTACCTAAGACACTTTGGGTGCTAACACCTTCCCTCTGTGTAACCAACCCCTTTACCTGTAATCTTTGGCATTTTATTAGTTTTGATTTGAAAACTTCTTATCATTTGGGTTTTGTTCGTAATTTTCCCTTTTCCCTTGGAAACAATAAAAGTGTGGTGGCGACTCTGGTTTTATTGACGTCTAGCTTATCCATAGCTTGATGGTCATGAATTTACCTCTATAGAAATTAAGTGGCGACTCTGTTGGGGAGTAGTCTCCAGTGGGTGTAGCCTACTTTTTTGTATGTATATAATTGTATGTTTGATGTATGTATATTTGTTTGTATGATATAATCTACTTTTTGTGCTTGGTGATCTATGAGTGGTGAGATAAGTTCTAACCCTAACTTGAGTGCAATTAAGATAGGAGGATGGTATAGTCATGTTCGACTTGTGTGGAGTAGTCCTTAACAATTTGACTTGAGACCCATCTACTCAGTGGAGACCCTTTTAGAGTTATGAATGTCAAACAAGTTATTTGTGGTTAGGCATTACTATCTCTGATTTGGGGTCCGAGAAGCTGAGGACCGTAGAACATTTAACCTATCTTGCCCTATTTAGGACGTAGTGCGGAGACTATTCAAGTGTAGACTTGATAACAGTTGTTACGCGATACTACACTCAGACGAGTTTCTCTTGAGAATATTATGGGTTGATGAGTCAGTCATCCTAACCTGTAATATCTGATAGATGGAATTAAGACTCTAGGAAATTTTTAGAACATGATCTACAGGTTTTTATCCTTAGTTCACTCCTTTGGGATGGTTCTTACCCAGACTCCATGCTCGTGACTTGCAATAAACCCTTGATTCTTGGTTGATCCAATCAAGTCTTGTCAATATCAATGGAACTTGGGTGTTGATAAGGTGTAAACCATAATCCTTCAAAATGGATGGTTGATCTTGACAATGACTTGATTCATCCCTTGACCTTTGTTTGCCTTGTGTGTGATCCCTTATTTGTGATTGTTGCATTCATGCATTCATGCGCATCATAACATTCATCACACGAAAATTTCAAGGAACTGAGGTATTATTTGCAAATATTTTCAAACCATGGACTGTGGACGAAGGAACACTAATAAGTACAGTTTCAATTGTACCGACTTAAAAGAGTTAAGGAAGCTAGTATCTTTTGTATTACATCCCTTGGACTTCAAGCAATGTCATGGGAAGCTTCTGTCTATTTTGTCTACTGATGTGGTTGAAGGACTCTTGCGTGTGTTGGTTCAATTCTATGATCCTCTCTACCGTTACTTCACTTTCCCTGATTATCAGCTTGTGCCTACGTTGGAGAAATATGCCCATCTTTTGGGAATACCTGTTTCTAACAAGGTGCCTTTAGTGGATTGGAAGAGACTCCCGGATCTCATCTTATTGCTGAAGCTCTTCACTTGAAGAAGTCTAAGATTGAGGCTCATTGGGTGAAGAAAGGAGGATTATTTGGGTTGACTTTTGAATTCCTCATCAAGGAAGCTACTTCCTTTGCTCAAGCTGGTAGTGTGGATGCTTTCGAAGCTATATTTGTGTTGCTCATCTATGGATTAGCTTTGTTTCCTAACATTGACGGTTTTGTTGATGTTAACTCCATTAGAATCTTCTTGATTGGGAATTCAGTGCCTACTTTTTTGGGTGATATGTATTTCTCTTTGCATCTAAGGAATTCTAAAGGTGGTGGAACTATTGTCTGTTGTGTTCCTCTTCTGTACAAGTGGTTTATTTTGCACTTACCTCAGACGTTTGCTTTTGTGGAGAACAAACAATGTCTACGGTGGTCTCAGAGACGTATGTCTCTCACTAATGATGATATAGCTTGGTATGATCCTTCATTAAGCAGTTTGGAGATTATTGATTGTTGTGGTGAATTCTCTAATGTGCCTCTCATTGGTACACAAGGAGGAATTAACTACAACCCTGCTTTGGCTCGTCGTCAACTTGGGTTCCCCTTGAGAGGCAAACCTAATAACACTTTGTTAGAAGGTATTTTCTATCAAGAGGGTAAAGATCCCCAACATTTGAAGTAGAAAATGGTGCATGCTTGGCATAATGTGCATAGGAAAGGAAGATTCGAGCTTGGTCTGCGCAATTGTGTAGCTTTGGAAGCTTACACTTCTTGGGTGAAGAAGAGGGCTTTGGAATTGAAGATGCCTTATGCTTATGAAAGACCTATGTCTGTGGTTGCGGTTGAGCCATTAACTCTCCCTAACCAAGATGTAGAGGAGTTGGAAGACGCGCTCGCCAAGATGAAGCAAGAAAAGGATATGTGGGAAGAGTGTTTCCATGCTTTGAGCATAAAGCATGAGGAGTTGAAACTTGAGTCTAAGGACAAAGATACACTTATTGAGCTTCTTGAAGACCGAGTAACGAA
Source organism: Lathyrus oleraceus (assembly GCF_024323335.1). NCBI lineage: Eukaryota > Viridiplantae > Streptophyta > Magnoliopsida > Fabales > Fabaceae > Lathyrus > Lathyrus oleraceus. The sequence goes on along the minus strand of NC_066581.1, from coordinate 165,867,238 downwards.
GAGACAGAGAGAGCCAGAGGTTTCATCTTCCTCTAGTATACCTCAACCTTCCGTCGCTTGAAAGAAGATTGTTGATTAACTTGTCCTTGAGAAGACTCGGATGAAGACTTCTTTTGAGTCTGAGATCCGACGCATCCGAAGGAAATACGCGCCTGCAGCTAGGTCTTCTGATGTTGTTATTAGGGATCCTTAGGATGACATGCCCCTTTACTCTTGTATTTTATATTTTTGGTTTCTGAAATTGTACTCAGTGTAATCCTTCCAATTATACAAATAAAAGAGATTTTATGGTCATATCAAATTGTTGCAATTGTTGTTATATATATATTTACAAATAATATAGTAAGTCCCTTGAAAATAAAAATAATCAAGCATTGCATTTCATGCATCATTTGCATAGCAGGTTTCTCTTTCGCCAGATGTCTTATTGGTATTTCTTCTATGCTTCAGCCAGGTTGACTCATCGATACAATACCCGCGCCAATCACTCAAGAATCATGCAACATCTAGAGCAAGAGAACAAAGATTTGAAAGACGAGATCGCTCATCTGACTGCCATGATGGAGTCAGTGTTAGCTGCTCAAAGCCAATCTTCTCCAACGCCTGCAACTCCTGCTCCTCAAATGACTGTTATTTCAGAGGTTGCTACCTCTACCATTCCTACTACTGTTGCTCACTTTGCGCCTTCCATGCCTGCCGGATTCCCGTGGGGAATGCCACCCAACTTTATGCCTGAGGGTTTTGCACCCACATTTGCTTCCATGCTGGCATCTAGCCCGGTCATTTCTGCGCCACCGCCGGTTGTGCATACGCTACCCCGTGTTGAAGACACCATCTATCATTTCGAGTCGTCTGAGGGCCCTGATGTGTATGAGAAGATGGACGAAATGAAAGGCCAATTCCTTGAGCTGCGAAAGGAGTTGAAAACTTTGAGGCGTAAGGATTTGTTTGGTAAAAGTGTGTAACACCTCAAAATTTGCCCTCCTCTCTTGGGACTAGCTTAACATATTACATATCATTCTTAGGGCATTAGTCATTGCACTTTGCATATCATGTGGCTACATCAAGCAAGTCATCCTCCTAGGTCTTGATCAGAAGTTAAAGAGGTTAAGATGCAAGCTAGGGTTTCATTGAATTGATCACTAACCATCTGATGGTTTGTGCTTCAAATTAGGGTTTCTTGATTCCTCAAGGAGATTGATCATCATCTTGGTTGGAATGGTACATCATCATCATCATGGTTTTGTCATCACCAAGGGATTCATTATGGTTGATCAGATATCTTGAGATTAGGGTTTTGACCTCTAGTCAACCCTAATCATCTGCATTGTGCCAATCAGGGTTTTGCAAGGAGATGGGGGTTTCAATGGATATGGGGATCATCATATGGGTATATTGAGCTTATGGAAGCTAGGGTTTCATCATTGAGCCATTTCATCAGGAGTTTGAGGCTCAAGTTGATCAGTGCATGGCCAATTCATCTATCAGTCAACAAAAGTCAACCAAAGGTCAACTGGTGGATTTGGAGGGGGAGAGGGTTAGAGACACTTCATTCATGTCCAAACAAGTTTCATTTGACATTTCAAACATCAAGGATGAAGAAAATAAAGTCAGGTGGAAACTTTCTAAAAATAGAAAGTGACTTGTAATTCAAAACTGCCAAAAATGGAAAGGTTTTCACCTTAAAATTACATGTCCAAAAATGCTTCAAATGAAATTTTGTCCAACATGAAAGTTGAAGATCTTGCTCTCACCCTTTCCAAAAAGTACAAGAACATGAATTTCTCATTTGTGGTTGGCAAGTTATGATCAAATCATTGTCCAAGAAAGTTGAATTTCAAAGTTGCATAACTTTTGATTCACAAGGCCAAATGGAGTGAGGTTTTTTTGAGCAAATTTCTTTTGATCCCCTCTATCCAAAACAAGCATTGCATTTCATGAAAACTCATCACACAAAAAGTCCATTTTTCAAGTGGACTTAATTTGAATTTTGGAGGGAAAAAGGTGTTTTTGCAAAATATTCATTGTTTTCACTCCATTCCATTTGCATTAGTTCACAAACATGTTTTAAAACTTGCTCAAACCAGAAATTGGCACTGTTACATTGCATTGCACATGTGTGGGTGAATTGACCAAATTACCATTTAGCATGAAAATGCATTTTCACTAATCACTTTGGTTTAGCACTAAATAGGATTAGAAACATGATTAAGCCAGGCTATATATTGCTAATCCTAACTGTTTTTGTGATTAACATTCATTCATCTCAGATCTAGATCCAAAATAGCAAATTCTCTCAATTTTTCTTCTTGATTTTTTCTGCAAATTTTCCAAAGAGCTTGTGCTGTTCTTCATTGTTTCATCATCTACAATCATTGTTGAACCTTCTGCAAGCAAGGATTCATCCACATTCGAGCAAATCTTGGACTGTTACATAGAGCATCATCCATGGCAGCTTGAATTTAGAGCAAGATCGAGCATAATTGAGCTTCGAAGATCCTTCCATTCATCAACTGGAGCATTGTGGAAGTTCTGTTTTCACATCACAAGGCCAGAAAACCACAAATTCATCTCTGCTCTTCAATTCAGGTTGGATTTCGAATCTTAAAATTCATGAAATGATGATATGCGTTTGATAAATCCTTTCATGCTGGACATACTGAGCTTTGTTTCGATGATTTTCATTAAGTATTGTGAAAGATATGATGAATTTAAGTTTGAGATGCAAAATTTATTTTCATCGATCCGTGCATGTTGTTGAGAGTTAGGATGAATGGAGTTTAGATTCTTAATGTACGTGGAAAGACCTTTCCAATGGTATAGGTTTTGTTAATTTCTGTGAGAAAGTGTTCTTGAGCTTAGGGTTTGTGATGAACATTGGATGAACATTTGAGAAATTTTTCCAGATTTGCTTTGATCCGTGCCTGGCCTGTTTCTGCATGAATTTCGTGTTTGTCTCCCATACAACCAATCACAGCGCGCCATGTACTTAAGTGAAACGCGGCGTTTCACTTAAGTAGCGCCAGAATTACCATTTTGCCATTTTCATTCATTTAGTTCATTTAATCATTTCCTATTTCAATTTTAATTTCATTTTCATCTTCAATCTTAGAAAAATCATAAGTCAATGAATATTTGTCCAAATAATGTGGGATTTTTTGTATGATGTTCCTCATGATCTCTAGTTTTTTATGGTGATTTTTCCAGAAATTATGCACGTGTGGATTTCTGTTTTGCCTAGGATTTGTTCATGTGTATCCAATTTGTACCTTCCATGCCATTTTGCTTGTGAAATAATGATGCTTAATTGTATGAGGCTGAAATTTTTTGTGCTCAATCTAGACACCTTTAGGAGGATTTTGATATGTGGTTTGTGATTTTTGAGTTTCTGGATTGTGAGATATGATTTTTTGAATAGAGATGTGACAATTGGTGTCACACCATTCTTGTCCAATTTGATGATTTTTGTTGTCATGCCATATGAACTCAAAATGACCTGAATTTTGCATGATGATACTTATAAATGTTGAGAATGCTTTTGAATTTTCCTGGAATTTTTGAATGCATTTCCAATTTGATTGAGATTTTCTCCCCTGTTTGACCAATTGTGAACCTTTTGTGAGTCATGATCTCATATGTTTTGTGAAATTCTGATGCTTAATTGGATGAGCCTGAAATTTGGCATGTGTATTATAGACATCTTAAAGTTTGCCATGGTTTTGGTTTGGTGCATTTATCATGTTCCTACTCTGTTTTGTGCTTGCTTGAAGTTGATGCATGATTTAATGCCTTGTATGAGCTTGTTTGAGTATGCTTTGACTTGATGAATTTAATTGACTTGCTTCCCTTTGTCCAAATGGCCTGAAATTTGGTTTGTAGATCATGTTGTGAATTCTGTTTGACCATGATTTTTTTGGGGATTTATTGAAATGTTTGTGAGTTGATTTGAATTGGATCATTCTGTTTGGTCCTATGAGGTTCTAAATGGCATGCTTTGTACTCTTTGCCTCATGAAATGATAATGGTTGATGATATGAACATGAGACCAATTGGATTTGATTATTATTTGATTGATCTTGATTTTTGATAAGTTTCATGTTCTGTTTTGACTTATTGATCCTATTTTGACCCTAGTCTTGTACTAGTGGTTTGTGTTCTCACATTTGAGCTTTGTTTCAGGTCAAAGAGCACAATTGCTTATACTTGATGATGTGCACTCAATTAGGATTGGTTTATTGCTTGTTTATGACTAACCTTGAGTTTGTTTTGTAGGCATTGAGATTTATGCTTAGGCCTTGTGGCTTGCACCTATGTGCATTGATGCTTGTTATCTGTTTGTGCTGTGGACTTGTAATTTTCTGTTTGACTTTTGTTTGTCTGGTATACTGATTATGTTGGATTGATTTCAGGTACCTTAGTTGCTATAGTTCATTGTGAACTTGCTTGTGCTGTTGCTTGGTTGTATAAACCAATTGAGGTAGAATCACTAACTCCATGTAGTCTGGAAGACCTGGCCTGTTACTTGGCCAGGCACCTGTCTGAAGTCCTCCTTAAGAGGCAATGCTTGTGCTTGTTTATCTTTGTCCCCAAGCAGGAAAAGACCTTTGTTAAGGCAATTGGCAGATACAAGAGATGTGCAATCCATCTCCCGCTATTCTGTTGAATCGTCCCTCTGCTCACACAACTGGTGTTGATGCATTGTGGACATTAACCCAAGATCCTTGTACAGTTGTACAGTTGAGTCAGTGTCATAAGTGTAGAAGGGTTCCCACTTTCTGGACCCACACTTCTTTGTCTGAAGCTCTCCCAGGCCAGGGATAAGAGCTGTGAGGCACACCCCTCACTTCCTATTTCATCTGCTTCACCCTAACTCTCAATGTTAGGGTTAAGAGCTAACATCACCTGATACAGTTGGCTTGCTTTTGCAGCCTAACCCTTTGTGTGAGCCCACTTTGTCTGGATATAGTGTGTGCTAATTGTGAATGTTTGTTTTGTTTTGATTATGCTTGCATGCTTTGCTTTGCCTGTTTAGGATTAGCTTGCTGCCTGAGCAAGATAGATAGCCAACCTTAACTTAGGGATGATATGCATGATAACATCTAGGCTCGAGTCGTAGTCTCCCTAGTTGTGTCTCCCTCTGTATCTGGTTAGGCTAGTCTTTCTCCCCTGTTAAGGGGAACTACGTTGCCCTGATCCTCATACCAGATGAGGTACGTAGGCAAGAGGTCGTGCGAGATCTCTCCGGGCACCCTTTTTTTCTTTTTGTGTGTGTTTGCTTGACAGTTGCTAGGCTCGAGTTCCCGACTCCTTAGTAGCTTGTTGCTTGTTTGTTCTTGTGTGTGTAGGAGATGGATGTAAGCCCAGCAATTGGCATTCCGTATCCTCTTGTTGTGTGCTTGGAGTCCGGTATAAGTCCATCAAGTGGCATCTGGTTTCCAGTGTGGGTTTGTTTGGTTCTGAAGCTGATGTAAGTCTAGCGATTGGCGTTCGGGTTCCATGTTTGCCTTTTTGTGTTTTGTTTTGTTTCGGCGTGCGTGAGCCGAACTACGGTAGCTCTGATTCTCGTTCCAGACGAGATACGTAGGCATAGGATGCGATATCCTAGCGAGCCCTCTCCTCTTCCTCCACCTGTGTTGTCTTCGGTGTGTGTGTGATGTTTGTTTTAGCAACCTTTTCCTATCTTTAGAGCGTGGATCCCGTCGAGTACGACGGATGCGTAGGGGTGCTAATACCTTCCTTTCGCATAACCGACTCCCGATCCCATTCTCTTTGGTTGCGAGACCATGCTTTTCCCAAGTTTACTTCGAGCGTTTCTTTTCCCTCTTTTGGGATAAATAACGCACGGTGGCGGCTCTGTGTTGTTTTGTTTTAGCCCGCCGGTTATTTTTCGCGGATGCGACAGCTGGCGACTCTGCTGGGGACTAACAGAAGTTGACCTGCTGCTGGTCCATCTTCCCTAAGCGAGTCTCTCCTAGCGTTCTAGGATAGTTTAGGTTGCTTGTGTTGTTATTTATTGCATTTATTATTATTCTGATTGTGTATATATTTGCATAAATATTTGCATGCATCATACTATCATGTTGCTGTCCTCTGTACAGGTGGTTCCTCTGTTGTGGGGTGGGTGTTCTGAGTGGGGCTAAAACCCAGGCCCGAGTATACACCTAGGATTAGTGTGGTCTCATGTTGCCTCTTTCATGTTAGGTCAACATGTGCTTGGCAATGTGATGTACCACAAGCCGGACGAGGTTCTTTGGAGGGAACTTTTCCTTTGTGGAGTATCCACTTTGGTTGAGTGACTTCATCTGGACTATTGACTCTGGTGACCGATCATTTCCCGGATCTTTGGTTTAGACAATCTTAAGGGAGCTACAATGGCACACCCGAAAGGGCAAACCCATTGAGTATCTCTGCCCGATTGTCGAGACTATTATCCGCCTTAGGATGACCTGATTAAAATTTACCTGTGAGGGGAGGGTGATTCTTATAGATGCATGTTCAGATGGTGACTTTGATGGTGACTAATGGTTCCGTTGATCAGAGTCCTATTTATAAGTCGGATTTATGGCCATTTATTACTGAGACGCCGAAGTGCTGTTCGTGTTATTTAACAGTGGGGATCCGTTTATTTCAGGATTCCCCGGGCCGGTTCAGAGGTTCTTGTGGTTATCTGCTCAGAGATTGTCTGGTGATGATGGTGATGTATCTTTCAGTTCCGTTTATTTCGGAACCCTTGAGTTGGATTTGTGGTTACATATTCCTTCAGATGGTTGTGATCAGTTCAGAAATCAGGGCTGTGATTCAGGGCAACAGATGATCAGATGACTTGGAGGATGGCAATGCATTGCATTCATTCATCAGCATCATCACATTTTGCATTTACCTGCATCTAACGTATGTTTATCCATATGTAGGGATATTTTTGATCGAGATCCTGGTTGAGAGACTTCTTGCTCAGATATGAGGACCGGTTTGAAGGACGATGTTGTCTACAGCTTCTTCGACCCAGAGATCGGTGTGCTGAAGGATATGATAGCATTGATTACGCCCGACCATGTGGGGATGTTCAGAGAGTCATACGGTGGTATTCTGAAGATGGTTTTCAGACTCACAGACAGTGACAGAAGCGCCATTCATACTCTTCTCCAGTTCTATGACCCGGGCTTGAGGTGTTTTGTGTTTCCGGATTACTTGTTGGGGCCTCTGATGGAGGACTACGCTAGCATCTTGGTTATTCAGGTCCGAGATCAGATTCCTTTCTGTGCCGTTAGGGGAGAGCCTGACATCCTTGGGATTTCTCGTGCTCTTTATTTGAGCCCGGAGGTGACCAAGGAGGGTTTGAAGGAGAAAGGAAAATTACCGGGTTTTCATATGAGTTTCTTGGAAGCTAAGGCCAAGGAACATGCTGCTACGGGTAATTGGAAGACGGTCTGTGCTTTGATTGCTGTGAGCATTTATGGGACCATTTTGTTTCCTAATCAGAAGAGCTTCGTGGACCATAATGCCATCAAATTGTTCATGTAGAGGAATCCTATTCCTATCCTTATCGGAGATGTCTACTACTCGGTTCATAACAGGAACGAGAAGCGGTGTGGGGGTTTGATCAGATGTTGTGCTCAGATGCTATACAGATGGTTTATGGGGTATTTGCCTTCCAAGGGTGCCTTTGCTTTTCTTGATCCTACTGTCAAGTGGTCATTCAGATTGATGGGTTTGCGGGCCAAGGACATAACTTGGACTCATAACGGTATGGCTGGACGGGATTTCATATATAGCTGTGGGAGTCTTCCCAATGTGCCTCTTGTAGGAGTTCAGGGTTGCATCAATTACAACCCGGTGCTTCTCAGGAGACAGATGGGGTTTGCTGTGGAGGGTCCTCCTCTTGGTCGAGAGATTCAGGAGTCTTTCTACTTCCCGATTGAGGGCAATCAGGCCAAGTTGAGGCAAGTGTTGGATGAATGGCGCGATATTCAGAGAAAGGGCAAAGTTCCTTATGGCAAGGTTAACAACCGGTATTTTCCTCTATTTGATGATTGGCTTCGGAAGAGAATCGAGATTACACATCTACCATTTCCTGGAGGTGATCCTTGGTGTCCTATGATTGAGGTTCCGCGTTCTTCTGTTGGTATGGAAGAGTTCCTAGAGATGAAGCGGGAGAGAGATCAGTTGCTTGCAGAGAAAACGGAATTGGAGATAAGTGTCGCTCGGGTTCAGATGGCTAATCAGGAGATTAAAGTGAAGATGGAAGATCAGGACAAGCGGCATGCCCTGGAAGCAAAGCGCTTTGAGATGGATACCGCTTACTATGGTAAGGTCAGTCAGGCTTTGGCATCGTCAACAAAGGAGCACGACTTCACTAAGGAGAAGCTAGCCAGAGCTTCAAAGGTCATTGAAGATCAAAAGAGGAGGCAAATTCTCGTAAGGGATCAGAGGGACGACAGAGTCAGAGTCCTCATCGCTGAGTGGGAGGCAAAGATGAAGATTAAGGAAGCAGAGAACGTGAAGATCATCGCTGAGAGAGATCATTATATTGCTGAGAGAGATCATTACATTGCTGAGAGAGATCATTACTTCAGGCAGATGAAGATTCACCAGAAAGAGGTGGGGAGATTACAGCAGAAGAACACCGAGCTCAGGTTCGCCGCAGAGTTCGCGAAGATGGTTGATGATATAGGGCCGTCTGTGGGACCCTCATCAGGCTAGACCTTTTTCATTTGTGTTAGATTACCGTCAGGCCTGTTGACGGAATTCATTTGCTTGTATTTCATTCCTGATTCTGGAGAATTGTATTTGATTTGTATCAGCTGTGATGTATAACTATGGCGCTTATTGTGCATTTTGCTATGCAATGATTGTTTTTATTCAGTGGTTGATCTTCAAGCTTTATTTGCTTTACCATATGCACTCGCACAGCACACACATGGTTGGGGGTATAATGCTAAATCATATATCTCTGATCTGTATGATGAAATCAAATGATGAATGTCTGAATATTGCTGCCGGATTATTATCTGTCTCGATGAAGCCAGGATTGAGAGATAAAGTGTTCCTCATATGGATAAACACTGCATCCATGCATGATCATATTAACTTGTTTTTATTTTGCAGGTATCAGTTATAACGTGCTTGATTGTTTCAGGAATCATTGCTCGTGCTCGTAGAGTTGTACCTTTGCACTCAACACGCCCTCACAGATATTTCACTCGACGCAACACTCCCAGACTGATGGATCTCCCTAATTCAGATATTCTCGAGCTGAAGGATAAAATGAGCAAACTGATCAACATCATGCAGGGTTTTGCAGTTGGTCAGAAAGCTTTGGCTGACAAAGTTGAGAAGCTCGAGCGGGCTTCCGCTGCTAATAGTGGTGTAAACCTGGATGGTGTCTCCAACCAGGGGCTGGGTGGTTCTAGAGATGGTGGAAAAAGAACAACTGTGGGTATAGTGAATAATGTTGCCGGCTTTGGTGCTGCTACAGGGGGTCAACCTGGTCCGATGGGTCCTAATCTGAAGGATAGCCTGTTTCCTCCATTCTTTGGGGTTGATGATGACAGAGAGGAAGATCGAGAAGCTGATCAGTTCTCTATGCACAACGAACCGTTTGGTCAGTACGGTGCCCAACCACAGAATAAGGAGATTCAGTTGCTGGCTGAAAAGATCAGAGCTTTGGAGAGCTATGCCACTCCTGGGGTTGTCAACATGTCCAATATCGGGCTAGTTGAGGGGATTGTGATCCCACAGAAGTTTAAAGCGCCCGCTTTTGATAGATATAATGGGAGTTCCTGCCCCGAAACTCATCTGCAAGCATTTGTCCGCAAAATCTCTGCTTACACCATGGACCAAAAGCTGTGGATGTACTTCTTCCAAGACAGTTTGTCTGGAGGCTCCTTGGAGTGGTACACCAAGCTTAAGTCTTCTGATATCAAAAGCTGGCAGGATCTTGGTGATGCATTCTTTAAACAGTATCAGTTCAACGCTGATATGGCTCCGAGTCGTACCCAGCTGCAGGGTATGTCTCAGAAGAATAACGAAGGGTTTAAAGAATACGCTCAAAGGTGGAGGGAGTTGGCTGCCAGGGTGCAACCTCCATTGGTGGACAGGGAGATGTCTGATCTCTTTATGGGTACCCTTCAAGGGGCATTTGCCGAAAGAATGGTGGGTTGTCCAGTGACAAACTTCGCGGACATTGTGGTGGCTGGAGAGAGGATAGAGAGCTGGCTGAAGCTTGGAAAGATTCAGGGTAATGCTTCGTCATCAGGTTCGAAGAAGCCCTTCGGTAACGGCCAGAGGAAGAAAGAGGGTGATACCAGTGCGGTCTACGCTCAGAGAGGACCCAGTAGGGATCGTTACTTCCAGCACACTGCTGCGGTAACTATTCCTGCTGATAATCAGCCTGCACAACAACAACAACAACCGCAACAGCAGCGTCAACCATTTCAGCAGAGGCCTCAGAGGGCTGGTTATCAGGTGCGGGGAAGAATGAATGACCGTCAGTTTGACAGGCCTCCTGTGACTTACTCTTTCTTGCTGAAGAAATTGCAAGATTTGGGGTTGGTACAGTTAAGAACTCTGGCACCTTTGAGACCTGATCAGAGGCCAGCCAATTATGATGAGAATGCAAAGTGTGAATTCCATTCAGGGGCGCCCGGACATAACATAGAGAACTGCAAAGCTTTTAAGCACGTGGTTCAAGACCTGGTGGATTCGAAAGCTATCAACTTCGCTCCGCCTCCCAACGTGAATGCTAATCCCATGCCCGCGCATGGTCAAAGGGGGGTGAATGCTATCTCTGAGGAGGGCCGAATCGGGTTGTTGAGGGTTGATCAGTTGAAGACTCCGTTGGCTGAGGTCAAGCGGCAGTTATTGTTGAATGGGGTTTATTCGGGCTGTGGTGTTGATTGTGCTGCGTGCACTATTGCTGTTAATGGGTGTGAATTCTTAAGGGAAACTGTCCAAGGGATGATAGACGATGGAAGTATTCAGTTTGAAAAGGTTGATATGGGAAAGGATGAGGTCTCCACCATAACAATTTACTTTGATCCGGTGGATTTGTCAACTCTGGCGGAGGCGGCTCCAGTTACCATCACGGTACCTGGACCAATTCCGTATGACAAAGATGATGTCGTGTCGTGGCATTATGGTGGGGAGGTATACTGTAATGGAGAGAAGGTGGAAGAACAGACTGCGGATGAAACCACCGTTTCAAAGGTGGATAATGCCAGTCCCAGCGGTTTCACTCGCAGTGGAAGACTGTTTGCTCCTGATGCCTTGAGGGGAGGAGAAGGAGAAAAAGAGAAAAAAGAAAAGGCCGAGGCTTTAGCCAGGGCGAAAGGAAAACAGGTGGTGAATGATGGTACTCCAGTGGTGACACCGGCGCCTGGAGGGTCGGAAGAAAAACTTGATGATGATGCAGAAGAATTTTTAAGAATCATCAAGAAGTCTGAGTACAAGCTTGTGGACCATCTGCAGTAGACTCCTTCCAAAATATCAATTCTATCTTTGCTGTTAAGCTCTGAAGGGCATAGAGAGGCTCTGTTGAAGATTCTGAAGAAAGCCTAACATTTGAGTGCACCAACAACGTGGCTGAATACGAAGCTTGCATATTGGGGATTGAAGAGGCGATTGATTTGAGGATCAAGAACCTTGTCATATATGGAGATTCAACTCTGGTTGTAAATCAGGTTAACGGAAAATGGTATACGCATCAATCTCATTTAGTTTCATACCGGGATTATACGAGGAGATTGTTGACGTTTTTCACCAAGGTGAAGATGCATCATGTGCCCAGATAGGAGAATCCTTTGGCAGATGCTTTGGCTACTCTGGCCGCCTTGATTAAGGTGCAGTGGTGGAATCAGTTCCCCAGTGTTGAGGTAGGTCGTCTGGATAGACCGGCTTATGTCTTCGCTGTTGACACAGCACCTGATGATGAGAAGCCGTGGTATTACGATATCAAGCGCTATCTAGAAACTCAAGAGTATCCTGAGGGAGCATCGAAGAAGGACCGAAAGACTCTGCGGAGGTTGGCCATGGTGTTTTATCTAAACAAGGATGGGGTTTTGTACAAGCGGAATTTTGATTGGGTCTTGCTCAGATGTGTTGATGACAAAGAAGCAAGCCAATTGATGAAAGAGGTTCACGAGGGATCGTTCGGTACCCATGCCAGTGGGAATGCAATGGTGAAAAAGCTGTTGAGGGCAGGTTATTATTGGATGACAATGGAGGCCCAATGTTTCAATTTCGTGCGGAAATGTCATAAATGCCAGACTTATGCTGATAAGGTGCACGTGCCTCCAAATCCTTTGAGCTTGATGTCGTCTCCATGGTCGTTCGCTATGTGGGGCATTGATATGATCGGAAAGATTGAGCCTACGGCTTTGAATGGGCATCGGTTCATATTAGTGGTTATTGATTACTTCACCAAGTGGGTGGAAGCAGCCTCATATACGAACGTGACAAAGCAGGTCGTTGCCAGGTTTCTCAAGAGAGACATCATTTGCAGATATGGGGTTCCCGAGAGAATCATTACTGATAATGGTTCTAATTTGAACAACAAGATGATGGCAGAACTGTGTCGGGAATTCAAGATCGAGCATCACAATTCTTCTCCTTATCGTCCGAAGATGAATGGGGCGTTTGAGGCAGCCAAATAGAACATTAAGAAGATTGTGCAGAAAATGGTGGTAACCTATAAAGACTGGCATGAGATGTTGCCGTTTGCATTGCATGGGTACCGAACTTCGGTACGCACATCTACGGGGGCAACGCCTTTCTCGTTGGTATATGGGATGGAAGCCGTGTTACCAGTTGAGGTTCAGATTCCCTCTTTAAGAGTCCTGATGGACGTGAAATTGCAAGAGGCGGAATGGGTAAGGACTCGGTACGAAGAGTTGAGCCTGATTGAGGAAAAAAGGCTGGCAGCCATTTGTCATGGGCAGTTATACCAGCAGCGGATGAAACGTGCTTTCGACAGAAAGGTGCGACCTCGGGTATATCACGTAGGTGATATGGTGCTGAAAAGGATCCTTCCTCCTCAAAACGATCGAAGGGGCAAATGGACACCTAATTATGAAGGTCCATTCGTGGTCAAGAAGGTTTTCTCTGGCGGAGCCTTGTTGTTAACGACCATGGATGGCGAAGATTTTCCGTCCCCTGTGGATGCGGATGCAGTTAAAAAATACTTCGTATAAAGAGACCCGCTGGACGGAGAGAATAAAATAGTCCAGGCAAAAATGGGCATCCCGGCGAACCAAAAAAACAGAAAGAAAAGGTTCGGGCAAAAATTAGGGATAAAATGAAAAAATGTACACCCGGCAAGTCGAAAACCTGAAAAGGCGACTTGGGCAAGAAAGGGTATCCCGGTGGACTGAAAACCCGAAAGGGCGGTCCAGGAAAAAGAGGGATTAAAACGAACAACTGCGTCTAGCATGATCGTTTGCGCTTTGGTTAAAGCATCATGGATAATACCCGGTGGGGATCAATCGGAATCGTCTTGTTCAGAAGGCAGAAAGCACGGAGAGTCTGAGGACATATGGGGTGTAACCGAGTTGGAACTCGATGAGATCACGGGTTTCACGTTGCCATTAGGATAGATTTTTCCTTTTGTGCGCAATTACCTCTTTTCAGGAATTGCTTCCTTTGTATTGCTCAATTTGAGCCACACATTTTTCAATCAATAAAATGCATATTCAGTCAAATAATTTTGTTTTTGTTTTTCATTACCGCTTTGATTGCGAAAACATCCAATTGTTTGTGATAAAGAATTTTGCATTTTAAGACATACAGGTCCCTTCCAATGCATGTTTATAAGATTGAAGCTTGAAATCTTATTCGGAAGGTTGAGGGGCCCAAGTGTTGAAATCTTGACACGCCTGGGGCACGTTTTTATCTAACGATCTCTTTTGCAGGTGCTGTTAGATATTTTTCACTCACTTGCAGGTTGTGATGTGGAAGCTTTTGACAAAACATTCCCTGTGGAGTCCGATCAGGGACGAATGAATAGAAGAACGATGAAAAGAGAAGACGACGAGACGTACGATGATCCTTGAGATTAATCAAGAAGACTCTTCAAAGTCTGAAGATTGAAAAGTCTGTATAAGTCCCAGGAGTTCGCGCTTCGTCGAGTACGGAGCGGTTTGGAATACAAGATGATGGAGCAGAAAAGGTCCAGACGAGTCTGGGAGTTCTCAAAATTGGAAAGCTGACAATGGATTTGAATGAAGGATGACATGGTTCGACGAGTCGACGGGTGCTCGGTATCAGATTTTCCTCATCTCGCCAAGCAGAGTCAGAATGACTAATTCTCCAACAGGTTCAAGGTCTATGGATTCCCTAGCAGGGTCAGGATGGTTATTCCCAGCAGGTTTGAGATTGATGCTTCCCCAGTCGCCAGGCCTGAAGGTTGTTGTTTCCCCAACGGAGGTATCTGTGAGGGTTCCCCAAGCTGAGTCTGGAGTGTTGCATTCCCAGCAAGTCAAAGACTGGTGTTTCCCCACAGAGTGTTGGTGGTTCTTTCCCCAGCAATTCCCCAAGCGGACCGGGTGCAAAGGAGGTTTTTCCCCAGCAAGGGTTGCCTTTTCCAAGCAGCAGTGCTATTCCCTAGCAGGGTGGAGATCGGAGTATTGGCGAGTTCCTCAGCAGAGTGCCTCGAGCTCCTCAGAAGAGTCCCTTGAGGGGGATACCTTTTATACATTCATCATGTAGATAAGTATAGCATATTGTATAATGAATCGCGTAGCATTTCCATAATTATGGAGCATTACGCAGAAAAATCAATCATGCATCATATTGCAAGCATAAGCTAGTCTCAAGCCGTGGTCATCGTTTGAGAAGTGGTTGTGCCCAAAGGTGAAGATGCTACTCCGAGGAGTTTGGTATTGTATCAATAATATTCCCCAGTGGTGCGATACTGGAGGAGATTTCTGCCGTGCGAGACAGAAGTTGGAAGATGTTACTCTGAGGAGTTTAACATCATGACGTCAATGTACCCCAGTAGTGCGATACTGGAGGAAACTTTTCCGTCGGACAGAGATGGAAATGTTACGCGATCAGCGCGACTCAAGCCGTGCTTACCGTTTGAGATTTGGTTTCACTGGATGGTGAAGGTGTTACTCTGAGGAGTTTAGCATCATGACGTCAGATCAGCAATGTTCCCCAGTAGTGCGATACTGGAGGAAATTTTTCCATCAGACGGAGATGGAAATAAGATCAAAAGACGTTACGCGATCAGCGCGACAATCGGGGTTCAAATGGAGAAAAGGAAATGTTGAGACATTTTCTGGAGAGCGGGGTTCAAATAGAGATTGGAGTTGAAGATTATATCCGGGATGAGGTCCTCAGGGTTATCTTCTTTTCATGTGTCACCTTAGACTTTGGTTGAGGCCAATGGAAGTCGTTATGGGTGTCTTCTGAGGAAGAGATGCACATGTTACCTTCCTTTTGTGAAGGTGTACCCTCTGATATGTCGCCCTCAGAGTGGTGTTTGGTGTTATTTCCGACGTTGCCGGCGGAATTATCACAAGAAAGCGGAGAACGGGGTTCAAATGGAGAAAAGGAAATGTTGAGGCATTTTCTGGAGAGCGGGGTTCAAATGGAGAAAGGGAAATGTTGCGGCATTTTCTGGAGAACGGGGTTCACAATGGCGATCGCAAGTTATCGTCAGGCGACTGGGGTTCAAATGGAGAATGGGGTTCATTATTTTGGCAAACAAGATGTCGGGGTTCAAATGCAATGATCCGGGATCATTTGCGCGAAAGAAAATTTTGGGGTTCAAGAAAACGAAAAAAGAGAAAAATTTCGGGGTTCAAGAAAAAGTAAAAAAAAAGAAAGAGAGATGATAATAATCCCCAGCGGATAGGTGGTGTTCAGGCCATGGTTATCCCTGTGTTACCATTTATTTTGGGTATACAGGTCGACATTCAATTTCGGTGATCAGGCCGACTTTCTCCGTACCAGACGGATTTTTCTTCTGAGATTGCTTCTTTGCCGATTCTGACAAGCATTGTTAATTATTTTCCCATCAGAGTGCGAATTGTTCGTCTGTTCTTGGTATTCAATCACTCTTCATCCTGATCATCTGAAAGCCGAGGTTGTTCATATCGACAGGTTCACAGTGGATTGAATAGGGGCAGCTGTAACACCTCAAAATTTGCCCTCCTCTCTTGGGACTAGCTTAACATATTACATATCATTCTTAGGGCATTAGTCATTGCACTTTGCATATCATGTGGCTACATCAAGCAAGTCATCCTCCTAGGTCTTGATCAGAAGTTAAAGAGGTTAAGATGCAAGCTAGGGTTTCATTGAATTGATCACTAACCATCTTATGGTTTGTGCTTCAAATTAGGGTTTCTTGATTCCTCAAGGAGATTGATCATCATCTTGGTTGGAATGGTACATCATCATCATCATGGTTTTGTCATCACCAAGGGATTCATTATGGTTGATCAGATATCTTGAGATTAGGGTTTTGACCTCTGGTCAACCCTAATCATCTGCATTGTGCCAATCAGGGTTTTGCAAGGAGATGGGGGTTTCAATGGATATGGGGATCATCATATGGGTATATTGAGCTTATGGAAGCTAGGGTTTCATCATTGAGCCATTTCATCAGGAGTTTCAGGCTCAAGTTGATCAGTGCATGGCCAATTCATCTATCAGTCAACAAAAGTCAACCAAAGGTCAACTGGTGGATTTGGAGGGGGGAGAGGGTTAGAGACACTTCATTCATGTCCAAACAAGTTTCATTTGACATTTCAAACATCAAGGATGAAGAAAATAAAGTCAGGTGGAAACTTTCCAAAAATAGAAAGTGACTTGTAATTCAAAACTGCCAAAAATGGAAAGGTTTTCACCTTAAAATTACATGTCCAAAAATGCTTCAAATGAAATTTTGTCCAACATGAAAGTTGAAGATCTTTCTCTCACCCTTTCCAAAAAGTCCAAGAACATGAATTTCTCATTTGTGGTTGGCAAGTTATGATCAAATCATTGTCCAAGAAAGGTGAATTTCAAAGTTGCATAACTTTTGATTCACAAGGCCAAATGGAGTGATGTTTTTTTGAGCAAATTTCTTTTGATCCCCTCTATCCAAAACAAGCATTGCATTTCATGAAAACTCATCACACAAAAAGTCCATTTTTCAAGTGGACTTAATTTGAATTTTGGAGGGAAAAAGGTGTTTTTGCAAAATATTCATTGTTTTCACTCCATTCCATTTGCATTAGTTCACAAACATGTTTTAAAACTTGCTCAAACCAGAAATTGGCACTGTTACATTGCATTGCACATGTGTGGGTGAATTGACCAAATTACCATTTAGCATGAAAATGCATTTTCACTAATCACTTTGGTTTAGCACTAAATAGGATTAGAAACATGATTAAGCCAGGCTATATATTGCTAATCCTAACTGTTTTTGTGATTAACATTCATTCATCTCAGATCTAGATCCAAAATAGCAAATTCTCTCAATTTTTCTTCTTGATTTTTTCTGTAAATTTTCCAAAGAGCTTGTGCTGTTCTTCATTGTTTCATCATCTACAATCATTGTTGAACCTTTTGCAAGCAAGGATTCATCCACATTCGAGCAAATCTTGGACTGTTACATAGAGCATCATCCATGGCAGCTTGAATTTAGAGCAAGATCGAGCATAATTGAGCTTCGAAGATCCTTCCATTCATCAACTGGAGCATTGTGGAAGTTCTGTTTTCACATCACAAGGCCAGAAAACCACAAATTCATCTCTGCTCTTCAATTCAGGTTGGATTTCGAATCTTAAAATTCATGAAATGATGATATGCGTTTGATAGATCCTTTCATGCTGGACATATGATAACATGAAATTATATCACATTTTAGGACTTAATTCAATTAGATTATATTATCATTTACTTTAATTTATCTCATTTTATCAGATATTATGCGGTATTTCCTTTCTATTTATGTCAGGTATCCATTTTGAAGCAAAAGTGAAAAAGGGAAGAAAAGGAGGTGTAAGAAGGAATAAAAAGGAAACAAATAACAAAGACCAAGCCCAGCCCAAAGAAAGCGCACGTTGTGCCTGTGACGGGCGTCACAAAGGTTGTGACGAGCGTCACACTCCCGTGACGAGCGTCACACATGGTGTGACGGACGTCACACCTTTCCCCTATATTTTTGGCACTAGGAACGCAACTGACCACGTTGAAAGCTATTTCCACGCTTGACCCTCGGAACGAAAAGACCGCGTATACGGAAACCCTTGGAAAGCAGTTACACAAGTAGCAGTATAAATAGCAGCTAATTGGGAAAGCTCTCGGTTCGGAGATTTTCCACGCCTTTTGCCGTTTTCGCATTTTTTTCTTCTTCCAGCAGTTTAGGCTTATATTTTTATAGTATTACTTTGCAAAATTTTTATTGTTTTACCTTTTTGCAATTCTATTTTCTTTTCTAGCATTTAATTAATTCTTTTCGCACAATAGTTTCTACACCGGAAACTATTGTGCAACTTTTACCGGATCTAACCTTACGTTAGAATCTAGTTTTTATTTCCTTCGTTTTAATTTGTTGTTTAATTGAAGAATCCAAGAACAAATCCTACTGGCTTGTGGTAGAGTGTTCAAGACTATTGTTTAACGCATTCAGGTTCTTTAATTATTATTTAATGCTTTGTTTTATTACTTATTTATATTATCTGCCTGGGATGAGTCTGTTTATGCATGATATGTATTTTTGTTTGTTTAGCATGTCTGGCTAATTCGCCTAGATATCGGTATGTAAAGTAAGCGAAATAAGGGATCAAGACTAAGTCGGTCTAATCAAACTAAAAATTAAAATCAATCTTTTTACGGTCTCAATTTACAGGGTTAATAACAAGAATTTCTTACAAAAGTAAAAGACATAAAGAAGTTAAAATCAATAGAGCGAGAGTTTGAGGTTTTAACTGGACAGTGTAAATTAGGCATTAATTCTAGATCAGGGCGAGAGCAAGTTTTAGAGTTAATTAAATTCTGACCTTTTCCAAAAAGTATTCTTAAAGATTGAATGTGAGGACGAGAGTTAAGCATTCGGGTTTAATTGTATAACCTAAGTCAACAGAGCGAGAGTTTGAGATAAGGGTGTTTAAAACGGTCAGTGTTTTCTTAAAAAGAGTTTCTGCAACTTTATTGCTTTCAAAAAGTGGTTTTTGACTTAATTATAAGTGACAGCTACATTAACATAAAGTCATGGTTTATTCAACAGAGCGAGAGTTTGAGATAAAACCTTTAATCAATAAAGTTAACTGAAACGATTTATTTTAAAACCAAGAAACCGACAAAGAATTGATTCCCTAATTACGACGAACTACATACCGATATCCGATTTATTAATATTTAATCTAGATCTTAGTTTAGTTTTTAGCTTCGCCCCCAAACAATCAACCATTATTCACCTTAGCTTTACGTAGTAACCTTAGATAACGGTATATCGATTCATAAGTCCCTGTGGGATCGATATCTTTTAAAACTACGCGATAGAACTGTGCACTTGCAGTTTGTACCCCAAATTCGACTCATAAAGTCGCGATCAAGTTTTGGCGCCGTTGCCGGGGACTTTTATTTAATCGATATCGTAACTCTTCCGTTACGCTGTAGAGACTAAGGTTTCTTTTTCTTCTATTCTTTCTTTCGTTGATTTGTATGCCACGCACTCGCTCACAAGGCGAACCGCTCTATTTACGAATCAACGATATCGAACTATATCTCCGAGTCTTACGACGAATTCGGGAATATCGTGCTGCAAACAATCTCCCTCCTATAGAACTTCCTGATTTCAAAAACCTTTTTCCTTCGATAACCGAGATGGCAGAACCAGCTCGTGCTCTTAGAGATTACGCCGCTCCATCGCAAGATGAGCCGCATTCAAGTATTGCTCCGCCCGCAATCGAAGCAATTAACTTCGAACTTAAACCTTCGCTGTTGCAGGCGGTGCAACAGAACCAATTCTCTGGAAATCCTACCGAGGATCCAAACCTTCATTTATCCGTATTTGTCCAATACGCTGATACTGTTAAAGCTAATGGTGTCACTTCAGAGGCAATTCGACTTCGTCTTTTTCCTTTCTCATTAAGAGATAGCGCTAGAAGATGGCTTCAATCTCTCCCTTCCAACTCAGTCACCACATGGAACGAGTTGAAGAAAGTTTTTCTTGCCCGATACTTTCCGCCAAGCAAAACAGCTATGTTAAGAGCCCAGATAAACGGATTTAAACAGAAAGACAACGAGTCTCTTTTCGAAGCATGGGAAAGATATAAAGACATGATGAGACTTTGCCCACACCACGGTTTGGAAGACTGGTTAGTAATTCACACATTTTATAATGGTCTCTTATACAACACAAGGTTAACAATAGACGTCGCTGCAGGTGGTGCATTAATGAACAAACCTTATGCTGATGCTTACCAGTTTATCGAGAGCATGGCCCAAAACCACTATCAGTGGGGAACCGAACGAACAACGGTGGAAAAACCTCAAACGAAAACTGGCATGTACGAGATAAGTAACCTTGATCACGTTAACGCAAAAGTGGATGCTTTGGTCCAGAAAATTGAAAGTTTAAACGTATCACCTCCAGCCGCCGTGGTTGCTATAACTCAGAATTGCGAGGTCTGTGGAATCCAAGGCCACACTCCTACGGACTGTCAACTCTTGACAGGAATCCAAGCAGAGCAAGTAAACTATGCTCAAGGAAGCCCCTATTCGAACACCTATAACTCAAATTGGAAGAACCATCCAAACTTTTCATATAAGAGCAATAACGCTTTGTACGCACCTGGACAGTCTCCAAATCAAGCCCCAGCTATACCTCCGGGATATCAGAAACCGAACCCATCCATGCCTAACAATAACGCCCCTAGGAAATCCAACTTGGAAATCATGATGGAAAACTTTATAGCTTCCCAACAACAAACCAATAAAGATTTCCTAAACCAGAATGTACACACTGGCGAACAACTTAAACAACTAGCAAGCAAAGTAGATGCCTTGGCTACCCATAACAAAATGCTGGAAACACAAATATCACAAGTAGCCCAACAACAAGCACCTACTGCTGCCCCAACTGGTACATTCCCTGGACAGCCCCAACCTAACCCGAGAAGCCACGCTCATGCAATTATATTAAGAAGTGGAACGGAAGTGGAAGGACCGTTTGATCCAAGGATAGAAAACCAAAACCCTAAGAAATCAACTGAGGAAAGTGAACCTAATGAAAAGGAAGAGAGTAATAAGGAAGCCCTAGAAAAGAAGGAACCTTATGTACCTCCACCACCTTACAAACCACCTATACCTTACCCTCAAAGGCTTGTTAAAACCAAAGATGCGGGCCAATTTAGAAAATTTGTTGATCTCCTTAAACAATTAAACGTTACAATTCCGTTCACCGAAGCTATTACGCAGATGCCCTCATATGCTAAATTCTTAAAAGAAATCCTTTCTAATAAGAGGAAACTTGAGGATAGCGAAACCGTTACACTCCCTGCCGAATGTAGCGCTATAATCCAAAACATGCCCCCTAAACTCAAGGATCCAGGTAGTTTCTCTATACCCTGTCACATAGGAAAATTTGTCATCGACAAAGCCTTATGCGATTTAGGAGCCGGAATTAGCGTTATGCCTCTATCCATATGTAAGAAACTGGAAATGGGAGAATTAAGACCAACCAAAATGTCTGTGCAACTAGCAGATCGTTCCATCAAATATCCTGTAGGAATCCTTGAAAACGTTCCCGTACGCATAGGTCAATTCTACATTCCCACTGATTTTACAATTATGGACATTAGAGAAGATGATATTACACCCATTATACTGGGAAGACCATTCTTAGCAACTGCCGGTGCAATCATAGACGTAAAACGAGGACGACTCACCTTCGAAGTAGGTGAAGAGAAAATTGAATTCATTCTTTCCCAATTCTTGAAAGCACCTGCAATAGAAGATACATGTTACTTCATGGATATCATCGATGAATGCATAAAAGAAGCAGAGTTAGAAGAAGACAAATCATCTGATTGCCTTGTAGAAGACAGATCTAACCAATGTTTGGCAATAACACCGGATCCTACGCAATGTCTTAACAAACCAACCCCTGACCTGAAAACACTTCCCAAAAATCTGAGATATGAATTCCTAGACTTAGAACTTGAACGACCTGTGATAGTTAATGCAGACCTAGGAAGACTCGAAACAGAAAAACTCCTACATATCTTAAGGAAGTATCCAACCGCACTAGGGTACCACATCACCGATCTTAAAGGAATAAGTCCTTCTATTTGTATGCACCGCATCATGTTAGAAGAAGACTGTAAAACCTCTAGGGAACACCAGAGAAGACTAAATCCGATACTGAGTGAGGTAGTAAAGAAGGAAATAACCAAGTTATTGGAAGCAGGTATTATATATCCTATATCTGATAGCAAATGGGTTAGTCCTGTGCACGTTGTACCAAAGAAAGGAGGCATAACCGTTATTGAAAACGAAAAAGGGGAAACTATAACTAAACGAATCGAATCAGGATGGAGAATGTGCATTGATTATAGGAAACTAAACAAAGCAACCCGAAAAGATCATTTCCCTTTACCATTCATTGACCAAATGTTAGAACGATTAGCAAAACATTCACATTTCTGTTATCTAGACGGTTATTCAGGCTTCTTTCAAATACCAATTCACCCTGATGACCAAGAAAAGACAACGTTCACGTGCCCTTTTGGTACCTTCGCTTATAGACGAATGCCGTTTGGTCTGTGTAATGCCCCTGCAACCTTTCAAAGATGCATGATGGCAATTTTCGCCGACTTTCTCGAAAACATCATGGAAGTATTTATGGATGACTTTTCTGTATACGGACAAAGTTTCGAAGAATGCCTTGAAAACCTGGAAAGAGTTCTTGAGCGATGTGTAAAAGTAAACTTAGTACTTAATTGGAAAAGTGCCACTTTATGGTACAAGAAGGAATTGTTTTAGGACACATCATCTCGAACAGAGGAATTGAAGTAGACAAAGCCAAAATAGAGGTAATCGAAAATCTTCAACCCCCAAGAACCGTGAGAGAAGTACGAAGCTTTTTAGGACACGCCGGTTTTTACCGACGATTCATCAAAGACTTCTCTAAGATAACTAAACCTTTACCGGACTGTTGATGAAAGATGCCGAATTCATATTCGACGATAATTGTTTAAAAGCATTTCAAACGCTTAAGCAAGCATTGATCTCCGCACCCATAATGCAGACACCAGACTGGAATGAACCATTCGAAATAATGTGCGATGCCAGCGATTATGCTGTAGGTGCTGTTTTAGGACAACGAAAGGATAAAAAGCTTCACGTTATATATTACGCAAGCAGAACCCTGGATGAAGCGCAAATGAATTACGCCACTACCGAGAAAGAACTCCTAGCAGTGGTATTTGCGCTAGATAAATTTCGTTCTTACTTGGTTGGAGCTAAAATAATAGTTTACACTGATCACGCTGCTATCAAGTACCTTTTAACAAAAAAGGATGCTAAACCTAGACTCCTAAGATGGATCTTGTTGCTACAAGAATTCGACTTAGAAATCAAGGACAAGAAAGGAACTGAAAACGTAGTAGCAGACCACCTCTCTAGACTTGAGAACCTTGAACCGGAAAGAACATCAATTAATGATGATTTCTCGTATGACAAACTTATAGCTACTTTGGAAGAGAACAACTCCGACCTGCAAGTAGAAACCACCTTAGCTATATCTGCCACACCATGGTACGTTGATCTAGTCAATTATGTAGCTGCCGGAATAGTTCCACCTACTTTATCTTACCAGCAGAAGAAACGATTCTTCTACGACATAAAACACTATTACTGGGATGATCCCTTACTTTTCAAAAGAGGCCCCGATGGTATTTTCCGTCGATGTATACCCGAAGAAGAGGTAGAAAATATAATCCAACACTGCCACTCCGCTCCTTATGGTGGACACACAAGTACATCCAAGACCTGCTCTAAAATCCTACAAGCCGACTTGGCCAACTATATGGAAGGACGTACATGCGGCTATTAAGGAATGTGACAGATGTCAACGCACGGGAAACATATCTAGACGTGACGAGATGCCACAAAAAGGTATTTTGGAAGTAGAGATCTTCGACGTGTGGGGAATAGACTTCATGGGACCTTTTCCATCCTCTTTCGGTAACAAATACATACTCGTGGCAGTTGACTACGTATCAAAATGGATCGTAGCTGTAGCCTCCCCAACAAACGACACCCGAGTAGTAACTAGACTCTTTAAGAATATAATATTTCCGAGATTTGGCATCCCAAGAATAGTAGTCAGTGATGGTGGATCGCACTTTATATCCAAGGTACTCGAAAAATTATTATTTAAATATGGAGTGAGACATAGGATAGCGACACCTTACCACCCTCAGACCAGTGGACAAGTGGAAGTATCTAACAGAGAAATCAAGCAAATACTAGAAAAAACGGTCGCCACTTCAAGGAAAGATTGGTCATTGAAATTACCAGAAGCTTTGTGGGCATACCGAACTGCTTATAAAACCCCCATAGGGACGACCCCATTTAAGCTCATTTATGGAAAATCCTGTCACCTCCCGGTAGAATTAGAACATAAAGCCTATTGGGCTATTAGAAATCTGAATCTAAACTATAAAGCCGCCGGTGAAAAGAGAATCCTTGACATAAACGAATTAGAAGAACTCAGAAGAGACGCCTATGAAAATGCCAGAATCTATAAAGAAAGAACAAAACAATGGCATGACAAGCGTATATCAAGGAAAATCTTCAAGCAAGGCGACGCAGTCCTTTTATTTAACTCTAGACTAAAGTTATTCCCGGGAAAACTACGATCCAGATGGTCAGGACCTTTTCATATCACTAACATCTTCCCCAGTGGAGCAATAGAAATTAAAGGCAAATCCACAGAACCGTTTACCGTAAACGGGCAACGTCTAAAACACTATCATTATGCGGAAACCAATGGAGATTCGCAAATCCTACACTTAGACGAAATGCCCCCAGGACCTATAGATTATACTTAACAGTTTCTTTGTCGAGCTTGCGACATTTAAACAAAGCGCTTAGTGGGAGACAACCCACAATTATTTTCTTATTCTATTATTATCATTTTCCTATTTTTCTTTCCTCAATTATTCTTTTAATTTCTGTTTAGTATTAATTTCTGATTTATTTTAATTCAAAAGAAAAAAAATATAATAATAATAATTTTTTCTCCTTTCGGCATTTGGCCAAATCCTGACTAAAACTCATGTTTTCTCTAGCTGACACTAACCAGATGGGAAATTTTGATCGTATGAGTATCAAATTCAGAGGAATGGCTCAGAAACAAAAGTTTGAAGAACTAGCCACTAGAGAGATGCTACCTAGTTTATACGCTGATGATTGGGCTATGACTGCCCTTGGACTTAGACAAAGTGTCCTGTATTTGCTGAACCAGATAGGATGGGAGACATCCCCTATCCTGAGACATTTCACCACCTACCGGAGACTCACACTAGAATTCCTTAGCTCATTAATCTATCTACCCAGCCATGGAAAAGGAATTAGCAGAGGCTTTATCCAGTTCAGAATGTTCAATATGGAGTACCAATTTAATATTAGAGACTTTACCAATCTTTTGGGTTTTCCTACCTCCTTTGACACATTCACAGTAAGCCAGGAAGAACTTTTTGAACATAGAGAACTTGAACACTTTTGGGGTAAGCTGACTGGAAATGATGAGCCCGAAGAACATGAGTTTCTCTCTGGAAACATACATAACCCGGCCTTTCGCTATTTCCATAAGATCCTGACCCACACTTTATTTGGGAAGAAGCCAAATAGTACTTCAGTTTCACGTGATGAACTCTTCATCATATTTTGTGCTTCCCAGAACCGTCCAGTAAACGGTGCCACTTTTATGTTAGCTAATTTGGACCACCTTATCCAGGATGAGCGAGCACCCATTAGAATAGGCGGTTTGATAACTATGATAGGTAATGCTATTGGATTACGTCAGCCTATGCTTGACCTAAGCCCTTTTTGTGGCATTACTACTATGAGTATACCCTTCCTCTTCAACACTATGTTTATAGCAAACCTAGGGTCTGACGAGTTTGAGCTTATTATTGATAACCAGGTTCTTTGCCTATTCACCATGCCCGATCCTAGGACTAGCATTCATAACCGCAGTAACTGGCTCTATAACCTGAACGAAACTCCCACTCCTGCTAGATCCACTGAATCCATCCAGGACTATGAGATTTGTGATGACTATGAGACTTATGATGAACAGATCCCTCATGCTGAATCCGACCCTCAGACACCATCCGGCTATTATGATATTGACCCTCCTCCTCAGCCTGTTCAGACCGAAGAATCAGCCATATCCGACCTCCGGCATCATATGCCCGGAACTGATTATAACACCGCCATTGATGCTTTGATGTCAGAACAAGACGCCCTCAGAGGAGAATTTACTAACATGAGACACGAAGTTCTAGGATACATGAGCAGTATGACAGATCAGTTTCACGAGTTGCTACATCGTGTTAACTCTTTTGCTCCTCCGGCCAGAGATCGTACAGAGGGATAGAATTTAGTTATTTTTCTAAGTTATTTAGTTTTAAGTTAGATTATTCATTAATGTTATTTGAATTCATGTTCACATTTATTTCTCTTTCATTTCATTGTTTTCCTTTCCTGTATTACATTATGATCATTTTATTGAAGCTGTTTATTTAATTTTATTATGCAATAGCTATTATGCTCTAATGTTGCTACCTATGACTTATTATTATACAAAGCAGATTAAGCGTGCACGATAAATAAATTGCAAAATAAACCAATCATAAGCAAAACAAAACAAAAATAACACAAAATAAAATCCTTTACCAAATTGATTCTGTGAAACGCTACTGAAGCCTTGCCAAAATGGAATGTGTGACGAGCGTCACACAAATCCATAACGGACGGCACACCAAGTGCCTGTTACGAACGTCACACCCCTGTGACGAGCGTAACACCCTTCAGACTAGTGAACGTTAAGGAGCCGTTGGAGACGAACGTTACACCTTTTTTATTTTTTACCTTCCCCATTAATTTCCATTCAACCACACTTAATTACTTTTCAACCACTTCTTCTTTCCAACTTCCAAATTCTTCTCCTATAAATACCCACCAAACCTTCCTTCATTCACCACAAACCATTCTCTCCTATCAAATACATTTCTTTTCTTTCCAAATCACCCCTTTCAAAATTCATTCATCACAATGGCGGGAAATCAGAATTTTGGAAATATCATCTTCCGATCCGAAGATGAAAATTATCAAAGGGAGCAATTCGAGCGTTTCCAACAGCGAGGCGTCGTTTCCACCAGGTACCCTGATTTAACTTGTTTACAACAATTAGGATTACTCCAAGGTATCGAATGGATGCTCCATCAAGCCAACTTAACCTTCCTTTGCACTCATAATCAACCCACCTACCCATCCCTAACCTTAGAATTCTTAAGTTCATACGACTACACCACTCCCGCCGGTGAAGACGAATTTTTAACCGGTACCGCAACCTTCCGTATGTTTAACACCTAGTACTCCTTAACCCAAAACCAATTGAGTACCATGCTGCAATTCCCCATAGAAGGTCTGCTACACCCCAGAATCCCTCCAAACTCAAACTGGAACACAGTTGGCGTTTTCGGCCTTTTTAAGAAAATTTCCGGTACAGATACCTACAACTGGGAAGAGCTCCTTCTCTCCCATATACATAACCCCACTATCCGGTACTTTATCCGCATCTTGCAAAACACAGTTTTCGGAAGACCAAACAACAGCAAGGTCAACTCAAAGGAGCTATTCTTCCTCCAGTGCGTCTTCGAACCAGATACTCAGGTAAACGCCGCCTCCTTTCTACTTCATCATATCCGCACCTTATGTGCTAGAGGCCGGCAACCTTTTATAATTGGTGGATTAATCACCACCATAGCACTTGGCCTAAACCTAGGGGATAAACTCCAAACTTTAGAATCTCTACCTCCCCTATCTATGGATATCAGCTACTGTCGATCCAGCCGCTTGATTAAGAACAGAGTAGGCGGAGGACATTATCTTATGGTGAACAACCAGGCAGTCCCAAGCGTTGTTCTACCAAATATCGCCCTAACTGATGTCACAAACCCCGACCGCCACCTCTATGATCTAAACGCCCCCGAAGCCACCGAGCCTTCATAAACAAACCCGCACACAGACGAGTTTGAAGCAATGGAGCAAGGTGATCATCCGCCTACACAACAGTCAGTCCCGCTCAACCCTTCCGGCAATGCAACTGGCCCATCCTCCCAACGTCGTCGACGAAGAAGGCCTGCAACCAACGACGACATCATGGACGCTATTGAGGGTATGCAGGCACAGAATGTCGAGATGATGCAGATAATGCATCAAATGCAACAACAACAGGATGCTAGGAATGCCATAACCGACCAACGGTTTACTGAGTTGTTCAGCAGGTTCGACAACTTAGACTTATGTCCGAGATCACCAGGTCCAAGAACCAGAGGCGGAAGACAACCTTAGTTGTAGTTTCTCTTTCCTTTCCATATTGTATTTCATTCCCTTAAAACATTGGGGACAATGTTTAGTTTAAGTATGGGGGGGAAACCATGTTCTTTCTATTTCCATTTCTTCAAGTATGTACTTTTCCTTTCATTGCTATTTCAATTATTATTTGTTTTAATTATAAAAAAAAAAAATCTATTATCTTAAGTTAAGTCCCGAGTGTGAACAAAAATTTCCATTATCTATTCCCTCAAACTTTCATGAGCCACAACAACAAAAATTCAACACCCAATAAGTATAAAGGTTGCTCATCTTATCGATCTTGAGTCGAATCAAGACAAAGACTACTACCGCCAAACACTCTAAACGAACCTCAACACGTTAGATCAGGATAAGTACCTATTATACCAATTCCTTGAACTTTTAGTTTTTAGTAACCCCAAAGTAGTTTATACGAGAAGTCAGCACCATCTTAATAGCAAACTACGTGGAGAGCCGATGAATATAAGTGAATGATTCCCAAAGTAACAAAAAATATATATATATATATATATATATATAATATATATTATATATATATATATATATATAATATATATATATATATATATATATATATATATATATATATTATATATCAGGAAATGCACTAATTAAGTTAGGTGATCCTTACCAGATCATTTAATCTAAAGGTTGCAGATCATACAAAAACACAATATGAAAGATCCATTATGAGTTGGTTCAGTAGGTATCTGGTACTGAACTCGGTAGGGCGGACTACGGTTCGATCCCCCGCAATTTGCATTGGACTGAATAACGAAGTTATCCGACTTATGTACCAGAACTTCTAGCTAAAAGGGGATCATAATCACTAACCGGTTACTCCACTATGTGCGCGAAAAGATAAAGGGCTTAATGTGATTTCGCTAGAATGAAAACGGGTGAAATAAGAATAAGGGAACCAGGATAGCTATCATAGGGTACTTGAACTGATTTGCACAATGCAGGGTTATCAAGGTTGTGACGGTAGTTGTTGATATCAAGATTTAACTCAAGTTGCTTCTAAACAAAATCCACTTGCAACCTATTACGAATTGATGTGTGTTGTGAAATTTCATTTGGCTAAAATTTTCAAAACAAGTTCTATACTGAATTTTGCTTGAGGACAAGCAAAGATCTAAGTATGGGGGAGTTTGATAACATGAAATTATATCACATTTTAGGACTTAATTCAATTAGATTATATTATCATTTACTTTAATTTATCTCATTTTATCAGATATTATGCGGTATTTCCTTTCTATTTATGTCAGGTATCCATTTTGAAGCAAAAGTGAAAAAGGGAAGAAAAGGAGGTGTAAGAAGGAATAAAAAGGAAACAAATAACAAAGACCAAGCCCAGCCCAAAGAAAGCGCACGTTGTGCCTGTGACGGGCGTCACAAAGGTTGTGACGAGCGTCACACATGGTGTGACGGACGTCACACCTTTCCCCTATATTTTTGGCACTAGGAACGCAACTGACCACGTTGAAAGCTATTTCCACGCTTGACCCTCGGAACGAAAAGACCGCGTATACGGAAACCCTTGGAAAGCAGTTACACAAGTAGCAGTATAAATAGCAGCTAATTGGGAAAGCTCTCGGTTCGGAGATTTTCCACGCCTTTTGCCGTTTTCGCATTTTTTTCTTCTTCCAGCAGTTTAGGCTTATATTTTTATAGTATTACTTTGCAAAAATTTTATTGTTTTACCTTTTTGCAATTCTATTTTCTTTTCTAGCATTTAATTAATTCTTTTCGCACAATAGTTTCTACACCGGAAACTATTGTGCAACTTTTACCGGATCTAACCTTACGTTAGAATCTAGTTTTTATTTCCTTCGTTTTAATTTGTTGTTTAATTGAAGAATCCAAGAACAAATCCTACTGGCTTGTGGTAGAGTGTTCAAGACTATTGTTTAACGCATTCAGGTTCTTTAATTATTATTTAATGCTTTGTTTTATTACTTATTTATATTATCTGCCTGGGATGAGTCTGTTTATGCATGATATGTATTTTTGTTTGTTTAGCATGTCTGGCTAATTCGCCTAGATATCGGTATGTAAAGTAAGCGAAATAAGGGATCAAGACTAAGTCGGTCTAATCAAACTAAAAATTAAAATCAATCTTTTTATGGTCTCAATTTACAGGGTTAATAACAAGAATTTTTTACAAAAGTAAAAGACATAAAGAAGTTAAAATCAATAGAGCGAGAGTTTGAAGTTTTAACTGGACAGTGTGAATTAGGCATTAATTCTAGATCAGGGCGAGAGCAAGTTTTAGATTTAATTAAATTCTGACCTTTTCCAAAAAGTATTCTTAAAGATTGAATGTGAGGACGAGAGTTAAGCATTCGGGTTTAATTGTATAACCTAAGTCAACAGAGCGAGAGTTTGAGATAAGGGTGTTTAAAACGGTCAGTGTTTTCTTAAAAAGAGTTTCTGCAACTTTATTGCTTTCAAAAAGTGGTTTTTGACTTAATTATAAGTGACAGCTACATTAACATAAAGTCATGGTTTATTCAACAGAGCGAGAGTTTGAGATAAAACCTTTAATCAATAAAGTTAACTGAAACGATTTATTTTAAAACCAAGAAACCGACAAAGAATTGATTCCCTAATTACGACGAACTACATACCGATATCCGATTTATTAATATTTAATCTAGATCTTAGTTTAGTTTTTAGCTTCGCCCCCAAACAATCAACCATTATTCACCTTAGCTTTACGTAGTAACCTTAGATAACGGTATATCGATTCATAAGTCCCTGTGGGATCGATATCTTTTAAAACTACGCGATAGAACTGTGCACTTGCAGTTTGTACCCCAAATTCGACTCATAAAGTCGCGATCAACATACTGAGCTTTGTTTCGATGATTTTCATTAAGTATTCTGAAAGATATGCTGAATTTAAGTTTGAGATGCAAAATTTATTTTGATCGATCCGTGCATGTTGTTGAGAGTTAGGATGAATGGAGTTTAGATTCTTAATGTACGTGGAAAGACCTTTCCAATGGTATAGGTTTTGTTAATTTCTGTGAGAAAGTGTTCTTGAGCTTAGGGTTTGTGATGAACATTGGATGAACATTTGAGAAATTTTTCCATATTTGCTTTGATCCGTGCCTGGCCTGTTTCTGCATGAATTTCGTGTTCGTCTCCCACACAACCAATCACAGCGCGCCATGTACTTAAGTGAAACGCGGCGTTTCACTTAAGTAGCGCCAGAATTACCATTTTTCCATTTTCATTCATTTAGTTCATTTAATCATTTCCTATTTCAATTTTAATTTCATTTTCATCTTCAATCTTAGAAAAATCATAAGTCAATGAATATTTGTCCAAATAATGTGGGATTTTTTGCATGATGTTCCTCATGATCTCTAGTTTTTTATGGTGATTTTTCCAGAAATTATGCACGTGTGGATTTCTGTTTTGCCTAGGATTTGTTCATGTGTATCTAATTTGTACCTTCCATTCCATTTTGCTTGTGAAATAATGATGCTTAATTGGATGAGGCTGAAATTTTTTGTGCTCAATCTAGACACCTTTAGGAGAATTTTGATATGTGGTTTGTGATTTTTGAGTTTCTGGATTGTGAGATATGATTTTTTGAATAGAGATGTGACAATTGGTGTCACACCATTCTTGTCCAATTTGATGATTTTTGTTGCCATGCCATATGAACTCAAAATGACCTGAGTGTTTGCATGATGATACTTATAAATGTTTAGAATGCCTGTGAATTTTCCTGGAATTTTTGAATGCATTTCCAATTTGATTGAGATTTTCTCCCCTGTTTGACCAATTGTGAACCTTTTGTGAGTCATGATCTCATATGTTTTGTGAAATTCTGATGCTTAACTGGATGAGCCTGAAATTTGGCATGTGTATTATAGACATCTTAAAGTTTGCCATGGTTTTGGTTTGGTGCATTTATCATGTTCCTACTCTGTTTTGTGCTTGCTTGAAGTTGATGCATGATTTAATGCCTTGTATGAGCTTGTTTGAGTATGCTTTGACTTGATGAATTTAATTGACTTTCTTCCCTTTGTCCAAATGGCCTGAAATTTGGTGTGTAGATCATGTTGTGAATGCTGTTTGACCATGATTTTTTTGGGGATTTATTGAAATGTTTGTGAGTTGATTTGAATTGGATCTTTCTGTTTGGTCCTATGAGGTTCTAAATGGCATGCTTTGTACTCTTTGCCTCATGAAATGATAATGGTTGATGATATGAACATGAGACCAATTGGATTTGATTATTATTTGATTGATCTTGATTTTTGATAAGTTTCATGTTCTGTTTTGACTTATTGATCCTATTTTGACCCTAGTCTTGTACTAGTGGTTTGTGTTCTCACATTTGAGCTTTGTTTCAGGTCAAAGAGCACAATTGCTTATACTTGATGATGTGCACTCAATTGGGATTGGTTTATTGCTTGTTTATGACTAACCTTGAGTTTGTTTTGTAGGCATTGAGATTTATGCTTAGGCCTTGTGGCTTGCACCTATGTGCATTGATGCTTGTTATCTGTTTGTGCTGTGGACTTGTAATTTTCTGTTTGACTTTTGTTTGTCTGGTATACTGATTATGTTGGATTGATTTCAGGTACCTTAGTTGCTATAGTTCATTGTGAACTTGCTTGTGCTGTTGCTTGGTTGTATAAACCAATTGAGGTAGAATCACTAACTCCATGTAGTCTGGAAGACCTGGCCTGTTACTTGGCCAGGCACCTGTCTGAAGTCCTCCTTAAGAGGCAATGCTTGTGCTTGTTTATTTTTGTTGGCAGATACAAGAGATGTGCAATCCATCTCCTGCTATTCTGTTGAGTCGTCCCTCTGCTCACACAACTGGTGTTGATGCATTGTGGACATTAACCCAAGATCCTTGTACAGTTGTACAGTTGAGTCAGTGTCATAAGTGTAGAAGGGTTCCCACTTTCTGGACCCACACTTCTTTGTCTGAAGCTCTCCCAGGCCAGGGATAAGAGCTGTGAGGCACACCCCTCACTTCCTATTTCATCTGCTTCACCCTAACTCTCAATGTTAGGGTTAAGAGCTAACATCACCTGATACAGTTGGCTTGCTTTTGCAGCCTAACCCTTTGTGTGAGCCCACTTTGTCTGGATATAGTGTGTGCTAATTGTGAATGTTTGTTTTGTTTTGATTATGCTTGCATGCTTTGCTTTGCCTGTTTAGGATTAGCTTGCTGCCTGAGCAAGATAGATAGCCAACCTTAACTTAGGGATGATATGCATGATAACATCTAGGCTCGAGTCGTAGTCTCCCTAGTTGTGTCTCCCTCTGTATCTGGTTAGGCTAGTCTTTCTCCCCTGTTAAGGGGAACTACGTTGCCCTGATCCTCATACCAGATGAGGTACGTAGGCAGGAGGTCGTGCGAGATCTCTCCGGGCACCCTTTTTTTCTTTTTGTGTGTGTTTGCTTGACAGTTGCTAGGCTCGAGTTCCCGACTCCTTAGTAGCTTGTTGCTTGTTTGTTCTTGTGTGTGTAGGAGATGGATGTAAGCCCAGCAATTGGCATTCCGTATCCTCTTGTTGTGTGCTTGGAGTCCGGTATAAGTCCATCAAGTGGCATCTGGTTTCCAGTGTGGGTTTGTTTGGTTCGGAAGCTGATGTAAGTCCAGCGATTGGCGTTCGGGTTCCATGTTTGCCTTTTTGTGTTTTGTTTTGTTTCGGCGTGCGTGAGCCGAACTACGGTAGCTCTGATTCTCGTTCCAGACGAGATACATAGGCATAGGATGCGATATCCTAGCGAGCCCTCTCCTCTTCCTCCACCTGTGTTGTCTTCGGTGTGTGTGTGATGTTTGTTTTAGCAACCTTTTCCTATCTTTAGAGCGTGGATCCCGTCGAGTACGACGGATGCGTAGGGGTGCTAATACCTTCCCTTCGCATAACCGACTCCCGATCCCATTCTCTTTGGTTGCGAGACCATGTTTTTCCCAGGTTTACTTCGAGCGTTTCCTTTCCCTCTTTTGGGATAAATAACGCACGGTGGCGGCTCTGTGTTGTTTTGTTTTAGCCCGTCGGTTGTTTTTCGCGGATGCGACAAAGTGCTGTGGAGCTTTGTTTGGTTCCAAATGTTAAAATCCTGGTGAAGTTCAAAGTTCCGGACTTTGAAAAGTACAAGGGGAACACTTGTCTGCTCAGTCATCTCGTCATGTATCCTAGAAAGATGTCGGCGCAAACTGATAATGATAAGTTATTGATCCATTACTTTCAAGACAATCTGACTGGTGCCAATCTGAGGTGGTACATGGGTTTGGATTGTGCGAGTGTCCACAAGTTCAACGATTTGGGTGAAGCGTCTATGAAACAGTACAAATATAATATGGATATGGCGCCCAATAGAGATCAGTTGAGGTCGTTGTCTCAAAAGGATAAGGAGACGTTCAAGGAGTATGCTTAGCAATAGAGAGAGCTTGCCGCTCAGATTACCCCTCCTTTGGAAGAAAAGGAGATGACCAAGATATTCCTCAAGACCTTGAGCTCATTTTACTATGAGCGGATGATTGTCAGTGCCCCTAGTGATTTTACTAAGATGGTAAACATGGGGATGAGGCTAGAAGAAGGTGTCCGAGAGGGACGGTTATCTAAGGAGGAAGCTTCGTCCAGCAAGAGGTATAGTAATAGTTTGGCCAAGAAGAAAGAAAATGAGACCAATGCAGTATCTGTTGGGAGGCAGAGGAGGCCTCATGTAAGAAGAAGTCAACCACCCCGTCAACATCATCATCAAGTATCGTCTGTCATTCCAGTATTTTCGAACAGTCAATCAACACCAATTCAAAAACAATGTAAACAACCGCCACAACAACGAACAAACACCTACAACAACAACAATACCAACAATCATCAACAACAATAAAACTTTGAGAGGAAGAAGGTCTCTTTTGACCCGATTCCTATGACATATGCTGAATTGTATCCATCATTGGTTCTCAAGAACCTCCTGCAACCAAGGAACCCACCTCAAATCCCTGAACCACTTCCATGGGGGTTCAAATTGGAACTTCGTTGTGCTTTCCACCAAGGAGCTCCCGGTCATGATATTGAGAATTGCTACCCCCTGAAGTATGAAGTCCAGAAGCTTGTAAAAAGTGGAATGGTTTCCTTTGAGGACCACACACCGAGTGTCAAGGCTAACCCACTACCTGCCCATGGAAATTCATCTGTTAATATGGTGGAAGGATATCCCAGGGAATTCAAAGTATATGACATACACTTCATTAGAAGGTCCTTGGTGAGGATGCACAAGGATATTTGTTTGGTAAGCGAGTGTGAGCATGACCATGATGGTTGTGCTATTTGCAGTGTCAATCCTAGGGGCTGTATGGTTGTGAAGAGAGACGTCTAGAGGTTGATGAATGAAGGTATGACTCAGATTCTCTAGTATCGTCACGTAGATGACGATGTGAATGTTATTTTTCCCGTTTTCAAAACTCCAGAAAGAGTAGTTATCTAGTACGATAGCAGCAACAATAACAATGTCAGCAACAGATCGGTATCACCGTTGGTTATACGGTTAGCAGGCCCCGTCCTGTATGCATCCGATAAGGATGTCCCATATCAGTACAATGCTACCATATTAGAGAATGGTCAAGATATTCCTTTGCCTACGACCAGTTCTGTTGTGAGTATAGCTGATGTTACTAAGGTTACCCGTAGTGGTAGTATCTTTGGGCCGGTGCTCCCGAAGGATGTGGAAGATATATTTATCGGTAATAAGGTTGATGTGCCTGTGGTAGATTCTGTTAGTGCTCTGAAGTGTCAGTCTGGTGAATCCAACAATTTGAAGCCTAACAATGATGATGAGGTACTCATATTAATCAAGAAGAGAGAGTTCAATGTAGTAGAGCAGTTGCTCCAAACTCCCTTCAAAATTTTGGTGTTGTCTCTGCTAATGAACTCAGAATCACACAGAGAAGCACTGCGAAAAGTGTTAGAGAAAGCATATGTGGAACATGATGTTACGGTGGACCAGTTTGATCATATTATGGCTAACATCACTTCCTGCAACAATCTTAGCTTTTGTGATGAGGAACTCCCCGAGGAGGGTAGAAATCACAACTTGGCAATACACATTTAAATGAATTGCAAGGAATATGCTATGTCTAATGTGTTGGTTGACACCGATTCTTCATTAAACGTACTCCCGAAGTCAACTATTTCAAGGCTGCCGTACCAAGGTGCTTCTATGAGATATAGTGGCGTAATCGTCAAAGCTTTTGACAGTTCACGCAAAACCGTGATCGGCAAAGTGGACCTTCCAGTAAAGATAGGTCCTAGTGATTTCCAAATTACTTTCAAAGTAATGGATATCCATCCGACCTATAGCTGCTTGTTAGGAAAGCCAGGGATTCATGAGGCAGGAGAAGTTACTTCAACATTGCATCAGAAGCTGAAATTTGTCAACAATGGGAAGCTTGTTATTCTTGGCGAGGAGAAGACTTTTTTGGTAAGCCACTTGTCATCTTTCTCTTATGTAGAAGCTGAGGATGAGGTTGGAACTCCATTCCAAGCCTTGTCTATTGCTGATGAAAAGAGAGTTAGGGAACCCATGTCCTCATTTAAAGATGCGCAGAGAATTATTGAAAGTGGTAAGTCTGATCAGTGGGGACAGATGATAGAGGTCTTCGACAACAAGAGCAGAACTGGTTTGGGCTTCGAACGAGGTTCATCATTGTCTAGAGCTGAAGATGTGCAACCCAGTTTCCATAGCGGAGGGTTCATTCATGGTAATGAACAACACTTAGCTGCTGTGATCGAGGGTGATGAAGAAGAAGGCTGCACCAATTTTATGACGCGTGGAAAAGCCTGCAACAATTGGACTGCTGTTGATGTTCCTATTATTGTGCATCGATCTAAGTAATTGCTTTTTTTTAAAATCCTTCTCCTATGCCTAAGGGAGAAGTGAACATTGTTTGGGAATTTTCAAATTTTGATCATCACTAAAATATAATTCTATCCATCCACATCTTTGATGTTTTATTTTTTCTTTTTTCTTTATTCTGAAAATGGTAATCACAAAAAACATAAATAAATAAATAAAAATTGTCCATCTGCATAATATTTGATCACAATTCACTTCTCTAAAAGGAAAATTTAAAATCATTATGCAGGTTGGTTTCTAAACCCATTGAATGCAATGATCCTTCTCCTTTTCCAAATTTTGAATTCCCTGTGTTTTAGGATGAGGAGGAAAGTGATGAAGAGGTGTCTGATGAATTGTCACGTCTTCTTGTCCACGAGGAAAAAGCCATTCAGTCATTCGAAGAGCAGATTGAGTTAGTCAACTTGGGTTCCGAGGATGATGTGAAGAAAGTCAAGGTTGGGTCTCGACTGTGTCCAGATGTTAAGAAGGGGTTGATTTATCTTCTCCAAGAGTATTCAGATGTGTTTGCTTGGTCCTATCAAGACATGCTTGGTTTGGATTCTGAGATTGTGGAGCACAGTTTGCCATTGAAGTCAGAGTGCCCGCCAGTCAAGCAGAAGTTGAGGAGAACTCATCCTGATATGGCAGTAAAGATCAAAGAAGAAGTTCAAAAGAAGATTTATGTCGGTTTCCTTGTGACTGCTGAGTACCCGTAATGGGTGGCCAATATTGTACCTGTTCCGAAGAAGGATGGAAAGGTATGCATGTGTGTTGATTATAGAGATTTGAATAAAGCCAGTCCGAAAGATGATTTCCCTCTGTCACACATTGATATGTTGGTAGACAATACACCTAAGTTCAAAGTCTTTTTGTTTATGGACGGATTTTCCGGATATAATCAAATCAAGATGGAACTTGAGGATATGGAGAAGACCACATTCATTACACCCTGGGGAACATTCTGTTATAGAGTGATGCCTTTCGGTTTAAAGAATGCTGGTGCAACTTACCAAAGAGCAATGACTACTCTTTTTCATGATATGATGCACAAATAAATTGAAGTCTATGTTGATGATGTAGCGGGAAATTCGTGATCATTAAGCTATTGACAAGCTAAAAATCAATTAACAAGAGTCGCCACCGCGATTTTATTGTTTCCAAGGGAAAAGGGAAAAATTGCGAACAAAACCCAAATAGAAAGAAGTTTTCAAATAAAAACTAATAAAAGTCAGAGATCGCAGGTAAGGGGGTTGGTTACACAGAGGGAAGGTGTTAGCACCCAAAGTGTCCTAGGTACTCCTAGGGAGCCCTTTTTGTGTGCATATGTATTTTGTACAAAGTGATGTTTACAAACAAATAGAATGGGGGGATGAGAAAAGAATTGATTAATTATATTTTTTGTGTTTGACAAGACCTTCGGTCTCGTGCCTACGTACCAACGTATAAATGAGGGATCAAAATCTCGTAGTTCGTGCTACAAAATTCAAAATGAGTGGGTTGATTTTAACAAAATTTAAGTTCTGAAAGGCACAAAGGCCTAAAAAAAGTTTGAATGAGTTAGTTCTTTTTTGGCTTTTTTGAAAGTTTAAGTCAAGTATAGTTAAGTTTATTTACAAGTTTGATTTAAGAAAAGAAATTTGAAAATGCAATGGCATAAGGCCAAAGTTTCTATCTTTTTGAAAATGGTCAAAGTTTAGAACAAAAGTAGTTCACACAAAGAAGATTTGTAAAAATGGAGGGAGAGATTTTGAAATTAAAGAAGTGGGGAGAAGATGAAGAGACTACCCTATGCACAAAAATTAAAAGTTTAGAGTTGAAAAGATCTGACGAAATGGGTAGCAATCCAATAGACAAGTATGTCAACAGAAACCCAGAATTCCCTTGGACTTTTTAGATTCAAGCAACACACAAATGCACAATTACATCAATCTTGAAGAGAAAAGGCATCAAATAAAGATGGCCTGATCCAAGCTTATCCACTTCAATGAACTTCTTCAAAATAGCCCATGTAACAGATGAATTCCACAAGTCACATGTTCAACGTAACAGCTTAACAATGATCAATGTTGCAGATGAATTTGGAGAGATCTTGAATGATGTATCAGATGAATTCAAACTTGCAAGTTCTTGGTTCTTCAACAAATTGGCATTGGCCAAGTCCATTAGCAAAGGAATGTTGCCTAAATTCTAAGTCCTATTGGGGAGATCAAAACAACAGTCCACTCAAATTGTCTTTTAGGGTTTTTGTTATTATTATGTGCATTAATGTTCAAAGACCAATCAAACAAACAAAGCAATAAAGTATATCACACAATATGGTCCAAGTGGACAAAGTGAAAATTGCATAAACATAAACAATTAGAATGATATGTACAATGACAAATGATAATAGAGCAATAAAAATAAATTGCATTCAAAGTAAAAGCTTGAAAGTAAAAGTTAATGGTTAGTAAGTTAATAGTTAGTTTTGTTTTGCTTTTTGATGTTAAGACATTCTTTGGAGAACACTCAACCCACTTGCCACAAGCATGGATCCTTGAACCAAAACATCTTCCAAAAGAAAGAAAGAAGGCCAAGTTTCAACATAATACCATGGAAGAGGGGAGACTTACAATCTCACTAACTAGAATGCTTATGCCTTTTGCGTCATAAATTTAGCGCTATGTTAAGCAATCGTAATTGGACTTATGTAGAAGTCACAACTATTTGAGGTCGGGCAATAAACTTTTGGTGTTAATGCATGTTGGAGACATAATATTAAGAACTATGCTCATTAAACATACCACACACAAAAAATATGCAAAGGTGTGGCCTAATCTCATCCATACTCATGTTAATCTTTCAATCAACTAGCATTTGGACTTTGATATGTCATTGGCCAATTGAAAATGAATGGATGAAGAAGGGGAATTAGATAAAGAGGGAAAGGGATGAATGGGATCACAAATTGGTCAAAGGAGGACTTTTACCAAATTAATATTATTCATTCATTTTGGGAGATGGAATGCACATTCCATCAATCCCCTAAATCCAATAATATTAACTTGACAAAGTCAAATCAACCTTGACCAAGACCCAACAACAAATGAGAAACTCAAATAAGTCAATCCAAATGGTCAACACAATTAAAATGACATTTATTCAATTAAAAGTATTAAAATAATGCATTAAATTTAATTATGTTTTGTCCAAATCCTAAAATCACATCAAAACACCAAATAAATGACCATGTGATTTATCATAGGTCAAACAAGGTCAAAGGACCTTGGATAAAAAAAATCATAATTTTTGGACACTTAAAAATATTTTTAAACAATTAAAACAAATGAAAAATAAATTAATTCATGAAAAATAAATTAATTCATGAAAAATATAAATAATGGTCCAAAAAATAATTTTAATTTAGAATATGAAAGATAAAAATATTGGATTTTTTTTGGTGAAAGTCCCATATTTTTGGGATCAATATTAAATTTATTATGAATTATTGAAGAAAATGCAATTAAATGGAAATTCAGAAAAATGCAAAAATACGTGGACCATTAGATCTCCCTCATTAATTGAGGTGGCAGATCTGATGATCCACAACGCACGTTCCACCAATGCACGAGTCCACTGCGCTGTAAACTTGGTAATCACAATGCACGACTAAGGTTAGAACACAGGAGTTGGATCACACGGTCTAGACCTCAAACACATCATCACCGGAGCCAGAGCTTCGGTTGTCTTCTCCGGCGAGCCTCGCCGGATTGGTCATCATCAACCATCACCAAAATTTCAAACAGGGACATGATTTTAAAGAGAAAACATCACTGAGCACGAATATCACCTCCATTTCTTCCAATTCCAACTATATTGAGAGATATGTGGAATTGAAAAATGAGGTTCATGATCTGAGTTGCTTTGATTCATCATCAAAACAACTCAAACACCTTGCCTACATTGGTAGGACTTCAGCCAACACAATAATCAAGAGAATTGAGCAAGAAACAAGGAGAATCGAAGAGATCAAATTTTCTGCAAAATACCTTCAATGGAGGTCTGAGCTTGCTAGATCTTGATCTGAATCGTGTTTTGCTTCACTCCAATTGCTTGCAGAAGAGGAATGGAATGGCTTAGAATCAAAGGACTCCTGGAGAATTGAATTCCAAAACAGTGGAGATTCAAGCTCAAATTCAACAGAATTTCTCAGGTTTATCCTCTTGGTATGAAAGGTTTTCTGTGGGGAATCAAAGCTTGCAGTGTGTGTGTTGATTCTGAGTAATTGAGATTCAATTTATAGAGAATTCAAGTGATAATTGCATACTCCTTTCAAGTTTCCAATTTTGGCAAAGTGATGTAAGCAGCTGCATGGGAGCGCATAGGCCCATCCAATGATTGTTTAAAAGTCCATAATGAAGTTCAAATGCATTGGAGGTGGATTGGATTGCAAGGCAATTGAGCATTGTTGTTTGAAGTTTGATCCATGACACATGATACCAACCTGTTTAAGCCATGCGTAGCCTATGCATTTCTTATCCAAAATGCATGAACTTTAGCTCTTTGGAAAGGTGAGATCAAGAGGAACAAGTTTGATATTGAACACTTTTTCATTTAGAGCTTGGAACTTGGAGATATTTGAGGTGGAAGTTTGGAAAAATTTGACATATTGAAAATTTTCTAAGTGTCAAGCCATATGTCTCAATATTCCACCTTGCTTAACATTTTATGGGAGCTTCAAATGAGAAATGTGTCTTCATAAAAGTTGTAGCTCTCTCAACGAAATTCAAAATGATCACCAATTTCATGTCATTTGGATTTTAAATGATAGAGTTATGCATTTTTGAAGTTTGGCAAAATCACTTGATCAATGGTATAGGTCAAAAGTGACCTATAATGTAGCCTCATATCACATGTTTAAAGAAGTTGAATTAGC
Source organism: Lathyrus oleraceus (assembly GCF_024323335.1). Taxonomy (NCBI): domain Eukaryota; kingdom Viridiplantae; phylum Streptophyta; class Magnoliopsida; order Fabales; family Fabaceae; genus Lathyrus; species Lathyrus oleraceus. The sequence continues at coordinate 165,824,829 of NC_066581.1, read as the reverse complement.
CCCCACTCTAAACATAAAAGTTGAATTAGACACATTGAATTTTATTGTGCAACTTGTAAATATTTCATCTCATAAAAATTGAGCAAGTATTGGCCTTGGGAAGTTGACTTTCAAATTAGGGTTTAGACAAAATGACCTATAATATTTCAACATAGAAAATGATTTTCCAAGCAAAACTAGCTCTAGGTATCAACATGAAAGTTGTTTATAATGTCATTTAGAGTAAGTTTTATCTTGGAATCATTTTCATATGGTGAAAATTGCAGGAGATAGGGTCTAGGGAGAACCAGTTTTGATCAAATGAATTCATCTGGCCAACCACCATCAACCAACTTGCTAATTTCTAATTTTCTTGACTTTCTTGGCTCATGGTAGATCATATTTGCATAATATGATGAAATTTGAAGTGTCACTTTAGAAATTTGATCAATTGGTGAGATAGCTTGCTGGAGAAGTTACTCAAGATACCTAGTCAAACTAGGGTTTCCAAGGCAAATCACCCTTAAACTCTTGAAGCAAACTTGATCAATATAATATGTAGAAGCAATTAGGACTCATACATTATGCTCATAACCATTGTTGAATCAATTCTTGATGGTGTTCTTTGTTCATGAGGGTCTCAAACCCTAGATGTGATCAATGAATCAAGGAAATCATGTCCCTTACCTACAAAAGAGTTAGACAACTACAAAGACATATGTTTTGGTATACAAGTATGATATAATCACAAAGTGCTTGGTGATCTCTCCCAAAACAAACCCAATGAAAAGGGGTAAGGAGGACGCCAAGGTATGATCCCAATGCTAATGCTTGTGATGAAATGCATGAGGGATCTTAGGGTCAAAATTGGGGTCTTACAGATGACATGATTGCTAAATCCATTGATGAAGAAGAACATGTTGAGCATTTTTTGAAGCTATTCCAGCGTTTGAGGAAGTATAAATTCCGCTTGAATCCCAATAAGTGTACTTTTGGTGTTCGTTCTTGTTAGTTGTTGGGCTTTATTGTCAGCAAGAAGGGCATTGAAGTTGATCCTGCCAAGGTCAAAGAAATACAAGAGATGCCTGCGCCAAAAACTGAGAAGCAAGTCAGAGGTTTTCTCGGCCTCTTGAATTACACTTCCTGATTCATTTCGCATATGACTTCCACATGTGCGCCCATATTCAAGCTTCTTCATAAAGATCAGTCTTGTGATTGGACCAAAGATTGCCAGAAAGCTTTTGGCAGTATCAAAGAATATCTGCTTGAGCTTCCGATTTTGTCTCCACCTATTGAAGGAAGACCTTTGATCATGTATTTAATTGTGCTTGAAGTATGTATGGGTTGTGTTCTTCGTCAGCAAGACGAGACTGGAAAGAAAGAATATGATATTTACTACCTCAGTAAGAAATCCACCGATTGTGAGACTCGGTATTCTACGCTTGAGAAGACTTGTTGCGCATTGGCTTGGGCTGCTAAGCGTCTGCGTCAATATATGTTGAATCATACTACTTGGTTGATATCCAAAATGGACCCAATCAAGTATATTTTTGAGAAGCCTGCTTTAACTGGGAGGATTGCCCATTGGCAGATGTTGTTATCAGAGTATGATAATGAATACCGATCTCAGAAATCTATCAAAGGTAGTGTCTGGGCTGACCATTTGGCTCACCAACTGATTGAAGATTATTAGCCAGTGCAGTATGATTTTCCTGATGAATAGATCTTGTACTTGAAAATGAAATATTGTGATGAACCATTGCTTGAAGAAGGGCCAGAACCTGGTTCCCGTTGGGGCATGGTATTTGATGGAGTTGTTAATCAATATGGTAATGGCATTGGGGCAGTGATTATTACTCCTCAAGGCACACATTTTCCATTTACAGCTAGATTGACTTTCAAGTGTACAAATAATATGGCAGAGTATGGAGCTTGCACTATGGGGCTTGCAAAGGCCATGAATCTCAGAATCAAATACTTAGACGTCTATGAAGATTCAGCTTTGGTTGTGAATCAAATCAAAGGTGAATGGGAGACGAACCAACCCGGTTTGATACTATATAGAGACTATGCAAGGAGGATTTCAAATTTCTTTACAGAGGTTGAGTTTCATCATATCCGTCGAGATGAAAACCGGATGGCAGATGCCCTTGCAATGTTGGCGTCAATGATTGTGGTGAAGTATTGGAATGAAGTTCCCAACTTGACTGTGATGCGTCTTGATAGGTCAGCTCATGTGTTTGCTGTTGAAGAGGTCAAAGATGAAAAGCCGTGGTATTTTGATATCAAATGTTTCCTCCAAAGTCAGATTTACCCATCTAGGGCATCTTTGAAAGATAAGAAAACTTTGTGAAGATTAGCCGGCAATTTCTACCTGACTGGTGATGTGCTTTACAAGAGAAACTTTGATATGGTTATGCTCAGATGCGTGGATAGACACGAAGAAGACTTATTGATGACCGAAGTCCATGAAGGTTCCTTTGGAACTCATTGTGAAGACATGACTTCTCAAATGTTTTGATGACGACAAACTTCTCTACAAGTCTAAGATTGATTAACAAAAAGGATTGATCAAGATTCAAGCTCATGAAGGAAGTTTTTAACTAAATGATCAAGTCGCAATGAAACTCATGAAGATTCGTATTTCAAATGAATAGGTATAACACTTGACCTCTAGATGATTATACAAGTGTTCAAAACATGTCGCATTCATGCCATAATCATTGGAAGTAATTTTATGCATCAAAGAAATTATAACACTTCATTTTTTAAGCTATTTTTTCAAATCTGGGATGAAGTAATCGATTATCCATTTTAAGGTAATCGATTACTCTGTGAAAAATTGAAATACTTTTGCATGTTAGAGGCAAGTAACCGATTACCGATATTAAGGTAATCGATTACCACTGAACTAGAGGCAAAAATCAGTGCATCTCTTCGTGGAAACTTTTCTATTTTCTTTACCATGAACCATGGCATCCTTTGGATAATTGCATCCATTTGAGGAGGTGTTTAGACAACATATATACATCATTTTTTTCAGATTTCAAATTCACCTCCTTGCAAAAATTTCAAATCAATTACTCATATTCTTTCAAACATTTTTTAAGTGTTCTTCCAAATTTTCTTAAGAGTGAAACCTTCTTTTTAAGCATCATAGTTTCATTCCATACAAAGAACACTTGTATAATTATTGTGAGAATTAAGTTTTACAAAGGAGAAGATCAATTGATAAATTGATATACTTCAAATTTTCAACTATTTCATCTTCTACAAAAATTCAGGATTGTATCTCTTGATTACAACTTGTTTTTAGGATCGTTAAGAATAAGCTTGTAAGATTTTATCCTTGCTATCCGGTGTGTGGATGCAAGAGGTCCTTTTGTGAGAATTTGAGTCTCGATTGGACTTTAAACATTGTAAATCCAAGAGGATAGGTCTTGGTGTGTTAGAATTAGATAGAAAGGCCTTAAGGTGTCTTGTCTAGGAATCTAACATTATAGTGAATTCTCTTTCGTGTTGAAAGGGGAGTGAAGTACTCTCAATCTGTGAGGGGAACCACTGTACATCGTGGTGTTCTATACTTTCCGCACTTTACCGCTTTTCATCACATAAGCATCTCAAGAAAGTAAAAATCAATAAACCGTAAAAAAAATCCGGAAAATTGTCTAAGTGCATTCACCCCCCTCTAAGGCACTCCTTAAACTTACAATTAGCGTCAGAGCAGGTTATAGGTAACCTGTTCCTAAAAGATCTGCATGGCTTCCGCAAGCACGAATCCGGTTTTCAAAGACGGTGGAAGTAGTAACAAACCACCACTTTTCTCTGGAGAATATTTTGATTTTTGGAAGATCCGCATGAATGCACATCTAGAAGCCAAGGAGAAGGCATATGGGAAGCCGTTGAAGATGGTCCGCATAATCCTATGAGTATAGTCAATGGCATTGGTACTCCAAAGATAAAGAGTTCGTATGATGAAGATGATAAGAAAAAAATCTTAAATGAAAAGAAAGCAATAAATATTCTTCAAAGTGCTTTAAGCATGTGTAGCACCTCAAATTTGCACCTATCATTGTACATACATTTTCATATTAGGTCATAGCATATCATGGTCCATTGCATAGCATTGCATTGCCCCATTTGCCTCAAGTGCAAGCCAATCAAGGAATTAGGTCAAACTGATCAGGGGATCAGTCAACCAATCAAGCAAGGGTGATTCTCAAGGAGCCAAGACCTTAGGGTTTGTCCAACAAGTTCACATAACTTGGAGGTCCATTTGAAGTGTTCAAGTCAAGGGTTGAAGGCTTGGAGATCATCAGTTCATACACAGACAGTCAAAAGTCAAAGAAAGTCAACAGTCAGTCAAAGCAGTGGATGGTGGCCATTCTTGTGGAATTTGGGCACCATGATCAATGATCAAGAGTTCATACAACTTGGGACATCATTTGAAGTCAAGGTCTCAAGGAATTAGGGTTTGGAAATCATCAGTCAATGAGCAGACAGTCAGAAACCCTAAAAGTCAACTGTTGGTCAACTGTCCATTTAATCAGTGATTTGATGATTGGAATTGGTTTGTGAGAGCTCATTCATGTCCAAATAGGCCTCATATATCATGTCAAACACCACCATGGAAGAATTTGAAGCCAGATCAAAAGTTTCCAAAAATGGAAACTGGACCTGTAACTGAAACTTACCAAAAATGGAAAGTCTTGATCCTCAAAATTACATCTTGATACAAGCTTCAAATGAATTTTTGCCCAACATGAAAGTTGAAGATCTTGTTCTCCCATTTCCAAAAAGTCCAAGAACTCTCAATTCCCATGTGTGGTTGGCAAGTTATGATCGAATCGATTTCAGAAATTCTTGAACTTCAAAGGGCCATATCTCCCAAACCGTTTGGCCAATTTTGGTGGGGTTTTTTCCTACAAGTCACATTTGATCCCCTCTTTCCAAAAATATAAATTTCACAAGCCAAAACTTCACCAATCAAAATGACATTTTTTGACTTTTCTCATTTAAATGCAAGTTTGACCAAGGGTTGACTTTTTGATATAATCATTTTTCTAACATTTGGCCAATTGGAACAGCTCAAAAATGTCATTTAAAACATGTTTGCCAAGTCAAATTATGCAGTACATGAGGCCATTACTTAGTTGCTTGAAATTTGAAAAAAGGACAATTTCACCATGCCATCCATACTTGCATTCGAGCCATGCTTTGTACTTCATCAAAACAGAAAATTAGCAGGTCATTTGCTGATTAGAACCACAATTTACAGCCAAAAAAACCAGCAAAACAAGAGGCCATGTCCTAGTTGCTTAAGAATGGGCAAAAGTACATTTCATCCATACTTCCACAACAATGCCTTGTACTGTCCAGCAGAATTTTTCCATCATTTTCTGTCTTGGACAAGCACATTTGGACAGCACAAAACCAACAAAACTCATTCTCTCACTTTGGGCTCAAAAAACACATTTCATGCATTTTTCATTTTCTGTCAAAAGCTTCCAAAAGACTGAATCTGGCATTGGCTATTTCACTATCCATTCCTCATTTTGGAGAGTCTCTAACACATGACAGACCAACCAACTTCATTCACTCTCAAAATCTCACCTTGCTATTTGCATTTCAAGAAAAGGCTGTCAAAACAAAACCACAAAAGCAATTTCTAACAGCAGATTTTAGACCTCATTTTTCTGTCATAAGAAGCATATAGCAGTCACAAGCCATGGCATTGCACACAAAACCACCCTCATTCATCTTCTAAAAACTCATCTTGGCATTTGCCCAAAAACCAGTCAAAAACTCCAAGGGAGAAAAGCACTGCCTTACCACCAACAACATCAAACAGAACATTGTCATCATTTTGAAAGTAGCAGCAGCAGCCAACATACACAGCAGAACCAATCTGCTTCAATCATTCTCCAAAAACTCACTCATTGGCATTTTTCAAACTCAGTCAAGAACTCTCAATGAACTAAACCCTGGCCATTGCTTTTCACCATTTTTTCAGCATTTTTGAACCTCAAGTTGCAGCCATCATAACACAAAGAGAACATCATTCTCCTTCTCATTCTTGGCCATCTACCAAATCTGTCCAAAAAACTTCTAAAAGAATGAAACCCTGCCTTGCTTAACACAATATTTCCTCACCATTTTTCTGTCATATGAAGCCCTGCTAGCAGCCACAAGAGACCACAAACCAACAGAAACCTCACTCTCTCTCAAACTCATTTTTTGGCCATTCTCCAAAATCTTCAAAAACTTCAAAAGACTCGAGCTTGGCTTAGGTTTATCATCACATTCCATCACTTTGAAAGCTGTTGCAAGTCCTGAACCACGACTGGAAGCAAGAAAAGTAGCATTGTTTGTGCAGCACATCATCCATGACAGAAGTTGCTTGTACCCAAACCAAGCCATTTCAAGCCAAAGTGCTTCTCCCATTCATCATCTGGAGTGTTGAGGGCCAGCTGTTTTGAGCTTCAAAGACCAAACAACAACTGTTTCTCATTCTGCTTCAAAAATAGGTAAAATTTCGACCCTCTCTATTTCAAAAACCATGAGATGTTTTAGATAGGTCTCTTAATGCTGAGCTTCATGATAGCTTTGTTTTTGAAAATGGTTGAGTAACGGTTGAGTAATGTCGAAATGAATATTGATGATCCAAACTTGTTTTGCTTATTCCTTCTTGCTTAGCTCGATTTAAGGAAAATGGATGTTGGAATATTGTTGTGCTTGGTTTGTTGATGAGAATGATGTGCTTGATTTCAATTTTCTGGGCGTTTTTGAAAAATCGTGTTTGAAGATGATGAATGAGCACTGTATGTGAAACCCTAGCCTTCAAGTGTAATTCCCAGAATTTTTCTGTTTTATTTGTACGTGTGCCTGGCCTTGGTTTGTACTGGCCAATGAAAACATTTTATTTTCATGGCCAAAACGACCGCGTTTGATTAAGTGGTCCAAGGAATTACAAGAATGCCATCCGGTCATTAATAAATCACTTAATCCATTTAATTTTCAATTATTATTTCATTTAATCACTCAAACTTCCAAAAATCATAACTTGTTCATTTTAAGTCCAAATTTAATGGGATTTTTTGTGTTGTGTTCATCATGGTCTCTACTTTTTTATCATAATTTTTCCAGAATTTTGTGATCAATGGATTTTAATTTGTATGAGGGTTTGTGACATGTATGCACATTTTGTACACTTTGCCAAAACATTTGTGAAATGGTGATACTTTATCCAATGGCTCCCAAATTTTTTGTGCTCAAACTAGACACACTCATGGTGATTTTGGTGTAGAGTTTGTGAATTTATCATTTGTGGTTTGAGAGTTATGATTTTTTGAATTAGGATGTGACAATTTGTGTCACACCATTGATGTCCAACTTCATGATTTTCATTACCATGCTTCTTGACCTCCAATTGATCCAATATTTTGCATGACCCTACTCTTGTATGTCTAGTTTACATGTGAATTTTCTTGGAATTATTTGTGGCATTTCCTAATTGTTTGAGATTTTCTCTCTGCCTAGCTAAAATGTTGACCTTGTGTGACACTTGTTCCCATTCCATTTGTGAAATTCTCATACTTTATTGGATGGACATGAAATTTGACATGTGATAACTAGACATCCTCATATTTGCCATGGCTTTGATCCCATTCATTTATCATACACCATTCTTGACTTATGATTTTTCTAAGTTGATACATGTTTGGTTGACTTCTTTGAGCATGTTCAAAATTGCTTTGACTTTCTGATTTTCATTTACTGCCTTCCACTTGTCCAAATGTGATGAAATTTGACATGCTTACCATGCTATGTGTTAGGATTGATCATGATTTATTTGGTGATTTTTGGAAATGTCTAAGATTGCTTTTGAGTTAAGTCTTGCTGTTGACTTCTATGAGCTTCTGTTTGCCATACTTTGACCTAAATGGTTCATGAAATGATGATAGGGACTGATATGGATGTGAATCCAATTGGTTTTGTTTCTTGAATGTTTAAACTTGACTTTGATTGGATATCCCTTGCTGTTTTGACTTTCTTATTCTCTTTTGACCCTAGGCTCGCCCTAGTGGTCCTGTTACTCACCTTTGAGCTTGTGTTTTCAGGTTGCCCATCAAATGGCCATTAAGACCAATCCTTTTGATTGAGCTTGTTTAAATACCATGACTAACTTGTTTGTTTTGTAGGTGGCTTGGCTCACATGCCTTAAGCCTTGTGCCTTGCACATCCATTTGCCTCCAAATAACTGTTGGTGTCTGTTTCTGTTTGTTTTGTTTGAAGTTGCATACTAACATCTGCTTGACTGTTTCAGGTGCTTTTAGTTGCTCAGTTCCTTGTGAACTTTTTGCTTTGCTTTGCTTGTATCAGCAATTTGCATTGAGGTATGTCTCTTTTACTTCATGTAGTCTGGAAGACCTGGCCTGTTACTTGGCCAGGCAACTGTCTGAAGTCCTCCTTAAGAGGCAATGTTTGTGACTGTTTACTTTTGTCCTTGCATAGAGTCTAAGTCCTCCTAAGTGAAGAGGCAATTGGTGGAAGGTAGGGATATGCAATCTATCCCCCACTATTCAGTGTGTCATCTGCTTTGCTCACACCACTGTGTTGATGCATTACAGATAGAAACCCAAGATCTTGTACAATTGTACAGTTGAGTCAGTTTCAAATGTGTAGAAGGGTTCCCACTTTCTGAACCCACACATTCTTGTCTTAAGCTCTCCCAGGCCAGGGATAAGAGCTGTGAAGTCTTACCTTCACTCACCTTTCATCTGCTTCACCTTAGCCCCTCAATGGCAAGGTTAAGAGCACATTCACCCAGTTCCAGAGGTTTGTTTGTTGAGGTTGATATGACCCCTCGACTAAAACCTAGCCTTGTTTGAGCCACTTGCTTGTATATAGTGTGTGCTATCTGTGCTTGTAGGATTTTTTGACTTGCTTCCTGTGCAAGTTAGGATTGTTTGACTTGCTTCCTGTGCAAGTTAGGATTGTTTGACTTGCTTCCTGTGCAAGTTAGGATTGTTTGACTTGCTTCCTGTGCAAGTTAGGATTGTTTGACTTGCTTCCTGTGCAAGTTAGGATTGTTTGACTTGCTTCCTGTGCAAGTTAGGATTGTTTGACTTGCTTCCTGTGCAAGTTAGGATTGTTTGACTTGCTTCCTGTGCAAGTTAGGATTGTTTGACTTGCTTCCTGTGCAAGTTAGGATTGTTTGACTTGCTTCCTGTGCAAGTTAGGATTGTTTGACTTGCTTCCTGTGCAAGTTAGGATTGTTTGACTTGCTTCCTGTGCAAGTTAGGATTAGTTTAGACTTGCTTCCTGTGCAAGTTAGGTTTTGCTTGGCTTGCTTCCTGTGCAAGTTAAGTGTGTGTGTGGCTTGCTTCCTGTGCAAGCCATACTTAGGATAGGCTGGCTCCCTGTGCCAGTTAGCTAGAAACCTTAACTTAGGGATGATTTGCATGATAACATCTAGGCTCGAGTCGTAGTCTCCCTAGTTGTGTCTCCCTCTGTTATCTGGTTAGGCTAGTCCTTTATCCCTCTGTAGGGGAACTACATCGCCCTGATCTTCATACCAGATGAAGTATGTAGGCAGGAGATTGAGCTGATCTTTCCGGGCGCCCTTTTCTTTCTTTTGTGTGTGTTGTCTGACCTTTGCTAGGCTCGAGTCTGTGACTCCTTAGCATTTGCTGTCTGTCTGTTTGTGTGTGTTTGACAGTTATAGGCTCGAGTCCCCGACTCCCTATTCACCTGTTGTGTTGTTGTGTGCTTGGAAGTTGATGTAAGTCCATCGAGTGGCATTTGGGTTCCAGTGTGCGTGCGTTCGGTTCGGATGCTGATGTAAGTCCAGTGATTGGCATTCAGGCTCCACGTTTGCCTCTTTGTGTGAGTTTAGGTTCGGATGCTGACATAAGTCCAGTGATTGGCAGTCGGGCTCCACGTTTGCCTGTGTTTGTGTTTGTTTATGTGCGTGTCAGCCGAGCTACGAATGCTCTGATTCTTCTCTCGTCCGAGAAGATACGTATGCATAGGATGCGATATCCTAGCGAGCATGTGTCGTCTCCCCAGTCCGAACTACTTCGACTCTGATGTCTATGCCTGATAGACTAAGTAGGCCCAGGATGCGACATCCTGCCGAGTTCAGTTTCAGTCAGTCTCTTTTGTCTCTTTCAGCCAGTGTGTGTGTGTGTTTTGAGCAGTGTTTTAGCAACCAATTTTCCTTCCTTTTGTGCGTGGATCCCGTAGAGTACTACGGATGCGTAGGGGTTCTAATACCTTCCCTTCGCATAACTGACTCCCGAACCCATTCTCTTTGGTCGCGAGACCATGTTCTTTCCCAGGTTTACTCTGAGCGTTTCCTTTCCCTCTTTTGGGATAAATAACGCACGGTGGCGGCTCTGTTGTGTCTTGTTTCCCGCCGGTTTTTCGCGTGATGCGACAGCTGGCGACTCTGCTGGGGACATAGAGAAGTTGACCTGTGCTGGTCCGTCTTCCCTAAGCGAGTCTCTCCTAGCGCTCTCTAGGTTAGGGTTTTGGTTGCTGTTTGTTGTTGTATTTATTGCATTCATTTGTATATATTTGCATTTACTGTTTGCATTTATTATTTGCATTAATGTTTGCATTCATTCATATTCGTCTGTTCATCTGGCTGTGTTTCTCTGTTTGGGGTGGGAGTTACTCGAGGTAAAAGGCCCAATACCCAGGCCATGAGTGAAATCTAGGAAACCTAGGACTAGAGTGATTCATGGGAAGCGGGTGGCGTACGCCACTTAGCGGAACATTGATATCACGAGCAGTTCAGACCCTGGTGGGATATTATCGGTGCATACATCGGGTGTGCACAGGATGATATTCTGCGAAAGGTTATTTATGCTGCGTTTCTCTCGACCTTACCCTGGCCTAGATGACACCCGTGAGTGGGGGGGATTGATCATTTTAACAGGTACAGTTGGTGACTCTTGGTACTGATGGTGACTGTGAATTATGGGGCATTTATTTCTGGGACGCCAGAGTTCTGTCCGTGGTTTATCAGCGGGTTCCGTTTATTTCGGATCCCCGGGCTGATTTGAGAGTACCTGTTCAGAGGAGCTGGCTGTCATCCGTTCAGTGGATGTTCCTGTGATGATAGTGATGTAATCTCCAGTTTCGTTTATTTCGGAACTCCCCAAGTCGGATTTATGGTGACTTGGTTCCTCATATTGGTTTCAGATGCCAGTTGATCAGATTGACTTTGGGTTTCAGATGTTTGTGATCAGAGTTCAAGACGAAGCTTTGACCCTGTGCCTTGAGACGCACAGCCTGACCAGTCATGTTCACATCATTTGCATCATAGCATATTTATTTTCAAAAAATAATAATGCATGAAAAAAGTTAACTTGCATGCGCATATCCTTTATCAGGATCATTCATAATAAAATAGCATCCGCATCATACGCATATCATGTACATACCATCCTTGCATTACAGACATGCTTGGGAGTGACTTTTCACTTTGGGTTTTGACTGAGACAGGGTTGTTGATCATCGTCCGCACCGCGACCAGACTCAATCACCAAAGAAGTATGGATCAGGTTCAGACTGAGTTAGCTGAGATGAGGGCGAACATGGCCCAGTTCATGACGATGATGCAAGGAGTTGTTCAGGGGCAAGAGGAGCTGCGTGCCTTAGCCCAGAGACTGGAAGCCATGATTCCACCAGTCCACCGTGCTTCACCAGTGGGTGTACCCGTTCATGAGAATGCTGCTGTCACTATTCTCGACAATGATTATGCCGTGGGTGATGAATTGAGGGGGATCAGAATCAGTGAACGGCCTCTTGCCGCAGAGACTATTAGTGTCAGAGCAACCCGCGCTCCGGTTCGCCATCCTGGCTCTTCAAGTTCCTCGAGTACTAAGAAGACATACTCTGGGGCACCCAAAAGGGGAGAGATTGAAACAAATGTTGTGCACCATCGAAGGAGTGCGAACAGAGGATCATATCGTCAGGTTGCTGCTGTAACTATTCCAGCAACTCAAACTCAACACCAGCAGAGAAGACCAACTCAGCAATATCAGCATCAACAACGTCGTCCTCAGCAGCAGGCTTCCCAACAAGCCGGTACAAGTAATGAGAGGAAGAAGATCATTTTTGATCCAATCCCCATGTCCTACGCCGAACTGTATCCCACTCGGATAGAGCGGAACTTGATCACTCCCAGAGACCCGCCGCCCATACCCGTCAACCCTCGGTGGTGGTATAGGCCTGAACAGCATTGTGTGTATCACTCGGGTGCTCCTGGTCATGATGTGGACAGTTGTTTCCAGCTGAAGATGAAGGTTCAAGACCTTGTGAGGTCAGGTATTCTGATTTTGGAAGACTTAGGTCCCTGTGATAATCAAGTCTGAAGATAACAAGTCATGGGCTGGCGCCGACTTTTTCTTCAGAAGGGTTGTTCAGAAAACAGAAGCTGCTGATGCAAAGGATACTGACAGTTGTCATCCCTGGAGGGATCTATCGCAATTGGGTCACTGTGGGCGTTCCCACAGTTGTTCATAAGTCAGAGTAACAATCACTTTGTTTAAAAACCCTTCCCCCATGCCAAAAGGAGAAGTGATGACATTGTTGGCAACATTTTGTGCAATGATATTTTCATTCAAATAATTCATGTTAAAACATTTGTTTTCCATTTGTTTTCCCTTTTTGCTTTTTTGCATGAAATTGGTGATCACAAAAAACCCTAAAAACAAGAATAAAAACAATCTTTTCATCTGCATAACGATTGTCTTGTTTGTTTTTCAAAAAGCTTTTCATCTCTAAATCATTATGCAGGTTGTTTCTCAAACCCATTGAACGTAATGATCAGACGTCACCTCCCAATTTTGAATTCCCTGTATTCGAAGCAGAAGAAGATGATGTTGAAGGGATTCCTGACGAGATTTCCCGACTTCTTGAGCAAGAAAAGAAGATCACTCAGCTGCATCTCGAGAATCAGCAGAACAGCCAACTGGGGCATTATCAAAAAAAAAGAGAAAAAAGAGAAAGAGGAGGGTGCAAAATCAAGAAAAGAAATCAATCAAAATCAAAAGAAATCAAAAGAAAGAAAAGAAAGGAAAAAAAAAAAAAACAAAAGAGAAATAGCACCCTCAAAGTCCCAAGTTGACTGATGCTGAATTCGATCGAAAAGAAGAGATCAACTGCCATGTGTTATGGTCAGTCATATCAGCAAAGAGTGAAAAAGCATTTGATAAGAAGGTCAAGCCTCGTGTGTTCTGAGAAGGTGACCTTGTGCTCAAGAAAGTCTTGTCTTTTGTACCCGATTCCAGGGGCAGGTGAACCCCCAAGCTATGAATGTCCATATGTTGTCAAGGGAGCCTCTTCAGGCAGTGTTCTGACACTTACTACGATGGATGAAGAAGTTCACTCGTCCTGTGAATCCTGGTGCAGTCAAGAAATACTTCGCCTAAAACAAACAAAAAAAGTAACAGCTCGCTAAGTTGAACACCCCAAAGGGCAACTTAGGCAAAAAGGAGCGTCTCGGTGGATTGAAAACCCGAAAGGGCGATCCAGGCAAAAGTTAGAGACATTGAAAAAAAAGAGAATTTGCATCCCGCTAGATTGATCACCTCACACTGGGGCAATCTAGGCAAAAATTAGGGATTTGGCAAGTAACTGCATCTTGACAAGACTGTGCTCTATATCTGTCATCCGTCAGGGATTCTCGACTCGTCGTCGACTGAAGCTTTGAATACATCGCAAATTCAGAATGGTAGAGGAAAGGTCATTATGTTCGATGTAGCCCTCTCCAATATATATCACCGATTTCAAACTTGTACAGATCTATGGAGTCTCGCCCTTTGCAGACTACCATTCCATCACATCAATTTGAGCTTTTCATCCAATTATTTGCACTCTTATTTGTTTCAACTCAACAAACGTTTTGCATGTTTTAATTGATAAAGTATCATTGTTTTCAAAATAAACAAATTTTCAAAAAAAATGGTTCTTAAACAAAGTGAACGTTCACAATGATGGAAGGATACTTAGGAGACCCACGGTGCTCTCCCGGGGGTGGTATGATTACCAGCAGGTAAGACAATTGTTCGTATCTCGAGCATGACTGTATCTTTGTCCTGCAGAACCTCGTATGGTCTCTCCTCAGTGAATTTGCTCAGTGCAGTGTTGGTTGAAGTTGTTTATCTTCATGTTCCCGGCAGTACAACATTCTTCCTCCAGGTCCCTGTTAGCCCTATTGTGGGGCATCTCCAATATAGGTTTGTTTGAGCCCTACCGTGGGGCATTCCCAGCAAGGTTGCTGTTGAAATATTTTTGTGGGGCAGTTCCCCAAGCAGAGTGTTTGCTGAAGACGTTAGCGTTCCTCTCTCCAGCAGAGCAGTCTTCTCCTCTCCCCGGCAGGCCTATGCTTGCAGATTTCCCCAGTTGAGAATCCCCGCTGAGCGCCTGGCAGTTATTTTCCCGGGGATCCCCTAGTGGAGTTTATCAGTAGACTGTTGGTGTGTTCCCCAACAATTGGTTTTGTGATGCTATTATCTCCAGTATGGTCGCGAGTGCCTATCCCAAGCAGGTTTGTGGGAATTCATCTCCAGTATGATATGACGTGTTATCATCCTCAACAGAGTTGTTACTCTCACCACTATGGTTGATCTCTCCACTAGGATCGTTCTCCTCAGCAGAATGGTGGTTTTTTCCTCGGCAAGTTCCCCGAGTGGAGCGGGTCTCATGAAATACATCTCCAGCAGTGATTCTCCTACATATGGATTGGTTGGGTCGTCCCTAAGTAGAGTAGCATTTATTTCTCCAGCAGAGTTCATCCTACCAGTGGATTGGACGGGTTTCTGTAGTAGACTGATATCTGCATCCCCAGCTGAGTTGATTCTACCCATGGATCGCGTGGGTTATCCCTAGCGAAGTAACAGACGTTCTCCAAAGCAGGGTTTATCCTATCTGAAGATTGGTTGAGTCTTCCTCCCAGTGAAGTCGATTTACCATTCCCCAGCACAGTTCCTGGAGTTCCCCGGTGTTGTCTCTGAAGGAGACGTGTGTTTATGCATTCATCATTTAGATAAGCATAGCATATCGCATCATTAGTGCATAGCATTTCCATAATCATGGGGCATTGTGTAAAGCAAGAAAAAACTCATGCATCAACATTGCAAGCATATCCATTAGCCCTAGGCCGTGGTGACCTGCCGAGATTGGGTTGTTGGAAAGAGTTTAGCATCGCGCCATTGGATCGGCTTTAGAATTGGGTTCATCAGCATGGTTGAGAGGTTGGTGTTTCCCCAACAAGTGATTCCTCAGTCGAGTGGGTATCTCCAGCAGTGTTACTTCCCAATTATTAGCATCTTGCCAGCTTGGGTCTTCTTTTTTCCTTAAGCAGATATGGGTGTGTCTGATCTCTCCATGTAGAGTCTACCCCTTAAGCAGAAAGTGTCAATCTTTTCCTGCCATTTCCCCACTGAGATACATCCTCGTGGATGACGGTTGCTTCTGTTCCCTCCCTAATGGGATGGGTTTTCCCTATTGAGTTCTTTTCTCATTAGGATGAGTCTTGTTTCAGTCTGCCTTTTTGGATCGATCCTAAATTGGTTTCCTGTTGGCTGTCTCCTGTACTTCCCTGGGGCATAAATGCATAGTCGCTCACTAACCGACACTCATTCATCTTATCCTCAGCGGAATTTGTTTGGCCTCTACCTACGAACCGGTAGCTGTAAGTCCTATCTTTGTGGTTTTCTACCCACAGGCTGGTAGTTGTAAAATCCCACTTTCATCCCCTTGGTGGAGTTAACCCTGTGTGTTCATCCTATGCACGACTGGTTACTTTTCTGTGGTTTTCTGCCTACTAACCGGTAGATGTAATCCCCTCTTTGCAGTTATCAGTATCCGGTTTGTGATATTGATATTCTTTCCCCTCTGGATACTTGCCTTGATCAAGCAGTATTGTCCCCATTGGGTCTTCCCCTTCTTTTTGGATATTTGCTCCGAGTAAACAGCTTTATCCCCTTTTGATGGGTCATCTTTTGCATACCTAGTCTGGTACCCAGATGCCTTTCTTTTCGGTCGATTATTCATTTAACAACCTACAACCCGGTTATGGATAATCTTCCATGCGAGTGTATTATCTACGTTTTGACGGCTTTAGATAATATGTCTCATGTTTTCCCGGTATTCAGACCGAAGGAGTTTCCGACGATCAGGTCGATGTACTCATGGCACAAGGCCAATTTTCCGGTATTCAGACCGAAGGAGTTTCCGACGATCAAGTCGATGTACTCATGGCACAAGGCCAATTTTCCGGTATTCAGACCGAAGGAGTTTCCGACGATCAGGTCGATGTACTCATGGCACAAGGCCAATTTTCCGGTATTCAGACCGAAGGAGTTTCCGACGATCAGGTCGATGTACTCATGGCACAAGGCCAATTTTCCGGTATTCAGACCGAAGGAGTTTCCGACGATCAGGTCGAGGTACTCATGGCACAAGGCCAATTTTCCGGTATTCAGACCGAAGAAGTATTCTCCTCTCCGTTGGTGTCGATAAACGTCGAGTTTTTCCCGATCATCCGTTGATGATTTGGTTGTGTCCTCCTTCCCAAGTGAAGTATTCTCCTCTCCGTTGGTGTCGATAAACGTCGAGTTTTTCCCGATCATCCGTTGATGATTTGGTTGTGTCCTCCTTCCCAAGTGAAGTATCCTCCTCTCCGTTGGTGTCGATAAACGTCGAGTTTTTTCCCGATCATCCGTTGATGATTTGGTTGTGTTCACTCTCCCCAGTAGAGTTTTCTCCTCTCCGTTGGTGTCGATAAACGTCGAGTTTTTCCCGATCATCCGTTGATGATTTGGTTGTGTCCTCCTTCCCAAGTGAAGTATCCTCCTCTCCGTTGGTGTCGATAAACGTCGAGTTTTTTCCCGATCATCCGTTGATGATTTGGTTGTGTTCACTCTCCCCAGTAGAGTTTCCTCCTCTCCGTTGGTGTCGATAAACGTCGAGTTTTTCCTATTCGTCCTATGACGTCTAGTTGTACCTGTCCCCACGTGGATTTACCTCTCCGTTGGTCTTGGTAAACGTTGAGTTTTTCCCATTTCGTCCGTTGACGTATGGTTGTATCCCTTCCGGTCATTCATTAATGTCTGGTTACCTCTCCGTTGGTCCTGGTAAACGTCGAGTTTTTCCTAGTTGTCCGTTGGCATCTAGTTGTGATTTCTTTCCCCCATTCATCGTCGTTGCGATGTCTGGATGTGGCTGTACCCTTTGAAAACCAAAACAAAAATACCCAGTAATAAATATCAAATCCCAGTGGACGTTTCCATTGGCGGATCCCTGTATTGTGCAAATTCTACGGTTCTTGGTATTCAATCCCTGTTTACCCTGAAAGTCTGATAGCCGTTGCTCTCATCCGTTCAGGTTCCCAGCTGATTGAATAGGGGCAGCTGTAGCACCTCAAATTTGCACCTATCATTGTACATACATTTTCATATTAGGTCATAGCATATCATGGTCCATTGCATAGCATTGCATTGCCCCATTTGCCTCAAGTGCAAGCCAATCAAGGAATTAGGTCAAACTGATCAGGGGATCAGTCAACCAATCAAGCAAGGGTGATTCTCACGGAGCCAAGACCTTAGGGTTTGTCCAACAAGTTCACATAACTTGGAGGTCCATTTGAAGTGTTCAAGTCAAGGGTTGAAGGCTTGGAGATCATCAGTTCATACACAGACAGTCAAAAGTCAAAGAAAGTCAACAGTCAGTCAAAGCAGTGGATGGTGGCCATTCTTGTGGAATTTGAGCACCATGATCAATGATCAAGAGTTCATACAACTTGGGACATCATTTGAAGTCAAGGTCTCAAGGAATTAGGGTTTGGAAATCATCAGTCAATGAGCAGACAGTCAGAAACCCTAAAAGTCAACTGTTGGTCAACTGTCCATTTAATCAGTGATTTGATGATTGGAATTGGTTTGTGAGAGCTCATTCATGTCCAAATAGGCCTCATATATCATGTCAAACACCACCATGGAAGAATTTGAAGCCAGATCAAAAGTTTCCAAAAATGGAAACTGGACCTGTAACTGAAACTTACCAAAAATGGAAAGTCTTGATCCTCAAAATTACATCTTGATACAAGCTTCAAATGAATTTTTGCCCAACATGAAAGTTGAAGATCTTGTTCTCCCATTTCCAAAAAGTCCAAGAACTCTCAATTCCCATGTGTGGTTGGCAAGTTATGATCGAATCGATTTTAGAAATTCTTGAACTTCAAAGGGCCATATCTCCCAAACCGTTTGGCCAATTTTGGTGGGGTTTTTCTACAAGTCACATTTGATCCCCTCTTTCCAAAATATAAATTTCACAAGCCAAAACTTCACCAATCAAAATGACATTTTTTGACTTTTCTCATTTAAATGCAAGTTTGACCAAGGGTTGACTTTTTGATATAATCATTTTTCTAACATTTGGCCAATTGGAACAGCTCAGAAATGTCATTTAAAACATGTTTGCCAAGTCAAATTATGCAGTACATGAGGCCATTACTTAGTTGCTTGAAATTTGAAAAAAGGACAATTTCACCATGCCATCCATACTTGCATTCGAGCCATGCTTTGTACTTCATCAAAACAGAAAATTAGCAGGTCATTTGCTGATTAGAACCACAATTTACAGCCAAAAAAACCAGCAAAACAAGAGGCCATGTCCTAGTTGCTTAAGAATGGGCAAAAGTACATTTCATCCATACTTCCACAACAATGCCTTGTACTGTCCAGCAGAATTTTTCCATCATTTTCTGTCTTGGACAAGCACATTTGGACAGCACAAAACCAACAAAACTCATTCTCTCACTTTGGGCTCAAAAAACACATTTCATGCATTTTTCATTTTCTGTCAAAAGCTTCCAAAAGACTGAATCTGGCATTGGCTATTTCACTATCCATTCCTCATTTTGGAGAGTCTCTAACACATGACAGACCAACCAACTTCATTCACTCTCAAAATCTCACCTTGCTATTTGCATTTCAAGAAAAGGCTGTCAAAACAAAACCACAAAAGCAATTTCTAACAGCAGATTTTAGACCTCATTTTTCTGTCATAAGAAGCATATAGCAGTCACAAGCCATGGCATTGCACACAAAACCACCCTCATTCATCTTCTAAAAACTCATCTTGGCATTTGCCCAAAAACCAGTCAAAAACTCCAAGGGAGAAAAGCACTGCCTTACCACCAACAACATCAAACAGAACATTGTCATCATTTTGAAAGTAGCAGCAGCAGCCAACATACACAGCAGAACCAATCTGCTTCAATCATTCTCCAAAAACTCACTCATTGGCATTTTTCAAACTCAGTCAAGAACTCTCAATGAACTAAACCCTGGCCATTGCTTTTCACCATTTTTTCAGCATTTTTGAACCTCAAGTTGCAGCCATCATAACACAAAGAGAACATCATTCTCCTTCTCATTCTTGGCCATCTACCAAATCTGTCAAAAAACTTCTAAAAGAATGAAACCCTGCCTTGCTTAACACAATATTTCCTCACCATTTTTCTGTCATATGAAGCCCTGCTAGCAGCCACAAGAGACCACAAACCAACAGAAACCTCACTCTCTCTCAAACTCATTTTTTGGCCATTCTCCAAAATCTTCAAAAACTTCAAAAGACTCGAGCTTGGCTTAGGTTTATCATCACATTCCATCACTTTGAAAGCTGTTGCAAGTCCTGAACCACGACTGGAAGCAAGAAAAGTAGCATTGTTTGTGCAGCACATCATCCATGACAGAAGTTGCTTGTACCCAAACCAAGCCATTTCAAGCCAAAGTGCTTCTCCCATTCATCATCTGGAGTGTTGAGGGCCAGCTGTTTTGAGCTTCAAAGACCAAACAACAACTGTTTCTCATTCTGCTTCAAAAATAGGTAAAATTTCGACCCTCTCTATTTCAAAAACCATGAGATGTTTTAGATAGGTCTCTTAATGCTGAGCTTCATGATAGCTTTGTTTTTGAAAATGGTTGAGTAACGGTTGAGTAATGTCGAAATGAATATTGATGATCCAAACTTGTTTTGCTTATTCCTTCTTGCTTAGCTCGATTTAAGGAAAATGGATGTTGGAATATTGTTGTGCTTGGTTTGTTGATGAGAATGATGTGCTTGATTTCAATTTTCTGGGCGTTTTTGAAAAATCGTGTTTGAAGATGATGAATGAGCACTGTATGTGAAACCCTAGCCTTCAAGTGTAATTCCCAGAATTTTTCTGTTTTATTTGTACGTGTGCCTGGCCTTGGTTTGTATTGGCCAATGAAAACATTTTATTTTCATGGCCAAAACGACCGCGTTTGATTAAGTGGTCCAAGGAATTACAAGAATGCCATCCGGTCATTAATAAATCACTTAATCCATTTAATTTTCAATTATTATTTCATTTAATCACTCAAACTTCCAAAAATCATAACTTGTTCATTTTAAGTCCAAATTTAATGGGATTTTTTGTGTTGTGTTCATCATGGTCTCTACTTTTTTATCATAATTTTTCCAGAATTTTGTGATCAATGGATTTTAATTTGTATGAGGGTTTGTGACATGTATGCACATTTTGTACACTTTGCCAAAACATTTGTGAAATGGTGATACTTTATCCAATGGCTCCCAAATTTTTTATGCTCAAACTAGACACATTCATGGTGATTTTGGTGTAGAGTTTGTGAATTTATCATTTGTGGTTTGAGAGTTATGATTTTTTGAATTAGGATGTGACAATTTGTGTCACACCATTGATGTCCAACTTCATGATTTTCATTACCATGCTTCTTGACCTCCAATTGATCCAATATTTTGCATGACCCTACTCTTGTATGTCTAGTTTACATGTGAATTTTCTTGGAATTATTTGTGGCATTTCCTAATTGTTTGAGATTTTCTCTCTGCCTAGCTAAAATGTTGACCTTGTGTGACACTTGTTCCCATTCCATTTGTGAAATTCTCATACTTTATTGGATGGACATGAAATTTGACATGTGATAACTATACATCATCATCTTTGCCATGGCTTTGATCCCATTCATTTATCATACACCATTCTTGACTTATGATTTTTCTAAGCTGATACATGTTTGGTTGACTTCTTTGAGCATGTTCAAAATTGCTTTGACTTTCTGATTTTCATTTACTGCCTTCCACTTGTCCAAATGTGATGAAATTTGACATGCTTACCATGCTATGTGTTAGGATTGATCATGATTTATTTGGTGATTTTTGGAAATGTCTAAGATTGCTTTTGAGTTAAGTCTTGCTGTTGACTTCTATGAGCTTCTGTTTGCCATACTTTGACCTAAATGGTTCATGAAATGATGATAGGGACTGATATGGATGTGAATCCAATTGGTTTTGTTTCTTGAATGTTTAAACTTGACTTTGATTGGATATCCCTTGCTGTTTTGACTTTCTTATTCTCTTTTGACCCTAGGCTCGCCCTAGTGGTCCTGTTACTCACCTTTGAGCTTGTGTTTTCAGGTTGCCCATCAAATGGCCATTAAGACCAATCCTTTTGATTGAGCTTGTTTAAATACCATGACTAACTTGTTTGTTTTGTAGGTGGCTTGGCTCACATGCCTTAAGCCTTGTGCCTTGCACATCCATTTGCCTCCAAATAACTGTTGGTGTCTGTTTCTGTTTGTTTTGTTTGAAGTTGCATACTAACATCTGCTTGACTGTTTCAGGTGCTTTTAGTTGCTCAGTTCCTTGTGAACTTTTTGCTTTGCTTTGCTTGTATCAGCAATTTGCATTGAGGTATGTCTCTTTTACTTCATGTAGTCTGGAAGACCTGGCCTGTTACTTGGCCAGGCAACTGTCTGAAGTCCTCCTTAAGAGGCAATGTTTGTGACTGTTTACTTTTGTCCTTGCATAGAGTCTAAGTCCTCCTAAGTGAAGAGGCAATTGGTGGAAGGTAGGGATATGCAATCTATCCCCCACTATTCAGTGTGTCATCTGCTTTGCTCACACCACTGTGTTGATGCATTACAGATAGAAACCCAAGATCTTGTACAATTGTACAGTTGAGTCAGTTTCAAATGTGTAGAAGGGTTCCCACTTTCTGAACCCACACATTCTTGTCTTAAGCTCTCCCAGGCCAGGGATAAGAGCTGTGAAGTCTTACCTTCACTCACCTTTCATCTGCTTCACCTTAGCCCCTCAATGGCAAGGTTAAGAGCACATTCACCCAGTTCCAGAGGTTTGTTTGTTGAGGTTGATATGACCCCTCGACTAAAACCTAGCCTTGTTTGAGCCACTTGCTTGTATATAGTGTGTGCTATCTGTGCTTGTAGGATTTTTTGACTTGCTTCCTGTGCAAGTTAGGATTGTTTGACTTGCTTCCTGTGCAAGTTAGGATTGTTTGACTTGCTTCCTGTGCAAGTTAGGATTGTTTGACTTGCTTCCTGTGCAAGTTAGGATTGTTTGACTTGCTTCCTGTGCAAGTTAGGATTGTTTGACTTGCTTCCTGTGCAAGTTAGGATTGTTTGACTTGCTTCCTGTGCAAGTTAGGATTGTTTGACTTGCTTCCTGTGCAAGTTAGGATTGTTTGACTTGCTTCCTGTGCAAGTTAGGATTGTTTGACTTGCTTCCTGTGCAAGTTAGGATTGTTTGACTTGCTTCCTGTGCAAGTTAGGATTGTTTGACTTGCTTCCTGTGCAAGTTAGGATTGTTTGACTTGCTTCCTGTGCAAGTTAGGATTAGTTTAGACTTGCTTCCTGTGCAAGTTAGGTTTTGCTTGGCTTGCTTCCTGTGCAAGTTAAGTGTGTGTGTGGCTTGCTTCCTGTGCAAGCCATACTTAGGATAGGCTGGCTCCCTGTGCCAGTTAGCTAGAAACCTTAACTTAGGGATGATTTGCATGATAACATCTAGGCTCGAGTCGTAGTCTCCCTAGTTGTGTCTCCCTCTGTTATCTGGTTAGGCTAGTCCTTTATCCCTCTGTAGGGGAACTACATCGCCCTGATCTTCATACCAGATGAAGTATGTAGGCAGGAGATTGAGCTGATCTCTCCGGGCGCCCTTTTCTTTCTTTTGTGTGTGTTGTCTGACCTTTGCTAGGCTCGAGTCTGTGACTCCTTAGCATTTGCTGTCTGTCTGTTTGTGTGTGTTTGACAGTTATAGGCTCGAGTCCCCGACTCCCTATTAACCTGTTGTGTTGTTGTGTGCTTGGAAGCTGATGTAAGTCCATCGAGTGGCATTTGGGTTCCAGTGTGCGTGCGTTCGGTTCGGATGCTGATGTAAGTCCAGTGATTGGCATTCAGGCTCCACGTTTGCCTCTTTGTGTGAGTTTAGGTTCGGATGCTGACATAAGTCCAGTGATTGGCAGTCGGGCTCCACGTTTGCCTGTGTTTGTGTTTGTTTGTGTGCGTGTCAGCCGAGCTACGAATGCTTTGATTCTTCTCTCGTCCGAGAAGATACGTATGCATAGGATGCGATATCCTAGCGAGCATGTGTCGTCTCCCCAGTCCGAACTACTTCGACTCTGATGTCTATGCCTGATAGACTAAGTAGGCCCAGGATGCGACATCCTGCCGAATTCAGTTTCAGTCAGTCTCTTTTGTCTCTTTCAGCCAGTGTGTGTGTGTGTTTTGAGCAGTGTTTTAGCAACCAATTTTCCTTCCTTTTGTGCGTGGATCCCGTAGAGTACTACGGATGCGTAGGGGTGCTAATACCTTCCCTTCGCATAACTGACTCCCGAACCCATTCTCTTTGGTCGCGAGACCATGTTCTTTCCCAGGTTTACTCTGAGCGTTTCCTTTCCCTCTTTTGGGATAAATAACGCACAGTGGCGGCTCTGTTGTGTCTTGTTTCCCGCCGGTTTTTCGCGTGATGCGACAGCATGGACGAGTTCTTCCGCATATCTCAATGCAAATCGGCGAAACAAATATGGGACACCTTAGTGGAGACACATGAAGGCACCGCCGAAGTAAAGAGATCAAGTTTGAATACATTAAGTCAAGAATATGAGATGTTTATAATGCTTCCCAGAGAATCCATCGTGGCGCTACAAAAGAGATTTGTTCACTTGACTAACCACTTGATTGCTCTCGGAAAAACATTTACAAATGACGATCTCAATCTTAAAGTACTAAGATCATTGACTCGAGAATGGCAACGGAAGGTGACGGCTATCTCCGAAAAGAAAAGTATTTCAACAATGACGTCCGCATCACTCTTTGTCAAACTTCAAGAACATGAGTTAGAACTTGGTAGGCTTGAGAAACATGAAAGTCAAGAAAAGAAATCTAAAGGAATTGCCTTGAAGGTAGACTCAAAAGAAGATAAAGATGATGGCGCATTGGAGGAAGATGAGAATTTCATGCTCCTTGTTAAAAGGCTTGGTAAGTTCTTTAACAAAAATGATAAATCCTTTAACGCTAAAAAGAATAGACATTTCAGGAAAAAGGAGACCACCACATCTACGCAAGATATAACATGCTACGAATGTGGAAAGAAAGGCCACATTAAGCCGGAATGTCCTAAACTTTCAAAGAAAGGCGGATTCAAGATCAATAAGGATTTCAAGAACAAAAAGGCATATGTTGCATGGGAGGACAATGAAATTAGTTCTTCATCCGGATCGGATAACGAGGAATGTGCAAACTTGGCACTAATGGCTTCTCATCATTCCGATGATGAATAAGAGGTTAGTAATGATTTTTCTCTTTTTGATGATGATGCACAAGGTGCAATTAATGAATTGTTAAATGAATGCAAAATTCTTTATAAAACTATATCATCTCAAAAGAAATAAATTTCTTCCTTGGAAGAAAAGATTGAAATTTTTGAAAAAGATTTTGAAAATGAAAAACAAAAGATGATTAGTGAAAAGAAGAATTTTGTATGTCTAAAGTGTGAGTCTCTCTCTTTCCAAATTGTCCAACTTAAAAGAGTCCTTGAAAGGTATGAAAAAGGACAAATTGGTTTGGAAGGGGTTCTTAGCCAACAAAGATACTCAAATGACAAAAGTGGACTTGGTTACTCCAAATTTCCTAAACCAAATTCAAATAAAACTATCTTTGTTAGGCCTAAGGATCAATCTCCAAAAGAAAGAGTCAACACACTAAAAGTTGTGCATCAACGTCCTAAACATAAAAGGTTTACAAAGAAAAAGTCTTATGTTCCTAGATATAAAAGCAATTTTGAATCAACCTGTTTTTATTGTGGTAATATTGGCCATACACCTAAAGCAATTTTGAATCAACCTGTTTTTATTGTGATGCATTCAAAGCGTTCAAGAAGTATGCAAAGCAAATTCAAAATGAGAAATCATTAACAATTGCCTCCATAAGAAGCGATCATGGTGGAGAATTCCAGAATACTTCTTTTGAAGCCTTTTGTGAAGATCAAGGAATATTTCACAACTTCTCGACTCCAAGGACTCCTCAACAAAATGGAGTAGTTGAAATAAAGAATAGGTCATTGGTGGAACTTGCAAGAACAATGCTTAGCGACTCAAATCTTCCTAAGTATTTTTGGACGGATGCGATTAGCACGGCATGTTTTGTAAGTAATAGAGTTAACATAAGACCTATCCTAAAGAAGACTCCACATGAACTCTTCAAAGGAAGGAAACCCAACATTGCTTTCTTTCATATCTTTGGATGCAAGTGCTTTGTCCTTAACAATGACAAAGACAACCTTGGTAAGTTCGACGAAAAATCGGATGAAGGTATTTTTCTTGGTTATTCTCTTACAAGTAAAGCATATAGAATTTGTAATAAAAGAACTTTAAATATATAAGAATCCATGCATGTTAAGTTTGACGAATCTAACCCCTCGAAAGAGGAAATTGTTGTTTGTGATGATGATGATGATGATAATGATTTTATAGAAATTCCTAAAGAAGATACTTCAAACAAGAATCAAGAAGAACCGATTCAACAAGAGTCAAATGAAAATGATCTACCTAAGGAATGGAGGACTCATAAAGATCATCCTATTGACGAAGTAATTGGTGACATTAGTCAAGGTGTTGCTACAAGATTGAACCTCAAGGATGCATGCTTAAACATGGCGTTCGTTTCGCAAATAGAACCCTCTAAAATTGATGAATGTCTAGGAGATGATCAATGTATTGTTGCTATGCAAGAAGAATTAAACCAATTCGAGAGAAATCAAGTTTGGGAACTTGTTTCTAGACCAAGTGGTAAGCACATCATTGGAACAAGATGGGTGTTTAAGAACAAACTTGATGAGAATGGAATAATTGTTCGAAACAAAGCAAGATTGGTCGCTCAAGGGTATAATCAAGAAGAAGGAATCAACTTTGAAGAAACTTTCGCTCCGGTTGCAAGGTTAGAAGCTATTCGCTTATTACTTGCTTACGCATGTTCAATGAATTTTCAGTTATTTCAAATGGACGTCAAAGGCACCTTCTTGAACGGCTACATCAACGAAGAAGTCTATGTCAAACAACCCCCGGGCTTTGAAGACTTCAAGAGTCCTTCACATGTATACAAATTGAAGAAAGCGCTCTATGGATTAAAATAAGCACCAAGGGCATGGTATGATCGTCTAAGTAATTTTCTATGTGAAAAAGGTTTTGAAAAAGGCAAAGTAGACAAGACTTTATTTATCAAGAAGATAAAAGGGAACACCTTACTTGTTCAAGTCTACGTAGACGACATAATCTTCAGTTCAACCAACAAAGAACTATGTGAAGAATTTGCGTTGATAATGCAAGGTGAATTTGAAATGTCTATGATGGGAAAGATGAACTACTTCCTTGGATTGCAAATAAAACAACTAAAAGGCGGAATCTTTATCAACCAATCAAATTATTACAAAGAGTTGTTAAAGAGATTTGAAATAGATGGTTGTAAAGCAATGTAAACACCAATGGGCTCCGGAACCTATGTTGATCAAGACGAATCGGGTGTGTCAATTGATATTACGAAGTATCGAGGTATGATTGGTTCTTTATTATATTTGACGGCAAGCCGTCCTGACATAATGTTTAGCGTGTGTTTATGTGCTCGCTTCCAAGCAAATCCAAAGGAGTCACATCTCACGGCGGTCAAAAGAATCATGAAGTATCTCAAAGGAACAACCAACGTTGGCTTATGGTATCCTAAAGGTAGTGTTTGTAAGTTAATTGGTTATTCTGACGCGGATTATGCAGGTTGTAAAACAGATAGAAAAAGTACTAGTGGAACATGTCACATCCTTGGTAATGCATTAGTCTCATGGTCATGTAAGAAATAAGCGTGTGTTGCTCTTAGTATGGTTGAAGCAGAATACATAGCAGTGGGTAGTTGTTGTGCACAAAATCTTTGGCTAAAGCAACAATTAAGTGACTATGGAATCGATCTTGGATGCATACCACTCCGATGCGACAACACAAGTGTGATTAATATTACAAAGAATCCTGTCATGCACTCAAGGGCCAAACACATAGATATTCGAAACCATTTCCTTCGTGATCATGTGCTTAAAGGCGATGTCAAAGTTACCTTTGTTGATACTCATAATCAACTAGCAGACATTTTCACAAAACTACTCGCAAAAGAACCATTTTATAAGATTCGAAGAGAACTTGGCATTTTGGATGAAGGTGATATATAAATCTTCCATAATTATTCACTATACATTATAATGAGGCCAAGGTACACAAGTTTTTAATTTTTTTTTATTTGTGAAATTTCTCTTTAAAATGTGTATATGAAATTTTTGCCTTTTGTTGATTTTATATTAGGTAAATTTAATTTTTTGATAAAAAAAATTTCACTCAAAATTGCATTAGTATGTATATTACCTTGTCAAACTTAAATTTTTTGAAAATCCTTCATATTTTGGGTTGTGCAAAGCTACTATTTTTTCACTTTTTTCTTAGAGTTATCGGTTACTCCAAATTAGGTAATCAATCACCCTGCCTGTTTTTGCCTTCCTCACGCGTTTTTCATCTATGTAACCGATTACCCTTTTTAGAGTAATCGATTACCACTGTTTCTTCCAGAAGTTTATATTATGTTTGTATTATCTTTTGTTTCATTCTAGTGTTATGTGGTGCTTGGTGTATGTTGTTTGCATATTGTTATTATTTCACCCTTTTTGTTAATGACAAAGGGGGAGAAGAGATTGTTATTGTGTTATTTCTTTGTTTTCTGTTTCTCTCTAACAAAATGAAGATTTCAAAAGACTCCTTAAATCATAAATTAAGGGGAGCATCAATTAAGGGGGAACATTTGCTAGAGAAACATGCTTGGATCGAACTTTCATTTTTTTTTTGGGTTGTCATCATCAAAAAGGGGGAGATTATGAAGACATGACTTCTCAAATGTTTTGATGACGACGAACTTCTCTACAAGTCTAAGATTGATTAACAAAAAGGATTGATCAAGATTCAAGCTCATGAAGGAAGTTTTCAACTAAATGATCAAGTCTCAATGAAACTCATGAAGATTCGTATTTCAAATGAATAGGTATAACACTTGACCTCTAGACGATTATACAAGTGTTCAAAACATGTCGCATTCATGCCATAATCATTGGAAGTAATTTTATGCATCAAAAAAATCATAACACTTCATTTTTTAAGCTATTTTTCAAATCTGGGATGAAGTAATCGATTATCCATTTTACGGTAATAGATTACTCTGTGAAAAATTCAAATATTTTCGCACGTTGGAGGCGAGTAACCGATTACCCATATTAAGGTAATCGATTACCACTGAACCAGAGGCAAAAATCAGTGCATCTCTTCATGGAAACTTTTCTATTTTCTTTACCATGAACCATGGCATCCTTTGGGTATTTGCATCCATTTGAGGAGGTGTTTAGACAACATATATACATCATATTTTCAGATTTCAAATTCACCTCCTTGTAAAAATTTCAAATCAATTACTCATATTCTTTCAAACATTTTTTTAAGTGTTCTTCCAAATTTTCTTAAGAGTGAAACCTTGCATAAACCTTCTTTTTAAGCATCATAGTTTCATTCCATACAAAGAACACTTGTGTAATTATTGTGAGAATTAAGTGTTACAAAGGAGAAGGTCAATTGATAAATTGATATACTTCAAATTTTCAACTATTTCATCTTCTACAAAAATTCAGGATTGTATCTCTTGATTACAACTTATTTTTAGGATTGTTAAGAATAAGTTTGTAAGGTTTTATCCTTGCTATGCGGTGTGTGGATGCAAGAGGTCCTTTTGTAAGAATTTGAGTCTCGATTGGACTTTAAACATTGTAAATCCAAGAGGATTGTTCTTGGTATGTTAGAATTAGATAGAAAGGCCTTAAGGTGTCTTGTCTAGGAATCTAACATTATAGTGAATTCTCTTTTGTGTTGAAAGAGGAGTGGAGTACTCTCGATCTGTGAGGGGAACCACTATACATCGTGGTGTTCTTTACTTTCCGCACTTTACCGTTTTTCATCACATAAGCATCTCAAGAAAGTAAAAATCAATAAACCGTAAAAAAAATCCGAAAAATCGTCTAAGTGCCTCATTCACCCCCCCTCTAAGGCACTCCTTAAACTTACACTCATTCCAATGGACACGCAATGGAAAAGAAGATGTTGAGAGCAGGTTACTATTGGATGACAATGGAATCTAACTGTTGCAACTTTGTGAAAAAATGCCACAAGTGTCAAATATATGCCGATAAGATTCATATTCCTCCGACACTGTTGAACGTAATTTCCTCCCGATGGCCCTTCTCCATGTGGGGAATTGATATGATTGGCATGATTGAGCCCAAAGGGTCGAATGGACATCGTTTCATTTTGGTGGCTATTGACTACTTTACAAAGTGGGTTGAAGCGGCATCATATGTGAATGTAACCAAGCAAGTTGTTGTGAGGTTTATCAAAAATAAGATTATATGCCGTTATGGTGTGCCAATAAGATCATTTCTGACAATGGATCTAACTTGAATAACAATATGGTTGAAGCTCTTTGCAAGGACTTCAAGATTGCACATCATAATTCTTCTCCCTACAGACCCAAGATGAATGGGGTTGTTGAAGCTGTAAATAAGAACATTAAGAGGATCATTCAGAAAATGGTTGTGACCTATAAGGATTGGCATGAGATGCTCCCATTTGCTTTGCATGGGTATCGTACATCCATTCGCACTTCAACAGGGGCAACCCCTTTCTCACTTGTTTATGGCATGGAAGTTGTGCTCCCAGTAGAGGTTGAGATCCCATCATTGTGTGTCTTGATGGAAGCCAAGTCGACTGAAGCTGAATGGTGTCAGACCAGATTTGACCAGCTAAATTTGATTGAAGAGAAGAGGTTGACTGCCATGTGTCATGGTTAGTTCTATCAGCAAAGAATGGAGAAATCTTTTGATAAGAAGGTCAAGCCTTGTGTATTTAGCGAAGGTGATCTTGTGCTCAAAAAGATTCTATCTTCCAAACTAGATTCTAGGGGAAAATAGACTCCTAATTATGAAGGCCCATATGTTGTTAAGAGAGCCTTTTCAGGCGGTGCTTTGATTCTTACAACTATGGATGGTGAAGAGTTCACTCGTCCTGTGAATGCTGATGCAATCAAGAAGTACTTCGCCTAAAAAGAAAAGAACAACTCGCTAAGTTGAAAACCCGAAATGGCGGCTTAGGCAAAAATGAGTGTCTCGGTGGATTGAAAACCTGAAAGGGCGATCCAGGAAAAAATTAGAGACATAAAAAATAGAAAGAATTATCCCAATAAATTGAGTACCCCACCTTAGGGAAATTTATGCAAAAATTAGGGATTATGGCAAGTAACTGCATCCTGCTGATCTTCAGTCTTGAAGACTTTCTTGAGCACATTGTCGGATTCTGATCCCTAGTAGCGGCCAAGAGCATAATGGATATCAAGAGTTGGTAGAAGGATTAGTGATCATTGTATTCCATGTAGCCCTTTTCCATGTAAATTACCATTTTTCAAATTTTGTAAAGATCTATGGAGTCTTGTCATTTATAGACTACCATTCTATTAAAGAAAGTTGAGCTTTTATCCAATTGTTTATACTCTTGTTTAATTCAGCCAAATAGATTTAAATTTTATTATGATCACTTTTTTTAAATTAAATTTTAATCAAAATCATATTTTCTTAAACATATAAAAGCGTTAATTTTAAGCAATCGATTTCATTAAAAGGAATATCAACAACAGGTTTGAAAAGCGGTAAGCCCTAAATATGGAACATTATTGGTTCTCCCCAAGCAGTTGGCCTGTTTCCTGTCTTTCATCCCCGGCAATGTTATCATCCCGTGTTTATTTTTTTTCCCAACCGAGTTGTTCATCTTCTCCAGATGAGTTTGTGATTGTCCTCCCTCGGGTTGTAGGCACTTCATTGCAACAGGTTTCGGCAGAACTTTGCTTTCCCCACAAGTCGCCATCAAAATTGTCCCCATTCAGAGTTTCCTCCTGGTTTCTGAGCAGCTATTTGTGTTTATCCCCTGCAGGGTTGTCTCCCATTTGATATGGTGTTGACCTAAAATTCCCTGTAGAGTTGATAGCAGTCTCCTCAGCAAATCTCCTCCCTTCTTACCCAGCTAGGGTTGAGCCTTTGAGATGTTTGATCTTTTCTCCAGTAGTTGTTTCCCTCTTTTGTGGATTGGCTGAAAATTGTATCGATGATTCAAATCAGCGACATCTTTGTATCCTTTGTGATCGTTTTGTCAGCATAATCATTATATATACATATACATATACACTCATATAACTTCATTATTTCATCATTGCACCTGGTGATTCGTTCTTGTGATTTTTATCCTCTGCTATGGTGGTACTTTACCCTATATCTCGAGACGAAGAATACGACAATATGGTGAGTAAATTAGGCGGAAGAGCCCCAAGACCTAAAACCCGAAACTATTATCCTAGGCCTTCATTTGCTGATGTGTAATTTGAAGAAAGAAGTAGTTTTATAGAAAATAATTATTCAGAAGAATCCATTGTCGAGTGGAATATCGATGGTGCGTCTGAACAACAAGTTTTGGATACAATACAAAACATGACCATGGTTGCTACTGCCTTCAAACTTAAAGGAAATACGGATAAACATACTAAAGAGATATTAGTTATGGGATTTACTGGACAATTAAAAGGATGGTGGGACAACCTCCTTAGTTCAGAAGATAAATACCAAATAGATTCAGCCGTAAAAACAGAATCTAACGAAGAAATTTGTGTTACAACCCTCTTATATGCTATTACTAAGTTCTTTGTAGGAGAACCCCTTAAACTCCAACAAAGAGCAGCTGACCAATTACTAAACCTTTATTGTCCAACCATGTCTGATTATAGGTGGTATAGAGATATGTTCTTATCTAAACTATGCCTTAGGTCGGATGGTGCGGCAGATTATTGGAAAGAAAGATTTATTAGTGGTTTACCTAGGTTATTTGTAGAAAAGGTAAAAATTAATATTAAGCAAAACTTTAATGGAACGATCCCCTATCAGTCATTAACCATTGGAGAATTATCTAATTATGTAATTGAAACTGGTATACAAATTTGTACAGATTATAAATTACAAAATAAGATCAAGAATGAAAAGGCTAGTAATAGGCGTGAAATGGGATCATTTTGCGAGCAATATGGAGCTACTCCTTTGAGAGCTCCGGGTAACCCCAAGAATAAAAAACCTGCTAGTAAAGGAAGAAATAACTTCCATTATCATAAGAAGCAATTTTACAAAGACAAGCCAGAATTTTATAAAAAACCTTACAAGAAAAATTATGGTAAGAAACCTTACAGAAAATATAATAATAAATCTAAACCCAAGGATAAAGATGTTGAATGCTATAAGTGTGGTCGTTTTGGCCATTATGCTAATAAATGTAAGGTTCAAGAAAAAATTAATCAACCGAGTAACTTAGACATTTCAGAAGAGTTAAAAGAAAGTTTAATAACTACTTTAAATAACATCTTGTTAAACTCGGAGGAAGAAGGGTCGTCAACATCTGAAGAATATTCTTACAAAGAAATACATCAAATTGACAATTCTGAAAAATCGGATGATGATTCTGATGAATGTTTAGGCCTAGATTTCTGTAATTGTGACAATTGCAACAAAATAATTAATGTTTTAACAAATAATCAAGCTAATACTTTGATAGGAATATTAGACAAAATGGAAAATTCAGAAAGTAAGAATGCTTTCATGAGACAAATTAAAAATATTATAGATGAAAATGATATTTCCAAAAAGAATATTCACAAAGTAGAATTTAAAAATGTTATGGATTTATTTAAGAAACCGGTTGAAAAAACTGTTTCTATTAAAGATTTACAAGAAGAAATTAGTAATTTAAAAAATGAAATTAGAATTCTAAAAACCAGGGATGATGAGATAGAAATTAAACTTTTAGAGTTACAAGGAAATATGATTATTCAGAATCAATCCAATAAAAATTTAGCCTCATCTAGCTTAACCAAAAATAATGAGGAAACTATTATTCTGAATAATGAAGATGGGTATATTAACAAAATAGAAAAATTAATATCGCATAAATGGTATAGTAAAATAAATCTCATTGTTAAAGATAAAACTTATGAATTAATTGCTTTGATTTATTCCGGAGCAGATTTAAATTGCATCCAAGAAGGGTTGATCCCAACCCAATATTATGAAAAAACCAAAGAATCTTTAAGAGGAGCCAATGGTAATAGATTACAAGTTTCTTACAAATTATCAAGTGCTAAAATTTGTAAAGATCAGATTTGTTATAAAACCTCTTTTCTTTTAGTAAGAAATATTCATGAGTCCATTATTCTAGGAACCCCTTTTATAGCTTTACTCTACCTTTTCACAGTTAATAATGCAGCTATAACCACTAATGCTTTAGGGCGTGAAATTAAATTTGAATTCTTATAACCACCTAAGATTAGGGATCTTAACTCTGTCCAGAGTAAGGTTATATCATTTATTAATCAAATTAATAATAAAAGAAAATAAATTAGTTTCATTAATAAAGAAATACACTATAAAAAGATAGAAGATCAACTGCAATCTCCAAGTATTCAAGAAAAAATTAAAGGTATACAAAATAAATTCATTAAAGATCTTTGCTCAGAACAACCTAATGCTTTCTGGAAAAGAAAAGTGCATACTATCTCATTACCCTATGAACCTGACTTTAAGGAGGCAAATATCTCCACTAAAGTCAGACCAATACAAATGAATAAACAAAATTTAGACTATTGTAAAAAAGAAATAAAAGATTTCCTAGACAAGGGATTGATTAGGCCCAATAAGTCTCCTTGGAGTTGCTCCGCTTTCTATGTTACCAATACTTCTGAGCTAGAAAGAGGAAGTCCTCGGTTAGTAATAAATTACAAACCCTTAAATAAAGCATTACAATGGATTAGGTATCCCATACCTAATAAAAAGGATTTGATAAACAGATTACATAATAAAAGTATATTTTCAAAGTTTGATCTTAAATCTGGATATTATCAAATACAATTAAAGGAAGAAGATAAATATAAAACCACTTTTGTGGTGCCCTTTGGTCACTATGAATGGAATGTCATGCCTTTAGGACTAAAAAATGCTCCTTCCGAGTTCCAAAATATTATGAATACTATATTTAATGATTACTCTCACTTTACCACAGTCTACTTAGATGACATATTAGTATTTTCAGATTCTATAAATCAGCATATACAACATATGAACCTATTTTATGAGATAATTAAAGAGAATGGGTTAGTCTTGTCTGAAAAGAAACTTAAAATATTTCAATCTAAAGTAAGATTTTTGGGTTTTGATATTTCCCAAGGTATGTATACCCCCATTAGTAGATCTTTAGAATTTATTAATAAATTTCCAGATGAACTAAAGGATAAAACTCAGTTGCAAAGATTCTTAGGTTGTATAAATTATGTGGCTGACTTCATACCCAACTTAAGAACCATTTGTATACCATTGTTCAAGAGACTTAGGAAGAATCCTCCTCCTTGGGATGATTCAATGACCCAAAGTGTTTTGCAATTAAAGAAAATAGTTAAAAAAAATTACCCTGTTTAGGAATACCTGATCCTAGTGCCAACCTTATCGTTGAAACCGATGCCTCAGACATAGGCTTTGGGGGAGTTCTAAAACAAATACTTCCGGACATGGAAAAGGAACAAGTGGTCAGATATTATTCTGGAACTTGGAACCCAGCTCAATTAAACTATAGTACTATTAAAAAAGAAATTTTATCTATTGTTTTGTGTATTACAAAATTTCAAGATAACTTGTTTTCAAAAACATTTTTATTAAAAACAGATTGCAAAGCTGCACAAAGTGTTTTACAAAAGGATGTTAAAAATTTAGTTTCAAAACATATATTTGCTAGGTGGCAAGCATTACTTTCTTGTTTTGATTTTGAAGTCAAGCATATTCAAGGAATTAAAAATTCATTACCAGATTTTCTAACCAGCGAATTTTTACAGGAAAAACATGAGTAAAAAATCAGTTGACCCCAGAGATGATTATGGTCCTCTCATTAAAGATCAAAAAGATAAGGAAATAATTTTAGGTTCTCCATCTTTTATTTCCAAAGTTGCCTCTCTTATTACTGTTACTCCCCTGACAACTATTAAGCCTACATTATTAACTCCATTAGCTTTTACATCTCAAATTATCAGTCCATTATCTATCTAGAAAAATCACCCGTCTAAACTAGCCTACTATACACCTCCTTCTTCTTTACCAAAATCAACCTTTATTACCAAAGATTTGTCTATACCAATATTACCTTTAGAAACACTTTACTGTCCTCCAAACTCCTCTTTATTACAAAATATTTCAAGAATTTTCCCCCCAGGATTTTTCTTCATTCCTAAAGACCAAACAAAGACCAGAAAATTCTACGAATTTATCCTGGTAGGTTCTGAGTCTATTACTCTTACCCACCAAACAGATCCGAATGATAAATCTAAGATAAAGTTCTCTAAATTCAAAGTTAATAAGGTATTATCTCCTTCTGATTGGAATCTACCTCCATCAGAATTAAAATCTTTTTCCAAAACCTTTACTCCACAATACTATTCGTACTTTGATTACGTGGATGCATGGATGATTGGAATCAACCTCCATCAGAATTAAAATCTTTCAACCACACTTGGTTTATATGGTTCAACAAAGATATTTCACTTAGCTTTCCTAATTGGTTTATCCAGTGGTTCATAATTGTTGGGCCAATTTTAGAAATATTTCCTGATTATGCCTCAAAGGCCTTTAACAATTTTACAGCAAAAACTACTTGTCCTGATTACAAGTCTTTATTATGTTTTTATGCTATTTTTGGAATTACATGAGTTTCATCTTGGCCCTTTTCAACTGATCCATTATGGGAAGGGTCCTCTTCTACTCAATTGGTCAAGAAATTTTCTGTTAAATGGTGGTCAAAGTTTAATCCAGATTTGCTTTCTCCATCAAGATTAGATTCTTGGTTCAAGTCTCATCCGGGTCTTTGCAAAGAGAAGGCCATTTCTCCAGAAGATACATCGTTCTTGTTAGATAAATCAAAATTACTTGCCTTTTTATCTGCTACTTCCAGTCATAAAGAATTCTTGAATAGAATTAAAGAAGCTATGACTGCTTTATCTGAAAGTGATAGTGCTTCTAGCACTTCTGAAAATAATAATGAAGATGATTGTTATGGAATCATAAATCTCTAAATTATGTTGAAAATAAGTTCAATTATGATGAAGATAAGATTTTGAAGATTCCTCTTGTCAGAATTATTTTGAAGATAAAATCAATTATGGTGAAGATAAGAAGTTAAAGACAACAACGGCCCCCTTTGTTGGCCTCAATTACCTTCCACTCAGAATTACTTTTTAATTATTGACTCTACTTTATTAAAGTTTTTTGTTTTATTTCAATTATTCAGACCATGTGGGTCATTACTTTATTAAAGTTTTTTGTTTTATTTCAATTATTCAGATCATGTGGGTTATTACTTTTTATAAAGTTTATGCTTAGTTTAATTTAGTTTGAAGTCCGTGTGGATCCTTGCCTATAAAAGGATCATTTGTGTGTTGTGAAAGGCAATTGAGTTTTCATTCTTAAAACTTGGAATTCTTGATTGTCATCCTTTGTAAGTATTTTTATAAATAAAAACAAGTCTTTTAATATTTTTAACCTGTCTTCCATGTCTTCCGCATATTATTTTACTCTTACAATTTATTTTATCAATAATTTTACTAATATTTCCACCATTATGATTATCATTATTATTATTATTATTATTATTATTATTATTATTATTATTTTAGAGGCCCCTACCGCTCTGGTATATATATATATTATATATATATATATATATATTATATATATATATATATATAATATATATATATATATTATATATATATATATATATAATATATATATATATATATAATATATATATAATATATATATATATATATATATATATATATATATATATATATATATATATTAAGATTGAAATAAATATAAAAATAATCTGCATTCATAAGATTGAAAAATGTATAATAAGAATGTGCATGATTACATTGTGTTGATAGTGGAATTGACCATATAGAAGTAGGGTCCATACTGCTCAAGTGAATATGAAAATAAGGATATATGAGGTTTTTGCAATGGTTTTGAGCATTGAAGTAAACATGTGATTTAATTTGGAATTAACAATAAAATAAAGAGAGTAATATGATTGAAAATGGTGAATTATAAAGGGACCAATTGCACAAAAACTTGGCGTTAGCGATCATAACCAAAACTAAACAGAGTTATAGTATTGTTACGCAAGAGGTTCATAAGTTAGGCAACTGTTAATATAACAAAGCATGAAGGAAGACATCAAAAAATAGTAAACATTACAAAATGTAATCCATGTCACTCAATTTTCATGTGTTTCACTTTTGTGGCTGACTGTTGTGGTGTTAGACACAGTCTTTGTAGCAAAACATGAAGTCACAAACATGACCTTCATGTTGGACTTCAATTTCGATTTTATACTTACAACATCCAATAGTTACAGAAAATAGTTAGAAAATGAAAGTTTACATGAGACGTAAAAATCATAAATTCAGGGCTAACTTTGTGACTTCGACAACATTCGGAGCACCACCGTTGCATTCAAAAGGCACCCCATGATTTTTTATTGAACGACTGCATCCCGAGCAACAGTTATAGTACCCGCCAGATGGTGTTGTTTTAAACCTCATTGTTGTTCCAATGGTTGTGCAGAAATAACCCTTTAATACATAAATATAAAACGTAAATAAGTATCTGAAGATAATATATTATAATTGAATGGAAGAATACTGCTAAGAACCTGATGTTGTCCAATGATTTCTGATATTGTTTTGAATTCCCTTGAATTGGTTCAAAGCTTGCCATATTCATAATTTTGAGATCCATATGTCTGTTGGGACATTGCTTGAGATGGTGCTTAGGAGGGTTTATAAGAGCCTAACCTGAGATGCCAATACCATATTGTTTAGAATCGTACACGACAATAACATATTGACTTGAATGAAAAGCTTTGTAGTGTAAAAGACATGTACTTAGATCTGTAGTTATGAACTTGTAGGTGACCATAGCTAATGTGTAGTTTGCTTCCATTTCAAGCGTTGGACAAAGCTGGCTTCCTAGTAGCTGAAACAAAAAATACAAACAGAAAAGAAACATGATAAGTAGTAATAATGATTTAGGCTGCCAAGTTTGAGATTTCTAGGGTGAAATATGATACCTGAATTTGCTTTGCACCATCCATGGGTTAGAATAATAATAGTAGGAGTAACATTATTGTTTGAGTTGAAATATTCATCATGTTTGGAGCATACTCATCCCATAGAGTGACATCAATGATGTTTCCATTGTAGTCACTAAGTGCAATGTTAGCACAAGCCTTTTTGTTATTATTGGCTGTTTGTTTTCTTATAACCTCGTGCAATATTCCAATGACATCTATTAGGCATGATAATGTAGTAAATTTATACTCATTAGCAATGGAACCAAAAACAATTAGAAAGTGGTGTTAAGTTAAGAAGTTACAATTACCATATAAGAAGTCATGCTTGAATGTTCCATTAAGAAAATCAGAGATTGGTGAGCATGTATGTTGTGAATTGCATTCTTGCAGCCAGTGGTAGCAGTTGTGAACATAACTTTGAGATGATTTTCATAAGCCTTAAGAGGTAAATCATTCTTTAATGGTTCCCCATTATACAATGCATAAGTTTCGTGTTCAATCAACATCTTCGTCCAATG
Organism: Lathyrus oleraceus; assembly: GCF_024323335.1. NCBI lineage: Eukaryota > Viridiplantae > Streptophyta > Magnoliopsida > Fabales > Fabaceae > Lathyrus > Lathyrus oleraceus. The sequence goes on along the minus strand of NC_066581.1, from coordinate 165,785,631 downwards.
TTTATAATCTCTATGGCGTGTCACAACTTGTATTTTATGACCCTATATATAGTATATGCAAATGAAAGTTAGATGGCATTGATAATCATTAATAAGATGTGGAATAGATATTATAGGGTGTATACCTTTGCATATTGAATCACCATTTTTACATGTAACTGACCATTCCTCTCCTTGATAGTCCACAAATCGATAATTCTTATAGCCATTTTCCAAACATGGTTGCCTATCTCTAAGTCACTCACGAATATTGGAGGCTTTGACATCTAACAAAAGAAGGTAAGGAAATATTGTGAAAAAAGGTAAGAAACTATGTGGAATCCATAAAATATGCAAAGCCTTTTGTAAATGCAATCTGAGTATAAGAAGAAGTTTAAGTAGCTTGCAAATGCCTTGTTAGTAAATGCAATGTCATAAAATATGAAAACTTTTGAATGAAAAATTTCAAAATGAAATTGTAAATTAAAGTGACTATATAAATTGGATAGTATACTTTCATAAAGATTTACCACATCACAAAAACGCATGTTACATCACTGTTTGAAAATGCATTAGTATAAACAGTAAAGCTAATAGTTTGCAAAATGAAAAGATAAAAAGTTATGGTACAAATCATTTATAAGCAATTATTCAAAGACTTATTATAAAGTCATTCTCAGTATAAGCAGAAGTTGAAAGTGGTTGTAAATACATGTTTAAGCTGATACATTTCAACTGGTATTGCAAAAGTAAATAGAACAGAAACGATAGAAGGCATATAAAATGTTTTTGAGATGAACATAAGATGTATGTAACAGAACAAATGAATAGATGCAGAACAACGACAATAGTTGTTTAGGCTTTTGCTAAAGAAACATAACATGTATGTAAGAGAACAGATGCAGAAAAAGCTTATACATTCGTGATAGAATAGATTTAGGAATTTCATAAACGTGATGCATACCTTGTAGTTGCGAAATATACGATGAAGTAAGCGACGAGAACGAAGTCTGTAATACCTGAAAAATGACAAATAATTAAGGACAATTAAGGACAAATGGTGGTATATTATTTTAGTGGATAGATAATTGATTGTTGTATTGTTTTCCTAGTGCTTTATGCCAATTTTAATTTTGTCAGTAGGTTTTCATCCTAAAGTAGTAAACCACTAATTAATCAAGGGCATATTCAATAATATTACTATTTGTGTATTAATATCACTAATCATGCGAATTTTAATATTAGTAATCATGTGAACTTTAACTTCATGCGAACTTTAACTTTAGTATTAGTAATCATGCTAACTTTAACTTCATGCGAACTTTAATTTTAGTATTAGTAATCCTTTTACACTGGCAGCGTATTTTAATTAAGTTCTATTTTATTTTATTTTTAATAAATAGTTATATTTTATAAATATGTTTTTTATTTTTTATTTTATAAATTTTATTATATTAAGTAGAGAATATTTAAAATAAATTTTTATATAAATAATATATTGATAGTTAAGTTTCATTGTTCAAAAATTTTTTTCATATTTTTTCTTTAATTTATTGTTTTCATTTTATTTGAATATATTGTGACACATTATATTGTGTTTGTTTTAGAGTATTTATTAACTTGAATATATTTTGTTTTGTGCTTTCTAAAAGGAAATTTAATCCTATTTATAATCCACTAATTAAAATTATATTTAATTCTATAATTAAATATTATAGTAACGTTTTATATCTCAGTAAATAGTACGGGATTCAGTTTTCCAAAAGAAAACCGGCTCCAATTTATAAACCAATCATTCTAATAAATTTTAAAATAAATTTATCCTTTATTTAATAATAACTTCTTATTATTAATAATTCTTCCCATATATCAATTACATAAACTCTTAGGGTGTGACCTTATAGGATCCAATTATAATAGCAATGAACTTCCGAACATAAAGTTCATAAATCATAGTTGGCCTCTAGCAATTGACTATCTGAAATAATGAGATTGTAAATTTTCATCAAATGTCACATTTCATAATTAGTAGTTGCATATTAGATTTAAAGGACACAATTCCTTCAATCTCCCACTTGCCCTTGAAACAAGTGTCCAATGTTAAAATTTCTTTGTCGCTTAGTTATTTGACTATATGATAAAACTCATATTTACCGCCAAATATGTTTCTTGAACTCTTGATATTGAACTATCAATACATATGATTGCTAATAATTCATCTGTGCATGGTCATGCATTTTTCATAATTCTCACTCTTCAAGTGGCCAAGACACCATTCCTTTCCAAATGTATCATGGTGTACATGGAATAGGAGGACATATTCAATCTTATAAGATTATATCTTCCACTCAAATTTTGGCAATCTAAACATTACTTTTATTATTGTCTGTTACGGCCAGTGTTAGGTAGCATTAAAGACATACCAACAGTCAAATGATGTATATATCATACCCATGTCTAAGGAACTAACTAATCATGAATAATCCTAGAACTCTATAGAAGGAACCCAAAGAATTATATGATAGGTTTGTCTGATATGTATCACCATACATACCTATGTAATCAATTAGATATTTATATTTACATATAACACATGAAACCCAGTGTTATCAATCAATCTCACAATATGGTCTCGAATTAAATCATTTGTATCCAAGTTAATGGCTTAGACCATGGACAACTAATAATTTTATAACATCAGTTCACTTAATGGGTTTTCATTTACCAAAACAGTTTTGATGAGCCCATTTGATAATTATTAAATTATTTTGATACTTTATCTAATCCCAAGCAATGATTAAATAATAATATGATACTCATATATGTGAATCAAGCATAAATGTTTGTAATAACAATAAACAAATTTTATCAAAATATTGTTTCAAAACGATTCCCCAATGTATTTGATCCCTTTGGCCCGAGTGTGACTATCATTCTTGGGCCTAGACATAATCTTGGTCAAAGGATCTGCGATGTTGTCATGAGTGTGCACCTTGCACATTCTCGCGTATTTTCTATCAACATAGTGTCTGATCATGTGGTACGTCCATTGCACGTGTCTAGATCTGGAGCTAGAGTTAGGTCCTTAGCTTGAGCAATAGCACTGTTGTTGTCACAATAGATGTCAATTACTCTAGAAGTTCTAGGAACAACACCTAGCTTTGCTATAAACTATCTAATTCATACCGCCTTTTTAGCTGCTTCACTAGTAATGTAGTCTGCTTCTGTTGTAGGATCTGCTATTGTCCCTTGCTTTGAGCTCTTCCAACTAACGGCTCCTCCATTCATATTGAAGACGTATCCAGACTAGGATTCAAAATCATCTCTATATGTCTGGAAACTCGCATCAGTGTAGCCCTTGACGATTAGCTAGTCGTCACCTCCATACACCAATACATCACCTTTAGTCTTTATCAAGTACTTTAGAATATTTTTGGTTGCACACCAATGTGCTTCTCCAGGGTTTTATTGATATTTGTTGCACATACTCAAAGCGTACACAACATATGGGCGAGTATAATTTATATAGTACATGATGGATCATATGGATGAGGCATAGGGAATCCTACTCATTTTCTTAGTTGCAATAGGTGTCTTAGGCTTTAAGTGAGATGTAAGCCATGTTGCATATGAAGGAATCCTTTCTTAGAATTCACCATATTAAATCTAGCAAGGATCTTATCTATATAAGTTCCTTGACTTAGCCCAATAAGCCTCTTAGACCTATCTCAATAGATATTAATGCCTAATATATATTATGCATCATCTAGATCCTTCATTGAGAAATTCCTTTTAAGCCATTCCTTGATTGTCTTAATCATAGGAATATCATTTCCAATGAGTAATATGCCATCTACATATAGAATCAGGAAGGCCATTTTGCTCCCACTAAACTTCTTGTAAACACATGGATCTTCTTTGCATCTGATGAAATCAAACTTTTTGATCACTTCATCTAAACGAAGATTCCAACTCCTAGATGCTTGCTTAAGTCCATATATAGACTTATTAAGATCTCATACTTTCCTAGGATTCTCTTTATCCTCAAAACCTTTTGGTTGCATCATGTATACATTTTCTTCTAAATATCTATTTAGAAAAGCGGCCTTGACATCCATTTTCCATATCTCATAATCATAATAAGCGGAATTTTCCAGGATCATCCTAATGGACCTGATCATGATGACAGGTAGAATGTTTCATCATAGTCAATACCATGAACTTGTCTAAATCCTTTGGCAATCAATATTGCCTTATAGACAAAAAGATTTGCATCCTTGTCTGTCTTGATCTTAAAGAGCCATTTGCTTCCAATGGGTTTTACCCCATCAGGAAGATCTATCAAGTCCTATAATTGATTCTCATACATGGAGTCCATTTTTGATTTCATGGCTTCAAGCCATTTTTCGGAGTCGTGGTCTATCATTGCTTGTTTGTAGGTAGCAGACTCTTCATTCGCTAAAAGTAGAACGTCAATGCTAGCGTTCAAGACAAAATCCTTATATTTTCTAAGTTGTTGCCTTTGCTTGTTTGATCTCCAAAGTGGTCCAAGACCTGAAGAGACTTTAGTATGAGGATTAACCACATCAGTATGTGGAACTCTGGTGCTTCATCTACTTGAGGAATTGCATCTTGAATATGGGTGGTTTCCCTTTGAGAAGGTATGCCTCCAAAATCAAGTCCATTTGTGAAATCTTTTATGTTCTCATGTTGTAGGTTTTGTTGCTTGTGCTAAATCTCATCAAGCTGAATATTTCTCCCACTTGACTTCTTCGAAAATAAATCATTTTCCAAGAAGACATTATCCCGAGCAATAAACACTTTTGTTCTCAACGGGATTGTAAAAATAATAACCCCTTGTTTCCTTGGGGTAACCTATAAAGAAACATTTGTTTGATTTATGTGTGGGTTTATCAGATAGTAAACGCTTTACATAAGCCTCGCAATTCCAAACCTTCAGAAATGACAAGCTATGAGGCTTCCCAAACCATATCTCATGTGGTGTCTTGTCAACTGATCGGGGCGGAGTCATGTTTAGTGTGAACACAATGGTAGTGAGTGCATAACCCCAAAATGATGTAGGAGGATAAAAAAAATCATCATTGAGCAGATCATGTCTAACAATGTCATGTTTCTCCTCTCAAATACATCATTCAGTTGTGGTGTACCTGGTGGAGTCAATTGTCTTATAACATCATAACTCCTTAAATGATGGTCGAATTTTTGGCTCAGATATTCACTCTTTCGATATGATCGAAGTGCCTTTATCTTCTTGCCTTTTGTGACTTAACTTCATTTTGAAATTCTTTGAACTTTTCAAAAGACTCAGATTTATGTTTCATTAAGTATATATACATGTATCTACTATAATCATCGGTAAATGTAATGAAGTATCGATTGCCTTTCCTAGCCTATGTGCTCATAGGTCCACACACATCAGTGTAACCATCAACCAAGAATTATAAAATGTTATAACTAGTAAACATAAGGATGAGTTAACATATGATGTAACCATCAACCAAGAATTATAAAATGTTATAACTAGTAAAGCGTTTATTTATCTTGATTACACGAGATTTGAGAAAGTTCCTTAGTACACTTAAGTTTCATCTAAGATAGGATCTTTGAATTATTTTACTCACAAGGGAGAATAATATATTGAGTAGAATATGCAATAACTTGTTGTTTATAACTTGTCTAAAATATAGTTTTTGTATTTTCAAACATTATTTATCTGCATGTTTTAATTTTTATTTTGTAGTTACTATGTCTACCGAACAACTCAAATTCACGCTCCGCTCAATTGTTGAGAAAAAAAGTTATACGACACCAATTTTCTTGATTGTGAAAGGAATTTGAGAATTATTCTCAGGTCTGAAGACCAGGAGGATGTCCTTGAAACACCCATCCTATTGTTGATTGCCACCTCATATTATGAGGATAAGGTGAATCACAAAACAATATGCAATAGGTCAAGGAATGTTACTGGCCTCATACTGGCTGCCATGGAATCTGGTCTTCAACAGAGGTTTGAGGATCAGGATGCCTATACAATTATGAAGAATCTTATAGGTCTCTTTAAGGAGCAGGCTAGGATTGAAAGGGATGAGACCCTCAAATCCATATTGCAAAGCAAGCTCGAAAAGAGGAAATCGGTGGGGCCACATGTTTTCCACATGATAGGTATATTAGAAAGGATGGGTCGACTTGGGAACCTATACAATAAAGAGATGGCTACAGATATGATCATGTATTCCCTACATGATGCGATTTTCTAATTTCAGGCAGATGTATCACATGGGATCCATGGGTAAGACCCTCAATGTATCGCAAAAGAAGAAACACTACCAAGACAACTATTCCACCTAAGGAAAACACATCTAAAGTAAAGGTGGTTGCTGAGCATGATTGTTTATACTATAAGGCTAAGGGACACTAGAAGAGAAATTGCCCCAAATATCTCGAAGATAAGCAGGGGGTGCCTCTACTTCAGGTATTTATGTTATTTAAATCTTATCAACTAACTCTAATTCTTGGGTATTAGATACCGGTTGTGGTTCTCACATTATTTTGAATGTGTAGGGACTAAGAAATAGGAGATAGTTGGAGAAGGGATAAATAGATCTTCGCGTGGGAAATGGAGCAGTAGTTGTTGCAATTACCATATGAGATTATAGTTTACCTCTATCTTCTGGCTTAGTTTTAGAACTCAATAATTGTTATTTAGTTCTTCAATAACTAAGAATTCGATTTCATTTTCAGTTTTACACCATGAGGGTTATAAATTTGTTGTTAATGATGATTTTTCCATTTATAAGAATAATATCTTTTATGCCCATGTCCATATGACTAATAATGGATTATACATATTGGAACTCAAATATATATATATATATATATATATATATATATATATATATATATATATATATATATATATAATATATATATATATATATATATATATATATATATATATATATATATATATATATATATATATATATATATATCCCTCAATATTCTTGTAAGGGACTTTTAGCATGTAATGGTTGTCTATATATAAGCGAACTAAATAATATAAATAAACGAGCATTCATGCAAGGCAAGAGATAATAAAACATTCACGTAATGCAATAATAAAACTTGAATCCTAGTATGGCCCTAAATAGATATAATCTTGATAGTCTTACTTTCTGGATCACCATCCTTCAATCATCATATGATATTCTTCTTCTAATATTACATAAATTTGAATAATCTCTCTTTCACAAATGTAAATTAAAAAACATATATAACGATGCACAGATCGTAATTATCTATCCTAATTTGCGCCATACTAATCATCGCAGGTAATAATATCATAATATTAAACATACATGCAATAATATAATATTATTAATAAAAAACATAAAGTTCATGCATCATAATTGACCTCTAATAAAACATTATAACTATCTAAAATAATGAGATTATATATCTTCATCAAATATCTCATTTTATAATTAGTAATTGCACGTAAGATTTAAAAGACACAATTTCTTTGAGATTTTCCCAAGATCTTTGTCGCAAAATAGAAAAAAGTGTGAATCCAATTAAAGTAATAGCAGAAAATGGAAGTAGACTAACATGATTCACTACTATCATGAAGAAAAGACAACTAGTCCTATAACATTGAATTCACTTGCACGAATCTTGTTATATAACTCGTGTGGGCTACCTCATACTTGCTTTGTTAATCAAGTTTGGATACTTTGTTCTTGATCCATCTATTCAAGTCAAAACAACAAAAGAGGAAGTTAAATACTTCCACATTAATAGACTTGTTCTGTTAGTCATATTAAAATTGTAAGCTTTATATGGTAAACTGGATTGTTTTTTCTCATTCATAAACAAATTAGTTTGGATTAGTTTTCTTCACAAATTAATTAGATTATTGAAAAGCAAATTTTCACAATCACATCAACTGCAACATAATACAATTTATTTTCACAACCATAGCTACTGTGAGGTAAATTTTTCGGTTCCATTCATAAATAATAAAAATCATTATTATTGAGATAATTTTTTAATAGACATTAGTAAGACAAGAATATTACCTTTGTAGATAAGAAAAATAATGATAGATTATCATGAAACGTATAAATGTCCACTTTTTTTAAAAGGTAAACATCAATATTCAATAGATGAAATATAAAGACTACAGGTGAAGTGACAAACATTATGTAAGGGTATTTCTCATCAACATACTAAAATCAACACTAATAGCTAAGTCTATTAAGATTTGGACAATAATAAGTTTTGAGAAATTAGAATCCAATGGAGTATTACCAATCCAATTCTTTAATTCAAACAATCAAGCAAAATTATTCCACAAAAGATAAATGAATTTGCGAAACACAATCTTTAAATATATCTAGTTACTAATCATTTCTTTGGATTTATCACGCACAGTTCGATTATACAGGTTCTCTAGATTGATTAAACTCACCATCTCTGTAAGGAGCATTTGTTGAGAGGAAGAGAGAGTCTAATTTGCAAAGCCCACACTTAGATTTTTACTCAAGAGTACATTACCTTCATCCAAACCTCTTTGGATCCTTTCATCAAACACCTTGAAACACACTTAAAATAGGTTAAACAAAAGAGCAACACACACATCTGAACCAAACAAACAAGCAGAAAAATGATAAATAGAATAACAATAATAGGTACCCAAACACAATACCTCAGCAATTTCGAAACTTCTGCTGGTGGAGGTCTTTTTCCATGTTGGTTGTTCCGAAGCTTTGGCCCATTGGTTGGTGAAGATGGATTTGGATTTGCGAATGTGAGCACCTGGTGGTTGTTGGCGGGGAGGAGAGGAAACATGATGGAGGTTGAAGGTAAGATATAGTAAGAACTCAATAGAGATGGATGGTTCAAAGGATTGGAAATGAGAGAAGAAAAACCCATAAAGGGAGGGAAAACTCCACTGGAGAGGAGGGAGCCTCCAGAGAAGCTCTGAAATCGGAGGGAAGGCGGCACTCAACAACAAAGTGAAACCCTAATTTTAGAGGGAGGGGAGAGCTTCTCTCTCTAAACATTTTTTTTGTCATTTTTGTATAGATGCCCACTTTGTTAACATGAAACAACAAACAAAATCAAGCAAAAAAAATTAGAAAACCAAAACAAAATAATTACGTTTGAAACCCTAATTAGGAAAACCTAAAATTGCATAACTCTAAAACCAAAATAAAAATAAAAACCTTAAAAGTGAATGATAGATTCTCAAAATGATGAATTCTTTGTTTTTATGATTAGTGAGAGAGATATGTTGGGTTTGTCTTGTGAGGGTGAGTGACGAAAAAAATTCTAAAGATGATGAGTAGGGATAGATGGGGAAAGTGGTTATAGGGGTGTTGGTTGTAACACCCTAAAAACTGTGACTCTTTAATTTAAAAAGATAAACAATATTATTCTATAAAAAGTGTTACACATTTACAACATGCATACTTTTTCAAGTTAATCAAAAACTTGCAGCGGAACTCAACATAAACATATACTTTACATTATCTCTTCAAAATAAAGTACTTGATTGAATTTAAACAAACTCAAAATAATCAACTCAAACAACAATAACAACTCGTTCCCAATGTTACATATCAGAGCAACCGAAAACGAAAAACGATAAATAAATGAAGAAAAGCCTCAATGATATCTTCCAACTCACAACAGCTAATGCTCCTCCTAAGTATTTGTACCACAGTGTACTGAATACCACAAACAAAACTAAAGAGGGTGAGAATACACTCAAATATACTATAGGTGAAAAACATTGCAAGGGTAGCATTTTCACACAATCACCAAAGACATACAATATTCTCAACAACAAAACAATTCACATGACTTTCATGTATGCAATGTGACTAACTATCTCGACTCAATTCATGTGGTACCATTTTATGGACATCAAAGTTTTGCTATTGATATTCCTTCACTCACTTCAGTCCCTCTTAGAACTTGGTTCCTCTTAGAACACAAACTTACCACTGATCCCCACTTCTAAATCAGTAACTCATCACTTCTCACCATGATACATGATGCATGACATACAGATGCAACGACACTAAAGGTTCCATTTTAAACCGTACACAACAACACATAAGACAATCATAGTAGTTCTCACTCTGAACTACATGTCTCAACATATAATTATATTCATATGCATATAATTATACCAATAATCCAAAACTCATGCACATAAGTATAATTCACAACATCCAATTATGTAAAACATCTCAAATATTATTAAACTCATCAAAGTATTTTATCTCAACATAAAAATTAAGGTCATGTGGTTTCTTATCAATAATCATCCCAACATCAATAGCAGCATCCAATCTTCTCATGGGATAATCATTAATCCAATCAATCACAACAATAAAAACAAAATATTTTCATCATCATTAACCAGTAATTAGTGTTACACATCAATTAAGATCATATAATCACATCTTCAAGTATACTATTAACCTCTTAGGATCCTACCATGAGTTAGTACTACACGTTAGCTTTTCAACGCTCCAAACCGCGTCTTGATTGGAGTCACGAAACTAAACTTATAAGCTCGTTCGAAGCAATGATGGACGGATTGTTCAAAGGTGACACACGTCACCGCTATAAAATGTAGAATCATGCATTTTTCACAATAGGATGACTTCCGGACCTCTGATTTCAATTATATAAAAAACAGAACACTCAAAATTTAACATATAGTAATTATATAACAATTATAACATCATACAACACGTATATTACAGATCCTAACATCACTTAATCATCAATCTATTCCAAATCTAAGAACATGTTTATCAAACCAAAACCCTATGAACATAAACAGTCAAACTCAGATTTGCACATACATATCATACACGAAATTCATCAATAAAATAGGGCGCAAATTTCATATGAATTACAGCAAATAATATAAGTTTCATACAATCTCATTTGAAACTCATAAATCACCAACAATAGGGAAATAGATAAGAAAAACCTAGAAGAAGGTGAGGATCTCTCTCTACCCTTCATGCATTTTAAACTCATATAAGAGTAGTTCTCCCCCATTACCTTAATTTCCAGCAGCAAATCCAAGATCTTAGCTATGGTTTCCTCTTCCTAACTCCCTAAGTCCTTGCCTCTTTTTCACTTTTTTTCACATATCAGACAAAAACCTCTACCCCCTCACTTTTTCTATATAAATGACCTTATAATAATTTGTTTAATTCATAACCTTTCCTTAATTATTAGTAACTCTCTCCTTAGCCCACCATTTTTACAAAAATACTAATTTTCACCCCCACAACTCATAATTCCTATTTTTCTATTATTTTAATTAAATAAAATTTCACTAATTTTCAATAAAATTCAACAAACACCAAATAATTCATATAATCACATAAAGCATTTTTTCACTCAATTAAATAAATAAAAGCAATTAAAAATTCAATTAAATAATTAATTGAAAACTTTTGGTGTTACATTGGTCGTAATGGTGGTGTATGTGTTGGTCGTGATGGAGGAAGTGAGGATTGTCGGCTAGGGTTCTTAGATTGAGCGAGGTGAAAGTGAGTGATGCGAGAGAAGATATTTTCTTTTTGGTGCTAAAAATTGAATAAAGGTATGGACTTAGAGGACAAGCAATAATCCTAATGTTAAACGCCAATTGTCCATATCAAATTGCATAGGCGAGTCTGGTACCAACGGTTCTATTTTATGTACTCAGACCCACCCATTCATATCTAACCCAAATCGCTTATTTGACCCGGTCAACCCGTAAGTCCATATAAAATTCACTTAGTTTTTTGGTTTTTGGCGGATTGGGTTGGGTTGCGGGTTTTTTCCAACCCTAATCATGATTGTCTCTAGTTTTTGTTCTGGTTCGGTTAAAGGCCTAATGCAATGGTCCAACTAGGTGCATGCCCAATCAAAAGCAATCAACATATAAAGTCAGAACACGCAAAATTCAAGGTACATGTAAGTATATGGTGCAATCTAAGAAGGGGTGAATTAGACTTGCTGGATTTTTCTTATATTTTGTGCAAGTTCCTTTTCTTTTTACTTTTCCGGAAACGAGTGACGTATTGCACTTTGTTTAGAATCATGTTATGTAGAAAATTGAAATGCATAAAATTAAATGACATAAGTAACTATACTAGTTCACATTTCCAACCAACGGTACATCTAGTCTCCTCACACCCTCTAAGAGATTTTACAATATGTTAGATCTTTGTACAAGCCTTACACCAAGACCTATCCTATAATCTTCTAACATACGCCAACACAAGAAAGCAACACCACTTTCTTTTACAAAAAAAAAACACCAAAACTATGGTGGACTTTGAATCTCCTAGAATCAAAAAACTTTTTTCAACAATCACCAACAACTTGTGATGATCACTCCAAACAACAATGTAAACAAACAATACAACCTTGTATAGAATTTTGAGTAATATTTGACTTGACTTGAATTCCAAGATAATCAAATTGATCTTCTCTTTCTCTTGATCATAACATATATATATATATATATATTATATAATATATATATATATATATATATATATATATATTATATATATAATATATATATATATATATATATATATATATATATATATATATATAATAATTGAATGAAACTCTTTTTTAATTATATGAAAGTTATGCATAAAGTTTCATTGTAATGGATATATGAACAGCTAAAAAAACTTATTTGAATTATATGAAAAATGTGTATGAAAGAGGTCATTGAAAAACTCATGTATTTTGACTTAAATACATCTCATTGTGTCTCTTTGATTTGATGTAATATTTTGGAAAATTCTCATGATCATTGGAAATGATTTGAAATCACAATCGTTCATAGTTTTTAAATAGTATGATGTTTCAAAAAAAACTTGTGCAAATTGTAGGGGTTTCAAAGTGCCACATTTTACGAACCAGTGTGTTATTTCAGAAAATAGTAAATTTGTAACGGTTTCAAACTGCCACAGTCTATGAACTAGTGTGTTGTTTCAAAAAACAGCAAGATTGTCGGGGTTTCAAAATACCATAATTTACAAAAATCAGCTTTTCAAATAGAATGCACATGACAATTAATTGATCTAAAGAAGCAATTGATTGCTTCCTTTGAAAACTTGATTTTTTGCCTTTAAAAGATATTTAATGATAGCTTATAATGCTTGGATGATGCATGGAAGTTTAGGAACATTAAAGATAAAAAGTTGAATAATTTTCTGAACATCTAAAACTTATATACATATGAGTTATCATTGTACCTTAATCTTCAAAATTCAATCTTGATTTCCAAAGCTTATGCAATACTGCTACTTGATTCCAATCTTTTTATCCTTTGATCTTTCTTCTATAATAAACTTTTGTCTTTATCAAAACTAAGCTAAGATAAATGATGTACATCTTCTTCACTTCTTTTTATCTCCATTTTTCAATATAATCATTCTAGGAATTTGAATTTACTTGGGCATTGGAGTGTTAACTTTGTCAACCCACCCCACCTCCACCATGAATCAAACACCAATTCGGGTTTCGGTATGGAAAAATGGTGTCATCTGTGGGAACTGTTTTTATTCCCAAAAATTCCACATATAGATCGTCCTCGATCCAAGTTCAGATATCTAACAAAATTACATAGAAATTGAGACAATCACCTCCAATATCACACCAAAAAATCATGATCAACCTCCTAAGTATGTTCCACTTTTGTTATCGGTCATCTATGAGATCTGTACAATGGCAACATCTAGCGCATATCCATTATTGAAGTACCTTCTCTATACGGCATGTGATATCGGATAGATAAGCAAAGATCGCACGACACTAGGATTCATAGATCATGAAAAGATAAATTGAGTCATGAACATAGCATTGTTGTTGGTTATAACAATTAATTTTGTTTATAACTCTCTATATGATGATACCTTATAGACAACAGAAGTTCATGTAACATCCTATACGATGATACGATAGAGCGATTAGGCCTCTAGCAAATAGATATGAGTCCATGCGATGGTGGAGGTATATTGACCTTCGACGATTCAGTAACTCACCCTTATGGAATTTTAGACCTGACACTGTCATTGGGAGAGGGATCAGACGAGAGGAAGGTAACCTTATGCTTCTTGGAAATTTCGTGCAGGAGAGCCTTCAGTCGGATTCTTGGTAGACCATTTTTACAAAATCTAAATATCATGGCTTCATCAATCACCATAAAGGTAGCGTATAATAGCAATAGGGGAGAGCCAGTCATAATCAACGCTAACATCTAGGAAGTGAAACGCATTAGAGAATTCATTCTCAAAGATCCCCCCACCCTTGTAGTAGTAGTAGTAGTAGTAGTAGTAGAAAAAGAAGAAGAATGTCTCGAGGGGATCAATATGATCAATTTAGATTCATGCAAAGAGAAGGTTAGACCTATACCAAATGGGGAGTTTGAAGTTATTCGGTTTGATGATAATCCCACACGATTAGTGAAGATATGGTTTGGGATTCCTTCTGAAGTAAAATCCTCATTGATGAATGTCCTCGAGCAAACACATATCTCTTTGATATCTCCCTGCATAAGATGACTAACATCGACCATACAGTTTCCTGCCACTAGCTAAATTTCGACCCCAACGCCAGATACGTTTTGCAGGAAACAAGAAGGAAGTCCCTAAAAAAAGTAGAAGCTATTGTTAGCGCAGTAAAAGGCCTCCTATACGCGAATTTTATTTCTGAAGTTAACTATACAAAATGAATTTCCAACATCATATTGGTTAAGAAAGCCTTAGGAAAATGTAAGATTTTTGTAGACTAGATTGACCTCAACCGAGCATTCCCAAAGGACTCCTACTCGTTGTTGAATATCGACAAACTTGTATACAACTGAGCCGAATATCAATTGCTATCATTCATTTATGCTTATTTTTTTGGTATAACCATATTCCTATGTTCATACCTGAGCGGAAGAAGATGACCTTCATGACCAAACAAGCTAATTACCAATACAATGCCATGCCTTTAATATTAAATAATGTATGTGCAACATATCAAAGGATGATAAACAAGGCATTTTGGGAAGAAAACGGTGAGACATTGGAAGTGTATATGGACGGTATGATCGTAAAATCTGGTCAATATGAGGTTCATGATCAACACCTCCAACAAGTGTTCAAAAGAGTTTGGAAGTGCAATATGAGACTCAATCCAGAGAAGTTCACATTTGGAGTGAGAGCCGAAAAGTTCCTAGGATTCTACATAACAGAGAAGAGAATTGAACTCAGTCTTGACAAGTGCGAAGTGGTGGTCCAAATGAACTCTCCAACCTCGAAGAACGATATGCAGAGACTTAATGGTATACATCAATTTGTGTTAAAAATTATCGGTGTTATTTATTTTATGCATTTATTTTCCCTGTTATGTAATAATGTTGTCAAACACATTGTTTCAACATTGTGCATGGCATCTTGTCATCGGTAGAACATGATTTTAGTTATGATATTATCTTCAAGCAAAAGTCGTCTAATGCCTTTATTCAGAAAGATGGCTTTGTCATATTCCATGGGGAAAGGAAGAACAATGTTTACAAAATCATTTTTTCTTATTTACGAACACATAAGGTTAAATAGTTTTTGTCTTTGAAAAAAGAGAAATGGGTTTTGCCCAGACAGTTAGGATATGATAGCCAGGAGTTAATCTCTAAACTTAGCAAGCTAATATTTACAAAATTTAAAATATAAATCGCAATCACTTTGTGAGGATTTTCAAAATGGGAATATGATGAAACCATCTTTTAAAACAAAAAAAAAACATTGATTCGACCTCTAGACCCTTAAAACTTCTTCACATTGATCACTTATATGGACCAATTACTACAGCATCGGTCAATGGTAAGAAATATAGATTAGTCATAGTTGATGACTTTAGAAGATGTTCATAGGTAAAAATTTATAAGAAAGGATGAGTCTTAAATTTTACTTGATGTGCTCTAAAAACTAATCATAAATGAGAGAGGAACAAATATTTTGGAAGTTAGAAGTAAATTTGAAAAAACAAAATTGTAAAAAAAAATGGTATACTCCATGATTTTCCTGTTCAGGAACTCCTTAACAAAATGGTGTTATAGAAAGGAAAAACTTACAACTTCAAGATGTGACAAGGATTATGCTCAGTGTACTGAGGTTGCAAAATGCTTTTTGGAAGAAGCACTAGATACATTGTATTATGTTCAAAGTATGATCTGCCTAAGAGGGGGTGAATTAGGTTTTAATACTTTTATGGTTATTTTGCAAATGCTTTAATTCTTTTATTTTTCCAAAAGAATTATGATGAGCAAATGAATAAATGTGTAGAAAAATAAAAGTGCATAAACAATAAAGAACACAAAGATATATTTTGGTTCACATTTCCAAACAAGGGTAATCCAGTCCCTCCATACCCCATAAAGGATTTCACTATGTTAGATATTTGTACAAACCTTACACCAAGACCTATCTTACAATCTTCTAACATAAACACCAAATATATGGTGGACTTTGAATTTCCCTGACTCAAAGGACCTTTTTCCAACAAACAAAAAGAACTTCACTTCCTATTTGTAAACATCTGTAGAAATTACAACCACTTTTCTTACAGGAAAAATCACCACACACTTGGAGAACAAATTATAATAGATGGATAAATTTAATATAAACAACTTTGTATGTTTTCCAGTATCTTGAAAATTTAATATTCTCTTTAAATTAACAATTCAAAAATATATAAACATTTAATTGCCCAATAGTTTATGAAACTTTTTCTTAAATGAATGAAATTTATGCATTAAAAAGTTTCTAAGTCATTCTATATGAACACTTGAAAACCAGTAATAATTTTTTTTTAAATATGATGAAAGAAGTTATTTCAAATATGAAAAATTTGCTATTTATAAGTCGCAATATACCTCTAGAAATTAGTAACAATGTTTAAGAAAATGATAATGAGAACTTGGACAATTTTGGAAAGGTATCGTGATCATATGCAATGAAGAGGTATGACATTTATTTAGAATCTTTAAACATGTTTTAGGATGTTAATCGATTGATCTAGGATGTCAATCAATTGAATCAATTCCAACATTCAAAAATATAAAAATTTGCACTATTTCAATCTATTGACATATATGAGTAAATCGATTGACTTAGTTGGTTTTTCAATTTTGTTGTTGTTTTACAAGTAGCATGTCAATGGATTGAATGATAGGGGTCAAACGATCAACCTTCTTAAAACCTTGAAAATGTTCTAATTTGAAAATGGAACTTTGAAACAATGCATGCATCAATATTAAAGATTATTTTTTGAGCACCTAAAGCTTATAACAATTTAATTTCACATTTTATCTTGGTTTATGATCCAATTCCATTGAAATCTAAAACTTTACAAACTTGATACTTGATTCAGATCTTTTTCTTCTTTGACCTTTCTTCTATGATAGGCTTTTGTCTTCATCAAAACCAAGTTATGATAGATGATGAAAATCTTCTTCACACAACATTGCACACTTTCAACAATTTAGATGTACGTGTTACAGTCAAATTGCGGGTGATTATTTGAAAATTTTGATGTAAAGGCACAAAAGTGTATCCTTTTAGGATATTTTGAAATATCTAAGGCATATAGAGTTTTTAACCTTGAAACCTTAAGGGTTGAGAAATAAATGCATGTAAGGTTTAATGAAAAGATCCTAAAAATTAAAATTCATATATAATTCAAACCATTGCATATTTGGAGATCATAGAGAAACGGTAATCACCTATAGTTTCAAGAAGAGGTTGGATGAGCAAGAAAATATGGTAAGTAAAAATCTAGAATAGTAGCTCAAGGTTATAGTCATCAATAAGGTATCGACTACACTAAAACTTTTGCACTTGTTTTTAGGTTAGAAGCCATCACATTGTCATTATCATTTTATGTTAACCATGGTATCACATTATATCAATTGGATATCAAAATTGCATTCATAATGGATATGTAAGTGAAGAAGTGTTTGTCAAACAACCTCTCAGGCTTGAGGATATCAAATACCTTAAACACATTTTCAAATTGAAAAATCCACGGTGTGGTCTTAAACAAACGCCTTGAACTTGGTATGATAGACTCAGTAACTTTCTCGTTAAAAATGAGCTTTTAGAATGGTATGTTGATACAAATTTATTTAGAAATATAACCAAGAATGAAATTTTGATTGTTTAAATATATGTTGATAATATCATTTTTAGTTCTACTAATGCCACTTTTTTCAAAGTTTTGCTGAGATTATACAGGTTGAGTTTGAAATGAGCATGATAGGACAACTCGAGTTCTTATTAGGAATTAAAATAAACTAAGATGCATGTGACGTAAACATTTATCGGGCCAAGTATACAATAAACCATTGTAAGAATTTTAAATTATGGAATTTAAGCATATGAAAAATCCAATGCACTCAACATAAACCCTGAGTAAAGATGAAAGCAACATTAAGGTAAATCAAAACATATATAGAGGTATGATATGATATCTTTTCTATCTTTATGCTTTTATGCATGATATTCTATTTAGCGTTTGTTTATATAGTCGATGCCCTTAAGATCCTATGAAATATCATCTAGTTATGGTTAAGAAAAACTTAAGATATTTGAAAGGTACTATTAACCTTGGCTTTATATATAGAAATACAAGTCGTTACAAGCTATTAGTTTGTGTGATGCGGATTATGCTGGAGAGAATCGAAATAAAAAATCCAAATGGAAGTTGTCAATTCATTAGTGAACAAATAATATCCTAGGCTAGAAAAATACAACAGATGATTGCATTATCTACAACATAAGCATAATAAATTGTAGTTGCAAGTTGTAGCACACAACTTCTCTGGACGAATAATTTACTAGAATAATATCAAAAAAGGAAAACATATAGAAATTAAGCATAATATAATTAGGGTTTATGTTCATAAATGGATTTTAGATATAAAATTATTGATACATGCCATCAATGGAATGATCTTTTCACAAAACCCATAACATAATATAGGTTTAGTTTTATTAAGAAAATTTTGAATATTATCCCTAAAAAATAATGGTGTGTGAATTCATATGATGATCCTCCAGATAGTGGCCCTCTAGAAAAAAATTATTTTTTTAAATGACCATCTGGGACATCTCTCAACTTTGAGAGATTTCAACCATTTGGAAATTTTGATCATCTAGCATAGTCAAATCCTTCATATTGGTGATCCTTTAGGGAAAGAATTGCCTTCAAGTGTATTTTTGTCAAAACACTTGTACAATCCTTTGGACTTAGGCATGTAGAATCTTCTAATGAGAAGAAAATGCAAGTCTTTAACATGTGGCTCAGATCTCTCTCTCTCTCTCTCTCTCTCTCTCTCTCTCTCTCTCTCTCTCTCTCTCTCTCTCTCTCTCTCTCTCTCTCTCTCTCAAACATAATTGGTGTCTAAGTTTTGCAGAGTATTTATTTTGTGGTTCCAAATTTCCATAAAAACCTTGCATTTAATATGAACACACCACCCCATGTTCAGTAAATTATTGACCTTGTGTTGAGACAGTTTTTAAGTGTCGGGTTTTGTTATCGTATCCACAGAGATTGTAAGATATCACTGCCGTTCAATGGTTGAATTAATCTTAACTTAATGTAACACTAGGGTTTTGGTTTTAATCAAGTTATCTTGCATACAAAGTAATTAATTGCGGTAAAAGTTACGTTTTGATTAATATGAGAAATATTGTCAGAGTTAGGTTTCAATGATTACATTTGCTTTGCATGTATTTGCTCGGTCAACAATCTTATAAACTCCTTTAGATGATAAATAATTTCACAAAGTCCTCTCAATGCGTTTCTCTCGAACACCCATTGTGAGTTTTGTCATTTTGATCCATTGTTTCTCTCGAACACAATCTATCAAAAAGACAACGTTTTGGTTCAACCTTATGGTGAACAAAATCATTCGTTACTATCTCTAGCTAACAAACAAGTTTGGATGAAAACCTAGGTCAAGAATCGGTAAACATCTCTCGATCAAATACCAACACAAAGAGTTTTAAATAGAAACAAAGTTTTCATCATATATTTACCGTTAAAGAGTTTACATATGAGGATCCTTACATTTACACACAAAGCTAGCAATCACCTACATCTAACCTTGACAAATGGAAGACTTAGCTACTCATTTTCATGGTAGCTTGGTCGGCAAGTAAGGAAAGAGGGTTGATCAACATCCAAGTCGAATAATCGAAGTTGGATGGGAATCCACCTTCTTTTTGTGGAAGATGGTTGCTAGATGAAGAGAAATGAAATTAGGGCATAAAATCTCCCACAAAGCAATGCTGTAAAATATCTAGGAGAAAGTACAAAAAATGGAAAAGTTGGTAAAAATGAGGTATGGTGCCCAAAAGTGGCACCTGCTACTTATAGACAAGTGCAGAACTGTCATGTTCGCTAGGCGAGCAGAATGGCTCGCCTAGCGAAGGTCCAAAATGAGCACAGAAGGCTCCTGCGCCCAGAGAAAACAGGGCGTTGGTGAACTGTCATGTTCGCCTAGCGAACATACCTTCGCCTAGCGAAGGAAACGCCTCAAGCTCGCCCCCAGCGAGGTTGAGAGGTTTTGCTACTGGAATGCTCGTTGGGGACTCGCTAGAGCCTCGCCTAGCGAGTGAGTGCTGGCTGCACTTTTTCACCAAAATATAATGAATTCGCTGCAGACTTCGCCATGAGCTCGCCTAGCGAATTAATTTGCTAATTTACTGGAGCTGTTCGCCAGGAGCTCGCCTAGCGAACCCATTCTTCGCCACAGCCTCGCCTAGCGAGCAGGCAGATGAAATGCTCCTTTGCTTTGGTTCCTTTGCCAATTCTCTTGTGTCTTTATTATCAATTAATTCATGCCTTTCCTGCACAATAACAAACACATCAAAGGCACCAAGCTTGTTTATCAATGTACGCATTCCATGTAAAATAAATGTGATTTTGACAATTTTAGCAAGGCAAAAGAGTGAAAGATGCCCACATATGATAGCTCAAATAAGCACTTTTGGGCATCTAACAACTCTCCCCAACTAGATTCTTGCTTGTCCTCAAGCAAAGTATGCCTCTTGAAAGACAAGAGGATTTGCATAAAGAAACGGTTTCTCCGAAGTTGGATAAACGGCTCAAACACAAGCGAAATTCGCATATACAAGTTCCCAACGGTTTGAATAAAATAATACCTAGGAACTTAAACTTAAATAGCAATGCAAAATATTTATCTATCTACAACAATACTCTTCTGAATGAATCATCCTATCTCTCCTCTTCGAATAAGGAATGAAGATTTTGCGCGTTTGCAACCGCGGGACTAATCTCGCTCTCTAACAAATAATGAAGAAATCAAACAGATTCATACAATGTCTAATCAATTAAAAATGGTACTGTGGAAGCATAAAGATCACTAAGGGCTTTTCGGTTGAAGCTTGGTCAGGTTAACAAACAAGGGTCATTTCTAAGGCCATTGAAACGAAAGTGCCGATGCAAAAGAGACATTCACAGTATTATTCACACTACTCGACTTGTTTCATCTGTTTCTTATTTGTAACCTTCACAACACATATTCCACAACTCAACTCTTATTTTTCACTATTTTTCTTCCAAGCAAGCATTCATTTTCATTCTTTATATTTTTGTTCTTTTCTTTCACATCAAATGTACAAAACAGATGTTTCTTTTCTATATTTTCTATACATATATTTTTCTATGCTTGCTCGGTTTTTCTTTTCTTTTTCAAGAGTTGTGGTGCTTACCAATTCTTTTTCGTTCTCCCCAACTTATTTCTTCCACACCCTAAGTGAATGCTCTTACCTTTTTACGGCAAAAGAACAATAATCAATATTTTCCGGGTTGTAAAAAAAGATTTTTGAGATCTCGCTTTATTTCAAGCCGAGATTCAACTGTTTAGGCTCAAAGGGGTTAACAAATACTCTCTCTGCTCACAGGTAAGTTGTTTTTGGATGTAGTTGTGCTCGAAAGAAAACAAGTGCCTTGATCATTTCTAATTGCTTCCACAATTTCACAATAATAACAGACAAATAATGAATCACATGAATCAACAAAACTTATTAGAATCCAGCATTTAAGTGAACAATGGAGGTTTCCTCACACTTTGTGGTTTTAGGTTCTAGATGAAACATTCATTCAATTATGTTGCACAAAGACAATATTCAATTTACCAAAAAGAGTAAAGTTCCTAATGCATTCTAAAATTCTAGCCGACGGTAACCATGTACCTTAGCTTCATTCACTTGTTATTCTTATCATTGCCATCCAAGCTCGGATGCACCTTCATTGGGTACTTCTTGAGGAGCAACCAATCTAGAAGGGTTTGCCACTCATTCAACCAAAAATTTATTAAACACACAAAATTAACAACAAACATAAATAACATTAACTGAAAAATAAAATTTTGTTCGTGGGGGACAAAACACCCCAATAGTACAACCCATGGTCAAAATACAAAATTCGAAAGTACAAATAAAAATGACATAATAAAAACTGAAATACAAATACTCAAAAACTTAACCCACAAAGGGCTCAAGACTCCTCTTCACTACCGGCTTCAGAACCGGTAGCCTCATCATCAATATCCTCATCATCAGCTTCAGCTCCCTCCCCCTCACCATAGACTGGCCTGTCCACAGGCCAATTAGCGTTGAGCATAAACTGCTCACGCGCTAACTGTGCACGAGCACCGGAGGGGTCATTACCTTGCAGCTCTAACCTCTGCATACTGTTGTGCATGTCAATCATAGCTCTTTGGGATGCTGCCATCCACTCAAAACTGTAGTCACAAACAGCCCTCAGGTACGGATCAAGTCCGGGAGAAGAAGCACTAGGACCATCAGCAGCCCGAGTACTTCCCGAGGCCGCACTGCCAGCGGTAGCCTTAGCTCTACAATACTTAGCTACATACCGATCATCAATTGGAGCCGGGATCCTAACCTGTCCACGAGACGGAAGTCTCACCCTAGCCTGTATACATAAGCTCATAATCAAACACGGAAGGCCAGTGGGCAATTCACACGAGCCCCGATTTCAGCCCACTCTCAACCACAGTCTTCAGCTCATTGGCGATTATCCTCGCCACATCAATCTCAACATTAGTGAGGATGGAATGGACTAAATGTGCCACTGGGATCGGCACAGTAGAGGTGTGTGATTTGGGTTGGATGTTGGTTAAAACCAGAAGTAGAATCAGCTGAGCCATGGGAGTCATGTCCTCCCGGTGATATCTCACAGGAACCCCAGATGGGTTCGGCTCAACCGATCTCCCAGCCAAAAGCAGGTCGGTGGTAATGGCAGCGACGTCTCGATGAAGTCTGAGGTCGGTGTGGTACTGGTCTCTCTGATCAGCTCCCAGCTGGAGCGGTTCCCCTAGGATTCTGTTGATCGCATCCCGGTCAAAAGGAATAGTACGCCCGGCAACTCTAGAAACCCAAGTGAAGGGCTCGTCGTCGTCGGGCAGTGCGTTAGCATAAAACTCCCGCACTGTACCAATGTCATAATGCTCCAAGGGACTTATCAACCTGTCCCACTTCTTGGCGTCTATCAACCCGGAAAAAGTTCGGTAAGTGCCCTGCGGGTTGATCAGAAACCGCCTCTCAGGAAGGATTTTTCGCTTCTCCAAAGCGATGTAACGTGCCGCTTGTTTCGGGCCTACGAACTTGTCGTTGTCGAATTGAATTGGCACGGTCCTGGAAGTAGTTGCATCTCCTTTTCTCTTCTTACCAGCTCCAGATCTAGACTCCATTCTGCAAAATATACAAAGACACAATACACACCAACAAACAGATTAGCCATTAAACAAAATTCAAAATACTGTCATGCTCGCTGCTGCTTCGCCTAGCGAAGCTGCAGCGAACGTTCGCCCCAGGTCGCCTAGCGAGCTGCTAGCGAACCTTACGGGTTTGGGATTTTCTGCATTTTCAAAGATGTTTCCCCCAATACCCGTACACACAAGGTTCCCACAGCAAAACCCAATGATTTCTCATGATAATGAATTGTTCAATGCTATTGGGGATGCCTAATTTCATGGAAAACCTAAAGTAAAATTAAATCCCTAATTTGAAACCTAAGTGTACAACATTGCAAACTCCCAAAATTACATGCAACCTCCAAGTTTCCCATACCAAATTGATCCTATTTGCTATGCATGTTTGGAATTTAAGAGTAAACAAAAAGAAAAAGAAGTGGGGCAAACCTTTGGTAAACGGATTTGGAAAAGAGAAGTGGGGAGAGTTTGCAATTGGCGAAAGAGCACGTGTCGGTGATAAAGATGCAACAGAGGGAGTTTGAGAAACCACACACGAAATCCTCAGCAGAGCAGTTCAGACGATTTTTTTAGGGTAAGGGCAAAACTGCTCTGCTGAGGTATTTAAATAGAACAGTACTGGTGCGCTCGCTACTGCCTCGCCTAGCGAGCAGTCAGCGAGCGCGCTCGCTGCAGACTCGCCTAGCGAGCTGCAAGCGAACATGACAGCAAGTGCAAAGGCAAATGCAGCACTTGCAAGTCATCCAGCTTGGGTACAGCACATTGTACTCAATACAACATAAACATAAATTAGGAAATACTTACAATGTTGGGGTGCCTCCCAACTAGCGCTTGTTTAACGTCGGCTAAGCTCGACGGTGCGATGCTCACAGGGGAGCATCGAGCGGCTGAGCACAACTCTCGCGATCCACATGACCGCCGAGATACACTTTCAATCGTTGGCCGTTCACGGTCCAACTGTCTTTCTCGTCCATGTCTTCAATGATAATGGCCCCGTATTCTTTTACTTCTTTCACCCGAAATGGCCCGGACCATTTTGATTTCAACTTCCCGGGAAACAACTTCAACCGGGAGTTGAACAATAAGACCAATTGTCCGGGCACGAATTCTTTGGTTCGGATCTTCTTGTCATGATATTTCTTTGCTTTTTCCTTGTACAACCAACTTGAGTGGTATGCGGCATTGCGCATCTCCTCCAACTCAAGTAGTTGTACTTTCCTTTTGTTACCGGCCAACTCATGTTCAAAATTTAGAAATTTTAGGGCCCACAAGGCCTTGTGCTCCAATTCAACCGGCAAATGGCAAGTTTTACCAAATACTAATTGAAACGGAGTTTGGCCAATTGGAGCTTTAAAGGCCGTACGGTAGGCCCATAATGCTTCGTCCAATTTTTGGGACCACTCTTTTTTAGAATTAGACACGGTTTTTTCTAGGATTCTCTTAATCTCTCGATTAGAGACCTCCGCTTGCCCGTTAGCCTGAGGGTGGTACGGAGTTGTCACCCTATGCGACACACCATAATGTTTTAGAATTGTTTCCAAAGTTGCATTGCAAAAGTGTGACCCTCCGTCACTTATCAACACTCGGGGTGTTCCAAAACGGGAAAAGATGTTTTTCTTTAAAAATTTTATCACCGTTTTGGCATCCGCCCGAGGTGAGGCAATCGCCTCAACCCACTTAGAGACATAATCAACAGCTACAAGCATGTACTCATTCCCGTAAGAGGGTGGGAAAGGTCCAACAAAATCTATGCCCCAACAATCGAACACTTCCACTTCTTGGATATTTTGGAAAGGCATCTCATCTCTCTTACCTATCCCACCACTTCTTTGGCAACTGTCACAACTTTGCGCATGGGTATGTGCGTCTTTGAAAATAGTTGGCCAATAAAATCCCGATTGAAGAATTTTTGTGGCCGTTCTAACCCCATTATAATGTCCGCCATAAGGCGAGTTGTGACAATGCCAAAGGATGCTCTGGGCTTCATCACCAGTTACGCATCTCCTTAACAGGTTATCGCTACCCAACTTAAACAAGTATGGGTCATCCCAAACATAATACTTCGCATCCGAAAGGAACTTCCTCTTTTGGTTCGAAGTTAGATCGGCCGGCACACAACCACTAGCCTTGTGGTTTGCAAAGTCTGCAAACCACGGCCTAACTTGAACCTTAAACAATTTTTCATCAGGAAATTCTTCCCGGATTTCCTTTTCAGATGCGGTAACCTCGACATTCACCAAGCGGGATAAATGATCCGCTACCAAGTTTTCCGACCCCTTCTTGTCTTTAATTTCGACATCGAATTCTTGTAACAAGAGGATCCAACGGATGAGCCTTTGCTTCGAATCCGGCTTGGTCAGCAGATATTTAATCGCCGCGTGGTCGGTGTACACCACGACTTTAGACCCTATAAGATAGGACCTAAACTTTTCTAGCGCATACACTATTGCGAGTAGTTCTTTTTCCGTTGTGGCATAATTTATTTGAGCCTCGTTAAGAACCTTACTCGCATAATGTATAGCATGAAAAGTTTTGTCCTTTCTTTGGCCAAGTACCGCTCCAACGGCATAGTCACTCGCGTCACACATTAGTTCAAAATTTTCATTCCAATCGGGAGCGACTATTATTGGAGCGGTAACCAATTTTTCTTTTAAAACCTCGAAAGCTTGCAAACAATCGTCGGTGAAGAGAAATACCTGATCTTTGGCGAGTAAATTGCTCAAAGGTTTAGCCACCTTTGAGAAGTCCTTGATGAAGCGCCGGTAGAACCCCGCGTGCCCCAAAAACTACGGATGCCCTTCACATTGACCGGAGGGGGTAATTTTTCAATTACATCAACCTTAGCTCTATCCACTTCAAGCCCCCTTTTAGAGACTTTGTGGCCTAGCACAATCCCCTCGGTCACCATAAAGTGACACTTTTCCCAATTTAGCACCAAATTAGTCTTCACACACCTTTCCAACACCGTCTTCAAATTTGCCAAGCATAGACTAAACGTCCCACCAAACACCGAGAAGTCATCCATGAAGACTTCCATTGTTTTCTCTATTAGATCGGCAAAAATAGCTTGGACACATCGTTGGAATGTCGCCGGCGCATTGCAAAGCCCAAAAGGCATTTTTCTCTATGCGAACACTCCAAACGGACACGTGAAAGCCGTCTTCTCATGATCAACCGGGTCAACCGCAATTTGGTTGTACCCGGAGTAGCCGTCTAAAAAACAGTAGTATTGTTGGCCCGATAGTCTTTCAAGCATTTGATCCATAAATGGGAGTGGAAAATGGTCCTTACGAGTCGCGGTATTCAACCGTCTATAATCTATACACATTCTCCATCCCGTGGCAACTTTAGTCGGGATCAATTCGTCTTTGTCATTACGGATTACGGTCATTCCACCCTTCTTTGGAACCACGTGCACGGGACTAACCCACGGACTATCCGAGATCGGGTAAATCATTCCCGCATCCAAAAGCTTCACCACCTCCTTTCTTACAACCTCTTTCATTGTAGGATTTAAGCGGCGTTGTGGTTGAGCCACCGGCTTGAAATCCTCCTCCATCAAAATCTTGTGCATACAATAGGATGGACTAATTCCTTTAAGATCGGAAAGAGTCCAACCCATAGCTTCTTGATTGGTTTTGAGCACAATGATTAGACGGGCTTCTTCTTCTTTTGTCAAGAGGTTGCTTATGATGACCGGCTTTGCCTCGGTCTCATCTAAAAACACATATTTCAAAGTCGAAGGTAACTCTTTTAATTCAATTGGCGCTTTCTCATCAATTACCTCCTTCTTCAAATTTTCTTCCTCTATTTCCCACGGTTGTAGGTCTTCCAAGCTATCAAGTTCCTTCAAACATTCCTCAAGAGCTAGCTCCTCCTCAACAGTGAAAACCTCCAATGAGTCGTCGAGAGCTAACTCCATAGGAGATATCTCGTGGATATGCTTTGAAACTTCCATAATAGCGTCTTCGATCACATCGATGCGAAAGCTATCATTTCGATCCTTGGAATGCTTCATCGCCTCGAATAGATCAAATGTGACCTCCTCATTTTGAACACGCACCTTCATTAAACCGTCATCAACATCAATCATCATTCTTGCGGTCTTCATGAATGGTCGGCCCAATATGAGCGGAGCATCATCATCTTCCTCCATATCAATTACAATAAAATCCACCGGGAAAAAGAATTTGTCGACCTTCACCAACACATCTTGGGCTACGCCATGAGGATGGGTCATCGACTTATCCGCCAATTGTAATGTCATTCGGATGGACTTAATCTCGATGTTGCCAAGCCTCTTGATAATTGACAAAGGTATAAGATTTATGCTCGACCCCAAGTCAATAAGTCCCTTTCCGACATACACATCACCAATTTTAACCGGCAATGTAACTCTTCCCGGATCAACCTCTTTCTTAGGAAGCGTCCTTTGAATGATGGCACTACAGCTCGCATCAAGGACGATGGTCTCCGGTTCCGTATACCTCCGCTTTTTGGTTAGTATGTCCTTCATGAACTTGGCATACTTTGGCATTTGTTCCAAAGCTTCAGCAAACGGAATGTTTATTTGTAATTGCTTAAAAATATCCATGAACCGGGCGTAATGCCGTTCATTTTCCCTTTTGGAAGGGGCATGAGGGTAAGGAAGATTTTGGACCGGAGTAGCGCTCACTACCTCCTTTCCCTTTGCAATTCTAGCACTTTTCCATCTAGGCTTCTTCACTACCTCCCTTAGCACCTCATCATTATTATTTTCCTCAATCTCCACACCTTTTTCTTGTTCAACTTCACCATTATTTTTATTATTTTCAACTACTTCCTCATCACTCCACACTCCTACTTCACCGTCAACATTTTCATCCACTATTTTCTCCTCAATCTCCTTCTCTTTCTCTCTTTTTTCACTCTCCACTCTTTTTTCATTTTCACTACCCAACTCCCTTCCACTTCTCGTCACAATCGCCTTACAATGCTCCTTAGGATTTGTTTGCGTATTGGCCGAGAAAGAAGGACCGGTTTGTTGTTCAGCTAGTTGCTTGGCAAGTTGCCCAACTTGAGTTTCAAGATTTTTTATGGCCGCGTCATTACTCTTTTGATTGGCCATTGACATTTGCATGAATTGCGTCAATGTCTCTTCCAATTTAGAATTGACTACCGGCGGTTGTTGAGATTGATACGGATTTTGGGGAGGATTTTGACGGCTAGAAGAACCACCTCCATAACCTTGGTTATGATAATAGTTGCTTCTAGGTTGGAACCCTTGGTTCCCTTGGAATTGTTGTTGTTGTTGTTGTTGTTGTTGAGGGTGCGGTTGATAAGGTTGTTGTTGTCTTGGTTGATAGTCCCGTTGATTGGCCATGTAATTTACTTCGTCAAAACCGGGAGGTGGACAAAATCCGGTGTCATGTTCACCTTTACAAAGTTCACAACAAGCTATTTGTTTAGCTTTTGACGGTTCTCTTAACTCTTTGATTTGTTGCGTTAAAAGTTCCACTTGTTGTGAGATGAGCTTGTTTTGGGCAAGTATAGCATCATTCGTCCCTAACTCAAGCACTCCCGCCTTCTTCAAAGAATTTCCACGACTTTGACTTTGAAGATCATTCAAAGCCATACGGTTGATAATGTTGGTGGCTTCTTCGGCACTCTTTGACATCAACGAGCCACCCGAGGTGGCATCCAACAACGTCTTACAGTTTGGTTGAAGTCCATTTCTGAAGATATGGATTTGAGTTAATTCATCAAATCCATGCCCTTTACATTTCCTTAGCATGGACTTGAATCTCTCCCACGCTTCATTCAACGATTCACTGGTTCCTTGAGAAAACACCGAGATGGCCGTCTTTGATTCCATGAATCGGTTATGAGAGAAAAATCTTTCAATGAATTTCTCCTCTAACACATTCCAATCTGTCATTACGGCAGGTGTTTGATCGAGATACCAATCCTTTGCTTTACCCAGCAAAGTGTGAGGAAATAAACGTCTGAACAACGGAAGCTTCTGAGCCTGATCCACTCCGGCAGCCAATGCTATCTCATAGAATTTTGTGAGAAAAGCAAATGGGTCTTCATGGTCCATTCCGGTGAATGGACTCCCATACAATAAATTCAGAGTTCCCGTCTTCATCTCAGCTTGCCTTCCAGTTTGGTTGGCAAACTGAGCGGTGTTCCTTGGACTGTTGATACATGGAGTAGAAATCGGTGGTGGTGGTTGTGGCTCTATGTTTGGTACGAATGGGTGTGGATTTGTGGTTGAAGAACTTTCTCCTTGCTCTTGGCGTTGCCTAGCCTGTTGCCTCCTACGTCTTGTTTTGCTATTGAGCCTCCTTGCGGTTCTCTCGATCTCCGGATCAAAAAGAAGTTCGTCCACAGGGATTTTCCCTCGCATAAAACGTAAGCTGCACACTAAACCAAACAAATTACAAGCACAAGTCAAAAATTCACAAGCTAAAACTTAAACAACCAATGCGATGCTCGCAATATCAATTTACAATCCCCGGCAATGGCGCCATTTTGTTGAGACAGTTTTTAAGTGTCGGGTTTTGTTATCGTATCCACAGAGATTGTAAGATATCACTGCCGTTCAATGGTTGAATTAATCTTAACTTAATGTAACACTAGGGTTTTGGTTTTAATCAAGTTATCTTGCATACAAAGTAATTAATTGCGGTAAAAGTTACGTTTTGATTAATATGAGAAATATTGTCAGAGTTAGGTTTCAATGATTACATTTGCTTTGCATGTATTTGCTCGGTCAACAATCTTATAAACTCCTTTAGATGATAAATAATTTCACAAAGTCCTCTCAATGCGTTTCTCTCGAACACCCATTGTGAGTTTTGTCATTTTGATCCATTGTTTCTCTCGAACACAATCTATCAAAAAGACAACGTTTTGGTTCAACCTTATGGTGAACAAAATCATTTGTTACTATCTCTAGCTAACAAACAAGTTTGGATGAAAACCTAGGTCAAGAATCGGTAAACATCTCTCGATCAAATACCAACACAAAGAGTTTTAAATAGAAACAAAGTTTTCATCATATATTTACCGTTAAAGAGTTTACATATGAGGATCCTTACATTTACACACAAAGCTAGCAATCACCTACATCTAACCTTGACAAATGGAAGACTTAGCTACTCATTTTCATGGTAGCTTGGTCGGCAAGTAAGGAAAGAGGGTTGATCAACATCCAAGTCGAATAATCGAAGTTGGATGGGAATCCACCTTCTTTTTGTGGAAGATGGTTGCTAGATGAAGAGAAATGAAATTAGGGCATAAAATCTCCCACAAAGCAATGCTGTAAAATATCTAGGAGAAAGTACAAAAAATGGAAAAGTTGGTAAAATGAGGTATGGTGCCCAAAAGTGGCACCTGCTACTTATAGACAAGTGCAGAACTGTCATGTTCGCTAGGCGAGCAGAATGGCTCGCCTAGCGAAGGTCCAAAATGAGCACAGAAGGCTCCTGCGCCCAGAGAAAACAGGGCGTTGGTGAACTGTCATGTTCGCCTAGCGAACATACCTTCGCCTAGCGAAGGAAACGCCTCAAGCTCGCCCCAGCGAGGTTGAGAGGTTTTGCTACTGGAATGCTCGCTGGGGACTCGCTAGAGCCTCGCCTAGCGAGTGAGTGCTGGCTGCACTTTTTCACCAAAACAGAATGAATTCGCTGCAGACTTCGCCATGAGCTCGCCTAGCGAATTAATTTGCTAATTTACTGGAGCTGTTCGCCAGGAGCTCGCCTAGCGAACTCATTCTTCGCCACAGCCTCGCCTAGCGAGCAGGCAGATGAAATGCTCCTTTGCTTTGGTTCCTTTGCCAATTCTCTTGTGTCTTTATTATCAATTAATTCATGCCTTTCCTGCACAATAACAAACACATCAAAGGCACCAAGCTTGTTTATCAATGTACGCATTCCATGTAAAATAAATGTGATTTTGACAATTTTAGCAAGGCAAAAGAGTGAAAGATGCCCACATATGATAGCTCAAATAAGCACTTTTGGGCATCTAACACCTTGCTTCACCATAACAAGTAGTTTAATTTCTATTCAGTTGGACAACTTCTTCAAATCATGTTCCTCGCTTACCCCCATCATCCCCAAACACTTCAAACCCATTAAATATTGTAGCAAACACTTCAAATAGTCCTAACATTCCCATTTTATAGGAAGATGATACAAGTGATTCATATCCACGTGTTGAAGTCATTGGTATATCTTCATCATCTTCTTTGCCGTCATCATTGTCGTCTTCCTTATTGTTTAATATGGGCTCTAACTGGACCGATTGGGGTTCATTTTTATATGATGAATTCACTCCATCCAATGATAAATAAAAACAAAATTTGGTTATTTATCTCTCTGAGCTAAATGACGAAGATTTTGAGTTTCAACTTAGCATTTGAGAATGACACTTCATGGATGATTAGTGTTTGTGTTGTCAGTGTAGTATATGTTTATTATGTAAGGTTTTTGTTTTATTTTTTTTTAGTTGGGAATTTTTGTAATTAATCCCAAAATTAATGAATGGTTTCTCCTTTCTATTTATCTTAGAATTATTCCTTTTATTGCTTTATGTTTTGATTTTTTTTTTACATGCATGTTTTAATCTTTTACTCTTCCAAGCCTTTTTGTTGATGACAAAAGGGAAGAAAGGAGTATAATGTTAATATGAATACACATAGATAAATAACAACCAATAATAATATGTTTGATTATCTTTGATAGATCATAACCCATGAACTAAGTCAATCAGACAGACCCGAATATTGAATAAATAATTAAAATCTATTTTTCCTAAATTTTATGAATCTAAGTATACAAAGTTTACCAACTCACTACAAGTTAATAAGTTTATTTATTTTAAGTTGGCTTAGATCCATGAGGATCTTATAAACCTAACCATTTAAAGTATCTATTTTTAAATTGTTCAAAAAGTTATATGTATTTGTCATAATAAGAAAGGGGGAGATTATTGAACCAAATATTGTTTGAAGAAGAGTAACATCTATTTTTAGAGCTTTGTTGATAACAATACTTAAAGAACAATTGATATTATAATGTGTTTATTTGAATGTGTAGAACAATTTGTAATTATCTATAAGAAATAAAGACATGATAGTTTGCAGAAAGAAATGATAATGTGTACAAGAGTCAACAAGTTTGACCATCTAGACCTCAACTCTGAATGGTCATTTGCACCCTGACAAAAGAAGTAATCATCTGCACCATAGTCAACAAGATTGACTAAATTATCATTTTCACTCAGTTTGAACGACATGATCATATGCCCCCATAAGTAATGGAATGATCGTTTATGTTCCGGTCAACAAGGTTGACCATCTATTTCAAGGCTAATACGATCATTTACACCTCAAGGCATGAAACTGACATTTGAACCCAGACAAACATGTTCACATATACTGAAAGCATGTAACTTAAATGCCTAGATTAAGAACTAATCACCTACACCTTAATGATGAAGGCCTGTTGTATTATGTCACCAACAGAGAATGTTCTAAATGGTCACATCATGACAATTGTGTCAGTACAAGGAATAAAAGGATAAGAATCAGTATAAGGAATGAATGGATAAGGATTTCATACATATACTACAATTCCAACTATTCATTCTCCAACGACCAAATGATTGGAAAGAACAAGTGGTCACCAATTCATAATCACCAAGTTCTTTATAAAGGACAACTTCAAATGTTGAAGGGTGCACACAATACCATAATTGAATTGTATTATTGTTATGTCACTAAAACATTATGAATATTTGTAAGCTTTTCAAAACTTGTCATATTAGCAAATCACAAACACAAAGTCACAAGTTCCCTTTATTCATTATTATTTCTTAGGAAAGTTTATCGCTTGTAATCAAGTTATATTAGGAATACCACTATGTGTGAGTTGTTGTACATAAATCATTGTGTAATTTATTCAAAGCCCTTTAGTATGAGGCAAGCAAGTACTTATAGGGTTAATGAAAGAAAGTATTTGCAGGTGATAATGCAAGGAAGTATTCTAGTGTGAGACAAGGAAATCTAAGATTAAGTTGTCTTAGTGGTTTTCTATAATCAAGTGTGATTATAATGGAAATCTCTTAAGTGTGAGGGGAGTGGAATAACCTCTCATTAATAGGGTGAACTAATATAAATTTTGTGTTTTATTCTCTTTACTTTTTATTGCATACTCTTTGCTCTAGAGAATATTAAAAAAAAAGTTTTTAATCCAACACAACTGAACACCCTCTCCTTTTTTTTTCACCTTCGTTATATATCATTTATTTTGATATAGTTATTTTTGTGGTTTTTTTGTCTGTTTTTGGTATGGTATCAATTCAAATTATATAGTTCAAACACCCCATATTTGGTTGGATTTAGAAACTTAAATAAGATATTATTTTAAATGTATCTTTTCAAGTTATTCTTTTCTTCTTTTTTTAAACCAAATTTACAAGAATCCAGTAAATATTTTTATCAAAATGAAATATTTATAAAAGATTTTGGAGATGAAAAAAGAAGTCGTCAATAAAACTTCATGCAACATCTCAAAGACACATCCCAAAGCCCACTTAATTAAAAAAATTGTGTTTAGATATTGTAAAACGAACGAAACGGAATACAGCGGAGCAGGGTGGAATGGAGCGGAATAGAGCAGAATGGAATAAATATGTCATTCCATTGTTTGGGTACTTCATGATGGAATATAGTCATTTATGCATTCCACCTAAATTGAAGGGTACAACAATGTGTAAAGTGATGGAATGGGATGGAATATATTCCATCAGATTCCGCTTCATCCCATCCCTTTTTAATCAATCCAAACAATGACACATAACCTTAATGCATTTAATTCCGCTCCATTACACCCATTAAAACATTGTATATTTGGTCATGTGAGTTATGGAAATGATTATTCTTTTTATGTCTATATCCCCAATTGTAGTGTCATTTTCAATTATTTCTGTGGTAACATCATAACCACGGCAAGAACCATATCCATGGTCGATTTTGTTTAAACTTTAGAACTACAAGGTTGGACAAAAATGGTGAATATTGTGTGGAGAAGGAGAGGGATAGAGAATGATAGAGAGTGATAATTGAGGGTGAAAATATGAATTATATTTCATTCACAAGATACCTCAAGGGTATTATACAATTACATGATGAGGTATAATTATCAAACAAAATAAAAACTGAAAACTCTCAGGTGCAACTATTGACATATAATGTCAAGTGGTTTCACTAAGCCACTAAGTTAGTTTTTTACCAATAAAACATAGGTGTAACCGATTGATATTATGTCAACTTGTTGCATTTTACTGTTGTAAGTTTATGTTTGACATTTACAAGGGGTGTAACCGGTTAACATAAAAGTGCAGCAGGTTACATGCGTGTGAATTAGATTTTTTTTCTCTTAACACACCACCTTAATTCATGTGCGCAAAGTCTTCCATTCCCATGTTCTTCTTCAATCTCTTGAACACTTCAATTATGACTCCCTTGATCAGCAAATTGGCCACTTGGTCTTCACGCCTACAATACCTCAATCTCAACCTTCCTTTACCAACAACTTCTATTAAGTAGTGAAATCTAATCTCAATATGTTTGTTTCTCCCATGTGCAATTGGGTGCTTAGCAAGGTTGATAGAAGAAACGTTATCAACCATGAGTGTTACAACGCCACACTCTTTGTTTCCTAGTTCCTTCAACAAATGCACCAACCACCCGACTTAGCACACATACAACGAAGTTGTAATGTACTTGGCCTCACAAGAAGAGAACGTCACTACTAGTTCCTTCTTCGAACACCATGAGATTATTTTTTCACTAAACACTAAGACGTATCTAGTTGTATATAACTTTATCTCCGCATTAATTGGAATCGATAAATCCGAGTCGATTTCATTTTTTTCCCTTGTCCATTTCAGGAAATAGAATTTCGTAGCTACCAAAACCTTTGACGAATCGTAGAATCCTTTTGACTACTACCAAGTGAGACACCTTCGGTCTCTCCATGAATATGCTCACAATACCGATACTAAGTGCCAAATTCGATCACATACACAAGTAACACAATGATCCAATTAGTCTATGATACTGATTTGGATTAACATCTTTCTCATCCTCATTCTTCGACAATTGCAGCCTTGTTTCAGCATGAGTATTGGCATCATTACAATGCTCCATTTCAAACTTCTTTAAAATCTCAAGTGCATACATTCTTTTGTGCATCAGATGACCCTTCTTATACTTGTAAAACTTAATACCAAGGAAGTATGTCATGAGGCCAAGGTCGGTCATTTCAAACTCCTTTATAAGCGTATGTTTAAACTTAGAAATGGAACCTTCATCACTTCCTATAATGAACAAATCGTCTATGTAGAGAAAAAGGATTATCACCCTTGCATGTGTATCCTTCTTCACATACACACCATTTTTGAATACACGCTTGTTGAAGTCAATCTCCTTTAAGAAACAATTTATCCTCTTGTTCCAAGCTCTTGGAGCTTATTTCAAACCGTACAATGCTTTCTTCAACTTGTAGAAGTTTGACTCTTGATTTTTCACAACAAAACCAGGGGGTTGTTCTACATAAACCTCTTCTTTAAACGGTCCGTTCAAAAATGCATATTTTACGTCCATTTGATAAATGGACCAATTGTTGTTATTTTCAATCCAAACAACCAATCAGATGGTTTTAGTTCTATCCACGGGTGCAAATATCCCTTTGCAACTAATCGAGCCTTATGCTTGATTGTTTCACCCTTGGGGTTTTCGTTCCCTTTGTACGCCCATCTTACGCTAATTGGATTATTCCCTTATGGTAGATCAATTAACTCCCAAGTCTTATTATTCTCAATCAATTCCAGCCCCCTCTTCATAGCACAAATCCATTTTGGATCACTCAAGGCCTCCTCAATTTTAATCGCTTCATATTCATCCATAAGTGAAAAATGGACTAAATCTCCATCGTAACTGATTTTGTTATCCTAGAACAACTCACATTCTTGGAGTCTAGCAGGAAAATCCTCGATGATTTTATAATATTTGCACCCATTCGGGCTTCAACGGGGGCTGGTTATGCACCTTTCAGCACTGTAGGAATATATTTTCTTCTATTTGCTGCATCATACAACTTGTAACTGCGGGTAGAGTGATACCTTCAATAATCACCAATTCTCCCTTATCATCATGCTTCTTTCTAAGTTATCCCGACACATGTCAATATGCTACTGAACTGAGATTCGGTTTGAACCCATACCATGCTTCCTCCAGTGTAATCTTTTCAAGCTTCTTTTTTGGACACCTATCGAACAAATATGCAGTTGTGGACACCGCTTCTTCCCGTAAATATTTCGACAAGTTCTACCCTTTCAATATGCTTCTCACCATGTTCATAAGTGATTGATTCATCCTTTTGGAAACACCATTTTGTTGCAGTGTATAGAGTGGTACTACCTCATGTATTCCCTCTTGATCATAAAACCTCTCAAAGTCATTTAAGACATATTCTCCTCCACCATCCGTTTTGAGAAGGTTGAGTTTGTGACTGCTTTGCCTTTCAACCATGGACTTGAACCTCTTGGACACCTAAAATACCTCATCCTTTATCTTGATTAGGTAATTCCATAGTTTTCTACTATGATCTTTAATGAATGTGACAAAATATCTATTGCCACCAATGGAATCAACTTGTATTGGTCCATACACATCTGAATACAACACCTCAGAGTGACACTTGGTTCTAAAACCCGCATCCTTGTTGAATTTTTCTTTATGTTGCTTCGCTTACACACATTCTTCACAAATTTCAGCTGATATGTTGATCAATGGCAGCCCTGTTATAATTACGTTCTTTTGCAAGGCGTTGAGATCTCTAAAGTTGACATGCCCAACCCTATAATGCCATAACCACTCTTCTCTACTAGTTGCAGTAACAAGACATTTATGCTCCATAACCTTCAACTCAACTTTTAAAGTTCTATTGGAAGCCATATGAACTTTTAGGATCAAAACCTTGTTTGCATCAATAACGCGTAACATCTTGTTCTCCATGTGAATCTTGTAATCCTTCTCAAGTAATTGGCAATACTTAGAAGATTACATTTGATTCCAAAAATATACAGTACATCCTTTATCAAAGAATGTCTATCATCCCTTCTCTCGATTAATACATCATTGATTCCTTCTTCCGCCGGAGTGGTATCATCCACAAACTTAACCTTGTTCTTCATGGCACGATTGATTGTAACAAACCAATATTTCACCCTTGTCATATGTGGTGAACATATGGAGTAAAAATACCATTGATCAAAGTACTAAATTGATTCTTTCAAAGTCACCATTGCATTTTCTTTAGTGTGTAACTGGTTGGCATAATTGTGCAACCGATCAAACTTCAGTTTTACAACATTTTCAAAGTGTTGTTGTTGTCTTACACCTTGTTATTGTTACATTCTCCCTCTATGATCATGACCAACAGTGTGTTTTTATCAACAACTTATTGTCTTGCAACCATAGCTTCCTCTTTTTGAGGTTCCTTCTTGTTGGTATTGCACTCTCTTGCAAAATGACCAAGCTTTTGACAATTATAGCATTGCACATTGCTCTTGTTAACCATCATTATTTCTCTTCTACCTATTAGATTTCCTCTTCTAGAGTTGTTTATTGACACTGTTTTCACCCTTTTGGAATGTTGAATTCTTAGGACTTTGGGACATTCTTTCACCAAAATTCTAAAAGTTCTATCCACCTTTACTCATGAGCAACTTTCCCTTTGACTTCTTGTCTCTCTCATTGAA
This sequence comes from Lathyrus oleraceus, assembly GCF_024323335.1. Lineage (NCBI taxonomy): Eukaryota > Viridiplantae > Streptophyta > Magnoliopsida > Fabales > Fabaceae > Lathyrus > Lathyrus oleraceus. The sequence continues at coordinate 165,746,969 of NC_066581.1, read as the reverse complement.
ACGGGCTTGTAAAGTGATCTCTAAATTTGCCTTATCAACATTCTTTTCCTCCATTCTCTACTCATGCGCTTCAAGAGATTTGCAGCTCCTATTTTCTCATTGACACGAGATCCGTTGATTCCTCAATTGTAACCACCATATTTTCAAATCTTGACGTCAATGAACGCAAGAGTTTCACGAAAACATATTGCTCTATGATCGTTTCTCCACACGCCTTTACTTGGTTCACCAACCGAGTAATTCTCGTCGTAAAATCTTTGATGGTCTCCTTCTCTTCCATTTCAATCAACTCAAACTCTCTTTTATTAGTTTGTAACCTCAAAACATTTGCTTTGTCAAACCTTGCATACACCTTCTTCAAGATTTATCATGCTTTCTTCGATGATTCGCAATCATCAACTTTATCAATGTTGTTTGCATCCATACATTGATGGATCAAAAACAGCGCCTTAAAGTCTTTCGTCTTCTCCTCCTTATGCTTAGACTATTGTGTATCTATTTAACCTTCTAAAAGTGTAGTTACCCCATTCTTAATCACTTCAAGAACATCTTGATAACCAAACAACACCTTCATTTGTTTGCACCATTTTTCGTAACTCTTTGCATCGAGAGTTGGGAGATTTGCAGGGATTCTTTCGTTGAAGACATAAGTTATATTTGCACACTAGGTGTTTGATGGATCGAACAAGGATCTTGATGACAAATGTTGGAACTTGAGAACCACGAGGTTGGTGAAAATGGTGAATATTAAGTGTGGATAAGGAGAGGGAAAGAGAATGAGAGAGAGTGATAATTTAGGGTGAAAATATGCATTTTGTTTCATTCACAAGATACCCCAAGGATATTTATGATGAGATACTATTATCAAACAAAATAAAAACTGAAAACTCTCAAGTGTAACCGACTGACATATGTCCTATCAGAGATAGTGTAGGCTCACTCCAACTCTATGATGGGTCATCACGAGGGGGAAGCATTCACATTAGGTCAAACACTCACCTAAAGGTCAAATATTCACCCAAACAAGTAAGAGAGACACCACATATTCATCTAAAACCTTAAGGTGATAGATGTATGAGTCCTCTTACTTATAAAGTCCTTAACCACCACTTTTCTAAGCAATGTGGGACTTATAACTCACATTTGTTTCTCAACACTCTCTACGTCCGTGACTGGTTCAACTTTTTAGGAACCTCTGGCCCAACCTCCTCCACCATTTCAGGTTCATAATGTTAAGCTTGATTTTTCATGCTTTTATAGTACTAATGTGTTATAACGGAATTTAAAAGTTTAGCAATTTTTTTGACAACTATAACACCTTTGATTCCCAATGTTTAACCATTTTTTATGTTCATATGGACAAGGATGTTGTTCCTTGGTATCAAATGATTTCACGCAACCACCTATTCTAATCTTGGATTGCGTTCACACGTTCTTTAGAATTGAAATTTGGCCATTCACCTTTTATTCTCTCCGAGCTACCATGTTCAAACCTACCCACACCACCATCATGCATGATTATTACATTGCATTCACATCTCTAGAAAACCATGTGCATGGCCTAAGTCCGGATGCAATCCTTGATTGTTTTATCAGTAGATTGAAACCTGATTTGCATCGTGGCGCAATATCCAAACAACACACGCACATGACCAAAGTTGTGTTGAAAGGTAGCATTCAAAAATTACAAGTTCATGTGCAAGGCCACACATTACAACTTCCTATGTATTTGTTACCTGTTACCGATGTTAATTTGGTGTTAGGTGCACCTTGGCTTGCTACATTAGGCCCGCACGTTGTAGACTATAGTGCATTGGCTCAGAAGTTTTATTTGGATGGAAGATTTGTGACACTTCATGGTTAAGAACCAGCTCTTCGTGGTACTGCTCAATTTCACCAAATCAAGAGACTAGCTCACACTCAAGCAATTGTTGAATGTTATGCCATATCATTTCAAGAGATGCCTGTTGCATCTGCTCTATCCTTCCCTGCAAATATGCACTTGGAATTTTGTCCTTTATTGACTCGTTATCATCATATCTTTGTTGCACCTTCTAGTTTACCACCTCCTCGATTGCAAGATCACTCGATTCCATTGTTAAAGGGCAGTAGTTCAGTGAAGGTTAAACCCTACATGTACCCCGATAGCCAAAAGACACAAATTAAAAAGATGGTGCAAGATATGCTTAATGACGGTATCATTCAACCAAGTAGCAGTTCATTCTCTTTTACGGTATTATTGATATGCAAGAAGGATGGTTCTTGGCATTTTTGTACTGACTATAGATATCTCAATGCTCTAACAATTAAGGACAACTTTCCTATTCCAACCGTCTATAAGTTATTATATGAACTGTTTGGTGCTACTCACTTTTCTAAGCTTGATTTGAGATCTAGATATCATCAGATTAGATTAGATTCAAGTCAGAAGATGTCCTTAAGACTGCCTTTAGAACTCATCAAGGGCTTTATGAATGGTTATTCATACCCTTCGGTCTCACAAATGCCCCAACTTCATTTCAAAGTTTGGTCAATGAAGTTTTTAAACAGTAATTGTGCAAATCTGTCTCAGTGTTTTTTTATGATATTTTAGTCTTCATCCCTTCATGGTCTTCACATCTCATACATTTGAAGGAGGTATTGAAGTTGTTGAGCCATCATTCATTATTTTCAAAGTTTTCAAAGTGTTGTTTTGGTCTTTCGAAAAGTTGAGTATATGGGTCACTGGTCAGGGAGTAGAAATGGATAACTCCAAAGTCCAAGCTGTATTGAAAGGGCCAGTTCCTAATTCTTTATGTTGTGATTGTATTTCTATATCAAATATGATGACACGTGTTGTATATTTATATGCAAATAATGTTATACGCAATAGGTAATAATATAATTTACACTTATGATTAATTAATATCAATCCGTACTAATTGATTGATAACAGATTCTCAACACTCCCCCTTAAGTCGGATCGTATATATTGTATGATTTGAGTTTGTTACAATTATAATTCACTCGAGAATCCTTGAGAGATTTAATAAGCATATCAGTCAATTGATCTTCAAATTTGACAAATTATATGGTTATTTCTCTTAGCAGTACCTTGTCTTTTACATAGTGACAGCCTATTTCTATATGCTTAGTCCGTTCATGGAAACTGGATTGAATGCATTATGGAGTGTCGCTTGATTGTCGTATATGAGCTTTGTGGTCTGAAGGTCTCCCAACCTAAGTTCTTTGAGAAAATTCTTAAGCCATATAAGTTCCTTTTAAGTTGTTGTCATAGCATGATATTCAGCTCCGACACTAGATAGTGCAACTGTGTTTTGTTTCTTGCTCCTCCATGAGATTATATTTTCTCCAATAAGAACGTAATATCCAGAAGTGGATCTCCTATCCGATGATGATCATGCCCAGTATGCATCTGAATAACAAGTGATTCTAGAATCACTCTTATCTTCATATATAGGCCTCTTCCCGGTGCATTCTTTATATATCCGAGAATCTGAATAACTGCATTCCAATGAGTATCACAAAGAGCGTTCATGAATTGGATCACAATGCTTACTGCAAAAGTAATATCCGGTCTAGTGACGGTAAGATAATTGACTCTACCCACTAGATGTCGATATCTTCGCAAATCTTTCAATAGCTCCCTCTGACCCAAAAGAAGTTTGACGTTGGGATCTATAAGAATATCAATCGGACGACAGTCAAGAATACCAGTTTCAGTTAGGATGTCTAATGCATACTTACGTTGGTTAATTGCAATGCCTGATGAGGACTGAGCAACTTCAATACCTAAGAAGTAACTGAGTGAATCCAAATCTTTTGTCTGGAAGTTTTTGAAAAGATTAGTTTTGAGTCGTTGGATACCCTATGTATCGTCTCTAGTGATAACGATGTCATCAACATAGACCATAAGAAAGTTGTGATGGCCTGTGGAGGAATGAAGGAAGAAAATATAATGATCAATTTCACATCTAATCATACCAAACTATACCAAGGCAGAGCTAAAGCGACCAAACCAAGCACGTGGATACTGTTTCAACCCATAAAGAGAGTGATGAATTCGAAAAATAACTCTTGAATTACCGGGAACAGTAAAACATGGAGGTTAATCCATATGCACTTCCTCCTCTAATTCTTCGTGTAAAAAGGCATTTATAATGTCCAACTGATGAAGCGACCAATGATTAATAACAGTCATTGCAAGAAAGAGATAGACTGAACAAATCTTGGCCACTGGAGAGAAGTGTCACCATAATCAAGGTCAAGTATTTGTGTGAATCCCTGGGCTACCAAATGAGCTTTGAAACAATCAATCTGACCATCTAGTCCAACTTTCACTGTATAAACTCATCGACATCCCTTTGTAGTTTTGTCTGAAGGTAAAGTAACAATGTCCCAAATTTTATTTGAATGCAATGCATTCATTTCTTCCCTCATCGCCTAACGCCAATTAGGATCAATCATATCTTCACCTATAGACTTAGGAATAGACACAAAATCCAAAGCAGGCACAAAAGAAACATATGAAGTAGAGAGACAGACGTAATTTAAAACACAATCATATTTAGGATTTGGATTATGATATTGAATACCTTTTCGTAATGCTATTGGAATGCCAAGTTCAAGTGATGTAGCTGGAGGAACAGTTGGAGCAAGAGATGGCGTTAATTGATCAATATCATCTCCAATTTCTGATGGATTGGGTGCCCGTCACCGGTAAACCTGCAATTGAGGTTTAACGGGTGTGGGCATGACATAAGGGATATCTCGAACATCTAAATTAAAAATCTCATCGGGTGACACGGAGGCATAGAAAAAAAGGGAACCTTCAAAAAATGTAACATCGAAGGAAACAATGTATCATTGAAGTTGAGGATAAAAACAAAAATATCCCTTTTGTATGCCTGAGTAACCTAGAAAATACATTTGCGAGATTTGAAGGAAAGTTTGTCTTTACGTGGACTAAGATCATGAGCAAAGCATGTGCAACCAAAAACGCGAAGAGGAATGGGGTAGAAATCATATTGCAGATTCAAGATAGAGTATGGAATCTGATCTTGAAGGAATGATGAAGGCATTCAGTTGATAAGGTGACATGCTGTGAGGAGTGCGTCACACAAAAAATGAAAGGTATATTAAGGTGAAGTAAAAGAGTCTGTGCGGTTTCAACTAAATGACGATTCTTCCGTTCAGCAACATCGTTCTATTGTGGTGTATGAGCACACGATGATTGGTGAATAATTCCCTGTGATGTTAAAAAAAGATTGAAACTGGGATGACATATATTCAGGAACATCATCAGTGCGTAAAATTTTAATGGAAGTGTTAAACTGGCTTTTAATTTCAGCATAAAACTCTTGGAATATACAGAAAACATCTAAACAATTTTTCATTAAAAATTACCAAGTGCATCGTGAGAAATCATCGATGAAAGGTACAAAGTAATAATATCCTAAAGTAGACTTCACACGACTAGGACCCCAAATATCATAGGGAACTAAAGCAAAAGATGATGCATAAGTTTTATGTACTTGTTGATAATAAGTATTACGAGTATGTTTGCCTAATTGACAGGACTAACACTCAAAAGACGAAAGCTTAGAAAAACTAGGAATTAAAATATGCATTTTATTGAGACTAGGGTGACCCAAACGTTGATGTGTAAAGTCTTGAGAAGCAATAGAAGCACATACCACCAGTGGAGATAGATGATATAATCCTTCAGATTCACTCCTTACTCTAATCGTCCGTCTTATACGTCGATCCTGAACATAAACAATTTTTTTATTAAAAAGAACTGAACAATCAAGAGTATAAGTAAGATTGTGAGCATATATTTGATTAAAAGGTCAACCAAGAATGTAAAGGATAGACTCTAAAGACAAGTTTGGCAGTAGATGTGCTTGACCAAGACCTTGAACTTTAATTTTAGAGTCATCCGCAACAGTGATAGAAGGCAAAGAGTCAGAATAAGACAAGTGAGATAAAAGGGATTTATTACCAGTCATATGATCATAGGCACCAGAGTCAAGGACCCAGGGACCAAGAGAATATGTAGAGACAAAAACTACAGGATTACCCGACTGAGCAATAGCGACAAATGGTGATGGTTGATGGGCTGCTTTGAATTGAAGGAAATCATTGTAATCAGCGACGGAAATAGTAATGTCTTTAGTGATATTCCAGTTGAGCAACAGAAACGACCCTTAGTTGTCGTTGTTGTTTTCTTACCTTTGTACGACAATCAGTTTCAATGTAACTGTAATGATTGCAATAGTTACAATGAATACCATGATGATGTCCACCCCGTCCTCTAGTTCCTCCACCAGAACCATGATATTGGGAAGAAAAAGCAGATGATTCAATGGGATATGGATTAGAAACTGGTTCAAAAGCATTAGATGTATCCAAGTGCAACAGTTGTTCACTAACTGCTTCATAGTTAAGAACATTGGATTCTGATAAAATTTGGTTTCAATCGGAATAAAGTTCTGATGGTAGTCCGGCAAGTGTCACGATCATGAAAGACATATTTTGTTGTTCAGCATAAGTTGTTGCATATTTTGTAAAAGGCATTAGGGTTGTGAAATTTTCCTTTAACACATCAAGCTTACTCATAAAGACTTGCATATTCATATTCTCCAATTTCAACGAGTTAAGTTTGGTGATGACACTGTAAAGATTATGAACATCATTAGAGAAGACTTTCTTAGTCTTTTCCCAAACCTCATAGCAAGTGGTAAAAGTTTGATATTGTGCTTGGAGATTAGTTGTTATGGAAAACCATAACATAATGCATAGAGAAGCATCTGTTTGTTTCCACTTATCGGGTTTGACGGAGGGAATATTGTCTAACTTTATAGTCAGGTGATCCTCATATCCTTAACCGTGAAACCACGTTTTGACAGCATCAGCCATATGTTGTAGTTGGATGTTCCAGTTAGTTTCTCACACGGGATAAGTGGAACCTTAGTGACAGTGAAGAAATCGGTATCTACCATGATATTAAGTTGAAACAAAAAAATCAGAGAGCAGGTTTGGAAAGAGCGTAGGGAGTTGTCGTTGGCGACGAAAACGGCGACGGGAGGGGCGGCGGGACGAACTCCCACGCGCGGCTGGTAGGGAGGCGCGTGGACCGGAGGGAGGTGGCGTGATTTTTGGATTCCGGCCGATTAGAATGAGAGGAATTTGGCGGTATGATTATCTCGCCAGAAGGTCTTTGGGAGCGGCGGCGGAGACGCTCGTGATGATATCGTGGTTGGCCGAAAATTTGTGGAGAAGGAAAGAAATTTTATGGAAGACAATAGATCAACCATCTCTAGATACCATGTTGTGATTGTATTTTTGTGTGTCAATTATGATCACACGTGTTGTATATTTATATGAAAATATGGTTATACGTCATAGGTAATAAAAAAATTTACATTTATGACTAATTGAATATCAATCAATATTAATTGATTGATAACGGATTCTTAACACTTTAAAACAATTGCGAGGATTTTTTGGACTTACTGATTATTACAGGGGATTCATCAAAGGATATTCAGCTATTGCCTCAACCTTAACATCATTTCTCAAGGAAAGCTTTCTATGGGACAATGCAACTTTGACACCTTTTGCTACTTTGAAGCTTGCTATGACTCAAGCTCCTGTGCTTCAACTTCTTGTTGCCAAACCATTTATTTTAGAAACTGATGCTTCCAGATTTGGTATTATAGCAGTTTTGAGTCAACGCAATCATCCAATCGCATATTTTTCCAAAAAGTTAAGTGCTTGAATGCCAAAATAGTCCCCTTATGTGAGGAAATTGTATATAATTTGTTTTGGCTTTTTTTTAAAATGATTTTTATAGTGTTACATATTTTAGTGTAAAAAAATTTTACAAAGAAACTTTTCATAAAAGTTTCATCATTTTATCGAAACTTTTTTTGGATATCAAATTTTCAAAAAATCACTTAATTTTGAAGCCATTTCAAATAGTTTTTCATAAAAATCGTTTTTAAGATACAACTTTTTGAAAAAATTGTAATTTTGACTATGTTTTAATATTCAATAATGTATATATATTTATGTTATAGAATGAACAATTCAATCTTTTAATTTATAAAAAATAAATTTAAAAAAATTTGTAATATTTTGAAAAACATTTTTGTAGAATCCATTTTCAAAAATACAAAGAAAAAATCCATTTTTTTAAAGGTAAAACAAACTAGCCCTTATAAGTCCATACACTATCTCATTGGCCACCAATTTGTGATTAGAACTGACCAAAAGACTTTAAAATCATTGAATGATCAAGCCATTCATACACCCGAGCAGCAATGATCGTTACATAAACTTTTGGGGTACAATTTTACTATTGAATACAAACCTGGAAAGGACAACTTATTCGCTGATGCTTTGTCCAGGTTTGTCATGCTTGCATTATCCTCACACCAGTCACAATTAATAGCACAAATTGATGAAGCTTTTATTCAGGACTCACAGTTATAACAATTGAAGCAACGATGCATTCAAGGCACATTGACTGATACACATTATCAAGTCAAAGGATCCTCTTTGTGTTATAAATCCAAACTAATGGTACCTTAGAATCCAGACATCATTAAGGCCATTTTAGATGAACTTCACAACTCTCCAATAGGAGGACACTCGGGTATTAAGAGGACTAACGCTCGAGTTGCAAACTTATTTTTCTGACCTTCTCTTACTAAGATGTCACTCAATATGTCACAAACTGTTTGATATGTAAACAAACCAAACATGCCACTACACTTCTTTTTGGGTTGCTTCAACCTCTTCCTGTACCAGCTCTAATTTGGGATGACATTGCGATGGACTTTATCACCGGCCTACCTAATTCCAATGGATTTTCAATCATTTTTGTGGTGGTTGATAGGTTATCAAAATATGGTCACTTTTTTCCTATGAAAGCTGATTTTTCAAGCTTCAAGGTGGCTGAATCTTGGTACAATTCCTCATTCCAAAGCAGCATTGGAATGCACCCATTCAAGGCCGTCTATGGGAGAGAGGCACCCACATTGATCAAATATTACCATAATCCTATGGGTTCTCCTTCACTATAAGAATTATTGAGCACAAGGGATGTTGTGTTGGCTCAACTCAAGCAGAATTTAGCTAAGGTTCAAGCTAAGATGAAGAAGTGTGCTGATAAAAAATGAAGGCGGGTGGTATTTGACGTGGGTGACAAGGTATTGGCCAAGCTTAAACAATATCGTCAACACTACATGGCACTGCATAGGAATCAAAAATTGAGTTTCTGTTATTTTGACCCCTTCACCATAAGAGAAAGGATTGGCTACGTGGCTTACAAACTTCAATTACCTCCCACGGTAAGGATTCTTCCTGTTTTTCACGACACGCAATATATTTCATTACCTCTATGATAGACGATAGGTTTAGATCTAGAGGGGGTGAATAGATCTCGAGTTAAAAATTTTGACAAAAAATAATTTTAAAATTTTATGGCGCGGAAGCAAGTTAAAATATCCCGGATTAAAATCGTCTAACCGAACCCGCTATCAAAAAGTTCGAATATACGTAATAGTGAAAACAGTATGATAATGAATAGTCAATTGATCGAACACAATGAAACACAACTAGTTGAATGCAAGGTAATAGGGAAAGTCTACTTCCAATGATAATTCACATAAAAAATCAATTGAAGTAATTTGTCAAACACCTAGTGTGAAATCGATATTGTTTGAAATTTTATGTGGTATTATTGATATTAAAATCCAATCACAACCTAAGTAATTGTGATCAACTCAACAACACCAATTTCAAAATGTAATAAAAAATTATTATCCAAACAATTTGATCACATAATCAATAAAATCGATAATTTGCAAATCAAAAACAAAAGAGAGATAGAGAGAGAGAGTGTGTGCACAAGGATTTGTTTAGGCAGTTCCCCAATCGACCTCGATATGGATAGGTTTGCCCTCAATTCGAACTCGAATTGAGATAGTGTAATATATCTTACTTTGCAAATGTATGAATACAACAGGTATGTAGCAATCCAACCCTACAAATCCTAAGTTTGATGTTGATTATGACACCTTGTCTTCCCTTGATCAAAGCTTGATCAAGTAACCAACAATGTCGCTTCGATTACCGTCTCACGTTACTTCTTTGCAAGAAACCCCTTGTTCTTCAAAGCTTTCACTCGATCGAATCCAAAATGTGCACTTGTTGAAACCCAAGATTTACCAATGCGATCTACTGTCTCACACTACTCCTTTGCAAGAACTCCCCGTTCTTCAAAGACTTCACTTGATCGGATCCGAATTACGTAATCTTGTCCAAAACCTTCAAACCCTAAAAGATCTTGAAGGAAAACCCCAACTCGGTTTTCAGATTTGAAAACCTCAAAGTTCTCAACCCACTTTATAGTACAATCAACCTAAATTGGATGCTATCAACCCTAATCTAGATGGAACTCAATCAAAAAATGATTATGGGTAGTTTGATTGTGTGTATACATAGAATGAAGTTGAAGATGATGAGAATGCTTTGAAATCCTAGTTTCGTATAGGTTTTAATCTCTAGAAATCTTACTAGAAAATGATGCATGTATGAAGTATTTGTTAATACCTTAGGATTGGCATTAATTTTGTAAAACAAATAATGTAATCATCTCTGTTGTTTTAATATGTTGGGTTGAAGAAGTTCAACATCTGGACCAACATGTCATGTACGATGTCATGACATCATGCCTGTGACATCGCACATGTGTAGAAAACTGAATTAATTAATTCAGTTTATATTCTGGGATCAGTAAGGGTATTTGGTGAATATCCTAACTCCCATGTGGAGGTCTTAAAGACTCAATCAGAATATATATAGGCTCAAAATAAGGAGATATATATGGAGAGATTCTAGGATTGAAGACCTTGTTTGTAGCAGAAATTTTCTGCTGTATTTGTAACAGCAAAGAACAAGTTTGCTGCGATTTTCTGAAGGCCCAAATCCAGTTGGGTGATTAGGTTATAAATAGCACATTGTAACCTAGTTTTTGTAAGCCTCTTAGAATGAATTTTTAGGGGTGTGTGTGAGGTAAACCTCCCAATCTGTGGGAAGGTTACCATGTGTTTCTCAGTGGTCAAAGCTGAGAGTATTTGTAACTCAAAGCCTGTAGGCAAGAGTGATTTTGTTCTTGAATGAAGCTGTGAAGCAAGTTCAAGGTGTGTTAACATTACATTGTATTTGTAGTGATAGGAATGGAAACTGGAGGTTTCTATCTAGGAGTTCCTAGGTATATATTGCATTGGGTAGGGATTAAGTGAAGAGTTGTAAACGGGGGAGTTTAACTCTGAATTAATACTGCTAATAGTGGATCTTCTTCCTGGCTTGGTAGCCCCCAGATGTAGGTCATGTTGGACTGAACTGGGTTAACAATTTCCTGTGTTTGTTTTCCTTCTGCATGTGTTTTTATTACTGTCATAACTCAGCTGGTATTCCAGCCAGCTTATCAAGATGATAACAGATCTGGTATATAGCCTTCTGGTTGAATGTCAATCAGAATGTTGTAACATTCATCAGTGACAGCTTATACTGAATAATAAGCAGGTTAATTTCAGTTCAGTATTTATTTAAGTCTGTTCTTTTCAAGGATAACAGACCTGGCCGAAGGATCATTGTGAAACAGTCAAACTGGATGTTTTGACATTTGATACTGAAAGCTGATACTGAAGTAGAGACAAGTTGGTCTTTTACAGTACTGCAAACTTAGCACAGTCCGTTTCCAGGAACATAACAGAATCAGCATATGTTCTGGCTGTCGAACTGAATGTTGTGACATTCATTCCCAACAGCATGTGCTAAAGTGTAGGATGATTGGTTTTTCTGTTTCAGTATTTTTCTCAGGCTATTCTTCAAGGATTCAACAGCTGAGCTAAAATCCAGGAAACCAACTACTAACCTACAATTAATGAACCTAACAAATAGCCTAGTTGTTAGCAATCTAATAAGTGGAAATTAGATTAACGTGTTCAACCTTTAATTCAGGAAATACAAGAAAAAGACAAACACACTGGAACAATGTAACAGATGATCAACAGTAAGACATCATGTTGATACCTGTGTAAGAAAACAACAGAAGTGAGTGCTAGGATTGATCTCTGTTGAGTCCTTCTTCCTGATGCACAGAACCAGGTGTTCATCCATTCTAGGGTGACATAGAATGAGATGTCGTGACATCTGTGAACGTGTACATATTAGTACAGTGGTTAATAACTATCTTGCTGTATTAGTTACAATGTTAGATCAGATGTCATGACTTGGAGCAGGCATCCTATTCTGTTTCTGGATGAGATTCATGGCTGATACTTTCTGGTATCTGGCAAGAAGTTATGTTAGTACTGGTGTTGGAACCTGAAGATGGTTATGTGGTTTCCCTGAATGGTCCCTTGAAGTAGGTGGATGAACTATTCATGACAGGAATTGTGTGCACCTGCCTCTGGAGATTGGCAATTGGCCTTTGTGTGGGACAGCTGTGCAAGTATTGAATCATATTCAAACTTAGCATGCTCTTGGAGGCTGATCTGATGAAGTGTGTGTTCATTGGTTGAGTTGTATTATGATTTTCGCTGCATAATACCTGGCAAAACTCAAACTCTGATGTAGTTTCCCCTCATGTGGATGAAAGGCTGATGTATTCAAGACTTCATCATAACCTCTGATGATGTCAAAGATACGTGAGTCCTCTCAAGTCCACTCATCATTATGTTCTCACGTCAGGATGGTAAGAATCACCTGATCATCGATTCTTTTACACTCTTGGGTAGTGTATATGAAGACCTTGAAGACTCCCAAGGAGGGTTTGTTCCAAGGAGGTGGAACCAATGTTCTATGTGATGTTAGAACATGTTGTTCAACAAGTATGCAGCTGCTGGTTGAAGAACAGATGTTTTTAGGTGTCAAACAAAGGGATACTCTTGTTTGGAACCTACTCCTGACCTGGAAGAGGAGACATCTGTGTGTGCTCAGTTGACAAGGGCAGGGTCAACCGGGTGTGTGCTCAAGATGGTCACTCATAGAAGTCTGATCTCTAGAAGTGGAGTTGGTTGAAGTGTGACATTGTGCAATTTCCTGCTGGTTGTCTTACTCCTGTAGATTGATCAGGGTGGGTTAGTTGTTCCCTGAAGTACTATGTAGTGGTGGAAGACAAGTTCCCTGAATGTTAGAAGTCAATATTGGGGTAACCTGATTGCTATATCATTGAAGAGGATTGGAACCATGAATCTTGTTATTCAAACACCACGTTCAGAAGTGGCAGTTCTTTCAAGGAGTGAGAATATGAAGATTCAGAGGTTGGTTGAGGTAGTGTGCTCTGGCAATGCATATCTACTATGGACGGGTGTTGATGTCTTTCACTAGTACTTATGGTCGGCTGAAGTCTGATTGGTGTGATTGGAGTATGTCTAGGTATAACTCATAGAGTTAGGTGCCACTGGTAGGGATGGTGTATGTCATGTTGAGACATGTATGTGCAATGCATGGATATTGGTGTGAAGCTTCCATGATTGTTAATTTGAGGGGGAGTTTTGGTTAACCTCCTCACATTTGGTCAGCCTAAAGTCTGGTTGGTTGTTGACCTGTGTCACATGGGTCCTGGTGGTTGTGTGACACACTTGCAAGGAAGAATTCATCCCTCTCATTCCTAAGGGTGAATTTAATCTGAGAAGATTTTCAAAACTGTTGAAGTGCTTGCAAGCAGAAGATGTTGACACAAGAAGAGTACTTTCAAAGTATTCTTATGGTGGAAGTATCTGAAAGGATAATTGGGAAAGGATTTAAGATCAATGTCTACTTGTGTCAAGTACAAGTGTTTAATTGATTATCCTTGGAGCTCAAGATAACTGATGTTCTTAACGATGTTGGAACATCACTTCTTCAAGACCCTGTGCAGAATCACAGGAAGCATAGTACATTGGCTTATGATCTATCTCGTTGGTGGCAGCAAAAGCATATGATCTCTGAAAAGGTTTCCTGGCAAGAAACATGTTCAGCCTTGGTATGTACAAGAAGAAGAAAACATCATAGTCTTGATGGTGGTTACTTGGATCAGCTTATTCCTGATCTAGGTAAGGAAGTGCATTGGCCAATGCACACTATGAAGTTAAGAACAAGTGGCAGCTTTCTTAACATCATGGAAACAGTCGTGCTTTAGGAAGTAGAATCCTTGGTATAGCTGAAGGGTTAGTTGCTAACTGGTCCTTCTGAAGACTCATGCACCAGAGTGTCTGATGTCTTTGGAGAAGAAGCAGGAATTCATCAAGGTGTGAACTTGGATGACTTAACTGCAAACCTGCAGGATGGAGGTTGTTTACTCAAACTTGGTTCCACAATCAAGTCTATGAGAACATTGAACTCTTGTTTTGTGAAGGGAGGAAGCTCTTTCAAGTGGCAGAAGAAGGAGCTGAATTCAACAGCTGGATGTCAAAACACAATGTTGTGACATTTAGTTCAACATTAGATTCTTAGTTGGTGAAGTGGCACATCAACTTGAGATAGAAGGGTCTGCAGGGTTGTAGATTGGACACTTCAATAGGCTTGAAGTTCAAATCTCACTTGGAAGGTCAGAATATCTTTGGGAGAAGTCTGATAAACTTGGAGAGGTCAAAAGGTGGCATTTGACTTTTTCCTATGAGGATTCATGAAGGAAGTAATCAACCAGTGGCAGTTGGTCTATCTCAGAAGTGAGTTCGAAGAATCAAGATAATCAACATATGGCAGCTGATTATTCTTGAGGAAAGTCTGAAACAAATTACTTTTGAGCAGAAAAGTATTAAGTTGAAGACAAAAGGAGGTGCTTTCTACTCATCCCTTGGAGCTTGTGGTAGGAGTTCTGGGCCATCTATGGAGGATTATCTCTTGTAATGGGACGAAAATGTATATGTCCCAATGTATGTCTGGGTACTTCTTGATCCACCCGGTGACTCAGTGATATCTGAAGGCTATCAGATGGTGTGCCTTGTCTTGTTATGAAGGATGTCCCAGCTGATGTTAGAACATCTTGTGAAGTGGTCTTCTGTTCTGGTTAGAAGAGAGATTGACACAGAGTGTGAATGTGTTCAGCTAAGAGGGTTGAACAGAGGGTGTGCTCTTGAAGACATGAAGATGCGTCTTATGTTTTCCATTCATCAAGTGGTCTGGGTTCTCTTTGAATCAGGAAGTATGTGAAGGTCCAACTTTGGGATGTTGGATATGCCCATGTGTGATCTCCAAGTTTCAAGAGGAGAGTGGGTTGTTCATGACAGGGGGAGTTCTGTCTGTGTGCTGCACGAAATCATCAAGCTTGTGGTCTACGTATTCTCAGATAACTAGATATGGCACCTTGTCAGTTATCAGGATGTTGTGATGTATGTCAAGGTTGAGTGAGCAGAAGAATGTCTGACCGGATGTCATGACATTCCCCTGGACAATGCTATAAATTCCTTCTGAGTCTTAAAGTCATTAGGAATTATAAGGGTGTTGTGTCAAATTCTGATAAATCAGAATAAGGCTGATGGCTACAGCTGTGTGGTACAGGGGGAGTAACCATCTGCTGAAGTGTGGGAATTTGACTGTAGCAGTGCCAGATGTCAAGTCTCTACTGGAGGTATGACAGGAACCTTGGGAAATGGTGAATACTGGCAGAATGCAGGAAAAAGCCGCGTGGAATGTTAAGACATCACGTGCAACGTGTCTGACTGCATATATGGAATAGTCTCCATGCACTGGAACTGCTGTTTTTGGAAAAGAAACAGTCAAGAGCTATAAAAGGTATTCAAAGATAGTCTGAGATTTTGTTGGTGATTCTCTGACTGTTTCTCAGCAAAAATTAATGAATCTTGACCAAGCATTAATTCCTACGGTTAATTCCTAAGCACGGGCTGAACTATTTAAAGGATGTAATAGCCCTCTTCTTCTCACAAGAGAAACACTCCATTCCCTCAGAATCATGGGGTATGTTAAGGTTTGGGCAAGTTGCGCCTGGATCTGGTTTTGTGAGGGGTGCCTTTACAAATGTTTAGCTAAAAAGGGGGAGAGAAATACAGTCCTGGGGTTGAGAATGTACCAGAAGCAAGCTAATTGTGGTAGCAAACAGAAGTTGGTGTCAGGCACAAAATCCACCAACTGGGTATACCACTTGTGTCTTGTGATCTGAGTTAAGAAGACAGATGTGCCTTGTGATCTGAGTTACATTGCCTATGTACTCAGCATTACATACTCTTCAGGAAGCTCTCCTGTTGAGGGGAAGGGTTCTGGTACAACTGATTCTTGTACCTCTACTTCCTCATGTACACCAACTTTGGTGTTTGTGGTGGTGGAGTCAATGACAGAGATGAAGAGCATACCCATATTGGGATGTTTTGTCCAGTGCAATGTTTATTTGTTTTAGCTAAAATTTGCCAAAGGGGGAGATTGTTAATACCTTAGGATTGGCATTAATTTTGTAAAACAAATACTGTAATCATCTCTGTTGTTTTAATATGTTGGGTTGAAGAAGTTCAACATCTGGACCAACATGTCATGTACGATGTCATGACATCATGCCTGTGACATCGCACATGTGTAGAAAACTGAATTAATTAATTCAGTTTATATTCTGGGATCAGTAAGGGTATTTGGTGAATATCCTAACTCCCATGTGGAGGTCTTAAAGACTCAATCAGAATATATATAGGCTCAAAATAAGGAGATATATATGGAGAGATTCTATGATTGAAGACCTTGTTTGTAGCAGAAATTTTCTACTGTATTTGTAACAGCAAAGAACAAGTTTGCTGCGATTTTCTGAAGGCCCAAATCCAGTTGGGTGATTAGGTTATAAATAGCACATTGTAACCTAGTTTTTGTAAGCCTCTTAGAATGAATTTTTAGGGGTGTGTGTGAGGTAAACCTCCCAATCTGTGGGAAGGTTACCATGTGTTTCTCAGTGGTCAAAGCTGAGAGTATTTGTAACTCAAAGCCTGTAGGCAAGAGTGATTTTGTTCTTGAATGAAGCTGTGAAGCAAGTTCAAGGTGTGTTAACATTACATTGTATTTGTAGTGATAGGAATGGAAACTGGAGGTTTCTATCTAGGAGTTCCTAGGTATAGATTGCATTGGGTAGGGATTAAGTGAAGAGTTGTAAACGGGGGAGTTTAACTCTGAATTAATACTGCTAATAGTGGATCTTCTTCCTGGCTTGGTAGCCCCCAGATGTAGGTCATGTTGGACTGAACTGGGTTAACAATTTCCTGTGTTTGTTTTCCTTCTGCATGTGTTTTTATTACTGTCATAACTCAGCTGGTATTCCAGCCAGCTTATCAAGATGATAACAGATCTGGTATATAGCCTTCTGGTTGAATGTCAATCAGAATGTTGTAACATTCATCAGTGACGGCTTATACTGAATAATAAGCAGGTTAATTTCAGTTCAGTATTTATTTAAGTCTGTTCTTTTCAAGGATAACAGACCTGGCCGAAGGATCATTGTGAAACAGTCAAACTGGATGTTTTGACATTTGATACTGAAAGCTGATACTGAAGTAGAGACAAGTTGGTCTTTTACAGTACTGCAAACTTAGCACAGTCCGTTTCCAGGAACATAACAGAATCAGCATATGTTCTGGCTGTCGAACTGAATGTTGTGACATTCATTCCCAACAGCATGTGCTAAAGTGTAGGATGATTGGTTTTTCTGTTTCAGTATTTTTCTCAGGCTATTCTTCAAGGATTCAACAGCTGAGCTAAAATCCAGGAAACCAACTACTAACCTACAATTAATGAACCTAACAAATAGCCTAGTTGTTAGCAATCTAATAAGTGGAAATTAGATTAACGTGTTCAACCTTTAATTCAGGAAATACAAGAAAAAGACAAACACACTGGAACAATGTAACAGATGATCAACAGTAAGACATCATGTTGATACCTGTGTAAGAAAACAACAGAAGTGAGTGCTAGGATTGATCTCTGTTGAGTCCTTCTTCCTGATGCACAGAACCAGGTGTTCATCCATTCTAGGGTGACATAGAATGAGATGTCGTGACATCTGTGAACGTGTACATATTAGTACAGTGGTTAATAACTATCTTGCTGTATTAGTTACAATGTTAGATCTGATGTAATGACTTGGAGTAGAACATCTGAATTCTGACTACACCAGAATTTCAGTATTTATATGCATGCATGTTTGGAGGTAAAAGGAATGCAAAACATTTGAAAATTTTGTGAATTTTTGGAGAATTTCGTTGCATAGGTCGACCTATGAAAGTCATGTGCCGACATGTTCGACACATGTACCGACCTATACAGGTCATACGTCGATCTATAAAAGTCATGTGTTGTCTATATGCCGACTTGTAGAGGTGGCACATCTAATAGAGCCTACAGACTTTAATAACGCAATAAATGAGACGACATATGAAGCCGATGTGTCGACACATAGAAAAAAAACTTCTTATATGTGTCGACCTGAAATATGCATGTGTCGACCTATAGGTTGATTTTTCACAAAAACAATATTGTTTTTAATGCATTTTTTTTGCATGAAATATTTTCCAATGCTTCATAATGCTAAGATGCACATCGAGAATCAGAGGATACCATAAAATATATATTAACGCTAAAGCATTTTAATTTTGACATCATACAAAATACATCGAATAGAAAATTGCACTCACAGTTTATTGACTACAAAAGAAGGTCAAATTATTCGACCTTCAACTATTCTAAAGGATCGAGTGGTGCTGCATAATTCTCAATCAGTCCATCATGTTTTAGTTCGGTAGGACGGTTTACATGTGTCAGAAGCTACATGGGAAGATTGGAAAGCATTACAGTTGAAGTTTCCTTCCCATAACCTTGAGGATAAGTTTGTTTTTAAAGTGGGTAATATTTTTAGGGAAGAGATTAATACTAATGAGAATAATAATGCCAACATGACAAAAAATCCAAATGAGAATATGACAAATGATGAAATAATTGGTAATGTATAAAATGTGGGATTGAGATATAGCATGAGAGAGAGGAAATGTAACAGAAAATACATGAATGAGTAAGGATATAAGGGAATCATGAAGGATGGGAATATGTGTGGAATTACTGAAAAGTAGAATTCTCTCCCTTTACCTTCTAGGTCTTTTTTCATTATTCCTTGTAATGTTGTAGTTAATCATTATCTGTTTTTACATCTCTCTTAGTTTTTACATCTCTCTTCTTTTCTTTTCTCTTCTTTCTTATTTCTTTTCTTTGTTACTCTTTTTCTATTCTTCTTTCTTTCTTCTCTCTTCTCTCTCTTTTTTTATTCTTTTCTTTCTTCTTTCTTTCTTCTCCCTTCTCTTTTATTTTAAGTAATAATCATTTAATAACTCAATTATTTCTTCTTTTTTTTTTGTTTGATTTTTTTTACATTAAACATGTGCTTTATATATTCCTCTTTATATATTCTTCTTCTTCCTTTTTTTTATTTGTTTGGTTTTACATTAAACATATATTTTATAGGTTATTCATATAATTAGTCTAAAAAATAGTCAAATAACTCTTTCCTCTTTGATTTTATATTAAACAGTTTTATAAATTATTCATATAATTAATCAATATGATAGATGTATACGGACCCGTTTGTTTTAGCTTTAAAATAGATTTTTTTCTTTGTACTTTTAAAAATAAATTTTATAAAATTATTTTTTAAAATATTAAAAAAAATTATATTCATTTTTTTTAAATTAAAAAACTAATTTTAACATTCTATAACATAAATATATATTAAAAATTAAAATATAGTTGAAACTGCAATTATTATAAAATTAACTTTTATGAAAAATTATTTGAGATAACTTTAAAATTGAATCATTTTTAAAAATTTTAATATCCCAAAAAGATTTGAATAAAATGATAAAATATCTAAAATATTTTAAGAATAGTTATTCAAACTAAATTTTTTAATTTTTTTTTTTTTTAAATTGCTTGACACAATTATGTTAACACCATAAAAATCCTTTTTAAAGAAACCCAAAACAAACTGACCCTAAATAGTATAATTGCACAATAGTGTCGCTTGATATAATTTCTATAAGTTACAACTACCAAAACAGCTAGATAATATTAAATTTTCATATCACCAAAATTTGTGGAAATAAATGTTTAAAATAATTAACGTATCTATTATTTTATTCTGGTGCTTATATTTGAGAACAACTTCTTTTCTTCCAAATGAAATAACTGGTTAGGGACAGCTAGTACTTCATCAATTTCATGTTTTGTGTCATGATCATAAACAGCTTTTTTTTTGTCGAAAGATCAACCAAAATGAAACTGCTTGTAAAAAAAGACTTCACCCCGTTATAGTAGTACTTGCACGATGAAACTTGTACATAGTAAATGACAACCCTCAAAACACAACTAGCAAAATACTTCATGTTGTATAGAATGCTATACTGGTTACATGTAGGTAGAGAATACATGATATTGAACTATAAATGCATGAGTACTTGCAGGTTATGGCTTTCATCAAGATCAAGACAAAGCTTTTCTCTTTTTGATATGATCGAGTTCTCTAAATTGCATCGGGCTACATCAAAGGTCCTACAAAATTTGATTGGTGTCATTCTTTCGAGGAAAGCCTCAAATAACCATGCCATCTCTTCATAAATAGACATTACATGATCTTCCTTTTACTCATGCAGACTTCAGCTTAGCTGATGTTGAAGCGAGATGGGAAAGAATTCTATGTCCCACAAACATCAGAAAAGCTCCCAAAAACCCTAGTGCTTTGAGTGTAGTGAACAAGTCCAGCTGCACAAAAACAAATATGTCAGAGAGAAGCACTTCACATAGAAAAACAGCAATACTTTTCTGCCATGAGACAGAACTTGAACTTTGTTCCACCAAAAACTGAAAAACCAATAAGGGATCATTCACACCAGCTCTACTAGTCAATCATATTATGGTATTGCCTAATCATTACCACTACTTTATATGGACTAACAGTTATCACAACAGAAAAAGCTGACAGAAACAGGTTCAATAGGAACATTGAATAGGCATACCTTCAACCAGAAAAGTACATAAAGCAATAAAACTGCGGCAGCGCCAAGTTGGAATAGGATGGCATATGTGGCAGGTAGTGCTGAAGAAGGAAAGTTCTTGAAGTTCACCCCCAGACGCAATAGCTGTGAATGATGTAAAAGATAATGGCAAAAGTTAACTAACATACAGGAATATAGTCCAAATAAGAAGAAACAAGATAGCTAAACCCTGACTCTGTTCAAGTGATTACGAAAGTACAACAACACATAAGGAAGGTGCCAAGAAAATCGGGCCTCCCCCGTACTATCTTCTTATATATAAGCAAAGTATACCTATATGCTAATGCATATAATGTAAATAATTCACCATTTCTAGATAACTTCCACTCGACTTTCTTTTTCCACTTTTTATTTTTTATTTTTTCCATTACATCCACTGCCTATTATTTTGACCACACCACTGCATACATGTGCCACTTTCTAGGGAGGACTATTACAGGACTTACCCCAACCAAAAAGCCAATGAATGGCAAAAGGGTCACGATCAAAAAAGTAAGAGAAAGTTTCTGGGGTGGTCGCTTTTCAGGAGCCCTAAACAAGTGAGCTATCTCTGCTTTTGGCCCATATCTTGAGTAAGGATCAACAGGTAGTGGGGGAAGATGCGCTGCTTTCTCAGGTGCTTCTGGAAGATCTAATTCTAAATGACCAAGTGGCCGCAAGAAAGAGTTCTCCTGAAATCATACATAGTAATTGTTCAGATTGCCTTTCCTGTTTCGGGGAGAGGGGAAACTAACAAAATTAAGTAGTGCATGATACCATGACAGCATCACCAACAGTCAGCTCAATATCATATCTTCCCGAGAGATAATAAAATTTGTCCACCAAGCCAAGAAAATCCTAAAAGACAAAATTATGAATTTCAGCAAAACAATAACTATACATGAATAGTAGATGAGAATGAAATGATCTATACAGTCTTCGCTAAAACATGCAGGTGACAAAATTATAAGCCCCAAAGCCAGTCCAGCTTAAAAGCAATTAGGGAATGCTGATTTATATTTAATTGTGCATAGCTACAGCTTAATAGATAAATAAACCCCCCGTTACAAGTGGTTAAAGACACATAGTATTAACACCAGAACATACATGCCTTTTCCACTTTAAATTCACTTGATTTCTAATATTCAGAATGGTAGCAGTTATGGACCAAAACAGATTATCCTGACTTCAGCATTTGGTAATAGCTATTTATTATGAATTGTAACAAACTCAATAAGTACTCGACAATAGACATGTTAACCTAGACAATGAAATATACAATAGGAGATACTTAACAAAAATAATCTCAAACTTCTTGCCCGTATTTCCAACCACGAAGATGTGTTCATACTTTGTCTCATGCTTCAACTTAAGCAATGCCTGAAGAAGAACAAATGTTTCATAAAGAAGAGACCAATGAAATGACATTCATTTAAAAGGTCTAATGCAACTACAGCAAACCTGGCGAGGCTTAAAGGCATGGCCATGAGGCGTTGTCAACTGAAAAGAAAAACGCAACTTTTGAAGATGGTTAGCTGAGAGTGAAACAACATCAGTTCCAGCCAAATCTAGCCTGCACATAAACACAAAACAGAGATTTAAGTTGAAGTGAAGAAATAAAAACATAATTAATAGAATTGCTAACAAAAACGCAAAACCAAGATTTAAATGTATATATGTGTTCAGCTCGAACTTCAAACACTGCATAAAAATGACAAACATATGACAATGAGACATACTAATTGATAATTAAGTAGACTGATCCTGAATATAATTGCATAGATGTTTTCAAATCATTAATTGAAACCTACGTTTTCTGGGTTTCATCACTTCCAAGATCACTGCCAAGAACTGCAATTTCTGCGTTGCTAACTTTAACAATGCCAGTGACATATATTGGCACGTGAATTTGGCCTCCAATAGCATAATCATTTTCACTACCAGAATCATGAAGCGCCATCTACAAAATAGGCTTAAAACGTTATATAACTAACAAGCAGATACAAAAAAATACACCTTGGTGTAATGAAAGGAAAAATAATCACTAAATAAACACAATACCTCAAAAACAAACACATAAGTTCCCACGTCCACATTATCTGGGAAGCCCATGACATGAAGTCCACTACTTTGATCATACTGGAGTTCCTGTAGAACACAATAAGGGATGTATGTTCAAACAATTGAAAGTAGAACAGACCAGAGATAATAAAGAATCCCATAAACCAAATTACTCTACGACACCCACTCCTAAAAATAATCATTGACTCGTCACTCACCTTGCCCTCAATAACAGCCGAATCTTTAGCATCGGTATGGAAAGCTCGGACAAGCTTAACTGTAAGAGGCGGTGCAGCTGAACCAAGTACTGTATTCACCGTAACCTGTTTAATTTTGAAATAGAAATCTGTGATATTTTCCGAAGTGAAAAGCTCCACATTGATTAAAAACACTGGAGAATTTTTAATGCAGATAACTGATCCATGCGATGCTAATGTAGTATTGCATGTAAGAGAATCAACACGTGAGAAATGGGGGAAGAGTTTATCAAGCTCCACAACATAATAAAAAACAATGGCACATATAGGAGAGTGTGAGATGAAGAATTTAAACGGAGACTTTGAAAATGAAAGAACCAATAATAACCGGTAGCATCCTGTGAAAGAAAGCCCAACTGGAACTGAGAGCTGTATCAGTAATCTTTAATGTATTTGAGTCAACCAACATATTTATAAAAACATAATCTTATTAGGTGGTTGAGGACCCAAAACAGAAAACCAGTCTGCACCATCAACTAATCATTCACTCCCAAAATAAGGACTTTAGAAACTTTAACTTCATTGCTTACCTTGAGCTGATCTTTTTTAGACAATGAATAAACTGTTGCAGGAAGTGACAGCACTAATGGGACGGGAACCCTACACCAGAACAGGAAATTCAAGGCATATATTTTGTTACTGAATAATATTAAGATATCAAGATATGTGCAAAAAAGAAGAAACAAGAGGGGGAAAAATACACCACTATAAAGCTGCACTAAAGTATAGATTCTTTTCCTGAAAAACACTTGCCTTTTGCTCTCCAGAAGAGCTAATGATTCAATTTGATTGAAGAAGTCCTTGGCACTTCCTGGAAGTCCAATGCCTAAAAAATATTTTGCTAAACCCAATATTTTATCCCCTGGAAGCTGGTAATGCAAAACCAAAGCATGAACAGAAAATTCTAGCAGATAAAAAAAAAAAGAGTAATCTCTTACACTTCACAGTTCACATACATCTATTTTTCCAGAAGTTACAGCAGCAAATGATGTAATCCCTCGAACAACTGAAGAAGATGTGGAAAGAGAACCCTGATGCTCGCGACCACTGCCAAATTTCTCATCAAAATAAAATGTTCCATCATCTGAAAAAAGATAAAAGGTTCATCTGAGACCAGTAGGGTGAAGAATGTTGTATGAAAAAAGGCAAGGCCGTTTATTACAATAATCGATAACAAAAAATTAGAGAAACTTTTGGGAAAAAATCAATCTTTTGGGGAGGAGCATAGAAGTTTTATTAATGCCTAAAAATCTTCCAACAAACAGAGTAAGTCACTTAATTTTAATTTAATGTTAGACAAGATATATAGAATTTGGTTGCATAAAACGACATAAAACAATCTCCCTGCAAGATTGTAACACTAAAGCAACATAAAAGGACTATTCCTATTCCCAGCTCTACAAGATATATAGAATTTGGTTGCCACAAAAAATAGATTGTCAAGACTCATGCATTTTAAGGAGACATGTCCTCTTTTTCTGAAGAAGCTAAATATAAGTGACGGGTCTTCTATCTTCAGGTCTGTTCATAAAAGTGAGATACTAACTTGATCAACAATTATAAAGATTGACATGACTATGATTTGATATGATTGATGATTTGTGGATACAAAAAAACTGAAAAAAGAATAAGTACTAATCCTTGTACTAATACATGACTCCAAATCCAAAGTATATAAATAAACAAATCATGTTAATAACTAAGAAGTATGGAAACTACTATTAAGAAATAATCTAATATACTCCAAGATTAAAAAAATCAGATGAGATAAATCAAGATACTTCAAGATAATATCATGATATTATGAAAAATATTTTAATCTTCCAAAATTATAAATGAGCATTCACAGTTACAAATTTGAACAAGGTAAAATTACCATATTTCTGGATGCTGTCAAAGAGCTTCAATATATCACTTTTCACCGTATTTACCTGACAATAAAGAGCTAATTTAATATATTGATAGAAATACAAGGAAGCCCAAGACAAGGTATTTTTCTATGATGCATCATAAACAACAAAAGCATGTAACTAGATGAATTGCAAGAAAAACGAAGTGCTAATAAATTGAGCATCAGATTTTTCAGCATTAATTTTTTTCATCACTTAGCGCCCACTTCTATTCACTTTTATTTAACAATCCCAATCAGGTGTTTTATTGGTTTAAAAACATTCTAACGAAAAAATCTTGACAAGAATCTTGCGTACCATACTACTATAATGCAAATAACTAAACTCATATGAATTTGCTGACGACATATAGAATTTTCAACTAAACAACCTAAGTTTAAAATACTGAAGCAAAACAACTAACCAATTCCAGAGTCAGAGCATTACCCTAGACTGATCAATTTCAGAAGATGCTAATGAGATGACTCCAGCCAGTGCTTCAAGTGCTAATCCTGCAAAATACATGAGTAGCTTAATTTTTAAATATAGATAAACATCAATAGTTTGAGGGATTCTGTGTTGCCAGTTTCAGCGCAAAAAAAAAAAATATTACATAGAAAGAACTTGAACCTCAACGTATTCCCATATAAATCATTACCAGCAGCATAGGTACTAGATTCTGGATTATCAGAACTGTAGCGCCATCTTCCATCACTTTGACTCAAAGCCTGCCAATAGCGAAGAACATGGCATCACAATGAACATGAGAGTTTGAAGTGCGATTGAAGCAACCAAAAGCTTATGCAAGTTATGAACTAAAACGAATAAAACTGGAAACGTTGTAGTTCTTATACTGAATCTTCTATTGGCACTTCGACGGGACCAAAATGATAGTTATTGCAAAGAAAACAAAGTCCCCACAATACTCAATACCAAAGATAACAAAAACAGACCTTGATTGAATGGAATGTCCCATCAGCATCAGCTAGAAGCACATCAACATCAGGTGCCTGATCCTGTAAACAGAGAAAGGGGAGACCAAAAGGAGAAAAGAGTCGTAATGGAACATAATATGACATTTGAATTTGCAAGTTACAATATAAAATCAAATAAAAACATAGTCCTGAAAAGAGGAGATACTTCATCTAGTAAAAATGTAAAATAACATACTAAAAAACTGACATATTGGGAGAATAATACTAGAAGTGCCAGAACAATTTTGCTTATCAACTAGATAAGCAGGTTGAGAGACGAATTTATTATGACCAAGAGCTGAATGGGCAAGAAAATAACCTTCCACGGTGCACCAGCATCCGCAAAGGATTCCAATTAAAGCCCATTTACCAGCCCACTAGGCTTTACCAAGTCAAGAATCAAATGGAGTAAAATCTAGGGAATTACCTTTATAAGAACCAAACTTCCTATTGTATAGTACATGTCAACCAAAGCACTTGCATCATTGACAGTAGCTTGAAGTCTTGAAGCAATATCCTTTACAAAATAAGGAATTTCTAGCATCAACAATTTAAAAACACAACAAAAAGCATCGACGATCAAGCCTTGACTATGCATTAAAATAATACCATAGCATAAAATTACCTGGAAAACACCCCTATCAACCTTGCATTTTAAAATACCATTGACCTTTAAGGCATAGAACAGATCCTTCAGAGAGGATGACGACCCAAGGTTTTCCACTACCTTCTGACAAGCAGTTACACTCGAATCAGGCTTATTCTCAAGCGCAAGTATCTCAAACACTCTTAGAGCCTCATAGGATTCTTCTAAACTGAAAAGATAACAAAAACAAAAATAAGTTTTCTTACATAATCATCTAACCTATAATTTCAACAAAGTATTGCAAACCTAAAATATTAATTGATAACAAACCTATAATAATCTTCTGTTATCTCAATAATAGCTTATAATAGAATGTTACATTTCAAACAAAAAAAAGGACAAAAATCGAGTTAAAAGTACAGTTGGAGTATGGAGAGAGTTGAATTGACCTTGAAGAGGATCCATCGAAGAGTTGTAAAGCGGCGGAACGGTGAGAATCGGAGATTGGAGTTGGATTCGTGACGGCGTTGCAGATCGAAATAGTGTAAAATAGTATGAGGAATTTGGCTAGGTTTCTGGCCATTTCCGCAGCTATGAATCAGAGAATGCAAATCGCATTTACGATAGGTTAGGGATTTGAGAAATGAGATCGAGAATTATGAGATACGCGAAGAAACGACTTGTTCCACCGATCGGAATGCGAGTGAGACTGTGTGTTTCTGGTGCAACTGAACTAGTATCATCACTGGCTAATAGTCGTCGTTTTGGTCAATGCATCAAATTTTATTACCAACATTTGAAAATTTATTATATTGAAACAAACACACCTAAACACAATTTTTTTTGTTAATTAAAAATAAAATTAAACTTTACTCTCGTTTTCATATCACAATCACATAACCTATGAATCCAATTAAAATAGAAATCAAATTTTAAATAAATTTAATTTTTTTCTCTTTTTATAATATATTTCTA
Source organism: Lathyrus oleraceus (assembly GCF_024323335.1). Classification (NCBI taxonomy): domain Eukaryota; kingdom Viridiplantae; phylum Streptophyta; class Magnoliopsida; order Fabales; family Fabaceae; genus Lathyrus; species Lathyrus oleraceus. The sequence goes on along the minus strand of NC_066581.1, from coordinate 165,719,159 downwards.
AAAATATAAAATTAGATGTGTTTTTACTTAAGTATTTCTTCCAAAACTCTACTCCTTTAATTAGGTTTTAATATTATTACTCAATATTTTCAAAATCGAATCGAACCGATAATCGAATCGAGAAACTTCAAATTGTTAGACCAAATATATTATTGAACTAGTGGGAATGGGATCGAGTAGAACCACTCAAAATTTGTAAAATTGATGAATGGACATTTAAAAATCGACGGATTAAATACATGTTTTTTCTCGAACATTATTTTGATAATTTTGTATAAAAAAATATTAAATTAGATTTTTTTTCAAATCTCATTTTAAATAGTAATTATATTTTATTCAAAATTTATTTAGATTTATATTTTGTATTATATTATTGTGTGTGGTGATTATATTTGTGAAATTATTATATTTTGAAATTTTAAATTTTATAGATGTTGTAATATCTTTTAGAGATTGAGTGATCTATTTCAATTTATTTAATAAATATATAGTTTTGTTCAGGATCAGAGCCCTGGGCAAGGGCAAGACAGCCATTAACCTAGAGCAGAGCCTCTAAATTAAGGGGTCGCATTTTATTTAAAATATATTTAAAATGTAAAATAAACATGAATTTGTCATTGGCTAAGGGGTAGAATTTTGATTTTTATACGTGATGGTAAAGATTGTTGGTTTGTTGGTTAAATCCTCTTGTTATTTTTTAAATTATTGTTGCATAGTTTTTTTATTACTTTCATAAATGTTAAAGATTTCTTATTTAAAAATGAATAGAGAATATAAAAAGTAATATAAAATTAAAGATTCAATTTATTTTTTTAATTACTGATTCTTTTCATTTTATAATTGTTAATTTTTTATTTTTTATTTTTTATTTTTTTATTTTATTTTATTTATTAATTGTTTAATGATTTTTTGAAGACATTAAAATATAATGACTTAGTTGATGAACTCGCTTCAAAAAAAATTTGGAGAAAGATTTTTTTTAATTTATTAAAAATTTTAAGTTGTATGAATGTTTTTTTTATAGTTTAAACAATACTTTAAGTTTTTTTTGTTTCACTTGGTTAATATAGAATTGTATTTTTAATACATTATTTTTAATTATTTAAATTATATTTATTTTTAATTTAGACCTTTTTTTAAAATTAAAACATGGTCTTCGGATTGATTGGATCGGTTTTGGATAGTGAAATGTGTGATTACGTTTAACTTATTTAATTTTATAAATTATTATCATTGTTGATGTGTCGATATCGCGTATGATATTTGTGTTGTGTACGATGTTAAAGACGCGCATACTGTTGAAGTTTTTGTTGGTTTTGTAAACATAGAAGGAGATATTTATGTGAACTGTATAGAAGATTCTTGTGTGTTTTTTCAAAAATGTTTAGCATAAGATCGTTCTTTCTTTGTTAATTCATCATTCATACACATTTTTTCAATTACTTGCTTTTAGAATTTTGTGTAATATTATGAATACTTAGGAATATAATCTAACAATCCCATTTTTTTTCAATTTTATTCGTGTCTTATTGATTGTCACTAATATATATATATATTATTGTCTTGGTAGTTAGTCATATATTATATTCTTTATATCATTTTGAATATTTTTAAATTTTATTCTGTTAGCACTGATACTTTATATGTTATCATTAGTATAAAATATATTATTAATGCAGGTACAATTATGAAGATATTTTCTCTTCCATCTAGTGTGATCATTTTTTTCCTTGATAACTTCGATAAGGTTGTCTTAGATGAAACAAACGATGTTCTAGTGGAGTTTTATGCACCATGATATATATAGATTAACGCGGTCTTCAATAACTTTATGATATGATGATCTTTCTTATTTTTAATGTTTATGAATCTTATTTTCTTGACAAATTCATAATTGTATTTAGATATGGTCATTGCAAAGTTATTGCTTATGTAATAATATTCTCTTTGTCTAAGACTTTTACCATAGCTAGCTTATAATCTTAATTTAGTAATTTTCACTTATGATTAACTATATCAAGGTTGATCCTAGTTGAATTGTAATTTCTTGTGTCGAAGCATGTTGCTCGACAGGAACAAGGAAATGTCGAACCACCTAGTGTGTTAAGTTCTGTTAGTGTGTCGAAGTGTCGAAACATGTTGTTTCACACGGGATTTCGACTTATGCCTATTTTAGTAGTGTTAGCTATTTTGGGTTTTTATAGTTTTGGGTTTTTGTTTGAAGTTCAAGTTAACCTAAATCTATAAATAGAGAGTGTAACTCATATTTTTTGTAATAAAATAAATAAAATATTCATAACATTTGTATTCACGATATTTTGCAGTTGCGAAGTGAATAAGAAGTTTTCCACTGTCTATGGACAGAAAGAAACTCTGTAGAATTTAATTATTCTTCTCCTTCATTACTATTGTGTAGTTAATAACAATCTTGTTCATGAAGATTGATTGAAATTCTCCATAGATTTTTGGAGATTTCCAACAATCCCAATACTATTTATTTAGACTTATGAAAATGTTGTTGTGTTATTCAGGTTGGAGGATGAAGTAGTTATAGCTAATGTCGATGCTGACATATACAAGAATTTGGTAAAGAAGTGAGTGCAATAACATTTTTTTATTTGACGAATAATTTTTTTTAAGTATTGATTATTAGGGGTCCATTTTTATTATTTGCCTTGGGTCTTTAAAGCATTGATCTTGAGTCTTAAAAAACTAATTAACTATACGTTAATAGTACTCCCTCTATCTCATAAAAAAATCATATTTGAACAATTAACGATTCTTAAAAAAAATGATTAGATGTGTTGGTTCTTATGATAAAGTATTCTAAAAAAATAATTATTTCGAAACAGATAAAAAAATGCAAATGATACACTTTTTATGAGATTCGCGGAAGTGTTAATTGATAATAAGTAATGTGAAAATTTTAAAAGACGGTAGAAAGGTAGAAGAAAGGAGGGTATGTAAGTAAGTTTCGAGAAAGGGATGGGCCTATATGAAATAAGCCCACTGAAGGCCCATTAGATAGAACAAAGCCCACAAACCCATCATATCAATCCAAATTCGAAAGATCACGAAACGAAAACCCTAAACCCTTCCTGCGCCTTTTCAACGCCTCCTTTTCTTTCTTCTGTTTTTCAACAAGGTTTTCTGCAGCAACAAGTTTTCAGTGAATCATGTATCTTCAGTTTTACATCAACGATAACGGTGACAAAGTCTACACTACAAAGGTAAACTTTATCTCCATTGAATCTTCAATCAAACACTCTAATTTTCAAAAAAAAATCAATAAAAGTGACACTTTATTTTGGTGTGATTCTCGTTTGCAGAAAGAGTCACCGGTTGGGTTAGCTACTCAATCTGCTCATCCTGGTAATTTCTTAAACTCCGTATAGATTTGTTGCTTTTATTTCTCATGATGCCTTTTAATTCATGTTGTTATACGTGTGAGTAAATAAGTGATTATTAAGTGCTTTTTCTCCTATTGCTTCTTTATTTTTTTACTTCAGTATTGTTCTGTAATACTGTTTCTAGTTTTTTAATTTAGTTTATTTTTTCTTCTACCGTGTTTGTGGATGCACATTCTTACCAGCTTTCTTTATAAACTGATAGTAGTTAGCATTGGCTATGGCATGGTTTGTTTTTATTTCAACTTCCTATCTCTATCAATTGAGATAATGTACTCGAAATTGTAAGGGTCGATTAATTTTGTCATCAAATTTCCGAAATAAAAATTAGTCTCTTTTAGATTGAAGAACGTCAATTAATTTAGTACCTAAATTGATTATATTTTTAAGTAAACTTTTATCAAAATCAATGAAAACCTTATTGAATTATGTTTATATATTGCATATAGTTTAAGTAACATAGGAACCATGGATAGATTTGTGGTGTTCATTGTTCTCCGAAGGGGATAGTAGTGTGTTTATTTCATTTTACTATAATGATTTTAGTAATCAATTTCTGAGCTGGTCAAATTTAAGGTTCAGCAACTTCACAGTATCAGGTGTAAGTAGGCCAGTGGCTTAGAAATCTTTTCTTGACATTGAATTTTGGGTTCAAATTTTCTATCTGTCCTCATACTTCCTATACATATAAGTGATTTTTCTTTTATTTTCCTGAAATTGCAGCCCGGTTTTCACCAGATGACAAATTTTCAAGGCAGAGAATTCTTTTGAAGAAGCGATTTGGTCTGTTGCCAACCCAGCATCCAGCTCGAAAATATTGATAAATATTCAAGCTTTAGCTATTACAATGATTCAGTGCTTACCAGTGTTGTGATCTATAGCTAGTGTGAAGTAGTTGAGTCATTTATGATTCTGTTTTGAACCAATTTAGGCAAAATATGTTGAACTATTGAAGAATGGATGATTTTATATTGATGTTTGCACTCTATGCTATTATAAAAATTTCCTTAAAATTTACTTAATTTCTACTTTTGCTCATAGTAGAAGGGTTGTTTTGCAAGCATTCAAAACTATATCAAAGTTATAAAGATAAAACCAGTTGTAAAAATCCTTATGAGTTATGACAAATACTGTGCAAAATTAGTTCTGAAATGAAAATTTTGTGCAGATTCTTTTGATCAACAAGTTAGCATTGTAAAGTTAGGGAACTAGACAATGAGGCGGGTGTGGTGAAATCCATCCTCTCACAGGAGAGTAAAGTGTGACCTCTCACTATTAACAATGAAAGAGAAACATATGAGGAATTAGATGAAGTGAGTATGAATCAAGGCAATGAATTTTGAATCATTCAGTCAAATTCTTGTGACCTATCACTTTTTGAGTTTGGATCTTGTTATGAACTAGAGACTTATATTTGCAGACACCAAAACTCATATTTCAAGTTAATATCTTACTGACTTCATTGAAATTGTACATCTAGAGCAGTTAACAATCAAACTTTATCATATTAATTGAGGTAATTGATCAAATTATGTCACTGTTCTTTAAATATCTATTATCCAAATCGAAAATTTCAAATACTTCCTGTAATTTTTCTTATGACTTTCTTTTGGTCTATCTAGTTGATTGATTACACTTAATTTAACTCACTCTCCTTCATACAAAATCCACATATCTTCATTCCACATGTTAAAAGTACCTAAACTGTTTCACTGTAGGTGTTTTGCACTTTAATTTTTTTTCTTTCTCTAATCTTAGTATACATGTAACATAACATAATATTCTTAACTCTGATATATTTATTTTATTTTCGTACTAGTTTTTTTACCATTCAACCATCTGTCACGGCCAATATTTTAACCATTTAATTTAAACTCGATAGTTTATATTTTTGCTTCTAAACAAAAAAATAAAATCAACTCTCTTTAATTTGACAATAAATTTTTTAATGAAAGATAAAGAATCAAATCACTTTCTAATTTTCTTCACTCCATTTCAAAGGTCATCCTTCAAATACAATCAAATACCGATCTTAGTGTAACAATGACCTTAATGCACTAAATTTTAAATTTCAAATAAACGTGGGAGCGATACAAATATTCAAAAACTGAACTTTAATACTTGCCAAGTCAGAAATGATTGTGTCTTAGTAATTAGGAGATGCAAATTTCATTAAGAAAACCATAATCTTTCTTTAATTGATTTCTTTCAAACAACATGGAAAATAACCAAAAAAAAAATCTAAAAGACCATTACTACATCTCCACATTTTTGAGAAAGTGGAGACAATTTAAGAAAGATAAAGGATGGTTTGTTTTAATTTTAAAAAAAAGATTTTTTTTTGTGTTTTTAAAAAAATTATTTTATAAAATTGTTTTTCAAAATTTTACAAGTTTTTTTTATATTCATTCTTTTTAAATTGAAAGACTAATTTTAACATATTATAACATAATCATATATTATTAAAAATATGATTGAAATCACAATTTTTTTAAAACTCTATCTTAAAAATGATTTTTATATAAGTTTTTTGAAATAATTTTAAAATTAAATGAATTTTTAAAATTTTGATATTTAAAAAAAAAATAATAATAAAATATTTAAAATAATATTTTAAAAATAACTATCCAAACCAAATTAAAAATTTTAGAAACTTTTTTTACACAATATTATATTACATTATAACAATTATTTTTAAAAAAGAAAAGAAAACAACTTGACCCAAAAATAAATTATGATGTTACGTTAGATAACAAAATAAAAATAAATAAAAATTAAAGTTATAATAATCTGAATATCATAAGTTATGAAAATAAGAGTTACAGAAACAAAATATATAATAACACATAAATATACTTAAATGACCTATAATTCATTTATAACAAAAGAATTGTGACACAAACAGAACATCTAACATTTTGATCTCAATTTCTTAAAAAATATTAGGGTTAGAATTTAAAAGAATGGGTATTCCATTTTAGACAAAATATTGATATTTGGTACGAATTACATGTCGATATACCACGGCTCTTATATTATGTACTGATCCTGTATTTATTTATATTTGTTTTAGGTCAGTATTTTAAGAGTAAATATTGAATATGCAAATTTTATTTTATTTTTTTAATGATATAATTTTAGATTTTTTTTAATGATTTTTTCTAATGCGAATGTAAAGTTTAATCAGTTTAATTAGTTGTAAAATGAGTAAATCTTGAAATAAAAAAACTCTACATAACTTATGAATCTTCCATCTTTAAACTTCAAATATAAACTCTTCTATGGATAAAAATCAAAACAAATAATATTTTAACTTCTCTACTTGGCGCAACTTGTGGTATCCTCTACTAAAACCATTGAATTACGCAAGAGTTATATTTGGATGGCAATGCTTTTCCAACTCTTATTTTCACAACCATTCCAACAAAAACACAATACCAATCTCTATTGTGTTTTCGATGTTCCTCTTATAATCCAATAGGTCTTATTATATCAAATAAAACAAGTCATAGAAACAAATTTCGATACGTCAATTCTTTGCACTTAGCAAACATATACCATAATCTTGTTTGTCATCTTCAATTTCTTTAGCATTTTCAAGTTTTGGCTAGTTAAGAGAGCAGCTAACGTTGGTGGTAATAGCTCAGTTGTGACCTATTAATTTATGGGAATTTTTTAATTTCATTCATATATTACTTAGATATCACGTGAAAATATTAAAATATTTTTAGATTTTTGAGATGCGTCTTAAGAGCATTCAATACAAAAGTAATTTAAATTATTTTGAGTGACGTCCTATTTAGGGGTGAACGTGGGTTGGGTTTGATCAGGTTTGACCTAATCCGTTATCCAACCCGTTTAAAATTTAATGGGTTGAGTCCATCTTTCAACCCGCAATTTCATTGTCAAAACCGACATGTTCATTAATAGGTTGAATTGGGTTCGCGAGTTGTTTTTCAAATAAAAAATATATTTTTTATGATTCTTTTTGTCGGTTTTAAAAAAAATGTAACACAACTCAATACAATCATACTCATTTATAACACTTAAATTTAATGAAACATATCATATAATATTTAATCAAATTCATCAAATCGACATAACACTTTATAATAATATAAAATTCAACAAGACACGTTATTCCCATAAAATACATAAGTTGAAAATGATACAAAAAAAAATAAGAAAGAATATTTAATCTTAAAATTACGTAAATTCATTGGTCTAATAGTATTATTGGTGAAGAACAATTTTAAAAAAAAAAATTATGATTATTAGTGAGATATTAATTTTATATTTATTTAAATAATAAAAATTACTAAAGACAAATCAATGAGTTGAAAAAATATTTATCTAAAATAATTTTATATTTATTTAAAATAATAAGAAAAATTACTAAAGAACAATTATGATTATTAATGAAGACTTGTTGGCAACTTCACTGGGGATTCTACCATTTCCGTAATCTTTGTTGTGGAAACTGATGAATCTGGATACATTCATAAGGAAAATCCTATCTCGAGAGGACACTAAGCTCCGCTCTTCAAGATCTTACCATTCTTGAGATCACTGTTGACATTCCTTTTTTATATTCACAAATCGAGGAAAATATATTTTTGGTAAATTTCAAAAATTATTATAAAAAATAAATGAAATTTCGTAAACTGAAACAAGATAAGATGACAAACAAATGGGAAAAAGGCTCAAATTTTATTAATAGAATGGTAGCCCACAAATGGTGTGACTCCATTGATCATTACAAAGTTGAAAAATGGAAAGTGCATGGAAAAGGCTGCATTGAAATACAATAACCATTATTCTCCCTAACAACTTTGAATTTTGCTATGCTCAAAACTTCGGTCGAGGATGATTGAATGAGATTCTTTGATAGGCACTGTTGCTTTAAATAATCAAGTTTGGTCTGATGAAGTTACTTGCCATAATCCCTAACTTTTGCCTAGATTTCTCTCTCGGGTATTCAATCTATCAAGATGATTATTTTCTGTTTATGTCTCTAATTTTTGTCTAGATCGCCCTTTCGGATTTTCAATTCACCGAGACGTTCATTTTTACATAAGCCTTCCTTTCGGGTTTCCAACTTAACAAGTTGTTCTTTTATTTTATTTTTCTATACGAAGTATTTCTTGACTGCATCGAGATTCACATGACGAGGGAGCTCTTCATCATCCATAGTCATTACACCGCCAAAGAAGGCTCTCTTAAAAACATATGAACCTTCATAATTAGGAGTCCACTGGCCTCTAGAACCAGTGTTGAAAGACAAGATCTTCTTGAGAATGAGGCCGCCTTCTCTGAATACGCGGGGTCGAACCTTCTTGTCAAATGTTTTCTTCATTCTCTTTTGATCTAACAAGCCTTGATACAAAGTTATCATCATATTCTCTTCAATCAAATTCAATTGATCATATCTTCTTTGACACCATTCAGCCTCAGACAATTTGGTTTTCATTAAGACTCGCATTTATGGGATATCAACCTCTACGGGGAGAACTGCTTCCATGCCATACACGAGAGAGAAAGGGGCTGCCCCTGTTGAAATGCAGACGGATGTACGATACCCATACAAAGCAAAAGGGAGCATCTCATGCCAATCATTATATGTCACAAATATCTTCTGGATAATCTTCTTAATATTCTTATTTGTAGCTTCAACAACCTCATTCATCTTAGGTCTGTAAGGAGAAGAGTTATGATGTTCAATCTTAAAGTCGTCACAAAGCTCTTTCATCATCTTATTATTCAAGTTCGACTCATTATCAGCGATGATCTTACTTGGAACACCATATCGGTAAATCATTTGATTCTTGGTAAATCTAACCACAACCTGCTTTATCACATTAGCATAAGATGTTGCTTCAACTCATTTGGTGAAGTAATCAATAGCTACCATAATGAAACTATGTATGTTCGAAGCTTTGGGTTCAATCATGTTAATTCCATACATAGAGAAAGGCCATGGGGATTAAATAATATTGAGAAGAGTCGGAGACACATAAATCTTATTAGCATAAATTTGACATTTATGACACTTCTTCACATATTTACAGCAATCGGATTCCATTGTCAGCCAATAGTAATCAACCCTTAACATCTTTTTAGCCATTGCATGTCCATTGGCATGAGTACCAAAGGATCCTTCATGAGCTTCTTGCATTAACATGTCTACTTCGTGTCTATCCCCATATCTAGTCAAGACCATGTCAAAGTTTCTCTTGAACAACACATCTTCATTCAGAAAGAAATTGCCAGCCAGTCTCCTTAAAGTCTTCTTGTCTTTCTTGGATGCCCCAAATGGGTACTCTTTACTTTAGAGGAAATACTTGATATCATGATACCAAGGTTTATCATTTGTGACTTCTTCTACTGAAAACACATGAGCAGGCCTATCAAGGCGTATAATTATGATTTGAAGCACGTCATTTCAACTATTTACTTTATACATAGAAGATAAAGTAGCCAAATCATCCGCCATATGGTTCTCTTCACGAGGTATATGATGAAACTTAACTTTGTTGAAGAAAGTCAATAACCTCCTTGCATAATATTTGTAAGGAATCAAGCCAAGATGACGAGTCTCTCATTCTCCTTTAATTTGATTAACCACCAAGGCTAAATCTCCATATACATCAAGAATCTTGATTCTCAAATCAATGGCCTATTCAAGGCCCATGATACAAGCTTCTTATTCTACCATGTTGTTCGTATAATCAAACATCAATCTTGCAGTGAAAGGGATATGAGAAACCACGAGGAGTAATGATGATTGCCCCAATTTCATTACCATAAGCATTAATAACTCCATCAAACACTAAACCCCACCGGGATCCAGGCTATGGTCCTTCTTCAAGCAACGGTTCATCGTAATCTTTAGCTTTTAAATACATGACATCTTCATCATGGAAGTCAAACTTGGTGGATTGATAATCATCAATTGGCTGGTGAGCGAAATGATCTACAAAAATAATTCCTTTAATTACTTTCTGATTATGGTACTCAATATCATATTCAGACAATAGCATTTGTCAACGAGCAATCCTCATAGTCAAAGCAGGCTTTTCAAAAATATACTTGATTGAATCCATTTTGGATATCAACCAAGTTGTATGATTAATCATATACTCGCGTAGACGTTTGGCAGCCCAGGCTAAATCATAACAAGTCTTCTCAAGCATGTAATACCGAGATTCATTGTCTGTAAACTTCTTACTCAGATAGTAGATGGCATGCTCCTTTCTACTAGTTTCATCTTGTTGTCCAAGTACACAATCCATGAACTCTTCTAACATAGTTAAGTACATGATCAATGATCTTCCTTCCACATGAGGAGACAAGATATGAGGTTCAAGCAGATACTCCTTGATGTTGTCAAAAGCTTTTTGGAATTCTTCTATCCAAACAAAACCTTGATCTTTACGGAGAAGCTTGAAGATTGGCCCACATGTGGCAGTCATGTGAGATATAAACATGGAGATGTAATTCAGACGCCTGAGGAATCCTCTAACTTGTTTCTCTATCTTTGGTGTAGGCATCTCTTAAATAGCTCGGACTTTATCAAGATCTACCTCAATACCTTTATGGCTGACAACGAAGCCCAGCAACTTTCCTGAACGGACACCAAAAGGACACTTATTAGGATTTAAGCGGAGTTTAAACTTTCTCAAACGCTGAAATAGCTCCAACAAATATTCAACATGGTCTTCTTCAGTCTTCGACTTAGCAATCATATCATCGACATAGACCTTTATCTCTTTGTGCATCATGTCATGGAAAAGAGTAGTCACAGCTCTCTGGCACGTCGCACCAGCATTCTCTAAACCGAAAGACATCACTCTATAGCAGAATGTTCCCTATGGTGTAATGAATGTTTTCTTTTCCATATCTTTGGGTGCCATCTTGATCTGATTATAACTGGATAAACAATCCATAAAGGAGAATACATTGAACTTAGTTGTGTTATATACCAACATGTCAATGTGTGGTAGAGGAAAATCATCATTTGGGGTAGCTTTGTTCAAATCTCTATAATCAACACACATCTGAACTTTGCCATCCTTCTTTAGAACAGGCACAATGTTGGCCACCCATTGAGGATACTCAGAAGTAACAAGGAAACCAATATTAATATGCTTCTAAACCTTCTATTTGATCTTAACAGCTATATCAGGATGAGTTCTTCTCAACTTCTGTTTAACTGGCAGACACTCTGGCTTCAATGGTAATATATGCTCTATAATATTTGTATCAAGACCTGGCATATCTTGATAAGACCAAGCAAATACATCCACATATTCTCTAAGAAGCTTTGCCATCCTCTTCTTAACATTTGGATAAAATAGTGCCCAAATCTTGACTTCTTTCTTGTTCTCTTCAGAACCTAAATTAATCACTTCCAATGGCTATTTCTGAGGTTGAATGGTTTTTTCCTCATGCTCAAGCAAATGGAAAATCTCATCAGGATTCTCTTCAACGCTCTCTTCTTCTATTTCAAATACAGGGAATTAAAAGTTGGGAGAGTGCATAAAGTCATTATTTTCAATGGGTTTACTAATCAATCCATACAATGATTTATGCTTGATTTTAGAATATGAACAAATAAACGCACAAGTACGATGCATATATAAAAAGTGATTATTATCTTGGTTTTTTATGTTACCACTTTTCAGAAAAATAAAAAAGATAAAACATAATATGGTTAAACAAAATAACATTTTATTAATGATGATAAAATTTGAAATAAAGCCCACATAGATTCACTTTCACCTTGAGCATAGTGAAAGGATTTTTGAATACAACAAAAACATATTACTTTGACAAGTCAACAATAAAGGGAACGTCAACAGCATTCCAACTATGGCACATCAATTCGTGCGTCACAAAGTTTGGCGCTTCTTGTTCAAGATCATCTTCTAGGATTGCAATAATAGATTGATCTTTGGATTGGATGAAGCCAACATTGTGAAAAACTTCTGAAATACACTTTAAATCTCTATGGGTTGAAGTAGGCGAGAAGCCTAAACCAACTCTATTTTTGTTCTCAACAAGTTTAATAACTTGACCCAATCCAACAGATTGACTATTCTCCACAACTTTTTGGGCATCTTTCAAAGAAGTCATGGATGCCACATTCTTCTTAGCATCATTATCAACAATAGAAAGAGCTTGGAACAGTGTTCCCACAACTTCATCAGCATCAATATACGAAAATGCAGAGAGATAACTCACCAACATGGCTTGCTCGCCACCCACAATTACTAACTTTATATTCTTCACAAATTTCAAATTCTTATGAAGAGTTGGCGTCACTGCCCCAGCTTCGTTAATCCATGGACGACCCAGGAGACAAATATGGGCGGGATGGATATCCATCACTTGAAACATAATCTGAAATAAGCACTGACCTATCTTCCTTGAGAGATCAATTTCTCCAATCACAGTTTTCTTCGAGCCGTCAAAGGCTTTCACAACAACCCCATTAAACCTCATTGTAGCACCTTGATAAGAAAGCTTTGATAAAGTAGATTTTGGCATAACATTTAGAGACGAGCCAGTGTCAACCAAAACATTGGACAAAACATCTTCTTGACAATTCATTTAAATTTGAAAAGCTAAATTATGATTCCTCCCATGTTCAGGCAATTCTTCATCACTAAAGCTCAGGTTATTACACGCAGTAATGCTGGCCATAATGCCATCAAAGTAACCAATTGTTAAATCATGATCCATATAGTTTTGCTCCAAGACTGTCTACAAAGCCTCTTTGTGAGCTTAGGAGTTCATCAACAAAGATAAGACAAATATTTTCGACAGGGTATGCAATAATCGATCAACCATATTAAATTCACTTATCTTAATCAACTTCAGCATTTTATCATGATCATATTTCTAGTTTATACCGCTGGATTGGCCATACTGCATAACAAGAGTTTCTAACTGAGCTTGCTTACTCATCGAACTATCTTCAGTTCTTTTAGGAGCCACAGAAGAAAACACTCGACCACTTTGGGTTGCACCGCTTACATCAACAATATTCACAACAAAAGGAAGGGAAGGAATACGGACTTCCTTTCCATCTTCCAACATTGTAGCATTGTATTTATAAGGAATAACTCTGTCAGATTTATAAGGTGTAGGACATGCCAAACGAATAACCAAAGGATAAATGACAGACATTTGACTATTGTAGGCAATCACAACTAGTTATGGGATATTGAGATGAGGAGCTATGACATCCACACCATGGTCATCTTTATCCCTATATATGGTAATCTAAATAAGATTTTCATCTAGCATCTCTTATAGACCTCTCTTTACCACAACACTCCCTCGAGGGTTTCTTGAACAGATACAGCAAGAAACATGGTTGTGCTCATGATAAATCAGTTCGCACAAAGTTGCATGCATCTCGACCAAGGATCTTCTAATCAGATTGACATCAAAGACACGGTATTTTCCAGGACATCCCTCGACCATATTCATAATTCTACCACCATGTTTAGGCAACGAATTGGCTTGCACATTAGGACTAGAGTCTTCAAATGATAAAATACCGCTTTGCACTAGTCTTCTTACCTCAACTTTCAAAGCAAAATCGTTTTCAATGTCATGATCGGGTGCACCTTGATGGAATGCGTAATGATGATCAGATTTATACCACCATGAAAATATCTAAGGTTGTAAGGTTGTATTTCATTCCCTTAAAGGATGATATTTGTGGAATGAGAATTCCAATAGATGACTTTTCAATTTTTATTAAGATTGATCCTCTAGAGGTTTTACAGTACTATCTAAAAAGTTGTCAGAAGGATGGAATTGATCCAATGGTTGATCCTTTCAATCTACCAAAAACATACCCAGATGTTCATGGGGAAAATACGAAGGAAAAAAGAGGCGAATGATCTTCAGGACCTCAGAAGAAGAAGAAGAAGAAGAAGAAGAAAAAGAAGAAGAAGAAAGTTGTTGTCCTTCTGGATGAAAATGAGGTGCCTCTTAGTGAGCGCCAAAAAGTTATGCTTCTGAAGGATACATATGGAGTTGTCCAACAATGTTCAAAAGCTTCTGACACTACTTCTAGTAAGCTTCATGAAGCTAACACTCCTTTTGATTCTGATTCTATTTTTTTCGAAAAGGATCTTACCAATCGAGCCTCCTCCCACTTCTCAACCCATCTCTATATTTTTCCAACAAATATCTGAACCAAATTTACTTCCACCTCCCCCCAAAACACCCATTATAGAACTTGTTACAAAAACTCCGTAAGTTTCTAAAACTCTGTCACAACAACAACATCAACATATACCACCAACATCATATCCTTCATAGTTACAAACTTCACCCACTCCACCATCATCTGTTTCTGCTCCCCACACAGAAAATACAAATATAACAACCCCAAAACATCTCTTTCAAGAGATTCTGGAGACCATATGTTGAGGGTACTCCTGAGGTCATGTTCAACTTTAAACCTGAACCAGTAATATTTGGTCTAGAAACACCTTCAATCACTTTACCCTCACTTCTAACACTATTTAGTCCTGATCTTGATGAAACCAAAATAGACCTAACGACCGGTTTCTCTAAACCACCCAAACCTGCTCCCAACATTGGTAAGATTATGAGGAAGTTTGAATCATAATCAAGGAGCCATTTGCATGAAGCAATGATAACCATTCGTTCTTCAGCAAATCTGGATGAAAGTGATTCTGCTTGGGAAGCCTACATAAGGTGGATTAATTCCAAGATCTAAAAGCTGAAGAGCTTCGGGTATAAAGTATCTAAAAAAAACTTCCGTTATGGGTTTGTTCCCTTAATGGAAATATGGAATCTATGAAAATCCCAATTATGTCTTCCTAATTCAGAGGTTAGGGAAGTTATTCGAGAAGTGAATTAGGAAGTTGTTCAGGATGTTAGGGATAATTCTGGACATCATGAATGTGTCGTGGAAGAAGTTGTTGCTCAGATAGTTGTTTCTGAGATTCAACAAGTTAAAGCTTATGTTTCTCAAAAATCTACTAGAACTTCGTCTGGAGATATTCCTGATGTGCTTCGGAAGATCATTGAGGAAATCAAAGCTGATAATGCATTGGTCAAAGAGCATCTGGACAAATAGGATATGATGTTTCAGTTGATACTATCCAGACTTCCTCCACATCCTCCTCAGCACCCTTAAAACCTTATTTTCTTAAACTTGTTTGGTTGTGTTTAATGCTTATGTTTGTATCTTTTCTTCCTTTGGGCATGATCAATGAAAATATGTTTATTTATCTTTATTTGTCTATGTATTTTTGATTGATGACAAAGGGGGAGAAACATATCTAAGGGGAAGATGCATAATCATTTTTGTTGTACCTAAATTCCTAACTAAAGACCCAAACATTGTTTAGTGTTTTATGCTAACAACTACTTCGAAGAATAGTTTGTTAACTATTTTGCAGGGTTAAGTTTTTAATATATAATGGTTAAGCATCAAAAGCT
Organism: Lathyrus oleraceus; assembly: GCF_024323335.1. Classification (NCBI taxonomy): domain Eukaryota; kingdom Viridiplantae; phylum Streptophyta; class Magnoliopsida; order Fabales; family Fabaceae; genus Lathyrus; species Lathyrus oleraceus. The sequence continues at coordinate 165,703,260 of NC_066581.1, read as the reverse complement.
TTCATGAAGTTTCAAAGATCATAATATAAGTTACCAGTTTCTGACGAAATGGTCTTCTATCTGAGTCCATGAAACTTTCATGCTGATGAGTTAATAATAATCATGTTCTAAACTTAGAAAATTGGGTACTTGGTATCAAGTTCTGAAGAATTAGAAAATTTTGACATTGACATCTAACTATGAGGAAAAGTTTCCTCCATAGTAACCAGACTTGAAAATCAAGTTTCTTTGAGAAGAATTCTCAATCAGGTTCTGAAAGTTCTTTTCAAAGAGCTCTTCAAAGGTAATCCAACTCCGAAAGAGAATTTTAAAGAGAACCAGAATTCAAGTTCTGACTGAAGACAACAAACTCTAAAGCGTTCTCAAAATAATTCAACAAAGCTTATGAAGTGAAGCTCATCAGAATGTTGATGTTAACAAACCAGTGCTATGGACAATATCAAACAACTTTTGAAGATAAACCAGATTATGATTGAAAATTACTCTGGTACTTCAAAAAGGTTAATTAGGAAAATGTTCTTTCATTCTGATTTTATCTTTTTAAGGATTATACATCTTTGGGGGAGTTTTGTGCTTCTGTAAGATGTATTATTCTGAGATTACCCTATATAAAACTGCTCATCAAAATACATGTTTTATTATCAACAAAAAGGGGGAGATTGTTAGAACAAGATTTGGTTTTGCATCTATACCTTGAGTTTTGACGATAACAATGTTGTATTTGTGTGAGAACAATTTTGGTATACTTATGGTTTGTTATTGTGTAGCTTTAATAATCCATTCTGATTCAGAGTATATGATGTGCAACTTCATCAGTTTCTGAACAATGAGTTCCAAATCCGCTTATGCGCCAGTTATTAGAAGTTCTGAAAGATATTCAATGTTGTTGCTGCAATAATCTTTCTGCTTCTGTGTTGATTCACTCCTGAGAAGCTTATGAGGAAACTTTATGTTGCTGCAACATTCTCTCAATTCGTACTTCTGGACGTGACTCTGATCACTAAAGCTTCTGAATAATGGCAAGCTTCTGAAGTTATGTTACATGGCTAAATATTTTGAAGATCTCAAGCCAGACGATTGAGGTTATCAAGGTTCTGACTGTAGATTTTGAAGACTCTGAAGATTTTGAAGATTCTGAAGATCTCAAGCCAGACTACTGACGCTGTCAAGGTTTTGACCAAAGATTTTGAAGTCTTTGAATCCAGCTCCATGTTTCTTCATTTCATGCTTCATCAACTCTCATCAGAAGTCAATGAACTTGAAGACAAGATTAAGTGAAAACTTGATCAAATAGTACATAGTACAAATCTAATATCCTTTCGACTACCTGACTTCGTGGGTAAAGGATAGTACTATACATTACACCTGTCACTAATTTTTATGGGTGAATGATAGTACACAGTATCACTCCTTCACCATCCAACAGTGGACATCCGCTCTATGAGCTTTCCCCATTTTCCCTCTAACGGTCTTCTTCTTATGCTATATAAGTGAGACTTGAAGAAGAGCCTTTGGTGATACAATATTTTGACAAGTCAGCTTCTTTGCGAAAAGCCATCATTCTTTTGTACACAATTTTTATTTAAGTGTTTATTTGTCATTTGTGTAAAATCTGCCTGTATAAAAGCAATTTGTAACACACAAAATATTATTCAAACTGTTTATTCGATTCCTTAAGGAGGTTATCCTTGACAAGACAAATAAGGTTATTCTTTGTGAGTCCTTAAGGAAACTAGGGTATAGTTGGATCCTTGAGAAGACAAAGAAGATTATTCTTCGTGATTATTGTAATTTGTTGATTATAGTGGATTAAGTCCTTGTGTATAAGGAAAAAACACCTTGACGGGTGGATTGGAGTAACTTTGAGTTTCAAGCGAACAAGGATAAAAATACTTGTGTTTTTATTTGATTTTCATTAACTTGTTAGTGGTGTTCTTGAGTTGGTAAAAAGTTTTTGTTTTTTGTAAAACTCCCCCCTGTGTTTTTCGCACCTTTAGCTACAACTCATTTGTAATAAATGATTATCCAATATGAGAATCCACTTTGAGTGGAGTATGAACAACTGATAATTTGTTTCATAAATTTGCAAATGAATTTGTGTTTGAACTTCGAGGATCAAAAATGATATACTAATTGTCATACGGTGAACTGACTTTATTGGATTTGTAATCGCAATGTCGCGGTTAGCAAGAGTCGCCACCGACTTTTCTTTTATCCCTTAAGGAAAGGTGGAAAAGAACAGGAAAGACCTTAATTTTAAATTCTTAGGTTCGGGAGGTACTTTATACAAAGGGAAGGTATTAGCACCCTTTGTATCCATGGTTATCCATGGGCTCTTAATTGCTCAATCATTTATGTTTTCTTTGTTTGAAAAAGGTGGTTGAGAAATGTATGAAAAATGTTTTGAAAAGGAGAATTTAACTTTGTAATGATTCTTGCATGAATGTATACAAAGTGGTTATCTCATTTAGTTTTTTGAAAGTAGTTTAGAAAAATATAACTTGGCAATGATCCTAGTACGGATGTATGCTAAGTGGTGATTTTTCAAAAGAAGACGTTTGAAAGGTGTGAGGTGCGAAAAGTATATTTTTAGGTTATGAATGAGCAATTAAGGTTATACCTGTCCGAGGTCTTTCCGGGCATTTCCCATCCTTATGAGGGTAAAACTGTCCTTACTATTGAGAAGTAAGTAGTCTTATCCTGGGGATGTATAAGGGTCATCGTAGGGTCATCGATAGGTCATTGAAGGCAACAGTTGTGAGGATACCTTAGCATTCGAAGGGACTATCATCATTTAACCGTAGGCTACACCGAAGGGTCATCGAGGGACAAAATGGTATTTTCGAAGGCAACATCCGAGGGACTATGATGATTTTACCGAAGGGTCTTTGCTAAGGATATCCCCATATTCGCGGGACATGACCGTAATATCGTAATCGTGGGGTAACAAAGAGAGGTCCGATGTCATTTATTTAAAGTCCATGTCTTAAGTCCATTAGGTAATTATGGTGATACCGCATTAAATCGATACATTAAAATCAACATTACATTAAAAATTAATATAGTAAAATTAATTAGGCAATCAATATGAATCTTCACATTAAAGTGAAATAATTTAGAATCCCTCTCCATGAAGGCTTCCCATGCGTAAAGCGGAGTACCTAACCGGCTACTTCTTCAGAAGTATGCTAGCCTTTACACCATGAACACACGGATTAAAGCATAAAAATACAATTGGAAATTGCATCATAAGATAAATATAGCAGCCAAGAATTTAGGCCAAATAATGCAGAATCATCATTAGGTAAACATGAAATAGGCAGCAAAAAGCAAAGCAGCCCCTGGCCCGGTCGCCTCTGCTTCGCCTAGCGAAGGCTCAGCGAAGGCTCGCTGCGGGCTCGCCTAGCGATGAGCTAGCGAGCGGCCACGGGTTTGAAATTTGAGAACATTATGACCTCAACCTGCAGCATGGCTTATGGCATCCAACATACAATTATATGGTTCAGTTTCACAATAGGCAAACACATTTAAATTCTCATGCAAGACTTCAAAATGTTTATGAATTCAATTATAATCAACAAATTAAGAACATGAAGTGGTACCATATGCCAATTGAAAATACAAAACGATATCACATGCAAATTAAGATACTAAAGTGATACCACATGCAAAATAAGGACACCAAATGATAATCATATGCCAATTAAGAAGCTAAAGCGATAATAGTGAGGCTAACCTGTTTGCAAATCAAGTTGTAACCTTGAATTGGCGAGCCGGATTGAGTTGGACGGCGGTAGCTTCGGAGCGAGTAAGCGGCCTTCAGGGTTTCCGCCTTCTGAATTCTTTGGATCAGCAGGGTTTCTGTGTTTCTCCCTCTGGATGCGTGTCTCCGTCCGTCTTCGTCCGCCTCTGTGTGTTCTTTTTCGTGGCAGAGAAGTAGGTATTTATAGTAGAGGTAGTGGTGACCTAATGGGCTTAAAATGAGGTCCAAAAATCTCAAACTTCGCAAGCTTCGCTAGGCGAAGGAATTGCTCGCCTAGCGAGCAAACTAGGTCTGGGCTTTTTCCTGGATCCAATGCTTCGCTGGGCGAGGGACATGATGAAATGTTCGCTAGGCGAAGGAACTACTCGCCTAGCGAGCCAGATGTTTTGGGCCGCCTGTGGATTGGGCCTTATGTGAGTGGGCTTTTGTCCATTTGATACCGGTGCCTTGCAGAACAAGTCAGAGGGTCTTGGAAAATGTTTGGTAATGCCAACGGGCAAATTTTGGGGTATGACAGCTGCCCCTGTTCAATATTCTCGAACCGAGAGAGTAGAATGGCATGTGCCGTTCGTGGTCTGGAGATGAAAGATTATTGAACACTTAGAATGCCCCAAAAATTTGCACTTGTTCATTTGTCTTGACGGGGATGGGCTTAAAGATGCCATCCAAGAAACTTGCTGAGGAGATTTCCAGATTGTATCGTACGTTAGACGATATCTAGAGACATGGGTGTCACACCGGGTCATACAGCAGACCGCATAGTGAACCATCCATTATGCTGTTGACTTCGTTGGGGTGTCAGAATATGCTATACTGCTGGGGATAAGGGATCAGAATGGACCATACGTTAGACCGTGTCTGAATACCAGAGTGAGCTGTTCATTAGGCAGATGACTTTGCTGGGGATGAAAGATCAGAATGGATCGTACGCTAGATCGTATCTGAGTTGCAGAATGAGCCGTACGTTAGGCTGAAGCTGTTGAAAAGGGAATAGTCGTATACTGGACTACCATTCAGGAATGTACCTGTCCGAAGGTAGCACCTGAGGAAGGGAATAGCCGAATACTAGACTATTATTCAGGAATGTACCTGTCCGAAGGTAGCACCTGAGAAAGGGAATAGCCGTATACTCGACTATCATTCAGGAATGTACCTGTCCGAAGGTAGCACCTGAGAAAGGGAGTAGCCGTACACTAGACTATCATTCAGGAATGTACCTGTCCGAAGGTAGCACCTGAGAAAGGGAATAGTCGTATACTAGACTATCATTCAGGAATGTACCTGTCCGAAGGTAGCACCTGAGAAAGGGAATAGTCGTATACTAGACTATCATTCAGGAATGTACCTGTCCGAAGGTAGCACCTGAGAAAGGGAATAGTCGTATACTAGACTATCATTCAGGAATGTACCTGTCCGAAGGTAGCACCTGAGAAAGGGAATAGTCGTATACTAGACTATCATTCAGGAATGTACCTGTCCGAAGGTAGCACCTGAGAAAGGGAATAGTCGTATACTAGACTATCATTCAGGAATGTACCTGTCCGAAGGTAGCTCCTGAGAAAGGGAATAGTCGTATGCTAGACTATCATTCAGGAATGTACCTGTCCGAAGGTAGCACCTGAGAAGATGGAGGTTTAACTTGGTCGTACATCAAACCATACTTGAGTTGTTGAAGATCAGACTGGATCGTACGTTAGATCGTATCTGAGTTGAAAGAGTCATATGTTGAGCTGAACCAGAATGAACCGTATGTTAGGCTGTATCTGTATACGTTGTACTTGCAATAAATGTCTGGGATGGGCTTAAAGATGCCATCGCTAGGAGGATATCGAAGTGTTGTCAGAATGGATGTTCTGGAATATGTATCTGAATCTTGTCTGTGATTGATAAAGGCGTCTGCCTGAATTAATCTGCGAAGAAAGGTTAGCGCTATGCTATGTCATGATGCATGAGATGTTTTATGCTTTCGAAAATAAATGCGAATGTGGTATGCATGCGTATGCTGTGAAATGATGTAATGAATGAGTTATGCGTATGAGAAGTTCTGCTTGGGGACTCTAATGGGGAAAATAAATCCCCATCTACTTGATTGGAGATATTCGTGTTGAGGACCCTCTCTCGGCTGAGGGTTCTGATTTCTGTCTGATGGTAGAGATATTCAACAGAGCCTGGCTAGGGATGGATGAGATGATCAATCTGTCTGATGATGCCGACCTCTGTTGGGGAATAGCTGGTTGTGCCGGGGAATACTGCCAACTTCTTCCGGGGAAAAACAGGCTTGCTGGGGGAAGAGAATTGATAGTGGATTCATTGGAAGCATGATTAGACCTTATCCTCGATCCCGAAGTCTTGTAGTAATTGCTATTGCTATTCTATGCATGTATTTTGGTAAACATTGGTCATATTCAAATGCATATATTAATTCAAATTAAATCAATGGGTGTTTACGCAAACAAAACAGAAAAAGTAAAACAAAAGTATCTTTTTTTGAAAGAAGGTTGGGCCAATTTTGAAAGGAGGCCTCTAAACAGGCAAATTGTGTACAAGGAGACAGAAATCCTAGTAAGAGGAAATTGTCAAAAGCAAAGAGACAGCTATGCAGAAAAAGTCCTATTGATTTTAAGTCTACTACCGCCATTATGTCTTCAAGCATCTCATCCCCTGCTGTCGGATAGAAGTGATTGGCTTGGTCAGTCCCTTGAACTTGGATGAAAGTTGACCGAGAACGGGACATAGTCATGCGCTTTAATCCCTAATTTTTGCCTGGACCGCCTTTTCAGGTTTTCAGTCCACCAGGATACCCTTTTTTGCCCAAGCCACCTTTTCAGGTTTTCGACTTGCCGGGTGTACATTTTTATATGTTTATCCCTAATTTTGCCCGAACCCTTTTGGTTCGCCGGGATGCCCTTACTTTTGCCTAGGTACGTCGACCTAGCGGGTCTCTTTTATGCGTAGTATTTTTTAACTATGTCCGCGTTCACGGGATGCGGGAAGTCTTCGCCATCCATTGTAGCAAGTATCATGGCTCCACCAGAGAATACCTTCTTAACTACAAATGGCCCTTCGTATGTGGGAGTCCATTTGCCTCTGGGATCACCTTGGGGTAGAATGATACGCTTGATCACCAAGTCACCAATTTGATACACCTGTCTCTTGACTCTTTTGTTAAATGCCTGGGTCATGCGCTTCTGATATATCTGCCCATGACAAACAGCCGCGAGTCTCTTCTCATCAATCAAATTTATCTGATCGAGTCGTGTCTGAATCCATTCATCTTCATCTAAGCCCGCCTCTTTCATGATTCTTAGAGAGGGAATCTGAACTTCCACTGGTAACACGGCTTCCGTTCCATAGACTAAAGAGAAAGGAATTGCCCCTGTCGAAGTGCGTACTGAAGTGCGATACCCATGGAGAGCAAACGGTAACATCTCATGCCAGTCTTTGTACGTTACTGTCATCTTTTGTATGATCTTCTTGATGTTCTTATTAGCAGCTTCTACAGCGCCGTTCATCTTTGGTCGGTACGGAGAAGAGTTGTGATGCTTAATTTTGAACTGCGTGCAGAGTTCAGTAATCATCTTGTTGTTCAAATTAGTACCATTGTCAGTGATAATTCTTTCAGGGATGCCATATCGACAAATAAGACTATTCTTGATGAACCGTGCCACCACATTCTTGGTGACAGAAGCGAATGAGGCCGCCTCTACCCACTTTGTGAAGTAATCAATAGCGACGAGAATGAAGCGATGTCCATTGGAAGCCGTAGGTTTAATCTCTCCGATCATATCGATGCCCCACATTGCAAAGGGCCAAGGAGCTGTCAACACGTTCAATGGAGCAGGAGGCACATGTACTTTGTCCGCATAGATCTGACACTTGTGACAGGTTCTGGAGTGATGGTGGCAATCCGCTTCCATGGTAGACCAGTAATACCCTGATCTCAGAATCTTCTTGGCCATTGTATGTCCATTAGAATGAGTCCCAAAAATACCGTCATGCATGTCTTCCATAATCCTTTCCGCTTCCTTTTTATCCACACAGCGAAGCAGAGTCGAATCATGATTACGTTTGTATAATACTCCGTTACTCAGAAAGAATTTAGCGGAGAACTTCCTCAGGAATTTTCTGTCCTTGATGGATGCCCCTTCAGGGTATTCCTGAGCTTCTAAATATCTTCTTACGTCGTGGAACCAAGGTTTCCCCTGTACCTCCTCAGTGTTAAGTCCATAACAGTATGCTGGTTCATCTAACCGTCCAATGGTAATTATGGGAGTTTCACCGCCCCATCTGACTCTGAACATAGATGACATGGTAGCTAATGCGTCTGCCAACTGGTTCTCCTCTCGTGGAATATGTTCAAATGTTATCTCTTCAAAGTATGGGATTAATGTCATCACCTGCTCTCGATAAGGGATGAGATTTGGATGTTTAGTATCCCATTCTCCTTTGATCTGACTGATTACCAAGGCCGAATCTCCGTACACACTCAAAAACTTGATTCGCCCATCTATAGCAGCTTTGAGTCCAAAAATACATGCTTCATACTCAGCCATATTATTGGTACAATGGAAACATAGTCTAGCCGTGAGAGGTGTATGGTAACCTCCGGGAGAAATGAGTACAACCCCAACACCATGGCCCAATGCATTAGAAGATCCATCAAAGATCATAGTCCATCGGGATCCCCATTCGGGTCCTTCATCTGGTTTAGGTTTTTCATTATCCGTAACAAACATGACATCCTCATCTGGGAACTCAAAATTCATAGATTGGTAATCATCCACCGCTTGATGAGCCAAATGATCAGCCAGCACGCTTCCTTTGATTGCTTTCTGGGTAGTGTACTGGATATCGTACTCTGTTAAGATCATCTGCCATCTCGCTATTCTTCCGGAGAGGGCAGGCTTCTCGAACATGTATTTGATGGGATCCATCCTAGAAATCAACAAAGTGGTCTGATTCAACATATACTGTCTTAGTCGGCGAGCAGCCCAGGCCAAAGCACAGCAAGTTCTCTCGAGCAGTGAGTATCTTGTTTCACAGTCGGTAAACTTTTTGCTCAGGTAGTATATGGCATGCTCTTTTCGACCAGACTCGTCATGTTGCCCCAATACGCACCCCATTGAATTTTCTAACACGGTCAAATACATGATTAGAGGTCTCCCTTCAACGGGCGGTACCAGGATTGGAGGTTCTTGGAGATATTTCTTGATTTTGTCAAAAGCTTCTTGACATTCCTCATTCCATATCATCTCTTGATTTTTCCTCAGCAGCTTGAAGATGGGTTTGCAAGTAGCGGTCAAGTGGGAGATAAATCGAGCAATGTAGTTCAAGCGTCCCAAGAAACCTCTGACTTCTTTCTCCGTACGAGGAACTGGCATTTCTTGAATAGCTCTCACTTTAGCCGGGTCAACCTCGATTCCTTTACCACTGACAATAAAGCCCAAGAGTTTACCGGATCTCACTCCAAAAGTGCATTTGTTCGAATTCAATCTCAACTTGTACTTCTTCAGCCTCTCGAACAATTTGTATAAATGATCGAGATGCTCTCCTTCAGTATGAGATCTAGCTATCATGTCATCCACATATACTTCTATCTCATGATGAATCATATCATGGAACAAAACCACCATAGCACGCTGGTACGTTGCCCCGGCGTTCTTTAGACCGAATGGCATTACTTTGTAACAAAAAGTGCCCCATTGCGTCACAAACGTAGTTTTCTCCATGTCCTCAGGTGCCATCTTAATCTGGTTATAACCCGAGAATCCATCCATGAATGAGAATACTTTGTGTTGAGTGGTGTTATCTACCAGAACATCAATGTGCGGGAGTGGAAAGTCATCTTTGGGACTTGCTTTATTCAGGTCTCGGTAATCTACGCACATTCGCACCTTACCATCTTTCTTCGGTACTGGTACCACATTAGCAACCCATTGAGGGTAAGGAGTAACGGCTAGGAAACCGGCATTGAACTGTTTCATAACCTCGGCTTTGATTTTCTCGGACATTTCAGGACGCATGCGACAAACCTTTTGCTTAACAGGACGACATTCTTCCCTCGTTGGCAGTCGATGCACCACTATATCAGTATCCAACCCGGGCATGTCTTCATACGACCAAGCGAAAACCTCTACATAGTCATGTAACATCCGAATCAATCTTTCTTTGACACTGTTTTCCAATCCTGCTCCTATTCTGACTTCTTTTCTTTCCACTTCAGTACCTAGATTTACGACTTCGAGTGACTCTTCATGCGGCTGTATAGTCCTTTCCTCTTGCAGTAACAGTCTGGCAAGCTCTCCAGGGACTTCGCAATCTTCCTCACTTCCATCTTCGGCTTGGTAGATTGGATTTTCAAAGTCATAATGAACAGTAGCGGAATTATTATCAATAGGATCCAGAGTGAGTACGGATCTGCAATTTGTTACGTGAGTGTGTGTAAGAATGCATAGCTTGTTTGAAAGACGACAGGAAAAATAAAGAGCGCAGTATTTGAATGCGAAAACGTCCATAGATTTATTGAATATGAAAATATGCTTATGAAATGACAAAACCCTTAACAAATTAGCTACTGTGCCCCGGGTATAGACACAATGCTTCAAAAAATAAAGATTTGCAAAACTAAATGGACAATAGCAATTACTCCTGACTAAAGGAGATCGGGATAGTGTCTTCAGCCTTCCAATTATTGAGTCCGTCGCCAATTGTTGGGTAGATCCAGCTATCCAGGTCGCAATCACTGTCAGCATTTTCTACAGCATTGATTTGATCTTTGACCATCTTTCCAGAGTTGAATCCCAGACCAGCTTTGTCAGACTTGTACGGTACGTTGATCAGTTGACCCCAGCCAGTACAGCCACCATCTTCAACCACAGCTTGAGCGTCCTTCAGGGAGACCATGGCAGGAGGAGCACGAATAACCTTGGGTACACAGGAAGTTAGCTTGAGGGCAGGACTGGGCGGAGGAACCACTTCAAATGACTGGGACGGAGTCTCGAAGAATTCACCATCCATCTCAACATATCTGAAGGTATGCACACTACTGACAATGTATTCTTCTTCCCCACACACAGTGATGATCTTACCCTCTATTGGATACCTCAGCTTTTGATGGAGAGACGAAGCTACAACACCTGCCTCATGAATCCAAGGGCGTCCCAGTAAGCAGGAGTAGGCAGGACGAATGTTCATTACATAAAAGGTAGTGTTGAAGACTTGAGGTCCTATCTTGATAGGGAGAACAACTTCACCGTGGACAACACTCTTTGCACCATCGTAAGCACGCACCACAATGTCACTAGGCTTCAATTCAATGCCTTTACAGTCAAGTTTATCGAGCACGACTTTCGGTAACACATTCAAAGAAGAGCCATTATCGATCAACACATGAGCCAAAGTGATTCCCTTACACTCAATAGAAATATGCAGGGCCTTATTGTGGTTCCTTCCTGCTAGTGTCAGGTCAGCATTGGAAAAACCTAGGCCGTCGTCAACAGTCAGGTTAGCAACATAGTTTTCGAACTGATCGACGGAGGTCTCTTGAGGTACATGGGCAGTCTTCAGGAATTTTATCAAGGCATTGGCATGAGATTCAGAAGACAACAACAAGGACAACATCGAGATTTTGGACGGGGTATGCCCCAACTGCTCTACCACATCGAAGTCACTCTTGCGGATGATTTTCAGCACTTCTTCCATTTCTCGTTTGGCGACGTCTTCAGTAGTAGCTTCAATCGGTATATCTGACTGAGAAGGGTTGACTGGTTCCTTTCCTCGGTTTTCGGGAACTGGAGGTGAGATCTCTGGAGAGAAGATCCTTCCGCTTCGAGTAACTTTACTAGTCCCAACAATGTCATTAGGATTAGCAGAATTGCCAACTTGCTTTACACCATGGATGTAAACATCACCTCCATAATTCCACGGAATGGCTTTGCTTGAGGAATACGGGATCGGGCCAGGTGCAGTAATGATCAGGGGAGCTACTCTGGGCTCAGCAATAATCTTCACAGGTATTCTGGGAGCAGTAATCTTCACTGGAACCTTGGACCTTGCAATCACAGATACTTCTTCAACAGGGTTTTCCGTCTTAGAAACCCTTTCAAAGAGAATTGTACGATCGTCCATCAGCTGTTGAATACCATTCCTCAACTTCAGACAGTCCTCGGGCCGGAGTATGCAGAGATTGCAATCTTCAGTACAACCTGGAAATAAACCAGCTCGCAATAAATTCCTCTTTATGATCGGGAGAGGAGATGTTAAGTCCGCTATAGTAGTGATGAGAGAATCGTCATCGAGAGCATTAACAGCCTTGTCATGATTAGGCATAGGAGCAGTGATGACATTAGGAGTCTCCGGAGGCTCGAACTCAATTTCCCCAGCGTCGATCATGTCCTGAATTTTATTCTTTAACAGCCAACAATCGTTTGTATCATGCCCGGGGCTATCGGAGTGATATGCACACCTGGCATTGGGATTATAACGAGGCGAAGCAGTGTTGACATTTGCAGGAGGACCTCTGAGAGTGATTAAATTTACCTTCAGCATGCTTTGCAGTGCTTGTGCTAAAGTCATATTGAGCTTGGTAAACTGCCTTCTTGGTCTGTCTTGTCTTTGCTGGAAGTTTTGAGCTGGCGGGGCTGCGATTGTCACTGCTCCAACGGCATGGTCACCATTTTTCTTACTATGATTCTTTTGACCATACACAGCGTTCGATTCATTCTTCCCATGATAGGACTTTTTACTGCTTGTAGGAGTAGCTGCCTGTAACTTTCCACTTCGAATGCCGCTCTCCACCCGTTCACCTGTCAGTATAAGTTCAGTGAAACCTGATGAAGAACTCCCCAGTAGGTGGCTGTAGAATGGGCCAGTCAGGGTACCCATGAACAGGTCTACTAATTCTCGGTCAGTCATAGGGGGTTTGACTCTGCCAGCCAAATCTCTCCATTTCTGAGCATACTCTTTGAAGCTTTCTTTAGATCCCATAGCCATATTCTGCAACTGTAGCCGAGTAGGCGCTAATTCAGAATTGTACTGGTACTGCTTATAGAAAGCTGTTGCTAAATCAGTCCAGGTGCGGATGTCAGAGCTCTCGAGCTGATAATACCATTCCAACTGGGTGCCAGACAGACTTTCTTGGAAGAAATGGATCCACAGTTTCGTATCAGTGGTATGCGGCTGAATCTTTCTCACATAAGCCCTTAGATGCATCTGAGGACAAGACGCACCATCGTACTTAGTGAAAGTGGGGATTTTGAATTTGCGGGGAATGGTCACATCGGAGACCAGACCCAGACTTTCGAAATCCAGACCAGGTGTCTTCTGACCCTCCATGGCTAGCATGCGTTCCTCCAGCAATTTATACTTATCATCTCTCGGAGAGTACTGTTCATTTTCATACTCTTCATCGTCATCCTCAGGGTTAGAGAAATCAGCGTCCTCCTCCTCTGAATCCTTTTCCGCCCCCTCTTCTGGGCCATTCGGGATTCCAAATTTGATTCCCGTAGCCTGTCCTTTACGCCTTCTGCCCGGGTTAATGAAGCTCACAGCTTTCTTGTCCTTCTTCTTTTCGGCCAAAAGAGCCTTCAGTTCCTCCTGCCCCTTGGATAAGCTTAGCATCATCTCCTTGAACTGAGCATTCTGAGTCTGGAGATCTTTGACAGTTTGTTCGAGATCCATTTTCTGTTTAAGAGGCAGACCGTGAGAATATGGTCCTTTGGAATACCTGTTATGCAATGTTATGTTATGTGATGCAATGCATGAAATGTTTTCAAGGACTTTTGGGAATTTAACTTTGCGTAAATCACCAACAAGAGAGAAATGTTTATTGCTACTTTTTTTTTAATCAATGTTCATCACAAAAGGAATAATAGTAAAATATAACGAAAGCTCAAGTCTCCCAGGGGCGACTTCTTTTTGGGCGAAGATATGCATTGAGTCTTCGTTCCTCATTAAGCTGACTAGTGAGCCCGAATACTTTCTTCCTTTCTGCATTGAACTGAGCTTCAAAAGTATCTCTCTCTTCTCTCAACTGGATCCAGGATCTTTTCAATTCCTCAACATCAGCAGGCATATCTGGGTAAGGAATGATCTGGGAAGTACCTCCTTCGACCTCCGATTCAACAATCAATGGTCCGACTGCAAGATATGGCATGACAAGTTCACGAGCTCTGGCGCGTACCCATCTGAGATAAGGCTCCATAGGAATAGAATTTTTCTTGCCTAAATTGCTTCTTTTCACCATGCCCCAAGCTCGTACAAACCTTTGGCGGAGACCTTGAGGGTCATCGTCATAGTCGAACACTGTACCTTGAATAATCATTTCATGTGGACCATCTCTTCGGGCATACCCAAACTGACGTAGGGCTAAGGCAGGATTATAAGTAATACCTCCTCTTATCCCCATGAGGGGTACATTAGGGAATTCTCCACAACGGTCGATGATGATAACATTTTCTCTGAGGTTAGAACACCAACGGATATCTAAATGGGAGAGTGCCATTATCCTTTGGGCCCATTTCAGATTTTGATCATTCTTCAAGATTGATTGAGGAAGGTGCGAAATAAACCACCTAGACAACAAAGGTACACAGCACATGAGAGTCCCTTGCTTCTTCATAGTACGAGTGTGAAGGGAATGCAAGACATCTCCAAGCAAGGTAGGCACCGGGTTATGAGTGAGGAATATCTTAATAGCATTCACATCTATGAATTGGTCCGGATTAGGGAATAGCACCAAACCATAGATTAGCAATGCTAGAACATCTTCAACAGCATGGACATTCATAACTTTTAGGAATTCTCGGGCCTTACTTATCAGAAATTTGGCAAGTAAACCTTTAATTCCACTTCTTGTTACCCAATTAGTTTCAATGTCGGACTTTGTCATGTGTAAAGCTGCGGCAACTTCTTCGGCCTTTGGCATCTTTTCTAAACCGCTGAAGGGTACTTGATCGAGGATAGGTATCCCAAGCAGCTTGGAAAACTCTTCCAATGTGGGTACCAACTGATAATCTGGGAAAGTGAAGCAATGATGCTTAGGATCGAAGAACTGGAATAGGACTCTCATCATATCTTCTTTGAAACCAGTGGTAACTAAGTTGAGAAGATGACCATGTTTCTTGTTGAACTGAGCATGATCGGGGAGTTCTGACACCAAATCCTTGAGTTGAGGAGAGATCGCTACAAGATTGATCCGGATAGTCTTCCTGGAAGCCATAACCTGTTCAACAGAGCAAAGCTAAATTCCTAAGTCCTTGAAATGGTTAGTATGATGATGTTATGATGTTATGATGTTATGATGTTATGCAAGCACAAGCATGTCACACAACAATTATTCCTAGGTTTTAAGGCTTGCATGAGTTCCATAGGTAAGTACCCTCCCCACTGAAGTTTGGTTGGTTCAACCTGTCCTAGAATAGTAACCGGGTTCTAGAAGGATCTCAGATCATCGACCTTTCTTTAGTTCCACTTCAGTGCAACACCAAGTGGTTGACCGAAGCTTTCCTAAAGTCCAATCTCAAAGAGTGTAGTATCGAGTATCAACCAACCTCAGTCGGAACCGAAGCCAGTTATCTCACTACTTTCTAATGGCTAGGATGAGTCAATTAGGGTTCTAAAGGTCTGGTTAATGCTTTGATGACACCACGCGGAAGCCAAATTTTTCCTCAAATAACATGAGGACCATCAGGACAACCAAAGTGTCACATTAACCGTAGCTATCATTTTGACCATTCCAGTATACGCCGGATAGTCGCGATGATCTATTGCTACTTACCTAAGGTACACTAGATCCGGGTGTAGGATCTTTCACTCAAAGCCCCCTTAAAAGAAGGAGTAATAAAACATAAATGATTTTTTTTTTTTTTAAGATGGACCTCTCTTAGTAGTCCCCAGCAGAGTCGCCAGTTCTGTCATACGGTGAACTGACTTTATTGGATTTGTAATCGCAATGTCGCGGTTAGCAAGAGTCGCCACCGACTTTTCTTTTATCCCTTAAGGAAAGGTGGAAAAGAACAGGAAAGACCTTAATTTTAAATTCTTAGGTTCGGGAGGTACTTTATACAAAGGGAAGGTATTAGCACCCTTTGTATCCATGGTTATCCATGGGCTCTTAATTGCTCAATCATTTATGTTTTCTTTGTTTGAAAAAGGTGGTTGAGAAATGTATGAAAAATGTTTTGAAAAGGAGAATTTAACTTTGTAATGATTCTTGCATGAATGTATACAAAGTGGTTATCTCATTTAGTTTTTTGAAAGTAGTTTAGAAAAATATAACTTGGCAATGATCCTAGTACGGATGTATGCTAAGTGGTGATTTTTCAAAAGAAGACGTTTGAAAGGTGTGAGGTGCGAAAAGTATATTTTTAGGTTATGAATGAGCAATTAAGGTTATACCTGTCCGAGGTCTTTCCGGGCATTTCCCATCCTTATGAGGGTAAAACTGTCCTTACTATTGAGAAGTAAGTAGTCTTATCCTGGGGATGTATAAGGGTCATCGTAGGGTCATCGATAGGTCATTGAAGGCAACAGTTGTGAGGATACCTTAGCATTCGAAGGGACTATCATCATTTAACCGTAGGCTACACCGAAGGGTCATCGAGGGACAAAATGGTATTTTCGAAGGCAACATCCGAGGGACTATGATGATTTTACCGAAGGGTCTTTGCTAAGGATATCCCCATATTCGCGGGACATGACCGTAATATCGTAATCGTGGGGTAACAAAGAGAGGTCCGATGTCATTTATTTAAAGTCCATGTCTTAAGTCCATTAGGTAATTATGGTGATACCGCATTAAATCGATACATTAAAATCAACATTACATTAAAAATTAATATAGTAAAATTAATTAGGCAATCAATATGAATCTTCACATTAAAGTGAAATAATTTAGAATCCCTCTCCATGAAGGCTTCCCATGCGTAAAGCGGAGTACCTAACCGGCTACTTCTTCAGAAGTATGCTAGCCTTTACACCATGAACACACGGATTAAAGCATAAAAATACAATTGGAAATTGCATCATAAGATAAATATAGCAGCCAAGAATTTAGGCCAAATAATGCAGAATCATCATTAGGTAAACATGAAATAGGCAGCAAAAAGCAAAGCAGCCCCTGGCCCGGTCGCCTCTGCTTCGCCTAGCGAAGGCTCAGCGAAGGCTCGCTGCGGGCTCGCCTAGCGATGAGCTAGCGAGCGGCCACGGGTTTGAAATTTGAGAACATTATGACCTCAACCTGCAGCATGGCTTATGGCATCCAACATACAATTATATGGTTCAGTTTCACAATAGGCAAACACATTTAAATTCTCATGCAAGACTTCAAAATGTTTATGAATTCAATTATAATCCACAAATTAAGAACATGAAGTGGTACCATATGCCAATTGAAAATACAAAACGATATCACATGCAAATTAAGATACTAAAGTGATACCACATGCAAAATAAGGACACCAAATGATAATCATATGCCAATTAAGAAGCTAAAGCGATAATAGTGAGGCTAACCTGTTTGCAAATCAAGTTGTAACCTTGAATTGGCGAGCCGGATTGAGTTGGACGGCGGTAGCTTCGGAGCGAGTAAGCGGCCTTCAGGGTTTCCGCCTTCTGAATTCTTTGGATCAGCAGGGTTTCTGTGTTTCTCCCTCTGGATGCGTGTCTCCGTCCGTCTTCGTCCGCCTCTGTGTGTTCTTTTTCGTGGCAGAGAAGTAGGTATTTATAGTAGAGGTAGTGGTGACCTAATGGGCTTAAAATGAGGTCCAAAAATCTCAAACTTCGCAAGCTTCGCTAGGCGAAGGAATTGCTCGCCTAGCGAGCAAACTAGGTCTGGGCTTTTTCCTGGATCCAATGCTTCGCTGGGCGAGGGACATGATGAAATGTTCGCTAGGCGAAGGAACTACTCGCCTAGCGAGCCAGATGTTTTGGGCCGCCTGTGGATTGGGCCTTATGTGAGTGGGCTTTTGTCCATTTGATACCGGTGCCTTGCAGAACAAGTCAGAGGGTCTTGGAAAATGTTTGGTAATGCCAACGGGCAAATTTTGGGGTATGACACTAATATTTTATTTGAAATTATTAATTTGAACTTTTGATTCACACTTTCAGCTGCTTATTCTCTCTCTCCCTAATATTGAGAAAATTAGTTTATTAATTGGTAACAAGTCAACTGGGCTTCAAGCAAATATCCAATTATTGGATAAAGATATATTCTCAAGTACGAGGTTCATATAAATATATTTTCTCAAAATTCTTTAAAAACTCATCTTAGCATACTATATTGGAGAAATTGAATAATCATAGCACATTCAAAAGTTTACTTAGATGAGAGTATTAGATTATTAACCTAAAATAATTTCTAAGTTAAGGGGAGAGTTATCATATACTAACTTGTTGGCTTAATGTGAATAAATATCTTTATACCATATTTTATGTGTTTCAAATATCTAATTTAGAATTGTTGATCTCATAAGTATCAACTATATAACTAACTTTAGACGTCTAAGTAATGAGTCTTCAAATCCATTTTTTATGAACATATCCTTCAAGATGTTCAAGATTTATTCTTTGCAACTACAAATTATATACAATAATAGGGGTTACCCCCTATTTATAGATTTGGGGCTGACTTGCTTCTCAAGCAAGACCCAAAACTAACCTAACTAACTCAGCTAAACAAACAAATAAAGTTAAGTTTAACATTATTGTCGAGATACTCTTCGACATTCCGACACATCCTTGTTTCTGTCGAGCAACTTGCTTCGACTAAAGAAATTATAATTCAACATTTGTTTCTCATTTCACATGTGTTTTATTTTGATTCTTTCTTATTTCGCATATGTTTTATTATGTTTGTTTTATTTATTTATTTAAAATTATTAAGAAATAACAAATGAACAAGGACGATTAAGGAGAGTGTAGTAGCCATTCATCGATCTTTATATATATATATATATATATATATATTATATATATATATATATATATATATATATATATATATATATTATATATATATAATATATATATATATATTATATATATATATATATATATATATATATATATATATATATACTTTTCATATTCAATGGTAAAATATCAAATGATCGAACAATATCTCTATTCCATTCCCTTATGTTTTATTCCAGTTTACTCTTTTCTATTTTATTCTGTTCAGATACGCTTTAAGTCTCTAATATATTAAGTTCCATCCGTTATTTGTTTTTTATATTCAAACATAGTCAATGGTCTCTAATTAATTAATATTGGTGCAAGTACATTCATTAAAGATTTCTTTCAAAAAAATGTAGTAAAATATTTTTCAAAATAATAATTAAATATTTCTCATATTTAAAAACTAGTATTTCTTATGGCTTTTAACAATCAGAAATGATATTTTGACACCCACATTATATTACATCATATATACTATTATCAAATATAATGAGACCATATTTTATTATTTATTTATGTACTCTCTCGTTTTTACTTTTCACTGTTACCATTTATTTTTTCTCAGATTTTATTAGCAATTTTTTTTCTCTCTTTTTATTCTTCAGTGTCACTATTTCTTCTTCCTACACCATTCTTTGACCTCTCTGTCCACCATTCGTTTATTTGCATCTCAAACCATACTCAATTAAATATGAAAACAATACTATATATTTTGACGTTTGAATCTATATTAGTCAAATTTTAAACATCATTAATCAACTTCTTGCACTCAATTAATCGAGTTTTCTTACCCATTTTTGTTATATTTTAATGTTTGGACATATTAAACAAAATTTTAATGGAATTAACCAATTTCTTGCATTGCATTAACCAACTATGTGTTACCAAATTTTATGTGTTTTAATGTTTGAGTGTATATTAACTAAATTTTAAACACGATTAACCAACTTCTTGCAATAGATTATTCAATTTTATTTTATCAATTTTTCTTGATGTAATAATTACTTTCATAATTTAATTGAGTATAATTCAAGATACAAAGAGAGTAGTGGTGGGAGAAGATCTCAAAAGAATGATGCGGAAAAAAATATATAATAAAATTTGACTCCATTACATGTAAACAAAGAGAGAGAAAATGATCTCATAAAGAGAAAGAAGATGGCCCAACAAAAAGAAGATGATATAAATATTTAATAATATTTTTAATATAAAATGAAAGGAAGTTCTTTTTTTTAGACTTAAATACATTTTTGATTTCTCTATTTTAAAAAATTTAATTCCATATCAAATTTTTATCTTTTTAATCTTTTTTATTTAACAATTTTTTGTTTTTATTTATTTATTTTTGAGCAGTTGACAATTTGATTTAATATATAGCAAAGTTTATCCTCTTTAAAAAATAATAGTTTAAATTAAATTACAATTAAATTTTAAATTATTTAGTAAAGGACTAAATAACTGAATTTTTAAATTTAGAATTAAAACATTAAAAAATTTAAAATAGGAGAAAAAAGTTTTTTTATTTTTTAAGAAATGAAGATTATGCTAACCATATTACTACTAGCATTATAAACCAGTTTATCATCAAATTAATCTCCCAAACACTCTAAGTTGACAGTTACTTACTATATATAGCGTTTCGCGGAACCATATTAATTTTCTCTCCCCAACTATTAATTACGCGGCATTCCGATTTCTCAGCTTCCTTTTCCCATCGATACTATTTTTTAACCTTTTTTTTTCACGTTTGATTGTGGATGTTAATCGGTGGTGGTGAAGAAAATGGATTCGGCGAGGAGTTGGTTATCAAAGTTTCAACCGCGAGATAGACTGAGAGCTCCGACGAGGAAGAAGGACGATGTTATGGGCGGAGCGGAGGATTCCGATGTGTCTGTTGATGATGAGAGTCTTTCGAATGTTACTAAGCAGAAGGTAGCGGCTGCGAAACAGTATATTGAGAACCATTACAAGGAACAGATGAAGAGTCTTCAAGAGAGGAAGGAGCGGTATATTTCATTTCATGATTATTATTTTGGTACTTTAATCATCAATGTAGTCTCTATAACTACTGAAAATTTTAAAATATCACTGAATTTGTAAATTCTCAATTGCATTAGTAATTCATTGATTGAAATGGACTGAGATATTGAAGATTTTGAATTTCGCTGTACATTATGTTGGTTGCGATGGCAAATATGTTGCAGAGTTTTCTAATTCGTCGCTTATAACAGGCGGACTGTCTTGGAAAAGAAGTTGGCTGATGCAGATGTCTCCGAGGAAGATCAAAATAACCTACTTAAATTTCTAGAGAAGAAGGAAACTGAATATATGCGTCTTCAGAGGCATAAAATGGGTGTTGAGGATTTTGAGATGTTGACTATGATTGGAAAAGGCGCATTTGGGGAGGTACTTATGTGCTCTATCTTTCAGTTTATAACTCTTTATATGCCATGTCCACTTAATGTTATACTTCTTCTGGAAATTTGAAATTGTTGCAGGTCAGAGTCTGCAGGGAAAAGACTACGGATCATGTATTTGCAATGAAAAAGCTAAAGAAATCAGAAATGCTTCGAAGAGGCCAGGTTTCTACTCATTTCATTTGTCTTGTCACATTATACTCTTTTGACGAGAAGCAGTTATGCTGAGTTTATTTAAAGTCATTACCCTTATTTCTATGTTTGCTAATTATTCAGGTTGAACATGTTAGAGCGGAGAGGAATCTCCTTGCAGAGGTTGACAGCAATTGCATAGTCAAACTTTATTGTTCTTTCCAGGATGATGATTATCTATATCTTATTATGGAGTATCTACCGGGAGGGGATATGATGACTCTACTTATGAGAAAGGATACATTGACCGAAGACGAAGCCCGATTTTATGTAGGAGAAACAGTTCTGGCTATTGAATCTATACATAAACACAATTATATACATAGGTATCTATAGAATCGGTAATTTATTTCATATTGGTATTTCATACTCTATGTAAAATTCAACTATTTCATGCAGGATTGCAAGAAATAAGTATTGTTACGGTTGCATTCCACATAGTCTTCAAAATGATCATATATTGAAAACTATTTGATGCTTGAGTCTGATTTATTTATCTTCATAGCAGTTTAGATATTTGTTTAAAAATGTAAAGAACTTAGTCAATTGTACGTTATGAATTAATCTTCTCTATATGTTATGTTGCAGGGATATTAAGCCTGATAACTTATTACTTGATAAATACGGACACTTGAAACTATCAGATTTTGGATTATGTAAACCGTTAGACTGTAGTACACTTGAAGAATCAGATTTTTCTATTGGTCAGAATGCAAATGGAACTGGACAGAGTGATGATCGTGCAGGTCCGAAGCGTACGCAACAAGAGCAATTGGAAAACTGGCAGAAAAACAGGAGGACCCTTGTAAGTTCATTGCTATTGTGTTGTGTTTTTTTTATACTATATGATCACTTGGGTTTCTTTTTTTGGTTTATTGTAAGTGTGAATGTATAAATGATGCAGGCTTATTCTACTGTTGGTACACCAGATTATATTGCCCCAGAAGTTCTATTGAAGAAAGGTTATGGGATGGAATGTGATTGGTGAGTTCTTTGTGTGATTGTTGGCACTAAACTTACTTGACTCTACTATGTTCTTTATGGCACATTTATATCATAACTTCCGATTTTATTCTTTTCATTCAGAAGTAAGTAATCATTTCCAATATTAAAATGTGGTTTTAAATTCAAGATTCTTTCTGACTTCTATATTTGGGATGTCATCTGGCACATTTTTATTTTTTCTCTTAAAAATGTTCTGTAAGCATACTGTACTTTTACTCATTTATGTGGAACACATATAGAAGCCCCAATAAGGAGATTAGATAAGATGAAAGAGCAGTCCAGTAATTTGAGATAGAGGAAAAAAGAGACAAACTAAAGTTCAAACCATTAGGGAGGGTTTAGGTTTAAGTGGTTTTCCATTACATATGATTTGCTATAGGAAATTATGACACTGTATAGCTGATACCACTTAGTGATAAAAGGCTTTATCGTTGTCAGGGCATGCATATTGTTTTGAAAATTGACAGTTATTTATTTCACAGGTGGTCACTTGGAGCTATTATGTATGAAATGCTGGTGGGATATCCACCTTTTTATTCTGATGATCCAATGTCAACATGCAGGAAGGTAATCTTTTGGAAAGAAATGTTTGCTTTACAGACGGCTAACCTTCTCTGTTGGTTCTTTAATCCTCTGCAAGATACCCTTAAAAAGAGTATTTAGTTCCCATAAACTTTCACTCACTTGCAAATAGTCACAGCAAACTACCAAGTTTTTTCAATTTAGTCAGCTGAACCGATAATTTTTCTTTCTTTTCGTTTACCACTTTGTTAATTCATCTTTGCCATGATGAACCCGCCACTTGTTCTAATCCTAATATATGGTGACATTGCACGGGCGCCTCAAGGATTAGGCGTGTGTCATGGTGTCCGACACTCCTATTATACTCGTATGACACCTGTCACACCAACTCAAACTAGTGTCCCAATTTTTTTCTTATCCTCGACACTCCTTGGATTGGTGTCCAGCACCCATGTGACACGTGTTGACGACTCATACAGGTGTTTTTCTTTGCTTCGACACACCTTAGATACATGTCAAAACACATCTATAAAGGTTAAAGATTTGTTGAAATTGAAGGAGAATTGCGGTCCAAAACGCAGCGGAAATTAAAATTTTCTCCTTTAGAGATCCTTACGAATGGTCATGATCAGTGATAGAATATTTACCTCTTGTGACGATTGAAACCTTTGGTGCAGATCTCTTGTGACGATCAATACCTTTGATGCAGATTCGCAGAGCGATCACGAACGTTGAACGATGACAACGTCTCTACTCAGTCCACACGAAGGGTATGAATGAAGGCTTTGAGTGAGAGAGAGAAAACGAAAATAATGCAACCGCAATGAATGCTTCTGCACAAGGGTTCTATTTATAGAACCACTTGTGTGGGCTTCAAGCTAAAAAGCCCACTTAAGTGTATTTTGGCCCATATCTTATAATATGCCCAAAATCACTTAAGCACATGGTACCTTACCATATTTCGTATTCTACTTAAGTATACCGTACATTACGATGTTCTACAATTCACTTAAGGGCACCGTACCTTACGGTGTTCCTTAGTTACTCTATCTCTTATCAAACCGTCCTTTGTGTGTGATCCTGTAGGTTTTCGCGGCGTTGACAATTATATTAAATCATGTATTTAACATAATAAACAGTGAGCGGTATCTAGCTACACATCACTGCTACCCAAGACACGAAATTGTCATGTGATCTGACCGTGTCATCCTTGTCCAGTTCAATATTGGGCCCATAGACATTTATCCTGTTATTCAGGATGGGCAAATTCCATCTAGGTCACTCATGTCCCTCAGCATGCTTCGTGGAGTACCCATCAACTGTCTTTATGGTTATCCAGTTACGGACAACGTTGGATCAGCAATAAAGCACTCGACTCTACATCTAGGGTCCACAGTGATTTCAGGTCGAAGAGTGGTATACACCATTATCACTATGAGAATAACTTATGACACTTTGCATAACATTCTATATAGTATTCTCATAGCGAGTCAATCCAGTATAAATATTACTCTTAATATTCATACCTATGTTTAAGACTTGATAACTCCTTTATCCATGATCCATGAGATGTGATCATCAGTCTATATACATAATAGTCTTAATGCTTTAGTGTTATCCCACTTCACAATAAAGCTCGACTACGGATACTTTAAGAATATTGTCCTTATGTTTAATGTGATCTCATGATCAAGTCACTCTTGATACATTAAACGGACTAGCTATTCTAGGGACTTTATTAAACAAACGTGATAAAGAAAAAGCCTTTTATTATTCGATACAAGTACCAAAAATATTGGCCTCTAGGGCTTACACCAACAGAAACAACATTGATCAACGAGCAGTAAAAATTAAATTAAATTAAATTAAATTAAATTACAACATTTGTAACCTTTTCGACGGTAGATGGAAAAATAAAGGTTAAAAATACTATCTTATTTTGTCTTAGAATTTCTTTAATGAAATAAATTTCTCAATTTAGATGTACACATATTTTGATTTTCAATTTAGATCTTTTATAATTTTATTTATATTTTATTTAACTATGGGAATTAAATAAATATATATAGCGGTGGTGTCCGCGTCCTATATATTTTACATCAACAGTGTCGTCCTGTTCGTTTTGGAGTCCGTGCTTCATCTGACAAGTGACCTGGTCATGCCTTGGCATGATGAACCTTTTAGTGATTGAAATCTTAACCAAACGGTTTTTGTTGTTGATAATTTGATAATTTGATAATAAATGCTTTCTTTCTAAAGAAATGGAACTTGGTATTATTTGGAGCTATAAGCCATCTTGTCTGTTATTTGGTGATTGATATCACGCAGACCTGTAAGAGCTGTTCAAGCAACAAATAGACATCAGTGTTAAATGTCTTATTTAAGATTTTCTGTCCATGCTTTGTCGAGTTTTCTTCTCATTTTTACTCTGTTCTTTAGCATATTATGTTTTACTGTTTCATCTGGTGTATTTTGATGATCGTATGCACAATAATTTAGGGATCTCAAATTTGATATAGCTAAACAAATTTATCTACCTTTCTAATTTAACGCAGATAGTAAACTGGAGGTCTCACTTGAAATTTCCTGAAGAAGCAAGGCTATCTCCGGAGGCCATAGATCTTATAAGTCAGCTTTTGTGTAATGTCAGCCACAGACTGGGGTCAAATGGTGCAGTTGAAATAAAGGTGTTGTATGGTGTGTCCTTTTCTAATTTATTAAATGTGTTACTATAAATTTGGATATAGATATTAAATGTCTATTGTATTCCTCTGCAGTCTCATCCATTCTTTGAAGGTGTTCAATGGGAAAAGTTGTATCAAATGGAAGCTGCATTTACTCCTGAAGTAAATGATGAGTTAGATACTCAAAATTTTGAAAAGTTTGAAGAGGTATTTGAATATTTCAGATTTTTTTTATTTTCTTTTTCGTATTGCTATTCATCCAAGGTCATTCTGCTTGGCTAAGTTATCTTCCCTTTACACTTTTCCATCTGCAGGCTGACTGCCAGACTCATTCCTCATCAAGAGCTGGTCCATGGAGAAAGGTAATCTTAGGTTTTTTGTTTCTGTGTTGGAAATTTCCATACAATTTGTTTCTTCATAATTATTCATGGCATGCTTCTTTGCTGAAAATTTCAGATATGACACGAATGCACTTTTTCCTTAATATTTGGAAGCTGCAAGTCGTTGCTCTTCCAGGAGTGTGTATCTGTTGGGGTTTCTAAAGAGATGATTATGGTTCATGATATAACTAGAAATGAATTTCATGATCTAGGGAATGTTAATCTGACTTGAGTCACAGATGTAGTAGTAACAGACAATTAGCAAGAAAAATGAACATGTCTTTCTAAAGCTAGCCAGTGGCTGTCTTGCTCATAACTGATATCTGTCGAGACTTTCATAACACTTCTTTGCCTGTTTTCTTATAGTTCTTTTATCTTCAATATGTTGGCTGTGTTATCCCTATCCTATATATGTTTCTTTTTTCTCATTCTTCTGTCTTGCTCATTGGGATGTTGCAGATGCTTTCATCCAAGGACTTCAATTTTGTGGGATACACATACAAGAACTTTGAAATTGTAAACGACTATCAAGTTCCTGGGATGGGTACACGTCTCTCTTTTCTTTTATTATGAGTGATCATTTTTATGTTAATTATGTCTGCTACAAATTTATATTTTGTGTTGTCGTATGATTTTAGTTTTAGCTATTATTCTTGTTTGACAGATGCTCCGCTTATCATAAGATGGATATGTTGATAGGCATTAAATTTTATTGACAAAAGCAATGGAGAATAGCTCCTTACTAGAGTAAAAGTTGCAGAAATAAAGAGGGAAATATCTGAGAAGGAAGAATATGCTTTCTCTGCCCCTGGCTTCGCCACCCCTGATTACCAATTTATCCAATACCCCATCTTGACCTTCTTTTCCTCCCCTAGCATATTCCCATTTTCCATGCTTCCCACATCCCTCTTTCAATGTCGTGCTGCCATTTGTTTATTCTGTTACTACATACTACTCAAACTCTCCCTTTTCACCTTAACACACTTCTTCAAACTTCCTGGTTCTTCCGTTCCTTTCTCTCTTCTTAAACACGAAGACTTATCACCCATGATTTACAGGCCGATGGAATGTGTTAATTTTGGGGAGAAATTCAGGGGCTATTGGTTGTGATATTTCCAAGGTTGAAAGATATATTTATGACCCCTTATGTTTAAGACATCCATTTGTCTAAATTTTGAATACAATTGTTGAAAATTTGTTCCAATGGAAGTCTGCCTATTTAAAATGCTACAGATAAGAAAGGGGTCCTAATTGACAAGATCATAACTAACAACTATCTTGATTGATAAAACTCATAATTAGTTAGTGACATAAAAGTATATTGCTGCTATGTTCTTTCTCTGGTGCTACGTTCCACATCTTCACCCCCCTTCTCGGCTTTGAGCTTGTTTTCAATCTCAAACTCGGGATAAGCACCTTGGGCTCAATCCATTAGATAACACAATGAGATTTCTCTCCTGTTCTTCCTCATTTCCCTTCTTCTAGGTACTGCTGCCATCTCAGCTTGCACCAAATTTGCTACTCTTCTTTTACACAGAGCTTATGCCAGCGGTTTTGGTGACGGGGCAATTGACCAGCAGGCTTGATTCATCCATTCCATTTACTCTTACCTCTATATGACTGATGTTGTGTTTTGGTGCAGTAAATCGGTTAAGCCTAATTGAGAACTTAAATCCCACCATCACTTCTTGACTACCTCCGTTGCACAACCCACTACCCCAGCTACTGGTGCATCAGATGTTAGGAACCCAATTCAAGAGATAATAGAAAATAGAAAAGTATTATATCAATGATAAGAAGAAATTATTACATAGAATAAATTCCCTATAATCCCAAACCAAAGCTCCTCAAAGAAAGAAGAAATCCTCCCTTTGCCCAACCCTTAGGTTCTACTACAAATGATACTGAACAATCCACTCTTTCCCTCTCACAAACCTCATATATTCCCTTCACATGTAACTTCCCCACTATCTCTAACCAACTCACGCGTAACTTCCCCACTATCTCTAACCAACTTGCCAACTCAACACTTCTCCTTCCCATTTGGTCTCTTTCTCTCAATGGGTCCTATTATCAGACCTCCTTGTTTTGAAACTCATCTTCCTCATTGTGTCCATTAAAACCACCCTCCATTTCTGATGATTCTTCTCCATCCATGTCTACCATGTTAAAATCCACATGCACCATCCACTGCTCCAAGATCGAAACTCTGATACCAAGTTATACTGACCTGAGCATAGGACCTATGGTGAAAGCAAGAAGCAGACTCCTCCTGGACTACCACAACTATTTTTGAATTTTGAAAACATTCATGATTTATGTCAATCCAAGTCTTCCTTTTTTAAAAGCCTACGTGTAAGAGATCCTAATTGATAAGATCATAGGTTCAGTTAATATTAAAGAGTTTAAATAGGTAATTGGTCCCTATAAATATACTACTTTTGATGTTGGTCCCTGTAATTTTTTTGTTTGATTTTGGTCCTTGCAAATATTTTTTATTTTGCTTTTAGTCCTCGTCCTTTTGTTTTAGTCTTTGCAAATTTTATTTGTATTGGAATTGGTCTTTCTAATAGGTAGAATATTTGATTTTATTGTCTCCAATATGAATGACGTAAAGACTAAGATCAAATATTACAAGGAACAATTTCAATATAAATCAACTTTTCTGGAACTAAAACAAACGAACAAGGTTTAGAGCCAAACAAAAAATATTATAGACTAAAACCAAAAGGTAATATATTTGCAAGGGCTAATTATACATTTAAATCATAATTAAAGTATGCATGTACAAAGTGTTTGACCTAAATGAAATTAACCACTTCTAGTATACAAAAAATATATTGCATTCCATCCATTATACTTTACTAAATGCTTGTGTGATTTATTCATCATAGGTAGAATGTTAGAAATTTCATTGAGATTAATGTTTGTGATCTCCAAAATACCCAAAGGGAAGTTTGAGAATGTCAATAATATCGATCCTTCTGAAAATTATCAAAATGGGCATGCAAAACATTTTTTTTGGATTCAACACTTCTCAAAAATAACTTAAGCTGTGTTGTCATCTTCTTTGTTCTCCTTTTTTGGGGCCCCTTCTCAAGTGTACTACAATGTTAAGTAACAACATTGTTCCTTACTTTTGGTTGAACCATGTAAAATTTGAATCTTTCCCTTTATTTTCTATACTCAGCCAAGCATAAAATCTAGATGTTTTCCCCCACTTTGCTCTATTGCTTGCTTTCTCTAGTGTTTCCTTGTGTCACTTCTTTTATTCCCATAAAAAAGGCAACCTAGTGCTCTGAAGTTCCCGCCGCAATAAGATCTAGAGAAGAGTTGGATCTGTTTTTGGTTTGTTATAGCAGTCTTATCTTGCGAGTTGGAGACTGATTTACAACTCTGAACATGCGATTTTCTAGTCACACGGAAGCAAAGCAAATTCAAGCCAAGGCTCGCATTTATCTTTTCTCTCTATGAAATACCAAAAACAGCTATAGTAGAAATGTATCAAACAACAATGTCACATTGTTGAGGTGGCATAGCTTTTATGGAAGGGATGAACAACATAAACATAGTTGGTTTATTTTGGAAAAAAGTCTCTGGTTCTTTTGTGGATGCCCCTGTATGATACATTTTAAAATTTCCTGGTAGTTGATGATTTATGTTCTTTGTGTTGATTGATTTTACTCTCCTCTTGCTGTGCAGCTGAACTGAAGAAAACCTCCAAACCTAGGAGGCCATCTGTCAAGTCGCTGTTTGGTAAGCGTACTACTTTTTAACCATTTGTTTCCTTCAAATTCAAAAATTTTCTTTTGTTTGCGTATACCAACTCTTCTCTTCCAATCAAACTGGGGTGACATTATAGACGGGGACTCGGAGACTTCTGAGGTGTCTGATATTACAGATGTGTCTGCAAGCAATCAACCTACTCAATGAAGTTTATTAATCCCTTGACACCCAAATTAGAAGTATCTCAAACCTTGAAGGAACCTTCCTCATAACAAGGCAGACTTTGATGATCTACCTGCTCAGAAAGTATAGTTGCCATAACTCAAGCCTGTGGCATTTTGACCATTTTAAAATATAATTCTTGATGCTATTCACGTTTGAATTGTTCTTGGCAACATCAATGTTTTACATGAGTGCTGGTTTGAGGAAAAGCTGGAAGGAAGTGTTGTCTCTAGAATCAACTTAGCCTCAATTTAGCTTAGACGAATCTTGCCAGTTTTGTTGGTCACACCCACAGCTATAGAATTGTAAATCTCTTATTATCTGCCAGTTGTGAAATATATGTGACACTGTGTATATTCATTTATAAATAAAATTAATTTTAAAAAACGTGTATAGTTGGCACGAATTCTTTTACATTAACCCACCAAAGGATAGACTATTTAAATATTCCTGTTTATTCTTTTACATATAACTAATTTTATGAAGATGAAGTGTGAACTTTTATTTTTTTTGAAAAAATGTGTTTTCTTAATGTAATTATCTTTTAATTGAGCATACTATGATCTTTATAAATGTGATAGGAAGTTACTAATTCTATATAATTAGAATTCACATCAGAATATAACAGTGATATATAATTAGAATTCAAGTCAGAATTTAACAAATCAAAATATATTTGTAATTAGTAGTGATAATTATGTAATTTTTCGCAACTCTTCTCTTAATCTTGAATGTATATATGGCTCTTGATACCAACGTCTGTGTTAACTCAAGGGACCATTGATATATCCCGCCTAAAGTAAAGAAAAAACATGTGATATGACGCAAGATCAATGTTTTTTCTTCCAGCAGTTTAGCCACTTGAGTTTCAACTTTAATAAAAATGCATTTCTATCATTCTTGTCTTCACAACCTTCAGAATATTATTGACTGAGATATAGAGAAGGGTTAGGAATCCTCGTTAAACTTAGAAAGACAAAAGTTGTAATTCCTTGGAGTTCTTGAAATTTAGAAAAACACTTTGGACTTATGTGATTCATATATTGAGAGTTGGAGAGATTGAAAAACACTTGGGTATAAATAGAATTTTGTTTATGGAAACTCAAAAAACTTTTTCTTCTAACTCACTTTTAATCTTTTGCAACAACTTTTGAAAGTATAATGACTTATAGAGTTCTTTCTCCCCAAGTGTAGATTATTTGAACGAATTAGATAAATAAGATAACGTGTTCTTATCTTTTATCTTCTTTTACCTTATTATGGTTTTGCTTTCACTTTCTCGCCGATTATTGTGTTGTTTTAGACCATTTATTTCAGCTGTCATTGTTCATTGTCCCTACAAATCAATTTTTTTGGTGTGATTGAACTCTGAATAATTCTTCTTAATTGTTTTGAATTATTCTATTGTTTTTTTTACAACAAGTGGCGTCACTCTGGGCAAAAGGGTATTGTTTTTTTTACAACAAGTGGCGTCACTCCGGGACAAAAGGGTATTGTTTACAAGTGATCATCTTGGATAAATAGGAGATCCGGAAGTTTTCCAAAGACAATGATTGTGGGATGTGCAAATTGAAGATGCAAATAATTTTAACTCAAGAGAAGTGTAATGAAGCATTGAAGTGCGGGGCATTGACGCTTGCACGCCTAACACAAATAAAGAAGACTATGATGGTGGATAGGCCAGAAGTGAAATTATCTTGTGCTCCAAAGATAAAATTATAAGGAATTCGCTAAGAAGAAAACAATGACTTCGATGTGGACAATTTTTTTGAATCATTATATATGATTAAGTCTTTGTCGTACAGGTTGTGTCTGAAATGACAAGTCTACTCATTCCGAATAATAGAGAACAAATCTATAGTGGAGAAGTTGATATAATTTCACAAGATTATTTATGATCTTGAGAATATTGAAGATAAGGACAAGGCTATACTCTTATTGAGTTCATTATCCAGATTTTTTTGAGCACTTTAAGGATTCACTTCCTTATAGCAAGACTTAAGTGTCTAAAGAGGAACAAATGTGTGTAAAGGTATGTTCAAATAAAAAAGGTTTGACAATTCAAAGGTAAATGATAATTCTTATTATATAGCAGTTGTCTTAGACAATGATAGTTATGAGAATGTTGGTGCATTAGTGGTATCGAGTTTGGAGATTGAAAAATGTTGGATAATTGACCTAGGTTGCTCTTATTATGTGTTAAAAAAAATATTTTGAGACTTTATAAATACAAAAATATGTGAAAGTGAATATCCATTTATAAATAAAAATAATTTAAAAAATGTGTATATTCACATCTATTCTTTTACATTAACTCAAACAACAAAATATTTACCCCAATGGATAAACTTTGGAGACGTAGCTTGTCACTTAGTCCCTATAGGAGGTTGTGTGAAGATGTCTATATAAATCGAAAGTATTCATTTTTATTCTTTTACATTAACTAACTTTACGAGGATGTTGTGTGAAAAATAGTTTTGAAAAAAATTGTTTTGTTAAATTTTTAATGTAACTAGTTTTTAATTGAGCATAGTATTATTTTTAGTAGTTATATTTATTCTTTTAGAAGACAAACCACAAGTTTTTTAAATATGTTGAATTAAAAATCTCAATAAAATGTATTTTTGTCTTGCCTCATATAAAGATAAAAGTTTCGCATGAATTAATCAAATCATTGTCGTGGGTTGTTTCACAAATCTCCATGAAAGAAATATACCACCAAAAATAAACAAGTGATATGTTTGTAATATGCCATTATGAAGATTTAAAAAGTAACATGCATATGCATAAATTATTAATTTTAATTTGGATATTTATAATAAAACAAATTCATATTTATTGTACCTTAAGGTAATATGCATGACTTTGTTCCAATGTCTTCATGCAGGTGAAGAAAAATATCTTAATAGATTGATAAAAAATGATATATTCATACATGTATAATTAACAAGATACATAAGTGCTCTAATTGCACTTAGGTTTGGTTTCCAGGATCAAATAGTGTTTCACCATTTTCTCGAGTTTTGAAATGATCTTTCTCCCCATCTAATAATCTTTGGAATAAACAACAAATGAAATTTGTCCATATAAAAACTTTTTTATCACTTTTTCTATACAAACGTCATGATTTGTGTAATGGTATAATCGAAGAGACCTTGGGGCGGGGCGAAAGGAGTGTGCTTAAACCATTGTCCTTACCAAGTCTCCATTTTTATTGGTTCGAGCGCCCTCATTTCGAATAAAGCGAACCTTTTTCGTATACATCGCCCAAATCCTTATTGTCTTCGTTCATAACAAACGATCGTGCATAAAAAATGTGTATTGGATCAACAAACATTACATAGGAAGTCGTGAGATTTAATTACACTTCCTAGATTTTAGGGAACCAACCACCCATTCTTGGAGTGATTGCTACATCCTAGAAAGACTCGGGTCCATGTCCTAAGGACTATAAATACTGAAGTATCGTGATACTCAAGAACAAACGACATCACATAGATAATACACATATACAATAGTTTCTCACCTCAAGTGAGTTAACTCTCATTACCACAACAAACCTAAAGCCTCTGACAACCCTTATGACTAGAGGTTGTTATGCATTTGTAATTTTAGCAAGTATAGTTTGCGCCCATCGTGGGGCCAGGTAAAACTAACCTGGGCCACACACATCATTCACTCACAATTGATTCTGACATCGTCTCACGAGGGTGTTTCGTTAAAATTCTAAGAAAACCACCAACACCATCGTTGAGGGTTTCGCTGGGGGGAGAATCCAGCTTCTCCTAACACTCGGAAGATGTTAACAACAAACATCACACCCGTGAAATTTCTCAGTGTCTCTAGAGGGAATTAAGGGGCCATAATCACCTTTTCGAAAGAAAACACGATTGGTGTGTCCCCCCATGATAATGAACTCATAGCCATCATGATTCAGTATGTCAATTAGGATGTGAAACATGTGTTAATCGATTTTGGCAGCTTAGTAGACATCATGTTCTTGAGCGCATTCCAAGGGCTCCAACTAGATCCCAACAACATTGGAGCTTTCCAAGGATCCCTAGTTAGCTTGTTGGATAAACAGGTGCAGGTCATGGGTAACATCGCCCTTAAAACAACATTTGGCTCAGGGATGAATGCCAGAACCATTGAGGCAAAGTATCTTATTGTAGATGCTACATCCCCTTAAAACGTTGATTCAAGCCTTTTCATTATTAAAATTTGTTTTCGTTTTGTCTTCATACAGACATTCACAATCACTTCACACACGCTCTTTCTTGTACAATTGTTTTACACAGATTACTTCTGAGATTTTTCGAGTTAATATCACAAGTGAACTAAACTCGTGATTGTTTGCTAAAAACACCTGCAAACAATAACCTATTGTTTGACCCCTTATGATCTCCCCATGTTTGTTACTTCATGCACTCCTCATAATCGAATGATCATTATCTTCTTTCTGGTTGACTTTTGTTTTTGGCTGATCGTCACAATTTTTTGACTCATCAACTTTTCCAAGATTGATTCCTTTCCTTTTCTTTGTGTGCATTTATTTTTCCTTTGAAAAGAATATTTCCATGTGTTGCCCGCCTGCTCCCTTTGTTGTTATTTTCCCAATTTATTATACCTTTTGATTTTTCATTGCCAACTTTAATATTATTTCAATTTTTTGTGTTTCCCATAAATATTGATTTTAGATTCATCACCACTACTTCCTCATTATTCTTGAGTTACTCTCTCAATATCCTCCCTTCTATATTCATAAACTTCGTCATAATTGGTCAAAACCGCATTAACGTCAATGATATTGGCCAAATCTAAACTAATTAATGTGTTAGCCTCTAGTATCTCCTCATAAGGAAACAAATCATGAACCACTGATTGTCATAAATTTTCGCCGACCCAATATTTCTCGTGCTGTCAACCATCCTTTTTCCTCCTCCTCATCTCTTATAATACTAACTCCTCCTATACCCTCCGCTAACCCTAACCCTAACTGAGTGCCATTCACATTCCCTTTCTTTCTTGATCTCTTTTGAATATATCTAAGACACCTTTATGCCAAATCAACCACATGTTATGCATAAAAGATGTAAACCTTCATCTAAATCTTATATCTTCTCCCTCTAGCATAGGGTTAGGGTTAGGCAAATTAACTTCAACTCACGTACTTTTAAAATCACTTTTGACTTTCCTATCCTAAAAGCGAAACTAAATATATATCTTAAATAGATAAATGTGGAGAAATAAAATAAAATAAAACAAAGCACACCAACTATTACTATAATCTCCTGCCAGATTTTCCCTTCACATCTCTCTTTCTCTCTCTAAAAACTCCAAACTTTTTTTGATTTGTGGAATTACTCTTGTTGTTCATACCTGGTTGGTTAACCATACCCCCCTCCTCTTCAATCTCTCCATTTCCTTCATACACATATAGATTTTTTTTTTAATTTTAATTTTCATAAAAGAAAGTTTATTATTTTTGTCTTGTTGCTGATACCCATTAGCATTTTATTTTCTGGGGTCAATGCGGTCAAGTTCTCTGAAAATTAGGGCTTCAATCGGTTCTCTGGGTTGATTGATTTCGCTCCTTTCTCTCATAGTAATGTAGTTAGACAAGATTGTGTTGTATTGTTATTCTAAATAATAATAAAATTGTCATCTTTATTTTTTGGGTTGTTACAATTTTTGTAAATTTTGCTCCTTTTTGCTTTGCCCTTGTTCTGAATTTGTACCTTATTAGTGTTTCACACGAATCGGGTGAATAGGTTTGAAAAGCTCATTGGATTTGATTGTATTATCGGAAAAAGTTTGGGACTTTTGACCCCTTAGGTGCTGAATTGGGAACAAAAACAAATCTGAGAAGAAAGGGGTTGTTGTAGTTAGTGGATATAGGTTGACGGGTTAATTCACGATGGATCATGTGATTGCTGGGAAGTTTAAGCTTGGAAGGAAAATTGGAAGTGGGTCTTTTGGGGAGCTTTATATAGGTTTGTTTCATGTTTTTTGTTCTTATTACTTTGAAATATTGATTGTAATATTCCTTTTTTGGGCATTGTTTGATATTGTTGACAAACTGTTTCTCTTTTTTTGTATCAGCTGTTAATGTACAAACTGGTGAGGAGGTAGCTGTCAAGCTGGTATGTTAGGTTTTCATAAAGTTTTTAACCCTATTTTGTGGTGAAATGATTAGTTATTGAATTATTTCATAAATATCTTGAGTTTGATTAATGTTTTCATATTTCCGATTGCATTTTTAGTATCTTAACTGTGTGTATATATAGGATGAAACAACCTTGATTTATACTCTTTCGAACATGCATTCTATAGACTTTCATATTGTGTCCTCATAGTGGTGTTTAAGAATTCCATGTTGTAGACTTTGTTACTTTTAAAGATTAAGTTTGAAGTTTCCTGTATTCTTTTATCGATGCAATGGTGGGAGCAATACTCATGGCTTGGAAGGAATCACGAAGAATTACTATGATTGAAGTTTTATGTGAATTGTCATATTATCTCTACAGGGATGCAAATTGTGGTTAATGTTGTTGCGTTGTAGTTTATCTTCCATCGTTCATCATGCTCTTATGCCTTGTTTTCACAAGTTTGTCCTATCAGTTAATGATATTAGTCTGCTTGTGATATTCTGTGTTTAATTCTTAACCATAATGCCCCGCACCTGAAAAATTTCCAGGAGCCCGTGAAGACCAAGCATCCGCAGCTTCACTATGAATCAAAATTGTATATGCTTCTTCAAGGAGGAAGTAAGTCAATATGGCTATTTCTTTTTGCAGATTTCAGTAGTGAAAATATTAACTAATGGCTAAAGCTAAACTTCCACATGAAAATGATTTCTCCATTATGTTTGTGTGTGTGTTTGTTTTCTCGAGTTGGAGGATATTCTGATGAATTCATTGATGTCCATAATCTAAACTTATTGGAATCAAAATCGTTTGTCTTAAACAATGCCCTTAAAGTAGATTAATGACTGAAAAGGTTTCAGAAAACAAATGAGAAGTTTCCTTTTGAGTAATCCAACTTGGTTCTTTATTTGCAGCTGGGGTGCCTCACCTGAAGTGGTTTGGAGTTGAGGGAGACTACAATGTGATGGCGATCGACCTTCTTGGACCTAGTCTGGAAGATCTGTTCAATTATTGTAACCGGAAGTTAACATTGAAGACAGTGTTAATGCTTGCTGATCAATTAGTAAGTCAAAATGGAAACCATATGAAGTTAAAGGCCTTATATAGTGATACTAATGTTTCAATTGGTCCATACTATTGTTCAGATTAACAGGGTTGAATATATGCATTCAAGAGGTTTCCTTCACCGTGACATAAAGCCAGACAATTTTTTAATGGGCCTAGGACGTAAAGCAAATCAGGTATATTATCTTGTTGGAATGATTTCTTTCAAATTTTGTATGTTTCTCTTTTTTATTTTTATTCCACCATTTTGTTTTTGAAGGTTTTGGTTATTCTATCCGGTCGTGTTTGATGCTTAGTTGGTTAAGACTGGTTAGGTCAGGTGAAGGTTTATGAGTCTTTTCTATGACAAACCATGAAGTGGATTTTAACCTGTCATGGCCACTTCCTCCTTGAAACTCACGGTTTTTTTCCTGGCAAAAGTTGATTGGCCTTGGGTCACATTTAGAGTCAAAGCACTTCCTCTGGCTCTCTTTCTCGTATTTTGGATGGATTTTCTTGGAGCATGTCTTCATTTCTGAATCTTTTTCTTCTACTTTATTTAAATGGAATCCTTTTTGCTGCCATTAAAAAACAATGATTGATAGATTCTGATACGAAATGATGAAGTTGAACATGCAAATCCAGTTCTTTTAGGTTCTAACTTTATTTATATCATGCCGGGTACCTCATTTCAGGTCTACATCATTGACTATGGCCTCGCCAAAAAATTCAGAGATCTTCAGACTCATAAGCACATACCATACAGGTAAATTTTGTCACGATTACTATTTCAAGATATAATATTAAGACTTGCAAAAAATTCTTTGGGGGGCAGAGCCAACATGCTGTTTCCATATTAATTTTACATGCCTTCCTTTTTATTTTAAGCATTCACATCACTTTCATAGGTATTCTGCTACTTTTTCAATTGAATGCTGTTTACCTATATTAAGTGGTATCAGTATCATTCACTCTATTCACAACAGTGATAATTGAGATTAGTGTAAAATATCTCAAGTGTGGCCGTGTTTGCAAGCATGCACATATGCTTATGAGTAATTGGAATTGATACTGTTAGATTCTGCACTGTAAGTTCAATAGTGTTTGAAATGAATATTTGCCTTGTCATCCATGACATGGTCTCAGGTCTCTACTGTCACTTGTCTGTTTTCTCTTTCCAACACCAAATACACTACAAAAATGTTCTTTCACTTTAATTTACATTATAGTTTTATTTTTTTAATTGAGTAAATTCATATTTCTTTAGTTACGAAAAGCTCTTTTTCTTGTGCAGAGAAAACAAGAACCTTACAGGCACAGCTCGGTATGCGAGTGTGAACACTCATCTTGGAATTGGTGAGTTATATTATATATGTTATGGCATTCAATTCGATTCATTTTTTTTTCTTTTTTAGCATTGACAACCAATAATTATAATGCATTTTTTTAATCTTACTTTATTTTGTTGGCAGAACAAAGCAGAAGGGATGATCTGGAATCTCTTGGTTACGTTCTCATGTACTTCTTAAGAGGAAGGTTGGACACTTGATATACACAAATGTATTTTTTCCTATCTAGATTTGGATATATTTACCATATCATTCTTACAATCTCCTTGCATTGTACTCTTTATTTTCAGTCTTCCCTGGCAGGGACTGAAGGCGGGTACCAAAAAACAAAAATATGATAGGATCAGTGAGAAGAAGATGACAACTTCCATAGAGGTATACTGACTAGCTAGATTGATGAGGCTTTTAGAGACACTTTGATATTTTCTCTGGACCTTGTGTTTGATGTTTTGAATTTGTTTGGGTGTTGAATGGATTAGCCATTGTTGGTCTTGTCACTTTTGTTTCATTTCATTAATTCTTGCACTTGTATGACAGGTGCTTTGCAAATCATATCCCTCAGAGTTCGGATCATACTTCCACTACTGCCGATCTTTGCGGTTTGAAGACAAGCCTGACTACTCCTATTTAAAGAGGCTTTTTCGAGATCTATTTATTCGAGAAGGTCCACAATCCAATACATTCTAATTTGTACATTAGCATTCTACATATTTTGTTTGGCAGCCTATTGTGTTAAGTAATCACAAATTATTCTTAACTTTGTTAACGCAGGCTATCAATTTGACTATATTTTTGATTGGACTATATTGAAGTATCCGCAGATCAGTGGAAGCTCTCGAGGGAGGGTTAGTGCTTTTATACCTTGCTTGTTTTCGTTTTGCTTTCTAGTGGAGGTCACTTGCTAACTATATTTGTTCTAATAACAGCATGACAGTGGCAAGGCGGCTATGAATGCAGGGCCATCCATACAGAGGCCAGAAAAGACCTCAGGTATACTCTCTTTTGGACACATAAGATAATAAATTTGTCATCCTTTAATTCCCAATGTCTAAAGCTTGGGCTGTCAAGAATTTTTAATCAAAGAATGAGAAGCAATAGGAGATGGGATATTGGTAGGTTAATTAGCGACGATGGGATTTGGAAAGAGAATGTCGACTAAAGGATAGTGATGGAACCATTTCTGGAAGTAGATGGAACAGTGGTAGAGACGAATAGGTCATGGTAAGGAATTATAGACTCGTTGAAATTACATCCTTAGAGATGTAAAGTCTGGCTGATGGGGATAGACACTTGTAACCCTTATGAGGTTTGGAATATCCTAAAAGTAGACACTCATGAGAACGAAAAGACAACTTGCGAGTATTATAGGGACGGAGTAACGGAAAACAAGCACATCCAAGGAAAACTAAAGCTAGGATCAGCACCTGTAGGTTGACTGACAAGGTAGGAAGCAGGAACTCAGAGGCCATCACTACCAACACTAACTTGTAGAAGATCTTGACTAGTAACCTGGGATGAGACAACAGAGTTATCACGATGAAGTTGAAAAAACATAGATATTCATTGCAAAACAACTAACACTAATCAATTTCTTTGTTATAGAGGGAACATGAAGTAAATTATGTAACACAAGACTTCTATTAGGTCTAAAGGAGATAAAAAGGAGGTGGAGCCAGAGGAACGAATAGTCAGACCTTGACCAATCTCTATAAAGATCTGGTCAGGACCTTCATAGGGAACATGGAACCAGGTTGAGTTGGTATTAGGAAAGGCATTGATAGTGTTGGTTAGCATGGCATTCGGTTGCACAGGGACGGGAGGTCTATAAGTACGCTAGGTTTGGAGATAATTCCAGTGAGTTTGAAAGCCATGAGATGGAGAACGTGCTTGAGAAAAATAACATTGATATCCTTGTGAAAAACCTTGAGGGATTGCCATGATAATCCACAGTTATAGGTGCGTGAAATTGCTGATTAAAACGATGATAACAGGTAGAAGCAGTTTGAGAAAAATAACCTTGATATCCTTGTGAAAGACCTTGAGGATTGCCATGATAATCAGCAGTTATAGGTGCCTGTAATTTCTGATTAAAACGATGATAACAGGTAGAAGCAGTGTGGCCAAATTAAGCAAACCTGACACTGGATTTTGCTAAAATGTCCCCTGCCTGTCCTCCACCTCCTCTTCCATGCGAGACGCCTCAACGAAGTAAGGATTGAAAGGAGGAACCAGATCCATCTGAGTTTCCAGTAGTTAGATGAGCATTTGATAGATTTTTGCCTATGGAAGGAGCATCAGTTTTTGGTTTGGACTGTGCGAGGTTAATGGAAGCCACATCAAGTTGGATCTTCTAGTTGTCCATGGAAAGTCGCATCGAATCCTATTAACTCAAATTTGCTCTCAATAACAGAAATAACAGATTCGTAATCCTGTAGCAGTCCTTCAAGTATCACATCAATGTGTTGTTGAGGGGGAATAGGATCACCAACAGAAGCAAGAGAATCGACAAGAATTTTAATGTAGTTGCACGCATCTCTAAGCGTAATTGACGTCCACGACTACAAGTCAATTTCTGGAAATGATCATGAATACGCGTTCAGAGGTGTGATGTGCGTGCTTGTCAAGATCTCGATCTAGATCTTAAAATCATAAGATTTTACAATCTTACTCACCCCAACGATCTTGAGTTAAATCTTGTGTTGTAACTTGTTAAGAGTCCCACATCGGACAATATATGGCCTGAACATGTGTTTATAAGTGGGGACAGTCCTCACTCTACCAACCGGTTTTATAGGGTTGAGTTAGGCCCAACCACATTTCTTAACATAACTAAATTGTAAAAGAAAAAAGTAAAGTCAT
Source organism: Lathyrus oleraceus (assembly GCF_024323335.1). Taxonomy (NCBI): domain Eukaryota; kingdom Viridiplantae; phylum Streptophyta; class Magnoliopsida; order Fabales; family Fabaceae; genus Lathyrus; species Lathyrus oleraceus. The sequence goes on along the minus strand of NC_066581.1, from coordinate 165,661,996 downwards.
GGATTTTGTGCTATCTTGGCCAGTTATGGCCAGGATTAGCCGTTTTTCGGCCACCACTATTACATGTTAAAAAGGATGACGAGATGCACAGGCGCATCAATTACTGTTTGGCAGTGATGAATGCATGCCTTTTGCAATGAAGTTTTTAGATTTTAGAGTTTAGAGAATAAACATCTCGGTTGTAGGGTTTGTTTTAAATAATTGACTTATGATAAACCAAACGATGGATCAAATATGTCTCTATTGTCTGACAGATGTTACTTTGATGATAGTAATAAAGCATAAAAACCAAATCATACATGTCTAAAGAATTTGAAAAAGGGTCATTTCCCACTATATACTAGCGTAACAAAATATATGTAAAAATACTTGAATATAGTTTTTTTCTTCGTTTTAGTAGGATTGTACAATTTTTGATACGATCCTATGTTTTCTGATCTTGCTAACCCCTCTCGATCTACAAAAATAATCGGGTAGAATCTTCCGATCTTAGCTACGATCTTATGTTTTACGATGTTATTATCTCCTTCCGATCATATGCAAGATCCCGATCTTGACAACCTCACAACCAAGAATTCGAGTCATAGCAGAACTCGTGATAGTAGACTGAAGCCAGGAAAGCATCCATTGATAATGCTGCGTCCAGGATCTAAAGTTTGGGTTCTCTATCGCAGAATCAGTGGTTGCATCGGTAATTTACCGATCTGGAATTTCACAATAAGATTAAGAAGCTTTGAAGATTGTGCTCATTCACAAACAATTTAGGGTCGTATATTATTATTTTTTTAAATGGTTTTTATAGTGTTACATATTTTTGTTAAAAAAAATTTACAAAGATTTTTTAATAAAAGTTAAATTTTTTTTTTTTGGATATCAAAATTTTAAAAAATCATTTAATTTTGAAACTAATTCATATATCTTTTCATAAAAATCATTTTTGAAATACAACTTTTTGAAAAAATTATAATTTTGATTATGTTTTAATCTTCGGTAATATATATTTATATTATAAGATACTAAAATTAGTCTTTCAATTTATAACAAACTGATTTTAAAAAACTTTTAATATTTTGAAAAACGTTTTCATTAAAATCATTTTTAAAAATACAAAGAATTTTTTTTTAAAGCTAAAACAAATATTACCATTAATTTGTTGGCACCAAACAAGGAAATTCTTCTCTCAAGCTTTTCAGAAATCTTCAACTTAAAAGTAACGAGATCCTGTTTTGAAGACGATTGCGACGGAGGTGGTGGTTCTGTCATGATCAGAGATAGATGAGAACCTGGTTCTATGATACCATTTTAGAAATGGTGAATGAGATGCAGAAATGCATTCTACAATGTTCTTTGAATTCTGTTTTGATTGATTAAAACAGAAAGATAACAAGAGGTTATATAGGCTTAACATACACCCTTTGTAACTAACTCTAACAAATAGTAACAGAGATGTCACAAATAAAAGGCTCTTACATAGTCTAAAAGCATCCAACTATAATATCATTTCATTGCTACTAATTGTTATCAACAGTGGTCAAATACCGCGCTTTTCTCATGTTTTTTGTCAATAATTACTTGTGCATTTACTTCTTTCAGTCGGGAAAGAGCTTCGAGAGAGATTCTCTGGGGCTGTTGAAGCATTCTCGCGGAGGAACCCAACAAGTTCTAGTCCTCGCCGCGATCATTCTAAACATAGGGGTTTTGAAGATGTAGCAGCGATGCCCAAGGATGCGGTAACAAAATTGTTTTTAACAGATTTTCTAAATCATTACTTTGAGAATCTCTGTTGGGATTATTTATCCTAATATGTTACCTTGTCAATTCAGCATCATGATCAAGAAAAGGGACGCAATTCTGGCCGATACGGCAGCAGTTCAAGAAGACCTATAATCTCATCAACATCCAAGCCAAGTTCATCTGGTGATCATACTGACAGTCGTACTGGCCGTCTGACCTCATCTGGTAGCCGTCCATCAACCGCACATAGAGTGCAACCTATGTACGAGACCAAACAACCAACCTACACACGACCAGGATCTACCAGAGGCAACCGCGATGATCCTCTGCGGAGTTTTGAACTCCTCTCTATCAGGAAGTAAAAAAATTCAGTATCCTTTTGTTGGAAAACATTAAACATCTTTGAAATTTCGGGAAAGATATCAAATAGGATGGAGTCATGTTCGTGTATATTACTGAATTAACATGGAGTCATATAAACAACTTCATTCCTGATATCTTTTTCCGGACCAAGTTGGACTTCATTTGTTCCTAAAACCATGCGTTAGAGAATGTTGCATGTTGCTGTGTTTTTGTTATTTAAACTTTTGACTAGATAAATGTGTTTTCTTGTGTTAAGAAAAAAAGTAGATGAAACTTGAGAGTTGTAGTTTATGATGCAATTGTTGGTGTTGTTTTTTTGTATGAGAGTGAGATTTATTGAGTAGCTAGAATTTGATCTTGGACAACATGCTGGAGATCTTCAATTGTTCTTTTTCTTCTTCTTCCGGCCATGATCCATGCTGATATCGAGGCCGATTTTAAAATATTAAGTTTTAGGCTAGAAGAATTAAGAAATCGGACTGGATTTGTTTGAATTGTTTTCAATCTGCGACCATCCGGATCCGGATGTTATGCAGATTGAAATAGTTAATATAAGTACTAGAGAGGAATTGTAAAACTAAAATTAAAGATAGAAATTAAATAGATAAAAGATTATGGATGAGTTAAATTACTAATACTTTGCTAGATGAAGTGACTTTTTTTTTCTTCATTAGGTTAAATCATGCACCCTATTGTTTCATCTGTTTTGGAACCCTTAAAACTTCAAGACTTGTAAAATATAATGCATTGGAGGTGATTTTGATTAAAAAAAACTAAAAAAAATTAAGGATTCAAGAGTTTATTTTTAGAGGTATAAGTTTTAAAAGATATAAAAGAAAAAGAAGAAAAAAAGGTTTCATTCATATATAAAATGAGTAAGGAATTATACAAATTGAACAAATCTAGTTCAGTTTTTGTAATCTTGATATAAGTTAATTCAATATTTTTTAGAGGATTTTGAGAACTATGCGAAGTTTTCTATATTCTAAAATCAATTAGATTTAAATATTATAAAAAAGTTTGGAAATTGCTTAAGGCATCCTTATGTTATGTATTATAGTGAAAATCAAACTATTTTAGAATCTGAAAATGCAGTTTGGAATATGGACTTTAGAATGAACCTAAAATATATCAAACTTATGCATAAATGAATCACACATTTCTTTAAAAAGAAATAGCACAAAAATATATTTTCAATATATATTTGAAAGTATATTTCCGAAACCTCTCTTCTTCATTTAAAATGCTTTTTTTTTGGATTTTTTAATACATCCTATATGTTTTTTAGACACCACGTGAAATATTTAAAATACTCATAATTTTTGAAGATACATTCTTGGACACACCAAATACACACTCAACACAGACAATTCTAAGTGTCTTATAAGTTGGGTTTTTAAATTTCGGAGACGCATCTCCGATACATTTTCGTAGATATATTTCCAAAATGTCTGTAGACCAGAACTAGAATCAGAATCCAAAAACATGTAACTTGACAAAATAAAATCAACATTCATAACATAAAATAAGCATTACATAGATTATTTTAACATAAAATGCAACATTACACTTCAATATCCAGGTGGACGCTTCAACATCTTAAGAATATCTTCGAACGATCTTGAAATCGTTACTTTCAACTTCAGCGAAACTTTTGTTTCGAAACGGAAAAAGACACAGTCCTTACATTTGCATCCGTCTTGAGTTCAAAGTAGTTGGACACAACATTCTCTCTATGTCAATCGATGGTGAACGGTACTCGAGCTTCACAATTCTTTGATTGTCTCCGTAAGGAAGGAGATAATTGATTTCGTATGTAATATCTACAAGAGATGTGTACTCGGTATGCTTAAAGTCTTGACTGAGAGTTCCGTTGGAGAATGAGACATTTGCGACATACCAGTTGATGTTTATTTGTGACATTTGAGACATTTTCAGTTTGTTTGAAATAAGAAACAATAACACATTAATTTATAGAAGTCATATATCAATATGGACCACTCAAAAACTAGCATACTGATTTCGAAGATATATCTCCGATTCCACTCCCTATTATCTTGTTTCAGAGATGCATCTTCAGAACCTCTCCTGATCAGGTTTGAAAACAGAACCTTTGAAACATTAACATTTTTTAAAAGAACAAATTTTTGCATGAGGAAGATCAAAAATGCATTAAGACACAATATTAATAAATGTTGAATATGTTCACTTTATATATATTGAAACACAATTACATACACTTATTTGTCCGGCTAAATAGGAAATTAAAACGAATCGAAACATATGTCGTCGGCTAAATATATGAGTCATACCCCCTTTGACTTTTGTGCATCTGATTCTCTTTCAATGTTGCTCAATTTCTCGAACTCTTGCATCCTTTCCATAAAATGATCCGGCCAAGTCTCGACTTTTGTTGTTGAATGATCTGTCCACTCCGGTGATGTAAGTGATATAGAGCATCCCAGTTTCAAATAAATTTGAACAAAATACTGTGATTTTGAAAGTCGCCCAATACACATAATAAAATCATTTGGATTTTGAGGTGGGGCAGTACACAATGGGAAAAAGGTTTCTGAAAAATCGTATCGTGTAAGATCAACATACACCCTATCATACGCACATGCTATGAGGTGGTCCATTTCAGAGAAGCACATCCATTTTTCCTTCGGTGTCGGTCCGCTAAGGCAGGGAACAAGAGACTCATAAACTTCATCGAAGTGTTTTTTCTTTCCGTATAGCCGTGTGTATGAATCTTTATGAGTTCTCAACTCTTGGATAAGTTGATGGAAGAAAAGTGTATGGTTATCTTCTCCTTTACCGAGTAAAGCCAAAATAGCTCGATATTCACAATTACATCTCCCTCAACATTGGCGATCCACTAGATGTATTTGTGCATAAAAATGGGCATCTCGTCAATGAATGAAATTTTTTGTGGAGGCGGCGTAGGAGGTGGTTTGCTAATGCGAGCTCCTTTAACAATACTTTTTTAAGATTTTGGAGTTGGCGAGTCGGGAAAAACTTTGTCAACATGTTCAAAATATGAAGAAGACCGTGTAATAGAGTTGTCATTCGGTGTAGGCTTGGTTTTCTTCGGAGCACATTTTGTTTTTATCGGTTGAGAGGGTAGTTTCAAGTCGGTGGTGTCCGGATATGCAATTTTCCTCAATTGTTCTTTGATGTGGAGTTTCATGTTGTCATCGACTTTCAAAAATCTTTCTTGTATCACTTCCCATTCGGTCAAAATAGAGATATTCGATTTACCTTCTTTCATGACACTTCCGTCATCAAACCTAAGCTTCTTCCAATGATTGAAAACCTCAGCCATTCCTATCGGGCTACCAAGTTTCACCTTTTTAGCAATAGCACAAGCACATGAGAGACCATATATTTTCACAATTGTGCATCCATATTTTGCGCTACCGGAACCTATATTATCATCTCATTTAGACTCGTGAAAAATATAATTCAAACCTGCTCGAGATATATTGTCGACCAACTGAGAATAAAGATTGTTGTCTTTAAATCCGTGCTCCAAAAATGTGATGCTCTGACCAAATGATGTTTGTATCTCATTATGCTGGTTTTGAATCATTTGGTTCACGGAGTCCCAATCTCAACACAAATCATCGTTGCTATTTCCCAACCAATTTTCAAAGTAGCATGGGCAGACTCAATTCTGTTAGTTGTTGTATTTCCGAGGTGTCTAACCTTATGAGTCCATGCGCAAATAATTTTCTCCTTCACCTGGTCAACAATTGTGCTTTCAACATATTTCAAAAAATTAGGATATTTTTCACACACTTTCCTGAAATGCATAATAGAATCGGAATATAGTTCTTTTATAGAAGAATTTACTATACGATTCCATGCAACCATTATTTTTTCCACAACCATACTCACCTTCACCATTTTTCCATCTTCGGACTCTATCTATTTCGTTCCTACCGCGGGTTTAATCCGACTTCTCACATTCTCTATCATGTGATACCTACAAAGTAATGCATTAAAAGTAGTAAATATCTTTGCAACCGAATTCATCAAGGCAGTATCACGGTCGATAACAATCACTTTAGACATCTCACCCTGGTCCTTCAACAGTGTCCGACACACCTCTAAGATCCAAGTAGTATTCTCCTATTTTTCACTCTCTAAAAATGAAAATATCTTCTCAGTTGAGGTAACACCAACCATCTCTAATAATAGAAGTCTATACTTGTTGGTCTTGTAGGTTGAATCAAGTATGAGCATAATAGGAAACATGTTGAACAACTTTATGTAATCAGGATGAGTCCAAAAATATCTCTAACAGTAACTCCATTCTCGCACTGTACCTAGACACGTAACTGTTATCATCCAACAATTTCAAGAGTTGTTGCATTTAAGTCCCCCCTAAGTGCCTTATTAGTTAGTACCAAATCTTATACACTTGCTTGATATTTGATATATTTTCGGATCTTTTCCGTTTCAATTTGTAGGTGCTTAATTGGCTGCATTATATGGTAAAACACTAGTTGGTTACTAATGTCTTGACTGATGTCATGACATGGTATGTATGTGTGACTACATTGTAGGTTAGAATATCTAACTGTACTCTGATGTCTTGACTGATGTCATGACACACTTGAGTAGTTACTGCAGGATTAGCTAACACAGGATTTATTGAATGTCAAACTGGATGCTGTGACATTCATACCTGTCAGCAGATACTAAGGAATAGAACAGCTGGTGTTTTGTTAGAACTTAGTATTTATTTCCAGTCTGGTTATCAAGGAAAGACCAGACTTGGCATAAGGCCTACTGACTGAATGTCAAACTGGATGTTATGACATTCATCATTGACAGCAGCTACTGAACATTAGACAGAATGGTGTTCTGCTATACTTCAGCATGTTACTTAGTCTGTTCTTCAAGAGAATAACAGAACTAACTTAAGGCCAAATGTGTAAATGTTAAATTGGACACTTTGACATTTATTAATGTAAGCTGTTACTGTAGTATGGTCATTTTGATCATGTACAGGTCAGCAAAATTATACAGTCTGTTTTCTGGAAAAACAGACTCAGCATATGGACCTTGATGTCAAGCTGAATGTCGTGACATTCATTCCTGACAGCATATGCTATATTGTAGGTTGTTCAGTTTTCTGTTTCAGCTTTTTCTCAGGCTATTCTTCAGGGATTCAACAGCTGAGAGAAAATCCAGAAAATCAACAACCAAGCTACATTTAATGAACCTAACAAATAGCCTATTTGTTAGTAACCTAAATGTTGAATTTATGGGAACTCGCGTGACCTTAAATTCAGGAGAATACAGGTGCAAAAGCCCAGGTACTGCAATATAAAAGGAAGGCGTTCCTTCATTCAATTTCGGGGATTTGAGGCGTGAAGATTTTGTGTGTCCATCATACTTCACTGCTGTATTTTTGTGAGTCTTGTATTAGACGTATCTTGTAAGCCAAGCCATTATCAAGTAGATGATTGCTGTGGCATAAAGTGTTCATTTAGTTGTAAGTGTTGTGTCGCTCAAAGCTTTTAAGCGTGAGTGCTGTGTATCTTGATTAAAGCTGTGAAGCACAATCAAGAGTTGTTTGAAGTGTGACTTCAAATTGTCTTTAATATTGATTAAAGGTAGTAATCACTGAGGTGATTGAGGGGGAGTGAGTAGGAACTCTGATCTTAGTGTAAGATTGAAATTGCATTGGGTAGGGATTAAGTGATAAGTTGTAAACGGGTGAGTTTAGCTTTGAATTAATACTACTAATAGTGGATTTCCTCCCTGGCTTGGTAGCCCCCAGATGTAGGTCATGTTGGACTGAACTGGGTAAACAATTACTTGTGTTATTTACTGCACTTACGTTTAAGTTCTGCATAATTCCTGTCTGTGCAGAATTGGATGTCATAACAACCCGTGTGACATCTAAAGTCTGATAACTAGAATTTCAATTGGCATCAGAGCAGGCACCCTGCCTGTGAATTTCTGGGTGAGATCTAGGGAAGTTACTTTCTAGTACCATGGACAAGGATATAGGACACTCAAATAGACCACCCATGTTGGATGGCTCTAATTATGATGACTGGAAGCCTCGTATGATAGCCTTCTTAAGGTCTCTAGATAGCAAAGTCTGGAGAGCTGTCAACAAAGGATGGGAACATCCAACGAAGACAGGTGAGGATGAAGTCAGTGTGCAGATTCCTGAAGAAGAGTGGGACAAGGAGCAAGAGGCACTAGCTCTTGGAAATTCCAAGGCCTTGAATGCATTGTTCAATGGAATCAGTAAGAACATCTTCAGGCTGGTGCACCGCTGTGAACTAGCTAAGGAAGTTTGGGATACCCTCAAGGTAACTCATGAAGGTACTTCCAAGGTGAAGATGTCCAAACTTCAGATGTTGACCACCAAGTTTGAAAACCTGAGGATGAAAGAGGATGAGACTATTCATGACTTTCACATGAATATTCTTGAAATTGCAAACACCTCTGGTTTACTAGGTGAGAAAATGGCTGAAGAGAAACTTGTAAGAAAGATTCTCAGGTCCTTGCCTAAAAGGTTTGCTATGAAGGTCACAGCCATAGAGGAGGCACAGGACATCTGCAATATGAAGGTAGATGAGCTCATTGGTTCTCTCCAAACCTTTGAAATGAGCTTGTGTGAGAATACTGAAAAGAAGAACAAAAGCGTAGCTTTTGTATCTAATGCTGAAGAAGAGTCAGAAGCAGGATATACTGAAGGTGATGACAGTATATCAGAAGCCTTAGCCATGCTTGGGAGGCAGTTCAACAAGTTCGTGAAGAAGATTGATCAAAGAGGGAGACCTAATGTCAAGAACATCCCGTCTGACATCAGGAAAAGATCAACTTCTGATGAAAAGTTCAACCAAGGCAAGGGAATCCAGTGTCATGGTTGTGAAGGGTATGGACACGTCAGAGTTGAATGTCCTACTTATCTCAAGATGCAAAAGAAGGGGCTAACTATCACATGGTCTGAAGGAGATTCTGAAAGTGAATATGAAGGAGAATCTGCCAAACATGTCACTGCACTAACCAGTGTTTGTGCCTCTGATGATGACTCAAGTGCAGATGAACTGACCTTTGATGAACTTGCTGCAGCCTATAAGAAGCTGTGTACCACTAGTGCAGAAGTGCCTGCACAAGGAGAAAAGCAGAAGAAACTCATCAAGGAACTGGAAGATGAGAGACATAAGCAACTGTCTGTCATAGAGGGTCTAAATGGTGAGATAGCCCTGCTGACCTCCAAGCTAAATCAGATGACTAAATCCATCAGAATGATGAATAAGGGAACTGACACCTTGGAAGAGATTCTAAAGGTGGGACAGCAGTCTGGAACCAAATCTGGCCTAGGATTTGGGAAAAGATCCTCAGCTGAACACAAACGCCCAAAGGCTAAAGTTCAGAAGTTCAAGCGGAAGTCAAAGCCAATGTCTCAACATCGAGGAACTAGGATGAATGATCATCAGAAGAGGAAATACCAGGAGTGGAGGTGTCACCACTGTGGTAGGCTTGGTCATATAAAAGCCTTCTGCTACTGGATTCATGGTTTCCCTAACCAAGCCTCGCATGTCAGGCCTAAGCATAAACCATATAAGCGCTATGTTCCCATCAAGAAGCAACAATGGTATGCTAGGATAGCACACACTGCTCTAAGGGCTTCTACCAGAGAAGACTGGTACTTTGACAGTGGATGCTCAAGACATATGACTGGTATGGAAAATCTACTGGTGGATATTCAACCTCACAATACCAGCTATGTGACCTTTGGTGATGGTGCCAAAGGAAAAATAAAAGGTGTGGGTAAGCTGGACTGCTCTGGAGTTCCAAAACTGAATAATGTGCTGTTAGTAAGAGGACTAACTGCAAACCTCATCAGCATAAGTCAGCTGTGTGATCAAGGGTTTCATGTTCAGTTTACTAAGGAGCTATGCATTGTGACTAATGGTGACAATCAGGAAGTTATGAGAGGAACCAGGTCCAAAGATAACTGTTATCTGTGGGAACCTAAAGTCTCTAACTTATCAACAATATGCTCCTCAACCAAGGAAGAACAGGAGGTGAAGCTGTGGCATAGACGTCTTGGACATCTCCACTTACGGGGAATGAAGAAGATTATATCCAAGGAAGCAGTCAGAGGAATTCCAAAGCTTCTTATTGATGAAGGAAGAGTCTGTGGAGAATGCCAGGTGGGCAAGCAAACCAAGATGTCACATTCGAAGCTGGGACATCCCACAACCTCCAGAGTTCTGGAACTGCTGCACATGGATTTAATGGGACCTATGCAGGTTCAAAGCCTTGGTGGGAAGAAATATGCTTACGTGGTGGTTGATGACCATTCCAGATACACGTGGATAAGCTTCATCAGAGAGAAGTCAGATACATTTGATGTCTTCAAAGACCTGTGCATAAGACTTCAAAGGGAAAAGGACAATTGTGTGGTCCGGATTAGAAGTGATCATGGTACGGAGTTCAAGAATTCCAAGTTTGATGAGTTTTGCTCTTCTGAAGGAATAAGTCATGAGTTCTCCTCCCCTATAACCCCTCAGCAGAATGGAATAGTTGAAAGAAAAAATAGAACTATTCAAGAATCTGCCAGGGCAATGATTCATGCAAAGAAGCTCCCCATGCACTTTTGGGCTGAAGCAATGAATACCGCGTGCTATGTTCACAACAGAGTCACCTTGAGAAAAGGAACCTCCTCCACTCTGTATGAAATATGGAAAGGCAGAAAACCCACTGTGAAGTACTTTCATATCTTTGGAAGTAAATGCTACATTCTCACAGATCGTGAACAGAGAAGGAAGCTAGATCCCAAAAGTGATGAGGGTATATTTCTGGGATACTCCACTAACAGCAGAGCCTACAGAGTGTTCAACTACATGACCAATGTCCTGATGGAATCCATAAATGTTATTGTGGACGATAAAGAGGAAGGAACCGATGTCATGGAGGATGTTGAAACATTCCTTGACAGTTCAACTGACATTCCAGTCAAGTCTGAAGAAGTAGAGGAACCTCCTCCTGAATGTGAAGTAGATGCAACCACCAAAGTGCCATCTATCAGAATTCAGAAAGACCACCCTAAGGATCTTATCATAGGGGATCCCAATAGTGGTGTGACTACCAGGTCACGGGGAATAAGCTCAAATTCCTGCTTTGTATCAAAGGTTGAACCAAAGAATGTGAAAGAAGCCCTGACTGACGAATACTGGATCATTGCCATGCAAGAGGAACTTGAGCAGTTCAAAAGGAATGAAGTATGGGAGCTAATTCCAAGACCTGAAGGGACCAACATCATTGGTACCAAGTGGATCTACAAAAACAAATCTGATGAGAAAGGAGTAATTACTAGGAATAAAGCAAGACTAGTTGCTCAAGGATACACTCAAGTTGAAGGGGTAGATTTTCATGAGACATTTGCTCCTGTGGCTAGGCTTGAGTCCATCAGATTGCTGTTAGGGGTAGCATGCATCCTGAAGTTTAAACTATTCCAAATGGATGTGAAGAGTGCATTCTTGAATGGCTACTTGAATGAAGAAGTCTTTGTGGAACAACCTAAAGGGTTCTGTGATCCTAACCAACCTAAGCATGTATACAAGTTGAGGAAAGCCTTGTATGGGTTGAAACAAGCACCTAGAGCATGGTATGAAAGGTTGACCGAATTTCTGACCTCAAATGGATACAGAAAAGGTGGAATAGATAAAACCTTATTTGTGAAGGATGAAGACGGCAAAATCATGATTGCTCAAATCTATGTGGATGATATAGTCTTTGGTGGAATGTCAGAACAAATGGTTTAACAATTTGTTCACCAGATGCAATCCGAGTTTGAAATGAGTCTAGTTGGAGAACTGACCTATTTCCTTGGAATGCAAGTAAACCAAATGGAGGACTCTATGTTTCTCTCCCAAAGCAAGTATGCCAAGAACATAGTTAAGAAGTTTGGTATGGATAATGCTAGGCACAAGAGGACTCCTGCGCCTACTCATCTGAAGTTAACCAAAGATGATGGAGGGCCTGGTGTTGATCAATGCTTGTATAGAAGCATGATAGGAAGCCTACTTTACCTAACTGCAAGTAGACCTGACATTTCTTATGCAGTTGGAGTATGTGCTAGATACCAAGCAGAGCCTAAGGTGAGCCACTTGAATCAAGTCAAAAGGATTCTCAAGTACATCAATGGGACTTGTGACTATGGGATGCTGTATTCACATGGGTCTGAGCCTGTCCTATCTGGGTACTGTGATGCTGACTGGGCTGGGAGTGCTGATGACAGAAAACGCACATCAGGTGGATGTTTCTTCTTAGGAGACAATCTCATATCTTGGTTCAGCAAGAAGCAGAATTGTGTTTCTCTGTCCACTGCAGAGGCTGAATACATAGCTGCTGGAAGTAGTTGTTCCCAACTGGTTTGGATGAAACAGATGCTCACTGAGTACAATGTCACTCAAAATGTCATGACATTGTTCTGTGATAATCTCAGTGCCATTAATATCTCCAAGAATCCCATCCAACACAGCAGGACCAAACATATTGACATTAGGCACCACTTCATCAGAGATCTGGTGGAAGACAAGGTGATCACTTTGGAACATGTAGCCACGGACCTTCAACTGGCTGACATATTTACAAAGGCTCTGGATGCTACTCAGTTTGAAAACTTAAGGAGCAAACTGGGAATATGTCTCTCTGAGACCTTATAGCAACCACTGATGTTTGGGATGTATTGTTTAATATCTCTGCCTATTAAACAATTGGTTCTATGCTCTGATTGGTCAACAGATCATAGCTATGCTACTTGCAACAAGTGTGGCTACAAGAGGGTAAGGAGACACCCTACCGTGAGAAGGCCAATGTACCTGCAGGAGTTCAAGGATGCTGTTCATGCAGGAGTGGTTCTGGATGTCAGAAACAAAATCATGGCATCTGATATGGTGGTACCTACTGTAAAGCAAAAGTGGGTGATTACTTGATCAAAGCTGTGAAGCAAGATCAAGTGGATGCTAACTTGGTTGAAACTGTGGAGTAAAACCAAGTCTGTAACTCTGTCATTGTTCTATGGTTTTGTTGTTGGCTTTGGCAACATTTTTGACAAAAAGGGGGAGTAATAACCACCACCCCTGACAAACAGAGTGTGTCTCTACAACAGACTCTCGTGACAGATTCCCTCCCCTGCAGCTGCTGTGTGTTGAAGTTTAGATTTTAGATTTAACTTCTGTATGTGTGCTGCTTTGTGGAGTTTTTATTTAACTTCCATGTGTGTGAGTGTGCTGCCACTCTGAGTGTATTAGCTAGGCTTATTTCCTGCTAGGTGTGTGATTCCGCTGCTATGAACTCTGTTATGGGGATCAAAGTGTTTTAGCCAAAAATTTGCCCAAAGGGGGAGTTTGTAGGTGCTTAATTGGCTGCATTATATGGTAAAACACTAGCTGGTTACTAATGTCTTGACTGATGTCATGACATGGTATGTATGTGTGACTACATTGTAGGTTAGAATATCTAACTGTACTCTGATGTCTTGACTGATGTCATGACACACTTGAGTAGTTACTGCAGGATTAGCTAACACAGGATTTATTGAATGTCAAACTGGATGCTGTGACATTCATACCTGTCAGCAGATACTAAGGAATAGAACAGCTGGTGTTCTGTTAGAACTTAGTATTTATTTCCAGTCTGGTTATCAAGGAAAGACCAGACCTGGCATAAGGCCTACTGACTGAATGTCAAACTGGATGTTATGACATTCATCATTGACAGCAACTACTGAACATTAGACAGAGTGGTGTTCTGCTATACTTCAGCATGTTACTTAGTCTGTTTTTCAAGAGAATAACAGAACTAACTTAAGGCCAAATGTGTAAATGTTAAATTGGACACTTTGACATTTATTAATGTAAGCTGTTACTGTAGTATGGTCATTTTGATCATGTACAGGTCAGCAAAATTGTACAGTCTGTTTTCTGGAAAAACAGACTCAGCATATGGACCTTGATGTCAAGCTGAATGTCGTGACATTCATTCCTGACAGCATATGCTATATTGTAGGTTGTTCAGTTTTCTGTTTCAGCTTTTTCTCAGGCTATTCTTCAGGGATTCAACAGCTGAGAGAAAATCCAGGAAATCAACAATCAAGCTACATTTAATGAACCTAACAAATAGCCTATTTGTTAGTAACCTAAATGTTGAATTTATGGGAACTCGCGTGACCTTAAATTTAGGAGAATACAGGTGTAAAAGCCCAGGTACTGCAATATAAAAGGAAGGCGTTCCTTCATTCAATTTCGGGGATTTGAGGCGTGAAGATTTTGTGTGTCCATCATACTTCACTGCTGTATTTTTGTGAGTCTTGTATTAGACGTATCTTGTAAGCCAAGCCATTATCAAGTAGATGATTGTTGTGGCATAGGGTGTTCATTGAGTTGTAAGTGTTGTGTCGCTCAAAGCTTTTAAGCGTGAGTGCTGTGTATCTTGATTAAAGCTGTGAAGCACAATCAAGAGTTGTTTGAAGTGTGACTTCAAATTGTCTTTAATATTGATTAAAGGTAGTAATCACTGAGGTGATTGAGGGGGAGTGAGTAGGAACTCTGATCTTAGTGTAAGATTGAAATTGCATTGGGTAGGGATTAAGTGATAAGTTGTAAACGGGTGAGTTTAGCTTTGAATTAATACTACTAATAGTGGATTTCCTCCCTGGCTTGGTAGCCCCCAGATGTAGGTCATGTTGGACTGAACTGGGTAAACAATTACTTGTGTTATTTACTGCACTTACGTTTAAGTTCTGCATAATTCCTGTCTGTGCAGAATTGGATGTCATAACAACCCGTGTGACATCTAAAGTCTGATAACTAGAATTTCACAATTTTGCAAGCATATTTTTTGGTTGAACCAAATTCAATGTCATGTCAGCAACACATTCCTTCTCTTTCGGCATGAGCCGACACACACTAGGATGACTGGCTAATTTTTCACATAAATCATGGTTATGCAAACCACATATGACATTAAATTTCTAAGTTTTATTTGTCAACATGTCACCACACACCTTAAAGGGACACTCACATTTTCTTGAACTAGTGTCGTCTCCTTTAAGATTCCAGAGAGAAGTTATATATTTCCCGCTTCTTTCGCACCTCATTGTCACAAAAGCGCATCTTCTATCCGGACAGTTGTCGGACCTTCCAATAACCACACCAAATCCAAGTTTGGAGGCGTCCATACAAATCCATTGAAGCATTTGATCACAAGATTCAAACTCTTGCTCATTTTAAAATTGGTTTCCAACATATACCGCCTTCACAATAACACCTTAGACATTTGGAGAAACAACTTATTTGGGGAAAATATTGGAATGCATCCTATCTAATGAAAATAATTACAACATAGCAGTTTATAAGCGTCATTGTTGGAAACAAAATTGGAAAATGAACACAAACTACTTCCAGAAATGCATCTCCGAAAAAGTTCATGCTTGTTTCGGAGATACATTTCCGGACAAACACATGTTTTTTCAGACTAAGAACATGACTAATGTGAGAAATGCAGTGTGAAATAAATGATCTTTACCTGAAATTCTAACTTTTTTTGCTCCCTTTTATGTGATGAACCACAAGATTGGAGATTTGGAGTGAAAAAATGGATTGAAAATGGATGGGTTTTTGGTGAGGGTTTGTAGAGGAAAACAATAATGGCAACAATGACTATGTGATCACACAACTGTGACTTTTATCAGATTATTCTGGAGATGCATCTCCAGAAATATCGGACATGCAAATGTGACAAAATATTTTAAAATCCTGCCCAAGTGTTTGGAGATACATCTTCATAAAGTCTATTCAACTGATCAATTATGAACATATTTCTTGGAATATAGCGGAGATGCATTTTTGGGATTAAAGAAACCCAACTTATAGGACGCCACTCAGAATAACTTGTGTCGAGTGTGTATTTGATGCGTCTGGAGATGCATTTTTGAAAACTAGGGGTATTTTAAAAATTTCGTGTGATGCGTAAGAAACATATATGGTGTATTAAGAAATTCCTTTTTTGGTGCGAGTAAAGAGTCCAAAGCCCCAAAGATTTGAAAGTTACAATCCTCCTAGTGGAGGTATCCCTCATGTCATTAATGTACAATTTGTACACCTCTCTAAAACATTAATCTATACTACTTATACATTGGTTATTCTTTATTTCTATTTTCACCAATCCATCTACATATTTGTTTGCCTCCTAAACACATGTTTGATGCACACAACTTTCAATTTGTTCATCTCTTGGTGGATCATCTTCATCAGACTCACTCTTGTCCCCATGTCATAGTTATCCTGCATTATGACCTTATAGCTTCATTTAAATCCAGCTGAACCTCTACACGATCAAGCTTCTTTTTGTGTACCCGTTTTAAGCCTTCAAGAACTCCCCAAAGCTCAACATTAAACACATTACATATGCCAAACATCTTCGTGTATCCACCAATCCATATGCATATGGTGTCCCCGATTATCCCTCCACATCCGACCTTGAAGTCATGAGAGACAACCCCATTCGTGTTTACCGTCACCCAAAGAGCTTCCGCAACCTGCTATTTTATTGTTTGAGTTACACTACTTCTCTTTTGTTTGTCTTACCGATATGAGGTATATTAGATTCATCTGCATGTAATCTTTGGTTTCTTCAATTCCATATACAATGGCACGCAGTTACCCATGTTACATAACTGTTGATAGCAACTTCCACCCTATCTCTTCACTATTGGAAGAATCACAAACTCTTTGAAAAATATGTGTAGGAATTCATAACACACTCTTTCATATAGAATATTATTGGATAATCATTTTCCCAAACTTTTACAAATATTAAAATCGATTTACATTTTTGTTGGGGTTATTCGAGGGTCTATACGAGGGAGCATTTTTTATTGGGGTCTTTCTTTTATGAGCAACACACCTTGTGAAAGACGCACCACATACTCATCCAAAATCTTAAGGTGATAGATGTGTGGATTCTCTCACTTATAAATATTCAAGTATTCACTTTTCTAATCAATGTGGAACTTTGCCACACTTTATTTCTCAAAGTTTTCAATTCACACTTTTTATTCTCAATACTCCCCATCAAGTGTGAGTCTATCCACAATGCCCAATCTTAATTGGAAGCTTTTTCATCCACATACACTTGTAATGCCGCTGATATTTTTCAACGGATCACCTCCTACCCAATAGAGAATTTTGATACAAGTGAGTCGGTCCATTCACTCGAACCAAAAGTTCATCATACCATTGTTGGGGCTATCCGGGATCCGGGGTCAACACAAGGGAACATTTTTCATTGGGGTCTTTTTTTTAAGCAACACACATTGTGAGAGACACACCACGTACTCACCCAAAATCTTAAGGTGATAGGTGTATGAGTTCTCTCACTTATAAATGTTCAAGTCTCAACTTTTCTAATCAATATGAGATTTCGCCACACTTTGTTTCTCAAAGTTTCTAACTCACACTTGTTATTCTCAATATTTTTGACATAAACTCTTTGGAGTTGAATCAATATATTCCAGTGGTTGTAATGCTTTTAAATATCAAAAACCATTATTAGTGAGTACTTTTATGAAGTGAAGAAGAGACCGATTATGAAAGTGTACTTCCGGAATCATTTCCGAAGTATATTTTTGAATTTATTTTTATAAAATGAAGATATCTCAATTAAAAAAAATGAGATGCATATAGAGTTAATTTGAAAATGTATATTCGGATTAAATTTTGGAAAAAAGAATGAAGGAAAACTCAATTTAAATGTGTTTTGGTGTGATTAAGATGCTTTTGAAAATGCACTTTTATTTTTCAAATTTTTATACTGTTTCCAATCATTTAAGATGAGATAAACAACTTTCCAAAAATGTTGATGTTAGATGTATTCTATTATTCCTTTTGGCCATTTTTAATTTTTTTTGGGATAATTCTTTTGCATTATGTTAAAGCTTTACCATGCTTTAATTTTTTTCTATAGATTTAATTACACTTCTGAGTTTCTTATTTTTATCCGTTTACAACCATCCATGTTTGATCACTTCTTCATATTTTTAGAATTGATGTAAAATGCTTTAAATGCCATATGTCATATGTGAAATGGTATGATGATACAAAATAATCTACTAAAGAAATTGCAAAAATAAAAAACCCATATTAAACTCCAATTTCAACATAAAAATTATTTACTCATAATTTAATTAGTGATTGGTAAATAATTAAGCAACGTTTTTACAACACCATATCATATATAAAAATGACATGTATATTCATATGCGGGATATTAATCATCCATTATCTATCTCTTGAGTATTTGTTTCATATTCGTGAGAAAATCTATTAGATGATATTTAAAGAATTTTGATGGGTCTTCGTGTATTCATAGATATTGGGACGTAAACAATATTTTTTTAAAATAATTATGTAAATTTTTTCTCTCCTTTTTACCAAAGAAAATGAGAATCAATACATAAGAATATTGATATGTTTTTTTTATCTTGATAACAAAATTATTAATCAAATACTAAGCAGAAATTAAAAAATTATGTTAAAATTTCTTTTATACAATATTTATAATTAAATAATGGAATATTTTAGTAATTTTAATCTACGAGTATATATGTTATTATTTTCGCCTTCGTATTGTGTAAGGATTTTTTTAGTTCAAAGGAGAGGGAGAGGAGATAAGAAATTTTATTGAAGGGAAAGAAAGGAGAGAGGATGTGAGATATTTTTTTTAATACTAGATATGTTGGTTCAAAATAGAAGAGGAGATGGTAACAGAGAAATTTTAATTAAAAATAGGTTTGTTTCACGAAGGAAACGGAGAATTTTTATTAATAATATATATTTTTATTCTTGTAATCTTATATAAATGATATGATATTTAAAGATAAAAATTATATATATATATATATATATATATATATATATATATATATATATATATATATATATATATATATATATATTATTTTGGTAATAAATTTTTTAATATTGAGTGATAAAAAAAATTATAACTTACCGTATAACATTAATTAAAAAAATTGAATACATTTGATTTATATTATAACTCTCTGACACAAATTAAAGTATGTATTGATAATAACTTTTAAATTAAAATGAATCATCTAACAAAAAAAATACCTAACATAACTTATTATTAAATATTAATGATTTAATTTGTTTAATAAAATAAAATAAAATGAATAATTTAAAATTTGATATAAAAAATATAACAGAAAAGAAAATTAGAAAAAAAAGCGAAACATGAGTAAACATTTAAAAAATTAAAAAAAAAAAGAGTGAAGTGAATATAATTTATATTAAGTACAAAAATTTAAAAATAGTTTGAAAGTGGAGAAGATTTATAATAAGTTGACTAGAACCAATAGAGAAAAAAATCAGACAAAATAGAAACAATAACACGAAAGAAAATAAATAATTTTAAAAATTTAAAATTAAACAAAATATATTTTAATAAATATAATAATTTTTAAAATATAAAGAATCATATTCCGTGTTCTCCCTTATAAATTTCCCCAATTCGAATAGACGCAAAATTTACATTTTGGAGGGAATTTGCTCTCCTCCCTTACCCTTCCATCCTCTCCTAAAATCTGAACCAAACATATTTAATTAGAAAATTTCCTCCCCTCCCCTCCATTTACCCCGAACCAAAGACACCCTTCCGTAAATAATAATTTTTTATCATTCCATTTGGATATCACGCTATTTAAATCATATATATCATTATTATTTTAGTTTAAAAATATAAAGAAGCCAAGTAAATATAGAAATGGAAATTGTAATTAAACTTTATTGGGTAATGTACTTGCTAAAAAGTACATATGCGTGACACCCTTATGTTGATAAGGGTGATCAGAAGCTTTGAAGATTTTCGGTGGTTTAGAGCAAACTCATATGGAGTGAGATACCCTATTTTGAGATGATTTTGGTGAGGTGAGAACAAGCTTACATGTAGTGAGAAGCTATGTATTTTAGAGGTATTCTCTGTGTATTTAGAATATATCTTTCAACTCTCATGTTGAGGTATTTATAGAGGTCCATGAGCCTAATTTTGAGGTTTCTTGGGAATTGCAACTGTCACCTAGTCATGGTAGTGGACCATTGAATCCATATTTCCTAGGGAGACATGTGTTATATCCTTAATTATTTTTCTAGATTATCTATGACCAAGATATGTCATTCCCACGTTTTCCTATATTGGGAAAGTGAGGAATGTCGCAGGCGAGGTTATCTCCTTCGTGGACGACAAGATTTTGTTGACCTTTGTTGGTGGCATGGTCTCCTCGCCCTTAGTGGGCCTTTCACAAATTTAGCATTACACAACCTCTCAAGCACAAAGACTCGGTGAAGGGAGAAATGCTTAATTGACTATGTGTTGGGGGTGTCTATTTAATGAGACTCTAAGTCAACGCCTCTAGGAGAGGTCTTAAGTTTGATCATATCCGGTGTGACTCTTAGTCTCTCAGGTGAGACATTTACACGAGTCTGTTTGATGAAAGTCTTAATCCCTCATATGAGGAGTGTATATGAGTCTGTATGATGAGACTCTTAGTCCCTTAGGAAAGACATTTAGATGAGCCTGTCTGGTGAGACTCTTTGTCCCTTAGGCAAGGCATTTAGACGGACATGTCTAATGAGACTCTTAGTCCCTCAAGCAAGGTGTTTAAATGAGCTTGTCTAATGATACTCTTAGTCCTTTAGGAGAGACATTTAGATGATCATATCTAATGAGCCTATTAGTCCCTTATACGAGGCGTTTAGACGAGTCTATCTAATGAGACTCTTAGTCCCTCACGCGAGGCGTTTAGATGAGAATGTCTGATGA
Source organism: Lathyrus oleraceus (assembly GCF_024323335.1). NCBI lineage: Eukaryota > Viridiplantae > Streptophyta > Magnoliopsida > Fabales > Fabaceae > Lathyrus > Lathyrus oleraceus. Next base: position 165,641,014 of record NC_066581.1, on the reverse strand, counting down.
GACTCTTATCCCTCAAATGTGGCGTTGAGTCTCTCAGGAAAGACTTCAGTTGAATCCCTCAGACAAGCCTTTAAGCTAAGTCTCTCGAGTTAGACTTTGGTCGAGTCCCTTTAGGCGATACTTTAAGTTGAGCCTGCCTGATGAGACTCTTATTCTCTCAGGATATGCATATAGATGAGCTTGTACGATGAGACTCTTAATACCTCATGCGAGCCATTTAGATGAGCATGTTTGATGATACTCTTAGTCCCTCAGATGTGACTCTTAGGCAAGACTTCAGTTGAATCCCCCAGATAAGACTTTAAGTAAGTCTCTCACGCCAAAATTTGGTTGAGTCCCTTAGGCGAGACTTTAAGTTGAGCCTTCCTGATAAGACTCTAAGTCCCTCAAGCGAGACGTTTATATGAGTATGTCTGATGAGACTCTTAGTCCCTCAGGCGAGGCGTTTAGATGAACCTGCCTAATGAGACTCTTAGTCCCTTAGACGAAGCATTAAATGATTATGTCTGATGAGACTCTTAGTCCATAAGATGAGACATTTAGAGAAGGTGATCCACTATACACATAACCTATTTGTATTGTCTTTAATGGATGAAAGTATCTTCCCGTGGGAGTCCAGCATACTCGGATTTCCTTGAGAGGTGGTAAGGATATTCATGTTGAAGTTTAACATGTCCTTGTAGCCTTAAGAAGCGGCGAGGATATTCCTGTGGAAGTGTAGTTTACTTTGATTGCTTCGAAAGGTGGAAAGAATCTTCCGGTGGAAGCCTATCATATATGATAGTAAAACCAAAATATTCTTCTTGCTCATAAATACTCAAAATTCGTACATAGACGGGAAACACACCCTTTATGAAAATTCGTAAATAGTTTAACTGTAATAATATTTTAAAGGGATGTAGTTCTAAGTCTTGGGGACGAGTCTCTCATCAAATTCTTCCATATTATATCCTCCATGTTGCAACTTCTAGAATATGTGGTATGGTTCTTCCAAGTTAGGCTGCAATTTTCACTATTGTGCAAACAAAACTACTTGCCTTAACCCCAAGTCACCCTCATGCATTTCAGTTGGAATTACCTTAGAGTTGTATCTTATGGACGCTATTTTCTTTGCGGCGGACTCCCGAATGTGGGTGACATCTCTTACTTCATTGACTAGATCGACGACACACCTTAGCCATGACTCACTCACTTTCTGGTTTAACTGAGAACGCCGCCATAAAAGCGTATCGATCTCTATGGGTATAACATAACATATGCCTTGTATACCATGGTGTAAGGAGGTTTTATTAGTAGTTGAATGCATAGTGGTATGGTATAACCATACTATCTCATGGAGTAATTCAACCCATGACCCCTTGATGTTGTCCAACTTCTTCTTGATCCCTTTTAAGATCACCTTGTTTGCTGATTCGTCTTGTCCATTGGGTTGGGGATGGATGAAAGAGATGAACTTCACTTATACTCCTAACTTGCCATAAAAGTCAATGGTTATGGTACTAGCAAATTGTGTCTAGTTGTTTGAGACAAAGACGTCTGGAAGACTGAACCTACACATGATATTTTTCCAGTAAAAGCAACAAACTCCCTCTGTTGTAATCTTGGCAAAAACCACCGCATTTATCCACTTTATGAAGTAGTCAACTCCTACAATCATAAATTTCAATTGCTCAAGCTCCATAAAGAATGGGCCTATAATGTCCACCCCCACTGGTAAAATATCCATGTCAATATCATGGAGTGAAGTAGCTCAACTAGAGCGTGATGCAAGTCGGCGTGTCTTTGACATCTGTCACACTTCTTAATGAATGCCGTAATGTCTTTTAACAAGGTAGGCCAATAGTATCCTTCCCTAAGTAGTTTTTGGGCGAGGGCCATGCCACCAATGTGACTGTCGCATGACCCATGATGAGCCTCAGTGAGGACCAAGGCAATTTCGCACTCCTAAAGACATCGCATCATTGAGGTGGATTTCCCCATCATGTAGAGTTTTCTCGCCTGAAGGTTATATTTTGAAGGTTGCTTCCAGATCTTCTTTGCCTCCCTTTCATCCTGAAGGTGTTCATCTTCCTATAGGGATCTTAGGATGGGTGACATCGAACTTGAGTATGAGGTGGTTCCCAGGGTGTAGATATCGCCCGCCTCAATGCTGAAGGTGGAGAGACTCTGATATATCAGTGTCAGATTATACCCCTCCTTCTTCGTACTAAAGAGTTTAAGCATAAGGTCTTCTATGAAGTTTTGACCCATGGGTTTATACTTTTTTTCCATTGCGGAAACATAAATGGAAGAGTTATGGAAGCTGCATCAGAGGAGAGCTTCCGACACGACGAAATAGGGATGTACCTACTAGGTTAGCACTCTGACACTCAAATCAGTATGTGAATAATGAGTGAACTTTTAAATTGTGTGTGAAACTTGTTACATGATATGGGACCATTTCATATATATAGGGGAGAAGAATAACTGCCTCGCTATCTTTCAGGCGTGAAAAGAGGAGGACCGTTGGATGTGCTTATGGCATGGATCTTCTGTAGATGGGCATATGATATTCTGGTCGTCAGGAGACTATTCTAGAAGTAGCTGAAGTGACATGTTTACAACCGGGGTGAATGGACAAACAAAGACGTGGCCGAATCGAGGGGGATATACCCAACCCAAAACAGTTTCCCCCAAGACTTACCGGGACTCCCGGGGGCCGAAAAGTCTTTTAGTAGTTTAGGAGAGTTATATTGAAATTTGAAATGATTGATGTATTTTGCAGAAACAATGAGCACATTTAAGACTTTCTTTGTCACCGGTTTAATGTGTTTCTTAATTGCAAGCACGTCATCTTTAGATGAATGGGTTAGGAATCGATTAACCTACCTAGGATACTTAAGTGTTTTCCTACTCTCATGTGGGTCGATGGACAAGAGGCATGTTACCCTCGAGTTGTTTAATATGTATAATTGATTCATATTTCGCCTCCTTTTCATAAGGGTTTGGGCGTTGCTTCTCATTTTATTTTTGCGCTGTTACCATATACCAGTATATTTCATTTGTACCACCCTATTTTTCTTCGTGAATCTTCTATACTCACTTAATCCATTGGTTTGCTGGAGGTGATCGTAATGGAGGATTATTCTTGGGTTGAATCAACATATTTATCCCAACAATCTGGTTTTGTTCGGGGGAAAGAAATGCCATTTGGACCATTAAAAATAGGGGTTTCCTCCGATTGGTAAATTCAATCGATTCAGGCAAAAAAATTAATATATTTCACCTGTTTGAAGGGTGTTCCATCCTCTTTTATGCTTCAGGATTTGGGTGTTCGTCTTCCGCTAACTTCTTTCGAGAAAGAGGTTCTGGACGACCTTTGTGTTTCCCCTTCGAAACTCCATCTCTGTGCATCGGGCTTTATCCGGTACTGGTACGAAACTCCATCTATGTGCATGTGGGAGTAAATAATCTCGTCCCCACTAGAGATTATGCTTTCCTTGGCCAACTTTTGATTTCTGCTCAGCGTGATTTGGTAAAGGAAATAACTATTAGTGTACTGAGGGTCGAACCGCTTCTTAAACAATTATATGCCGACCCTAAAGAGTTTCTAATGTTTTGTGTTCGACCCCATAAGATGCAATCATCAAAGACTCATTGCGACCTTGCTGAGACAAAGAAGGTAGGCCTTGAGAAAACGTGTATGAAAATGCATAGTCATGTAAAATGTGGGTCTATTATGTCTGAAGAAAAACGTCTCAATGGTTTCCCTACTGTAATGGATGGTGGAAGATCTTGAAGACCAGCTTAGAAAGACTGAAGAAGACATCCATCGCGGTAAACTTGAGGTAGGATTGGTATTCCTCAGCCTCTGGGGTGCTGTGGAAAAGTTGTCTGGATGGGAGGAAATCATGGCAAAAGGAGAAAAAAACTCTTCGAGATTAACAAACTGCATAAAATGTTCCTAATATAGACCTCTTGAAAAAGGACGTCTGCCAAAGTGTCCTGCATCAATTGGAATCTCTCTCCTCAGAACTCCTTGATTTCCGTGCCTCATTCCGACCTCTTTAATTACTCTATAATGTACTATGTCACAAAGTACCTGCATGTATATATAATGTTGTACGTGGTTGTTTTGTATTTTTATATATCTTGCTGTATTTAGAAATTTGGCTGTCAACCTAACATTTTGTTCTCGTTTGGCGAGATGCGATCATGCCTCTTTATTTACATTACCAGACCAAGAGTAGAGGATCCCCGTCCCTTCCCCGAGGTATGACTCGGATCAATGTGGATGTTTTTAGGCTACACCATTCAAGTCCCTTGGATTGGCTATATCTTGGGTAGGGGGTGCTAGCTACACGTAAATGCGTGTATAGATTCGACCCGTTTGGATGACAAGCCTACTAGTGAGCCTTGTAATGCTTTGATGTTGCCGGGATCAAGATGAAGCTTCTGGAAGGTATTGTAGAATATGATTTCAATTGAGCTTCACGGGTCTATCAAGAATCGCTTGATATCTAATCGTTGTCGAGCACAATCAATATTTTATGGAAAATATAGTACAAGGTAATTAACCTGGTCGTTTCTTAATTAATAATGACCAAAATAAGAACAATAACAATAATGTAGAGTTGGGAGTTTTGTTTGGAGAAAACGGTGAGTAATTTAAAGAAATTAATAATCAAATTAAAATATTGATTCACTGATTTTGATGATGTTTTTGGGATACTTCATCGGTTCAAAGAATTGTTCTATGATCCTAATCATGTTTGATTATAAGAATAACCAATCAAACGATGCTGAATCTTATAAGAATTCCTACTGAGACAGATTACAACCGTTAATCCGTCATAAGTTATGATTAAACGAAATTCTTGCACAACCGTTACAAAAATATAATTAATTTAGAAACATAACTCAATCAAACTCTACAACTATTATGATAGATTCTAACAACCTTGTTCGTACTAACATCAACAACCGTTTAGATTAATCCAAATAATCTTGATTCTAGTTTGAAAGATTAACCAATTTTTTCAAAAACGATTAGAGCGATAAAAATATATGTGTTAACCAACAACCAAAAATTATAATTGAAAGACTAAGGTTTGTAAGAAAAGAGATAGAATCATGAAAATTGAGTTAACATTAAAAACCAAACCTCAATATAATTAATGAGCAAACTCAAATAAGTGAATCAACTTAGAGATTTAAGCTTCCATGGAATAAGTTTGCACAATTCAAACTATGTATATAACGGTAGAATGAAAAGGTTCAATTTTAATAAAACAACCACTTGCATGATAAGATTCCATATCCATTTTTGCTCAAAACCCTTTCAAAAAAAATTCATTCTCAATCAAGATTTTCATCCAAACCTTAATTATTATGTTTCATCACATCAAAATGAGCAAAATAAACTGGAATTTAAGGTGAAAAATCATTTATTTCAAGCTTAATTGCTCATATTAATCTTGTTTTGCAGCTGAAAAACCTTACGTTGTATCCGAAAATGTATTTTTGGATTCTGTATGAATTCCTACGGAAATGCATTTTCGGAGTCTATCTATTTTCATTCTCCATCAATATATTTTCAATTTCATTTGTTTTTGAATATTTTATGTTATTGTTTTCATTAGATATGGTTCACCCCAATGTTTTCCCCAAACGTATTATGTCTCTGGATGCAAAAGTGTTGTTGTGAAGGAGGTATATGTTGGCAACAAATTTACAAGTGGACAAGAGTTTGAATTTCGTGATCACATAATTCAAAAGATTCATACTGAGGCATTCAAATTGGGGTTTGGTGTTGTAATCAAAAGGCCCGATAATGGTTCATATTGAAGAGGTGCATTTGTGACAGTGACATGCGAAATAAGTGGGAAGTATAAAACTCTTCTCTGGAATTTAAAAGGAGATGACACTTGTCCAAGAAAATGTGATTGTCTCTTTAAGTTGTATGGTTATCTATTGGAAAATAACAAATGTATATTTAATGTGATACGTCGTTTACATAACCATGACATGTGTGAAAAGTTATTTGGTCATCTAGTTGCACGTCGCCTCATGCCGGAAGAGAAATAATGCCTTTGAGACATGCCATTGAATATGGTGCAGCCGAAAAGTATACCTGCAACTTTGAAATGTAAAATAATCGGAAATATTGCAAATATCAATCAAGTCTACAATATTCGGGCCCAAAATAACAAAGCATTGAGGGAGGATTGAATTGAAATACAATAACTCCTGAAACTTTTGGATGATAAAAATTATGTATCTGGGTACCGAATGTACATGGATGAAGTAACCATTAGAGATATATTTTGGACTCATCCAAATTCTATAAAGTTGTTCAACACATTTTCTCCTGTGCTCATCATTGATTCAATGTATAAGACCAAGTACAGACTTCCACTATTACTTAGAGTGTTAGGAAATGTTGAAGGACAAAGAACACATGCCAAAAGTAAATGTCATTGACCGTGATACCACTTTGATTAATTCGGTTGCAAAGGTCTTTCATACTTATTACTCATTAGTGTGTCGGTACCACATAACAAAGAATGTGAGAGGTTTGATTAAACTCGCGGTAGGGGTGAAACAGATAAAGACCGAAGACAGAAAAATGGTCAAGGCGGGCATGATAGTGGAAAGAATATTGGATGCATGGAATGTTATAATAAATTGTTCTACAAAATAGTTATATGTCGATGCAATTATATATTTCAGGAAAGTGTGTGAGAAATATCCAGATTTGTTGAAATATGTTGAAAAATACAATTTTGGACCAGGTCAAGAAGAAAATTGTCTATGCTTGGACCGATCAAGTTAGACACCTTGGAAATCTAACAAACCGAGTTGAGTCTGCCCATGCTACATTGAATAATTGATTGGAAAATTATAAGGGTGATTTGTGTAGAGATTGAGACTCTGTGAACCAAATGATCAAAAATTAGCATAATGAGATACATACATCATTTGGTCATAGCATCACAGTGTTGAAACACAGATTTAAAGACAACAATCCTTATTCTCAATTGGTTGGAAACATATCTCTAGCGGGACTGAATTATATTTTTCACAAAGTCAAATTAGTTGAGAATGTAGGAGGTGAAATTTTTTAAGAAAAAGAAGGATTTGGAGATCCTTTAACACTTTTTTTTTTATTCCTAGCATGGTTTTGATATTTAGTAGTTTGTTTGAAAAGAAAGAATGATTTTTAGTCGTTAATTTGTGAAATCAACGGATTTCATCTTTTTGACATTGTATTAATGGGATCAGATTCATTTGGGTTGGTTAATGGCTATCAATATTTGTTCTCCGTCCCTCAAATGCAATGACTGAGTTGTTTCAAAGACAATATTGAACAATAATTTTAAACTTCTATTATAAACTTGAGTTATTGATATTATAAACTTTATATTATTATATGCATATTTGATTTCTTTTTGGATATTTTAGTGTCACTTTAGAACTCAAGAACACAAGCCTATTTCTTTAAACTCATTTTGACGTGTGGGACGCAATGTGCTATTGGGTAAGACACCATTGCCTTTAGTGTAATTAATTGTATTTGAAATCCATGATTTTGCACCATTGGTGGTTTACAAAAATTCACAATGGAAAATATAGGACAATAGCATTCACTAGTGTTTGGTATCTTTTACTAAGTGGAAATCTTGTGGTTGTTGAAATTTCTTTATAAAAGTGTTGTAGATTCTGCATGTTCTGTATCTAAAGATGTCAAATGCTTCACAAGCTATTCTATATTCCATCGAATGCGTGTTTCTCTTGGATAATTTAGCATACCTTGTTTTTGCAATAGCTCTTGACCCTTCAATGCCAAGTTTTTTTTTTTTTTTTTTTTTTTTTTTTTTTTTTTTTTATGTTTTGATGATAATAATTGTAGAAATTAAACTAACATGTCATCCGGTACATGAGTTCTAAGTATTGATTTAAGTGTTATGGTGTTTCATGTAGTTATGGATCACCACTTTTGGAGAAAGGCTGAATTGAATGCTATTAGTGTAGGTAATTGAATAATACCCCAAGAACTTGCCTTGTATAATTCAGCTCATTATATTTAGAGGTTGTGTTCTGATATTATTTTATAACTATTAGTGACTTGCTTTGATCTTATGTTGCACAAAAATGAGTGGCCTTGTACCATATTGAAGTTTAATTTATCATGAATGTTTTAATGGTCTATTTACAATTTGATGGAAGTTGAAGATCTATGAAATTTGGTAGGAATGATTTATAAAAAATTATGAATCAATTTATGGATCCCAATCAAATGGCATTCAATTTCAGTCGGAATTGGACTTAACAAATGAATTCATGGCTTCAACCGATTTGATATATTGGGTCCGAGTCCAATCCAAACCGACCGATTGTCCAACCCTAATCGTGGGTATTGTAAAACCAACTAAAAAACTCAAATAACCTCGAAATGAACGAGGAGTTTGTTGTGGATGCAAGATTGTTAGAGATAGTCCTTATAACACCTATCTTCACCGTGAAGAGTATACCTCTTAAGTGTCACCTTGCTTTCTCCAAGACATTTAAAGACCCTCTTTATAAGATGGTTGTTGAGCCAATTTCAGTAGATAATTGAGTTTTATTGTTACTTTTTTCTCGTTGTACTTTACAAGTGATTAAATCTTAAAATAAGCCGGATCGCAGATCTGAAAATCGAAAGTCCTTACAACAACATCACATTTTGGAGTGATTAACTACTTAAAGAGGCACAAATGATCTTGCAAAGTTATTTGATGGTGTGTTGGGCAACTCCGAAAAAAATAACTTAGGTCATGAGGGAGTTCATTTTGAATGGAAAGATAAAAATACGAGCTCTAACATCAAACAATGCCTTCGCAAGGTTGCAAATGTCAATGTCACAACAACTGTAAAAGTGTCGGGGTCGTCCAGAGTGACCCTCTATAATGGTATACAATGAAATTCTTGGAGGCTAAGCAACCGTACAATCCCCATCCTTCCATGCCGACCACCTTGTTGCCCAAAGCTCTCATAGTGTCGGTAGTTGATACTATCTTCAAGTGAATTAAATCATTTTACAAAGGGACATCACGTGGTAGAGATTGATTGCGAGCTCAACATATATTAGATGCATTGTGTGGAGAAGGTTTTGATGTGTGGAAAGAGATTTTTTATATGCAAGCACTCTAGTTATTAACTTATAGATTGAAGGAAGACGTCCAATGTGTTTGGCAGAGTTTGTTGACTCTGCACCATTGACATCGTTATTAAAGGCTTAAGGTTTGTTGGTTTATTTCTGAGTTGTGTGGACATTCTATGATAGCAGCATGGATGAGATTAAAGTATCCTCATATTGCTATTGGAGCACTAGCATCTTCAGCTCCAATTCTTCAGTTTGAAGACATTGTGCCACTAGAAGCTTTTCTATGACATTGTTTCCAATGGTTTTAAGGCTAGTTAGTACGCAAGTGAGGTTGTCGACGTTCGTTTTTATGTTAGTTGTACGTATTATAAATTTGTTCATTGCACTAACAATTATAGTCTCTTTGTTTGTATCAATTGCGCAAAAGTTCCACATACTTTAATTATATAGAACAGTCATGGGATGAAATAGAATCTAAGGGTCAAACAAGTGATGACCTTGAATTTCTGACCAAAACATTCAACTTTTGTCAGTAAGCCATTTTTTCTAAAAATTGTGTCTCTATTTCTGCATTACATGATCGTGAATTGTAATAATATCTAAATTATTTCAAATGTGTTGATTTAGTTAACTGCTTGAAGGAAATAAAAGAGCACCGAGGATTTATTGGGTTGGTTGGAGCCTGCATATAGTTATTTGGCAATGGTTAATTACCCCTACTCTTCTGAGTTTATGATGCCTTTGCCTGGACACCCTATCAAGGAGGTTAGATTGATTTCATCACAATTTTCTTGTCTGATTTTTATGATGCTACTGATAAATTGACTTGACTAGTGGATGTTCCTACTTTCTAAGAATATGGTTGATCTCATAGCTAGGTTAAAGCAATTAAATTGTGTTATGAACTTTGCGTGATATCGAGTAATAGCTCTAGGTGTGGTACAATCTTTCTTTTGATCTTTTATGAAAGCAGGAGGCGAATCTTTCTTTTGATCTTTTATGAAAGCAGGAGGCGGATTGGTCCTTTACAAATCTCTCCATGACTACCATAGTTTTGTTTTCTTAAAATGACTTCTTGCATGTTTATTCCAATACCAGTCTACCTTTTTAGAGGCTACCAACACTGAAGTGGTCCTAATCAAACTACTAAGTGTTTTTGTTATCAAGATAAAGATTATGTATGAGTTTAATTTCTCGTTAAAACCCCATATGGATTAAAACTCCACATTGATTTTTTAATAAATATAATTAATGTTTATATATCTTATTGATGACCAATTTTTTAAAAAAAAACTTAACTTAATTAATTTTTAAAAAGACTTAATTAAAATTATTAATTAATTATGTAAAAAAGATTAAATAATAAATTATCCCAATCATCATTAAAAAAGTATTAAAATAAATTATCTTAATTAATGATTCCATGTAATTAAAAATATTTTTGTAATAAGGAGGACAAAAAAAATTGAAGGAGGACAAAAAAATGCAAAGACAGGGACAAAAATAGTTGGTTTTGTAATAAGAAGACCAATTATTTAAAACCTCCAAACTAGAGGATTAAAAGTGCGTTTAATTAAAATTTACATTTTATATATCAGGGATCAAATCTAAGCTACGAGTGTCCCATGCTTCCATTTGGCCATCCACAATATGCTTATAACTTATTTATGGGTTAGTTTTCTAAAAGTAATTCCTCAATCCTGATAATACAAGGTTTACATGAACAATGAACTATTCGCTAGAGTATAAAAAAAACTATAAAGTCCGCTTTCAAGTTCTTAGTAGGAGAACAAGCAGATGGAAATAGAAGATTTAAAAAATAAATAGTGATATATCTTGGCATTTAATATGTTCAATCTACTACTGTTCTCCCCTTGCATAACTTCAGTCCCCCCAAACATCATATAGGCAATGACATAACAAATTGACTTGGCCCTCCCTCATTTACATAGCAATTTCATGTCGTATATAGTTTATAGTATATACACGTAAAACTTAAGGAAAGAATTTTAGTTTGAATCTTCGAGATCGTGAACAATATAACCACAGTCAAAATTACGGGTTTCTTAGAGCTGCCAAACGTTTCTCAAGGTCATCAATGCCCGAGCTGCATCAACATCATATTTGAAAGACCATTAATACTTGCAAAGAATGCAAACCACTTCAGAAATCTTAACTTGTTTATTTATGAACACACAATCAGCCAAATTCTTCATGAGTTGCATGTGTAAAAGTTTATAAATTACTTTCCTTCATTTTCGTTTTGTTTTTAGAGAAAAGAGAAAGAGTTACACAGATCATACCTGCCAACACTTTCTGTATTCTTTGTTGCAACTCTCCCTTTGGGAGCTGCTGATAACTGCCAAAGAGTTCAAATACAACAAAAGTTAGCTTGACCAAAAGCACTGCCAAATAGAGCTGTGCCAAATGCCAAATGATACAAGTGCAGAGATTAATAGCAGCTCATTATTACCTGCGAGGCAACATCCACACCGATTTCATCAAGCACCTGCCAAGAAAAGGACAAGTGAAATTACTACAAGTATTTTTTTGAAATTTCAAAAGCTAATGCCACCCTCAAATAATAAGGTCGGGGATCTCTCCACTCAAAAGCTAATGTTACTCGTTTATGAATCAGAAATCATTCATTAAACCTTGTAAACTAAGTCACAAAGTCATAAGAAATCACGGCATTCTGAATTTCAAAAGTAGTTTCAGGTCTTCATAAGGAAACATGATGGTAAAAAAGCCAGACCTTTCTCTTGATATTATTTTTATATTAGATGGTTATGAAGAAAACCTAAGCTTTTCATTGATTACTCCCTAAATTATCTCCAACAGATTGTCGATAGCGCAATGACATGGCTCATGTAACTATTCTAAGGCCATTTTTTAATAAACAACTTAATTAAGCGTTCATAACGTTGATCATGTAAGTGCTTGTGCAGAATCTATTTCTATAACAAAAGTTATAATAAAGTCAAATTATATTCAAATAAGTTATAAGTTAATTTATCATAAAGTGCTTATGCATAAGCTATTTCCATAACAAAAGTTAGCATAAAGTCAAATTATATTCGAATAAGTTATTAGTTATTTTCTTAAGTTATCTTGAAGAGCTTATGGACATATCATGAGCTGCCTTCATAAACTCTTCCAAACTGTCTCCCAGGCTATTATGTCAACATATAAACTCAAATAAGTCAATCCAAATACACTCTAAATAACTTCACCCAGTAGGATAAGTGGGGACAACATATGACCTAAACATTGAACATTTACTTATAAGTAGAGACAATCTTCACCCTACAAGCCGGTTTAGTAGGAATGAGTTAGGCTCAACAACAACTCTTAAAACGGTATCGGAGTCTTGTTTAAAATCCATTGGACCACCTGCTATAAGTTTTCCGCTATCAGAACACCCACCATTTATTTTCACGCTACAGATGTGCAGTCCAAGACGTGGAAAAGACGTGGAATGCGTTAAGAGTCCCACATCAGACAATATATGACCTGAACATGTGCTTATAAGCGGAGACAATCCTCATTTTACAAGCCGATTTTGTAGGGGTGAGTTAAGTCCAATCACATTTCTTAATAGGTTTCGTTTGGTAGTAGTTTTGATTCTTGATTTTCCCACTGTTGTTATTACTGAAGTTAGGATAATTAATAGGATAGGACCTATGATTCCAGGCATTGCTAATCCTCAAAGATTATGACACAAGATATACATGTTAGTCATTCTCGTAAACTACAAGTCCTTTTAATTATTTGAAAAAATATTAAGGGAGTTCTGTAAATAGAGCAACATGATTTTTTCCAAAAAATGTTGCAATAAAAGGTAATTGAAAGTGTACCTGATTTGTAAGCTCTTCAGTCTCCTCTTCAGCTTCATCATCATCCAAGGCATCATCTATGACATCTGACATCATTTCAGTCTGCACAGAAAATCATATACCATTGAAGTCCAAAATCTGTTCAAACGAAAACAACGTTTTCTTGTTTTTCTCTAACTTGTAGAATTCTTAAAACAAAAGCAACATCTTACAGTCATATCCATCTGTGCCGATTGTTTCTGGAATTCCTGCATAACTTTGGCTTGCTTTGCTGGTTCCATTTGCTGCAATGAATCCAACAATTTAGCAAAAGGTAAAAAACTAAAAAATGGTGAAGAAATTATTTATGGACTCCTATATCAGTGTTTTATTTAACTCAAGGTTAGGAAGTTTAAGAACTGCTATTATCAAGGCTTGTTTCCTGATAGTATTTTCCTTTTAATTTCTCCTTGACACTATATACTTCGACACCATACATTTTTTCTTCTTTCTAAATTCCCTTTCTGCGTATCTTCCATAATATTTAGCCAATGAACAACTTGACAATCTCCATAGAAACCCTTAAATATCTTCTGTGCATTGCTGCAAAATTCATCAAAACTCTGCCCCCACCCCCAGAAAAAAAAAGGAATTTTCTTTTCATTTTGTAATTTTTTGAGTTAAAACCGAACAAAACATTGATATCATACCCCAATCAAATTTTGGAACAATATATTATGAATGAACATGAGGGCGAGACCCCTGGTACAGCGATAACATTGCTGTCTTGCGACCTAGATTCACATGTTTAAATCCTAGAAACAACTTTTCTTTGCTTGTCGAGGTAAGGCTGCACAAATTTACCCTCTGATCTAGACTCCATTTTATGGAAACTTTGTACAGTAGGCCCACCCTTTACATTATGAAAAACGGACATAAAATATATTTAGAATGTTAGCCCAAACACCATACCTTATTCATAGCTGCCATTGCCTTGGTAGCACCTTGAATGCCAACCGCAACAGAAGAATGGGCATGCATTGCCTGCACAAAAACGACAAGCAACCATAACTAAGACAACGGTCATAGAGCAAGTACCATCTCAAACACAAAAATAACACATAATTATTCAACAATCAACCTGCGTGTGAGTTGCTATGCCTCTCATTTGAGCTCGACTACCCTGAAGATTACCGATCTGTTGCCTAAGCCTTATCAACTGCCGAGCTAGAGTTTTAGTTGCTGCCTGAGAATAAAACATCGAATTTCAAACCTGCGGATAGTAGATCGAGGTGACACCTTCTCAAGTCTACATAACTCAGCAGAAAAAAAGTAAACCTATGACTATGACCGACACCATTGAAAAAAGGTGTATCCGAAACCGACACCTTTTCAAATTATTAGCAGTATCAATGTGTCGGTGTCATGTTTCCAGTATTCGTGCTTCATAGATGATGATTATGATCAAATACATATATCATACCTCATTTCCTGTCTTAGCAGTTCTCTTAATCTCAGCAACTAATTTCTTTTCCTAACAAAAGTGACATCAAATGCTTATATAAATAAATCGACTAAATAAAAAAGGATAATAATGAATTAAGTATTAAGCAACAGTTTGACATACTTCCGATTGTAATGATGCAATTTCCCTTTCTAAACCTAAAGAAGCATATGAAAAATAAAGAAACCTAAATTATTATCAATAATAAAAAACTGTTAAGTTACATGATCACGAGATGATTGAATAATCAATTTGATTATGATCATGATTACCTCTAGTGGCGTTTGTCATTTCCCGTTTACTCTCCCGAAGAGCCTCTGAAGGAAAATCGATAAGCATAATTGGAAGCGTAATTGAAAATTAACGATAGAAGAAGAGAAGAAGAACCTTTGGCGGTGGGTTTCTTGGTGAAGATGTTCATAGCTATGTTTCAATCGTCAACAAACGAAGGATCTTTCACTTTTTTTTTCTGGTTGTTATTCGTTGTTAACACTTTGGTAGAAACCGCGTTGTTGCGTTCCAAAGACTTGTAAAAATGAAAGGAAAATTTGTTAAACCTTTATTCAAGTTAGATAAAGAAAACAACCGAATTAATCAAAGGTGAATTTATAGCGGGATCAGTTCAGATTCCTTAAGTAAAATTTTGGCATAACTAATAAGTAGCTCTATTCCTTTCAATTTTTTTTTTGAAATAAATAAAATTTTCAAATCATAATCATGTTTTAAGAGAAGGTGTCAACTTTTACGGCGTATGCATTAGATTTTTACACACAAACACCATTGCAATTGGCGCATGCATGCAAATATAGAAATATGCGTCATTGTAATTGGTGCATGCATGTAAAAAATAAATAAATGAGTAGTCATATGCAGTGGCGCATGCATGTAGAAAAATAAAGGAGTTGCCACGTGCAGTTGTGCATGCTCCTACAAGGTATATGTATGCGTCATGATGAATGACACATATGTGTAACTAATCAAAACACGCGTCATAAGGGTTGACGCCTCCTTTTGTTGTTCAACTGAAACATGATTAGTTTGATAAATTAATTAAAAATGTGGTTATTTTGGTATATAATTTGAAAAGGTTGGCTATAGAAGTTTTTTAGTCCTTTAACTAAAAAACGTTATAAGTTAATCTCTTAATTTCACTTTTGTTACCATAGTTGATCCTTCCGTCAATTTCTGCGAAAATTAAATTCTGATGACGTTGCGTGACAACAAGGTCATTGAGACAAATTTGAGTCAACATATATAATTAAAAACTGATATACTATTTAAACTGCAGATGTTTTATTTTCGGAGGTTGAAAACAAAACCTCGCAGTTTAAATAGTGTATCTATTTTTTAATTACATATGTTGACTCAGATTTGTACCAATGCCCTACCTGTCACACCACATCACCATAATTTAACGTTTTTTTCTTTCATAAATAGACGGAAAAGACCAAATAAAGTAATGTAAGTGAAGTTAAAAGATTAACTTGTAACATTTTTTAGTTAAGAGATTAAAGCGGAATATTAAATTTAGTTAATAGACTAAAACATATATTAAGCCTAATTTTTTTATCATTTAATTTAGTATTATAATTCATTTCGTAAAAGTATTGAAAGATATCGATTTCTTGAAATGCTTGAGAGATTATCGGATTTTTCAAAGCTTCTATTGCATTTTTTTGAATTTTATGACTAGTAAATAACAATTTTAGTACAAAACCTTACATTTTTACCGTGTTTTCCGAAAAAAACCGATAAAAACCCAGGTGTTGAATGCATTTTTATCGGATTTTAAAAAAAAATCGATAAAAATGCATATCTATTATCGGATTTTATGAAAAAGTCGATAGAAATGCATGTATTTTTACCAAATTTTATGAAAAAAATCAATAAAAATGCATACATTTTATTGAATATTTTGAAATAACTGAACCTATTATCGGATCTTTCAAAAAAAGCGGAGATATGTATGAATTTTTACATATTTTTTCCCAAAATTCGGTAATATACTGGTTTTCTCCAAAAAAAATTTAATTCGATAGGTTACATGTTTTTGAATTTTTTCCAGCGAGTATCAGAGGATATGATGACACGATTGCTTCTCGGCAACATGATAGAGCTTAAGTTATTGTAGCTACGACTTAAGCGAGGCGAGTTAAAGTGACTCGCATCTCTGTGAAGGAAGAGTAGCGCCGACCGGTTCTATCAGGAGGCGGTTGGCGGTCAATCAGTTTCGTGCACCCCCGCAGTACTCGACGTAGAGGATATAAAATTGTTGCTGGATGGACCAGAGATCATGATAATGAGCATATTGCTGAGGATATCTAGGAAATAGTTGAGAATGATATGCAAATGGTGGTAGAGTTATATATGCCACATCCTTCTTAGACGATAGAGGTGCCACATCCATCTGAGCCAGAGGCTCCGACTACTACAGAGGTTACTCCGCAAATAAATACTGAAGCACCAACTATAAATGATATGGATGTCACTCCGCCGGTTGAGACAAAGCTCACTGCTTTGGTTGAGACAGAGGTCATTGCTCCAGCTTCGATAGAGTCGTCTTTACACACAAATGAAGGGTTTCCTAGAGGACCTAGTATATG
This sequence comes from Lathyrus oleraceus, assembly GCF_024323335.1. Classification (NCBI taxonomy): domain Eukaryota; kingdom Viridiplantae; phylum Streptophyta; class Magnoliopsida; order Fabales; family Fabaceae; genus Lathyrus; species Lathyrus oleraceus. The sequence continues at coordinate 165,623,968 of NC_066581.1, read as the reverse complement.
ATATGTTGATCATTAGATATGCCGATCATGTGACATTCAGATGATGGCAGAGAGAGGTATGTATATGATATGTTGATTATGTGACTTTGTTTATTATTCATACGATGAAAGTAACTGTTGTTTTTTACTTTGTCTGTCTCATGACCGATCACCGTCGAAGGTGAAAAGTTCTCAGATATCTTGATGTCAGAGGAGGTCAAGGAGATTATTGAGGATTGCAATATCTTTTCACTGGTGGATTGTTCGTTGATGACGTGTTGCCGCCTCCACATGATGCGAATGATACTCAACACCTACACATGATAACAGTCATTATGGATAACTCCATATGTTTGGTGAACCCAAATGGTGATGTTTATACATTGGCCTCGTAGGTAGCATACATAGCCTATGGGGCCTATTTAGACCTTACTATCATTTTTGTATTATTTGTATATTATGTGTAATATTACTCAGATATTTGCAAAATACTACTTATTAGATAACATTATGGCACATCCATTGATGCATGATGAACATAACTTAACATTTGACAAGCGGTTACATAACTTAGAAAAACGATTACGTAACTTAACGAAAAACAATAATAAATAAGAAAATCTGAATACTACCAGATGATTTTGGCCATTTCAACATTCTAATTATGTGGTCGACATATCTAAAAATTATCGCATCAAGCTCGATCGGTCCCTTAGTTAGCATACGGTGATATGTTCTCCATATAACTTTCAAATCTTCATTGGTCTTTGACTCAATAAGGTCGTATTTTAACTTTTCATCAGTATCAATCCAGTATGCGCAAAACTCGATCTTACTAACCTTTCTAATCTCGGTGTCGGGCAACATATTATTCAACTTGGATCTCAGAATGCCGAGACATGTGGTGTCCTCCACGAGCCGAAACTCTACAGGAGGTTTCACCCCATGAAGAACACTTATGCCTTGACCAAAAACTGAGGTATTATAAGATGTTTTTCTTATGCAAAATTACATCAGAGATCCTTTTAGTTATTTTTTTGTAATAGGTTGGTCCTTTAATTTTTTTTGGTAACAATTTGGTCATTTAGGGTGATTTCTACATCATTTTTCTCATATTTTGAATATTTAGAAATGTGTGACTGTTATATTTCTAGTCGTACTTCATCATTTTCATGCCACTCAAAATAATTGCATCCATAATTTGCACATTCACTATATTAAAAAGAGTAACGGTTCACATGTTTGGTAACTTAAAGAACCAAGTTGTTACAAAAAAACTTAAAGGACCAACATGTTACACAAAAATAACTTAAAGGACCTCTGGTCTAATTTTGCCTTTTTCTTAACAACACATGAACCCTATTTATACAACTTTGGATTCATCCTGGAGCACACCCGTACAAAACTGTTGGCAAAATCTCAACCCTTCAATTAACAATACCAGATTTTTGACTAATTTACTAAAAATCCGATACGTGAAGGTTGCTTTCAAAAACCTGGTATTTGTTAAACTACTGGATTTTTCATTTTTATCAAAATATTCGATAAATATAAGTACTTTTAAAAAAAATGGGTATGCTCCATAACATTATGGATTTTTGAAATATGTGGTACACCAGATCTTTCAAATATACTACCGAATTCTTTTTTTTTAGTGAAGATGTTCATCGCTATGTTTCAATCGTCAACAAACGAAGGATCTTTCACTTTTCTTTTCTGGTTGTTATTCGTTGTTAACACTTTGGTAGAAACCGCGTTGTTGCGTTCCAAAGACTTGTAAAAATCAAAGGAAAATTTGTTAAACCTTTATTCAAGTTAGATAACGAAAACAAACGATTTAATCAAAGGTGAGTTTGTAACGGGATCAGTTCAGATTCCTTAAGGTTATAATTGGAATGATGGAACATAACAGAACGAAGCGGAATGAAATATGAGGGAGTGAAATGAAATATAGATGTCACTCCTTATTTCATTTAAAATGTTTCATTTCATCATATACATTCCAATTTAGATGAACAAAAAGTAGAGATTTGGATGGAATTGGACGGAATGGATTCCATCCGGTTTCATTTCATTCCGTCAATTATTTATAAATTCAAACAATGGAATCTCATTAGTTATCATTCTACTCCATTTCATTCTATTCCATTCCATTCCATTCTATCTCATACCACTAATTCAAACATACCCTAAGAGTTTCAGATTGGTGGTATGGGATGAAATGAAATTGAGTGGTAATTAATGAGATTCCATTGTTTGGATTTGTAAATAATGGGTGAAATGGAATGAAATATGATGGAATCCATTTCATTCAATTCCATCCAAATCTCTATTTTTTGTTCCATCCAATTTATGGTGTATGTGATGGAATGAGACATTTATAATAAAATAACCAGACAATGGAGTGAGATCTATATTCTATTCCGCTCCGTCATGTTCCATTCTGCTCCGCTCCGTTATGTTCCATCAATCCAAACATAGCCTAAGTAAATGTAAAAAAATAAAGGAATAATCACATGCAGTGGCACATGCTCCTACAAGGTATATGCATGCGTCATGATGAATGACGCATATGTGTAACTAATCAAAACATGTGCCACAAGGGTTGACGCCTCCTTTTGTCGTCCAACTGAAACATGATTAGTTTGATAAATAAATTGAAAATGTGGTTATTTTGGTATATAATTTGAAAAAGTTGGCTATAAAAAATTCTCAGTCCTTTAACTAAAAGAATGTTATAAGTTAATCTCTTAATTTCACTTATGATACCATAGTTGATCCTTCCGTCAATTTCGGCAAAAAAAAAGAGGTTAAATTCTGGTGACATGACGTGACAACAAGGTCATTGAGACAAATTTGAGTCAACATATATAGTTAAAAACTGATACATGGATTATTGTTTTCAGAGGTTGAAAACAAAACCCACAGTTTAAACCGTGTATCCGTTTTTAATTACATATATTGACTCAGATTTGTACCAATAATCTTGCTGTCACGCCACATCACCATAATTTTTAACATTTTTTTCTTTTATAAATAGATGAAAAAAACCAAATAGAGTAATGAAATTGAAGTTACAGGATTAACTTGTAATATTTTTTAGTTAAAAGAATAACGCGGAATATTAAATTTAGTTTATGGACTAAAACATATATTAAGTCTAAACTTTTTATCATTTAATTTAATATTATAATTCATTTCATCAAAGTATTGAAAGATATCGATTTTTTGAAAAACTTGAGAGATTATCGGATTTTTCAAAGATTCTATTGCACTTTTTTGAATTTTATGACTAGTAAATAACAATTTTAGTACGAAACCGTACATTTTTATCGCGTTTTTTGAAAAAAAGAGATAAAAACCCAGGTGTTGAATGCATTTTTATTGGATTTTTTAAAAACTCCGGTAAAAATGCATATCTATTATCAGATTTAATGAAAAAGCCGATAGAAATGCATGGATTTTTACCGAATTTAATGAAAAAAATCGATAAAAATGCATACATTTTATTGGATATTTTGAAAAAACGGAACCTACTATCAGATCCTTCAAAAAAAGCGGAAATATGTATGAATTTTTACATATTTTTTCATAAAAATCGGTAATATACTGGTTTTTTCCGGATTTTTTTTTTAAAAATTGATAGGTTAAATGTTTTTGAATTTTTTCCAGTGAGTATCAAAGGATATGATGACACGATTGCTTTTCGGCAATGCGATAGAGCTTAACTTGCTGCAGCTACGACTCGAGCGAGGTGAGTTAAAGTAGAGGACTTGTATCTCCGTGAAGGGAGAGTAACCAACCGGTTTTATCAAGAGGCGGTTGGCGGTCGATCAGTTTCGTGCACCCTGCAGTACTCGACGTAGAAGATCTAGAATTGTTGTTGGATGGACTAGATATCATGATAATGAGCCTGTTTGCTTAGGATATCTAGAAGTAGTTGAGAATGATATGCAAATGGTGGCGGAGTTATATGTGACACGTCCTTCTAAGACGACAGAGGTGCCACATCCATTTGAGACAAAGGCTCCGACTACTACAGAGGTTACTCCGCAGATAAATACTGAATCACTTGCTATAAATGATATGGAGTCACTCCTCCAGTTGAGACAAAGCTCACTGCTTTGGTTGAGACAGAGGTCACTGCTCCGACTTCGATAGAGGCGTATTTACACACAAATGAAGGGTTTCCTTGAGGGCCTAGTATATGATATACTGATCACTGGATATATCGATCACGTGACATCCAGATGATGGCAGAGAGAGGTATGTATATGATATGTTGATTATGTGATTTTATTTATTATTCATATGATGAAAGTAATTGTTGTTTTTTACTTTGTTTTTTTCAAGACCGATCACTGCCGAAGGTGAAGAAGTTCTCAGATATCTTGATATCAGAGGAGGTCAAAGAGATTATTGAGGAGTTCAATCTCTTTTCACTGGTGGATTATTTATTGATGAAGTGCCTCCGTCTCCACATGGTACAGATGATGCTCAACGCCTACACATGATAACTGTCATTATGGATAACTCCATATGTTTGGTGAACCCAAATGGTGATGTTTATGCATTGGCCTCGCAGGCAACACACATAGCCCATATGGCCTATTTAGACCTTACTATCATTTTTGTATTATTTGTATATCATGTGTAGTATTACTCAGATATTTGCATAACACCATTTATTAGATAACATTATGGCACGTCCATTGATGCATGATGAATATAACATAACATTTGACAAGTGGTTACTTAACTTAGAAAGACGATTACATAACTTAACGAAAAACAATAATAAATAAGAAAATCTAAATACTACCAGATGATTTTGGACATTTAAACATTCTAATTATGTCGTCGATATATCTAGAAATTGTCACATCAAGCTCGATCGATCCTTAGTTAGCTTACGGTGATATGTTCTCCACATAACTTTCAAATCTTCATTGGTCTTCAACTCAATAAGGTCATATTTCACCTTTTCATAAGTATCAATCTAGTCTGCACAAAACTCGATCTTACTAACCTTTCTATTCTTGGTTTTGGGCAACATATTATTCAACTTGGATCTCAGAATGCCGAGACATGTGGTGCCCTTCGCGGGCCGAAACTCTACATGAGGTTTCACCCCATAAAGAACACTTATGCCTTGACCAAAAACTGAGGTATTATAAGATGTTTTTCTTATGCAAAATTACATCAGAGATTCTTTAAGTTATTTTTTTGTAACAAGTTGGTCCTTTAAGGTTTTTTTTGTAACAATTTGATCCTTTAGGGTGATCTCTACATCATTTTTCTCATATTTTGAACATTTAGAAATGTGTGACTGTTATATTTCTAGTCGCACTTTATCATTTTCATACCACTCAAAATAATTGCATCCATAATTTGCACATTCACTATGTTAAAAAGAGTAACGACGCACACGTTTGGTAACTTAAAGAACCAAGTTATTACAAAAAAAACTTAAAGGACCAACACGTTACATAAAAATAACTTAAAGGACCTCTGGTCTAATTTTTCTTTTTTCTTAACAACTTATGAACCCTATTTATACAACTTAGGGTTCATCTTGGAGCACACCCGTACAAAGTTGTTGGCAAAATCTCAACCCTTCAATTAACAATACCGGATTTTTTACTAATCTACGAAAAATCTAATACGTGAAGGTTGCTTTGAAAAAGCCGATATTTGTTAAACTACTAAATTTTTCATTTTTATCAAAATATTCGATAAATATAAGTACTTTTAAAAAAGTCTCGAGTGTAAAGGTGAGAATAGGTTGGGTCGTGTTAGGATTTGCCAAGCTTGAACGTGACCTACTAAAAAATTCAAGGGAATTGTTAATCTCACCCTATATGGTGGAAAATTACCCTATAAAATCCAAAAATGCCCATATGATTTCGGAAATGCATCTTCGGACGCACCTTGTGCCTCACTGAAACACACCTCAATTGAGTCTCGTCCCCTATTTTTTTTCTTCCAAAATGACTCACCCTAACAATTTATTTATAATTTAAAAATTCAGTTCCTTTTCTGAAAGTACATTTTCGGAATTATGAAGCAAAAATTTGAGAGTCTACCACCTTTGTAAGTCAATTATTTCCATATATGCATTTATGGAACTATCAAATGTAATATGTAATAAAACAACATCCTACATGATCAAACTCCATAACCATTTTTTTCTCAAAACCCTTTAAAAAAGTCTTCCATTCTCAATTAAGATTTGCACTTCAAAATCTCAATCTTGTGTTTTGTTACATCAAAAGGAGCAAAACAAGCTAAAATTCAAGTAAAAGATCATTTATTTCATTCCTCATTGCTCACATTAATCTTGTTTTCTATCTATAAAAGTTATGTTGTCTCCGGAAATGCATTTCTAGATTCTATATGAATTCCTTTGGAGACACATTTCCTCATTCGTATTGTGTTCATTTTCAAACTGTCTTTAAATATTTTATGTTATTGTTTGCATTAGATATGGTGCACCTTGATGTTTTTCCCAAATCTATCGTGTATACGGACGACAAACGTGTTGATGTGAATGATGTAGATTTTGGAAACTAAGGGAGAATTGAGTTTAACAACTTTGAGCTGAAGACGGGTGCAAATTTAAGGGTTATATGGAATACATTTTTTCGCTACGAAATAAAAGCTCAAATCAAGTTGGATGCGAAAATTATGAGATCTATCAAAAATATTATGAAGATGTTGGAATGTCCACATGTATGCTGAAGTGTAATATTCGATTTATGTTAAGGATTACCTATCTAATGTTTCATGTTTTATATTATAATTATTAATTTTATTTTTCATTCTGTATGTTTTTGTTTTTATGATTGTTTCTGGTTCAGTATGATCCAGAAATACGTCTCCGTAAGGTTTACAGAGATAGATATCTGAATTTAATCCAACCAAATAGTTGGGCATTAGCTCACAATCAACATGGATTGTGTGTGTTTGGGATGCGTCTGGAGACTTATCTCCAAAATCTGGTAGCAATCATTAGGGTTTAACCATATATGAATGATCCATTTTAGTGTATATATATCTTGAAGAGAAGTGGTTCGTCCCAGTAGAATTGTTTTACATCATGGAAGAACTTTTTCTTCTGTTGATAAGTCAAGTTAGGAGGTAGAGTATCGGCTGCGAGATAGTTAACGAAGTCAGCGTAACAAGGTACATTCGTTACAATTAGGGTAGTTTCGATGTGTAATTCCAACTCGCCAGGGTCATCATCGTGACTTGTCTTATTATCGACTAAAGCTATTAATCTATCATATGTGAAGTCATCATTTATGGGAATAAGGGTTGGTTTCAGATATTCAAGTCTTGAAAGGTTGCCAGCTACCATATTTTCAGTCCCCTTTTTATCATGAATTTCCAAATCAAATTCTTGTAGAAAAAGGATCCGGCGAAGTAGTCTAGGCTTCGCATCCTTTTTGCTCAGTAGGTATCAAATGGCAGTGTGATTATTGTATCTAATAATTTTGGCTCCAACTAGATAGGAGCGGAATTTTTCTATAGCAAATATTATAGTTAATAGCTCATTCTCAGTAGTGGCATAGCTTAATTGGGTCGCATCTAAAGTTCTGCTAGCATAATATATCACATGTAGTCTCTTGTCCTTTCATTGTCCTAGAACAACACTAACAACAAAGTCACTTGCGTCGCACATAATCTCGAACAGTTGGTTCCAATCTGGTGGTTGCATGATAGGTGTAGAGATTAATGCGTGTTTTAGGAGGTTGAATGCTCCGAGACATTTTCCATCGAAACTAAATTTGACGTATTTCATTAAGAGACCAGTTAAAGGTTTAATGACTTTAGAAAAGTCTTTGATAAAGCGTCGGTAAAAACCGGCGTGTCCAAGGAAACTTCGGACTTCCCTAACTGTTATGGGTGATTGTAGGTTTTCTATTACCTCAATCTTAGCTTTGTCAACCTCAATTCCCCTTTCCGAAACTATGTGTTCTGGGACGATACCTTCTGTGACCATTAAGTGGCATTTTCCCAGTTTAATACTAGGTTAACTTTTATGCATCTTTCCAGAATTCTCTATAGGTTAGCAAGGCAGTTTTTAAAACTGGATCCGCACACCGAGAAATCATCCATGAAAACCTCCATGATCTCGTCAAGGAAGTCTGCAAATATTGACATCATACATCGTTGGAAAGTTGCAGGGGCATCGCATAGTCCGAATGACATTCGTTGATAGGAAAATGTTACATATGGACATGTAAAGGTTGTTTCCTCTTGGTCATCCGGGTGAATAAGAATTTGGAAAAAATCCGAAATATCCATCTAAATAGCCGAAATAATAGTGTCTAGCTAAACGTTGGAGCATCTGATCAATGAATGGAAGGGGAAATGGTCCTTCCTTGTTACTTTGTTCATCTTCCGATAGTCTAGCACATGCACCATCCATTTTCTATACGTTTCACAACAAATTCTCCTTTTTCGTTTTGTACAATTGTGACGCCTTCCTTCTTTGGTACCATATCTACAGGGCTAACCCACTTAGTATCAGAGATTTCGTAAATTATACCATCATCAAGAAATTTAATTACTTCCCTCTTGACCACATCACTCATTATAGGGTTTATCTTTCTTTGATGTTCTCTGAGGGGTTTAGAATCTTCCTCCAGCATTATCCGGTGCATGCACACAAACATACTTATCCCCTTTAAGTCAGAGATATTAGAACCTAGGGTTGTAGGGTATTTTCGTAAGACATCCAAGAGTCGATTAGTTTCGTCACTGTTTAGATTCTCACTTACTATAACTGGACGACTGAGTTCCTTATCAAGAAACTCATATCTTAGATTCTTAGGTAATTCCTTGAGCTCTATCGACAATTTCTTAGGACTGGGCATGTGGTATGGGGTGAGTGATAGGCATTCGTAAAGACTGTCATCCACATACGGTGTCATTGATTTAAATCCACCGTCTTCCATTATAGGTTTTGAGGGAAGTTTTATTATTTCGGTAGGTGCTTATCTATCCAACTCTCTTATGCACTCATCAATAATATTGATGGCACAACACGAGTCATCAATGGGAGGCACTTTTAGAAATTTGGATAGGATAAACTCGACTTTCTCGTCACCAGTCATCTTTCCTCTTTTAACATTTATAATTGCTCCAACAATTGATAAGAATGTTCTACCTAGAAGAATAGGGATATCTTCGTCTTCCCTAATGTCCATTACGACAAAGTCGGTCGGAATATAAAGTTGACCAATCCTAACTGGGATGTCTTCTAATATACCGATTGGGTACTTAACTGATTGATCAACTAGTTGAAGAGACATCCTAGTTGGATGTATATCTCATAGTTCAACCTATTGCAAATAGCTAAAGGCATCAAACTCAAACTTGCGCCTAAATCTAGTAGTGCTTTATCAATAACATGGCTTCCTAGAACACATGGTATAGAAAAACTTCCAGGATTATTCTCCTTCTTGGCTAGTTTGTTTTCAGTAATTGAATTGCATTCCAATGGTTTAGGATCGTCAAGCTTGTGCTTATTTGTTAAGATGTCCTTTAGGAATTTAGCATATGATGGTATCTGGGTGATAACTTTAGTGAAGGGTATTTTGACGTGGAGTTTCTCAATTACCTTCACAAACTTCTTATATTGGGCATCTTGTTTGGTTTGTTTAAGCCTTTGTGGATATGGAATTGGTCGTTTATAAGCAGGGGGTGGTACATAGACTTGGCTATCATTCACAACTTATTTATCTTTAACTTATTCTTCTCTTTGATTCACTGGTTCTACAGGTTTTTCTACTGCTTGTTTTTCTGGTGTACTCACAATATTTCCTTTTGGTGGCTCTGGATTTCTTAGTGAGTTGTTATTCAACCTAGGATCTATGGTTTCCTCATATGTTGTTCCACTTTTCCTGGAGATAGCATTAGCATGCCCTTTAGGGTTAGGTTGAGGTTGTCTAGGGAATGATCCTCCTGGTGTAGCCTGAGCAGCTTGTTGTTGCGCTACTTGAGAGATTTGGGTTTCCAGCATCTTGTTATGAGTTACCACATAATCGAATTTGTTGCCTAATTGTATAATTAGCTCATTCATATGAATGTTTTGGTTCATGAATTCTTTATTTTGTTGAGTTTGAGCTGAAATGAAGCTCTCCATGATCTTCTCAAGGTTTGATTTCTGAGGAGTAACTTGAATTGGCTATGTCGGTCTTTGAGCTTGGAAACCTGCTGGTCTCTGAGGCGTATAATTTTGAGTAGGGTTATTATTATTATAAGAGAGGTTTGAATGATTCCTCCATCCAGGGTTGTAGGTGTTCGAGTAGGGGTTTCCTTGGGCATAATTGACCTGATCTGGGCTTGGTTCAACTAGAAGACTGCACTCGACAGTGATATGTTCTGGGGTTCCACAAATTTCGCATCCGGGTTGTACCGCAACTACGGTAGCTGTAAGGTTAATAACTAAGCTTTCGACCTTTTATGCTAAGGCATCCATCTTGGTGTTCATATGGTCCAGGCTACTAACTTCGTACATACCTCATTTGGTTTCTTTCTTCTCTACATATGCACATTATGTTCCCCATTGGTAATGGTTTTGTGCCATGTCTTCTATGAGTCCACATGCATCAGGATATGGCTTGTTCTTTAGCGCACTATCGGCGACAACATCAATGGTCATCTTCGTGTTATATAGAAGCCTATTGTAGAAGGTATGAATGATCAAGCATTGTTCTAATCTATGGGATGGACAAGATCTTAATAGCTCTTTGTATCTTTCCCAAGCATCGAAAAGGGATTCACCATCTTGTTGAGTAAATCTGGTTTTCTGGTTTCGCAGGACATCAGTCTTACTTGGTGGAAAATATCTAGCGAGGAATACTGTCTTTAGGTCATTCCAAGTAGTGATTGAATTTGTTGGGAGGGAGTCTATCCATGACCATGCTCTGTCTCTAAGGGAAATGGAATAAACGTAAAAGTATTGCCTCAAGAGGAACACTATTGGATTTCAATGTGTTAGCTAGTTGAATGAAAACTTTTAAGTGATGGTTTGGATTCTCTGTTGGGAGACCAACAAACTGGTTTTGTTGCACGATTTGCAACAAAGCGGGTTTCAGTTCAAAGTTGTTAGCATTGATTGCAGGGTTAGCAATACTTGGATGAGGTTCTTCTTTAGAAGGTAATGTAAAGTCTTTAAGTGGCTTGTGGTCTTGTTCTCCTAACATTGTTCTCTTAATTCTTTAAAGAAAACGTTGTGCACGTGCATATCTTTTTTGGTTCAAATATTGGGTCTTCTAAATTTCTGGTACTACGAGTCCTTCGCATTTACCGAAAGAGAAGAAAAAAGGGTGCCTTAATCTAGACGGTGTAACAACAAGGTTATGATATTTGACGTAATTGGTCCCCAACAACGGCGCCCAAAACTTGATGGGTACTTTCCGTAAGTATACGGAGTGTATAAGAGTAATATAAAAGGTTGTCGAACCCACATAGACCTAATGGTCAATCTATCATTTTCTATTGCTACGGTGTTTATCTAAGGCGATCGTAAAAGAACTAGAATAGGAAAAACAAAGTGAAAATAATAGACTTGAATGAATTTAGATATGTAATACTGGAATGTGACTCTCATCGATCAATAATACTTATTATTCCTAAGTAGAACTACTTATGGGGCAATGTTTTCTTCTTGAAAAAATTAATTAAAGAGGAACCGTCACTCTCGCGTATTTGGAACCGGGTTTTACTCTCTAATTTATATCGCCCGCTCTCGCGTGCCCGTTGCGTTTTGCGTTAAAGTAGTTAAAACCTTTTTTTAGAAATTAGATTCTGTTACTTAGTTAAAAAGTGGTTTTGGTTAGAAATTTTAACTTTAAAGGGTTCCCGGCTTTCGCTCGGATAACCGGATTCTAAATTTATAAACTCGTTCAAGAATAATTTTAAAATCACTTTCTAGAAATATCAAATTCTCCTAATTAATTAACAAAGTTCTCTCGTGGTGTTTATTAATAAAAAACTTAACAATTTTATCTTAAGTATCAAACAACTTTCGATCTTACTCGATGTATCTACGGTTCTACTCTCGAAGTAACAAATCAATTTAATTTCCGAAAAATTGGGATACAAACCAAAACAGCCCCGATAGTAATCCTAAAGAAATAATCGACTGAGTATCGTCAAATCGACGGTCCTCACATTCCAGCACTAGTAGATTAGCCGGACATGGTCATAGTAAATAATAAAGCGATAGATTGAAAGTTAGAATTAAACATATCGGGCGATTCAACGAATGTCCAATGGAATAAATTAAACTTTGAAATTAAAGTAAGGCAAGAAAACAACAACCATGCAAAGTAAATAAACAAAAGAAATAAATAATACTAATAATAATAAGAACTTGCTCCAAACAGAGTCTTGAATCTAAGTACATGAATAAATTGAAGGAAAACTTGAATGAGAAAGTAATGTTCACAAGATTAATGCTATAAAGTAAAGTGCTCCAAAATCAAAAACAACATCAATGTAATAATCCTCCTATATGAAGAAATAAAGCTCTCAAAAATATAAATATATATGGCTTAAGTTGTACTAAACTTGGATAATCTCAAAAGTGAGTTTCAGTAACTATTTATAGTGCTACAAAGTCTTGAAAATCAAGTCACAACGGTTGGATTCGTGTGAGAGGAAAAAGGGAGTAATGGGGAGTCCATGCTTCAACCATTTTGAATGCCTCGCTTTTATAAGGGATGACGACCGTCATATCCCTTGTGGCGAATGCCACCTTCATAAAATGTGGAGACTCGGTCTTTGTGACCGTTGGATCATGGGACACCTCAGCCACATCATGACTACCTCCATGGCGAACATCATGCTGGACGTCGTGAGTGAAAAACACGTCTTTTTCTCCATTTTTCATCTGATTTGCCTCGTTTCTTCGTGTACGGCTCTCACATGGTTAAGTACTTGAAATCCAGACAAAAAACCAACATAATACTAGAAATGAAAGCAAAACGATAATAAAACATGTGCAAGTCGAGCCAAATATGCGATGTGTTTCGGTTATATATATATATATATATATATATATATATATATATATATATATATATATATATATATATATATATATATATATATATATATATATATATATATATGAGTTAGGGTCAAACAACACCAAGGTGTCAAACTTAGTAACATGACACTTCTGATAACTCTTCATCCTATGTCCATATAACAAAATCTATAGTTGGATTGAAAGCTATTATCATATAGATCACGCCTATAAAATTGCACATCAATCAAAAATCATTTTATATATTAAATAAAATGATAAAAATTAAAGATTTTCATGAAGTTTTGCAAGACACTAGTTTTTATGTATCTCACTAACATGTCAAATAATTTTCGATTTATATTAAATTTTATAAGCATGAGCTATATGATAATAACTTTCAGTCCAAAGATGATTTTTATTATACAAATATACGGTAAAGAGTTATCAGTGGTGTCATGTTACTAAGTTTGACATCTTGATGTCATTTGATTATGACCTTATATATATATATATATATATATATATATATATATATATATATATATATATAATATATATATATATATATATATATATATATTATATATATATATATATATATATATATATATATTCACTGACCTAAAAACAATGCACACAGAACCCTAACGAAGAATCCTAAACAACGAGAGCCCTAAATATATATTATCCTTAATACGAAGATGATATCTGATAAGGATTCTCATTCGATACTTTCCAGAATGAAAGACCCAAATCATTTTTTTACTTCTTCTTCACATATCTGGTATGTCAAACTTCACTACTCATGTTACATTAATGTTGTTATTGGTGGTGGTGGTGGTGTTGTCGTTGTTTGTTATTGTTGTTATTGTTTGTTTATTTGTTTGTTTGTTGTTGTTGTTGAGACCCGGAATCCTAGAGGTTTAATCTTCTTCTTCTTGTAGTTGTTTAAACTGAGATTGATGTATACGTTTATTGTTGATGATGTTGTAGTTTTGTTGAAAGATTGTTTTTTTGAGTTGTTGTTTAATGTTAGTTGTTTTTTTGAGTTGGTGATGTTATTGTTGTTGTTTGGTTGTTATACTTCTTAAAGTTATGAAAAACTATATGCTATAGTTTAGTTGTTGTTATTGAGTTTGTGTTTGAGATTACGTTTTTGTGATTATTTGTGCAACTCTCATCTTATTCCATCGAACATGTCAAGAGGATATTATTGTGAAAGAAAATATAGTTGAGTTTATTATATCTAATGAAGATTGTTTGTTTCATTAACCTCTCTTTGAGCATATAACCTATTAAATTAATTTTGGAAATAATAATATGAGAAATAATATTGTATTTGAAACACGTATTACACTAATTAATGTTTTTCAAGCATTATGTAACTCATCATTCATCTCATATTCTTTTATGGTTAAAATCTCTTCAATATTTTTAGTTTTTGTTCAACTTTCTTCCATACTTGTTCAATTTGCAAAATATCAAATTTTATGCTTTCAAGAACGATTTAGTAGAAAAAGAAGTGTTGAATCAAGAACTTGAAACATTGAAGAGATTCTAACAATTAAACAATGTGAGATAAATGATGAGTAACAGGATGCTCAGAAATTATTGATTAGTGTAAGTTGTTCCTTAGATAGAACATAATTATTCATATAACTATTTTGTAAACCAATTTGAGAAGTTATATGTTCAGTTAGGGATTTATGAAATAAGCAATCACCATTAGATATAATAAATTCAACCGCGTATTCCCCGTCACTTAAATGTTAATACCGAGGGGAAATGTATTTCCGTCATTTAAAAATTCCAAAAAGAATCTCCATGCGATCGAACCCATGATCTCTTTACAAATTACCCGTCGATGGAACTAAAACTGAGAGGTAATTTGGTGCATTTTTTTAACGCTCATTGTTACCTCGCATTTGAAACCGAGGTAACACCTTATATACAACCAATATTAAATGTGTTTTTTGTAGTAATGAATATATCATCTACCTCAAAATGATCGAAGAACAACCGATATTCAGGAGAACAATGATGTGATGTTTTTTTATAATCCATCTTATGTGCGGACCACATAAAAATAAATAGTTATTAGGAAATACTTAGAAAAAACATATTAAAAAAAATAATTTGTTTAGACTTACTTGGTCGCATATAGAAAATGGAATGGATTAATTCTATCCCCGATAGTTCTTGAGCCTTAGGATATGCCACATTTGTTTTTTCAACTACTACCAAATAATTTATACGGAAACCTAACAACCTGTGTACATTCTCCAATGTAATTGGCCATATTTTGTTAAGGGTAACTGAGAAAATTTATACAATGAACTTCTATATTACTTGTTAGCATTTGAGAAATTTGTCCCTAGTACAGTGGTAGAAATGGAGCACTACCTACATATACAAATGACAACACTATTGTTGATGGGCAGCAAATCTTCATCACATGCTTTACATATTGCAAGCAAGTACTTTAAAATTGATGGAATTTGATTGTATGATAAATATAAGGGGACTCTAGTTATAGCAGTAACACAAGGTGATAAGAGTAATATTTTTCCGATAAGAATAAAACTCTTAATTGAATATATATATATATATATATATATATATATATATATATATATATATATATATATATATATATATATATATATATATATATATATATATATATATATATATATATATATATATATATATATATATATATATATATATATAACTAAGTAAATGTCTTTCAAATTTGTAAAAGATGGTTTTGATCATAAAGTATTTATTTTAATATAAGAGAATAGGGGGAAGTGTAACTTACTCTTAATTAAAAATATTATTTATTTCATATTTTATTAAGACTAAACATTACCACAATCACAACGAGTATTTGCCCAGTTTATATTAAAACAAAATATGACATTTTTATCAACCATCCAAATTATATATGAGGCACCCTAATGGAAATTTTTTGATACAATTAACAAGAAATAAATTTAGAGATTAAAATTAAAGAAGAAACATGTGCATCTCTATATGGACTGTATAATGATCCCAAAAAAAAAAAAAGAAATGATAGCTTCAAAACAGTTTATACCAATTTTATCTTTCTAGAAGACTTCCGGATCAATTTAAACATAAAACAAAATTTATTTATAACCTTCCATAAAAATTTAATGATGTGACAATTTATAATTTATTAACTTATACTAATGAATAATATGATTAATTATAATTTTGTCTTCTTATTTCATTTTATTTAGAAAATCAAACTTTTTATTTTATAATTTGTTAACTTATACTACTAAGAAATATGTTTTTTTACGAGACAAACACGTGTCACTTCTATTAATAATATGTCACATTACATAAAGAAACTTATATAATTACATCTTATATTTTACAAGTGACACAATTGTTAAAATATAAATATTTCATCAATATTAAGTTAACAGAAAATCAAAACTGATTTAATTTAAAATAGAAATAATAGATCCATATATAAGAAAATATTTAAAGATCAACATTATAATAAAATCAAAATAATAAATTAAAATTTTATGTTAAAAAACCGCACACTTTGCATTTTCCAATAAATTTTTAATTTAGTTTTAAAACTATTAGAATATTTTATCTTCATCATTTTTATCAACCTAAAAAATAAAAACCACCAAGAAAAATTTACAAACCCATTAGTAAGCAAGCTAGTTTTTGGTAAACTCCCAATCTTCTCTTTCTTTTCTCTTCTCTTTAAAATTAACCTTGATGTTGTTTAATGCAAGTAGATATATTATTATTATTATTATTATTATTATTATTATTATTATTATTATTATTATTATTGTTGTTGTTAGAACATAAAGCTCAAATTGAAGGTTTGACAATGGTGGAAGATAGAAAATTGGGGAAGATGAAGTTGAGAGAGAATTAGAGAGAAAAGAGTAATATTGGATGAATATTAATTTTGACATTAATTGGAATTGAGAATATTATAAGAGTATTTATACATTGAGAGAATAAAATGATACAACTCAAAAATACAACTAAAGTGACTCTACAAATAAGTTCTGTTAGTTTTGGAAGGGTAATAACAGAATTTAATTGCAATTAACACACCACCTCACTTTAGTTGCTCTAAGTCCACCATGCTCAAGCACTTTTTCAGCCTCTTGAACACATCATTTGTCACACCCTTTGTCAACAAATCCGCGACTTGGTCTTCGCTTCGGCAATAGCTCAATCTAAGCTTTCCATCACCGACCAATTCTCTCAAATAATGAAACCACATTTCAATATGCTTGCTCCTTCCGTGTGCAATCAGATTCTTCGCAAGATTTATTGTGGAAACATTGTCTACAAACAGTATGGTGGCAACATCATCACCACATCCCAATTCCTTCAATAGATTCATAAGCCACATAGCTTGGCACGCACCTAACGACGCCGCAATGTACTCGGCCTCACAAGAAGAGAGTTCTACAACCGGTTCCTTTTTCGAACACCAAGAGATTGGTGTACTACCAAACATAAAGATGTACCCCACCGTCGATTTTCGGTCATCTTTATCTCCGCACCAATTAGAATCGGTGTAGCTAAGTAAATTGCACTTACGCCCCGTGTCCGATGCGGGAAAGAGAATTCCGCAACCAAGAGTACCTTTCACATATCTAAGGATCCTCTTGACCGCCGCCAAGTGAGACACCTTTGGTCTCTCCATGAATCTACTCGCAATACCGACACTAAAAGCCAAATTCGATCGCGTATTGCACAAATACCCTAACGATCCAATCAAGCTCCGGTAAAGCGTTGGATCGACATCATCCTCCTTATCACTTTTGGACAGCTGCACTCTAGCCTCACAAGGTTAATAGAAGCATTGCAATGCTCCATATCACACTTTTTCAAAATATCTAGAGCATGCCTCCTTTGGTGCATAAGCAACCCCACTTTTGACTTGTGAAACTCTATGCCAAGGAAGTAATTCATGACAACAAGGTCCGTCATCTCAAACTCTCTCATGAGCTCACTTTTGAACCTTGAAACACTTTTGTCATGGCTGTCCGTAATCAAGAGATCATCAAAATACAAGCAAAGTATAATAACACCATCATTCGTATCCGATCTCACATAAACTCCATGTTCGGATACACATCGTTTGAAACCAATGTCAATAAGAGAGCCGTCAATACGTTTGTTCCAAGCTCTTGGAGCTTATTTCAAACCATACAACGCCTTGTGTAGCTTGTAATACTTCATCTCTTGATTTTTTATCACAAAACCGGGTGGTTGCCCCACATAGACTTCCTCAACAAGAGGACCATTCAAAAACGCAGATTTGACATCCATTTGGTAAACCATCCAATTGTTGCTATGCGCAATACCAACAAACAAACGAATAGTCTCTAATCTAGCCACCGGTGCGAATACCTCCTCATAGTCTATACCTTCTCGTTGCAAGAATCCATTCGCTACTAATCGAGCTTTGTGCTTGATTACTTCACCTTTGGGATTTGCTTTAACCTTATAGACCCATCGCACACCTATCGGTTTCTTTCCAAGTGGTAAATCGACCAACTCCCAAGTACCGTTTTTCTCAATAGATTCCAAATCCTCTTTCATTGCACATATCCACTTAGGATCACTTAAGGCTTCTTCCTCATTTACCGGTTCGGATTCGACCATAAGCGCGAAATGAACAAAATCACCATCGTTGTTCACTTCGTTATCTTGGAATCTTTCATAATCTCAGAGTCTATGAGGCAAGGCTCTTTGCCTCACTGGTCTACCATTATTAACAACATCATTTTGCGATACTTTAGGTGCTGGTACAGCGGTGTCGGAAGCCTCTGGATCAGTGATTTCAAAAAACTGCTGCTGCTGTTTTTCTGTGAATAATCGATTACTGCTATTAGGGTAATCGGTTACTGCTGCATTTTCTGCATTTTTAACTTCATCAAAAGTCACATCCTGGGTTATGACGATCTTCTGATTTTTTCCATCGAACAACTTGTACCATCCAGTAGAGTGATATCCTACAAATATCATCTTCTCACCCTTATTATCCAATTTCTTCCGAAGTTGGTCCAGTATATGACGATATGCAATCGATCCAAAAACGTACAAATGATTCAAATTCGGTTTGAAGCCACTCCAAGCCTCTTTCGGTGTGAGTTTCTCCAGCTTCTTAGTGGGACACCTATTCAACAAGTAGGTGGCTGTAGACATGGCCTCACCCCACAATTCCTTAGGCAAATTTTTCCCACAAAGCATATTACGCACCATGTTCATTATTGTACGATTTTTCCTCTCGGCAGCCCCGTTTTGTTGAGGCGTATACGGAGGCACCACCTCACGTACAATTCCCTCAAGATCATAAAACTTCCCAAACTCACTAGAGGTATACTCACCTCCACCATCCGCTTTGAGAATTTTGAGCTTCCGACCGCTTTGGCGCTCCACCATGGATTTGAAATTCTTAAAAACTCCAAATACCTCATCTTTTCTCTTGATAAGGTATGTCCAAAGCTTCCTACTAAAACCGTCAATGAACGTAACAAAATATCGATTGCCACCATAAGTCTCTACTTGCATCGGTCCTCAAACGTCGAAACATACCACCTCAAGTAAGCCTTTGGTTCTTCGACCCGCGTCTTTGCTAAACACATTCTTGTGCTGTTTAGCCTTCACACATTCCTCACACAATTCAGTTGGAATACTTATGTGTGGCAGCCCCGTTACCATTTCACTTTGTTGCAACTTTCTTAGATCCCTAAAATTAAGGTGACCAAGACGGTAATGCCGTAACCACTCATCTCTACTTGCCGCAGTAGCTAGACAACGATGTTCCATAACCTTTAACTCAACCTTAAAGGTTCTATTGGCAGCCATCGGCGCTTTTAGAATCAACACAGCATTTGAATCCAAAACGCGTAAAATCTTGTCCTCCAAACGAATTTTGTATCCTCTTTCAAGTAATTGGCCAATGCTTAAAAGATTACACTTAATTCCCGGTATATACAAGACATCTTTGATCCTTGAATGTCCACCATTCCTTTTTTCGATCAAAATATCTCCTACCCCTTCGGCGCTTAAAGTGGTGTCGTCGGCAAATTTGACTTTACTTTTTGCCGCTTGATTGATTTGCACAAACCAATCTTTTCAACCCGTCATATGTGTTGAACAACCGGAATCCAAGTACCACTCATCTCTCCCTTGGACTCCATCATGAACGGTAACCAATGCACTTCGATCCGAATGCGTTTTCTCGCTATTTTCTGGAATAATACAGTTGCTGTCCCGCAAACTGTCACTATTGTAGTTGCTGCCCGGGACATCCGTAATGCCATAACTCTCCTTCGTGATCATTACTAGAAGTGTGTCGTCATCATCTACCTCTTCCCTAGCAACCTTGGCTTCATTATTGTGATTCTCATTCATTTACCACGACACGAATTTGCAAAGTGTCCAAACTTTCTACACTTGTAGCATTGCACCTTACTCACATCACGCTTCTTAAAACCATTGCTATGACCACTATCCTTGGAGCTACTTTCACCCTTTTCACTCGTCGAATGCTTTAAATTTTACGAATCGTTTGAACCAAAATTCTGAAAATTTGATTTACCTCTCGCCGCAAATTTTCCTTTCGACCTCTTATTCTTTTCATTGAAACGCGCTTGCAAAGCAATCTCCGCTTTGGCTTTGTCGGCACCTCTCTCATCCATCCTTTATTCATGTGCCTCTAACGAACTTTGCAATTCATCCTTGCTCAAAGTTGTTAGATCCTTTGATTCTTCAATAGCCACAACTATGTTGTCGAAACGCGACGTTAACAAATGCAATACTTTCGATACAACATTCTGCTCAAGAATCGTTTCCCCATAAGATTTGATTTGATTAACTAACCGGGTAATGCGCGTAATGTAGTCGTTGATCGTTTCTTTGTCTTCCATTTTTGTTAACTCAAATTGTCGCTTGTAAGTTTGTAACCTTACAACCTTCGCTTTGACGGCACCGGCATATGCTTTCTCCAAGATTTCCCATGCTTGCTTCGCCGATTCACAATCACCAACCTTCTAGAAATTGTCGTTATCAACACACTAATGAATCAAGAATAGGGCTTTGTAATCCTTCTTCTTCTCTTCTTTGTGTGTAGCTCTTTGAATGTCGGTAGCCTATGCCCCTAATTGTGTAACTCCATTGACGACGATCTCAAGCACCTCTTGATAACCAAACAAGACCCTCATTTGTTTCGCCCATTTATCATAGTTTTTCGAATCAAGAATCGGGAGATTGATGGGAATTCGATCATTGGAAAGGGTTGCCATTGTTGCAGCGGATTAGGATCGATAACCAAGGCTTTTGATGCCAAATGTTAGAACATAAAACTCAAATTGAAGGTTTGACAATGGTGGAAGATAGAAAATTGGGGAAGATGAGAGAGAATTAGAGAGAAAAGAGTAATATTGAATGAATAGTAATTTTGGCATTAATTGGAATTGAGAATATTACAAGAGTATTTATACATTGAGAGAATAAAATGATACAACTCAAAAATACAACTAAAGTGACTCTACAAATAAATTCTGTTAGTTTTGGAAGGGTAATAACAGAATTTAATTGCAATTAACAATTATTATTATTATTATTATTATTATTATTATTATTATAGATAGATGATTAAGATGTGTTTCTCGATCAAGAAATCACAACATATAGTGGATTAATTAATGACACCACGATTGCATAATTAGTGGCAATCAATTTTGATAAAGTTTTGAATGGTTTAAATTGGGTAGAAGCTATGAAGGATCAACTCAAGACAATTGAAAAAAAATTGGGAGTTAACGCACAACCCGTCAACTAGAGGCAAGTCAACTAGAGACCAGTTGATATAAAATGGACATATAATATAAATCTAAGGCAAAATATGATAAGACTAGTGGAAAAAGGGTTCTTCAAAAATGTGATTTAGATTTTAATGAATTCTTTGCACTAGTTGCAAGATTCGAGACAATACGAATTATCATAGAAATAATTGTTGGAAATCCTCCAAAATCTATGGAGAATTTCAATCGATCTTGATGAACAAGATTGTTATTATCCACACAATAATAACGAAAAGAGAAGAACAATGGAGAAAGAGAGAGTGTATAGAACGATGAGAAGAGTAATATAATTCTGCCGAGTTTCTCTATGCCCACAAACTATGAATACTCAAAATAAGGGAGTGAATACTCTATTCACCTCTATATGAAAATAAGGGTTACTCCCTCTATTTATAGATTTAGGTTAACTTGGACCTCAAGGCAAAGCCCAAAACTATAAAAACCCAAAATTATAAAAGCCCAAAATAGCTAACACTACTTAACACACTAGGTGGTTGGACACTTCATTGCTCTGTCGAGCAACCTGCTTCGACACAAGGAATTATAATTAAACACATAACCTAATTCATTATGTTTAAGCTATCTACATTCATCATAGCTCTTAGCCTTCTGAACACTTCGACCTGCACTCCCTTTGTCATGATGTCTGCAATCTGATTCTCAGTTCTGCAGTGTTCCATATTCATCTTCCCATCTGCTACCTGCTCTCGAAGATAATGGAACCTCATTTCGATGTACTTGCTTCGACCATGTGCTATCAGATTCTTCGCCAAATTGATAGCTGACATGCTGTCGATCTTCATGGTAATTGCTCTATGACTCTTCGATGTCATCTCTTCGACCAAATTCACCATCCATGTTGCTTGACATGCACAAAGATAAGCAACTATGTATTCTGCTTCGCATGACGATAATGCCACTACTGACTCTTTTCTCGAACTCCAAGCAACTGGTGCACTACCTAGCATAAACACTAACCAGCTGTGGATTTTCGATCCTCAGCATCACTACATCAACTTGAGTTGGTGTATCCCACTAATTTGCATTCTTTTCCTTCATCAGTTGCAGGAAACAAAATTCCATAGTCGAGAGTTCCTTTCAGATACCTTAGTATCCTCTTCGCTGCTGCTAGATATGATACCTTTGACTTCTGCATGAACCTACTCACCATACCTACACTGTATGCTAAGTCAAGCCTTGTGTGACAAAGGTATCAAAGTGACCCAATAAGTCTTCTGTATTGGGTTGGGTCGATATCATCTTCATCTGAATCTTTCGACAATTGTAATCTGGGCTCAGTTGGAGTCGAAGTTGGGTTGCAATCTTGCATCTCAAATCTCTTGAGAATTTCGCCTGCATACCTTCTTTGGTGCATCATCAAATCTCTACCACTCTTGTAGAATTTGATGCCAAGGAAATATGAAATGTCACAAAGATCTGACATTTTGAATTCCTTGTTGAGATCACCTTTGAAGTCTTCGATCTCCTTCTTGTAACTGTAGCGGTGTATTCGTCGCTATATGATTTATTGATTAAACCATAAGCAATGTATACAATGAATCGAGTCGCCACCGCACTTTTATTTATCCTAAGGACTGGTTAAAAAGCGAACAAAAACCTAAGAAGTTTTACACGTAGAAAACCAATAAAAAAGATCAGAGAATCTGGGTAAGGGGTAAATTACGCAATGGGAAGGTGTTAGGCACCCATCACGTCCTAGGTACTCCTAGGGAGCCCTTTTCACACTTGTTGTATAAAAATGTTTATTTGTTTTGACATATTGTGCAAACATGAATGGGATGATGAGAAAAGAATGTACATTTTTATTATTTTTGTGTTCGAACGGATGAACCCGTTGCCTACGTACCTTCCATCAAAGGTAAGGATCAAAACGCCGTAGTTCGGCTAAAAGATTTCCAAAAATTAGTGAGTTCATTTTAAAACACAAGCATTAAGGCTTTTCATTACCAATGGGAGAAAACTCAACCCGAATCAACAATCCACCATGCGAGGACGGCTTCAACATACTAGTGAGGGGTTAACCCTATAATAAGTATGGAAGACTTACAATCAACTCACTAAGGATAAGGTAAGATTTACATCAACCGCTATGGTAATTGAAACCTATGGCTAATGTATGAAAACATATTAACAATGGACAAAGCCAAAACAATTGAATGGGTGAAGTTAATTGATTATGATTATTCACAAAATATGGTCAAGGTATGATTAAGATTGATTCAAAGAAGGGTTATGAAAAGTGAAGTTTGAAAAGTCAAGGACTTATGGTCCAAGTTTCTAATTTGAAAAGACATGACAATGTTTGCACAACAAGTCAAAGTTTTTGAAAGCAAAGTGTGAAAAGGTTTAGGACAATGAGGGTATGGATGATGGAATTAAAACTTCTTAGAGAGGTTCACCTCTTGAAATCATATAGAAGATGACTCAAGTGTGTCCTTAGGAATAGGCAACAAAGCAAGCAAATAAAAAGCAAGGTGATACCGGATGCCATCAATGGACTTATACCAATCTCACAAACAAAAGCGGATATCGGATACCAATAAATGGGTTTACACCAACCTCCTAAAACAAAACAATGATACCGGATGCCATCAATGGTCTTACTCCAATCTCACAAAGCAAAAGCGGATATCGGATACCAATAAATGGGTTTACACCAATCTCCTAAAGGTAAAACAAAACTTGGATGTTAGATGCCAATCTATCTGGACTTATACCAACCTCCAAAGGATGATCATAGGAATACAAACGCCAACAACATGGTCTTACAATTGCATCCTCACATACAACAAACAAACAAAAGCATTTAAGCAATGGACATGAGTGACCAAGTGAAATGGTCTTACGCTCTGTCCCTTCCAAATCATAGGAACAATGGCCAAAGAACATGGTCTTACAATTGTCCTCAATGGGTAAACCAAACGCGGATCACAAAGATATGCAATGATGATCATGCAATAATGAACAAATTAATGATGATAAATGCACAAAGGCAAGCATGCAAACATGTACAAATGCAACAAGCAATCAATCAAACAAAGTCATTTAGCACCCACTATAACCAAACAATTAGGCTCAATCAAAGGGTTAGACTTAAAAGTCAACTGGAATAGGGTCAATGGTGCTCTTAACCTTGACATTGAGAGCCAAGGTGAAACAGATGAAAGGATATGAGGGGTGTGCCTCATCACTCTTATCCCTGGTCGGGGAGAGCATTGAATATCAGAAGGTGTGGGAGTTCAGAAAGATGGAACTCTCTCCACAAGTTAGACTCGATAGATCTTGGGTTTTTTACTCACTATGCATCAACACATGTGGTGTGAGCAAGGTGAGTGACTCACAGAATAGTAGGAGATAGGCTACATATTTCTTTTGTCTACCAATTGCCTCACATGAGGTCTTTACCTGCTTGGGGACAAAGTTAAACAATCACAAACATTGCCTCTTAAGGAGGACTTCAGACAGTTGCCTGGCTAAATAACAAGCCAGGTCTTCCAGACTACATGGAGACAAGAAAGTTTACCTCAATGCTTAAGCAAAGCAAAGCAATATCAAGTTCTCAAAAGAACTAAAGCGACTATGGTACCTGAAATCAATCAAATATAATCAGTATACCAATCACAAAGTCAAAACAGACAAGTTATGAACCAACAGACAACACAATCAATCATATGTGCAAAGCACAAACTCAAAGCAAATGAGTTAGCATCCTACAAAATAAAACAAGTTAGTTCATCACAATCAATTAAACCAAACTCAATCAACTTGAATTAAACTCCTTAAAGCAATTGCTTCTTTAACCTGAAAAAACAACTCAAATGTGAGAAGTAAGACCACTAGGACAAGCCTAGGGTCAAAAGGAGGTAAAAATTCAAAACAGCAAGTGAAAATTGATCAAAGTCAAGATTTATCAAACAAGAATAGAATCCAATTGGTCTCACATCAAAACTATGCACCAAATCCATTTCATAATCTAAACATGTCAAACTATGCATTTTGAGAACTCAATGGTGTAAACAGAATGATCACAATCAAACCAATACCAAATTAGCTCAAAAAATTCCTAGAAAATTCAAGCTTAAACAGGACACATTCAATGAGCAGCATATCAAATTTCATGCTATTTGGACCAGAGGAAGTAAGTCAATGAAAATCGTAAAGTCAACATAAGTTCATACAAGCTCCTACATGGCATCAAAACATGCATCCACTTCAACCAATCATAAAACAGAGATAAAACATGATAAATGAATGGGACTAAAACTATGGAAAACCTCAAGATGTCTACAATACACATGCCAAATTTCAAATCCATCCAATTAATAACCAGAATTTCAAAAATCAAATGGGAACATGTATCACAAAAAGTCAACAAATGACTAAACAACAAATAAAATCCCAATCAAATAGGAAATGCCTTTACAAATTCCAGAAAAATTCACATGTAAAGTTAACATCTAGATGTAATCTCATGCAAAAATCCAGAGCAAATCATGTTCAACAAGCATAGAAAATAAAATCAAGAAGATGCACAAAGCATGGCATGGCACAAAATGTAACACTCCAAAGATCATATCATATCTCTCAATTCAGGAACTCAAAAATTATAAACCACACATCAAAATGACCAGGAGTGAGTCTAGAATGCACATGTAAAATTTCACACATTTTGGAGCAAGAATCAAGATTTCATGAATGGAATGGCAAAGCATATGCAAGAAACCTACATGAACAAAGATATTAGACCAAAATAAAACACAGCCGTGCACAACTTGTGTTATCATGCTCATAAAAAACTAGAGGAAAAATGGAGATGGATGCAAAAATCCCCACACAATTTGGATCATCCAAGAATTATTTATGATTTTTTGAAGTTGAATCAAGAAATGAAATAAATATTTCACAATTAAAATGAATTTAGATTGCAAGGATGGCATTTTGGTAAATCAGGCGAAATTTTGAATGTTGCCGCCTATGCAATACGCTGCGTTTCATTAAAGAAACACAGCCACCAACCACAACACGCCAAGTGGACGAATGCATGGAGAAAAACAGCAAACAGCATGCAAAAACACGGGAAGAAGATCAAAGACGTCCTGGGAATATGAAAACCTAGTCTCCTTCATGAACTCATCACGTTCATCATCCATATGAACAAATTATTCCAGAAATTTTCGTGCCGTATACCAAAATGACCGGCGTTCAACCTACATCACGAATCTAACCAGTATTTGCCCTAATTCTACGCATGGCATGAGATTTGGTCAAAAGAAGTTTGGTCATCAAGATTTCAGATTAGCATAACTTCATCAATACCTAATGAAAATTAATGATCTAAGTTGCAATGAACTCGGTAAGGAACGATCTATCAAAGCCATATCATGATTTTATCAATTGTAAGAATCGAATTCTTACCTCTTGGAATCGCAGATCTTGAATCTGGTAATTTCGAGACTTGGAAGTTGAAAACAGAAGTCCAATGGTGATTAGGAAGGTGAATGGAATGAGTCTTTTAGCTCAACAGTGCACGATGATGATGAACTTTCGAACTGCCATGGAAGCTCAAGGTTGCAACAGTTAGGATTCTTCACGATTCTTCCAATGATAGCTTCAAACAGATCTTCAAATCCACCTGCAGATGAAGATTACTACAAGAACCAGTACAAATGATGAAGAATTTTGAGGAATCAAAGTGAAAAAGTGTGAGTGAAAATTGAGAGAATTGAGAGAGTTTGAGAAATTTGTGAGTTTGATCTGAGATTGTGAATGTCGATCTGGATTTTCTGTTACAATTAAGCTCTTATAGTCCTGTTAATCCAGCTACTAAACATGATTAAGCAAATTGGAAGTGATTAGCAACAATGCACATGTTATGCAATTTGGCAAAATTGCCCTTTTTCACTTTGGACCAATGGAACAGTAAATTCATGTGTTAGCAATACCAAATTTCTGTTTAGAAACTATTTGAATTGGCTTGGCATGGAAATCAAGTGTATTTTTGAAAATGGCCTTTTTTCCCACCAAAATTTAATTAGTTCACTTGAAAAATGCCCTTTTTATGTGATGCTTTTTGATGAAATGTGATGATGCATTATGATAGTACATGTCAAATGGGATTTGCTCAAAAAAGAATCACCCAAATCGGCCAAATGGTTTGAAAGTTATGCCTCCTTGAAATTCCAAAATTCTTGAAAATGATTTGATCATAACTAGTCAACCACACATGAGAAATGAGTGTCCTTGGACTTTTTGGAAAGGCAAGAGCAAGATCTTCAACTTTCATGTTGGACAAATTTTGATTTGAAGCTTGTTTGGACATGTAATTTTGAGGAGAATGACTTTCCATTTTTGGCAGGTGAAAATTAGAGGTCATTACTATTTTGGGAAACTTTTTGTCTGACCTCCAATTCCTCAATGATGATGTTTGACATGTTATATGAGGCTTGTATGGACATGAATGAGACCTTTCCAACCATCTCACCCCTTCAAATCCCTGATTAAATGCACAGTTGACCACAGTTGACTTTGCTAGGGTTTTGGTTGACTGGGCCATGTTCTGATGAATTTCAAGCCTCTTTCTCTTGAGGTCTTGATACCAAATGATACCACAACTCATATGAACTCTTGATGAATGATCATGGTGCCCAAATTCTTCAAGAATGGTCACCATCCATTGCTCAATGGCTGATTTGACTGGTTTGACCTAGTTTGTTTCATCTGCAAGTCACAAGGTTAGATGACAATATTTTTGTACTTTTGGTTAGTAAACAAATGAAAAGCAATGATATACAAATACAATACATGCTTGGTGATCAAGAACCACACTCACAAGATACCCACCCACTAGGAGGCAAGCAAAGGTGCACAAAGATCCTTGAGGCAATGAATGATATGATATGATGCCATGAGGGATCTTAGGGCAAAAATTGGGGTCTTACAGTAACTACCTGTTATCAACAAATTATCGACATAGAGACATAGTATAAGCAATTCACTCTTGCTTCTTCTTACATATACTCCATGTTCACTTGTGCACTTCAAAAATTCCTTCTCCCTTAGAAAGCCATCTATCTTCTTGTTCCAAGCTCTTGAAGCTTGTTTAAGTCCCTACAGGGCTTTATGCAGCATGTACACCTTTCTTTCTTCGCCATGTTTCATAAACTCAGCTGGTTGTGCAACATAAATTTCTTCTTCTAAGGGGCCATTTAGGAATTCACATTTCACATCCATCTGAAACATCTGCCAGTCGTTCATGTTTGCTAGACCAACAACCAACCTGATTGTTTTGATCCTAGCAACAGGTGCAAAAACTTCATTGAAGTCAATTCCTTCTTTATGAAGAAATCCTTTCGCCACAAGTATCGCCTTGTGTCTAGTCACTTATCCTTTGAGGTTCAACTTCACTTTGCATACCCACTTCACATCGATTTCCTTCTTGTCTCGGGGAAATTCGACAAGTGACCAAGTGTTGTTGACTTCGATTGACTTCAACTCTTCATACATTGCTTTCATCCACTTCGAATCTTTCAATGCCTCAGCTGCATTGACAGGTTCGACATCTGCATAGAAAGCATAATGTACCAACTCACCTTCTTCATCGACCATATCATCTATAATCATACATTCTTGCAACCTTGCAGGCATGTGTCTCGTTCTTTGAGGTTTGCTTGTACTTGCTTCACCTCTGACTTCTTCCTGTCGAACTTCTCTTTCGATTTCACTAGCTGGTTCATCATAAAATATTCTCACTGAATCTTTCTTGACATTCTCAGTCCAATCCCACTCCTTAAGCTCATATATGATCACGTCCCTGCTGATCACTAATTGCTTATTCACTGGATCGAATAACTTGTATCCTCCAGTCAAATGATATCCTATCAGGATCATCTGACTGGACTTGCCATCAAGTTTTCTTCTCAACTGATCTGACACATGTCTATATGCTATAGATCCAAACACCCTCAGATGACTCAAGCTAGACTTGACACCAGACCAACATTCTTCTGGCGCGATTCCTTCTAGCTTCTTCGTCGGACATCTGTTCAGGATATATGCCGCAGTCGACACAACTTCTCCCCATAATTCTTTGGGTAAATGCTTGCCTTTCAACATACTTCTAACCATATTCATAATGGTTCTATTCTTCCTTTCTGCGACTCCATTCTACTATGGAGTGTAGGGTGGCACCACCTCATGCACAATCCATTCTTTCATACATAATGCATCGAAGTCTTTCGACACATATTCTCCACCACCATCAGTTCTCAAGATCTTGATCTTTCGACCGCTCTGTCTTTCGACCATAGATTTAAACTTGAAAAATACCTCGATCAATTCACTTTTCTTCTGGATCAGATAAGACCACAATTTTTGATTGAAATCATCTATGAATGTAACAAAGTATTTGTTACTGATCGGCCACCATTTCCATTGAATTCCCGCCGTTAATCCGACATATTTTTATCACTTTGGTAAGATTTATGTTTGTTTTTAGTTGCTTTGGAGTCAATTATCATGTTTTGTTGATTTGGTATCGCATTGCATTTGATTACAAGTTTATGTCAAAAAGATCTCGTTTATGCTTCGTTTGGTAGTGTCATTGTTACAGGCCATTGCACAGGTTTAAAAGCAAGAATGGTGAAGTTATGGACACTCTGAAAGGCAAAAATATGAAGAAACAACAGGTCAACACGGGCACCCATGTGCCACAACACTGCCCGTGTTGTTGGTCAGGCAGGGCAAGAGAGGAGAAGAAAAACAAAGATCGACACGGGCACCCGTGTTCCACCACACGGCCGTGTTGACTAAAACAGTGCATCAACACGGGCACCCGTGTGTAGGGACACGACCCGTGTTGTTGCCTCTGTAGCTGATGCTGAAAACAATTAATTATGGTGATCAACACGGCCACCCATGTGGTGACACACGACCGTGTTGATTGGGCGCAGCATGGAAAACCTAATTTTTGCTTTGTGAACCGATTCTGCTCATTAAGGGTAGTGTGGACCTTTTGCTTGGAAGAAAGTGATCTGAAACTATAAAAAGGCCTGGAAGAGAAAGAAGAGGGTACCTTTTGACAGACGAACGAAAACATTGCATTGGAGAAGATAGCGAATACGACGGATTTGAAGACGGCGAGATTCAAGGGTATCAACCATTGAAGATCAAACTCTCCTAATTCTTTGTAATGTTTAATCTTTACTTTATGAGTTCTTTAAGTACTATGAGAGGCTAAACCCCCTGATGCTAAGGGGGTGGTCCTGATGCTATCGCATGTTATGAATTTGAACAAATGATTTCTTGATTACTATGTTACGTATTTCAATTCAATTGTGTGATGTTATTATGCTTTTGTATCGGACAAATACAAATTGATCTATGACTTTCAATAACAGGATTGTGATTGTTAGGGTTTTCACACAATTGGGTTTATGAATGCATCATCTAGGACTAGTAACTTTCGTAAATCACCGTAAACCTTGATATTTTGTATGATTAAAACCAATGATTAATTGAATGGACATTTGAGTAAGAATTGGTGGTTTAATAGTTTCTTCCTTGAGGACTTAAGTAAGAACATTCTGAGGTTAGGTGATTGAATGTTTCATATGTATTAAGGAAATCTTGACTGAACTCATAACCGGGTAACTCAACCACTCACCCTAGCATCTTTTATCTTAATCAATTATTTTTACTATTTTCGTGTTTACTATTTCAAAACAACCAAACCATTATCTTTTGGTCTGATAGAATCAAATTAAAATAAGTATTTCCTACGCAATCCTTGAGATCGATACTTGGAAATAAAACTCCTTATTACTACATCAGTAAAAATAGTACACTTGCTATTTTTCCGATCAAGTTTTTGGCGCCGTTGCCAGGGATTGCCAAACTACATATTTTAATTTCTATTCTATCGAAATTTTGTTGCTTGCCAACCAAAATTTTATCTGTGATAATTTTGTTATTCAATTCTAATCTTTGTCTAACTTGTTTATGCGAGGTAAGGCCTCAGCGGATTTTCCTTTTGACGCAGATCCAAAAAGAACTCTTCGTGCTAGACTCAGACAAGCTAAGAGAAAGAAACTGGAATTAGCAGAGAAAGCGGAGGAAGAAGTTGTTTCAGTGCACTCAGAGAATTCAGATTCAGACACGGAAACAGTTCCTGAAATCATGGCTGCTAATCCACCACCACCAGAGAGACTCCTCGGTGACTATGGTGGAACCAACACCCCGGGTGGTCGTATGACAATTGTCAACCAACCAGTTACTGTGGAACAATTCCAGCTGCATCCCAACACCATTAATCAACTCGAAAGAAGGTCCTTCTCTGGAAGAGTGAATGAAGATGCCAACAAGCATCTGCTAAGATTTTTAACCATGAGCACAACACTGAAAATGCCAGGACATAGAGAAGAAGCAGTCCAACTTTGTATGTTTCCATTCACTTTA
This sequence comes from Lathyrus oleraceus, assembly GCF_024323335.1. Classification (NCBI taxonomy): domain Eukaryota; kingdom Viridiplantae; phylum Streptophyta; class Magnoliopsida; order Fabales; family Fabaceae; genus Lathyrus; species Lathyrus oleraceus. The sequence continues at coordinate 165,591,577 of NC_066581.1, read as the reverse complement.
GCAGATGAGGCTGAAGAGTGGTTCTATTCCTTACCTGGTGGTAGTATCACTACATGGGAGCACATGGAAACAACATTCTTGCAGGAGTATTTTCCCGCATCTGTGTCATTGCGGAAAAGATATGAGATCCTAAACTTCAAACAGAAGGAGGGGGAGTCACTAGGAGATGCCTACAAACGATTCAAGAGAATCCTAGTGGCTTGTCCTACTCACAACATGGATGAAACTGAACAAATGCAAATGTTTGTCAATGGTCTTCGAATTCAAACAAGACAAATCCTTGATTCAGCAGCTGGTGGCTCAGCCAACTTTGCAACAACCACCGGTATGAAGAAGATAATTGAAGCTATTGCCTCGAACGAGCATTTAGAGTTATATGACAGGGTATCAAGCAAATCTGCAGTTATTGACTTGAAGCTTGAAACAAATAAACAGGTGAAAATTGAAGAAGTTGTTGCTGCAAAGGTAGAGAAAAGGTTGAGAGCACTAAACATAGGTGCTCAGAAAGTGGCTCAAGTGCAACAGGCATCGAGTGAAGTGTGTGACATTTGCAATGGACCACACAATACTGTTCATTGTTTTGCAACACCGCAACAGATTGAAGATATAAAATTTTTAAAGCAGAACAATCCCTACTCCAACACATACAATCCGGGGTGGAAAAATCATCCCAACTTTGCATGGAAAGATCAAAGAGGGAACGTGCAACAGCAGGCACAGGGTCAATATCAAAATCAATATCAGCAGCAGCAACAACAGGTACCTAAGAAGGCAGATTGGGAGATCGCAATTGAAAAAATGGCAGCTCACAATATCCAATTCCAAGAGGAGACTCGAAATAATAAGAGAAACACTACAGCATCCATAAAAAATCTTGCAATTCAGATGGGTCAAATTGCCCCACAGTTAGCTTCAAACTCCAATGCACCTGGCACACTTCCTAGTGGGACAATCGTTAATCCCCGTGATCAAAGTCACATTAAAGCTGTGGTCACCAGAAAAGGAAAGGCTAAGGAACCACAAGTGGACGAACAGGTTGAAGAAGAGGGATTGTTGGAAGTTGACTTGGAGATTAGAGAAGAGCCAAAACAAACTGAAGAAGTGGTAGTCAAGCCGACAAGCCAGCAAGAGAAACAAAAACCAAAGATCATTCTTCCTTTTCCGACAAGAACAAAGAAGAAAGATCTCCATGATTTTTTTTGAGAAATTCTTAGAATTATTCAAGAAGCTCGAGATCAACATACCTTTTGCTGAAGCTCTGGAACAGATGCCAATCTACGCCAAATTCATGAAAGACATCATATCAAAGAAAAGGTCGATCGACAGCGAGCCAGTCATGCTAACTGAAACTTGTAGTGCTATTTTGCAGGGCCTAAAAATTCCGATGAAGAAAAAAGATAGAGGTGCAGTCACTATTCCTTGTAGTATTGGAGATAGATCCTTCAAAAAGGCACTGATTGATTTGAGAGCAAGTGTGAGTCTAATGCCCCTCTCAATTTACAAAAAACTTGAGTTAGGGGAGGTGCAGGATACTCGCATGACACTGCAGTTTGCGGATCATTCTATGAAGAGACCCTATGGTATATCAACAGATGTTCTAGTGAAGATTGATAAATTTGTATTTCCGGTGGATTTTGTGATACTCGAGATGCCGGAAGATGAGGAGATTCCTCTCATATTGGGAAGACCTTTCTTGGAAACGGGAAGATGCATGATAGATATTGAGGAAGGAACCATGACCCTCAAAGTTTATGATGAAAAGCTCAAAATTGATGTGAGGGATACTATGAAATTCAAGGATGACGAAGGGGCGAGTAAAAGTATTGAAGTGTTAGATACAATTTTTGCTCAATCAATGCAGATTACAACACCCAAGCTTCCTTTGGAGAGAGTTTTGAGTTTATCTATTGTTGAGGATACTGAAGGAATTGATGAGAAAGAATTCGAAGTGGTAGCAATGTTAAAAGAACAACCGCCTTGGGTTCGTTCCCGACCGCAACGGTGGGAGGAGCTTCGACCTAAAACATCTTCAGAATCAAAACAGGATATAAAAAAGGGGATAAAGTTGAAACAATTACCAGAACATCTCAAATATGTTTTTCTTGACAATGAGGAAAAATGTCCAGCAATCATCAATTCAGGTTTGAGAGAGACCCAAGAAGGAGAGCTAATCAAAGTCCTAAAGAAATACAAGGGTGCGATTGGGTGGGAGATGGACGATTTGAAAGGAATCAGCCCGACAATGTGTATGCACAAGATTTTGATGGAGGATGATCAGAAACCGGTCGTCCAACCTCAAAGAAGACTGAATCCAGCTATGAAAGAAGTTGTTCGCAAGGAGGTTGTGAAACTTTTAGATGCGGGGTTAATTTACCCAATATCTGACAGTTCGTGGGTGAGCCCAGTTCATGTGGTACCAAAGAAGGGAGGGATAACTGTGATAAAAAATGAGAAAAATGAGTTGATCCCCACCCGTACTGTTACAGGATAGAGAGTTTGCATAGACTATAGAAGACTGAATACTGCTACAAGGAAGGACCATTTTCCTTTACCTTTTATTGATCAGATGTTGGAAAGATTGACAAGTCATGATTTCTACTGTTTTCTGGATGGGTACTCAGGGTACAACCAAATTGCGGTGGCACCTGAGGATCAAGAAAAAACAGCATTCACATGCCCATACGGAATCTTTGCTTATAGAAGAATGCCATTTGGTTTATGCTGTAAGAACAAAAATTGTGATACAACAGATTTCTTGATTTTGATGATAACAAAGGATGAAACCAAAAATGGCACCCTAACGAAAAGATTCTAAGTGTGCAGGACTCTGATGACATCATCAGATACAATACCAGATCAGAAGCATATTATCAAATGATCAGAAGCTCTGAAGTAGAAACAAGCTCAAGAAAGTCTAACTCTGAACTTAATAACAAGTATCAGAAGCATCTGAACAAGAAGTAAGTCCTAGAACCTCTGACTCTGAACAACGCTATCTGAAGAATCTATTTGGATCAACATCAGAAGCAAGATTCCAAGGTTCTCCAGAAACACAAATACTCTGATTATGGATTTGCTAATCATGAAAGAGTAACGTTGAAGACAAGTAAAGATTTTCAAATGGATTTCCTAATTGAGAAAGAGACGTTAATCTCCAATCTCAATAAAGAAAATACTACTTGTGGTAAGTAGTCATTTCAAGAAGAAAAAGTCATCCTGCATTAGCTAATTATGTGATGGCGTAACTTCATATCAATATCCACCAGTTTCAACTATTACTTCAACTGATCTATATAAAGGATTGCAAATCAACTTTCAGCAAGACACAAGCCAATAAGCCAAAACTATACTGAAACTTCAAACATTCAATAAAAACACTCTTGCTCTCAAACATTCACGAAGCTTTTGCTTATTACGTGAAAAACTCTTATTCTTAATATTGTAATACTTGCTTTCTTAGAAGCACTCTAGATTACAATTTATCTTTCATCTTTTGTTTGTTGATTTCCTCAAGTGACTTAGTGTAGTCTGTAGACTTGAGAGGACTAAGAGATTTTTCTCTTAGGCGTTGTTTGTAATCTTTCAAGATTAGTGGATTAAGTCCTTGTTGAAGGCGAAATCACCTTGGCCGGGTGGACTGGAGTAGCTTTGTGTTATAAGCGAACCAGTATAAAATCCTTGTGTGATTTTCATTTTGAAAAGCGCTTATTTTTCCAAACAATTCAAACCCCCCCTTTCTTGTTTTTCTCACCTTCAATTGGTATCAGAGCTCCGGCTCTGTTATTGATTTTCTAATCAAACACTTAACCGTGTAGAGAGATCCAGTACGAGAAAAACAAATGGCCCACTCAAATGAAAGAGATTCTTACAATGCCAAGCCTCCTGTTTTTGATGGAGAAAAATTTGATTACTGGAAGGACAGAATCGAAAGTTTCTTTCTGGGTTATGATGCTGACCTCTGGGACATTGTCACAGATGGATACACACCTCCAGTCTTAAATGGAGTTGAAGTTCCCAGAAGTAAGATGTCAGAAGATCAGAAACGTGTCTTCAAAAATCACCACAAGGCCAGAACAATACTTCTAAATGCTATATCATACAACGAATATGAAAAGATCACAAACAGAGAGACAGCTAAAGATATACTTGACTCTCTGAAGATGACCCATGAAGGAAACTCGCAAGTCAAGGAGACGAAGGCTCTGGCGCTTATCCAGAAATATGAAGCCTTCAAAATGGAAGATGATGAAGCTATAGAAGCTATGTTTTCCAGATTTCAAACTCTTATTGCAGGTCTTAAAGTGCTAGACAAAGGATACACAACTGCAGATCATGTTAAGAAGATAGTCAGAAGTCTGCCAAAGAAATGGAGACCTATGGTTACTGCTCTAAAGCTGTCAAAGGATCTGAACAATATCAGCCTTGAAGAACTTGTTAGTTCTCTCAGAAGCCATGAGATAGAACTAGAGGAGGATGAGCCTCAGAAAAGGAACAAGTCCGTAGCGCTCAAGTCCAGATCTGAAAGACGGAAGCCTGACAGAACCAAAGCTCTCCAGGCAGAAACTGAAGATACTGACGATTCTGAACCAGAAGACTCTGATGATGAAGAAGAGTTGTCCCTACTAACCAGAAGAGTCAAGCAACTCTGGAAAAAGAGGAACAACAACTTCAGAAGACCAAGACCCAGAGGGGATCGATCAGAGTCAACTTCAAAAGGTAAAGCTAACAAAGATATTACCTGTTATGAATGTAAAGAAACAAGTCATTACAGAAATGAATGCCCCAAGTTGAAGAAGGACAACCCTAGGAAAGAAAGCTTCAAGAAAAACACCTTCAGAACAAAGAAAGGACTGATGGCTACCTGGGATGACAGTGAATCTGGATCATCAGAATCTGACTCTGATGAACAAGCCAACGTAGCACTTATGGCTACCACATCCAGCTGTTCAGACGAAGAATCTGAAGAGGTATTTTCTGAACTTTCTAGATCTGACTTAGAATCATGTTTGTCAGAAACTCTTACTTCTTATCAGAAATTAAAACAAAAGTTTAAAAACGTTAAAGGCTGTCTTAAAGCAAAATTTGAAGAGTGTAGTGAACTTGAGATAACAATTCTATCACAAGAAGATACAATCAAATCTTTAATGTTAGAAAGAGATGAAGCAAAAATAAAATTAGAAGAAACATTATCTCAAGCACCACAAATTTCAAATAAAATTATTTACAAATATGAAAAAGCCTTTCAAGAATTTCTGAAGAATGGAATAGATAGGAGTATTATGGCATCCATGATTTATGGAGTAAGTCAGAACAATAAAAGGGGAATTGGGTATGATCCTAATGAAGATAAAACCTCTGCAAGTGATAAAATTAAATCTCCTTTTTCATATCACTACACACACACACAAGAACACAAATTTAAAAATGCTAGAAGACCCAAAGTTGTAAGAAACTCTGGGAAAACTAATCTAAAAGGACCCAAGAGATTCTGGGTACCGAAAGATAAGATTATCTATGTTGCAGATATCCTATGCAGCAAAGTTCAGACACCAGTCATGGTACCTGGACTCTGGATGCTCGCGACACATGACGGGAAGAAAGTCTATGTTCCAAAGTCTGGAACTTAAAGACGCTGGATTTGTAGGCTTCGGAGGAGATCAGAAAGGAAGGATCAGAGGCTCCGGAACTATTGGTAATGGTACTCTTCCCTCTATATCTGATGTTCTTTATGTAGAAGGATTAATGCATAACTTGTTATCCATAAGTCAATTAAGTGATAACGGTTATGATGTAATCTTCAATCAAAAAACATGTAAAGCCATTAATCAGAACGATGGCTCTGTCCTTTTCACAGGCAAGAGGAAAAACAACATTTACAAAATAAATCTTTCTGATTTAAAAGATCAAAATGTTAAATGTCTAATGTCAGTTCACGAAGAGCAATGGGTATGGCATAGACGCTTGGGCCACATTAGCATGAGGAAACTTTCTCAGCTAACTAAACTTGAGTTAGTCAGAGGCCTACCTAAACTGAAGTTTTCTTCAGATGCTCTGTGTGAAGCTTGTCAGAAAGGAAAATTTTCAAAAACATCTTTTAAAAAGAAAAATGTTGTTTCTACCTCTAAGCCTCTGGAACTTCTTCACATTGACTTATTTGGTCCTGTGAAAACAGCATCAGTTAATGGAAAGAAGTATGGACTAGTCATCGTTGATGATTACAGTCGCTGGACATGGGTAAAATTCCTAAAGCACAAGAGTGAGTCTCACTCTGTATTCACCAGTTTCTGTTCCAAAGTGCAAAAAGAATTTGACTCTAAAATTGTTAGAGTCAGAAGTGATCATGGTGGAGAATTTGAAAACAAAGATTTTGAAGAATTATTTGATTCTAATGGAATATCCCATGATTTCTCCTGCCCTAGAACTCCACAACAAAATGGAGTTGTAGAGAGGAAGAATAGGACACTCCAAGAAATGGCCAGAACCATGATCAATGAAACAAATGTAGCAAAGCATTTTTGGGCAGAAGCTGTAAATACAGCGTGTTATATTCAGAATAGAATCTCTATAAGACCTATTCTAGAAATGACTCCCTATGAACTGTGTAAAGGAAGAAAACCCAACATCTCATATTTTCATCCTTTTGGATGCTCTTGTTTTATATTAAATACTAAAGAACATCTGAACAAGTTTGATTCCAAAGCACAGAAAGGTATTATGTTAGGATACTCAGAACGCTCTAAAGGCTATAGAGTATACAACACAGAAACCAAAATTGTGGAGGAATCAATTCATGTCAGATTTGATGATAAGCTTGACCCTGAAAAGTCAAAGCTAGTTGAAAAGTTTGCAGATTTGGAAATCACTCTTGTAGAATCTGAGAAAATTCCAGAAGCAACTGTCACTCAAGACTCTGAAGAAATTAAATCTCCAGAAATTCCAAGGAAAGTTAAAAGTCGTATTAACGTATCTGAAGATTTGATTTTGGGAAACAAAGATGAACCTGTTAGAACCAGATCTACCTTCAGAACTTCTGAAGATACTCCTCTGGGACTGGTATCTCTGATTGAACCTATGTCTTGTGATGAAGCACTTCAGGATAACGACTGGGTGGCAGCTATGCAAGAAGAATTGGATCAATTCTCAAAGAATGATGTCTGGGATCTCGTTCCTAAACCCAGAGGCACTCATGTCATTGGAACCAGATGGGTTTTCAGAAACAAACTGAACGAGAAAGGAGAAGTTGTCAGAAACAAAGCTCGACTGGTAGCTCAAGGTTATAGTCAACAAGAAGGTATTGATTATAATGAAACTTTTGCTCCAGTCGCGAGGTTAGAATCTATTCGTCTTCTTGTATCTTTTGCTATTAATCATTCTATTAAATTATATCAAATGGATGTCAAGAGTGCATTTCTTAATGGTTATATTTCAGAAGAAGTGTATGTCAATCAACCTCCAGGCTTTGAAAACTCAAATTTTCCAGAACATGTTTTTAAACTTAAGAAATCCTTATATGGACTTAAACAAGCTCCCAGAGCTTGGTATGAACGCTTAAGCAATTTTCTTCTGGAACAAAATTTTATCAGAGGGAAAGTTGATTCTACACTCTTCTGTAAAAACCTTAATAATGATCTCATGATATGCCAAATTTATGTTGATGACATTATTTTTGGTTCTGCTAATATCTCTGTTTGCCAAGAATTTTCTAAGTTAATGCAGGCAGAATTTGAAATGAGTCTAATGCAAGAACTAAAGTTCTTTCTGGGAATTCAAATTAATCAAACTCCAGAAGTCACGTACGTCCATCAAAGTAAATATATTAAAGACGTTCTGAAGAAGTTTGACATGACTGAATGCAACTCTGCAAAGACTCCCATGCACCCAACTTGCATTCTGGAGAAGGAAGAGGTAAGCAACAAAGTTTGTCAGAAGCTCTATCGAGGTATGATAGGCTCTCTCCTCTATCTGACTGCCACTCGTCCTGATATTCTCTTTAGTGTATGTCTTTGTGCCAGATTCCAATCAGATCCTAGAGAATCTCATTTAACAGCAGTTAAAAGAATTCTTAAGTATCTGAAGGGAACTCCTAACCTGGGCCTGATGTATGAGAAAACATCAGAGTATAGACTCTCGGGTTATTGTGATGCAGATTATGCAGGAGATAGAATAGAACGAAAAAGCACATCTGGGAATTGCCAGCTTCTGGGAAACAATCTAATCTCCTGGGCTAGCAAAAGACAGTCAACTATTGCTCTATCAACTGCAGAAGCAGAATACATCTCAGCATCACTGTGCACAACTCAGATGCTCTGGATGAAGCATCAGCTAGAAGATCTTCAGATATTTGAGAGTAACATTCCTATCTTTTGTGATAATACTGCTGCTATTTGTTTAAGTAAGAATCCCATTCTACATTCCAGAGCCAAACACATAGAAATAAAACATCATTTTATCAGAGACTATGTTCAGAAAGGGATAGTAACATTGAAGTTCATTGATACAGAACATCAATGGGCAGATATCTTTACTAAGCCTCTAGCTGAAGATAGATTTCTTTTTATCTTAGAAAATCTGAACATTAAAAATTGCCCTGAGTGAAAAATGGCTCTAAAAATGTAAAATGTGAATCTGATGTAAACAAATGTACTTCTGCCTCTGACTCTGATACTTCTACCAAGTTAAGAAGATATCTGAGTTAGAAATCTTCAGAAACCAATCCTTTGGTATTCCTGAAGATCAGATACATCAACACGTGGAGTACCAAGCGTCTAACCCTAGAACTTCTAGACAGCTGTCAAAAGAAATCAAAGGTCAGAACGTTTGAAATCTCCTAGAGCAGTGTGCGTACTGTTGGGATTAGACATTCATTTATTAGCTGTAATCATTTTTCCCCCCCAAACGTGCTATTTTGATTTTTGTGCTAACGCTGGATTGTGTGTCGTTTTGCATGTTTTTACTTAGAGTATATAAACACTTTCTCTCACTTTTCACACTTATCACTCTCACTCACTCTAAAACCCTAAACCCTCTTTCGAAGCATTCTCTGCAAGTTCTTCATCAATCTTCATCTTCTTCTTCATGGATGCTCAACAACAAGAAGTTTTTAACTTCTCTCAACAGATGGAATCTAGTTCTAATCCCCAAACCTCAAACACTCAAACTCCAACCGTTACCGGCGTCACCGTCACCCCTGTCTACAAAGAACCTCACGTTCTTGACCGTGAACGCCACATAAACCTTTCAACTCCCTTTGAAGGTTTGGACGTCTTGTGTGAATCGCTGGTTGATTTCGACAACCTAAGAAGAAATGGCGTTGATCTAACTGGAGAACTTCGTCAACAAGGGTGGGAGAACTATTTCCAAAGGTTGTATGGTCCAATCTACCCTCTTTTGGTCAAAGAGTTCTGGAGACATGCAGATGCAGATGACAACTTCATTGTCTCATTTGTTCTGGGAGTGAAGATAGTTATCACAGAAGCGTCTATTGCTTCCTTGTTGAATATGGAGCAAAGTGGAGGAAAAAGGATTTACAACATTCCTCCCAGGTCTAAGCGCATCACTGAAGTCATCAACCCAACTATCTTCAAACCAAATGTTGAAGGAAACCCCTCTAAGAACAAGGAGCTACACCAGAACCTCAGAGTGTGGCTGAAGATTATTCTGGGAACTATCCACCATCGTCCAGCCTCCAACTCTTCTGATTACATTAATGCAGACCAGAAATGCATTCTGTACTGCATTCAGAAGGGTGTGAAGATCAATCTCCCTGCTCTCCTGTTCAGATATCTGAGGGATTCAGTCAGAGAAACCAGGAATAACATGAAGCCCAAATCCTACATTCCTCTAGGAAGATTGCTATCTGACATCTTCATTGAGCATGGACTGGTAGACGATCTGGAAAAGACCAGATGTATGGATGATCTGGCAATTGATGTAGGGAAGCCTCTGAATGCCAGAAACCTCAAGAGTATGGGGATAATCAAGAAAATACAAGTCAAGCCAACTCTGGAAACATCCTGGGATAGCTTGAAAGATCAGAGGAAGATGCCTCATGGCCTGGCCAGATTCTTCAAGAACGAACCCAGAGACGCTGTTGCCCTCTATCTTCATCGTCTGCTGGAAGAAGGTGTTGATGTCTCTGATTTCAGCCTTGATGACTGTCTGGACTCTGAAGAAGATTTAGTCAGATACAAGAGAGGTATTTCTGAGAGGAAGATAGCACCACCAGCAAAGAAGGCCAGACTTGAAGGAGCTTCTGGAAGCGGATCTTCAGCTCCTCTGCAATTTTCTACTGGTAAGTCTATTCCTCCTGCTACCTCTGAATTTATGATGGCTTCCTCTAACCCTCTCTCTTCACAAACCATTTATACCACATCTGACATTTCACCCTCAATCACCAGAACCTCCCAACCTACACCAGTTCTAAACATAGCCAGAACTTTCATTCCTCCCTCTAAACCTGCACAAACTCACCATAGCACCTCTTCTTCTTCATCCTCTGAACCAGAATCACCTCCATATGTTTCTGTCTCTTCTGACTCTGAACATTCTGACCCTAATTCCCCCACCATAGCCACTCTTTATGCTCATAGACTTGCTTCACAACAAACACAAACCACAGAACCTGAAATAACTTCACCACTACAACAAACAACCACCATACCCTCTGAAACTCAACCCTCTAAAATTCAACCATCTGATCCCCACACTTCTGATATCAACCCACCAATCCTTCCCGCTGTCCCTGAACCAGAATCCGAACCTTTAGATTTAAACCCACTTTATGCTTCATCCCCCAGTCTTCAACCAGAAGCAGATTCTGGACCCCAACCTGAGTCAGAATCTGAACCTCAAACCTTAAATCTCAACCCTCCACCTCATACCTCTGAACCAGAACCTGAACCTGAACTCTCTAAACCTACCCTTAAGGAAGCCATTATGATGATTGCAGAGGCTTCAGTTTAAAAGGTCGATTCTCTGGTCGCTAACTCTGAAATCAGTGATGATCCTCAATCTGTAAGGACACACTGGAACAGAGTCATTGGCTGGATGACATCTGAGTCTTTTAGGCTGAAGAGTGTCTCTGAACAAGTCAGAAATGACTACATCAGAGATGCTGAGGCAAGACTCCAGGAGAGACTTGCCAGAGAGGCTGAAGCCAAAAGGCTGGAGGAAGAGAGGTTGGCAAGAGAAGCAGAAGAAGCAAAAAGGTTAGAAGAAGAACGACTTGCTAAAGAAGCTGAACTCCTAAGGCAAAAGGAAGCTGAAGCAAAGGCTCTGGCAGATGCAGAAGCTCAAGCTGCTGCTGAAGCTGAAGCTCAGCAAGCTCTGACTCTGGGGGAGTCCTCCTCTGTGATCCCTATGGTTCTTGAGACTCTGAAAGAACTCAAGAAAGATCAGAATGAACTCCGGGCCAGAATGGACAAGCAAGATACTGTCAACGACAACATCCAGAACATGCTTGCTATGCTGCTTCAGAGAATGCCTCCGCCTCCGAACCCTTAGGCACTTAGGAGTTATTTGTTTTTACTTGCCTATTGTTTTTGCTTCTGTCTTCTTTTGGATCTGATGTTTTTCTTGTTCTTTTGACTCTGATGTTTTGCCTTTGTGCTTCTATCTATGAATTTTTCAAGTTTTTTCTCTTTATTTATTTTATCTTTACTTATTTCTTTTACTATGTTTTTTTGATTCTGACAAAAAGGGGGAGAAAGTAATTATTAGCTCTGATGAAAATATTGTCTAAAACCATTAAGCATTCTGCAACAATTTTTTTTTATAAACAAAATTATCTAACTTGGACTTAAGAAATTGCAGAAAATCTCAGAAACCTCTTTACTTAAGAAACTCTGGTAAGAACTTCAGAACCTCTAAACTCCCTAGCACTATCTCAGGGGGAGCTTCTGTCTATCTGATCTAATTTTATTCATGTTTCATCTGCTAATTAAAGTTGTTTTGTCATCATCAAAAAGGGGGAGATTGTAAGAACAAAAATTGTGATACAACAGATTTCTTGATTTTGATGATAACAAAGGATGAAACCAAAAATGGCACCCTAACGAAAAGATTCTAAGTGTGCAGGACTCTGATGACATCATCAGATACAATACCAGATCAGAAGCATATTATCAAATGATCAGAAGCTCTGAAGTAGAAACAAGCTCAAGAAAGTCTAACTCTGAACTTAATAACAAGTATCAGAAGCATCTGAACAAGAAGTAAGTCCTAGAACCTCTGACTCTGAACAACGCTATCTGAAGAATCTATTTGGATCAACATCAGAAGCAAGATTCCAAGGTTCTCCAGAAACACAAATACTCTGATTATGGATTTGCTAATCATGAAAGAGTAACGTTGAAGACAAGTAAAGATTTTCAAATGGATTTCCTAATTGAGAAAGAGACGTTAATCTCCAATCTCAATAAAGAAAATACTACTTGTGGTAAGTAGTCATTTCAAGAAGAAAAAGTCATCCTGCATTAGCTAATTATGTGATGGCGTAACTTCATATCAATATCCACCAGTTTCAACTATTACTTCAACTGATCTATATAAAGGATTGCAAATCAACTTTCAGCAAGACACAAGCCAATAAGCCAAAACTATACTGAAACTTCAAACATTCAAGAAAAACACTCTTGCTCTCAAACATTCACGAAGCTTTTGCTTATTACGTGAAAAACTCTTATTCTTAATATTGTAATACTTGCTTTCTTAGAAGCACTCTAGATTACAATTTATCTTTCATCTTTTGTTTGTTGATTTCCTCAAGTGACTTAGTGTAGTCTGTAGACTTGAGAGGACTAAGAGATTTTTCTCTTAGGCGTTGTTTGTAATCTTTCAAGATTAGTGGATTAAGTCCTTGTTGAAGGCGAAATCACCTTGGCCGGGTGGACTGGAGTAGCTTTGTGTTATAAGCGAACCAGTATAAAATCCTTGTGTGATTTTCATTTTGAAAAGCGCTTATTTTTCCAAACAATTCAAAACCCCCCTTTCTTGTTTTTCTCACCTTCAATTGGTATCAGAGCTCCGGCTCTGTTATTGATTTTCTAATCAAACACTTAACCGTGTAGAGAGATCCAGTACGAGAAAAACAAATGGCCCACTCAAATGAAAGAGATTCTTACAATGCCAAGCCTCCTGTTTTTGATGGAGAAAAATTTGATTACTGGAAGGACAGAATCGAAAGTTTCTTTCTGGGTTATGATGCTGACCTCTGGGACATTGTCACAGATGGATACACACCTCCAGTCTTAAATGGAGTTGAAGTTCCCAGAAGTAAGATGTCAGAAGATCAGAAACGTGTCTTCAAAAATCACCACAAGGCCAGAACAATACTTCTAAATGCTATATCATACAACGAATATGAAAAGATCACAAACAGAGAGACAGCTAAAGATATACTTGACTCTCTGAAGATGACCCATGAAGGAAACTCGCAAGTCAAGGAGACGAAGGCTCTGGCGCTTATCCAGAAATATGAAGCCTTCAAAATGGAAGATGATGAAGCTATAGAAGCTATGTTTTCCAGATTTCAAACTCTTATTGCAGGTCTTAAAGTGCTAGACAAAGGATACACAACTGCAGATCATGTTAAGAAGATAGTCAGAAGTCTGCCAAAGAAATGGAGACCTATGGTTACTGCTCTAAAGCTGTCAAAGGATCTGAACAATATCAGCCTTGAAGAACTTGTTAGTTCTCTCAGAAGCCATGAGATAGAACTAGAGGAGGATGAGCCTCAGAAAAGGAACAAGTCCGTAGCGCTCAAGTCCAGATCTGAAAGACGGAAGCCTGACAGAACCAAAGCTCTCCAGGCAGAAACTGAAGATACTGACGATTCTGAACCAGAAGACTCTGATGACGAAGAAGAGTTGTCCCTACTAACCAGAAGAGTCAAGCAACTCTGGAAAAAGAGGAACAACAACTTCAGAAGACCAAGACCCAGAGGGGATCGATCAGAGTCAACTTCAAAAGGTAAAGCTAACAAAGATATTACCTGTTATGAATGTAAAGAAACAAGTCATTATAGAAATGAATGCCCCAAGTTGAAGAAGGACAACCCTAGGAAAGAAAGCTTCAAGAAAAACACCTTCAGAACAAAGAAAGGACTGATGGCTACCTGGGATGACAGTGAATCTGGATCATCAGAATCTGACTCTGATGAACAAGCCAACGTAGCACTTATGGCTACCACATCCAGCTGTTCAGACGAAGAATCTGAAGAGGTATTTTCTGAACTTTCTAGATCTGACTTAGAATCATGTTTGTAAGAAACTCTTACTTCTTATCAGAAATTAAAACAAAAGTTTAAAAACGTTAAAGGCTGTCTTAAAGCAAAATTTGAAGAGTGTAGTGAACTTGAGATAACAATTCTATCACAAGAAGTTACAATCAAATCTTTAATGTTAGAAAGAGATGAAGCAAAAATTGTTTGTATAACCTGTCACTTGTGCTGGAAAGGTGTCAACAAACCAATCTAATTCTGAATTGGGAAAAGTGTCACTTCATGGTGAGAGAAGGGATAGTACTAGGTCATAAAATTTCCCATCAAGGGATAGAAGTTGACAAGGCAAAAGTGGAAGTGATCGCCAATCTCCCTCACCCTGTGAATGAGAAAGGTATACGGAGTTTCTTGGGAGATGCAGGATTCTATCGTAGGTTCATCAAAGATTTCTCCAAGATTGCAAAACCGTTGACTAGCCTGCTTGTGAAGGATACTCCGTTTCTGTTTGACAAAAAGTGCAACGAAGCCTTCGAGACTCTGAAAAATAAATTGGTGTCTGCTCCTATAGTGATCTCGCCTGACTGGTCTCTACCCTTTGAGATAATGTGCGATGCGAGCGATATAGCAGTAGGGGCAGTCTTGGGGCAAAGAAAAGACAAACGCCTCCACGTCATCTACTACGCTAGCCATGTGTTGAATCCAGCCCAGATGAATTATGCAACCATAAAGAAGGAGTTACTGGCTGTGGTTTATGCCTTTGACCAATTTCGGAAATACTTGTTGGGAACAAAGGTAATTGTTTATACTGACCATGCTGCGTTGAAATATCTTTTTTCTAAATAGGACTCGAAGCCAAGGCTGCTCAGATGGATCTTGCTGTTGCAAGAATTTGACCTTGAAATTCGAGACAAAAAGGGGTGTGAAAACACCGTTGCTGACCATCTGTCCCGAATGTCTCCGATTGAAGAGACGGAAGTGGAACACCCCATAAAGGACAAGTTTATAGATGAAAGAATCCTCGCGGTGGTGGGTGTTCCTCGGTTTGCGGACTATGCAAACTACCTGGTAGGTGGTATAATTCCTGACGACTTTGATTATAACAAAAAGAAAAAGTTTCTTCATGATTGCAGGTTTTATTTGTGGGACGAACCATTCTTGTATAAGAAAGGGGTAGACGGACTAATTTGTCGATGTGTCCTTGAGGAACAACAAAATGAAGTCTTAAAGGCTTGTCATGACTCAGATTATGGGGGAAACTTTAGTGGAGACAGGACAGCTGCAAAAGTCCTCCAATCTGGGTTGTACTGGCCCACGTTGTTTAAGGATGCCCAAGTCGTTGTGAAGGAATGTGACAGATGCCAACGGACAGGAAATATTTCTAGAAAGAATCAGATGCCTCAAAAGGGCATGCTTGAAGTGGAATTATTTGATGTTTGGGGAATAGACTTTATGGGGCCATTTCCACCCTCATTTGGAAAAAAATATATTCTGGTGGTTGTGGACTACGTCTCCAAATGGGTGGAAGCCGTATCTCTCCCCTCTAATGACGCTAGAGCAGTGGTAAGCTTCCTTAAACAAAATATCTTCTCAAGGTTTGGTGTGCCTCAAGCACTTATCAGTGATGAAGGAACACATTTCTTGAATAAGCTCATGGAGAACTTATTGAAGAAATATAATGTGAAGCACAAGATCGCCACACCATATCATCCCCAAACGAGTGGGCAAGTTGAAGTGTCTAATCGGCAAATTAAAAAGATTTTGGAAAAGATTGTTAGTGCTTCACGAAAAGATTGGGCAATCAAATTGGATGACGCGTTATGGGCGTACCGAACCGCTTTCAAAACACCAATTGGCATGTCTCCGTATCAACTGATTTATGGTAAGGCTTGTCATCTTCCTCTGGAATTGGAGCACAAAGCCTTTTGGGCATCCAAGTTCTTAAATTGTGATCTTGAAAAAGCCGGTGAATCCCGAATTCTTCAACTTCACGAGTTAGAAGAATTTCGTAATCAGGCATATGAGAATGCAAAGATGTACAAGGAGCAAACACGGAAGTGACATGATCAGAGAATCATCAGGAAATATTTCTGGGAAGGACAACTGGTATTGTTGTTCAATTCGCGGCTCAAGTTGTTTCCTGGGAAATTAAAGTCCAGATGGTCCGGGCCATTTGTCGTGGATAAGGTTTTTCCCCACGGAGCAATAGAGATTAAGAACCAAAACAATGGAGACATATTCAAGGTGAATGGCCAGAGGCTGAAGCCATATTACAGAGGCCAACAACCTGGATTGATTGACCATATGCGCCTCGTCTAATGAGGTGGGCAACCGTCGAGCCATGCGACGTTAAACGAAGCGCTTCATGGGAGGCAACCCACGTGTTCGATTGCTAACTTATTTTGTTTTTTCTTTTCTTTTCTGTATGGGTGTGAAATGTTGTTGCAGGTAAGGAGAAAGGATGCCATAATCATAATCACGTCTCAGCGACAGGATGCCAGACCAAAGAAGCATTGCCGAATTCAGAAATTGAGAAAAATAGGGCATCCACACGGCCGCCCGTGTGGTGACACACGACCGTGTTAATCTAAACAGTGGGTTAACTAGGGCGCCCGTGTGGTGACACACGACCGTGTTAATTAAAACAGTGTATTAACACGGGCGCCCGTGTGCAGGAACACGACCGTGTTGTTTGTAACGGGTAAAATTTTCAAATTTTGTGATTTTGGGTATTTTCAATATTGGGCCCCACTTGCTATTTTATCTCTTCTCCACCATTCATTCTCACTTTTTCTGATTTTGGAAACCTCTCTCTCCCTCTTCCTCCATTGTTAACCTAGCCTCCATCAAACTAAGCTTCACTTTTCTCATAGCTCCACTCACTTTAACCTCATCTCACCTTCACAAAAATTGCCCCTCTCGCCGTCCTCTACACAGTGACGGTTGCAGTTTTCACTAACCTATTTTTTGGATTTTGAGAATTTTTTTGTCAGGTACCATTATGCCTCCAAAGCGTGCAAGCAAGGAGAAGGAGGTAGCCACGTCTTCTCGACCAAAGCAACGGGTTAGACGCTCTACAAACACTCATGGCATTTTGTTTGACCAACCGGAGCATCAAGAGAGGTATGTGATTCTAGCAAAACGTAAGCTTATTCCGACCCGATATATGTGTGATGCCACCCTGGATGAGTTAGGTTTGAAAGAGGAGGTGCACCGCATGTTCCACACCATCGGTATGTTGGAATACATGCAATTCGAAGCACCGACCTTCGCTCGGATCACCCTTGAATTCTTGAGTATGGTTGAGTTCAAGATGAGGAGAAGGTGGACAGGGTCGGAGTTGGAGTTTTATGGGCAAATTACTTTCCGCCTGTTTGATGAAGATCATGAGTTATCGGTTGAGGAACTGGGGAGTATTCTGAAACTCCCGGTATCTGGACCCGGATCCCCTCCGGACACTTTTTCTGCTGTTGATTTCTGGCAAGCTATTACAGGTAAAACTGGATATAACCCTAGCTCGGGAAAAGCTTCTGGAATTCATAACCCGTGCTTCAGGTATGCACAAAAAGGGCTAGCATACACCTTGTTCGGACGGGGTGATAGTACTGGGGTTGCGGCTAAGAGAGAACTATTTTTTCTGTATTGCATGGCTCACAATGAGCGAATCAATGCAGTGGCTTTCGCCGCCAATCATCTGAAACAGGTTGGCCATGCAACTACTGGGGATATTTCTGTAGGTGGTATGATCACGCAGATTGCGGGCCACTTCGGGTATGATCAACTTCTGATGGAAGAGACTGCAGTAATGGGCAAGACTAAGATTGACATGCACACGCTAGTCAATCAACAAATGATTACCATCCGGCCGACTCATTACGCTCTGATGATTCACAATGTGGAAGTGCTCGCACTACCTGCACCTGGGTCCATTAGCATTGCCAATGCTGCTAATTGGTTGTACACAGGTTCAGCCCAAGCGGTAGGGGAAGATGCACAGTTTGACCATGACCTTTCAGGTGAGGACATGGAAGAAGATGAGAGGCAAGCTACCCACGGTATGCCACCCCCACATGATTCGAGCCTACATGGTGAAGGCTCCTCTTTTATGTCTCAGGACCAGTGGGGTTGGATCCAGACGGAGATGGGAACTCTCCGCACCGAGCAGACTAGACAAGGTGCGGAATTAGATAGACAGAGTGTGGAACTGTTCCGGCAAGGGACAGTCATGGATGACATGCAGGCCATGATGCAGCGTCTGATGTTGCATTTCCCGCACGATCCCCCGCCTCCTCCTCAGCAGTGATCACTGTAAGTCCCCTTCGTGTTTGAATTTAAACATTGAGGTCAATGTTTAGTTCAAGTGTGGGGGGGGGGGGGGGTTTCTCCTTTCATGTTTTTATTTTCTTTCAATTTGTTTTGTTTTTGTTATGTTATCATTATATTAGTATGTTTGTTTGTTTTGTTTGTTTTGTGTTCTTTTGAACCTACTGTGTACAGAGTGATGAGAAACGGTTGGACGAGCCCGGGATCAATGGTAGTGGATGAATGACACCCCTCAAACTTAGGCTGATAAGGCACCCCGGAAGTTGATGCAACCTTGAGAAAAGAAGTCGGACACAATTTGGGGACACGGGACCAAGAAAGCGGTATGGAAAGACCAAGTCAGGAAAGAACCACATAACACGAAGAGACTTCAGAGCGTGCAAGCTAACCAACATGGTGAGATCACAAAAAGCCAAACACGAAATATCAACATGAGAGTTCAGCCAGGTATGACTTTATCACTCTGATTTTGCGTATGTCCTGTTGACACGTCACAGCATGACAAACACACTGAGGCAAGTTGTTTGTTTAGCCAGGGCCTTTCTAGCCATCCCTATATGTATCTTTTCCTTCGTAAACCCCGTTGAGCCTTAGCCATTTTATTCATCGTAAACCCCATGTTAACTTTTAAGCATTATTCATCATAAACCCCCTGTTAACTTTTAATCATTCATTTCCTTTTGTGTCGTAACTCGGTATGATTGTGTGAATTGCAAGATGTGCAATAAAACTAAGTTTGGGGTGGAAATCTTGAAAGAGAAGGCAAGTGCATAATATGAGATCATACAAAAAGAAAAATAGTATGTTTTCTCTTTAAAAGAAAAAAAAAAGAAAAAAAAAAGAGAAAAGAAAAACAAAAGAGAAAAATGCACTTGCCGAGACTTAAGACTCTAACAGATATAAAATGCTCGGAAAATTTGAGTAGAAAAAGAGTCAAAAGAGTGAAATTAACCCCCAGAGTATACGTGATGCAAGAGAAAAAAAAGAGAAAGAAAAATCACACAACATGACTACCGAGTTCAAAACCCTTTGTTATCCAATTTTTTTTTGTTTATCCCACCGTACCCAAGCCCCGTTACAACCTAAAAAGACCTCAAAAAGTGTGTGGAATCTGCTGTGGTAGTGACATTAGAATGTATTCAAAGTTAAGAGTTTGGTATTGCATACTGTGCTGTGAGTGTACACACCTAACCCTGAGAGATATTGTGAGTGTGTGAAAAGCTTGCAGGTGAAGAGGTTTCTGATGTGGAAATGTGGTAAACTGCCTGAATCGGAGAGACCTGAAACTCGATTGGAAAGGAAGAACCCAAATGGTGAAATGCTAGGTTGCATTGTGGAAAATGAAGTAGGGGGTGACCTTTGTTTGGACTTAATACATCACTTGAGGACAAGCAATGAGACAAGTTTGGGGTTGTGATCGGCCACCATTTCCATTGAATTCCCGCCGTTAATCCGACATATTTTCATCACTTTGGTAAGATTTATGTTTGTTTTTAGTTGCTTTGGAGTCAATTATCATGTTTTGTTGATTTGGTATCGCATTGCATTTGATTACAAGTTTATGTCAAAAAGATCTCGTTTATGCTTCGTTTGGTAGTGTCATTGTTATAGGCCATTGCATAGGTTTAAAAGCAAGAATGGTGAAGTTATGGACACTCTGAAAGGCAAAAATATGAAGAAACAGCAGGTTAACACGGGCACCCGTGTGCCACAACACTGCCCGTGTTGTTGGTTAAGCAGGGCAAGAGAGGAGAAGAAAAACAGAGATCGACACGGGCACCCGTGTTCCACCACACGGCCGTGTTGATTAAAACAGTGCATCAACACGGGCACCCGTGTGTAGGGACACGGCCCGTGTTGTTGCCTCTGTAGCTGATGCTGAAAATAATTAATTATGGTGATCAACACGGCCACCCGTGTGGTGACACACGGCCGTGTTGATTGGGCGCAGCATGGAAAACCTAATTTTTGCTTTGTGAACCGATTCTGCTCATTAAGGGTAGTGTGGACCTTTTGCTTGGAAGAAAGTGATCTGAAACTATAAGGTCTGGAAGAGAAAGAAGAGGGTACCTTTTGACAGATGAACGAAAGCATTGCATTGGAGAAGATAGCGAATACGACAGATTTGAAGACGGCGAGATTCAAGGGTATCAACCATTGAAGATCAAACTCTCCTAATTCTTTGTAATGTCTAATCTTTACTTTATGAGTTCTTTAAGTACTATGAGAGGCTAAACCCCCTGATGCTAAGGGGGTGGTCCTGATGTTATCGCATGTTATGAATTTGAACAAATGATTTCTTGATTACTATGTTACGTATTTCAATTCAATTGTGTGATGTTATTATGCTTTTGTATCGGACAAATACAAATTGATCTATGACTTTCAATAACAGGATTGTGATTGTTAGGGTTTTCACACAATTGGGTTTATGAATGCATCATCTAGGACTAGTAACTTTCGTAAATCACCGTAAACCTTGATATTTTGTATGATTAAAACCAATGATTAATTGAATGGACATTTGAGTAAGAATTGGTGGTTTAATAGTTTATTCCTTAAGGACTTAAGTAAGAACATTCTGAGGTTAGGTGATTGAATGTTTCATATGTATTAAGGAAATCTTGACTGAATTCATAATCGGGTAACTCAACCACTCACCCTAGCATCTTTTATCTTAATCAATTATTTTTACTATTTTCGTGTTTACTATTTCAAAACAACCAAACCATTATCTTTTGTTCTGATAGAATCAAATTAAAATAAGTATTTCCTACGCAATCCTTGAGATCGATACTTGGAAATAAAACTCCTTATTACTACATCGGTAAAAATAGTACACTTGCTATTTTTCCGATCAGTTACCTCTAATCGAATCTACCTGGAGAGGACCACATACATCAGAGTATATGAATTCAAGAATTGCCTTCGACCTGCTTCCTACATCCTTACTGAAGCTGTTCTTATGTGTCTTCGCTTGCACACATTCTTCACACACTTCGTTTGGAATGTCAATTTCTAGTAATCCTGAAACTATATTTCTTCTCTTCAAATCTTTGATGTCTTTGAAATTGAGAAGACCAAGTCTATAATGCCATATCCATTCATCTCTACTGGATGTTGTTGCAAGGCACTTGTGCTCCATCACATTAAGCTCAATCTTGAAGGTTCTATTCTGTGACATTGAAGCCTTCAAGATAAACCTTCCATTTGAGTTGAGAACTCTCAGCATCTTGTCTTTGATCGACACCTTGTAGTTCTTTTCGACCAACTGCCCTATGTTGAGCAAATTACTCTTCATACCTGGTATGTACAACACATTTGAAATTACTGACCTCTTGCCATCTTTACTCATAATCAGAACATCACCAACACCTTCAGCTGCTAGAGTGTTGTCATTTGCAAATTTCACCATGTTCTTCATTGAGGGCTTTATGTTGACAAACCAATCTTCTCTTCCAGACATGTGTGATGAGCATCTTGAGTCCAAGTACCACTGGTCCTTGAATCTCTCTTCATCTCTTGTTGTAACCATCAACAACATCTCTTCTTCTTCATGTTTTGCCAGCTTTGCATAAGTTTCTTGATTCTTATGCTTTTCTGGACAATCACTAGAGTAGTGACCATACTTTTGACAATTGTAACACTGAATGTGACTCTTGTCTGGATTGTGACCACCACCTATTCCTCTACCTGCAACACCACCTCTTTGGTTGCCTTGGTTCCAGGGTTTTCTCTGATTCGACCAGTTTCCTTCTTGCTGATTTCGACCAGTCGATTAGTTGTAGCCTTCTCTGCCTTTGTTTCCATTCCAGCTTCCTTTGCCTTTTCTTTTTTTTGCTGATTAAGCTTCCAAAGTCATATCACTCTTCGACTTACCTGCAGCTCTTTCAGCCATTCTTTGTTCATGAGATTCAAGTGTCCCTTGAAGCTCTTCCTTTGTCAGTTTGGACAAATCTTTCGATCTTCTATGGCTACTACCACGTGGTCGAACTTTGGAGCCAACGACCTCAAGATATTTCCAACAACAGATCTTGATGTCAACACTTCTCCACATACCTTGATTTGATTCACCAGTTTCGTAACCTTGGTGAAGAAATCAGTTATGCTTTCACTGTCTTCCATCTGAAGCAATTCATACATTCTTTTGCGAGTTTGTAAGCTCACCTCTTTCACCTTCTCCGCGCCTCCAAATGACTTATCCAGAATTTCCCATGCTTCTTTCGCTGACTCTGCATCACTAACCTTTTCAAAGTTATCTGCATCAATACATTGATGGATTATAAAGAGAGATTTATAATCTTTCTTCTTCAATTCTTTATGTGCAACCTTTTCTTGATCCGTCGCGGCTTCTGCATGTGTTGTTACTCCTTCCTTTACAAGATCCCAAAAATCTTAATAACCTAACACAATCTTTATCTGCTTGCACCAATTCTCATAATTGTTGTTCTTGAGAATCAGAAGATTTGCTGGAAAATGCTCATTTGGATGATTCGTTGCCATGATGATTTTCTTCCCACGAATCGTTTCAACCGGAGCTCTTGATACCAGATGTTGGAAATCCCCCAAAACCTATAGAGAATTTCAATCAATCTTGATGAACAAGATTGTTATTACCCACACAATAACAACGAAAAGAGAAGAACAATGGATAAAGAGAGAGTGTATAGAACGATGAAGGAGAAGAGTAATATAATTCTGCAGAGTTTCTCTCTATTCACAAACTGTAGAAAACTTCTTATTCACTTTGCAACTGCAAAATACTGTGAATTACAAGTGTTATGAATACTCTATTCACCTCTATATGAAAATAAGGGTTACTCCCTCTTTTTATAGATTTAGGTTTACTTGTACCTTAAGTCAAAGCGCAAAACTATAAAAACCCAAAATTATAAAAGCCTAAAATAGCTAACAGTACTTAACACACTAGGTGGTTGAACACTTTCTTGCTCTGTCGAACAACCTACTTTGACACAAGAAATTATAATTCAACGATAACAAATTATATATGACGGGTTATGCATCATGTAGATGTAAATTTTCCATTTTGCAATAGAAAACTATATGAAGAGGTTTATGTCAACTAATCACATGGTTTTGATCTAAAATGCCAATAAAAAACGTGTTAAGATTAATAAATACACTTAATGGTTTGAAGTAGACCCTAGATTCTAAAACAAAACAATGGACTTTTTTTTTTCATATGGCAGGTATGACATGTGCAAATATATACACAATCAAACTTGTATCAAATGATAAGAAAAATGTGGATCTCCCAAAGATTGTGATTAAACAATTTGATAAATTATACTTATCTAATAAAATAGATTTTTTTTTTTAAATATCCAGATTTTTTTTTTTCAAAAATAGACATTTTTTCAAAAAAATTACACAAATGGGCAATTTTTGCCCTAATTTTCTACTTGGGCGCCACCCTAGTTGGCGCCTACCCTTAAAGGGTAGGGCAAGTCGCCACTAGGAGTGGCGCCTACACTCATTTAATTTTTTTTTTTAATATGTATTATTATTATTATTATTATTATTATTATTATTATTATTATTATTTTAAATTTTTTTTAATTTATGAATTTAGATTTATTATAAATTATATAAATTTATATTAATACATATATATAAATAAAATTATTTACAAGATATATAATATATATATATATATATATATATTTATTATATATATATATATATATATATATATATATATATTATAATATATATATATATATATATATATTAATTTATATATATATTAATTAATTTAGAAGTAATTAATATTATGTATAAATTTTTGGGAGAATTAGGGTTAATCATGTTAAGGTTAATTTATCAATTATAATTAGGTTAAGGTTAAGGTTAATCATGTTAAGGTTAATTAATCAACTGCGACACTAGTTAGGGTTAAGTAGATTGGTGTACAACCCAGATCTTTTCCTATAAATAAAGTGTTATTTCCTTGCATTTTCTTCACCACTATTTCCTATCACTTTCTCTATCAAGTTGAGTTCATGGCATCCCCAAGACCGTCGTCATGGCAGCGAACATCATCAAGGCGCCCGGATCCTGAACAAGTAATCTTAAAAAGGGATGGGCATGTTATTTTCTCGCCTTTGAAACCCCCAATGGAGATGAAATTTTGGAACATCCGTTCGTTGGACCAACTAAAAAGGTCCTTGATGTCTTGGTTAGAGGGAGATTACCAACCTGGTGAAGTCATCAGAAGGATTCAGAGGCTTAGAACAAGGTTCTCATTTGAAACTGGAGAAACAATACGTTGGTGGGTTGAAGTTGAAAGCGACATTGATTGCATCCAAATGATGCATGGATCAGACGACATAGTGTTAACTGTTGTAATTTCTTAGATTTTAATGGTTGTTTGTCATGTTGTTGTTGTATTTGTTATTGTTCTAGTACTTGTTCTTGTTTTAGTACTTGTTTTTGTTCCAGTATTTGTTTTTGTTTTAGTAATTGGTGTTGTAATGTTAGATGTTTGTGTTTGTTGTTCCAGTGTCATCTTCTATTTGGAATAAAAAGTAAACTTTAATGATAAATAGCATTGGTACACAGATTTGTGAATATGAAAACTAAGTTGTGGAACTAGATCCACGATATGGACATTTGTTCTTATTATGCCCTAGTTGTCTACATATGCTACACTTCCTCTGCATTTTCTCTGCGACGTCCATTTCAGTTCTAATGCGCCTGCTATTTGGGCGACCACTTTTATTCCGCCGCATCGATTCGTTGTGCCAAACAATTTCCCCGTCATACTCTGGCCAATACGCCTCCAATGCTACCACCGGAAAGGGATTGTCGTATACATTGAGCAATGTTGCAACTTTGTAGATGGGAGACACTAGCGATAATGCATCGAAGTGGCTGTGTGAACACGCTGCAATGACATGGGAACAAGGCATACGATAGGCCTGAAATTGACCACAGTCGCACCAACGGTCTGGTATTAGGACCCTATACTCTTGTCTGGGCAGCCCTTGGTTGGGGTCAATTGTTTCCTTGACACTAAAAGTGTGGCCATGGCGGTCGAATTCCGTAACCCGATGGCTGCTGGCTTTGGCAGATTCCTGCCTCATAAACTTCATGCAGGCATCACTATATCCTTGACTCGTCTGCAACACTTCATGCCAGCGCTTGCCTCTTGTTACGAACAACGTTTCCATCCGAAAATAGGTCGCACTCACCAATGCGGTTACCGGGAGGTTACGTATGCCCTTAAAGACGCCGTTCATTGATTCCACAAGATTTGTTGTCATGTGGCCCCACCTCACCCCATCGTCGTATGATCTAGTCCACTTCGCTCTGTCGATATTATCGATCCACCTCCCTGCATCAGAATTTGCCAACACTATTTCCCGGCGGTAGTATTGGAATCCAGGTTGGTTTAATGCATACCCCGCGTTTATCAAATGTTGCTTTAAGAAGTTATCCTTGAACTCCCGCATAAAATTTTGAGCAATATGCCTGATGCAGTAGACATGGGTAGACGGGGGGTCATGCCAACCATTTGCTGGATTATTGTATGCACTGTCTATTGAAGCGTGCCTGTCAGAAATCACACAGATGCCAGCTTGTGGAGTCACGTGCGTTCGGAGATTCTTAAGGAAGAAACTCCAAGCAGCAGCCGTTTCTCCTTCTACCAATGCAAAGGCTATTGGGAAAATATTAGAATTTCCATCTTGTGCGACCGCCATCAGTAACGATCCTTTGTATTTCCCATACAGCCAAGTTCCATCGACTTGAACAAGTGGTTTGCAGAATGTGAAACCGATGATGCAGGGACGGAATGCCCAGAAAAGTCTATGGAATATTCCATTACCCTCTAGACGAGTTCCGTCAGGGGATTGTGCCGGCAAGGTCTCCATTATAGAAACCGTCCCAGGTGAATACAATCGTAGTGCAGCTAGGTAGCGTGGTAGTTGTTTGTATGATTCCTCCCAGTTACCGTATACCAGTTCAATTGCCTTGGTTTTCGCTAACCAAGCCTTTTTGTATGACGGTGTATATTTGAAAACAGCCACACAATGGGAGATAATTGTTTTGACCTTCAGTGACGGGTCAGCCTCAACTAGAGGTAATATGGAATGGCAGATCATATCATGGCTAAGTTTGCGATGATCCTGTGCCATGTTGGTGTTGACGCAAATGTGAGCTTGAGAAATGGACCCTATCACCCACGCATTATGTTTCTTCTTGTACGATGCCATCAACCTATACCCACACTCCGGATTTTTGCATACAATAACGTTTGGGAACTTGCTATTTCCCGAAGGGACGGGAAATAGCATAAAATTTATGTACTTGAGTTTGCTCGGGGACATTGATAGAATAAGCACATATAGTTGGGGTTCTGCTGTATTAGCATTCCTATATAGCTCTTTGTGTAAAAATGCACAAAATGAGCACTGTACATTTTCTGGATGTGCTTTTTTGCTCCAAACATGGGGGTGGTGGAGATTGCCGAGGCTAGCCCCAGAAAATCCTAATGTCTACTCCTTCCCCTACGCAACTAGGTAAATTTATGATGTTATTTCACTTTGTATATTTATTCTATAAATATTTGTAAATAATATTATTTATCTTTTTTTGTTTAGGTTCATTACAACCGGACTGGATTACAGTCTTACCCCAAAAATAAAATTATATTTTATCGTCAACTCTTGGATCGTCTCCGAGCACAAGATGTATTACCACTAAATCACTCAGCTTCTAACTGATTTATTAATATCATGCATTCTCGATAAATAACATATTTGCTTTTTTCTTTGCAGTTTATTTGGAGGCCATATTTGGGATTGGAACATCAACCCAACCCCGAAGATGCAGCTGTTTGGACAGCAAAAACGGCCATAATGCGGTTCACCACTGTGGAGATGCACCAAAGTGACCGTGTCAAGCTGCAATTCGGAATGCATCAAGAAATCCCAGGCCCCCCAATGTCTATGGAACCTTGGCATCTAAAAAAAGTCAGCCACCAGTGGTATGCCCAAAATTGGAAGGAATTTGCTAAGGAGTTTCGTAAAATGTGGAAAGACCGTGCCCACTATGTTCTACAATTTTTGGTGGCGCCCAACGAAATGAAGCCGACAAGGGAATATGTGGATTGGTATAGAGCAAATACAAATCCAGAAATGATTGTGTCTGACCCGTTCTATTTGGACGATCCCCGGATGCAACAGCCATATTTCCAACAACAACAACCACCACAATATTCCCAACAACAACAACCACCACCTTATTACCAACAACAACCACCACCATCATTTTACCAACAACAACCACCACCACCTTATTACCAACAACAACCACCACCACCATATTACCAACAACAACCACCACAACACATGTCCACTCCCCAACCAAATCAACAATACATACCACAAACTCAACCCCAATACCATGAAGATTACCAACACATGACTCAACATTCCCACCACCATCAACAGTCCCAACACCTACCACAATATCAATCCCCCCACTTCCACCAATCCCAACACTTCCATCACGACAATGTCCCGAGCTCTTCCAGTCCTCCACCTAGCCCCGACACGGGTATACAAGAGGACTACCAACAAGACTACTACACACCACAACAAACATTGTTCTTTGGCCAACCCGATTCAACCCTAAACTACCAAAGACCACAATTCGAGGGCGCACCCAGCAGTAGTCAGTTTGTCCCACCGAGACAAAGCTTTGAGGGCGCAGAGGGGACCCGTCTTTCCTACAGCACTGAAGGGACTTCGACCCAACCACAACGGCAAACGACAAGGGAACGCGTTAGGACTGGGGGTGGTAATAGGGAAGCACCACCACCACGTGAACCGTCTAGGCGAGTAATTAGACCTCCCCCGTGCGGATCGTACCAGGGACCGCATCATATGTGATAAATAAATAATGCATTTTAATCATATCTTTGTAATATTTGTCTTCTCTATTATCCTTAAGGGTAGGCGCCAACTAGGGTGGCGCCTAGGTGTAGTTTAGGGCCAAAAATGACCATTTTTCTAATTTTTTTAGAAAATGATGTATTTTTGAATTTTTTTTTTAAAATTCTGGATATTTAAAAAAAAAATTCAATAAAATAATGCATGCGCTAAAGTAACGATTAGTAGCAAGTATCATGTAACGAAGTTAGAGAAAATCATAGATTAATAAAAAAAGTTTAAAAATAAAGTATTAAATAATGATCCATTTCATGAATTCATCTGATATTTTTTTAATAATTTGTAATGTCGTGTAAGGTGAAACCATAACTAAACCTTATAATGTTTATTAACAACATTAGAATATGTTGTAAATAACTAAAAAAAAAGCACGTCTAAGCCTCAAGTAACACCAATACACTTCAAGTATAATATGTCATCTTTATTTGTTGGATAATGTATGTCTACTCACTACCTTAGTATATTAGTTCGTATTCAAAAGATTACTATTCCATGAAACTTCATATTATCTAACAAATAGTATTTACTCATGTTGAGCAAAGCAAATACATAATATTGTGAACTTAGGTTACACATTTATAAATAATGATTAATCAGAATAATAAACCAAAAGAAAAAACGACAATTCTTTAAAATCTTTCAACTGCAAGTGCAACCATTGCAAGAAAATCTAACAGAAAAGAAGAAAATGTCTCCAAGTGAAAATAAGTGCAGTTATTTTATTGATTCTTGAGACAACTGCAGTATAATACATTACATTTACAAACTGTTCTATAAATATATTTGTACATTACTAGTAATATTTTAACAAGGAAGAACACTAATATATATTACAACCTTTTTTGGAATATGTAAACACTCCAATTAGTAGTACAAAATTTCTCTAGTTTGGACAATTACTCAATTTATCATTATCAGATTCTGTCTCAAATTCTCCATCTTCTTCATTGAGTCTATGTTTGGTTTTAGGTCTTGAAGAGCGTCTTTCATTCAAGTTAGAGTCCCTAGATTTTAAATTGGACCTCAAATGAGATCCTTCTTTAGCTTTATGTTCCCTAGATTTAGAAATTGTTCTTGAATGCACGTCTTCTTTGGAAATTTGGTCGTTAGTTATTGAATGCATGTCTTCGTTGGAATTGTGCTCCTTAAGTTGGGATTTTGATCTAGATTTGGATGATCCACTAACACCTTGAACATCTTTTGTTTTCTTGTAATTAGTCCTTTTAGGGTTGTCTGTTTGGATCTTAGGTGGCAAATTATCATCAGTAGTTTCTTGGTGTCGGAGAGAATCTGTATCCATTGGTAGAGGTAATTCTCTTGCTGTGAGGTTGGATTCATTTAAAGTATCATTTGGTGTTGAATGTTTTGAATTTCTCTTTGGTCTTGGTTTGTCTGCTTTTTCTTTTGCATGTATCTCTCTCGAGTTTCCACTCGAATTTGATTGATTCTTAGATGATTTAGGTAAAGGTAACGCATGTGTGTTATCTTGAAGATGCATCGACCTTGAACCTCTTTTTATCGAGTCTACATAAGAATTAAAAACACTTTCAACAACAAAAAAAATATAGACGAAAATTCAAATCAAATTCACGAATTCAGAATATCAGTAATAATACTATTAAAATTAAGTGATCCAATATAATATGACTCTTACTTTTTTATAATTAAAAAATTTGAATTTAAACTAAAATTATTTGATCTTAATCAAACAATCACACTGATACGAAATATAACACATACCTTGGCGGACCCAATTGTCTGAATCATCGGTGACTCTATCTCCATTCATATTTAGAGGAGCTGATGATGAAAGTCCTGAAACAGAATTATACTCATTCATCTGAAAAGAATAGTTAAGTTGTTAATAATAGTTAACAAGCTTTATTATTATTATGTTAAATTAACAATTGTAAAAGTATTGATTAAATAGAGTTACCCAGCTGGGAGCATTTTCAGTAGGACCGTCCCATCCAATATGTGCCACATGTTTTACATCTGTGGGAACACCGATCTCAATTTCTGGTTCTTTTTCATTACTATCTACAAAATGAGTATAATATTAAATATATGAGAATGATAAAATGATTAGATTGTAATAATAAGAAAAGAAGATTAACTTTACATACCAAATATCTGAGAAATGAATTTCAACCCTTTAAGAAGACCCTTCATCTTATTATCACGGGACATGATACGACAAATCTCATGTGTTGGTGTGTAACCCTTTAACCAAATAACAAAAAATGTTATGGTGTGTAATGATACCTGAAATATATGAATTTAGCATTTAATTAAAGATAAAAAAAGGATAATAATCTGTAAATAATCATAGAAAATAAATTTCTATGTTGATGAAAGTATTAAACATAATCTAACCTTTTGAAGTTCTGTTTAAAGAGTCAGCATTTAAGAATCCATTCATTGTTGCATTAAATAAATTTTCTAATGAGAACCATCAATGAAGATAACATCTATATTTATTAAACTGTTTTTTTCTTCCATGTGAGGGTGAACATGAAGGTGAACATGAAATGTCTTGTGGTTTTTATGAGATTAATTTGAACAAGTTAAAGATTTGTTGAAAAATCTTAAGGCAATGTTGTGAGAAAATGTTTTGTGAAAAGTGTCTAAGATAGTAGCAAATCAATTATGTTTAAGAACACACCTATTTTTAATTTTGTTATTATACTGCAATGCTTAATTTGATTGTTGATTTTCCTTTTTAATTGAAACTAGAAGCTGATCGAAATTTCAGGTGTGACAATGAGAATTATTGAAAGAAAAAATAAAACATTATTAGAAATGATAAATTTAGAAAGACATTAATAGATCATATCTTTAATATTCACTCAACAATTATAATGATCATAAGACAGGAGTGAGAAAATGGGGTAACACCATTAATCAACAATTTATCTATATTAAAAAAAATAAAAGTTAAAATATATATATTTAACTTGAAAATTTTAATATAAATAGTGAAAAGATTACATTCATTTTCGTGAGTAAAATAATATTTTCATTGTCCACTTTAGAACTCAAATCACCTATTAATGTTATTATAGTATAATATAAATAATGATTGTTAAAAAATATACAAATTTAAATTTAAAAGTATAATGTAAAAATTAATTATCTACATTTCATAACCAATTTCTAACCGACATCATGACCTCTAAATTAGTCTAGTGAAGTCGACTTTGATGAGGGTTAATATAAGACAATTTGTAGTAATAGGAACATGAATTTATAATGACTTGAAGGGTTGGATAATTAATGCTATTCAATTTTCACTACAATAAAATATCAAAATTATGACTTCATGGTAAAACTCCTTTCTCTAAATAAACATTCAAATTTGTTTTGAAAAAGGAAGATCTTGATGTGTTTTTCTCCTTACATACAAATCATAGTCTTCTAAACCATGCATGTGAAAATTACTAACATTAGCATCCAAAATTTGAGAATCACTACTACAATCATTATTTATTTTCAAGCAGGGCCGACCCCGTCGGATGTGAGGAGTGCTACCGCACAGGACCTCCAATTTTTAGGACTTTAAATTTGATAGATAGGATCAATATAAATATAATACTAACGAATATATATCACTAATTCTATTTTAATATATTATTATAGTGTAGTCGAACAGTGACTATTTTATTTTGGTACTAATTCAACCTGAGTTCAATTCTTTATTCTTACATTTTATGTATATTTTTATTTTTATAAAAAAACGCCACCACATTGTTTTTAAATTTAATTTAATATTGCAATTAATTTAATAAATATTTTTTTTTATTAATATATTGAAGCATATCCTATCCAACAACCTATAATCTAAATAAATTACATTTATATTTATTTAAAATTTAATATCGCAATTAATCTAATCAATTTTTTTCTTTTATTAATATATTTTATAGATCTATGAAATTTTTTGAGATGTAAGTTTGGAAATATTTATATTTTTGTATCATTGTTAATCACTACATTAATAAATTTGAAATAGTAGTTGTTTAAAAATTTATAATTTTATATTGTTGATTGTTTATTAAATAAAACACTTCATTATTAATATTGTGGAAATTGTTTAAAGAATTTTTTTCTTTTATTAAATGGTATGAATTTTTTTTATAAATCGAAGATGGTAAGAAAAGAAAATCGCGAATAACTAAACTTTGATAAATCAAATTTCTAGATAGTATTTTTTATTATTTTTGTCTCTATATA